>NC_053148.1:10597728-12021062 GCF_016808335.1 Panicum virgatum
TATGAACTTAGATATGAGCATTTTTAAGTTCAATAAAGCATGGCTCAATATGCATGAAAACACAAAATCTAATCACTCTTGTAGAGTTGTTTGTTCACATTGATCGTGAAAAACATTCTCTTAGAGTGTTAACTCCACGTGAGACTACAAAAGATAAACTAGCAAACACATTAGTCTCAAAATCACAAGCTATAAAGTGAACTCCCCCTAAATGTGTGCATTTAGTGTTTGAATCACCAAGCAAATGTATGCACATTGATTTTGACACAATTGGGAAGTTTACCCTATAGCTTGTGTTCAAGGTACACATATGAAATACATACCTCATGAAGTCCATGTACCATGAAAGGTAACCTTGTGTAGCTTTCTACACACTTATCAAACCATGTAGGTTGCTCATGGGTTAGAGTCATGGCACAAGCAACCCACCATATATAACACTAGGAGATGCAAAACAAGCAAACATCCTAGCAAAAGCAATGGAGCTACATGATGTTTGAATTGAAAACTAACTACCATTACCTTATGGGGGACTTGGGCAACAAATGTCCAAGTTGTGAGCTTAGCTTGTTTTGGGTTGAACCTTCACTTTAACTTGTAAGCTAAGCATCCAAATCCCCCGATGCACTTGTTTGGTGCCTAAGTCTTAGGAACCCAAACCTTTTGAGAGCCATCCATGGTATGAATAATATTCTTGGGCACCCAAATAGGTTGGTTCCATCCATATGTTCTCCACCCCATGACATGAGCCACCACCTTGTCATTCTTCTTCTTTTCAAATATGTAGTGGTTGCTCTTTTGCTTGTTCTTGTGGGTGGGCTTGGTGTACATGTAGGACGCCTTCAAATATGGAGATGTATTTTTCTTGATCTCCTTAGCCTTCTTGTGGCCCTTCTTGCTCTTGCTCAAGTTCTTGGGCTTGCCGTTTTCTTTGCCCTTTGCTTGGCCCTCTTTTTCCTTGCATTGGTAGGACTTGTGGCCTTCTTTGTGACATTTGAAGCAAGTCACGGTTTCTCCCTTCTCAAGCTTCTTCATGCCCGCGGAGGTATTATCTTGAGAAGGTTGGACTTGCTCTTGAGTGTACTTTCCTTTGAGCCGCCTCAAGTCTGCCATTAGCCTTTCTACCTCTTGTTTAAGCTCATCATTTTCCTTAGCAATGAGATCATCACATGTTTCTACAATCACATTCTCATTGCAAGGGGTTAGATCACAAGAGGTAGACGCATCTACCTTGTCAATAGAGATAGCACAAGGAATATTGCAAGGAAATGATTTATCCGATGATGATTCATTTTTAGATTCAAGACTCTCATATTTCATTTTAAGTTCTTTATGCTCATTGTCTAACAAATTGAATTTGTTTAGCAAGTTCTCATATCTTGAGACAAATGAAGCATGAAGTTTTTCTTTAGCCTTGAGACTTTTGATTTCTTCATTTTGTTTAGTGAGATATTCTTGTTGATTATGGAGAAGTGTCACCATCTCACAAATTTCATTGGTTTCAACATCGGATTCATCATTGGAGGAGGAGTCATCACTTACATCGTTATTACCTAGTGCCATAAGACACATGGGTGGTGGTGATAATCTCCAAGGGCGATGGGTGGTAGAGCTCTTGGAATTTTTCTTGTGACTTGAGCTTTCACCACTTTTCTTGGGCTTGTGGATGGCGGAGAGAGCTTGGGCTCTTGACTTGTTCTTTTTCTTCGCCATCTTCTCCATCCCAACCGCACTCCCTTTAATGAGTGTTTTGTACCCAAGCTCATAGAGCTCATGTACATGCTCGGCAATCTTGCGGTGATGGTATAGCACGGCCCTTGGATATTCTTCATCACTTGAACTTGATTCATTATCACTACCTTCCTCATCCTCTTCTTCTTCTTCACTTGAGCTTGATGAGTCTTGCCGCCTTGGTTGATTTTTGCATGAATGCTTGGCGGTGAGACTCTTTTTGCTTGAAGAAGAGGTGAACTCTTGCTCTTTCTTCGTTGTCATCCCCATACTATATTCATGGGCAATGATTTGATTGATTACTTGGTTGGGTGTAAGTTTGACCAAGTCTTCCTTTTGCAAGAGTGTATTGATGATGTCGTAGTCGGGCTTGCGAAGGCTTCGGAGAATCTTGCGATTAATGTCCTCATCTTTGACTTGATTGAGACCCAAGGCATTAATTTCATTGACAAGAGTGTTTAATCGTGAGTACATGTCATGAGCATTTTCATTGGGAAGTTGCTTAAAGCTACTGAGCTCATCGCCGAGAATATGATATTTTTGATTGGCAACATCCTTTGTGCCCTCATGATTCTCGACAATTTGCTTCCATAGCTTATGAGTGTTTTCATTAGCAAAAACATGATTAAACACACTATCACATAACGAGGACAATAGAATTGATTTAGCAATGGCATCATATTGTCTCTCGACCTTATTCTCATTTTTCTTGCCCTCTTCGGTGACACGCCAAACATCAAGCCCCCGGGCTTGAAGATGTGCTTGCATAAGCACTTTCCAATGTGGAAAACTCGTGCCATCAAAAAATGGAGCCCTATCGGTACTCATCCCTTCCCCGGACATTATACTCACTCGACGGTTAAGTCGACGGGTCTCCTACGAGCTTTCTCACAAATTTACCAATAAAATTGGCTAATCCTCGTAAGAGGTGTGAGCCCAAGCTCTGATACCAATTGTAAGGATCACCGGGGTGTCCGACCCTTGAGGGGGAGGGGGTGAATAGGGTCGCTAATCGCTTTTTAACCTAGGGCTCAAACTACTTGCATAAGATAAACCTAACACGTCCTATACATGCTAGTTATGACTAAGGTTTATCTATGCTACTCTCTACTTACCCCTAAAAGACTTGCAACCTAGCCAATCCTAATCAAACTAACTAGGAAAGTAAAGGTACGCAAGATAGAATACATGCGGAAACATAATGCGGTAAGTAAAGAGGTAAGTGCAAGAGAGATGCAAACTCCCGAGTAGACACGGTCATGTAACATGGTTCGGCACAAACGCCTACGTCCACGGGACACCGAGGCTCTTCCGATCACCGTCTTGCACTACGCCACCAAGGCGATGCCGGCAAGCAAAGGCAAGTGCCCCTAAGACACCGAGTCTCGTGCACCACCACCGTCTCTCTCGGTCACCCGGCCGTAATCCACTACGGAGCTTCTCCACCAAGGAGGGGGCCTCCTCTTCCCCCGCACAAAGTGTCGTTGCCACTCCACACCAAGACGGAGGGTCACACGACGGATCACAAGTTGCTTGCCACAGCAAGACTTTCCTCAAGGGAGCTCTCGCAAGAACTAATCCCTATTACAAGCACTAAGCACTCTCACAAGTGTGCTTAAGCCTATATGATGTACAATGAAGCTCTATGGTGGTTGGAGATGTTCTTGGGTGTGTGCGGGATGTCCAGCAACTCCAGCACTATCAAATGACCCGGCCTTGGGGGTATATATAGGCAGCATAAGCAAATATAGCCGTTAGAGAAAAGCTGCCAGAAAACTGCGTAACGCCGGTTAATCCGACGTACCCCAAAAGCCTTCATCGGTTCAACCGGTGTATGTAAACTGCTATTTGAAAAACTAGCCGTTAGCAATCAACCGGTGTATCGCTGGTTTAACCGATGTAATCAACCGGTGTATGTAATATTAGTGTCGGTTTAACCGGTGAGTGTAACTTCTTCACGTTCCTCCAAAAACCACCTCTCTAGACAACTGAACCGATACAATTGACCGATGCATCGTCGGTTCAACCGGTGTAGGTATTTTCCTCGGTCTTCATCTGTCAATGCACCGACGTATATAACTTTCGTAGCGTCGGTTCATCCGGTGTAAAACCCTAACCCGCGGAACCCCCGTAGGGGCGGCCCTTCGGGCCTTGCTACGCCTCTCTTCTCTTTGTCATCACTTGAACCTAAAAGCCTGAGAATAGTCATCTTAACAATCACATTAGTCCAAGTGTTTGTGTGTCATCAATCACCAAAACATTATATTGAAATATGGCATGAGAGGCCATTTTCGCTACAATATGCATTGTACATGTTTGCATTTTGCATTGTCTCACTTGCACTAGCATTCTTGTATACATTGCTATGATCTTCTAGTGCCTACTAGTGTGAGTTGATAAACTTGATCATGTATAGCTTGCTCCATTGTGTATATGACATCATCTGAGTTAAGCTATTTTGATTTGAAAATCTGAAAACATGATCACCCTGTTTTGGCTACTAGCATGTTAGGGCGTGTTTATATGCTTTGCTATCTTATTCATGCTAGTGTGGCTTTTCGTTCAGCAATTCATACTTGAAATGATTTAAATCTGATAAATTTGCTTGAACTGTTCTTGAAATTGATTGAAAAGATCCAGGTGGGATTGCTTTTCGCACTGATCGAGCTTTCGGGACGGCTCACTTTGCACTTGTGAGAACCCGGGCAAGGCTGTGCATGACTGAAATGAGTGCTTTAAGCTTCTGATTATCTTTTGGTATAGGCTTGACCTTGTTGCTAAGTAAAGCATGACAAGCTTTCAACCCCTGGCATTAAGAATTGCTTGATATAAATTTGATTGAAAAATAAATGTTGGCAACTTGTTTTGGCTGGTTTTGCTCACCTGTATGAGTTTGATTAGCACTGCTTTCCATTCCCTACTTGTTAGTGCTAGATCATGAGTGATGCTTTTATTTCTCCTAAAACTGAACTTGCCTAGCTCTAGACTGATTTGATATACTCTGTTGAGCTAGATGCAGGTCTTGTTTACGGATGCACACGTGCTTGTGACTAGATGTTGTTCATATCCTTGTATCCCTGAATGCTTTCATTTACACCTCCTGCATTGCATTCATTGCATAGCATCTGTTCAGGAGGAGTTTCAGTTTCAGGGGGAGCATTAGGTCTTTTTAGGCTTGATGTGTGCATGTGCCAACAAGGGGGAGAATTTTGAGAGAAGTGATCGAACAAGGGGGGACTTGTTTGATTTTTGAAATATTTGTTGTGCACAGGGCTTTGAGAGTGCATCATTTTGGGAGAGTTGCACTTGTGAGAGGGAAAAGCTTTGCTCGGAAAGTTTCTGCTTTGTTCTTGGCTCCTGGTTTTCCTCGTTTTCCCTCTGCTTCTTGCATGACTGCGTCGAGCGTTACCTCTGTCTCTGAGGAGTCATGTTTTGGCTTTTGATCAATTGCGTCGAGCCTTTGCCCTTGTCTTAGTGGATCAATTTTGTTTGAGTGAGTGACTGTTCCTGCCTTTCTGAGCCTTTTGTCACTTGCTTGTGCTTCTTTGTTCTTTTCTGGT
Organism: Panicum virgatum; assembly: GCF_016808335.1. NCBI lineage: Eukaryota > Viridiplantae > Streptophyta > Magnoliopsida > Poales > Poaceae > Panicum > Panicum virgatum. Next base: position 10,603,020 of record NC_053148.1, read on the forward strand.
TTCACTTTTCTTGGTTCGTTTGGGGTGTGTTGACAATGCACTCATCAAGGGGGAGATTGAGGAATGTTGAGTACTCTATCCTGCTTATGATGAGTGAATTGTCAACCGTGCGGTGTGATCGTGCACTTGGTCTTTGGATTGCAGGTACACGGGCATTGAGTGTCGACGGGGAGCTGCCGTGGAGGTGCTGTGGCCGATGGACCGTGCGGTGGACGGCGGTGAAGGGCAGCCGGGATCGGAGCTCGGACCGGGCGGCAGCTGTGGCGTCCACTCCTGGATCGAGTGCGCAAGCGGCGACGGAAGGCGGGTTTCTTGGTTTGCGCCACAAAACCAAGGAGGCGGACGGCGGTTGAAGACGTCAAGTCGTGGAGGCACGGGCGTCGGTCTCGGGACTGACGGAGGCGATGGGCGTCGACGGCGTCTAGGGCCTCGCTGCGGGCGAGGAGGTGATGGGCGTCGGGCGGCGTCTAGGGCCACGGCGTGGAGGCGGGAATCTTCCCGCGCGTGAGGTTTTGGCGGTTTTCTCAAAACCGGCCACCTACCCGGGTTTCGCGGACCCTCCAAAACCGCTGGACTGGATCTTCATTAAGACGGCGGCATCGTGGAGAAGACTTCGTTCCGAAGAAAGAACCTCGGCCGTCGGATGAGATCGTGTACAGGGGGTGCTGCAGGCCAACCAGTCTGACCGGTTCCTGGCACCGGTCTAACCAACCGGTCTGACCGGTCCAGCGTACCGGTCTGACCGGTCCCGTGGGTATAAATACCCATTCACTTGTGTTAGTTTAATTGCGGCTTTTAGAACTTGTCCGTGAATTGTCTATTCCTCCAGGTCGCCGCCCCTGTGTTCCTCTCCCCCCGTTCCTCTCTTTAGAGTACGTTTTGATTATGGATTTGTGAGACTTTGTATTGGATTTGATTGGGAAAGGAGGCCCCATCCTCCTTGTGCCCTTTGGGCTTTTGAATCAATCCAATCCCCTAGTTTTTATGCCCTTGTGTGATGAATTTCGATTTCGTTTTTGGTGCACATGATTGCTAGGATTCTACGAGCTCTTTGTTGTGATTCTCGTGCTTCTGATCCTGTCCCAAACCGTCTAGAATCACGAGCTCTTTTGAATTGGATTTCTTGAGTTTTTGAGAAAACCCCAATTCTTCTTGATCTCCCCTCGAATTCTTGGGATTTTTTGATCTTTAGGACGAGATCTCTTGGGGATACGTTCTTGGGGTAGAAACGAAGCCTTCCTCCAAGTTTCATCGATTTTCGTGGTCGTTTGGTTGAGATTCATCGTTTGAATCCAAGTTTTCGGGGGTTTTCTGGGTGACACCGGTCAGACCGGTAGGCAAGACCGGTCAGTCTGGTCTGTTAGTTTTTGAACAGACTCGACCGGTCAGACCGGTCTAGCGCACCGGTCAGACCGGTCCAGGCAGATCATTTCTACAGTTTTCCTGTTTCGCTTCCGATCTGTTTCGTGGTTTTGCTCGCTCGTTCGAGGCCTTTTTGTGATTGGTTTAGCTTTTCCATAGCTATTCCAAACTCTGGTCAGAACACTTGAGGGCTTGGGTGATTTTTGGGAAATAGGCCGACGGTTCGAATTTCGAAGAAATTTTGATCGGCTCCCATTCACCCCCCCTCTGGTCGCCGACTTCGGTCCCTCAATAGGACCTGGTTTCTTGCATTGCAATTTGTTTATACGGTGCCACTCCAAAAGAGGCACATTGGTAAGTCTTCCGATTGGTTATTTGTAGTTCTGAATTTATTTTGACTTATATGCAATTTTTGTGTCACGAGCTCCTATTCTCAGCTATCTTTGTCCAGCATCCTTCTCTGATTTTATTGTCCTGCTTGACTTAAGCAATGATCTCTACACATGAATATGTCGCATAAGAGGTTTCTCGTGCTTACTGTTACACTTTTATTTACATACCTATGAAACATGATGTGCACAAAGGCATAAGAGGAATGCAATATATTGCCGTGTAAGAACAATTGAAAACTTGAGTTTCATGGCATTTTTGGGGGGTTTCAGGATGCGAGCTCTGCATCAATCGAATTGTACTTTTTGAGAGAGTGATGTAAAGAAAAGATATCATGGAGGACATGTGTTATATTTAGGAGGAAATGTTAGGTAGCAGCTGTTCTCAGAGACTAGAGTCCCATATTGTTATGATTTTGCAGGTTGGGGAAGGAGACAGTTCCATAGCAATCATCCAGGTCATTCTGTTAATCTTCTTGGTTCTCCTCTTGAATGCACCTTATCATCTCTTAAGGCTGCTCATGGTGTTGCACTATGTCACAGGACATCATAGAGACAGGCAACAAACATCTCCACTCTAATTAAGTTAGTTAATGAGCAATCTGACTAAACTTGATAGGAGTGCAATATAGGATGTTAGTGTCCTGTTTTGAGTACATTCACACTGAACAGTTCTTCAGGTTTTTGGTTATGAAGTTTCAAAACAGGCGACACATTATTATGGTGCTTAAACTGCTGGCTTGCTGCATAATGTATTTAAGTTAGCTCCATACAAGATTTTATGGTAGTGCTCAAGTTCGGTTATGCAAATTGCAAGCAAATCCTATTAAGAGAGGAGAAAAAAATTAAGGCAGACACAAGTTTCATGTGTATATCAGTTGAAACTTTTAGTTTATTGAGCTTCCTAGCTAGAATTTATTTCTTTTTAAATAAAGGTTTGCTAGAAAGTGTTTACTCTATTAGACATTGTATTGGATATATTTTATCTGAAGATTATACACTACCTGAAGATTGTTTTCTAAAGACAAGTATATTGAAATATGTACTTGGTGATAGCTTAAGCTCCTAAACTAAGCGATGGACAAATGAAAGTATTAAAACTAGGTAATGACAGTGTCTTCTCATATCCATTCCCCATCAGAAGCATCACCCTAGCAAATACTTCTTTATAAATGTTTCCCATATTTTTTCCCAATGGTTGTAGCTGGTGGCTCCTATACAACCAATGAACCAATGCACAGAAGAGTACTTAAAGGAAGAGGTTCGCCTGGCACAAGCTCTTTTCCTCGCAAGAAATATAGTGCTTGATGGTTTATTGTCAAAATCAGTCCGAATGCCAAATTGTTTAGGTGCCCTCATTACTGTACCAAATAGCGCATGTGGTTGTTCCCTTTACAGTTCAAGCAAAGTAGGATGCTTAGTCATAAAAAGAGGATTGTAGTTTGGGATCATTCTGCCAGCATGATACTGCTCCATTGTTCTTGTGGTTTCTGTATTGTGAAAGGCATAATTATTCTGATCTAACTGCTTGTGCTGCTTAACTATTCTATTGATCTAGCATTGGCTGTTGATCTTTGTTAAAATGCAAATCATTTCTATTGTTACACGATGGGGCGCGCAAAGCGCGCGGTACGTTCTAGTACTCTTAATCGGTCCTTTAGTTAAGCTTTGCTTCCGCTTCATTTTGAGCTTTGTTAATCTTTATGGAATTGCATGCTTAGTTAGTTAGTTTTAATTAGCTCTTATTCTTGCTAATATTAGTCAATTCAGACATGCTTAGTTAAGGAGCTTTAGAGTTAGTTTAGCTTCTCTTTCAGTGCAATTTTTTCTTTGTCGTGCTTTCCGCGTTGCTTCTACTTTGTATCAAGGTTTCCTAATTGTTTCTAGGATGATCACGTCACTAGTTGACTCGTGTCATCTTGGCAATTAGAATAGAGGTGTTTTGAGGCAGCGAATTGCAATGTACCTAACACAAGCAGGAAAGATCACTCTGTTAACTTCCCTGCTTACCTCTTCGACAATTTTATTCCTCTGCACTTTCAAGATGCATGCCACAGTGATAAAACAAAAAGATAAGTACTGGAAGTATGGCATATGGAGGGGCTCTGGCATTAACAACCGAAAGCCACCAAAAGCTGTTTGTCAGCTTGTCCAATGGTTTGCAATTAAAAAAAAAGGAGGTTTGGGGTGTTCTGAATTTAACTACTAAATATGAAGCCGAACTGCTCAAAAGTTTGCACAAGTTCTTCAATAGGGCTGATCTCCCTTAGGTTAAACTGGGTATGATAAAAATTAAAATTACTATGCAGGTAACAAACTCCCTAATCATCAGAAAAAAAGGCAACGTCTACTTGAGAGATATTCTTAAGTTAATGAACATTTTGAAAGGCTTGGCTCAGGTAACTCTACTGTACTCTTCTGGCATGATATTTGGTAAGACTGCATCCCTATTCACCAACATCCAGAGTGACATTCAGATTGTTGGAGCTTGTTTATTTATTGACTAATGATGAATGTCAAATGGCAGGGATAGACTCCCACTCGCCCTCCCTAGGATGCTCTGAGTCTTGGTTTATCTCTGCTTATCTAAAATAGAGGAGTCGAGCTCCTTTTATGCGCCTGAACAACCCAGCCTCTAAACAGACTCCTATTTCTCCTCAACTAATAACAAAGCAGTAACAAAAGCCCCTAATTTCTAGTGATAAACCTTAGCCACTTTGCGCTGGCGCAGCCTTCTTCCGGCGCTGATACTTCTTGCTAAAGAAGGCGTCCACAGCACAGATGCTCTCCCTCCTTTTAAATGGATCTAGAAGTCCTCATGTCAACTTAAACAAAAAGTCTTCTGGCTTCCCATGAGAGATAGACTAAATAAAGAAACTTGTGTAAAGAAAAAATGGAAATGCCTTCCTATAATTGTGTTTCCTACGGTACACAACAGATGCAATCAGTTGTACATCTCTTTCTAGATTGTGATTTTGCCAAAGCCTATGGAATTGGGCTGGTTCGCAAACTGAGCGATAGCTCAGTGGTGTGGCTGTCGTTGGTTGTGCCCACCAGCCAGGGTTCGAACCCTGGTATCTACACCCAAAAAAACCTCACTCGCTGTGCTCGCTTGCTTGGGATGCTGCGTCGCCAGCCCAGGTCACGGTGCGCTGCGCCGGCCTGTGTGTCGCGGTGATCGTCGGCCCAAGTTCAGTTTGTCCCTTGTGGGCATGAGCCAGGATTCTAGGGGTTTTCTCAACCGAGGTCATACAGTCCCTTCTAGGGTTTTTTTTCTTGGAACTGGGCTGGTTTATTATTTGTACCTAGCTGTGATGACCTCTTTCTAGCTGGATTTCTCCCAACAGGTTTGGACCGCCATCTTTGATAGAGTTGGCCTGCAGCTCCAAGCTCCATCACATGACTCAGATGTGTTCCTAGATTGGTGGCAGTGGGCTGTGCGCACGGCACTGAAGATGGACATGAAGGGGCTTAACTTCCTGGTGATCTTTCTGGCCTGGTTGATCTGGGAACTCCAAAATCATTACATCTTTCATGGCTACCAACTGAGGACCCAGCTACGTGTTACTTCACCATGATAGAATAGTTTTTTTTCTTCCTATTTCCCCCTTTCTTGTTGTTTTTTGCTCTATAAATATTGCACTGTTTTCATTAATCAGTAGGAGGCAAGCCCCTCACTTCATCCAAAAGAAAGAGTAAAGATTCCCTAGAATGTGTTGAAGATGTAGGCACGCCCAGCACTAGTATCACTTCAATTTTTCACAAAGAATAGCAATCCAACTCTATCATCCAAGCTGATCATTTTCAATACATTAAATCTTTCATACAGAAACTAGAAAGTGCCTTGTATCAAAAAATTTGACTTTCAGAACCTGCACAACTAAAATTTTGGGGTCGTCCATTTTTCACATTTGACATTTTTTGTCATCACTACCAAATTCAATTCTGATGTCAAAAATAAACAAGAACAAACTGGATATCCGAATGTGTATGATATCCCCTGAATTGTTCAAAAAGAAAGAAAGAATGTCTATGAAATACTTGGAAATAGTCAGATAGCTGAACTATGAGCAATGCAACAAATATAGACAACAATTGATAGACAAATAAAAACAATCGGTGCATGAAGGGGAGCATAGTGTGACAGTATCTAAGCTAGTTTCCACATGGAAAAGTGCAATATGACCAACCCAGCAAATAGATGCGAGAGTTTAGCATAGGACATGCCAAAAGATAACATTAACACAAGTAAAGTATAGCTATCAGTTTCGAAAGAGCTGAATATTTATTACATACGAATCTCACATAAACGGAAATCATTCATATTGAAAACTAGCATCACATAAATGAATATCACAACTTATGTGCCCGGCATTGACCGTCACAAGCGACTCATGGAAGGTGCGACGCATCGTGTAAACTTTCTTCTCCTACTTAATATAAAGATGTGTAATCCTCCTGCAAATTTGAGCAAAAAAAAACATAAACCGAAATGGACTACCACCTTATGTTATTTTTACTACATGGTCCACATCATGTAGCAAGACTCTTAGCCAACTAAACCCAAACATAGCTACCAGCATTATTCATTATTTATGTCCTAACTTTCCTCTCTTGACATTCCTTCTGATTCTTCATGGAAGAACACGAATAGATGACATTGGGTCTAATAAAGACATGATTGTGTAAGAATTGAATCCAGCATCCATGATCACCTTTTTCCATTCGCACTCCTCTTGCTCAAACCCGCAGCCACGCATCATATACATGTCTAGTGATACCTGCTGGGCCTCTTTGGTAGTCTTGTCTAGTGTACCATGTCCAAGCACCATGTTTATGATTGTCTCTTTACCACCGGCATCTCTTGCTGGAATCGTCTCTTTACACCATGGAAGAATCTTGACACAGGAGTCGTCATCCCAAGAATTCAGAATAGCCTAAGATATAGAGAGAGACCGGGGTGGATCCAGCTCACGTACAGCCATGCGAGGGCTGAAGTCTTCTTCTTCCTCCTCTTGTCTCACCTCCTTTCTCTTCTTTTTCTTTTTCTCCCTTCACTTTCTCCTCCTTCAGCTTCCCTTTTTCTAATTGAGGTGGCACCCAGTAGGGGGGATCGAGCCCCCTTAGATCTGCCACTAGAGAGAGAGAGGTCATGAATATCAAAATGCCATGGGGGAGCATTGCTTCTTTTTTCCCCGAAAGAAGCATGATAATGTGTATTGAAAGTGGATAGCAATAGTAGTGTATCAGATTACTACCTTAAGCAAACACCATTAGCACGTGGAATGAAGTTGAATATATCGCCAATAATGAACTGCAGGTTGCCACGATCAGGTGCCTTGTTGATCACCTGTTCAAGATCCAGCACCATGCACTTGACGTGCGGAATGCCCTGGTGATGGTCGCCACAGCCATGCCATGGCCCCCACCTACATCGTAACATCGATCAGCGAGCTCAGCCTGTGGAAGATCTCACCGGCCTCCTTCAGAATGATATCCATGTTGAAGTTGTTGTCTGCACTACCTCGGGTGTTCGTAGGCATACTTTTTTTCAAGTGGATGTTACATTTGGAGATAATAAGAAAGCTGAGTAGCTATGCATTTCTGAACTACATAAAGTTAAAGACCACCCGAATTTTACTAGAACTTGGCTATGAAGGTAGTACTGTACAGACAGACAGAGCTTGTAATTTGCCATGCAAACAAAGTGTGATCACCCTGATTCCCTTAGCTTAAGGCATGCACCTTTATGTTGCATAAAGGACTAGTTTGTTGAAATTGAGCCCAAATAATTTTCTCTATGTGGAGGAAAATCATGCACTACAGTGTAGGGTCGAGATGGCGGACTAGGGGGTGAATATTCCTTTCTAAAACTAATTGCGCCGGCTAACCGAAATTTATGCGAAATTGAAACTATTCACTTAGCCAAGACTTCACCCCTCTAACTATAACTCTAAGTCACCTCCAAAAGATCCTACACAAAGCAAAAAGAGTGCCGAGCTAGCTAGAGTTCATCTAACCAATTCTAATGCAAGGTCACTCAAATCTAAGCACTAGTACTTCACACACCGGAGGGAGCTCCTACACAATTCTAATGAGCAAAAGCACAAAACCAACTTAAGCTCACTAGATGCACAATGGACAAGGCTACTCAATCCAAATCCAAAGGCTGAAACTTACTTAGCTACACAAACTAAGCACGACAACTAATTATGCTACACAAACTAATAATCACTAGAGCTACTACACAAGCATTATATATATATATGTAAATACAAGACTTGTGATTTGGAGAATGCAAACCACCGAGAAGAGTAGACAAAGTTGACACGGTGATTTTTATCCCGAGGTTCACTTGGTTGCCACCAAGCTAATCCCCGTTGAGACAAGCTCCAAGGTTGCCGTTGATCCTCTTACTAGTGGTGACTCTAAAGTCACACTCTCCCACGTGGAGTGCTTACACCGAGCTCTAGCACATGATCTGACTGGACCACTTGTTGCTCTTCGCGTCACGCTCAACTAGAGTTGCTCTTCGTGGCTCCCATGGCGTGAGCACAATACCCCTCACAATCACTTCTCCGGAGCACCGCACAATCTTCTTGCGGGCTTCACAACGGTGACGCACCACCTAACCGTCTAGGAGGTGGCAACCTCCAAGAGTAACAAGCACTACCGGCTTGCAACTCGATCACATAGTGCCAATCTCTTGCAAACTCTCAATGCAACGCACTAGATTCGCTCTCTCACTTTGTGAATATGATCTAGCTCTCAAGCACTCTCACACAAGGACACAAGTCCCCAAGGTGCTCAACCTCTCAAATGGCCGGCCACCACCTCTATTTATAGTGGAAGGCCTCAAACTAGCCATTACACTCAAATCCCGTGAAAACAGAGTTTTTGTGGACAGTCCACCCCACAGGGCCCGAACGGTCCGCCATTTCAAACCCAACAGCTATATCCTCGATAAATGCTTCTCAGAGTTGACCGTTACAGCCCTGGCGGACGGTCTACCTCACAAATGGCAGACGGTCCACAGTTTATTTGGACACCCAATACAGAAACACCAAGTTTATGCGCCCGTTTCAGGTTTTAAGGGCGGACGGTCTGCCCCCAGGGGCCCGATGGTCCGCAGTTCACTTTTGCTCCTCACATAGAACCAAAATCGGTTCTGTATGATCCCAAACATGATACTGGTGGACCGTCCGCGGCCCTAGTGTGGACCGTCCTCAGCTCAACTTTCAACACAACCGGGACTCGGTAAAACGGCCATAACTTTTAGCTCCGATGTCCAAATTAGGTGATCTTAGACTCTATGGAAAGCTTATTCAGAGGACTACACAACCCAACAGAATAAATGATCCAAAACAAAATGGATCAACCCAGAATTCTATTCCAAGAGCCAACCTAGTGTTCGGAGAACACCGAAATGCCTTTCTTCCTTCTCCAAGTTGATCAACATCAACTCCAACACCTTCTCCTTTGCAAATGTGCCAACATCACCAAGTGTACACCACAATGTGCATGTCTGATATCATTTTCACAAACATTTTTCAAAGGATTTTCACTTGCTCTCACGGCGCCACTCAATCCTAACACATCGCAAAGTTAGATCACTCCAAGTGGCACTAGATGATTGATATGCAAACAAGTTTGCCCCTCTTGATAGTACGGTCATCTATCCTAAATCCGATCATGCACTTCTCTACACAACCTTTGACCAGTGAAATGAAATTCCCTACAAGTCATACCTTTGTCTTGCGCATTCCATTTCATATTCTCAAGCCACACAAGCACCAAACTCCATCAAGCCTTTTGATCATCATCATGGATCAACACTTGGTTTGATCTTTCTTGAATGATATGATCCATTTCATATCATCATGTGACCTTATTGGTTCATCGATCTCAACTTAACTTGCTCTTCACCGTTGCCTTGGTCCATCAGCGCCGGTCTTTGCTCAAGCTTCCCCGGCACATGCGGTTTTTCACTTCAAGGCCTCCAACTTACCCTTCACACTTGCAACCGGTTCATCAACGCAAAGTCTTTTCATCTTCTCCATCTAGCCACACGACTCCATGTCATGTCTCATATGCAATGAGTTCCTTCATCATTTCTCCTCAATGGCATATGTTGCTCATACTAGTGTCTTTGTGTGAACTAATCACCTGTGTATCTCAATATGAACACTTATTAGTCCAACTAAGTTGTCACTCAATTACCAAAACCAAACAAGGGCCTTTCAACTGGCCAAACTTCTGTCTAAACAGAGACATGCTCATATTTTTGCCTTTCATGATGTGCAGAACTTGAATGGGTATGTCATATCAGATGCAAGATTTGTCTAATTATGTTTTGGAGTAGTAAAGCACTCGCAATTTCTACAACTACGTGTATAGTAACAGGTTGAGTTCTTTTTAGTTCAGCATTTTAGAGGATTTTTTTGTCATTTTGCATAACTATTAGGGTACAAACATTTTTTTGTTGGATGGCATTAAGACAATCAGAGCCATTAGTTGAAATTTGGATGGCAGTCTATGATAGCTACTGTATCTGTAAAATAACACCTTTAGAGCAAAGGAGCCGTTTCCAAAATTTGGAGTATATTGAAACATGGAAACTATCTCCGCCTTTTACTTTATACCAACTACTTTTAAGAAAATAAAATAATCTCACAAGGAACTGATACAGTACGAGCATCTTGTGTTTCTTAGTTTCATGCATCAACACTTGGCACTATGAAATCTCCCTTTTCTTATACAATGCAGAGACATCATGGTCGTTGAACTGTACTTCTATGGGCTTCGGGCAACAAGCACCGCGTGTGTGACATGTTCATGAATCTAATTGCCATCGCCACCTTCATCATTGCCATAGTGCTACGACATTGATCTCAACATGACACCCATGCATATGTGATTATCTATAGTTAATATCTACTTCTACTCCGCAGTGGTGGAACTAAAGGGAGGGGGGCTAGGGGGGCTCAAGCCCCTGCCTCCAAGATCAATGGATAGCCTCTAAGCCCCCTCTTTATTTTTGGGAAGGAAGAATTGAGAAGAAGGGGGAGGAAGAAGAAGAAAATGAAGGATAGAAATAAGAAGAGAAGGAAGATGAGCCCGCTCTTCATACGTTGGCTGGATTCGGCCCTACTTCCAGCTAGCACTATGAAAGTGGACTTGAAATATGAAGCTCCAGGGCGCACTGATGTGCATGGGAGGAATGATGGCGGTAAGCCTGTTGAAAGGGGGGCGGCTGCATTTGTGGCCTACCAACCTACTCGGATACTCCCATGCTCATACACCAGCGAGCAACGCTGGCGCTCACCACGATGTGGTCATGCAGGTATTACCCCACAGTTCCTTTTAAGTAGAATTTTCTTGTATATTTTCACTAAATAAATAATGTTGTCTTGAGTTCTCACTTGCTATTGCAAATTGATGGGGGAAATTTAGGCAAAAGTCGTGAAGGTATTCCCCTCGAAGTATTGGATGATAATGCTAACCAGCCTCGTGGGAAGCCTACAAGGCTTTGTGATGGGCATCTGCATGAGCCATGGCATGGCAAAATGGAGAATTACGTAAGAACTTAAGCTCTTAACGGTCATCTACTCAGTAATAGTCGCAATGCCCATATTTAAAAAAACATGACGTGTGTAATTTGCTAAATATGTTATACAACATGCTGTGATCAGTTGGTTATAACCCTATCCTGATTAGGGTGTGTTCAACACGGGTCTCGCGTTCATTCTCCTCTCGTGGGTGATGAGCCGCTGATCATGACCATGATCATTGACTCGGTACTGATCGGTACCAACATCTACATGGGAATGTGACCAAGGATCGCACGTGTAGTGCAATACATAAGGCACCTAAGTAAATGTTAATGGTGATGAAGTTTTGCAATTTATTTCTTCAATGACGAATCTACAAGGGGGCTAGGGGGGCTCAAGCCCCCCCCCCTCATTTTTGGAAAGAAAGAATGAAGAAGAAGGGTGGAGGAAGAAGAAGAGAAGGGAGATATGTTGGGGAGCAGCAAGAATAGGGACTAAGTTCAGATAGAAGCTAGGGGAAGAAAAAGGCCAATGCCTTTTTGGTTTCTTGTTTGATGCCTTTTGCTTATGTTCTCTTCTCCTTTTGTATGCTGGACTTCGCTGCCTTCATCTCCCGGACCACTGGGATCACATGACAGTCGGTCCATGACATTCTAGTTTTAGCAGGTTGTAGTGCCTGCCTTCTCGCAGGTGCAAGGAATAAATTAGGCCAAAAGGTGATTGTGCACCTTTAATTCCTATTTCATAATGGCAGATCCACCACGACAATAGAGTGGGGAGGATGAGCGGCCACCCCAGGTAGCCGGCAGCCTAAGGTCCAGTTTGGTATTTTGGGCTGGGCTTCCTCACCCATAGTATGTATGCGCCTTAGGATGGGACCCCTAAAATTCTTCTTTAGCTCTCTCTAACTGAGTTTAAAATTTAAAAAGACAAGAACAGGGCACAGCCAGCAGGATAGTCGCCGATGCAGGCAACCGTCAGCCGGGAACAGATTCAGAGGCCAGATCTAGGCCATGTCGGTGTGATTCATCATTCCTGAGCAAAAGTCGGTTGGGTCTAGACAAACCAATACATGGTGATCTAGATAATGTCTTGTCTCTTTTGTAAAAAGTCTTCAGAAACTCTTGTCTTTTGTAGTAGTTGGGTCAAAGTAGCACTCTTTTGTAGGACAAATTTTAAACTCTAGATGTGTAATTATTTTGGGACAGAGGGAGTACTTGGTCTGTTCGCCAGCCTCCCGCTGCCGCTGCCGCCGCCGATCGGTCCACGTGGGATTATGTGCCATCTGGTTCTGGCACGAGCGTGCGCCCTCGGCCGCTGCACACCGATACTCGTGCCTTCTGTCTTTGTGCAACTGCTACCCTACAACTACAATACACAGCCTGCCGGCCGCTGCTTCCAGCGGCCACTACCGCCAACGGGCTGCCGGCGGCCGGTCTGTACTCTGGGACAAGGATGGATTTGGATGGCTGAACATCCGAATTATCCGTATTCGTATCCGCTTAAAACGTCAATATGGATATCCGTATTCGTATTCGATTTTAATATGGATGTTAAATGGATGCATCCAAATCCGACTTTGAGAACTTTTCTCTATCCGATTTCATATTCGTATTCGAGGAATATCCGATCACATCTGTATTCGTCCGCATCCGCAAAGAAAAAGTGACTAGTGAGACAATCTTAAATTTATCTTTATACCTAATTACTTAATGATGTATACTATTTAAATTATTTAGAAAGCTAGGTAACTAATAATATATTTATTAAAATTAGTAATAATATAAAAAATTAACTTCAACTATTTAATATATTTATTTTATGATTAAAATTATTTTATACGAGTCAACTTAATTATTTATTGATAAATCTTTTTATATATCTTAATTATTAAGTATTTATTTATTTATTTATTTTATATTTAAAATTAGTATTATATATTTAATATAAAAGCTATACATAGATAATTAAATTCTTTTTTTATTAGCTATCTTCTAATCATTTACTCTCTACTTGTGTAATAATTTTGATCTACTACAAAATTATTGATACTCATGATAGCTCTATTTTTCATATCGAAAAGGTATCCGGATCTGAATCCAGATTCAAACTATCCGTTTTGTATTCGTATCCGATGAGATCCACATTCCCGTTCGTATCCGGATTAAAATATGGTAAAAAATGACATTCAGATTCGATTTCATCCCTATCCATCCGATGCGAATCCATCGCGCATGTGCCGATGTCCGGGCCTTCTGTTGCCGGCTTCCCGCGACAGCTAGTTTGAGTTGCGATTCCTTTTTTTTAGAATTGCTATTTGTCTGTCAACAGATTCGTTTCACAAAATCTGTCGAATTTCTGTGCATTGGATTATGCTTTAGGATTCGTGCTGTGTATTTTGTCGTTGTCATCAATTACGCGAATCAGCAACCTGTTAACCTTCCGAACTTTTTGAATTCCGCGCTGTGCAGGCCGTGTTTAGTTCTGTTGCAAAAAAATTTCACTAATTTGAAATACTAAATGAAGTTTATTTATAATTTTTTTACACAGATGGGTTATAAATCGCGAGACGAATCTAATGATGCTAATTAATCCATGATTAATCAATAATTAGCGGATGGTTACTGTAGCACCACTATTACAAATTATGGATTAAGTGTGCTTATTAGATTCGTCTCGTGATTTACAGTCCATCCATGCAAAAGGTTTTATAAATAGATTTCATTTAGTACTCCATATATGTGTCGAAACATTTGATGTGATTTTTTTTCGTGTTTACGGGGTCGGATCTGTTTAGCCTCACTGGTTGGGCGTGCCCCCCCTCCCCATACGCACTCTCTCTCTCTCATTTATCTCCGCCTACCCCAATTCCACTCATTTCCTCTTCTGTCTCTTGCTTTTCTCTCTGCGGGTCGAGGTGCCCAGGAGGCGAGGCCATTAGGCTAGCTCCAACGGTTCACGCTAAAGCGCCCCCCACCCTACGTAGGGGGGCTTTGGGGGGAGCGAGCGGTCCAATGGCTCCCCCCACAGCTCCCCCTATATACGGGGGGAGTTGAAACTCCCTATATATATAGAGTGAGTTTCAACTCCCCCTATATCTCTAATCACACCGTTTCTTCATGATATTAATTTTGTTTGAACCCCGTAACATGATGATAATGCGTATTATGACAGTACAAATATTGTTTGATTTTTTTTAAATTCAAAAATGATAAATAAATAGTTAGTTAATGAGTGATAGTATATAGAGGGAATAGATATGGGGGGAATGGTTGGAGAGAAGGAGTTATAGGGGGAGGAATCTTTTGGAGGGATGTAGTAAAATATAGTAAATAGTATGTTTGGGGGGAGTTGGATGGGGGGAATGGTTGGAGAAAGCCTTATGGGGGTTGTGCTATGATATTTTCTCTCTGATTTCTCCTACCACGAATCTTCATTTCTGCTCTTCCTGATTCGGCAGTTGTGTTCGTGGTTAGTGCTTGATTCCGTGATTTAATCTAGGTAAGTCTGATTTGAGATTTTTGTTCATGTTTCCTTGGGTTCTGAATCTATTTGTGTTGTTCGATTGTGTGGTAGGGTTTGCAGTCTGCTAAACTGTATTAATTGGGTTAGCGATTGGTTTGTTTTTCTTTCCTTGGATTTGTACTTTGAGCAAGTTCAGGTCGATATTGTTTCATGGTACAAGAATCTAGTGAATGTCGTCTCGATTCGATGCAGTTTTGGTGTTGGTATAGTGCGCACTATCATAAGGGGGTCTGCAATCCATGCTAGGTTACTTATGGAGCAATCTGCTCGATTCAAGGCCTATTCGTTTCAGCTTTTTTGCTATTAGATGGGGGTAGTATTTGCCCTTGCAAAAAACGTGATTCGGCGATTCATTTCGCGCTCATCCCTAAACGGCGTCGTCATTTCTGTGTGCTTGAGTTCTCCCTCAGGCACCATATGTTCAATCCTCCATTTCCCTATCCTTTTTCCCCCTCGATCTGCATGTATTCTGTTTTGTTCTGTTGTTGAGTTGAGTTGAGTTATGGTGACAAGTTTTCTAAAGTTATATACTAGTGGCTGATTTTCTAAACTGGAGCACTGGTTGGTATAGTGTAATTTGTAAGTTTAATCTCCCTGAAATTGTTTGTGTTAAGGATGGTAGGTTTAGTTATCTCTTACTGTGTGCGATGTTTGCTATTGCTAGTACTTTAAACCTTTGTATGTTGCCATCCTATTTTAGTGCTGCTATGTCCTTTGATAAGTTTAAACCCTGCTCCGTGCCATTAAATCAGTGTGCCATGTTCATTGCCATTTGTACCATCCAAACAGTGATTCATCAAAATATAGCTATTATTCGGATGCCCAAAAATTGGCGAAGTCCTATAATTTATTATTGTCTGATGCATTAGAATTTTAGCTACTGTTTGTATGCACCAAAAATTGGCTAAGTTCCAGATTTTACTATGTTTTGGATGGGTCGTAATTCCGCTACTGTTTGAAATAGACTTAGGTTCTACTATTTTTTCGTAGATTCCAAATAATCTAAATTAGATGTGATTGTGCTCTTGGGCTATGATGGGCATGCTCTGAATGTTTTCTGCAGCATCTCGTATGATCTGAATGTTTCTACAGGTTCTTGTCTCTTGATACCGCTATCTCTTTGTTTGATGGTTATTACCTGTTCATAATTAAGATTTGTAATGAACTATTCACTTTAGATATGGTAACTCTGTACTTAAAAGTTAGTTACAGTACTTAAACATTTTGTGTTGTTTGCAGGCTATAGTGGTCACAATTCACCCTTTCTGATCCAACTGCCCTCGCTATCTGCAGCTCGTGTTTGCCATTCACCCTCCCCCTGCCCCATCTGCCCTTGCTATCTGTCGCTCGCACCCAGATAAATTTTTTTGAGTTCATCACTGTGAGCACCTCCCCCCCTCCCTCTATCTGCTGACCTGTCAATGTTTTTTGTCTTTGTGTGCTAATTTCTCATGCCAAAATTAGATATGTTTCTACTATGATAAGTTGAATCAGCAAGAGTTTTCTGCTCATGGTGCAACACTTTTATCTACAATCTTATCTAGAATGTGTTTCGAGAAATGCAAGATATCGCCAAGAAAGATGGAGTTACCTTCAAGCTGTTCCGAACCAAGTAGTTTTATTATTAGGTTCACCTAGTATGTAATAAGCTAGTTTTTTGCAGTATGTATTTTGTATTTATTATTTTTGGACATTGTCCTTTTATGTAATAATGAACACTTGGCTATTTGGTTCAAGTGTAAGATATTTGATTGTAATATATATTACTTTATTTCTTTTGCAATGGCTATTTATATTTTTATTTTCTCTGTAGACTTCTTAATTATTTCTACATTCGATCTATTTTATTAAATATATGTATCACTAACAAAATTTAGTTTCTTTTTGAAATTATTTTAGATGGCCTGCCAAGGTTCTTCATCCATAAAGAGTGACAAGTGTCCATTTCATGATTATTGTGATGATGAAGTTATTGTAAGTTCCTACATTTTATTCTATTAATATATTTCCATTATTAATTTTTTGATGTTACTATTATAATTAGGGTGACTGTAATATTGGCGATTGTGAGCTTGATGAAGCCCTCTTTGAGTTCTTTAAGAAAAAGGTATCTATTAATATAGTTTTGATTTTAGTGTTTACTGTTCTACTTTGTTACCCACATAATGCTAGTAGTTGTGTTACTTACATTGTCGGGCTCATATTGTTTTTGTTTTATTGTAGAAAATTCAGGAACTAAAGAGTAGCCTTAGTTTATCTGAGTTGAATGATATTAGGAAAGGGAAGGTATTTATTCCCCTTGTCAATTATAGCACTATTTTTTGTGTTTCCTCGTTTTGTTAGATATTTATTTTATAATGGCTATTGTAGGGTGATCTGGGTACTCATAAGCATGAAGTGAACCATGGTTTCAATCGTGTGTCTGCAAAGTATTTCAGCGAAGTCATCAATGCATTGAGTGTTAAGCAGAGAAAGGTCATATCTGACTACGGTTTTGGTAGCTTACTTATGTATGACAAATGTGTTGTTCCAGCAAGATTTATCAAGTGGCTAGCCTAACATGTGGATGTTTGCACATCCGAGATAACTGTCAATGGTAAATTCATACCTTTTAACAAGATGTCGGTCCACAAAGTGCTGGGGATCCCTATTGGTGGTGATTCATTGAGTGTTGATCGTGAAGTTGGCAAGACATTTATTTTATCAAGGTTCAATCTGTCCACTCTACCGCCTATCAGATTTTTTGGTGACAAGATAAAGAACAAGCAACTCTTGGCTGATGATGATATGTTTATTTGTTTCATGATCGTTGCTTTATCATTCTTCCTTTGTCCCAATTCTAACACTTATCCAAGCACAAAATATATGATAGCATTCAAAGATTTGAGCTGTGTTGGAAATATTGACTGGTCCTTGTACATTTATGAATGGTTGATTGATGCTGTTCGTAAATTGTGCATGGGTGTTGGGAAGTCTTTCAGACCTATCCATACTCTTGATGGCTGCTCATATGTGCTTGCTGTAAGTCTGATTTTACTAAATTTACAACTTACTATTATTATTTACTTCATTGTCAAGTATTCATATCTTAAATTTTATATCATGTCTAAAATTTTTGTATGCTTTTGTTGTTTTAGATCTGTTTTATTGTTCTGCCAACTTGCATCTTTAGTCTAAGCTCTAATCATCCAAATTTTATTTTTGTTTTAATTTTTTCATACCTAATTTAATATTATTGTAGGTACTATATTTGGATTGTCTCAATTTTGGAATTTTTGATGTTCCTCGAGTGACTCCAAGAATCTCAGTATGAAAAGGGTCTATGATCAAGTATTATTCTGATTTAGTCATTTAGATGAGTTGAATGTCAATCAATATGGTAAAAGGTGTTTTCGAGATAATATTGACACCCTATATTGTGAGGTATTTGACTTTTTTGTTTTTAATTTCTACTCTTTATATTTGTTCTGAATGAATTTTCTTTCTATAGATATTTGATGGGGATGATAATACTTCTGACACATGGAATATACCCCATCAGCTTCTGGTTTTAAATCAAAACTTCAGTGCTTATTTGAAAGTATGTTGAATATACAGGTATACAACCTTTTTGAAGATACTTTTCTTCAAGTTTGTATTTGATATTTAACATCAACAGTACCACATGTGATTATAATTAATGCTACAACTTTATATTTTTATTTTGTAGTTAATTAATGGAATTTGTGGCATATATGATGTTGATTGCACTAAGATCCCAAGAAGACAGCAAAAACATTCGGAGAAATTAATATTTCGGTTGCTGAAATTATTTGATGAGTTTAATTCAAATCCAACTATTTTTGTGGTGAAGTTATTGGTGAAGATATTGGCCATGCAAATTATTTGATGAGCATATATTTGCTGAAGATATTGGTGGTTGCAACTTGAAGTTCTCTCTTGGTGACTCCATGGCTCCTCATCACAAAGTATGCACTTTTGTGGTGAACTGTATTTGCCGAAAATTCTTTCTGGATGAATGACCAACTGTTTCTTTGAAGTATTATTTCTTTTCATGTGTCTATGTAAGTATTATGCTATATTTTGTTTGAAATTCTCAAATTGATGTATAGTGTATGAAATAGTTTTTAAAAAAAAACTATTTGTTTTGGTGGTTGCAGGTTGTTTTCATGAGTGATTCTGATGACTATTCATATGTAGAAAGGTGCTTTAACGGAGCTGCTTTTGTATTACCTTTGCCTTTGTGTGAAATGGTACTTATCAATTCTTTTTTATTCTTTTGTTAGCATATCAATGAAATTCTTATTTTACTCCAACTATTTTCTTGTTGTAGTTGTTTTTCCCAGTGTTATATGGTGAGCATTGGTTCTTTTTTGTTGTTGATTTGAAGAGGAAGCTGTTTCTTTTTCTGGATTCTTATTTCTCCAAGGATGAACAATATTCAATTTATACAAGAAGGAAGCTTGTAAGTTCATGCCCTCTTCCTGTAGTTTATTTGACTTGTTAAGTTGATGATGTTGTATTGGTAATTTGTGTTATATTTTGTATAAATATCTAGGTTTCAACGTGCATGGGACATGTTTGTGGGTTCTAATGCTGAATTTCATCGCTTCAAGATTGCGTACCCTCATGTTCCAAAACAAGAAAATACGTATGTTTTTTTGTTCCCTATTCATTTATTGTCTACATCAACACATACTATTGTAGTCCTGAAAAGACACTTCAAAATTCATGCTAGAAAAAATTTTCAAGTTTTTTTTGGCTTAAACTGTTCCTCCCTTGTATCTGAATTTTTTTTAGATGTGATTGTTGTGTGTTTCTTATCAAATTTATGGAGCTATGGCATCCTGGAGCTAATCTACGTGAAAACTTTTCATCAGAAGATATACCAAATATTCGAATTCAGATTGTTAATGATCTTCTAACTAGTGTCCATATCAAAGCAAATACAGATGTTGTTACAAAATTTGCATAGCCAGGTAATACTTGTGAATTTGGTAGTTAAATTATATCATTATATGTTTTTATTGCCTTTGTTTATTTTGTTTTATTTTTGTAGGGTGATCTTTCACACATCAAGAAGTACAATCAAAGCAACCTTCCAGTTTGCAGGAGTTATTTTCTCATTTTTCGTAAAGCAAAACATGAATTTAGCTACTAGTTTTGTTAGTGTCATCATGACACATGCGACGAACCAAAAAACATCATGTACTTTGTTCTAGTGGCTCACTCTGTCACGATTACATATACTTAGATATATAAATATATAGCAACTATCTCTGTGCTTTTATATCCTTTGAACAAGCTTAACCATGAGTTGTGCTCCTCTACTAAAAAAATCAAAATATTATTTGTCCATTTGCTGAACAAAATTGCTTCTCCGTAACTTCAACATCATTTGAGTTCTTCAACTATATCTTGCGTATTTTGCAGTTGTTTTTTGTTGATTGCATCCTTAACTTACCTGCATTTATGGAAAGTCATTAGTTTTCAAAAATATTTCAGGAAACACGTTGTATGAAATTATAATGTTCATGTTCTTTCACCTTCTGTTGTATCTTGTTGTGTTCCTGTCATTTTGAACTCAACTGTACATGTTGTTGTGTTGTGTCCTGGCCTATCGCATTTCTTGCAAGCATATTTTTGCTTTTGTTTCTTCCTCATTTCCTCAGCTTTTGGCATTGTTCTCTTGTTTGATTTTAATTTTGATGGTCTTCCTTTTGTCACAGCCATATCTGGGTCTTGGAGTTGTATCGAAGGTTCTGTAATGTTTCCATTACCTGCAGCTATTTCAACATTTGGGAATACTGGATCTATGTTTTTCATCTTGTATTTGTCCATCTCTTTCAGTTCTTTTGTTAGTCTCTCAATCTCTTTTCTGAGGTATTTGTATTTATCCTCTGTTTTTTATCCTTCTGAATTCATTTCTGCTGCCATAAGTGAGAGGTTGTTGAACCTAAGTGCAGTTGCTTCTACCCGTAAGCGAATATTTATTTTTGATATCATCTTTTTCTCCTTCTTTCTCCATCTGTCAATGATATACTTGTCTGGTATTTTTCTTATATCATTCTTCATCATGACTTTCAGGATGTGACAACATAGCATGCCATCTTTTTGGAACTTTCCACAAATACAAGATAAGTCCTCATTTTGTAAATCTGTAATGACTATGTATCTTCTGCTTCTAAACTCTTGTACTAATTGATCCTCAGCCATATATACCTCATACATTTTGTCCTTTTCAATTTCAGTTGCTTGTAATTTAGTTGCACGTCTAAGCTGCCACTGAAACTTCTTGAATATTTTCAAGTTATAAGCTTCCTGGGCTTGACGTTCGATATAGTAGTTTGACCATAACTTTGATTTTCTCTTTGTCTTTGTGGGTATATTGCACTCGTTTAGCATTTTTATCATCTTCTTTTCCTGTTCTGTCATGTTCTTATGTGCTCTAAAAATTTTTGCTCCTGGGCTTAATGCATGATTGTGGTCAAGGATAAGCTTTGTAATTCTCCACACACCTTTTCTTTCAGAGATTACCATGCAACATTTGCAATTTGTTTTTACTAGCACATTAGTCTCACTTTCTGCTGTTATCTCTTCCTCTTGTGTATCCCCCTCCTTTGATGTATCTTGCACTCCTCGTCTGTTGCATTTGTAAGTGATTCGTATGACCTCATTGTTTCTCTTTTTGCTCTGAGTGCATGCATGATGAGCTATAATTGCTGCAAAACCAGCTAAGTAAGCATAGTTGTTGAAGTATTTTTGAGCTTCATTTGCTGAGCTGAATTCCATTCCTTCTCGTGGGATATATTGATCATCTATCTCTGAAATTGTTGTGGCTTGAAGAAATTCGTTCATTTTCTAAGAAGTTGTCAACATCTTCTTCTTGCAAAAGATCTTGTACCCCTTCTGTTACTGCTGTAATCAGATTTTCTACATCTCTCCTAATTCCATTTCCTTCCTGTTCTATTTCATTTGTTTCATGATTCTGCAGTAGGGTAATCTCTTGTTCCTATTGAAAATATTTTTTTAGCATGCATTCATCAATAGTAACTAGCATATATATCTAATAATAGAAATGTACCTGACTTTCATGAATTTTTCTGAACAAATCTAGATCCCAGGGATCCTCAAATTCATTTTCAGTATTGCAACAGCCCACGGGCTAGAGTGGGCCGGGCCAAATTCGCGAGTACTGTAGCGACGCGATTTGGTCAGTTGAAGGTAGTTGAATAACTCCGGTTACAACCTTTTGCGCGAAGCGAGGACGAAAGCGCAAGAGAGTTATTTAGCAGGTGTGATTTACTCAACGTGCAGAGTAGATCTTAGCCGTTATTCCGGGTCGGGTCATTACAAGTATGATCAGAAATATCATCCTGCATAAACAAAAGGATAAATAGCCCATGAATTGTCAATATTCAACTATGATTCTGCTAAAAAGATATAGTACTAATATTTGCCTCATTGTTGTATGTTAGATTGGCTCCCCCTTCATCTGTTTTTCTTTTCATGTTGTTGTACATAATTTCTTCTGTCATTTCTGAACTGTTTGTGTAATATGGTTCTTCTATGATTCTGCTTGTTGTTATGACCAATTCACCATCGAGACGAGATGTCCAATCCACCGTAGAGATATCAAATCGCAATGAAAAAGTGAAAATGACTGCTGCGACGAGTTGGACAAGTGAAACAAGGAAACAGGAAAAACACAGTGTGGCCGGATAATCCGGCACCCACATGGTCGGACTATTCGACCAAAGCAGTCGGATGATCCGACGCTAGAAAAGAAGGATCGGACTAATGCTCGGAGCATTCACCAAAGAGCCTGTTTCTCGAGTTGGAAAATTTACTTCAGGATCGGATGATCCGACGCGTGGTATTTGGAGCGTCGGAGTAATGGTCGGATGAATGATCAGAGACGTTGTCTTGGAATTCAAATCAAGCTTTCAGCACCGGATGATCCGACGTGGTCTTCAAATAGCGTCGGACTAATGCGTCAGACAAATGACGTCATCAATTGGTTTGAAACTCAACGGCTACCGTGAAGATGACAGTGGGGTCGGATGATCCGACGCCCTTCTCAGAGCACCGTCGGATTATCCGACACCTACGCAGAAAAAGCGGTAACAGCTCAAAACGGCTAGTTTGACTTGATGGGCTATAAATATACCATTCCCCGGTCATTTGAAGTTTGCTAGAGTTCAAAGAGACACTAGACACATTGAAGAACATCTCCAAGCCAACCAAAGAGCAAATTGATCACATCCTTAGATTTAGCACTAGTTTAGCTCTTGAGTGAGTGAGAGAGCAAGGATTGTGCCTTGTGCCTTGGTTCTAGGAGAGAACCACATCTTGTACTCGGTGTGCCGACCCCTTGGAGTCTTGGTGGCTCGCCGGCAATGTCATCGACCCTCCGGTTTGGTGTGGAGCGGCGACAACATCTCTGTGCGGGAGACGTGGAGACCCCCACCCTTCTTAGTGAAGCTCCTTAGTGGAATCCGGGGTCAAGGTGACCGTGATTGTGTTCACGGAAGAGACTTGGTTGCCGAGAAGTAATACTCTTTGTGAGTGCCTCAACAACGTGGATGTAGGTGTGCCTTTGTGGCTAACCGAACCACGAGATAAATCCTTGTATCAAAGAGTTTGTTTTCTCTCATCCCTCTTTTAAGATTCCGCATTTACTTATTGCAATCTTGTGTGCCTTTACTTTCATAGAGTAGGATCTTGATAGGATTGGCTATAGATTCCATAATTCTTTTGGGATGAGGGTTTTCACACTAGAAGAACACTAGTTGCACATCTAGATAGTATGTCTTAATTTAATTTATGTGCAAATAGTTGGAGGTTGAGGTTAATGTTTTTAGTTTGCCTAATTCACCCCCTCTTAGACTACGAGCATCCGATTCCTTTCAATGATGTGGAGCCCCGCGTTAACCTGTGATTAACGACTGGAAGAGTCCTATCAGATTTAACAGTTTGCTGATCGTTGGAGTCGAACGCTGCATTTTTTTAGTTTTAACTTTGACCTGGGTTGAAACTAAAGGTTAAAATCATCTTACCTAAGATGATCGCGAGGCATGCATGCGACCGAAGAATCACAGAAGCGACAGCACCCCATTTGGTAAAGAATCCACTGTAACAATAATCTGGTAAAAAGTACGTCTCTCAATCTCACCCTACTAGCTGCTTTCCTTGTGTCGCTGACACGTACGAGGTCACCATCTTAACAACCCTAACTAACATAAGCACCCATGTTTCTTGTGATCGCCATCACAGCTTTCTTTTGATCTCTCCCTCATCAGGCAGGTTCATTAGCTTTACAAAGATCCTCTCCCTCTCTTAACCCAGCTGCTACCTGCATTATTGCAAACTCCATCAGCATCCTCTCTTGCTTTTTTATCTCGAGTGGTGCATGCATGGCTGCTGGGTGCTGCTAGCTCGAATTGACCTCTCTGCTTCGAGTCTTTCCTCAAAATCTCACGTCGATCGCCCCTTCCCCTCAGGATCTTTCCGTCACGTAGTTTTCAGCCACCTGCGCCCGGCCGCATCGACTAACGCCGAGAGGAAGATGACGAGGATTTTTCTTCCGGTGGCCATGGCGGGAAGGGATCGGACAACAGCGAAAGGGGGCTCGTGCATGCCGTGTGTGCGAAGCGAGTGCTCGTCCGGCATGCTGGCCTGGGCCTCAGGCGACGTAACGCGACGTCGCCTGGGTCGTGGCCTTGCTGGTTTGGGCCTCTGTCTTCTCTGCTCTGATGATTGGCTATATGTAATACAGGCCCATACAGTGTTCTTGTGACCACAGTCAAGTCGGGGAAAACCGGAAAACCTACCACGATGCCATGTGGTAATGCTGTACATTTACCATCCGTAGCGCACGGTCACTGATCACGCTAGGTGACTTGACCACTGATCAAACACGGCGGTGACGATCCATAAACAAAATTTTCACGAACCCGGTGAAAAATAATCAAATGCCCCAAGCTAGCCAAACCTCTTTTTGTTTCGGTCTCTCTTGGTCCGTCCTGTTCACTGCAGGGCAGGCATGTGCTCCTGAGTCCTGGTTACTCAATGGCCAGTGATGGCAGTGTACGACGACTGTTCGATCAAATAAACGACTTGATTCCGCAAAACTAAGGTCATGTTTAGTTCTCAAAAAATTTTCTACGCTATCTATCACATTGAATCTTCAAACACATGTATAGAATATTAAATGTAGTTGAAAAATAACTAATTACACATTTTAACTGTTTCATACGACATGAATCTTTTAAACCTAATTAGTCTATAATTAAACATTAATTATCAAATAACAACGAAATGTGATACTGTATCAAAACTCAAACCTTTTCGCAAACTAAACAACAGCCTAATTGCGGTCTGGAAATCTCACACATGGCTTCGGCCCTGTCAAGTCGTTTTCAGACGAACAGAATTAATAAACTGCGCTCTTCTTTTTCCGTGTTGTTTTCGTCCTTAAATAGCGAAGGCTACGCAGGTCCACTAACTAGAAAGCTTGGAAATATCTAGAGGAAGATCAGACTTAGGCATCTTGGTTTAATGCGGTTGATTACGTGTGCAAATTAAGACATTGTCCCGTGCTTCAGCAACACCCACATAGAAACACACATGGGAACATGCTGATCTTTTTTTTAAAATAAAAAAGCGTGACAGGCTATATAGAAGAGTAAATTTACAAAACAATGTTCTTATATTCTTGGGTTATCAGTTTATCCAAAAACAATTATCAATTAGCTTATCCCTAGGCTAGAAAAAAATCGTGCAAAGTTTAGTACTATCCAACACTACTAGAAAACAGACAAAAATCCAGGCCAAAAGTACCACTTGTTGTTTGAACCGGTACTAATGTAAGGCATCAGCACCGGCTGCAACACTAGCCGGTACTATTGGCCTGCGCCGAGCGCTGGCAAGGCGCGTCACGGCACAAACCGGTGCCAATGCGCTGATAAAGGCACCGGGTAATGCCATGAGCCGGTACCAAATGGTCAATGCATCAATGGCACCGGGTGGAGGCATGACCCGATGCTATTGGTGCAGACATTGGCACCGGGTCACGCCATAACCCGATGCCAGTGCATACCTTGGATATAGGCATCGGTCGGTGACAATTGAAAACACGTCTTTTGGCACCGGTTAAAAGAATCGCCCAGCACCAAAACATGGCCGCCCACTCACCTTCCTTGATATTTTAAAGTCCCTGGCATATCTCCCATCTCTCATTCCTCATCTCTCCCATCTCTCATTCTCTCATCTCATCTCTCCAATCTCTGGAATGCGTGGGAGCTGGCCGGAGAGGTGCGCGCGGGCGTCACGCATAAGCCCCGCGCCGACGCGGGCGGCGGCGCCGGCGCGTCCTCCGGCTCGTGCTACAGGGCCGCCGCGCACCTCAGCCACACGGCGCAGTGGGAGAGCACGCGGCTCGAGGCAGAGGCGCGCCTGGCGCGCGGCCAAGCTACGCGCGCTCGCCTCGCCGCCCGCGCCGCCGCCGCCGGCCAGCGGACTCGAGTCGCCCACCTCGACGCTCAGCTTCTCCGAGAGCGCGTTGTTCGCCGGCGCGGCCCACGACCACGTGCACGGCGCGGCGCGCGCGCCCGCCGTCCTGACGCCGCACTCGTACGGGGAGGCGTTCGGGGAGCAGCACCGGTTCGGTGATTACGCCGCCACGCCAGGCTTCCTCGCCGGCGTCCTTCTTGACTGCGCTGTCGCCGGCACGGAACAGAGGTTCGCGGCCGCGTCGGCGAACGCTAGCGTCCTTGAGCAGCAGGAGGAGGAGGAGGCGCAGGTGCACGGTGCGCAGGCCGCCGCTGTGGGTGATTTTTCTTTTTTTCTTACTTTTTTGAAATAGAAATGCATTGGATTGTATCTATCTTATGAGATTGTATCTATCTTGTGAACAAACTCTGAATGTTTTGTGGGATCCATGTGTTTTTCGAATGAATCGTTGATTCTGCTAGTGGAGGATGGCAGGGGAACGGGAGAGAGTGCAAGGGAACGGGAACGAGAGAGGATGCGAGCGAACGGGCATAGCGGCCCAAAGGAGGTTTTAGGTACCGGGTCATTTACCCGATGACAAAAGCAGACACTTTTGGTACCACTTTGCGAGCACCGGTTGGAGAACCGGGACTCAAGCTCATTTTCAACCGGTACCTAAAGCTCTTTCTCTAGTAGTGCAAAAACAATTATAAGTTTAGTGCAAAGTTTATCCAAAAACAAACAATTATGGTTAAAGGCAAAGCAATGGCTCGCATCAGGTGGTGCTCATTCCACTATCTAGTTAGTACTACTCCCTCCGTTCCAAATTATAAGTCATTCCAAGAATCTTGGAGAGTCAAACCATCTTAACGTTTGACCAAAATTATAGAAAGAAACACAAAGATTTGTGATATCAAATAGGTATACTATGAAAATATAGCTAACAAAGAATCTAATGGTACTTAATTGGTATCATAAATATTATTATCTTTTTATATAAATTTGGTCAAACTTGAAAATTTTTGACTCTCCAAAATTCTTGGAATGACTTATAATTTATAATTTGGAATGGAGGGAGGAGTTGTTAGGGACGCTAATCATGCGCATCATCAACACTTAAGAAAGTTCAGTCGTAAATCAGCACGTGATGACGACCGAACCAAGAGTCTTCGCGACCAAAACCGCGCATATCACGAATTCAAAATTGAATCCCTGTTGCGATTCAGTTTAGAAGCTTCGTTCCCGCGTTCTAGTTGGAGACGCAAGCCAGCCGTCAGGCGACACGGCGACAACATCCTCCATCAGTTGCCCAAATACAAGCACGCAGCTTCAGATTAAGCTCGGCAGCTGGCTGAATGGGCTTCACCTGATCCCCGATTCTCTCCGCGTTTAGGCAGCAAGCGCGGGACAGCACGCCCTGATGATTAGACGACTCGGACAGAATCGGCAATCAGTAGCACTGATTGATCATTTAACAAAGCAGTAGCTAGCGCGAATATATGGCGCAGCTGCTAAAACCGGAACCAAATCGCGAGCCAACTCCAGATTAGATTCTAAGCGAATTAATGCTGCTGCTGCTGCTCCATCCACTGATTGCATTGCAATGGCAACCCAGCCAGGGAGCTGATATGCTTCTTCCCTGACCCTCCACTTACGACGACTCCACTGGCATCCGATGGTTGGTGGTGACTCGGTGTGATGGCGGCAACCCAACCGAACGGTTACCTTGGTGCTCACGCGACAGAAGTGTTGTTTACATTTCTTTTCCCTTTGAGCTAGGACAGAGCAGAAGTGTTTATGCATTGGTAGAGTACCGGAGGAGGAAGGCGTAGTTGCACTTGACTGAAAATACTAGTAGGAAGTAGGGAAGGAACTGACGTTCAGTCTCGCGCTGCTCTCTTGTCAGCATCTTGTTGCATTGACAGAGGACTGAGCAATGTCAGCCATCTCGTTTGGACTGGCCTGACAAGTCTGTAACGAACATGGCACCATTTATGCCATTTCGAGTGATTTTGGTGATCGAATGACAACACAACACTTGGACTAATATGATTGTTAAGATGATCATTCTCAGGCTTTTAGGTTCAAGTGATGACAAAGAGAAAGAGAAAATAGGCGTAGCAAGGCCCGAAGGGCAGCCCCTACGGGGGTTCCGCTACCCGGTTAGCGGACGGGGGTCGAGGGGGAGCCGCCCCTCGCGGGTCTCAGGGCAGCGCCCTGAAAGCTCTTCGGTCAGTAGCACCGGAAGAACCGACGCCATGGGCATCGGAGCATCCGATGGTAGTCGGAAGAACCGACGCCATGGTACTTTGGTGCAGAAGGGAGTCGAAGCCAAGTCAGCCTATAGGCACCGGTTGAACCGACGGGTCAAAAAGGGGCATCGGTGCATTGGCCGTCCTTTGTACCAGAGACGATGTCAGGTGCCCAGGAGAAGTGTCTTCAGCACCGGTTCAACCGATGGGGCATCGGTGCATACCACCGGTGTAATGACGTCAGCGTCCAGGAGAAGATTCCTTCAGCACCGGTTGAACCGGTGAGGCATCAGTGCAAAGCATCGGTTCAACCGGTGATCTCTGCGTCAGCCATCAGGAGTCCAACGGCTACTTCGTGTTATGAGTGACCGGATGAACCGACGCTACCCTGCCAAGAGGCATCGGTTCTTCCGGTGGTACGCAGATTTTCAGCTAACCGTTGGAGCAACGGCTACAAGACTTGGTGGCCTATATATACGCCTCACCCCGGCCATTTGAAGATTGCTGGAGTTGCTGGACATCCCACACACACCCAAGAACATCTCCAAGCCATACAAAAGCATCAAGATCATATCCTTAGCCCTTAGCACACTTTGAGAGTGTTGTGTAAAGGATTAGCTCTTAGTGAGTGAGATTGCAAGGCCTTAAGCCTTTGTGCTGTGGTTCTTTAGCGAACCAAAACAAGAGCTTGGTGCGCCGGCACCTTGGAGCGTGAAGCTCGCCGGCAACGTCATCGACCCTCCGACTTGGTGTGGAGCGGCGACGACACCTTTGTGCGGGGGACGTGGAGACCCCCATCCTTTGTGGAGAAGCTCCTTAGTGGAACCCGGGGCCAAGGTGACCGTGATTGTGTTCACGGAAGAGACTTGGTGGCCGAGTAGCAATACTCTTAGTGAGTGCTACAACAACGTGGATGTAGGTGTGCCTTTGTGGCTAACCGAACCACGGGATAAACACCCGCGTCAAGAGTTTGCTATCTCCTATCCCGCTCTTTAAGCTTCCGCATTTCATTCTAGTAATTTGTATGCCTTTACTTTCATAGAATAATTTCTTGATAGGAAAGGCTATAGGTTGCTAAACTGTTTTGGGATAGGGGTTTTACACTAGAACAACCTAGTTGCACATCTAGATAGCTTGTTTTAGTTTAAGCTTTGTGCAAACTAGTTGGAGCCATAGGTCTAAGTTTTTATTAGTGCCTAATTCACCCCCTCCCCCTCTTAGGCTAGAGCACCCGATCACTTACAAAGTCCAACAAAAAGATTGAACAAGATCCTAGTATCCTACTGATTGCTATTGTTTCAACTTTCAAATTAGTCATCAGAAGGTTGTTGGTTCAGCATTCCAGAATTTTGAAGGTTGCGATCACAGAAGGATTCAATTAATAATTAAACTCCATGTTTTGCTTTACAAACAAGAATGTTTTGTTATTCTTTAAGAAAGTTTTGTGTATTGTGTTCGCTAGTCCTTGTCTTACTAGTGTTCAATTTATGCAATACATTTCTCTCCAACTTTTAAGAATATCTAATCAGTTCGTCTATTACTATTATATTAGGCCATCGTAATAATAACATTTATGTTAATACTATCAACATCTGCAGCGACATGCCAGCAGAGGAATGATGCATGTCTCCATTAATTTCAGTGATTGCCTGATTGGCAAATGTTTTTTTTTCTTAATCTATATAGATATGCGTTCAAATGTTATAGTATCCTCTCCCCACGTTAGCTTAATGAACAAGATTTAGCCAGTGATGCTCCTGTCCCTTCAGAACATCCAATCGCCGTTATGACGTTATACAAATCATCCATGGCTTTTTTTAAAAGCATGCGTGTTGTTTTCTGTTAGATGACACGTAGCTTTCCGGCCTTTTTCTTCATCTTCTCCTACTACTTTCTTTTCTACTACTATCCCCCTCCTGAGGAGTAGGACAGTCACACTCCGGTGTTCTTTGGAAGCCACTTTCCGAGGGACGTCACCTTTACAAGCCAAGCAATTGGGTGGATTTATACACCTAGGCATATCAAGGTGAAAGCCTCCCTAACTTTTGAAAATAAAGAAACTGAAAATTTCGTTTCTCACTTCAAAAAGTCAAAACAAATAATTCATCCCGCTTTGAAACTGTTGTCTAAACACACAGGGAAAATTTGGAACTAATCATTGTAAACTACACTGGAGGTTTCTTTACAATTTACTTATTCTTGTGCCGGATATATCCTCAAACTTAAATTTAGTTTTCAACTCACATGTATAATCGTGCCACTTATGTTCGTACCACTTGATTTCAAGAAGAACCAAAATTGCACAACCTTTAAAATACTCTCTGGCCTGGTCGTGGAAAACAAAAATTCTCCCCATTTCAAATCGTAAGGCACGTGGTTTTCTCCATCTTGTATTGTAAATATTTTCAGCTTATTTGTTTGTGACACCTTAGATGGAAAACTTGAACTTTTAGTTTGCCAATTTGCAGAATTTCTTTAATAGTGTCACTTAGCACCATAACATTTTTTCCACTACATTTTTTACAAAATAGGAGATTTTATTATATTAAAGACAGTAACTTCAGCCTTGGTTTCCATAATAGACACTAAAGCTTATCTAAAATCTAAATTACACAAACCATGTGCAAAATCAAATCTCCAAGTAAAAAATGTGTCCGATGCTAGATAGACAAAGTTTGCGCAATTAGGCTGACACGCAAGAACCCAATGGAAACAAGGTGGGTTTTTTGTTCTTTAGCTGGCTACAAGGGTCACCTTACTCTCTTTTTCCAAGAGAAAACCTACCGATTATTAACCATGTACAATTAGTGGAGCAAACCAATCACTAGGCGAATATATATTGCATCAGCTTACTGGTTACAAGATTTGGTCCACAATAGCAAAACACCATCATTTTCCCCTTGTCCAGAATGGGCAACCAATCAGTCGCAATTAAACAACCAGAAAAGCATGATTCTCCCAATAGCTGATCCTTTGCTAGTTGAGGCCAGTGCAAGCCTGCAAGGCCTTGCAGCACTTTCTATTGGCATTTTTTCAAGCCATGCTAAAGCTAGCTCTAGATATCTCACTGTCAAAAGGGTGAGACAAAGTTGGGGAGCTGTGTGATTGTGTCTTGTTTATATGCAGAGCCCTTTAAAGATTCATGATGCTTTTTTGTAGTGGGAAATGAAGAGGAAACAAAGCATCGTTCATACTAGGATTTTAGGATCCTCTTCCAAAACAGGTCTCACAGGGTCACTACTCACTATCGAGCGCTAAGCTTTGATGGGTATCAATCCTTCTGAAATGCAGTAGTTTCAAAAAAAAAAGTGCAGAATGGGTATCTATACTGCTGGAAACGAGATAAACTTTTGATGCTCAAAACCACACCAGCGCTAAGCAATACGGAATTGAAATCAGGCAACCTTGGGCTAACGCTTAATTTATCTAGGGCAATACGGATCCTTTTGAAACGCAGTAGTTTAAATTAAAACAAAAGTGCAAATGGGTATAAAACCTGCTGGAAACAATATAAAATTTTAATGTTTGAAACCACAATAGTGCTAAGCTGTAATAGGTAATTGAAATCAGGAAAGCTTGGGCTAACAAGTAACAAGTAATTTTGTGAAACAGTTTCGTAATTGTAAGACAGAATATTTAGTGGTGTTAATTATTGGCGACCCTTAGGTGCACCTCCAACCCTCTTTAGTTCAAAATTTTATATTAATTTTTCAAATTGAGATCTTATTTTAAAAAATTAGTACAAAATTTTAAACTAAAGAGGATTAGAGGTGCACCTAAGGATAACTAATTTGCACCCTAAAGAATATTCATGATTTTCTAGTATGTCTGTTTCATTCTGCTGATGGTTTGTAGCATTATACATTTTTCAGCCGACTTGTGACTAATGACGATAGCACTAACGTTGCGGGACGGCATTCAGTCTACTTTCTGAACGAAGTCAAAAGGAATGAAACAGAGTCTTTGCACCGACTGTTTTGAATTTCATGTAGCTGAAATGGGCAGCCTAACGGCCGAGCAAGAAATTTCTTTTCCCTATCTGGAGTCAAATGAGCACAATGGCTTCCCACTCGATCTTCCCGCTTCCTCGTGGGCAGGCATGATTTTCAGGTGACATCTAGAAAGAGGAGACAAAACTATCCTACCGAGAATTCCTCATCAGTCGTCACCACGATAATTAGTTGGGCTAAATCTAGTGTTTTTATCTCCAGAAAGTAATTAATCTTCGTAGACAGGAATGAAAAGAAAAACAAATATAATTTTGCACGTTTTTGTTGTTATTTAACAGGGATGCTTAGCGAAGATACTTAGGGGGAAAAAAGGTTTATTATTTGCCAGTCATATGGGATGATTATTGCTTAGAGAGAGAGAAAAAAATGGTTCTTAAGTTTGCTTCAGATGCAGTAAAACATGGAGTTAAAGTTTTATATTGGAGAAAGAAGCATTTATGCAGGTGTTTAAGTATGTGTCAACATTGTTTCCATTTAAGAACTCTGCCGAAACACCTTGACACAAGTTGCATTGGAAAATTCCTAACCCTAATTAAAAAAAGGAAAACCTTTTATATATTGGTTGAAATTAGCCACGTTACAAAAGTTTTTTTATTTGAGTTTACCATTTCTAAATAAAGTAAAATTTTGTTGTGATCCCCTTTTTTTGAACTGAGGTTTTGGCATGGCTAGCTACACAATGTCTTTCTCAATGATGATTAATGTGTGGTCCTAAGGTCTATGGATTATGGCCAAGAAGACACGGACCTGAATGTGCTTTGCAGTGGAATAATTTAGCTCTACTTTAATTTTGAGCTGAAATAAAAGTTGTACAAGTAGCACAAAACCAAGGTTTTTTTGTTGGTGATTTGCATAGACCCGTAGTTCTTTCATCATAAATTAAGCGCCCTGCACCTGTTTGGTTTGTTTCTCTCTTTCGTAAAGCATCATAAGTGTTAGAGCAAGGCTAATGATTTAGCCTGTCGCTGGCTGCAACAACCTTTGCAGCACATCTTTCAGCCCACTTGTATAATAGTTTAGTTCTTCATCATAAATACATGGTCCACTTGTCTATTTCACAAAATGTCTTGATTCTTGTGTCGAAGCTAGCTGTAAGCTAACAGTCCACTTCCCCTCTCTCTCTCCTTTTTTCTCTCCTCCACCTCAGCATTTTTAGCCAATTTTTAGCCCAACATAATACTTGCTCTTAGTACCTCTGAAATAGTTGTGTATGGAAAGACGACCTTGTACCAAGGCTTTACTAAAGACTTGTTTGATGGACAAAGCAAAAGCGTACACACACACATCTCTTTGCTAGTATTGCTCAGACAGCAATGCGTATGGCGCCTTTTCCTCCCAGTTGAGATCGATCTCGGTGCAGAGTCCGAAAGGCAAGGCGCTGATCAAAACTGGGGACCGA
The DNA here is from genome assembly GCF_016808335.1 of Panicum virgatum. Taxonomy (NCBI): domain Eukaryota; kingdom Viridiplantae; phylum Streptophyta; class Magnoliopsida; order Poales; family Poaceae; genus Panicum; species Panicum virgatum. The sequence continues at coordinate 10,637,001 of NC_053148.1, forward strand.
CTCTGTTTGGTTTGTGTAGTAGCATAAGTAGTACAAACTTTGACCAATAATTAGATGTATTAAATAAAGGCAGTTTATAAAACTAACTTCTCAACCCCTACGCTACTTCACGATACGAATCTAATGAGATCTTTGACCGCACGATTAGAGGTTGATTACTGTAACATTACTACAGCCAATCATTGATTAATTACTATTATTATATTCGTCGCGAAAAGTTACATTCATCTGTGAAAAAGTTTTGCAAATAAATTTTGTTTAGTACTACGTGTATGCAAGATTCTCTAGTTGCGCTAGGAGAAAACAAACGGGCCCGAAGTTTGTTGATAATTGACAGAAGGTTCAGAAGGAATCAGAGACGAAGTGCTTCCGCCCATTGCACTGTACACGTTGGACTGCCAAAAGAAGTCTGAAAAGAAGCCGAAGCCGAAGCCGAAGCCGAAGAAAGCTTGAGGACCTGCCGCTGGTGCCTGTCAACGATGCCGAGCCAAAGTCCACTCGTGCGCACATCGTCTGCCTGTTCACACTTCAGGGTCCCTTGTACCTGCAACAGGAGCATCTTTGCTTACTACTAGCTCTTTGATGATTGACCCTAGCTAGAAAGAGACCGGGCGGGCACATCCGAATCATGGAAAAGATTGTAGTATGATGGAATTTTGGCGCGTAAACTAAACGGCATGCAGGATCTGGGTCGTCCTCAGAGTTCACCAAACTTTATTTGGCACACATATTTATATTTATGACCAAAGTCCAAATAACCCCCTAAACTATGTTTTAGTTTATTTTACCCCCTAAACTATATCATTTGGTACATTTTACCCCTTGATGGAATTTCTCTTTTTTGTTTCTCCACACACAAGTGGAATCTTAAGTTGGTTTTTTACAGGATGATAGCGGACATCATAATGTATTTTAGAAAAATATATCATCATTTTTTTCATCATTATTTGATAGAGTAAGATATTTACTAATAAATTCATTCTTGAAATTCAAATTATATAAAACATATTGATGAAAAATTCATAATACATTTTATTAAAATGCATTGTAATATCCACTACCACCATGCAAAATTTTAAATTAAGATTCAACTTATATGTGGTGGAATAAAAAGAACAAATTTCGTTAAGGGTAAAATGAACCAAATGACATAGTTTAAGGGGTAAAACGAACCAAAACATAGTTTAGGGGGTTATTCAGACTTTGGTTATACTTGAGGAGAGTAATTTGGACTTTTTCTTTTATTTATTTAACGAATTAGTATGACAAATACTAGTACTTGATTCGCTGCCACATTTTAAGTGTCAACTTCTCCTTCGTTTAATTTGCTGTCTCGGAAATGCATGGCTCCTTTGCTTGCCCAACTTCTGGCACATTTATTATCTAAAAAAAATCGTGGGCATACCAGTACCATGCCTCATAGGCCTTGGCCATGCTTGAAGAGCACGAAACACGGGGGGTTCGACGCACGTAGCCCGGTTGAGCCGGCGGTGTCGCCGGGTCGTCGTCGCCGCCGCCGCCGGCGACCTCGAGCGACGACGGAGCGGGGGTGTGCACGCATACATGCTGACACGCACGCGGTGGCGACATACCGCCGGACGCCGGCCGGCGTGCACGTCTCTGACTCTCGTCGTCAGCCCGTGTACGCAATCCCACACAGAGAGTGACGAGACGCTGACGTAGGCCGGAGGAGCAAGCTGCTACTAGCTCCCAAGCAGATCCCGAACCCCGAGGCCGGCCGGCCGGCCGGCTCCGGCAAACCGCGTGACTGGCTAGCCTAAACTGTTGACGAAGGGTCCGGCCGGGCCTCTTTTTTATTTCCCGGAGCACGTACGTGGACGTGGTCGCGCAGTACTACGCGCTCGCGCGGTGTCGGCGGCGAGCAGCGACCGGAGACGCTGACCGGCGGGCCATGCTCAGCGGCGCCGCGCCACCGCCACTGGTTGACAAGCGTGGGGACGCGGAGAACGATGTGCTCCCTCCCTCCCCTGCCGGGTTTTGCGCCCAAAAACAAAGGCGGTGCCGCCGCCGCCGCCGCCGCCTTCTCCTTTTGGCCACACCCCACCCGGCACCTGGCTCACTAGCTCAGTGTGCTGCTCAATTCGAACAGCAAGTACTTCCTCCATTTTAAATTGTAAGTTATTTCAGCTTTATAGAATCAAATATTTCAAATTTAATCAAGTTATAATTTGAGACGAAGAAAATACTGTATATGGATGCATGGAGACGTCGTCTTTTCGAAGACGCGTGCACCACACCGTCCAATTTCACCACCCATCAGGTGATGCAGGCCGTGGTCCTCGAGCGAGCACCCCTTTCTCCATGTCTGTTTTCTTCTCGCAGCCACACTGCGAGAGGAAGGCAGGGCATGGGCCATGGCCGGCTAGGCTAGGCTACTGCCCCCGCTAACGCTCGCGCGCGCCGGTGGGAACTGAACTGACAATGGAAGGCTACGGGACTTTCCACGCCGGCCCAAGCCAAACCGTCCGAGTCTGAGGCTGAGCAGCAGCATCCGAGGCAGGCAGGCAGCGTCAATTGTCAGCCGTCCACCTGCAGGCCCGGTCCGGTCCTGGCGAGCTGCCTAACCTTGAGGGCAGGCACTCGAGGGCAGGCACGCATCAGGTTAAGGTTAGGCAACACGCACAAACAGACGAGTCCACACACATTGCCACTCGTCCTGGCGAGCTGCCTAGCCTTGCCACTCGTCCTGGCGAGCTGCCTAACCTTGACATTTGATAATTAGATTTGCCCAGCATTCCACGAAAAGAGTGGCAATATTCTAGACCGTCGACACGGCTGTGCTGATGCTCATATGCTCGCTGTTAAGTAACCTAACCTGCAACTCAACATTAAAAAGTGTATTTGTCGACATAAAATCAAACCACGCATTGCTTTGAAAATTGAGGTCTTGAATTTAGATAATTATAGGGCTCATCGCAAATTATGCGGAGTCAAAAAAATTAGATTTAACAATAATCCATAGCTGAAAATCGAAATAGTTTCTTTCAAAAAAATCCAAATAGTTATTGGAACACGATTTTAATCCAAATAGTTTCATCTTATAAACTATCCCAATGCCCTAAAGTAGAATTTGTGATCGGTAAAAAAAAGTCCAAAAGGTAATTTTCGTACACAAATTTGAAAACTCCACTCCAAATAACAAAGCAACACATCGTAGCAAAAAGCTGAATTGTGGTGACAAGGCATCCACAAAAGAATGGCATTCAAGACACCTGTTGATGCTACAGTGAGAACTTTTAGTGCATTATATTGTCGAGAGACTAACCCACGCGTCGCTATAATTCAAAAATTTTGAAAGATCGTACTCCCCTTATGACAAATATAGGTTGCCTTAGATTTGTCTCAGAATGCGAGAAAAAATTAGCGTTGACCATCAGAAGCTAAAATCAAAATCGTTTTGCAATGCGATGTCAGTGCTGCTATAGACACTACTGCAGAAAGTGCATGTTGTCTCGGTTGAAAACTGCCTTTAGTCCCGGTTTTCCAACCGGGACTACGCTTCCGGGACAAAAGATTCCAATCTTTTATCCCGAGTGGTTTAACCGGGACAAAAGCAACTTTATATCCCGGTTGAAGTTCTCAACCGGGAACAAAGGGGGAGAAAAAACAAAAAAAAAGCTCATTTCTGCTCATCCCACCGCACCTCTCCACCTCCGCCTCGACCACCACCACCTCCTCTTCCAGTTCCAAGACCATCACAAAGATGTGCAATCACATCTAGAATAAACTTTAGATTGATTTGATTCACAAATTACACAAGTAAGAAAAGCACAAATATAATCCACAGCACAAGAGATTGATTTGATTCACACATTACACAAGTAAAAAAAGCACAAATCTAATCCACAGCACAAGAGATTGATTTGATTCACAGCACAAGAGATTGATTTGATTCATATCATACAAATATTCACCAGCACAATCAAAAACGGGAAAAAAATCACGAACAAACCACGCGGTGGCGCGGCTCGCCGGCCCCCGCCCCTGTGCCTGGCCGCGTGGCGGCGCTGGGTCGCAGGCCCGCGCCAGTGCTCGCCCTCGCCCGCGCCTACGCCAGGCCGCGTGGCGGCGCGGCTCACCGGCCCCCGCCCCTGTGCCTGGCCGCGTGGCGGCGCTGGGTCGCAGGTAAGGATGGATTCGGATGTCTATTCGAATCTCAGATTTTTGGTCATTTTTCTTCGATTATGGACAAATAAGATATAGAATTTACTATATAAATTCATAGCCTTGTATTTAACATTGATCTTGTAAAGATTCATAAAAACTAAACCTCAAATTTATCATATATATTCTCAAATAATAGATATAAAAATTCGAATACGGATCGGATACGGATACGAATCTTTTTTCACCTTTTTAATTGTAGGGAGCAAATAATACATAAAAAAATTTATACAAAATTTTATTCTTATGTGTAATAATATGCTTGATAATATAAAAAAAGATTAGCATAAAATTTTAAGCATATCTATTTTAAAATATCAAATTTGTTCTAAGAATTCGGATGTTTAGATCCATCCCTAGTCGCAGGCCCGCGCCAGTGCTCGCCCTCGCCCGCGCCTACGCCAGGCCGCGTGGCGGCGCGGCTCACCGGCCCCCGCCCCTGTGCCTGGCCGCATGGCAGCGCTGGGTCGCAGGCCCGCGCCAGCGCTCGCCCTCGCCCGCGCCTGCGCCAGGCCGCGCGGCGGCGCGGCTCACCGGCCCCCGCCCCTGTGCCTGGCCGCGTGGCGGCGCTGGGTCGCAGGCCCGCGCCAGCGCTCGCCCTCGCCCGCGCCTTCGCCAGGCCGCGTGGCGGCGCGGCTCACCGGCCCCCGCCCCTGTGCCTGGCCCGCGCCGGCGCTCGTCCTCGCCCGCGCCTGTGGCAGGCAGTGCGGCGGCGCGGCTCACCGGCCCCCGCCCGCACCTGGGAGGGTGGGAGGGAGGAAGCTAAAGGAGGGAGGGAGGAGGAAGCTTTTGTCGGGGGGTGGATGGGAGGAGATGTTGAGGGAGAGAGAGGAACAAAGAAGATAAGGTTGAGGGAGAGGAGTCACAGGATCGGAGTTAAGAACTCGAGAGAGTTCGGTGCCGGCACTTTTTGTCCCGGGTGACAATTCCAACCGGGACTAAATAGTATCCTTTAGTCCCGGGTGGAGTCACCAACCGGGACTAAATGTTTTAGTCCCGGTTGGTGACTCCACCCGAGACTAAAGGCTACTATTTAGTTCTGGCTGGAATCTCCAACCGGGATAAAAAGTTTTTTTCTGCTCCCCAGTAGCCCTAGATTTTAGAACCGGGACTAAAAGTATTATTGGTCCCGGGTCCAATAATAACCGGGACTAATGTGTTGGAACAAAGCCCCTTTCTGTAGTAGTGAGATTATTCATCGTGAAAAGAAGATTCATAATTAATACATACAGTAATTGCTATTCGAAACATATATTGCATCCTAAAATTAATTCGTAGTCAAAATATCGCCTTGAGGATCATATCAAGGTGCTATAAAAAGGAAGTTGAAAAGTAACTTTCCGACACGTACGTATGCATTCGAAAACCCCACTCCGCCGTAGGAAGAACAAAACAAAATATCACGCCTAGCTAGGATCCGAATTGTGGCGACGAGCCATCCACCGGGGCTAGCTGCTGGGAAACCAGAGCACGCACCGGACACGACGGGCCATCGTATCAGAGTTCAGACCCAGGCCCTGTAGTAGACCTCGCTCTCATCTCACCAAACCCTCCCCTGATCGACGAGACGAGACGCCTCCCGGGCGCCGGGCGTCGCGTGTGTCAGGAGCTCCGGCCTAACGACCTCGACAGCGAACGGGGTTAACTGCGAGGCGAGGCACCTGTTAGCCGGCCGGCGATGGCAGTAAGGACGGGATGGAAAGCAACCGAGGGACTGTTCGCCGAAAGGGAAACGCCTGGCGCTCCCGCCGCGGCGTCGCGCGCGCTCCGGCGGTGGTTGCGGTGGCGCCGTCGTCGGGGCTCCGACGACAACTCCTATAGGCTACTACTCACATCGCAGCAGGGGGCTGGGCCCGGCCGGCGGACGCTGAAAAGGTTTCGCGATTTTTGGCTGTCGATCTCCTCGGGAGTTGGGAGGGATATGATCGACTCGTGGATCAATCGCAAGCTGTGAATGCGTGATGGATCACTGGTCGACCCGGTAGATTGGTAGGTAGGTCGTCCCTGTATTTACCTTTCATTGACCGCGCCTACGCACGCACGCATGTCGTGCCCAGGGTTCACCTTACCGACGGTAAAGCGATTTTCGCCAACTAGCGGTATCGGTAAACCGGCAGTAAATCGCCGAAAACCGCTAGAAACCGCTCGAAATGACAATTCAAATTCAAAAAACCGGTAACCGTTGTTTACCGACCGGTAATCGATGTTTACCGACCGGTAACCGTCGTTTTTAACCGGTAAACACCGTATGACTTTGGAAAATTAAAAATTTTGGCAGCATTTCACCGTAATTTTGTAAATATCATTACTGATGGTATATATCAAACAATTATATAACATTTACACATACATAGAATAGAAGTTCATATCCATAAAAATAGAAATTCACATCCATAGTCCATATAGATCATCACAACAATAGTCCATGCAAATCATCACAACCATAGTCCTCACAAACCATCATCGTCAATATATATAATACATAGTAGTGGTTTCCGGTCCAAATGAATAAATGAACAAATGAAAATATATGTACATATTTGAAATATGAACACACATATATACATATAGCTAAAATGAACAAATTAACATCCAACTACCATGAACAAATGGATCCATATAGCTAATATGAACACATGTTTTTGAATATAGCTACACAACAAACATCTAAAAATCAATGTAAAATCAAGAAATACTCACAATGCAGTGGTTTCCGGTCCAAACGCGCCGATTTCCGCTCGGAAAACGCTGAATACCGCTCAGGATTAGAGGATACCGCTCGGGATTACCGGTCCGAAAGTTTTTTTATTTTTTTGAGTGCCCAAATAGTCAAATATTTGAACATGTTCTATATTAGAATGATGTATGTCATCTCTACTTTTTTACCATATTTTTTCCTTTTTTATTTCAAATATTTTTGAAAATTTTAAATTCGGGCGAAATTTTTCGAAATTTACCGCCGGTATGGGTTGCCGCCTAGTAGCGGTATCGGTAAAAATCGGCGGTAACCGGCGGTTACCGATCGGTAAGGAAAACACTGGTCGTGCCTCGCAAGATTGTTGGTCGTTACGCGGTCTCTTGTTCTAGGCTCGGTTTCTGGCCGCTATTCTTTAATTAGTCGCCGAGAGCAATTTAAACTCCTCCGCACTTGATACAGTTATTAGCTAAGGGTAGTCCCAATGCAGACTCCACTCGTAGAATCTAAGCCTCCTATTTATTGTGTTTTGCTGATGTGACAATATATTTATTAAAGAGAGAGGGAGAGAAACCAAGACTTCAAGTCTTATTTAGACTCTAAGTCTTTACACAAGTCTTTACACAAATCAAGAATAAATGTGAGAGAGACAAGTAGGCCATATAAATCAAAGTAACACATTTTGCATTGGGAAGTATAGTTTCTTGTGATAGAGTCTTTGAGACTTAGACTCTACGAGTGGAGTCTATATTGGGACTGCCCTAAACGTCAGGTGGACTTTAACTAACAAAACTAGTAAGGCCCCGTTTAGTTCCCAAAAATTTTCACCCAAAAATTTTCACCTCCCTTTTAAACACATATATGAAGCACTAAATGTAATTAAATAACAAAACTAATTACACAGTTTGGATGTACACGACGAGACGAATCTTTTAAGCCTAATTAGTGCATGATTAGCCATAAGTGCTACAGTAACCCACATGTGCTAATGTCGCGGTCAAAGGCCTTAAAAGATTCGTCTCGCGGTTTCCAAGTGAGTTCTGAAATTAGTTTTTTAATTAGTGTCCGAAAAACCCTCCCGACATCTGGTCAAACGTTGACGAGACATCCAAAAATTTTTTCTTTTGGGAACTAAACGCACCCTAATTAATGCGCTAATAATCGGCCAAGCACGGACGAAAAATTAGAAGCGTCACATAGATGTGCTCCTATATAGGAGTATAATGCAACCGGACACGTTTGCATGTCGATAGGTGTGGATTAACTAACGAAACTAGTAATTAACGCGAACTAATCTGCCGTGCACGGACGGGAAAAAAAACACAATCCCTCTACTCTACCCAACGCGACACGTTTCCAACTCTCGCTTGCTCCCTCGCTCAATTGCTTGACGCAGCCGCCCGGTTGTCTTAATAAACGGTAAAATACACTACCGAACATTAAACATATTCAGATCCTTAAACTTGTTATATAGTATCACGTGAGGTACAAATCATAGTTGCTTAAGCTAAATCAAAAGTTATATGATTTGTTCAAATAAAAAATTTATACACGTAAAAAATATAATAAAATTACTTGTATAAATATGTTCAAATACAAAATATGTGCATACAAATTTTGCAGAAAAATAAAAACTCATATGAACAATTTTTTAAAAATATATAAAATGATAAGAATAATTGGGAGAAAATATTGGAGAAAAATAGTCAGACATAAAGTTTTGAAAGAACATTTTGGAGAAACTTTTGAAATTATAAGAGTTGAGAAAATTAAAAATTAAAAATATGACACAGTTAGTAAGTTTGTGAATCCAAGTGTGCATTTTGAAAATTTAGAAACCTATATGATACTATGAGCTAACTTCAAAGTCCGGTCATACATTTTGCTCTAATAACATCACAGGACACGGACGTGTCAGCGTTCAGTAACAGAACGAGCAGAAACGAACTATCGAATGAAACAGAGCAGCAGCCCAATGACTAAGATATTAAAATATTTTTAAAAAAAAGCAATTAACGCCTCGTTTAGATGCAGCGGTAAAATTTTTGAAATGAAATCTTTGCACATTTGAAGTATTAAACATAAACTAATCACAAAACTAATTACAGAACTCGTCTATAAACTAGAAGATGAATTTATTAAGACTAATTAATCCATCATTAGCATATGTATACTGTAGCAGTTACTGTAGCAATTTAGTGTTTAATCATAGCCCAATTATGCTCATTAGATTCGTCTCACAATTTACAAATAAACTATGCGATTCGTTTTTTATTTTATCTATATTTAATACTTTATGCATGTAAAATTCTCTTTTGATGTGATAGTTTTGAAATTTTGATTTTTGCAACTAAACAAGGTCCAAGCAAACAGAAGCAATACAGTATCAGCTATCAGCTAGTACTATCATTTTGCTGCAGCTTGCGTTGGGTACGGCCAAATAGAAAAAGAAAAGGAAAAAAAAAGAAGGTAGTACTGTGTGGCCGCGCGCTGAAAGCTTGTGTTGGATGGCTGACCGGAAACGCGCGAATGCGCGCGTGATGCCAAATTAGTATATGCTAGCACTAGGGCTACTAGCTAGTAGTACGTGTGTTTAGTGGCGCCGGCACGCTGCTATTAACATAAGCTAATAAGGCGGCGGCGGTTGAGCCTGCGGAGGCAAGCAAGAAGCTTCAAAGGGCTCGTTCCATTCGAACGCGCGCTTTGGTACAGGGGTCGCGACCGAGCGAACGACTGACCATCGGGGAGAAGGAAGGAACCCTGGGTGCGGGACTGCGGGCCTACCCAATTACCAAACGCGCGTGCGAGCCGGCAGGGCTCCAGCAGCGCCGCGGCGGGCGGGTGAGGAGGCGAGCAGGGTAAAGAGGGGGTTTCGCTCGCGCACGGTGGCAGGGTGGAGCATTGTCGCCAGAGGATGTCTATTCATCGTGCTCTAATTCATTCAATCGTAAAGCCGAGCGCTTCCGCCATCCTCCACTCATTTCCTGGCTTGGCGCCTCCACCACCCGCACCCTCCGCTAGCCGAACCATCGCTAATGCCCGTCCTCCGCCGCCCCCGACTCCCTCCTCTTCTATAGCCGGAGGCTATGGGACCGCCCCACCCCTAGCTACCCCAAACCCTAAATCTCTGCCGCCTCCCTCCACCACCCAAATCACCGGCAACCTCGCTGGCGGCCGCTCCCACCCCTCCCCGGCAGCCTCTCGACCCCCTCCTCCCTCCCCTAGCTCGCCGTTGACCGCTCCCCCTTCCCCTGGTTCGAGGAGGAAGATGAACAGGGTCTCCGGCCCTTTTGCGATGCTATCGCGTGCAGTAGCGTGCATGATAAATAGACTCCATGATATCGTCATGCATGATGCATCCGGCACTGCGCGCAGGCACGAGGAGTGGGTAAATAACTGAGAATCAAAAACTGAACCAAATGAACCAAAATCGAAGAATTCTATTCTCTGTTCGGTTCCTATTCCTAAGGAATTGAAATTAACGGATTTCTGTGGTTTCTAAGCTCGGTTAACCGAGGAATCGAGCAGAACAACAAATCACCCCATTAAGGCATTAAGCCTTACCAGGGCCCAAGCCAGCCATGAGCCAAACCCTAGCTACCCTTGCCCGGTGCCCCAGCCCCGGCCTCGCCCTCGGCCAACACCCGCCGGCCCCCACCATTATTGGACCCCGCGCCCACAGTCATCCCCCAGAAGCGTCCTCCTTGCCTCTTTGGAGCATGCCGCCACATCATCCTCCAACTCTACCGCTCATGGATGGAGGTAGGGGGCAATGGCGCGGCCATCAGGGCGAGCGTGGGATGGGTGGATGGCAGCGCGGCACAACGGCAACGGGACGGCATCCCCGGCTTACGCAGTAGTGACTCGTCGACTCCAACCCGCGCATCCAGTGGAGGAGGAGCACCAACAGGTGGTAGCAGAGTGTCTCCGCGCGCGGATCTAGCGGGTGAGGGTGGCGGCAGTGTGTCTCCGCTTGCGGATCCAGCGGGTGAGGGTGGCGGCGGACACCCAACGCCTAGTGCGTGCACGGCGACAGTGCCTTCAACTCGGGCTAGAGCAACAGCCGAGGAGACAAACGGCGGCGCTGGTAGGCGTGGATGGGGTCCTTTTTTTTGGATTTTGTGAACAGGTGTTGAGATAAACTCGGTTAATCATTTATAACCGGAATCGAACCAAAATAACCAAAATCAAATTTCCTCGGTTCCCACTTCTAAAATGTATTTTATGATAACCAAACTTGTGTAGGAACCGATGGACCAAACCGATCGGTCGGTTAGAACCAAATATCCAGGCCTAGCATCCCGCGCCCGACAAAATGCCTTGGTGCGTGTTAGTAATTTCTTTGTGTTGTACTTGTATATCCGACCGAGGGCAGACATACACATACCGGATTCCAAAGGTTCGCCCCTCGCCGGAAAACAACATAACAAAAGAACCTAAAGAACCTCTCAGGTAAATGGGGACAATCTTAAACGATGGAGGAGCCAAGTGAACAGAAACTCACACAAGTTTTCCTTTCTTTTTCCTGTTGTCAACTGCAGATTATTCTCAAACATTCCGTACGTGGACCTGCCGGCTGCCCCCCACCCCGCCTCTAATCCCATTTCCTAGCTCCTCCAACCCCAACCCCAACCCCAGCCCCAGCCGTTTGACGATCCTTTTCCCGGGAATAAACACCACCTTTTTATTCGGTCAGGTCAAATCCTCGCAAGCCCATTCCCAAATCCCAGCCGCCCTTTCCTCCCGCCTTCCTTCCTTCCTCCATCCCTTCCACCACGGTTTACTCCTTTCCCCTGCCTTGTCCCCCCCGGCCATGGACCCCCCAACCGCCAAGTCACCTAACCACCCCTCCCCCACTCCAACGCGGCGGAGGCGGAGCTCGCCTACTTACATATAAGGGCAGGGACGCCCCCCGGAGACTGGACAGCCCACCACACTCCACTCTCCCCTCCCCTCCCCTCCCCTCCCCTCCCGGCCCCGACTCCCACCGCCCAACAACCGACGGGTGCCGCCGCCGCTACCTGCTACGTACGCGCACGTACCACCAACCTGCGCGTACCCGCCGATTGATCGGACGGCCAGCGTGCGCCGCTCCGCCGAGCCACCGACGTCGTCGTACGCACGGGACGGCGGCGGCCATCCGTCCCGGGCGCCGCCGGCCGGGACACGCCAACAAGTTCTGCCTACTGGGCACAGCAGCAGCAGCAGCAGCGTCGGCAGCAACATTTTAGAGGCGCGGCGATGAGGATCACGGGGAGCGGCGCCGCCACTGCTACTGCGGCGGCGGCGGAGGCGGCCGGCCTGTGGCTCCGGCCCGGCCGGCTCGGGGAGGTTCTCGCCGTCGCGCTCTTCTTCGCGTCGGCGGCGCTGTCCCTGGCGGGCGCCGAGTCGCCGCCGCCGGCGGCCGGGCCGGCGTCGGCGTCGGCGCGGCACGACTACGAGGACGCGCTGCGCAAGAGCCTGCTCTACTTCGAGGCGCAGCGGTCGGGGCGGCTGCCGCACGGCCAGCGCGTGGCGTGGCGCGACCACTCCGGCCTCACCGACGGCCTCGAGCAAGGGGTACGCCCGCTTAACCGCCCTGCTGTGATCACGCGTCGCCCGATCGACGACGACGGCGACTGACGGTGCTTATTGTTGGATCTCGATCATCTCAGGTGGATTTGGTGGGCGGGTACTACGACGCCGGCGACCACGTCAAGTTCGGCCTGCCCATGGCCTTCACCGTCACCATGCTCTCCTGGAGCCTCCTCGAGTACGGCGCCGACGTCGCCGACGCCGGCGAGCTCGCCCACGCGCTCGAGTCCATCAAGTGGGGCACCGACTACTTCATCAAGGCGCACACCCAGCCCGACGAGCTCTGGGCAGAGGTAATTAACTAATCACTGCTCCCCATCACCTAACTAATTTACTTACCAAGCTGGTTCGCCAGTGGTAATAAACAATCAATCAAGATGAAACTGGGGTCAGACGTCAGAGTCAGCGATCGACCAACATGCATCCAGTCTCCCGGCTGGCAAAGCAGAGGAAAAACTTATAAAAATCCAAAGAAAAAAAAAGGCGTCGAGCGAGGGGAACATTTGTTAGGTGGCGCTAGCTGCTGCTAGCGGACAAGCTGACGACGCGCAAATCCCACACGCTCCATGATTGTGCTTTCACATGGGATTAGCTAGCTCGCAACTGTTCCTTTAGTTTTTCCATGGATTTCGGCGGCTCCGACGACCCTGACAATGTGTGTGTGTGTGTGTGTGTGATGGAACTGGCTTATGGATGAAATGATGAATTGACCGTGCGTCCATCCAGGTGGGCGACGGCGACACGGACCACTACTGCTGGCAGCGGCCGGAGGACATGACGACGTCGCGGCAGGCGTACAAGGTCGACCGCGAGCGCCCGGGGTCGGACGTCGCCGGCGAGACCGCCGCCGCCATGGCCGCCGCCTCCATGGTGTTCCGGGAGCACAACCCGCACTACGCCAGCCTCCTCCTGCACCACGCCCTGCAGGTAATTAACTGATCTGCTGATGATGATGACGACAGTAATTTTTTTCTATTATTAACTAATTAGTTACCGCCGCCGCTGCTTGCTAATCATCATGATCCCGATTAGTTACCGCATCATGCCCAGCTCAGCTGCTCCCTGATTGGCTCAGAACTGACCAGAGCCAGCTTACTTTGGCTTGTGGAATCTGACATGCACCGCGCCGCCGGCCGGCCGGGCCAGCCCGGTCGGAGCCGCACGATTTTCTCCTTCTCCTCCTGCCCGGTTCACACGCGTGCCGTGCTGCCCTGCGCCGCCCGGCCGGGACCGGCGCACGTGCCACCACACCAGTTTGCCAACGGGTCAAGGGGGAGGTTCTCAGCTTCGAACTTTTGAACTGCGCGAAGGAAAACCTCGTGTCGGTCCGCCGAGGCCGCCATGCGGGCCCCCACTGTGGGGGATCAGTTTCGTGGACGGGAGGAATCACGTAGCCGCATGTTACCATCAGGGTTAGGTGACCAATTAGCAAGGCGCTTAGCGTAACCACCACATTCCTGCACGTTGCCTGTCATCGATGGATGGATGGATGCATGGACAGATGATATAGATAATATCTCCTGCAAATTAAAGCAGGCAGGCAGGCAGCTCGATCGCCATGTCGTGTCGTTACAACGGTGCAGCGATGATGATGGATCATCTACGACCGATCATGGCAATTGGCATGGCAGGCCAGAGGAATATTAGTTGGTTGCATTGGTTGGTTGGATGAGTATGTAGCAGTGTACTCGTGTGAACAGTGTTAGTGTACTCGTGTGAACAGTGTTCAGTTCAGTACTGATCGATCGCCCCCAGCTAGGTAGCTCATCATGCATGCTAATTGCTAACTTGCGATGCACTTTTTTTTTTGCAGCTGTTCGAGTTCGCCGACAAGTACCGGGGCAAGTACGACAGCAGCATCGCGGAGGTGAAGAGCTACTACGCCTCCGTCAGCGGCTACCACGACGAGCTCCTCTGGGCGGCGCTCTGGCTCCACCGCGCCACCGGCCGCGCCGAGTTCCTCGACTACGCCGTCGACAACGCCCACGCCTTCGGCGGCACCGGCTGGGCCATCACCGAGTTCAGCTGGGACGTCAAGTACGCCGGCGTCCAGATCCTCGCCGCCAGGGTACGTACGTCTCGTCGTTGAAACTATTTTCAAGTGCAAGTCAACAGCAAGTGATAGATGATCGGTCGCTGACGGGAGCACGCACGCGCGTCACTTTGTTCCGTGTTCCAGCTGCTGCTGAGCGGGGAGCACGCGCCGCGCCACCGGGAGACGCTGGAGCGGTACCGGGCCAAGGCGGAGCACTACGTGTGCGCGTGCCTGGGCCGGAACGCGGCCGGCGGCGCCGACGCCAACGTGGAGCGGAGCCCCGGCGGGATGCTGTACGTGCGGCAGTGGAACAACATGCAGTACGTGACCAGCGCGGCGTTCCTGCTCTCCGCCTACTCGGGCTACCTCTCGTCCGCCGGGGAGGCCGTGGCGTGCGCGGGCGGCGGGGCGGCGAGCGCCGGCGAGGTGTTCGCTATGGCCCGGTCGCAGGTGGACTACGTGCTGGGGAGCAACCCGCGCGGGATGAGCTACCTGGTCGGGTACGGCGCCCGGTTCCCCGCCCGGGTGCACCACCGCGCCGCCTCCATCGTGCCGTACAAGCACAGCAAGGAGTTCATCGGCTGCGCGCAGGGGTTCGACGACTGGTTCGTCCGCAGGGGCGCCAACCCCAACGTCGTCGTCGGCGCCATCGTCGGCGGGCCCGACCGCCGCGACCGGTTCAGGGACCACCGCGAGAACTACATGCAGACGGAGGCGTGCACCTACAACACGGCGCCCATGGTCGGCATGTTCGCCATGCTCAACAGGCTGGCCCGGGACGAGGCCGTGGCGGCGGCGGCGGACCCAAGTGTAAATAGATAGTGATACAGAGGGGGGATTTGTACAATTTTGCCCCTATTCTTTTGTTCATTCTTTCTCTAGATGTGAAGCCAGATGAAGTGAAGGCGCTCGCTCTTCACGGGAAATTATTTGTATACGAGGAAAAAAGAGATAGGCGGAGGGATTTGGCAAAGCAAATGCAAATCCCATCCCCGTAAATATAAGAGGAAAAAAGAATAATGTCTTAGGTTATTGGAATTCCCGGTGGTTATGGGCTCACTTTGCCTCTCGAATCATTGCAGCTCGTGCACGCAATGATCACAGAATCTGGTAAAGAAGCATCAAACAACTTCAGCACAGCGCAGCACGAGCAATCTAATATTCTGCAGAGTACTAAAAATATAATAAAAAAGAGCAATGAAATATCCTGCAGAGTACTGAATATATATCAATGGAAAAAAATGTCTGAAGTCAGGATGTAAGCGGGCTGCTCTGCAGACTGCCTGCAGGCCGCCGCACGCACAGGCGGCTACCTCTGCAGGAGCCCATGTGCTAAAGAATATCGACGGAGATCCGGTGCAGTAACTGCACGTGCAGTTACTGCACCGGAGCCTCGTTCAAAGACTATCATCCTGCGTTGACCCGCTAGGCCTTGCCGGAGCATGCAAACGCACCTGCAGGCCGCCGCAACTCCGCAAAGGCTTGGCACTCAATGGCACCTGTCACAGCAGATAGATGAGGCGGCGAATACAAGGAACAGCAACGAGATGAAAGAAAGAAAATAAAAAAATTCCTCTCGTGCAACAAATTTGGAGCCAATAAGGAGCCATTTTAGCTTAATTCCACGGGCGACAGGGCGAGTCCTCTGGTCCCTTTCGTCTTTCCCCTTGCTACAGTAAGGAGCGGAGGCGACAGGAGATCCCCTTGCTCCCGGCTTCGATCCGTTGCTTCCCCCTCCTCTCCGACACCCTCGCCGGCGCCGGAGAGGAAGGGGAGGCTCAATCGGCCGGTGAGCTGTTTAGTTTCCCTGTATTTAGCTTGCTAGGTTCTAGGGTTAGGGTGGAGTGGTGTTCCGATATGCGCCGCTTCTTTTACTGTTCTGGGTCGCCGGCGGTGGTGATGCTTGCGGTGGTGCTGGCGGCTGCGTCGGCAACGCGTGCTTCCCCCACGACGACGACTCATGGAGAATAAGATTTCTCCGCTGCTTCGTCCCTGGCTCCGGCATCGACGGCGTGAGTGGTTCTCTCTTGGTCTTTTGCGAAAGGGCGAGAGCTCTGGTCATCCTAGTGGGTGTGCGGTTTGTTCCTGTTGTTGAGCTTCTCGGCGATGGTGAACTTCTATTCCGGTCGCCGGTCCTCCGGCTGGCGACGGCGGATCTTTCCTTTCTCTTCCTTTTCCGGCAAGGTGGCAGCCGATTCTCGTTCAACAGAAACAATTCGCTTGGAGTTCCTGGCGATGGCGCATGCGGTAGTTCCAATGCTTGGAGTCCCTTGCCGGGAGGGGAGGTGGATTTGGCTCAGTTCGGTGGTGATGGCGGCGAACTGGAATCCGGAGATGAAGAAGATGAATGACTCGTTTTTAATTTTCTTTTTTCTTTGATGTCCAGTTCGCAATTGGGAGGATGTACTGTGCTCTTGTTTATGTTTAATATATCTTCCCTTTTCGCAAAAAAAAAACAAATTTGGAGCCAATGCAAGGGGCAAAAAAAAATGAGGCCATTTCTGCCGCTCCCGGCCGAGGAAAGGATCCAACTTTTTCCAGGAACCAAAACCTAACCCAGCCAAACGAGCGGAAGGTGCGAGCGAGCGAGCAAGATTGGATCTGGGAGGAGCGCTCACCACCGCGGGGGAAATGGAACGGTCGCACGCAGGCCGCCGCGAGGGGGTCGCCGGGTGGATGCCGCGGCCTTGCGGGGAGGCAGGCGGAGGAGGAGGACATCGAGGTCCGAGGCTACGGTGGCACTCCGTCTGCTACCGCTCGCAGCTCGATCCGCCTGGCGTCTGCCGCAGGCCCGTAGCTCTCAGCTCCCCTTGGAGGCGATTCACAGTTGGGCCATGAATGCCTCCTAGGCTTGTCTGCGGATGCTGCTGGGCTTAGCAGGTATGCGTGCGCAAGCCCACTTGAAAAAAGCAGGCCTCTGCAGGTGCCTGCGAGGCTGAATTTCGCAGGTGTTTCTAGCAGGATTGCAGGTGGGCCTGCGCCCACTTACATCCTGAGTCTGAAGTGCGTTCGGCTTTTTTACCCTGACGATGCAAAGGTAGCCGAGCTGCAAAGTCTGCAGGAGAATGGCGTGTTCGGTGTGCTGGAAGTGGGCGTTCCTCAACCATAGCTTATGACGAGCTAGCATTTCACCTTTTTATTTCAGCCCTACCTTTGTCTCTACTTAAATGGAGACATCCATGTCCCGCCGTATGGAAAAGGATAATCCCATGCGAGCCATGAAAAGCCAACACCGACAGCCGATCAAGTGGCCGTAGCATTTGTTTTCTCCCCCGGCCTACTCGAGCAGAGTTTCAGCGTGTAGTGAGCCGTGGAAATGAAGGAGGAAATAACAAATTGCTGTCATGTTGTCCCACTGTTGTTCGAACAAATTAGCTCCCCCGATTGAGAGTTTGAGACGTCACCAACTGATCAAAGCACCTTTTCACCCAAGAGATCCACAATGCCTCTTCGCCTGACCAGAGACTATTTTTAATTTTTTTATAGGCATGCCAGTACGGTAGATGCGTCTCTTAGTCACATGATAAAGCCGTAAAAAAACAGCACGGGAAACACCATTAAAAATATTAACTCGTTCTGGGCCTTTCATCTAATGCCATTTTCGTTTCTGTCCGCTTGCCAGCCCAGCCCACTTAGAGCAATTATTTGTGCTGAGTTGAAAGGAAAAGTAAGGGAGAGACAAGAAACAGTCTGCTCTTAGGCGGTTATTATACAGACTCCAATAAACTTGGTGAGAGAACAAAATTAATAAAGTATTAATAGTACAATCCATCTTTACAATAATTCAGCCAACTATTATACAGTAATACAACCAACTATTAGATAAGCTAAATAGTTAGCTAGCTATTAAATTGGCTTAAGATATAGCAATAACATATAGCCAATATGTAGCTAAATTATTAGCCTTGCTCTTAAAGCCAAAGTTTTCATTGTTGCTACAGGCGAATACCATATAAATATATAATTATTAGTTATTTTTGCTATTGCAATAAAAGACAAAGATTGGTCCAAGCTAAAATATCGTGGGTGACCTCATCTGGACAACTGTCCTCTATTTAGGAACAACAACTAAAAGTGTAAGGGTCTTTATGGTAAGGCTCCGGCTATTAGTTGAAATATCTCTAGTGATGGTTTCTCTGCTGGAGTGGCTTTTCCAGTGGATCTGAAATTATTTTGAAAATCATTTACAAAATTGATTCTTCTATATTTTGCAAAATGGATGTAAGAGTTGAAATGTCTATATGTCCATGACTTTTTTTCCACTTTTCTTTTTTTTCTCATCCTTTCTCTTCCATATCCATTGTTGCTTGACACTTATCCTTCTGTTGTACCTGCAATAACATCGCGTTGCTTCCTCTGTCTCTCACCATGCGCTGCTGCTGCCTAGCCACTGCTGATGCCTGGACACTGCTGCTTGGTTGTGTTAGTTGAATAGATTAGTTCAGTTGTAATAGTCTGTTGTTATCCGGTAGTTGTGCACGGCGTTGATCTCCTTTAGAGATAGATTCAGGTTGTTGTAAACAATAGCTTGGAGATCAAGTCGATGACAACTACCTGCCCTGTAATCTTGGAACGATTGTTCCTTCCATGTAACCGAGAGCTAGCCAAGATAGGCAGCCTCGTTCCTTCCACTTTTACATGGTAATCAGAGCCATCTTCCACAACACATCTAATCCATCCATCCATGGCGTCATCCTCCTCCTTCCCTGCGGGTGCGCCTCCACCTCTCGGTGCTCCTGTGTCCGAGAAGCTAACCCGTGAAAACTACATCCTCTGGAAGGCTCAAGTCATGCCGGCCATCAGAGGATCCAATCTTGTGGCGATCCTAGATGGAACGCTGCAAGCACCGCGTGCCACCATGGAGGTCGTCAAGGACGACAAGACCAAGGAAGTCGTCCCCAACCCTGAGCATGCGAAGTGGATGGCGCAGGATCAGCAACTCCTATCGTACATCCTCAACTCGCTCACCTCCGACATCCTCGCCCAAGTCACGACCCTCACTACTTCTGCGTCTGTCTGGGCAGTGTTGGAGACGATGTTCTCGGCACAATCTCGTGCCCAGATCACCAATCTCCGCATGCAGCTTGCAAACTGCAAGAAAGGCAGTATGACTGCCGCTGCATACTTCTCCAAGATGAAGAAGCTCGGTGACGAACTTGCAGCTGCTGGCAAGGTCATCGAGGACGACGAGATGGTGACTCTGATCCTCGCCAGATTGGACTTCGACTACAATCTGCTTGTTCAATCTATCGTGAGCAGGCCCACTCCAATCTCGGTGAGCGAACTCTATTCTCAGATGCTTGCCTATGACTCTAGACTTGAGTTACTCCAGGAGAATCACAACAACGGCTACCAATCATCCGCCAGTTTTGCTTCACGCGGTCGTGGGAGTTCCCGTGGCCGTGGTGGTCGTGGCGGCCATGTCCCTGCCAATGGTGGGGGTCGCGGCAATGGAGGACCCAAGCAGCAGTAAGGAAGCACCAGCAGCACCAAGCCCCTTTGCCAGAACTGCGGAAAACCCAATCATGAAGCCGTGGAGTGCTGGCACCGCTATGATGAGTCCTACCAAGGACAACAGATCTCCAAGACCGCGGGTTCGGCTACTACCGGATATGGAGTATATACGAACTGGTACGTCGACAGTGGCGCCACCGACCACGTTATAGGAGAGCTTGAGAAACTCACGGTCCGTGACAAGTATCATGGACATGAGCAGGTGCACACCGCCAGCGGTTCAGGTATGAGAATTAGTAGCATTGGTCATACAGTTCTACATACCCCTCATAAAAATCTTCATCTGCAAAATATTCTACATGTTCCTCATGAATATTCTACATGTTCCTCATGCTAACAAGAGTCTTGCGTCTGTCCATCGTTTGACATATGATAACAATGCTCTTATAGAGTTTCATCCTGATCTTTTCTTGATTAAGGATCTGGACACGAGGAAAATCATCCATCAAGGCAAATGTAGGGGTGGCCTTTACCTTCTAGCGTTGCAATCATCAGGAGTAGAGTCACGGAAGCAAGTCTTTGGAGCAATAAAGCCATCTACTTCAAGATGGCATAGTCGTTTAGGTCATCCTTCTTTTTCTATTGTTGATCGTGTCATTAAGAACAATAAGCTTTCGTGTAATGATGATGAGAATCTTAATTCCGTGTGTGATTCTTGTCTAAGAGCCAAGAGCCATCAGCTTCCGTATCCTAAATCTACAAGCGTATCAAGTGCCCCTCTCGAGCTTATCTTTTCTGATGTTTGGGGGCCTGCGCCTATTTCAGTAGGGAGACGTGCTTATTATGTTAGCTTCATAGATGATTATAGCAAGTACACCTAGATATACCTGCTCAAACATAAGTCCCAAGTCTTTCAAGTTTTTCATAATTTCCAGAGTCTTGTAGAAAGGAAATTCAGTAGAAAAATTCTCTCAGTTCAAAGTGATTGGGGAGGGGAATATGAAAAATTCAATTCCTTCTTCCAACGCATTGGTATATCGCATCATGTGTCTTGTCCCCACGCTCATCAGCAAAATGGATCAGCAGAAAGAAAGCACCGACACATAGTAAAGGTTGGTCTTGCTCTTCTTGCCAACGCCTCCATGCCTTTGAAATTTTGGGATGAGGCCTTTCTTACTGCTACTTACCTCATCAATTTGCTCCCTAGCAAAGTTATAAACTTTGATACTCCTGTGCAACACCTTCTCAAGGAAACTCCCAACTATGACTCCCTTCGTACTTTTGGTTGTGCCTGTTGGCCCAACTTGAGACCGTATAACACACGGAAACTATCCTTTAGATCCACCCGTTGTGTCTTCCTTGGGTATAATTCCCTCCACAAAGGTTTCAAGTGCCTAGAACCTAGCACCGGGAGAGTCTACATCTCTAGGGATGTAGTGTTTGACGAGTCAGTTTATCCCTTTGAAAGTCTACATTCAAATGCTGGTGCAAGACTTCGCAATGATGTTCTCCTCCTTCCTGAGTATCTTCTTAACCCAAGTAATGAGGGAGTAGGCTGTACTGACTCATATGCTACTAATGATCACAATCTTCTCTCTGAAAGTGATGTGCAGAATTTTTCCGGTGATGGTTTACAGCAGAGTTTAGCAGAGCCACAGGCGCCTGATGTCGCACCGGATCCCAGCGCCGGATCCCAAGAAGATCTGCCCAGGGGCTCCAGCTCGCGATCCTAGGTAGATACGCCTGCTCCATCCAATGATGAGGGAGCCTGCCCCAGATCGCCGCGTGGGGGGGCAGACGTAGTCTCGCGCAGCGCGGCCTCTCCTACTGAGACACCTGGCCCGACAGAGGCTGCATCAGATCCCCCTGGTCACGCCCCTTCGCCAGGATCTTCTGTGACTAGTCCCGGATCCGGTGTGGATGCAGCTCCAGCACCAATAGCGCCTGGACCAAGGACTCGCCTGCAGAGCGGTATTGTGAAACCCAAAGTTTATACTGATGGTCATGTTCGTTGGTGCAACAGCTGTATTACTGGTGAGCCAGAAAACTTGAAGGAAGCATTTGGTGATCCACGGTGGAAACAAGCAATGCAAGAAGAGTATGATGCCTTGATACAGAACAAGACTTGGCATCTAGTACCTCCAAAAGAAGCGAGAAACTTGATTGACTGCAAATGGGTGTACAAGATTAAAAAGAAGTCAGATGGAACTGTGGATAGATTCAAAGCTATGTTAGTGGGACAAAGGCTTTAAACAACGTTATGGCATTGATTATGAAGACATATTTAGTCCCGTGGTCAAAATTTGCTACTATCAGAACAGTTCTATCTATTGCTGTCTCAAGAGGGTGGTGCTTAAGGCAATTAGATGTGCAGAATGTGTTTTTGCATGGTGTTCTAGAAGAAGAAGTATACATGCGACAACCACCTGGGTTTGAGAATGAAGTTGCCCCTCATCTTGTGTGCAAACTTGATAAAGCTATCTATGGCTTAAAACAGGCTCCAACGGCCTGGTATTGAAGGTTAAGTTCTAAGCTTGTTAGGCTTGGTTTTCATGCTTCCAAGTCAAACACTTCGCTGTTTATTTATTCCAAGCAAGAAGTCACATTGTTTATGCTTATTTATGTTGATGATATAATTGTCACTGGTAATTCTGAAAAAGCAGTAGCAGCTCTACTCGGTGATCTTAAACAAGACTTTGCTTTCAAGGATCTTGGTGATTTACATTATTTCTTGGGCATAGAAGTGAAACAAGAGAAGGGAGGCATATTGCTGTCTCAAGAGAAATATGCCTAGGATATCCTGAACCGAGTAGGTATGCGAAATTGTAAGACCTCCTCAACTCCTTTATCTGTCTCGGAAAAATTGTCCAAACATGAGGGTGAATTGTTGAATGCTGAAGATAGTACCAAGTACAGAAGTGTTGTAGGAGCCTTGCAGTATCTTACGCTTACCAGGCCTGATTTGGCTTACTTAGTAAATAAAGTCTGTCAGTTTCTACATTCTCCTACAACAGTACATTGGTCTGCAGTAAAAAGGATTCTTAGATATGTCAGATATTCAGATGCTGACTAGGCAGGGAGTGTTGATGATAGAAGATCAACATGAGGTTTTGTTGTTTTCCTTAGTGATAATCTAGTTTCTTGGAGTGCCAGAAAACAAGCAACCATATCTAGGTCAAGCACAGAAGCAGAGTACAAGTCCATGGCCAATGCGACGGCGGAATTGATCTGGCTGGAGTCCTTACTTGCTGAACTTGGAGTCAGGTTAAGTCAGCCGCCATGTTTGTGGTGTGATAATCTTGGTGCAACGTATCTCTCTGCAAATCCGGTGTTTCATGCAAGAGCAAAACATATAGAGATAGATTTTCACTTTGTAAGAGAACGGGTCACCAAGAAGCAACTACAAATCCGGCTGATTGCTTCTCAGGATCAGCTTGCAGATGGTTTCACCAAGGCGTTACCAGTACAAAAGTTTGAGGACTTCAAGCGCAATCTTAATCTCTTGAACAAAGACAAGCTTAGATTGAGGGAGGCTGTTAGTTGAATAGATTAGTTCGGTTGTAACAGTCTGTTGTTATCCGGTAGTTGTACACAGCGTTGATCTCCTTTAGAGATAGATTCAGGTTGTTGTAAACAATAGCTTGGAGATCAAGTCGATGACAACTATCTGCCCTATAATCTTGGAACGATTGTTTCCTATAACTACCAATATGTAACCGAGAGCTACCCAAGATAGGCAGCCTCGTTCCTTCCACTTTTACAGGTTGCGATTACCCTCAGCCATGGGAGGGACCTGCTGCTGCCAGGCGAGGCTGTGCCATCGGGCTAATGGGTTCCGGGGGATGCAACCAAAGCCAGAGTGCAAGATTTGTCCCCGGCGCCCGCCGCTGTGTTGCCAATTTTTGAGAGAACAGTCCGCCCCTGTGCTGCCTTCGCCTCGCTCCCGCAGCAGCGCCATCACCCCCACGCGGCCACGCCCCTGTGGACGAGCACGATGGCGTTGCCCAAAGCAAGGCGTGGCGCGACAGCCCATCGAGCAAGGGGGCGGCCAGAGGACGCAGACACCCGCATCCAATTTGGAGAAACGAAAAAAAAAGTCATGTGCACACGGTACGGGGTGGGAGATTGACGGACGAAACGAATAGGCAGAACTCACTAAGGATTACTTGCTTTTAGAAATTTATTATAAAATTAAATAGGCAGAACTCAGGAAGGATTACTTACTTGCTTTTAGAAATTTAAAATAGCAGTGTCTGTGTTGCTACGAATAATATAATAGATCTATATAATACCATCAACTTTATGTTTGTTCACTCCATGTACCAACTGTGTTGTTGCTTTTAGAAATTTAAAATAGCATAGTGTCTGTATGATGCTACAAATAATATAATAGATCTACATAATACCATCGAATTTATGTTCGTTCACTCCATGTACCAACTGTGTTGTGATCATACGAGATATTAATTGTCCAGGGTCCGATTAAGTTTCTGATTGATTTGTACGGATTCCAATTATAATTCTAATTGATTTGTCTGCATTCCAATTAAAATTTCAATTGATGAAAAACTAGTCGAACTCACATATAGGATGGACTAAAATCCACCTATCAGTGAACAAGGCAAACCAAACCAAAATTTGAGATGAAAACTTGGTGTAGATCTAGATTTGCCAACGCCAAGTAAGCCTAAACGATGCGAGCAGAGCTAGGATGCTCTACCACTCAAAAAGTCGGGAACATGGCAACCAGAACGTGGAATTTAGCATGTGGTACCAACAAGGCAGCATATGATATCTGAATGAGAATTATGATGCGCAAACTGGACAAAAATTGGAGGGAAACAACATATCAAATCATAGCCTGATGAACCGCAAGCTAAGAACAATCGTCCCTGATCCACAAAATCCCAAAGGCTGGGACACAGCAACAGGACATAAATATGCAGAAGAGATCATTAACAATAGAGACCATAGATTACCTATATATTTCTATAAACAACTCTCGAGTCCCAGCTACCTGTAAAGACAACATTCATGAAATCACCCGACTCCACTACGTTGGAATCTCTAGCAGCCGATCCGGAATACGCTCCAATAATCGATACGACAAACAGGGCGTGTGCCAGGCAAGAATACATGTTCATGGATACCAATCAGCACGACTAGTATCTTGGTGGTGCTGGAGGCAACCGGTTTGGCGTGCGTCGGTTGCCAGAGTTGGCACCTGTGCTCACATCCCCATTCTCGTAGCGCCGGCTGCGACCATCAGCGCTTCTCGACCTTGACTCGCTGTTTGAGCTGGCAGCAGCAGGCCCATTAGATGCAGAATCGAAGGCAGACCTCCAGTCCTCACCTGAGCGGCTGGGTATTCGAGGGCTCTCTGCAAATGATAAATTAGCATGCGTTACAAAGACCAAATTCTAAATTGTTACTACTCCCTCCGTTCCAAATATATTAGTCGTTTTGTCCTTTTCTATGTGCGTGGATTTTGCTATGCATATAGATATACATTATGTCTAGGTGCATATCAAAATCTATATATCTAGAAAAGCCAAAACAGTTAATAGTTTGCGACAGAGGGAGTACCTCTGTTCTTAAATATTTATACAGATACATAAATCTACAAGTCAAACATAAAGTAATTTGATGACAAATCTAGTGATACTTATTTTACTTTACTGAATTAATTGAGTATGTAAATATTGTTAGTCAAACTTTGAGCAAAAAGTCAATGGAGTCATATATTTAAGAATGGAGAAAGTACTCTATCAAGTCTTCCATGTACAGCCAAGAACATCTAAAGGACAAAGGGCGTGTTTAGATGAAACGCAAAAAAAATTTGCGATGGAATCTTACTAATTTGAAGTACTAAATGAAGTCTATTTACAAAACTTTTTGCACAGATGGGTTGTAAATCGCGAGACGAATCTAATGATGCTAATTAATCCATGATTAGCGGATGGTTACTGTAGCATACTGTTGCAGATCCTGGATTAAGTAGGCTCATTAGATTCGTCTCGCAATTTACAGCCCATCCATGCAAAAAGTTTTGTAAATAGACTTCATTTAGTACTCCATGCATGTGTCCAAACATTCGATATGACGTTTTTTTTTGCGTTTACGGGGTTTACGGGTTGTGATCTAAACAGGGCCAAATTTGGTTTGGCAAAAAAAAATGTCTCCTTATCACCGACCTCGACCATAAGGATTATCTAGCTAAAGACGGTTTCAATTCATGAGCCTCCTTACGTTGATTTAGCTTGTCTAAGCTGACTTCTTAACATTTGCTAATATAATTGCAAGCTAGTAAACATCAGCATCAAAATTACCACATACCAGACAGTATATTATCTACAATTCTATATTAAGCACCAATGCCAATAGTTGTTACAATGATAACAGAAGGGGAAGAAAGTTTATTGCACTTGCTGTTGTTAGCTTACCAGCTTCACAGGTGTCGTTAGAATAAGAGGAAACAGATGCCCTGTTGTCATGGATACTGAGTTGACGAGTAAGTTTTGACAGGAGAGATGATTGTTTTTGGTACTTCTCCCTTCTGCGCTTAGCATTATGGTCTTCTTGGAGAAGCTCCTCAATCTTAGCATTGCTTTGCCCACTGGTAGAGAAATGATTGAGATTACCAAAGCTATTCAAAATGTACTTAAAATAATAAACCATACTGAACATATGGCAACCATCCTTGATTATAAATACTAGAAAATGAGAGAAGTTACATCTCAATTAGTGAGTTCTACATCCTTAGTTTGGAACTCTGTTGTCCAGATAAACTCAGGATTTTTTTTAAAAAAAAACATATGTCCATACAGTCTAGAATCCAGATAATAGGTCTAGGGGATAGTGTACTTCTGTGTTCAAGTATATGTTAGCGTTATTTTCTAGAATGGTGTATCGCCCCAATATTTCTTAGTCTAATGGATTATCAAGCTACTTTGCTTAAATCATCTGCGAAGTGCTGATCTCCAAATGACAATAGATAATGTATGCTCCCTCTGGTAAAAAAAAAAATTGTTTTTACATTTTTTATGTTGACCTTCCAGCACGACTTTAACCACTTAGAATATATATATTTATAAATTTAATATTTAAGATATTATGAAGGTACTTTTCAACAAAAATTCTACCCATGGCTCTTATGTTTCCTAACCAAATATCTTATAAGTGACTGACAGTGAAAGTTTTAAAAAGTCATTGCATCTTCCAGAACACCAACTATTTGGAACCAGAGTACTAATGTACAGAACAACCTTATTGAGCTGTATAGCTGGTTAAGCATATCTTCCTTTGCTTTCTCCACTTGGCAAAGCACAATGGCCTAATAGGCAAAGAAAAACGATGAAAAATTAGAAACAAATAACAAGGTAACAAAATGAATATTGTTAGAATATGAACCTTTGGAACATTTGCTGCAAGACTATTCAAAACAGCCTCAACATAACCACGAACTTCTTGAGACATCCATCTAAGTTCTTCTTCTGGATCAGCAGGTCTCCGTGCCATAGTATCCTTTGAAAAGTGTATGATCAAATGTTAATTTGTGTAAGACGGCCAAGGGAAGAGTATCTGTATACACTTCCTAAACATATTGGTGAGGGAACCTCAAATTCCATGATGACTAAACATATAACACAGAGATAGTTACAAATGCAATTCAGCCATGAATAATCTAAGACTTACTAAGGAGCCATCCGAATGGCTTTGCCTCATTGAACCACCCTCAGTATTAGGACCCTTGAAAGAACCGCCTTTGCTCTGAATAACAGCTTTGATCTTATTTACCCACTCAACCTTGTCAGCCATGCTCTCAGCCTTTAATACAACGGCACTGTGAGCTGCAAAATTTAAACCAACCAATTATATATGTATATAGAAAAAAACCCGTTAAGTACTATGTTACATTCAAAAGGGTATTAACCTTTGAGGACTGTTTTGTAAGCAACCCTATTGGTTATCTTAAACACAAGACTTGGAGTTTTTTCTGGTCCATTTGCCTTTTTTGAATCCTTTGAACTTTTAGAAGGTTCCTCCTCTACCTCCTCAAGGTTGCACTCCTGCCAAAGAATACAGCTTCCAGCATAAATAAGTTGCTAAAGCAGTCTTACAATTTTTGTGGTTACATCAAGTCTATGTTTTGCGAGGTCAGTATATCTTTCTGCTAGGATCCAGTCAACAGGGTGGAACTGTTTAAGTGACAGTGCAAAAATTATGTAATCAGATATCATTTCAGCGTCGCAGAGTAAATAACACAGAATATAAAGGCAAAAATTATGCACACCTCAAGAGTGATGACACCACGAAAATGTCTCTCCTCTTGTTTTTTTGTGTATCCAAGCTGATATAGAAAAAACACATGGTGAATACAATCACACCACGTAGATCAAATAAGTACCATGAAGTATAATGATCAACAACAAGCACTAAGGAAAATTTGAAAAACAGAAGGACATCCTCATAACTTTAAGTACCACAAACAAATCAGGAGTTCAAAAAAAATATTCAGGAGAACTGATTAACCTTTCCACTCTTCTCATTAAGAACAAACCACCTTTTGCTCCAGCCATTAGTTTTTGCGCTTTTCTTTAAGAGGTAACCTGCAGATGAAAAGAAAAATATGCTTATACCTCTATTTGTTAAATCAGTCAAAATGTATCTATTACCACAAAGTTAGACACTGATAATCCAATGGACTAAATAGGTAAGGCCTCAAAAATACTAGGGGCCGTTTGGGAGAGCTCCAGCTCCAGCTTCTCCAAAGAGAATCACTCCCAACCAGCCAAACGCTCAAATGTCAACTGATTCAAGTGGGGATCAGGGGAGAATCACTTCTCCATTTACACTAGGAGCTGGGAGCTAAAAAAAACCTGCTTCACGCTGCTCCCTGTTATATTCTGGTGGGGATCAGCGAAGAATCAATTCTAATTAGCTCCCCACCCTGCTCCCTCCTAGGAATCTCATAGAATCATTGCAATTGGGGAGCAGAGCTCTCCCAAACGGGGCCTACATTTAGTAAGCGCATAACGCAAGGAAACAGCCGATTTGTGATGAGGAATTAATCCGGTCAGCAGAATGTTGGCTTGCACAAGTATAACATTAATGTATTTCTATGACTTAACTTAGGCGCAGAAATATTTGAGTATCATACCTGCAGTAATTTCACCAGCAGGACCAGCAACCTGCAAATTCGATCCCTCTTTTGTGTCTTTATCTTGCTTGTCTTTATCTTGCTGACCAGATTTGTCTTTCATTGATTTTAAGCTGCCACCACCTTGCTCAGAGTCTGTTTGCGGACTGGAGGCCTATAATAAACAGTTTACGTCAACAACCAGAGCCAATACGTACTTTAAGTCAACAAAGTCAATATGAACTATACGCCTGTAACAATACAAAGATCTTAGATTTCCAAATATAGCATTACAATAAAACAAGTGCCCACAGCAAAGATAGATGCAAAATCATACCCTCTTTGACGTTGACTGTTCAGCCTCTTGTGTTTTCTTAGAAGATCGATTTTTTAACTCATCCTCGCGACGCTGCCTTTCCATTCTGCCAGTATCAGACAAAAAAAAGTGAAGGCCAAGGGTCAGTATTAATAATGTCATCATGACCCGCAAAAAAAATAATCTCATCATGAAATAATGGACAGTTTAGTTTACAATAACTGTAATTCAGTACATTTAAACATAGCAAATATGTATGCTTGATAATGCCCTTTGGTGTTCTCGTGTGATGTGGTGACTGGGCAGTTCAAAAGTGCAAGTATGATTGTACTACTTCAGCTAGAGCTCATTTAACATCAGACTCGTAGTCGAAAAGGAGGTGAAAGTGAAAGAACATAATACCTTTTGTCAAGTCACAAGCACAGAACAGTGCAAATGAAATAGAAATCTACATCTAGAGACAGCTACATCAATCTAATGACTGACCTTCTTTGCACTAAGCGGATAAAATGTTGAGGAGGAACAAAGGCACGCTCCATATCAACAAGTGCTACAACCATCTTCTTGGCATCGTTTTTGAAGCTCTCGAGTGCATTTGATGCTATTGCAACAACCTTGACCAAAGAATAAAAGAGTTTACACCCAAAAAGGCGAAAACTACTTGCGAAACAGAAACCTACTTGCAAAACAGAAAAGTGATACCTCACGCTTGAATGGAGGATACCTTCCAAGTCCTGGTGTGGCATTTGCAGAAGCATTGACTATGTCTAACAATACACGATGAACCTAATGCAATAACAAATTAGTTTCCGGAGGAAGGAGGCAGTTAAGACTTAGATAGTGTTACTCAACATGTGCACACACAAAGAATTTCACAACCATATACACGACATTAAGACAGACAATGCTAACGAGGCCATAGCAGATACCAACTGGGAAACTCTAAATAGAGCACAGTAAAACATTGCGGTGAGTATAGAATGCAAAGTTTGTCAAAACGTGATGTGTGAAATAATGTCCATCACAAAAGAGACAACTAAGTTCCATCATTGCTTGTCTCCTGAGGAGTAGGGAGTACAAGAATAAGTGTCTCGACACAAAGTTGTGACAGCTTCTTTTTTTTTATTGATTGATTAGGACATACCTCTTCAACACATAGTCGTGATGGCTCCTTTGCCATTTCCAGTACTATTTTTATTAAGGATCTCAGTCCTTTCTCTGGAGATATCAAATATGGTTGATAACCATCGGCTTCCAAGACAATCTAGTGCATCAAGAGAAATCTATTTAAGTAAGTGGCTAGAGGTCCACCAGAGCTCAATGTAAAAGTTGAAACTGATCTTACCCTTTTGACATTGTTGAGATCAAAATGCCTGTCCAATGGTAGCTGTTTAATTCTATCTGGAAACTTGCCTTCAAAGCTTGCAACAATTTTCCAACCAGATCCCTTTTATATGAAAGAAAAAAGTATACTAACCTCAATATCAACTATTCATTTTAAAGAGGCATAATCAAACCTTTAGTGTAAGTTCATTACTAACCTCACCAGATGTTATATGAGCAAGAAATTTATCTTCAAATTCCCGGCATAGCTCCAAAGCAACTGCCCTGGTTCCTTCGGGACTTTGCACCATAGACTCTCCTAGTCTTGCTAGTTCATCTTGCACCATCTGAGATTTACCCTGAAGGCTGATATTGTAGCACAACCAAGTGGATGTGATTTAACACTAGACCATGCATACAAGTGAATTACATCATTTTAAGGAACTCGTCTAATACTATATACCATGTATATCCAAGAATTACATAGCAGATGCAATGGTTAATGAAGGAAATGACACATAATTCTTACCCACTCAATAGGTTAGGAAGCCGCACTTTCATTCTTTTACGTATCTGCTTTGCAATGGTGTCAACCAAAGCAAGTCTGCCAAGCTTATTCTGAGGAGCACTAGTTAAGATGTTTTTCAGGCTTTCAGCTTCAGCTCGCCAAGCTGTTTCTAGCGAGTTTTCAGACCCAACTGATTGCGCTGACGCAATTGCAACAGATTGTCCTATTAGAGCAACCCACTCAATGTCTGGAAGGTTTTTTGGGCCCTTGTTTGACAGTAGAGCCTGAACACAAGCTATAGTTTTTGCATCTCCATTTGCTTGATCAACTTTGCTTATAACACCAACAGTTCTCGTCCCTACAGTTACAGTGAACGGAAATACATCACTCAATACAATAATGGCAATAGAAATAGTGATGATATTTTCAGAGAGACCAACCATCTGAATCAATATCCTTGGCCAGCCTTAGAGCTCGAGATGATGCGACATCAGCAGCTTGCATTGCAGGTATCACAACAAGCAGTATTGCATCATTGTGCCCAGCATACTCATTGATCTAAAGTAAGGAAACAATCAGCACTCTGCTACAAGGAGTAAGAAAGTTGACAGCCTCAAAGAACTAGAAGTGATCTCCCTAAAGTAAATGTGCAATAATAGTTCAAAAGCTATAAAGGAAAATGAAACAAGCTATAGAGAAACGAAAGTATGTTCTAAGTGTGTGTCCCAGGATAAAACATGTAGCATGTGCTTCACGATTAAAGTTTGATCAAAGTTTACTGTGCAATTGGTTAATGAGCATTCTACTTACTCTCTAAGCATTTACGAACAGGAAAAGTAGCTAAAAATAATTCAAGAACCTACCATGGAATCATCAACAGCTCGCTGGTCTATCCCAGGTAAATCAATCAGCTTTAATGGGGGAGCTGAAGATAAACACAAGTAATGTGAGGGATTTTTATAAAGCAGAATAACAAAATAAAAGGCAAACTACCTCAAAGCAGATTTAGAAAAGAGATTATGCATAGGGATAGCGTTCACCAAGACATTAAACATAGATAAGAAATGGACTACTCGCAAAATGTTTCTCCTGTTACTTTGTTTCCACAGAGCAGTGTGCAACTGCAAACAGCGCATACAGTGCCACAAACATAAATACAACAAGCCAATAGTTGTTCCATAGATAAGAAATGGACTACTCGCAATATGTTTCTCCTGTTACTTTGTTTCCACACAGTGTGCAAACAGCACATACAGTGCCACAAACATAAATACCACAGCCCAATAGTTGTTTCATCATTGTTCCATTACTACAAGTACATCCCCACCATCACCAAAAGTGAGACGATATACTCAGCAGTCAACACCATGTTCTGTATAATGCTAGTGAAGCGGAGGGGGAAAACAGTTAAGGTTTATTAAAATGATTATACTACTCGCAGTCGCAGACAGACCTGTACTCGTCCGCAGCTTGAGGTAAATCTCATCAGCGCGGCCCCTCCCTGATCCACCAGACGCCCCCTTGCTGAGTCTGTCCTGCAGTGAATGCCGGAGGGCACCTGCAGCACAACAGAACGAAACAGGAAATGTCAAGTTCGAGATCAGGTGTAGTCCCCAAGCTCCCAAAACTCGTCAATAGATGCAGGAAGCACAGCGACGAGATCCAACTTACTTGCGGACACCTGCTGTGACTTGCTGTCGACCTGGAGCACGATGGACTTGCTGCTGAGACCCGGCTCCCTCTGCAGGTCCACCACTATCGGCGCCCGCGTTGCCCCGTTCTCCCCTGTCGGCTGCACCGCACACCACCACCACCATCACCCAAATCCAGTAAAAAAAAACCGCAGATGCCACAACGAGGGAAGAGGGGGGAAGGGAGCTGAGATGCTAGGCTAGGAGCTCACCAGGACCGGGTGACCGATGAGGCTGTTCAGCAAGGCCGACTTGCCTGCTCCCTGCACGCACAGACGGATCGGGAAACGGATCAGATCGGAGCACACGAGCAGCAGGAGCAGATCGCGAGGGGTTTTCGTCGGAGGGGCGGGGCTGTGGCGGCGGCCGATTACTTACGACGTTGCCAAGGGCGACGGCGTTGAGGAAGGTGGTGGGGCGACGCGGCGCGGCGTCGTCGGAGGGGTCGTCGTCGGCGAGGAGCGACGCCGCCTGGCGCATCGACTCGGAGAGCTCGGACAGCTCCTCTATGGCCTCCATGGTCGGCGGTCCCTCGGGCGGAGGCGGGGGCAGATCTCGGGGGATCGGGAGCTGCGGGCGGCGGCGGAGACCGAGCCTCGAGCTGCCCCTCCTGGCCTGACGCGGATTTGAATTCTACACGGGGATGGAATGGGGGACTTGGGAGGAGAGACGTGGGGGTGGTGGATTTGGGCGAGTGGGGGGGATGGGAACGGAGCAGCAGCAGCGGAGCCGTTTGCTTGCTTGGCTTCGAAGGTGCACAACTTTTCGGAGAGCGGTGGGGGCCCTCGGGTCTGGGCGGACCCGGGGCTTGGTTCGGGCTAGAATTCTAACGGGCTAGGAATAGTAACAACTTTAATTGTTAATTACGGTGTTAAACAAAGTCAGTTTACAAAACCAACTTCAGAACCCCTGCGCTAGTGACCATAAAAAATCCAACGAGACTTTTGACCGCGCGATTAGAGGATGATTACTGTAGCATCACTGTAGCAAATCACCGATTAATTACCGTCATTAGAGTCGTCGCGAAAAGTTACACCCATCCCTTAAAAGATTTTGCAAATAGACTTCATTTAATACTTCATGCATTGCGAGATTCTTTTTCCAGGAAGCGTGCGCGCTAGATTTGTTGCGGAACCGAACAAGACCCAGATTCGAAATATTTTGCGGGATTGGGCCGTCTGGCATGGGCTCGCGGAGCAGTATTTTGCCTGAAATTTTTATCCATCTTCCATATCATTTGATTTCAGTATAGTTTACACTCCCTCCACTGGTTAACTAATTACTTAAACTTTAATATACTCCCTTCATACAATAAACTTTTCGCTTTCAAAAAAAAGTAAACTTTTGAAATGTCACTAGTTTATTCTTCCGGAACTTCAAGTATTTCAGACTGAAGTGAGCATGTTACTTGGTATCCAAATATCAATAATTAGCATATGATTTGTCACCGTGGCATGTCAATGTGGTCAAGTCTCTCCACCCTTCATGATCAAATCGGAGCTAAAGAGATATGAGGATGTTAAGTGATGACAATTAAGTCACAATAATTTTTTTAATTGGTTGTCACTGTCATGGTTAACCGCCATATGAATGATGAAATGGAAAATTTGAGCGGTATGAATGCCAAGTAGACAAATCAACATTGAATACAGAGGTTTGAATCATAAGTGAGCCACTTAGTAAATTTAGGACCCATCAGATCTGCAAATTATTGTGCCAGGAACTTAGGTGTCATCCTTGCGCAAAATTAGGGGCTAATCCTGTATTTTTACTCTTTGAGTTAATATCATTATAGTGATAAAGGAAGTGTATGTGTATGGCCGGTATGGATAACTTAACCAGCCATATGTATGCCATGTGGCACAATTTGATTGAATGGAATGGTTATGTGATTAATTAGTCTGCATATCAAGCATGAAATGCATTGTCTCATGCAACAAAATAACAGTACATTTTTCAAATCAACACTTGGAAAGTACTTTTCCAATATTTTGAATATAGATCTTCCACATTTGGATATATCTTTTCAACACTTCCGCATAGATAAATCAGACTTCATAGATAGTTAAATTGGCTTTTAGGAAATCTGAAATATGTAAAAATGGAGAAAACTATAATTGAACAAACAAGGTTAGTTATAGAGATTAGTAGGTTCTGTATATTCCTCCACTTCGAATAACTTTGAGGTTGATGCAAACGGGACACATGTAGCCATGATGGCACAAGGCAATGACCTGACAGTACATCATATAGGACATGTGGTCTTTGTGGTGGCTGGGGAATCTCGAGAAATTATTTTAGAAAAACTTCGAATGCATCAAAACATTGCTTTCATTTGACAAATCTTTTGGACCATGATGTCCGCTGTGATTGATTCTGTACAAATGAGATCAAATTATATATTTCATTTTAACAAATAATTTACTATTTTATTTTAAAATCTTAATTTATTCCCAACATTTTCAAATAAATTATTGAGACAATAGTTCCCAAATGTTAATTTTGGTTTTAAAAATGTTGAATACAGCTCTCAAAATGTTAAATGTAAAATATTATAAATATTATGAGTTAATCATCAAAGAGTAAAACAAAAAACGGGAATAAAAGGAATTAGTTCATTGTGCTCAATTTGGTTGAACTCATCCATATTGCCTTTGCTTGGGCATCCTATTTGTGTTTGGCTACTATTTGGTTGTTCAGCAGTGAATCTGAAAAATGATTTCAAATGCCCATATGTAGGGGGCAAATTAGGTGAGTGACCAACAACTAAATGGTCGTGATACCAACTAAGATATACCATTTACAACCATTGTTTGCACCAGATGGGCCACTATGGTCTTTGACATTTGCCCATACACCTTGTTAGAAATTTGCAAAGTAAAATTTTATTTTATATTTTGTACATAAGAAATAAAAAATAATTTTGTTTTTTTGCTTCTCATCAATAATTCAGCTATATATGTACATCGTCCATCATAAATACATAGTAGGTTTAATTACATTTGCACCCCATAAACACAAGGAACTTTGCTAGCAATACCATCTATCATCTGACTACATCCAACATGCATGGTTGTACTTAGTACATAGCAGGTTTCAAGAATGTATGTTAGTACATACAACTGTATAAAAAAATTCAACTACAACTTAATGATGCATCAGCGACTTCTATTAAAAGATATCATGCACCAATTAAGGTTTCAATACATCCATTGCACTTTCATCTAACTAAATCTAACATAGCAGGTTTCAAGAATGCATGCTAAGGCCCCGTTGAGAGAGATCTACTCCTTGATTCTTCCGCTCTGATGGAGTGATTCTATGAGATTCCTAGGAGGGAGCAGGGTGGGGAGCTAATGAGAATTGATTCTTCGCTGATCCCCACTAGAATATAATAGGGAGCAGGGTGAAGCAGTTTTTTTAGCTCCCAGCTCCTAGTATAAATGGAGAAGTGATTATCCCCTGATTACCACCTAATATAGTTGGCATTTTGAGTGTTTTGGCTAGTTGGGAGTGATTCTCTTTGGAAAAGCTGGAGCTGGAGCTGTCCCAAACGGCTACATACAATTGTTAAAAAAATTCAAATACAACTTAATGATCCATCAATGACTTCTGTTAAATGATATCATGCACCGATTAAAGCTTCAGTGCATTCATTGCACTTTCATTTGGTCCAGGTCCAGAACTTAAGGGTATTTTGATTTCTAAATTTCATCAAAAATCTTGTTTGCAATATGAAAATTTGTGTTCACTACATGAACCTAACAGACCAATTTTTTATAGGCATCACAACACATACATCAATAACCAAGTTGATTTATGCATGCCCTACAACAGAAGTAACTACAAGTTGTAGTAAGGTTGTTGTTATTGATAAGAATTGACTATATGTTCAATATCTAGTCAATATAATCATATGGCATGAAATAATGAAAGATATCAATAAAACTATAATGTTTAACATTTAAATATAAATTCTTATTGTAAGTCGTATTGCCAAAAGAGTAAATTTCACCAGCGGTCCTTAAACTTGTCCCAAGTTCTCATCCCCGTCCGATACTCTTAAAATGCACATAATAGTCCACAAACTTGTCCCGAGTTCACATCTTGCTCCCGGTTCTCTTAACATGCACATATAGTCCTTAAACTTGTCCCACACTCTCATCCTGGTCCTTAAACTTGTCCCGAGTTTTCATCCCGGTCCTCGTACTCTTAAAATGTACATAAAAAATCATATACTTATCCTAATCTCTCAAAAAAGTGTATATACTTCCAAAATATTAGAAAAAAACTTTTGCAAATTATTTCAAACTTTTGGAATTTCAAAAGAAGTTCTAATCTCACTCAAAATTGATAAAAAAAATTCATGAGGCAATCATCTTGGATACAATATTTGATGATTTGTAGAGGTGTTGTTTGTTATTTAATAGTTGATTTTATTTTAGAGATTAAAATAATATTGAAATCATTTATCCTCTGCTCTAAACAATCATGAGAAAAACACAAAAATATTCAAATATAGGTTATTTAGAGATTTTGATATTTCACATTCAATTTGTGATAATTTATCCATAAATTTT
Source organism: Panicum virgatum (assembly GCF_016808335.1). Lineage (NCBI taxonomy): Eukaryota > Viridiplantae > Streptophyta > Magnoliopsida > Poales > Poaceae > Panicum > Panicum virgatum. The sequence continues at coordinate 10,674,501 of NC_053148.1, forward strand.
GGATCCACTTTGAGTGCGAATCAAACTCTTGATTTGAAATTCAAACAAATTTGAAATAATTCGCAAATTTTTTTCTAATTAAATAAAGCATTTTAGAAGCATATATAGACCTAAATAGATACAATAGTAGATAATGTTTAATATTTAAGGTATATTTGGTTCATATCCATGCTTCAACTAAACCATATAACTTCCCATCCGTACTTTGCTAATTAGCAAGACACGTTGATAAAGACATGTAACACTACTCATATACTAATTTGCTTTGAATTTATCCATGCCAGAATTTGAAACATACAATTCATTTGTCGTCATGATACTTCGTTGCTATCGAAATAAATTCCATATGAAAGACATATCCTCTTGTAATAAAGAAGAAAAGGAAGTCTGAAAAAGAATACTGACACCAAGGATTTAGGAGAAACACAAAGGAAGCCAAAGCAAACAACGTCATCCTGACACCAGATTGTACTTAACATGTCGAATTGGTCTGATTGCTACGCTCCACTAAGCTGCTAGCTCAATTGCGAGCTCGACAGCCCACAGGATAGCACGTCCATCTGCGGAAAACAACTAGCCAGCAGCTTTAGTTTGCGAAATTTTTTCGGTTTGGCTACTGTAGCACATTCGTTTTTATTTGGTAATAAGTGTCTAATTATGAACTAACTATGTTCAAAAAAATTCATCTCATCATTTACCGCTAAATTGTGCAATTAATTATTTTTTAAAATTATATTTAATACTCTATCTATGTCCCAAAAATTGATGTGACATAAAATCTTAAAATTTTTTGAGAACTAAACATGGCCTCAACGGCAGCGACACGCATCCGAGAAGAAACCACGGCCAGCCGAGGTTCCAAGGGACAGGCCAGAAAACGCCGTGGTCCGTGGATTCTCACTTTTGCAGATACACCCATAAAAAAGCTTCGCAATCTTCCTCCCAACGAACCTCACTTGGCACAGACCCTTCATAACCAAATAGGCCACTTTCGAGGGACTACACCGTAAAACCACCAGAGCAATCCAAACCGCGCCGTAGTCTCCACGTCCGCTTCCGTTACCCGCCGGCGCCGCCCGGACCAAACCGAGGACACGCCACAAATCCAGGGGCTCCCCCCCCCAAACGACCCACCCAACTAGACCTGGGCATGGGCTGCCCGACCCGACGGACCCGACCTAACCCGCCCGAAAATAGCCCGACCCGAAGAGTTTGATGGGCGGGCTCGGGTCAAAATTTTTGACCCGGTATGACTGACGGGCCGGGCACGGGCTAAAATTTTTGATCCGAAACCCAAAAAACCCGAAAGAACCCGACATTTTACATAGGCCCGGCCCGACCCGACCCGACCCGAACCCGACCCGACCCGACTGGCTATTGGGTCGGGTGCGGGCTCAATTTTACGGCCCGGCCACCGGGTCGGGTCGGGCACGGGCCGCTAGAAAAAACACCGGGTTTTTTTGGCCCGACCCGAACCCGACCCAGCCCGGAGGGCCCATGTCTACACCCAACCCATCGCCCTCGCACCCTCCTCGGCCCTCGCCTACCCCCATAAAACCCACGAGACGGCGACGGTCCCCCTAGCTTCGCCCACGGCATATTCCCCCACAACCCCTCAAACCAAACCAGACCAGTGAGACGCACTCTGCTCTCCGATCCGGGACACATGGCGGCGGCGGCGGTGACGTCCAACGGCGGCGCGGCGGCGGCAGCGAACGGGCCGTCGCCCGGGCGGCTGGCCTCCGTGTACAGCGAGGTGCAGACGAGCCGCCTCCTGCACGCGCTGCCCCTCCCCTCCGTCCTCCGCTCCGACTTCTCCGTCGTCGACGGGCCCGCCAGCTCCGCCGCGGGCAACCCCGGTAAGTTTGACTCCCCCGACCATTACAGCGCGGCGCATCGTCGGATGCTCGTCTGGATCTCTCGGGTCCTGCTTGCGGTCCAGTCTGCGCTGGGTTTGAGCTCATCAGATTTGTTGGGTTTTTTAATCGATCTGGTGCAGATGAGATCGCCAAGCTCTTCCCCAACCTGTTCGGCCAGCCTTCGGCGTCGCTGGTGCCGTCGGCCGAGCCCGCGGCGACAAGGCCGCTCAAGGTCGGTGTCGTGCTCTCCGGTGGACAGGCGCCAGGCGGGCACAATGTGATCTGCGGCATCTTCGGTGAGTACCAACTACCAAGCATTCACGAGCACTAGAAGACCCAGCTTTGTTGCCGATGGAAGTGTCTCAACCAAATTTGGTAGATCTGAAGATGACCATGGGCTTGTATTTGTCTATTATTAGTGTCGTCATGCTAGCTTGTCGATAGTGAAGGAGTGAACCTGCACAATTGTAGATCTTGATAGAACTAACCAGTCGGATGATGCTGGATTGGCTGAACTCACCTAAGTTGAACTTACATGTTTTCTGTGCATTAGATTGAATTGGTAAAGTGGGGATGTGGCGTGGTTTTATGGATTTTTGAAGCGTCCTTGTGGTTGACTTAGCTTTGTTGGGTTGGGTCAGATTACCTGCAGGAGCGTGCTAAAGGCAGCACTATGTATGGATTCAAGGGAGGTCCAGCTGGGATCATGAAGTGCAAGTATGTGGAGTTCAATTCTGACTTTGTATACCCCTACAGAAACCAGGTAGAGTAACATGGCACCCTCATATGTTCACTTCTGCGTAAAACGTGTTAGTTTGGCTGATAGTGTTAGCTATAAGATTTAGGAGCAGGCAAGATGGTGGTTTTTTCTCCAGTGCAATCTTAGAGATTTTTTTTTTTGTTTCTTGTCCGATTATTGTAACATTAGACATCAACTACTGTTGATGGATGGTCCTTCATGACACATGCGCCGTTGTTTTGATGATTCATTTAAATTGTTTCTTTTTTTTATAGGGAGGATTTGATATGATCTGCAGCGGAAGGGACAAAATTGAAACGCCAGAGCAGGTATGTCTCTGAGCATGTTTTGTATATATGGTTAAACAATTTTTGCTATGTGGCAGTTGTGCCTAATCAATATCAAGTAACTGATGCTCCACTGTCAATATCTTTTCTCTCTAACTCATTTTGTTGCTGGTGCAGTTCAAGCAAGCTGAAGACACAACCAACAAGCTTGATTTGGATGGACTTGTTGTCATTGGTGGTGATGATTCAAACACCAATGCCTGCCTCCTTGCAGAATATTTTAGGTTGGTTTCTAACACTGTTTAGTGTTTTTGGTCTTGTACCATGTTTTGCTGTTTTGGTGTCTTACAATATCATTGGCAGACTGGATGACTTGTGAATTTTACATTGAGGTTGCAATCCAATGTTTTCTCGACCATATTGTTGATTTTCTGCTTCTTCATGACCAAATATATATTATTATGATTTCTAATATTGAACTTGCTTCATAGATCAAAAAACATGAAGACTCGTGTCATTGGCTGCCCAAAGACTATTGATGGAGATCTGAAATGTAAGGAGGTTCCCACAAGCTTTGGATTTGATACTGCTTGCAAGGTATCTGATTCTTGATCCATGTGCATCATCATGTAGTATTCTGCAAATCTTATACTAGATTTTAAAGCTTTCACTATCATGCCCATGGAAGACTTGCTTACAAGCGTTCTTCCATTTTAAGGAGAAATTAGGATATTAGCTAGCCACAGATGCATTTGAGAACCTATAATGACAATAACTCATCTTCTGTTTCAGATATACTCTGAAATGATCGGCAATGTCATGACTGATGCAAGGTCAACTGGAAAATACTACCACTGTAAGTTCATCATTATTTTGTGCATGTCGAAACTAGATAATTTTCGATAAAATTGGTAAAGTGAGTCAGTGGTAATTATACCATGTGCAACTGCCAAATCCTAAAACTACTGTTGATTGAAGCAGATTGGTTGTCAATATTTTAAATTTGAAAAGATGCCACACTTGGCAGGGTCTTTTTGTTAGCAAGCATCCTAGTTAAGCTTGAAAATATACATATCCCGTAACTTCTTTTGTACAGCATAGTTGAGACAAGTTTTACCATTAAAGTTCTCTATAATGAAATGTTGAGAAGGAAGTCATTTAGCTGACTGGCAACTTGATTACTCTGCTGTTCGTGTATATTGCATCCTATTGGAACACCTGGACAAACATCCACATCATGTAATGCCAACAAGCATTTCGTGACATTATACTACAATGCTTACACATAAGTCCATTAATTTTTGAAGTATGCAACAGCATTACTAATGACACATTATACATTTTGGCATTCTTTTACAATCAAATCCCTAAGTATCACTTGCTATGGTTGCAGTTGTGAGGCTTATGGGGCGTGCTGCTTCTCACATTACATTGGAGTGCGCTTTGCAAACACATCCTAATGCTGCACTCATTGGTGAAGAGGTTGGTATTACTTACATTCAAAGTTCTTTCTACATTGAATTAGCACCATATGGCTTTCTGGCGTTTATCTAGCTAGATTAGAGACATTAAATGGTATACAAGGAGGATATATAGAGTTTCTTGCATAATCTCTATGGCATTTAGAGAACAAGATTGAGAGCTAGAATATTGTCTGTACCTGACAAGTTACATTTTGTCACATTATAGCTTTATTCTGTTTCTTTATGTTTCTATGCATTATTATTTATCAAAGAGTGTCTTTTTTTCTTTGTAGGTTGCTGCAAAGAAGCAAACTCTCAAGAATGTCACAGACTACCTTACCGATATTATCTGCAAGCGTGCAGATCTTGGTTACAACTATGGTGTTATCCTTATACCAGAGGGCCTGATTGATTTTATCCCAGAGGTTTGACACTCTTTATGCCCTCTGACTTGTGTTGGCATAGACTGTATTACCAATATCGCTCCTTTCTTTTGCAGGTTCAGAAACTCATTGCGGAATTGAACGAAATTTTGGCACATGATGTTGTTGATGAGGCAGGGGCTTGGAAAAGCAAGCTTGAGTCAGAATCCAGGCAGCTGTTTGACTTTTTGCCCAAAACCATTCAGGAGCAACTTTTGCTTGAAAGGGATCCTCATGGCAATGTTCAGGTTAATATAGGGAAAATTGTTAAATCTTCATAACTTTCTTAGTCCTGTGACATGATTCTTTCTGCTGATAAGGATCAGTGAGTTGGCCATTCTGACTGGTGTCCAAAATTGTCATTTCAGGTTGCAAAAATTGAAACCGAGAAAATGCTTATTACCATGGTTGAAACTGAATTGGAGAAGAGAAAAGCTGAGGGGAGATACCATGCAAGCTTCAGAGGACAATCTCACTTCTTTGGGTAAGTATTGAATAACTCATATTGAAAATGTCTCTCCCAACTCTTTCTCATGCAGCTTGTTTGTTATCTTGCAGATATGAAGGAAGATGCGGTCTTCCTACTAATTTTGATTCTAGCTATTGCTATGCATTGGGCTATGGATCTGGTACCCTTCTCCAAAGTGGGAAGACAGGACTTATTACCTCGGTATGCCCCGCTTATCTTGTCATGTTATGTCAAATACTCATGAGGTATATTTGCACTGTGCATTGCAAATTCTGCAAAGACATTGAGACAGAAAGACAGGCGCCAGTGTCAATAATGTAAACGTCACATCCCAATATTCGTAGGTGCTTTGCAAAATTTTGTATTTGCTTTGCCCTTACCGTAAAGTGGATACAAAGTCATGGCTTTGTATTTGTTTTGCGCTTACTGTAAAGTGGATACAAAGTCACGGCTTTGTATTTGTTTTGCTCTTACTGTAAGTGGATACAAAGTCATGTCTTATAGTGACGCATGAGGAATTCATAACCTAATAGCCTTGTAGCATTAGGTTTAACCTGGATTTTTCTTTTTGAAATACGGTTTTATGGAAGCTCTTGTATGCTGTTGCATGATTGGAGTTGCCAATTTTTTCCTCGACCCAGGTTGGCAACCTCGCTGCTCCTGTTGAAGAATGGACTGTTGGTGGAACTGCTTTGACTTCATTGATGGATGTTGAGAGGAGGCATGGTAATTTTCTTTGCTTTCACCTTGCTTTCAACCAAGGACTTCTGAACTATGTCTTCTATTGTTTATTCAAGTAGCAAACGATATGCCAAGTCTTGTTATTCTCTTTTGGGTTGATTAGTGTCATGTTTTCTGACTATACTGCATGCTGCATCACTTTTTTTGACATTGCTCCCTGCGATCAGGCAAGTTCAAGCCAGTGATCAAGAAGGCTATGGTGGAACTTGATGGTAGGAACACTAGCATTGCAGTTACTGACTGTTATGTCTGGTTTGTGCCCTTTATTTTTATTAAAAAATGATTTGTTGTGACCAATTTCAGGTGCACCTTTCAAGAAGTTTGCATCAATGCGAAATGAGTGGGCCATCAAGAACAGATACATCAGCCCTGGTATGTAGATGTGAAATTGCTAGAGCTGACCATATACCAGTTTAGGGGCCCATCCAGTTTAAACAAATCGACTTGCTAACCTTTCTCATGACGCAGGCCCCATCCAGTTCAGCGGACCTGGAAGCGACGATTCGAACCACACTTTGATGCTGGAACTTGGCGCACAGGCTTAGAGATGCGTCGATGTGGCCTGCGCCTTCAATTCTTTTTGCTCTTACAGTTTTGGAAGCGGAGACTGGAGTTCCTCTAGAGCAGCCTGCAGTCTCCATTTTGTGAAATGTCAAAAAATAAGAGATTTTTACCGGAGTTTGCTGTGTTAGGCGGATGGATGTGTTAGTAATAAGGACTGCTTTTAGTTTTTGATTGTTTCGGTTGCCCCACTTACGCATAAACTTGCTCTGTGGCTCTGATTATCAGATTCTGTTACCATGGTCGCAACCTTGTAAACATGTACGTACCATCCATGTTGCTAAAACAATCAGATGGTGAACACTAGATCCGGTGCTAGAGACCAGCCACAACCACCGCCAGGCATGGAGCAGTTATTTGCAGGCCAGATTGAGTTTCTGCGTAACCTGACAGCTCAGGTGGCCAGCCTCCAGGCTCAAGTGAATCAGCAGCCACCACAGGCTGGCCGATTCAGATATGCGTACAAGCTTGGGGTAGGAAGATTTGGGTCTGTCCTGACCCTGTTCTGCTCCAGCAGCCTCCAGTTAGCCAGCAGTGTTTTTCTTTCATCTCACTCCAACAACAGTCTTTAGCCACCGGCCAGCCAACAGTATTTTTCTTTCACACCACTCCAGCAGCAGCTTCTATCACAGCGAACAGGGCCGATGGGGCTGCTTATCCAGCCTCCAAAGGTGACATGGAAAATGCTCGTCGGTGGCATATGCTCGTCGGTGCAGCATCCCATTGTGCTATCAGTAGGAAAATGGATGGTGCGTGGATCACCACTGTGCAGGTCAGGAGCAGCTGCCACTTCGGATCCTCTGACGAACAACGTGACATGGAAACAGTCTCCCCGGGGCACACCCCTGAAAATGATGGCGCCCTTCCCCTCCGCCGCGACACGCACCACCACCGTTCATGGGATCTCCATGGCCAGACCCTGCTTTCACCAGACACAGCTGGTGTCCATCTGACGGAGTATTCAATAGGGGATCCCCATCGCTCATCGCTGATGGCCTGATGGGTGATGATGGCTCGGTGGCTGATGCCGATGCCCAGTGAGTGGATGGGTGGAGGAGACGAGCTCGTACCCACACTAGTGCTCATGCGTGTGGGCAGAAAGATCGAAAGGAAAGGGAAAGCGAGGTGGGGATCGGAAAGAAAAGCGGGTGCACAAGAATACAGACAATGATTGGCTGCACTTGCCCTGCAGCTTGCGATTCAATGGCCGGTCATTTGTTGGTTGTTCATCTTTCTTGTGATGGTTTGTTTTTTTAGACACGATTCTTGTGATGGTTTTGCTTGTATAAAAAGCAATAAACTTTGCCATGTAACTTGGGTCACATTCTTTATGCGCCCAGTAGCAAGCAAGCAGATGCCAGGTTTCTTGCTTTGTTGCTAAAAGTCCCAAACCATCGATTTTTTGTTGTGAGGCTAGCATCTTTTACCGGAAAGAATCACACTAGGCAAAACCGAGGTTGGCACTCGATACTGGAGATCATGTTGAAGAACTGGAAACGTCGCTACACATACACATTCAAGTATGCCGTCCATAGTTTTCAAATTTCAACCAAGATTAGAGCAGGCTCGAAATTAATTGGCACAACCTCCTCATGGGAACCTTTAAAGTTCCCGGTCACAGGCCTCTTGTGTGGGCTTTGAAGAGTATTTATTCATTCCTGACCTATATAGAATCCAAATGGATGCAGAGAATATAACATTGCAGCTGTTCTCATCAATCTGTGGGAGTGTATCCCATTGGGAAAGAATCCAACCAGAGGTGAAAAAGACATGTTCCAGAACAACTACTTCAAAAACAGAGATTCAATTCCAGGTCTAAAAATTCAGGATTCAGCTGGATCAATCAGAGGTTGATATAGCAGGAGAATTCCAACTGCTGATCAACAGAGATCGGTTCCAATGCTACGATTCAGGCTCCAGCCCGTCATTAGCAGTAGAATGTACTACTTGATACAGAATTGAAACAGGTACAGAGCGTATAGCAGGGAATAGTTACCACTCAGGAGTAGAATGTACATCATGAACAGTCCAACTGCAGTTACGTAGGCATGTTGCAAGAACAGTTCATTCAAAGCAAGAACAATTCATCCAAAGACGGACATATCACATCAGGTGACCAATGCGACATGAATCTTCAATCTACAGAATGTTTAGATTATGCTAGTTCTTGGATCATAAGCACTTACCTCAGACTTTGAGGCTTGAGCATCAGATTTGATCGAGAACTATGAGCATTTCAAGAACCACTCAATTAAAGATTATTGCTTGCGTTGTGCTTCACTGAGAATACACAAGGCATTCCACACAATTCAGTTCATCATTTCGTACGAATTAGAGTCAATAAGCCAGGCATGGCATATGAATGAAAGAATGGTCAATAAATAATACAACAAAATTCCAAGTCTTCCCTAATTGTACACCCTCCAATCGAGAGAATTGGGAACCCCAAGGATCACCGGCCGGACCAAAAAGAATCAAAATCCCCCCACATAACCAATCTGAATTCTACCCAAAAGAGCAAGAGCTCCTCCCCCTTTCTATCAACTCATCCCCTATTCTCGTTCGCCTGCTGCTGCCACCGCAGCTCCCTTCACCGCCCTGTACACAGCCCACCATGAGCGGCAGCTAGCTCATAGCGGCGGTGGCAAAAACTGCAGCAAGACAATGGCAATGGAGCACATTGCCATTGCCAAAGAAGCGCTCAATCAGCAAGTAACTGTTGCACGCCTATGCAACTAGCCAACTACACAGCTCCCTCTACCATGAAAACAAGGATGCGGCCAATGCAGGCCCGGACGCCGGCGAGGCGGCGCCGCTGCCGTCGCTGGGGATGTAGAGGTCATACGACTTCCAGGTGTGGTCGAGCGGGCACGGCCTGCCGGCATCGAGGCGGTCCCACGGCTTGCCCTTGCCCGACCAGTGCATGAGGCTGACGGGCCCGTCGTGGAGCGGGCGGCAGCTGCCGTGCACGTTGTCGCCGCCGAGGCCGTGCTGGTTCCAGCGGTGGTCGACGGCCTCGACCTCGCCAGCGAAGACGAGCAAGAACGGGGGCAGCGAACCCAGCTCGTAGATGCGCTTCTCCTTCTGGATCTCCATCCAGCGCTCGATGCGCTGGCGGTAGTTGCCGGCGCGCCAGCGGCGGAGGTCGATGACCATGACGCCGGTGTTGAAGTAGCACGGCGGGCGGCGGCGCCCGGTGAAGACGCGCGCGCCGAGGCCCGGGTCGGACCAGAAGGCCGGCGTGAAGTAGCGGGAGAAGTTGGCGTGGCAGTACTCGGGCGCCGCGACGACGGCGGCGGCGGGCAGGCGCGTCTCCCAGAGCCGCCTGACGTCGTCGGCGGCGAGCACGTCGGAGTCGAGGTATATCGCCCGGGGCACGCAGCGCGGGAGCAGGTCCGCCAGGTGGTTACGCGCGTAGTTGAGCGGCGCCTCGAGCGCGGCGCGCACGGACGCCGAGATGAGCCCCGCCACGGCCTCGGCGCGGAACGGGTAGATCTCGAACCGCAGCGACGGGAACGACGCTGCCACCGCGCGCCGCAGCAGCCCCGGCTCCGGGTCCGCGGCGAGGAAGTGGAAGAAGATGGAGTCCGGGCAGGACGCGTGCTTGAGGAGCGAGTACACCGCCGCCATGGATCCGCGCAGGTAGTGCGCGTCCAGCGTCATGGCGATGTGCACCAGCCCCGGGTCGCACACCCCGGCCGCCGCCGCCGCCGGGCACCCCTCCCCGTTCCGGTACTCCGGCGCCTCCGCGAACCTCGGCAGCGCCCCCGCCGCCGCCGCCCCCGAGACCGCGACGGCCAAGAGGACCGCCACAACACCGGCCCGCATCGCCTCGCCGCCCATGGACGCCGGCGACGAGGGTGCTCCTATGCGCCTCTCCTCGGATTCTCTCCTCTCCCCGCGGCGGGCGGCAGCCTGTGCTGCGCTGTCTCGCAGTAGTGGGGAGGGGAGTGGTCGGTGGGGAGGCGTGTGTAATGTATTGGGGTGGGGAGCCCGGCCGCCGGTAGTAGCTGTTTGCGTGTACAAAACGCGGGTGGCGTTAGCGATAAAGGCCGGGAGTGGGGGAGGGGGCGTCCCGTGCGTGCCTTGGGGAAGCGCGTTAGTTTTTGGTGTGTCATGTGTGGATGGGTTGGCTCCCCAGTTGTGCTGTTTGTTTCCGGTTTTTTTTGTGCCTCTCGGTAGCTGTTGCAGGCTTGTGAGCAAACAACATACATTTGTACCGTTGGAGTAGTACCTTGATGCGTGTTTAGGGGGTGTTTAGTTGGTGAAAAAAATTGGGTTTGGATACTGTAGCACATTTCGTTGTTATTTGATAATTAATGTCTAATTATGAATTAATTAATATTATTAGATTCATTTTGTATAAATCAGTTAAACTGTATAATTAATTATTTTTTCCAACTACATTTAATGTTCCATGCATCTGTTTGAAAGTTTGATTTGATAGCTACTGTTGCAAATAAAATTGAGAACTAAACGGTGCATTATTCTTCTGTCATGATGTGGTAGGATGGTCGTGGGAGAGGAGGTTTGGTCTACCGATTAACTTCAATATTTTCTATTATAAATATTGCACAATTGATCTGGAGTCGACGGATATGGATATGAAAAGATAATATATCTAGTCGCCTGCTTATGCTAGCGCATCCGTCTAGCTTCATTTTATATTTCTAAGCTATACTGAATGTTATCGGTTTTGTGTTTTTGATATCATTATTTTGTCGGAATCCATAAGTTAACTGTTTTTTATTGTCACGGTTGCACTATCTTCCCGTTATAGCATACAACTTACGTTGCTCAAGTAAATATATCAGTTCTTTTTTACGCCATGTGTGACGTGGCTATGCAACTGTGTAGGTACTTTTTATATTTATGTTTATAGCAGTTACATTCGGTTACTATTTAAACTCTCAAAGTATAATATTGATCATGTATTCTCTTCATAATATCATGCATGTGCATTTATTTTTAATAAATGATGCATGTTGTGGGAAAAAAAGTTGTACTACCTCGATTTATATTTATTTTAATATCAAGTGGTTGGATGGTCTTGTAAGGCTGACTTTGTACCATGACTATAATTGTAGGAGATAGTACCACTACTAATTTGTATTCCATGGATATGGTGAGAAAATCAGGGCGCGTTTAGTTCCCCATCCAAAAATTTTTGGATGTCAAATCAGCACTTTGACCGGATGTCGGGAAGACTTTTCGGACACTAATTAAAAAACTAATTTCAAAACTCACTTGGAAACCACGAGACGAATCTTTTGAGGCCTTTGACCGCGTCATTAGCACATGTGGGTTACTGTAGCACTTATGGCTAATCATGCACTAATTAGGCTTAAAAGATTCGTCTCGTCATGTACATCCAAACTGTGTAATTAGTTTTGTTATTTAATTACATTTAGTGCTTCATACATGTGTTTAAAGGGGAGGTGAAAATTTTTGGGTGAAAATTTTTGGGAACTAAACGCGCCCTCAATATAGAGCCATGTACTTGTGCTATTATTATTGTCTATCTTTAGGCTATCCCTAACAACTTTTTGTACCTTTATCCTCGGTACAGTAGTTATGTCGGAATTCGAGGGTCAATTGATCTCGTTGATGATATTAACTTTCAGTTAGTGTCCATTTATTATCTTTTCTTCGAATAGCTTCATCTATAAATGTGGGTGTAGATATGATGTTTAGTCTACATTTGAATTCAATATTTTTGGTTTTACAATTGGTAGCTATCCGATTTCTTTTCATATATAAGTTGTGGTGAACTGTTATAGCTTTTGTGCTCTTGGAATCATCATTATACCGAAATCAAGGGTTAACTATTTCTATTGGCCAAAATTGCACTAACTTCTAATTGGACCCAATATAACTTAAGTCGCAGAACTTAAATATGTTGGTTAGCATGCCTATTTGATTGTGGAGGTACTTTTTACATTATTATTATATTCTGCTCAAAGTAAGATAGATACTTTTAATTTTTTTACATGAAAATGCATGTAAATTTACTATTAACATGTTTTGAGGAAAAGTACTCATACAATTGGGCTACCTTCATTTATATTTATTATAATGCCATGTGGTTGGGTGTGGTCATGGCAAAGACCTTCAATCTATGTCTAACTCCAACACTATGACTACCATTGTTGGAGGTAATACTGCTAATTTATAGTCCATGGATGTGTGTGTGTGTGTGTGTTGAGTACATACATATGCTGAGTCAATCAATATCTAGCATTGTACTCGAGCTAGTATTATTTGTTTGTTGAGTTTCTGTCCTTAGAGCAACTCCAACAGAGACCCTATTTGAGTCCCTACTTTTAAAGTAGGGGCCAAGAGCTCAAAAACTCACTCCAGCAGAGCCCCTACTCGAGTCCCTGTAGTAGGGAGGCACCTAAATTTCTCCTCCCAGCCCCATCTCCCATGGGTCCATAGGGAGGCCCCTACTTGGAGCCCGCGTGCCACCGCCACCACCGCCGCCCCTACTCCTGCACGCCACCGCCCACCGCCGCCGCCCCTTCTCCGCGCGCCACCGCCTACCGCCGCCACCCCAGCTCCTGCGCGCTGCCGTCGCGGGTCGAGCCTGCAGCACCATCCCAGCTCTTCCGCGCCGCCGCCGTCGACTAGGCTCTCCGCGCTGTCCCCGCTCCTCTGCACCGCCGCCACCGGCTGGGCTCGTACATCGTCCCCGCTCCTCTGCGCCGCCGCCGCTGGCTGGGCTCGCCGCATCGTCCCCGCTCCTTGCGCCATAGTGGAGATCTAGCTTTGCCCGCTTCTTTGCGCCGCCGCCGCCGCTTCTTTAAGCCACCGTCGCAGGCCGGCTCGGCGGTGCTCCCCCTGCTCCTCCACGCCGTCGATGCAGGCCTGGCCGGCAGCGCCGCCCTTGCTTCGTCGCAAGAGATATCTGTTGGGGAGAGAGAGACGAAGAGGAGCACAGGGAAGGGGGCGAAAGAAAAAGGTAGAGGATATGGATGAGACTCTGACAGGTGGGTCCTACCTGTCATAGGAGAGTAGGGGCTCAAATGTAGAGACTGTTGCTGGAGTTAAAACTAAAAATTATAGCTCATAAAATTAGGAGGAGCACCTACTCAGAAAAGTAGGGACTAGAAATAGGAGCTATTGCTGAAGATGCTCCTAGGCTATAGACCTATGGTGAATCATTTTAGTCGGTTCTTGTACTTTGCCATGATGTTCTCGATAGTTGATTGTTCTCGTCAGTCATGATGATTGTGCTAACTTTCAATTAACATTCATATTTTTATATCCGTATTGGTGCTTTCTATCTCTAGGCTATGGCAAATAATTTTGCAAGGATGAATGATGATTCCATGAGTGCTCACTATTATGTCCTGCCTTTTCGACACACCCTTCGTATTATATCGGCTAAATTTACAAGTATTAGTGGATTAAAGTGCCTTTTAGGAGGTATGACACACAATTCATGCTATGGAACCCTATAAATAGCTAGGATGGCATGGTCGCATTTTTAGCTGAATGACACAAACAACATTTTTACTGAACCCCGAAACATGGACATTTTATAATTTCATAGAGTATCCGCTTTGCTATTGCAAAATACATGTGTATTTACTCTTAAACACACGCATGTCTAGTGAAATATGTATTTTCTGTTAGTATATTGCATCAATTATACTAGGTAGTATCAACAATGGAGGCGGTGTCAGCACGTGTTGCCATCCTTTAGTTGCTTCCGGTTGTTTTAGAGTCTATGATATTTTTAGTGTTGTTCTTGATCGTTGCACTCCATCAGGGTTTTTCTTTTTCTTTTTTTTAATGTAAAATTCGTTGATCGCGTCCAAAATGGGGCTTGAGAGCAGACGTGATCGGTACGTGCACCTTTTCTGCTTTGCGGCAGTTAAAAATAATGTGCTGGAGCGACTAAACAAACACTTGTCAAAAATACTACTGCCACGGTAACTGGTAGAGTAGATAATACTCTCTCTGGCAAAAATACTACTACCACGATAACACTTGTCAAAAATACTACTGCCACGCTAGCATCCATGGTCATCACTGTCAAGAATGCCTAATACTCTCTCTGTCCCGAAATAAATATAAATCTAGATTTCCGAGAAGCCAAATATTTTTAATTTTGATTAAATTTATACAAAAAATATTAACATTTGTATCTTCGAATCGATGTAGTATAGAAATATATTACATGATTAATCTAAAAATACTTATATTGCAATACATATTAGTACTATTTTATATAAAATATAAATTCGGTCAAAACTGAATTTGTTTGACTTATCAGAAAACGAGATTTACATTCTTAGAAAACAAAGCTACTCTATACTCCAGTCATGGGCTCCTCAGGAACCATGGACTTGAACGCACTAGCCATGAGTGGTAGTACTACCTCCGTCCTAAAATATAAATATTTGTTGACTTCTGCTGATCATATTTGACCATTCGTCTTATTCAAAAAATTTAAAAAAAAATAAAAATAATTAAGATATACTTCAAATATATATGATGCTAAAACATGTCATAACAAAATAAATAATATTTTCTCAAAATTTTTGAATATGACAAATGGTCAAACATAATCAGTAGAAATCAACAAATACTTATATTTTGGGACAAGTAAAGTGCTTCACCGGTCCCTAAACTTGTTCGATTGTGTCATTCTGGTCCCTAAACTCGTAAATCGATCGTTTAGGTCCTCAAATTTATTTGGTTGTGTCATTCCGGTTCCTAAACTTATAAATCATCTGTTTAGATCATCAAACTTGTCCAGTCATGTCATCACAGTCCCTAAATTTAGTTTTGAGTCTCATCTAAGTCCAAACCGGATGATCTAAAACCTCTATATCAAAAAATAATTTGTAACTTTTTCATATTAACTCGAATGAAGACAAACTTATATCAAAATTGTATCTCTCGACGCAATCTACAACTTTGCAGTTGAAAAGTATTTGAATTAAAATTGTTTAGACTCCCAAAATTTAATTTTAAATTTTAAAATCTATAAACTTACAATAATATTTTGCGACCCTAAATAGTTTTAATTCAAAAATATTTCAACTACAAAATTTAAAAAGTTCATATGAAAAGTTTATGAATTATTTTTTAATATATAGATTTTAGATCGCCTTGTTTTAACCTATATGAAACTCAAAATCAAGTTTAGGGACCGAAATAATATGATTGAACAAATTTGAGGACGTAAACATTTGATTTTCTAGTTTAGAGGCCGGAATGACACAGTGGAATAAATTTATGGACCGAGAATAGTTGATTTGTAAGTTTAGAGAACGGAACGACACATCGACTAAGTTTAGGGACTGATGATATGGAGTTTACTCTTTTGGACGGAGGGAGTACAAGAAAATTTCACACGGATTCTGCAGAAGACCGCTGGTTACTCGTACCAGGATCCGGAGGGAATACGTGTACTCGGATCTGGGACACGGAGGCTCTCTCGTGGCTCTGCAGGGAAGATCACGCGACGCGAGCTTGGCTGGGGACCTGCGTGTGTTCACGCGAGTGGTTGATCCGGGTGCCCGGCAACTTTTGCAGGCGGCCGCAGCCCGCAGCAGGGAAACAGCTGTCGGTGTGAAAAGGCACGGGCCGGATCTGGCCTCCGGAATCCGATGACTCCGGGCCGCGGGCCGCCGCGTCCCGTTCTGCGCCGCGTGCGCGCGTGCTGGGCGTGTACGGCCTAGAGTACGCCGGGGGGGGGGGGGGGGGGGGGGGTGAGGGATGGCAAATGGTATGGCAGGCGGAAAGATGGGGGATGACCGGAAGACGGAGCCGCTCTGGATTAGCCATCGATGGGAGGATCAGTAGATAGGTGAGCTGCTATTATTATTATTATTATTATTATTATTATTATTATTATTATTATTATTATTATTATTATTATTATTATTATTATTATTATTATTATTATTATTATTATTATTATTATTAAGACCACCACTCGAATCTGTGACCTCTCGGTTCACAGGGGACAAGCACTACCACTTTAATCTTGTTCTGCTCAAACAGCCTCCAATCAGCCAATAATATTTTTCTCTTACACTACTCCACCAGCAGACTGAAACACCAACACAACTGAAAAATAGGCATCTTCCGAAAGATTCTCGAGTGGTGTTCCGTCCCAGTGTGCCGTCACGAGCGGCTTGGTGTTGATGTCATGATGGTGTGTGTGTTCGTCTAGCAAAATGTGCTGACGCGACACCGACGAGCTGGGAAACTGGTCCAGCCGGCGGTCCCATCCGGAAGTGTCAAGTGTGAGACGGCTGGCTAGATTCCCCGAAAGAACACGGAATTTTTCTTTTTTCTGAGGGAAGAGAAGCAGGGAGGGTGGCTGGCCCCGTTTAGTTCCCAAAAATTTTCACTTAAAAATTTTCACCTCCCTTTTAAACACATATATAAAGCACTAAATGTAATTAAATAACAAAACTAATTACACAGTTTGGATGTACACGACGAGACGAATCTTTTAAGCCTAATTAGTGCATGATTAGCCATAAGTGCTACAGTAACTCACATGTGCTAATGTCGCGGTCAAAGGGCTTAAAAGATTCGTCTCGCGGTTTCCAAGTGAGTTCTGAAATTAGTTTTTTAATTAGTGTCCGAAAAACCTTCCCGATATCTGATCAAACATTGACAAGACATCCAAAATTTTTTTCTTTTGAGAACTAAACGCACCCCAATCGCCTGCGGAGCGCCGCCTCTCGCCTGCTGAGCCGAGAGCGTACACACGGACATGAGCACAGGCCAGCAGCTGGGCCCTCATCCCGAGCTGCAAAACATAGGCCCTAGTTCGAAAAAATTTTACACAATATCCATCTCATCGAATCTTTGAACACATGCATGAAATATTAAATGAAGTTGAAAAAATAACTAATTACACAGTCTAACTGATTAGCACGAGCTAAATCTTTTAAGCCTAATTAATCCATAATTGAATATTATTTGTCAAGTAACAACGAAATGTGCTACAGTACCAAAACCCAAACTTTTTCACCAACTAAACACACTCTATGCTAGGTGCAAATTATCATATTGCTCCTTGTCTTTTGTAAGGACAATCTAGATATTGGCTTATCTTTTGTAAAAAAATTTTCAGACTCTTTTTTTTTGTGGTTGTTAAGTGAAAGTTGTATTTTTTGTGTGACAAATTTTGAATCATATAATTACATTTATTTTGAGACGGAGAGAGTACTCGAAATTATATACAATTAAAATATACAATTATATCCCAGTTTCTTAAAAAATGCAATTATATACTCGAAATTTCGACGTGTCAGCTGCCTGCACACGACTGGAATCGACATCCTTTTATGATTGGGCGGCGTCTTGTTAAAACCGATTGTTAGTGCTAAGCTTGTCTAGATCACAAAGGGCACCATTTTTTAGCCACTATGAAGTCGAGTCACCTTTGTCCCTTTTGAATTTGGACGGTTTCCTTAGTGAAAACCAAGTGAACGGCTGAGAATATAGCAAGCACTCATGTTTCCTGCTATAACCAAGTGCTGATGCCGAGCAACTCAATTAGATGGTTAACAATGAAAACATTATTTGCCAATGAAACGCAGGGCGAACCATAAAATTGGCAACTCTGGTCTAACGTTTGACTTGATTCCGCAACTTTGAGTATGGCGTATGTTTTCCGATCATGATACAGACGGTAGTGCTCACACAAATATATGCATACTTATGAATGCCGAATTCTCCGTGAGACATATAAATTTAGTAACGAGTAAATTACACTTCAAATCGCTAAACTTATTCCGCGATTTCACATAGGTCCCTAAATTCTCAAATCATGCCACACAAGCTCTCAGCGCCGACGTGGCATGACACGTGACGCCTCATTAGCAAACATATGCAAAGAAGCTCTCGTATTGGCATAGGGTATTATAGGGAGGGAGTGACCAACCAAACAGAGCACTACCTTTACTTGTGTTGCGGGCGGCACGTCCGGGTGTAGTCACAGTGCAGGTATAGCGCAATAATCCCATCAAATTTTTGGGAAAAGGTGGTATCCCCCCAACAATAATCCTAGGTGTTCGGGTAATTCGGGTTGGGTAATTCGAGGAATGCAAAATTCGGGTATATAAAAACGCTACCCAAAATTGACCCAAAAATGGAATACCCGAAATTTTGGGTGGAAATTTTGGGTTCGGGTTCTGGTTCGTGTTTTCCCGAAATACCCGATCAGCTGTCAAATCTTTGTCTCTCCCATTAAGCAACAAGTAAAAAAAAAGGATAAAATACAAAAATAAGATCAACACATCACTATTATTGCACAAATCAAACAGACAAGCAATCAACAAATCAAACAAATAAATTTCTCATTTTGGGGTCAAGTAAGTGAATTATGCCATGATCTATTGTGTTTGCAATAAAGTTCGGGTAATTCGGTACGGGAGTTAAAACCCGAACTACCTGAATTTTCTTAACGTCGTACCTGAGATAGTGATTGGGTATCTCGGGTTCAAAAATTTGGGATCAGATTCGGATTTTTCAAGTTCGGGGTTCGGATTCGGGAAATCATGGCTACCCCTGCCAACAACACGAATGATATCTCTTGCACGAGTAGTGAGCCCGAAGCCCTCCTGTCAGCAGCCGTAACGACAGAGGCTTCATTGTCCAAGTATTGACCGCTACTAGTAGATTCCTTCCTCCAGAATTCCAACAACAAGGATAACCAAATCAGGTTCCATTCCGTTCTCTGAAGAAAAGAAGCATCCTTCGAGTCGTGGTTGGCTTGCGATCGGGGGAAAGCCCTGTCCCTTTCGCGGAAAGCGGTCGTCCTCAGATGCGTCTTCTAGAGCGTTCGTCCTGGAACGCCACAGCAGCCCGCCGGTGGAAGCGAAAGCGAACTCGGCGTCGGCGGGCAGGCAGGGACGCCCCGGTGGGGAACGGTGTCGTGTGTCGCGAGCGCGCAGCGGCGCAGGCGTCCCCCTCTCGCTTCGTTTTGCCGGTAGCGTTCCTTCCGCCTCCCGCTGGTGAAATCTGGTCCCGCGAGTCTTGGCGGCCGTCGCGACGAAGGGTCGCCGCCGCCCACGGGTTCGTGACCCGGCCGGTGACTGGTGTCCATGGCTGGGGGCCGTACGTACGTGTTCCTTTTGATCCATGGTCCGTAGAGAACCGGTCGTGTCCTTCCTCTGGCGGTCTGGCTCGGCGTCCGTCTTGGACCCGGGCAAAGCCAAGGGATCCGATCGCTCGCTGTTCCGTCCGGGCCGCTCCGGAGACCGGAGCACGCACAGGTGACAGGTCTCGCTCTCGCACCCGCGCCCCGGCCTCTCGTCGCCCGCACGGGACGGACTCCCAGTCCCGGCTGAAGGAAACCACCGGCCGGGCGGGTGCGCGGGCCGGGCCGACACGCGCGCGCACGGTGGGCGGGCGCGTCGACGTCCGGCGGTTACGGGCGGCCGGCGCGCCACCGGCTTGTCCGGCTGTCCATGAGCTGTGCAGCCTGACAGCGACGTCGCGGGCATGCTCTCCCTAGGGGCTAGGGACACTGGCCCACTGCTGAGGGACAGTTAATGCGCGACCTTCCCGTCTCATCGCGCCTGGAGGCCTTTCTAGGGCTTCGGCCGGGTCTGAACCGCCGCGGCGACGGATGCTGCTCTGCTCGCCCAACGGCTACTTCTTTGTGCTCATCTTCATCTTTGTCCTGCTCGTCGTCGGTCAGGTCTTGGCGACGCTGTGAGCTGGCCCGTGGGTGCCCAGATGGTAGCCACATGAGCTGCCCGTACGCTGATCTCAACTTCGTGTCTTCTTCTGCCCTCCATTATTCCGTTGAGATCAGCGTACGAGCTCGACGGCACGGCGAACGGGGATATGAAGATGGTTGCCCTTCATGTTGGGCCTGAATGTAAGATGCGCGCGGATCAAGCCCAGCCCAGTGAGGACCACGGCCCGGCTCGAATGCGCGTTGGACCTAGTAATCGGAGTTCATCACGACACACCGAGTGGCCCATTTCATCTCGCCTTCCCTCATTGAGCGTCCCGTTTCCATACACGACTCTAGAGTCCCCCCCCCAACTGTCGGGACCCTTTATCAGAAAGAACGAATCATAAACAAGGTTTCCCTCATTGAACATAATAGTAATTCATTTAGGGAGAAGATGTTACATACATCTGCATCACACGCGACAAGGTTTCAGCTGCACATTGTCACGACTCAACGGCCAGAGCAAATCATAAACAAGGATCCAAAAGGGAAGGGCCACTGAGGCGTGATGCAGAAACAGAATATCCATCAGTTGTTTGCCTATGCATCTCTTCACACACACAAAAGCTTATTTCGTAGCAGAAAAAAACAACGCACAGCAGGATCCCTTCGTCTGTACTTGCAATCGCTAGTAGTGTAGCTATCCTCGGTACGCACCATATATGTTCATGCATATTAATGAAACTGTCCTTCTTTGCCAGCCTACGGAAGAACGGTCCTCACCACCTTCCTGTCTACCCCAAAGGACTGCATCACGGAAAAGATCATCGGTTAGCATAGAACATCCGGTTCAGAGTGTTATGCCACTTTCAAACTAACCAACCTACAGCAAGAGCAAGCAGGTACGGTTTGCACTTTGCTACTTCTCCATATGACCATATCAACAGTTGCTACTTGTTCATCTGGGCCCACTCCAATTCAGTAATTCCGGGGCCAATTCAGAGAAGCATGCAACAGGTTTTGAATAGAGGTGTAATTTATGTTAAGACACAGTTCTGGGCCCATGGGAATTTGCAGGCAGGGAAAAGAAATCTACATAAGCGTCTACAATCCGGAATGAATTAGCCCTTAACACCTGCTTACCTCCAAACCGCAGTCGTTGACATAAACGTTTGTGAAGAGCTCAGATGGATCGGGCATTGGACTCTCCTGCACATATAAATTCCCATGAACTCATAAGCAGAATTAGTTTGAACAAATAAAGGATGTGTAGGCATTGAACATGTTTAGCTGAGACTCGGACCTTTGCTTTAGCAATGGCTGCGTCAACTTGCTTCCTTATCTCCTTTTCCATGTCCTAATAGAAAAATATGTAGTCTTAATGAATTTCATACACAATTCGAATTGTCTTCTATCGGCCAAGTAAAGTATGTTCAAAGCCATGTGCTTTTGTGATACATTTCTTTTCTATGTCCACTAAGAAAACATTTTGTGATGGTTTGTAGTCTTTTTTTTTCGAAAACATGATGGTTGGTAGTCTTAACAAACCAAATAATACCTTTAGCTCTTGGGCTGTTGCGAAATCATGGGCCAATATGAGCTTCCTAACCCTTTCGATTGGATCACGCTCCTGTTGTATCATGAGTTCATAACACAAATAAATCATTCGGAATGTCTGCCCTTCGAGGAACAGATTTTTTTTCAAGTGGTGAGACAATTGCCATCCTAACCTGTCTTATCCCTGCAATCTCATCCCTGGTGCGGTAGGTGCTACCAGGATCTGACATAGAGTGCCCATGGTATCTATAGGTGTCCATCTCAAGAATCTAAAAATAAGGAATGAATAGAAATAGGTAACCAAGTAACCAACAGCTTTAATGAAAAATATTATAAAATAGATGTCAATGAGCCTGATAGCACATTCGAAATCAGAACCAATTAATAATCGACCATATATTTCCAAATCATGTCCACTCAAGAAAAATAACAGGGACCTAAAAAGGACAACACCTGCAGCTTTCTACAAGACAGAACCAAAAAATTCTGACAAAACATGCTTCTAGGAGTAAGTACTAACAACAAAATCTGCAACGAATATCATCCAACACAAATGTGGCATGCTAGATTTGCTTGTTGAATAGAACATGATGATAAACACATGTTTAAAACAAAAGCAAACCTGCATTGGATAACATATGCCAGCAAAGAAAACCTCATCAACAAGAATTGTACTCAAGATAACAGTGTAAAAGCACAGCAACCTGACATTCAGTTGAAATGTTGCCGCAGAACACTGAAGTTGGTCTCAAAAGGGAAAAGAACTGAAGTTGAATTCAAGTAGAATTCTAGGGTGCTTCTGATTGCGAACATAATATCTACACATTTGACTAGTAAGATTGCATTTAATCTAAAAAAAAGTTTGTGTTCTACGTAGAAAACAGAGGGGCAAACAATGGTCAAGCTAGTAGACAGGAGGATGTGTGGTATCTGCCCACAGCATAATTAAGCTTTCCAGCATTTTCTCCTTTCCTTTCAGTGTATGTATCCAGTATCCTATATGCAGTATCATGACCAGTAATGAAAGTATGAAACGCTAGTAATGTATTCCAGAGGTCCAGCCTAACCCCGTACGTGATGAATTATATGCTCCAACATATGCATCCATATGAGAAAAAATCAGAGTTATTTCTGAAATACTTACAATTGGTCCATTTTCAAGGACATGATCTTTGGCAAATTTGCAAGCTTGCTTCACAGCAAGAACATCCATTCCATCGACCTGCACCAAACACAAGCTACCATCTCAGTGCCAAGCTTTAACTCAATTGCAGACATGGTGACCAAAATCAACCTCCCAGTTTGCAGACTTTGCTGAACCAAGGAATTCGAAATGAAGATCAATCTCAACAGTACGTGCGTAATGTAAACAATCAAGCCTCAGAAGGTTCAAAAAATCATAGTGCTGCTAGTCCTTAAAATTATCACGAGTTTCATCTACAATTTATGAGATCAGATCAAACCCAACAGTATCAGTGTATCACAGCCAAATAATTGAACACTGCACACCACGCAACAAAATTTGCATTTACAAACCCAATCTATAGTGTCCAGTTCACTTGCAAATTGCTATGCACAATTGCCCATCAACTCTGCACTAAACCAAGCCGACAAAGAGTTTTTACCTTTAATCCAGGCACATAGTCCCCGCGCTTGTAGTAAGCAGGGCTCTTGGACGCCCTCCACTCTGCAGTCCCCATCCCATCTGCACAAATCAGGTACTGACCAAAATCAATCCAATTTCAACTTCCGAGTCACACCGACGAACCGTATGATTGCAGCACGAGCACAACCACACTTGGTAACATTAACAGAAGTCAACTCACAGTGGTTGTTCTCGCAGACCAATATGACAGGCAGCTTCCAGAGCGCGGCCATGTTGAGCGCTTCGAAGAGCTGGCCCTGGTTGGCGGCGCCGTCGCCGTAGAGGTCGAAGGTGACGGTGCCCTCCTTCCTGTACTTCTGCGCGAAGGCGATGCCGCACCCGAGCGGCACCTGCGCGCCGACGATGCCGTGCCCGCCGAAGAAGTTGGCGTCCCGCTTGTAGAAGTGCATGGATCCCCCCTTGCCCCTG
This sequence comes from Panicum virgatum, assembly GCF_016808335.1. NCBI lineage: Eukaryota > Viridiplantae > Streptophyta > Magnoliopsida > Poales > Poaceae > Panicum > Panicum virgatum. Next base: position 10,698,336 of record NC_053148.1, read on the forward strand.
GAGCAGCCGTCCCGGCGGCCCATGAGCTCGGCGAAGGCGGCGACGAGGTCCCCGCCGCGCGCGAGGTAGGCGCAGTGGTCGCGGTAGGCGGTGATGATGGCGTCGGCGCGGGTGATGGCGGCCTCCATGCCGACGGCGACGGCCTCCTGCCCGTCGTAGAGGTGGCAGAAGCCGCGGATGAGCTTGGCCTTGTAGAGCGAGTCCGCCGAGATCTCGGCGCGGCGCATGAGGGCCATGTCGCGGAAGAAGGAGAGGAGCTCGCGCGCGGAGGTGGTGGCGGAGCGCGAGGGAGGGTCCACGATGTGGGACATGAAGGGCACCGAGGTCTCCACGGTGATCGCATCCGTTGAGTCCGACACCCCGCGCGCGAGCAGCGGCAGCGGCCGCGGCCGCGGCGCCACGCGCGGGCTGGCGGCCGTGGTGGGGGTGGGTGTGAGGCGGCGGAGGATGGCCGCGGCCATGGCGTGCGGGGGTTGTGGGGACGGGTGCACGCAGGAAGCAGAGCAGAGCTGAGAGCAGAAGGTTAGGGAGCGTCTGCGGGCGGGGACCCGGGCGGTGCTCGGCGGAGTGGCGGGGGGGCGGGTGCGTGTGGGAGACGCGGCGCGGACGCGTGGTGCTCGGTTTAGCTCGGCGCGCGGGCGCGTCGTGGCGCCGCGCCACGAACGGGAGGACAGCGCGTGCCGCGTCGACGCGATGCGGCTTCTCCGGACCTTGGGGAGCGTGACCTCACTGTCACACCCGGTTTTAAGGAAAAAACCGAATGCATAACTATATGTATGTTAGGATCAAGTTTCATATATATAGAGACATCATAAGTAAATAATCAGCAACAATATCACGAAAAAGAGAAACTAAAACAATTAAAAGACTATCAGAGTTATACAACTTATCCTGGAAACGGAGACTCCAAACTTCACAGGCAATCGACTGGGGGTTGCGTACGCCTAGAACTCAGCATCATCTTCAAAAGACTTCACAACAACTTTTTCTTCTGAGCAGCAGTAAGTAAGGGTGAGTACACTTATGGTTGGTACTCAGTAAGGCCACAAGAAATAACCAGAAAATGATTTAAATCCATCTTTAAGTTTATTAATCATGTGAGGGTCCAAGCCGCTCTTGACCGTGAGCACGGCTAACCGGTTAGTTTTAACTCTGCAGAGGTTGTACACTTTCACCACAATTCGCGTAAAAGTTCCGAAGAACTTTGAACCCAACCACGCAATGTGCTAGCTAGGCACAATACCACACTTCCGAGGTGTGATTGCATAGGGACGCTACGAGGCCTTTACAAAGAATCCCTATATGTATGTGTTGGTCCCTGCCGTGCGGTCCCTCAGAAGACACAGCTTCCTTCACCCGCTCCACAACACAAACTCATAACCACCAAGCGGAACAACCCCAACACAACATATAGTTCATCTAATTACTTAGCCAAGACCAGAGCCCATTAGTATTGTGGTTGTACGGTTTTCTTGGGTGGTTCTCCATGTTCCAATTAAATCATAGTACTCTTGTAAATAAAGCATAAATAGAAAGATGGTTAGGGTCACTTGCCTTTCTCCAACGAAAAGCTACTCTTACTGCTCTTCAGCTTTTGCTCACTTGGAACTCTTGATCTTCAACTTCGAACAACGATCCTTCTACTCGGAACATTCATCGGGCAAACATACAAAGCAACAAACAAAAGATACATCTAAGAACATTACACCATAACAAAAGAAAGGCTTTAAAAGAACGCACTAAAGAATAGGGCTCGCTGCTACGGTTACAAGGGCGCAAGAAACACGGAAAACGGAACTAAAACGACGATTCTATGAGATAAACAATGCTTCAGGGATCTAGTCGCGATTAACTAAAGGGTTAAGGTCTAACAGAAAAGATTTGTAAGACACAACAAAGTGTGCTCACAGAGGATAAAAAGGTTATAAAGCTATTGCACACGTCACAAGAATCACGTGAGCGCAAGGATCGCTGAAAACAGAGTTAAAACGAAGAAGTTATAGCCAAAACAGGGTTCTAGGGGCTCATTTGTAAAGAAACAGAGCTTCCAGGGGCTAGATCTGAAGAAACCAGGGACCTAAACATAATTAAACCTAAACTTCAGGGGCTAACATGCAAAAACTCGAGCTCTGGTCGGCGGGTTCAAATTTATAAAAGCATAGGGGCTAAAACAGAAATAAAAAGGACTTAAACAGAATTATTTTTGAACAGAGCAGGACGGCGGGTTGAATTTGAGAAAACCGAGGGGTCTTTTTGCAAAACGTCTAGGGTTGACCGGTATCCAGGACATTGACTCAGTTTTGGATCTAATCTCGCCCGTCGATTTTAGATCGGACGGCCTGGGTACAAAAGAGGTGATGGTGGCGGCGCCGACGACGGCTGGCGGCGGCGAGCGGCGGCGAGCTCGCCGGAGTTCACCGAAACGGTGACTCAGGGCTCGATTTCAACTCGGGTTTGGGTCAGGAGCGAGCTAGGACCACGCGGAACGCGTCTAGGGGATCGTTTGGTCGAGTGGGAGGCCGGACAGGGGCTTGCGACGGCGAGAGGCGGAGCGGCGATGACGACGGGCGATTGCCGTGGCAAGGAGACGCAAGATAGAGGAAACAAAGGAGGCATGGCGTCGCTCACCCTGCGGCAGAGCTCCGGTTATGCGCGGGCGTCGAGGGGAGGCTACGGAGAAGTGGGTCGACGATGGCCCGAGCTCGTGTGGAGCTCCAATGGCGGCGGCGGTTTCGGGGTTAGGGTTTGTGCGAGAGGGCGGCTGCGGCTCGAAGAGGGTCTAGAGGGGGTCCAAGGGGGCGGTGCGGGGCTATAAATAGGGGCGGCCACGAGTCTTGGCGTGCGCGCCAAGGGAGGCGCGGGCGGCGCGTGTGCCGGCCGGACTCTGCTCGAGTCCGAGCCCGGCTCGAGGTCGGGGACGGCCCCGACAGGTGGAGCCCACCTATCGGCGGCAGAGAAGAGGGAGGCGCGAACTGGGCTGGAAAAAGGAGTTTGGGCCGGGTTTTGGCCGGGACAAGAAACGGGCTGCGGTTTGGGCTGCGGGGAAAGGAAAGGAAAAAGGAGAGGAGGGGGATTGGGCCGGCTGGGCTGAAAAGAGATGGGGAGAGGGAGAAATGTTTTGCATTTTTTTTTGAAATAGATTCAAACCTATTCAATTCAAATTTAAATTCTGGAGAATTCAAATTTGAGTTGAACAACAAGCAATGGAATAATGCATTGCGACATGAATGCAACACAAATAAAACAACCTCAATTAATTTGGAAAACAACCAATATTTATTTTCTCTTACACTAAATTCTCTGTGAAGAAAACAAATGTTAGGAAAATTTTAAAATTATGAGAAAATTATTGTTTTGTTTTTAATTTTAATCACATCCTGAAATCCAAAAATTTCAGGGTGTGACACTCACTTCCCGTTCCAGCAGAAAAACGGCAACTAGACGCGGGCTGTGTTTAGTTCCCCACTCTTCCAAACTTTTCAAATTTTTCATCACATCGAAACATTAAATGTAGCAAATGATTTATGCATGGAGTACTAAATATAAGTAAATAAAAAAACTAATTGTATAGTTTTGATGTATGTTGTGAAACGAATCTTTTGAGCATAATTAGCCTATAATAAGACAATTTTTACCATATACAAACAAAAAGTACTGCGCAAACACTTTTCGTATATTTTTTGCAACTAAACACAGCCGCGATCACCTGTCCTGGGGTTAGAGCAAACCAGCCAAATTTTCTTTTGGGTACAGCTGTAGTATCTGTTTATACACACGCACGCCCACTCCACACACACCACACGTGTACAAATAGCCCTACAACTACACACAGATCTAACACCGCGTCCTTTTTGATATCACCAAAATCCTCTGACTCTGTAGGCGACGGGCGAGTCGCATTCCCTTTGTGGCTCCATGCGCGAGAGACAGATATCTGAAATTATTTAGGGAACTACTGTTTCTCCGGTGGGAAAACCCCGCCCGAACCGCGCTCGAGCGCGGGGCGGTGGGCGCTGCAGCCAGCCGCTCCAGCTACCGCTCGTTCCCAGCCAAATTTTCACAGGAAAACGGAGCAGGGTGACAGGCCGGATCGTGTGAGTTCTGAAGGGCAAGCAAGACGTACTCGTGAGTCGCGACGCTTTACCACTAAACAAAGCAGGCATGGCGCACAGGTGGCTCGCCGGTAAAAGCGACCTGGAGCCGTAGCTGGGACCATATTGCACCCGGCGGTGTTCCGTTGGCCAAGGCCAAGCCGTCGTTTTCGACGTACGCACACCTGTCGTTGGTCGTGAGTTACCAGATCACGGACCAACCGCGCCACGACAGGCAGGCGGACGCAAGCGGACGCAAGGCATCTGGTTTTCCTTCGCGATTGCCGGATGACGATGACGCAGGCCCATGTATCATAAATTTATTTGTACTTATCATACTCTAAATTGATTTTTAAAATAATATTATATCCTAGTCATTAATATTCTCTTCTCCACATCTAGTTCTCCTGCACTCGTTCATACTCTACTCATCCTCTATATCAACTACCAAGTCATGGACCTACGTGTCATAATTTTTTTCTCCACCCTCCCACCGCCCGGTCACTCTCTCTCTCCTCCTCCCCCTTTCTCTCCCATCTCCACCCCCAACCCGCGCCGCTCCTCCCCTGTCACCGGCGGCCATGGCCCCCTTTTTCCCTCCCTGTCCCTGGCCGGCGGCCATGGCCAGGAGCGAGTGGAGCTGGGGGACCGCAGGGCGCGAGGCCGGCGGGGACGAGCCGAGCCGCGCCGGCCGCCCTCCTTCGCGCGGCGGTAGCGGCTCCCAGGCGACCTCCACACCCGCCTCTGCGCTGGATTCCGCTGGAGCACGCGAGGCGAGGCGATTGCGAGCTTGGCCATCTCTTCCTGCGGCTCGGCTCTGCAGCCTTCCTCCCTCGCCGTGCCCCTCCATGGCACCGCGGAGGCCTCGAGCTCGGAGGCACTCCCTCCCTGTGGCAGAACCGCCTAAATTATCCCGGCTCAAGTGCACAGGCCATCACCATAAAGGCAACAACAGCTCAAACGCACTTCAAACGGAACAATTCTTCGTCTGTCGGGTAACGTCCCGATACAACCACCGGTTCTCGGATCAAACAAGCATACCCCGCACGAAGGCGAGTTCCAGAGATATTGCAACCACCATTTTACAACACAAGTATAGTAATGATTACAAACCAGTTAAAACCATTATTACAAAGCCAACTTAAGTAAAACAGTTATACAAACCATAATTTAAGTTCAGAGTTTAAAACAGCGGAAGATAAAACACGACGGCTACAACACGTCGCAAAAGGACACCAGGCTAGCCCAAGCATGGTATCACTCATCATAGTTATTGCCGGTCGCAGACGTATCCCACTCTATGGACCAGCCAGGAGGCAACGAGCAAGGGTAGGTCAAGCTAGCGATCTGATTCTCAAAACTCATACCTGAAAGAGAGTTCAACAGCAAGACTGAGTATTCTAATACTCAGCAAGACTTAACCGCCAACGGGTATAAGTAGCCCACTTTAGCTAGACTATGCAAGGTTTTTGTGAGGCTCTGGTTTTCCTTTGCTGAAAAGCAATAAAGAGTATGTCCTTACTTTCAAGTTTTAGCTTTCAAGATTCTAGTTGATTAACCATTCTATGTAAGCAGCTACTATTCAACCATGGTAGAAAACTAAGCAAACATCAAGATTGATAAAAATATTGTTGCTCTTATTACTCTGTGTGGCAAAGAGATCAAGCAGTCTCATTTCATCATGAGAGGCGGACGATTCTAAATCGAAATTCAACCTTGCAAGGATAAACCTAGCACACACGTCTGGAACACCGTCGGGTCATTCCCAAACAACCGTTGACCTTTCTTTCCGGCTTGTGGATAGTGCCACTCTCCCCGACTACAGGGCTCCAAGGCCGAACCTTGTCCCTAGAAGTCGTAGTGTTGCGCAACATAAAATAAAACCTATCCCTAAGAGAGAGTGGGAGGTATATCCACTCCCCGGTCCAATCGGCTACTAGGCTTGCCGCGTACCATATTGACGGCATGTGGCTAGTACTTTCAAAGACTTAACCAACGCTACCACACACCGCGACCTTAGCAAGTTCATTAACACAGACGGGGTCTCACATGAAGTTATGATATCGATCACAACCCCGTCCGTCGTCCTTATATTGTTAACAGAAAGTAAACAGGCAATTCCTATAAAGCTCGCGAGTGACAGGCAATCACTCGACTTTTACCGGTCCTATAAGCTTAGCAAGTAGTCGAACTCAAGTCTAGTGTTCAGTACATAGGTTCCTAGGATCATGCATCTAGGGTTTCAATTCAAATTCTAAGAACTGTAAATGCACAAGTAAGTAATACAGTAAATGATATTAATTTGAAATATAGGTTATGTCCGGGGCTTGCCTTCTCGGTAGTCGTTAACTATTTCAGCTCTAGGCTCTTCCGAACTTTGGTCCGGGGCTTCAGTTAGTACGGCGGTGTTCGCTTGAGCTTCGAGATCACCTCCGTCAGACTCCGGGATCAGCTCGTACGTCCCGTCCGATAAGGCAGTCGTGTCTATATGTAATGCAAGAACAACATTAAAAACACACATGGGCAATCATTTATAGAGTAGTTAAATAACAAATCTAACTACACAAGGCATCATGATCAACAGCACAAAAGAAGTTGACTAACTTCATAAACAAGTGGGGGTGGTTTTCTTATAACAAACAAAACATAGTTTGCTAACCAATCAACTACTCATAGTACAAACAGTAATAAAATCTGCCAAAATTACACTAAACAGAACATGAACAAAGCAATCTACCCTGTAAAAAATCATACCAAGACATGTAGCCATTTAATCACAACAAATTATTCATGCAGGAAGCACATAGAACAAACTTGAATTATACAGGTCAAATTAGAACAAAGCAGAACCTCAAAATTTAACAGGAGGTTGATACAGAAATGAACTAACTACAGTGAATTTTTCATGATTTTATCTACACAGAAATAAATATGAGAAAATAAACAAAACAGAAAGTAGACTAACAAGATTCATTTTTAGCTCCTGTTCTAGTCATGAACTGAAGCTCAAACTTCCTGGACAAGCTAAGATACTCCAGATGAACACTCAGGAATATTTCAGGATTTAACAAGAACAGAAACTACTTATCATAAATAAAGTCTATTAAACAAGGATTAAATCAAAGGGAAAGCTACACATAAGAACTGAGCACGAAATTTTTATAGCAACACCATATACATATGAGTAAACCATCATAAAAATTTCATTGCAAGATCAGGCTTCACACAGTAGATAAGAAAAATAAAATAAAATCAGCCAATAATTATGCACTAGCAACACAAATTAAAATCTACAGCAAAAACTTGCAACTAAAGCCTAACATATTATGGTTCTACTACATAGAGCTCTTCAAGAGGATTCCAAAACATCAAGATTTGCTATTTTACGAATTTGCTAGGAATTGATATTGAATTTCAAAGTTCACTGAAAATCATAGCAAAGAAGTCCCTATAGCACTATTCATCTGAGTCTAGGCCTATTCAACCCGAGGTCCCTGGGCCGGGTCAGAGAGGGGTGGCGGCGGTTGACCGGCCGTTTCCCGGCGAGGGGCTCATCGGCGGTGAGGTATGGGTTGGGGGAAATGGAGTAGAGGTCGATGCGGTTCTCTGGAGGCTCTTGGGTCGCGAAATGAGGGCGGGAGGAGGTCGGTCCACGGCGAGCGGCGGCCGGTGGAGCTCGGAGCACGGTGGCGGGGTGGCTCCGGTGAGGTTCGGGCGAGGGGAAGCGGTCTGGGAGTTGCGCGAGGGCGAGGCGCGGCTAATGGTGGGGGCTATTGGGGTGGAGCGGGTCTGTGGTGGCGGCTCCGCGGCGGGGTGAGCTCGCCGGGGTTCGGGGTGGTGCGGCGGCGGCGTTCCGAGGCGTGGGCGCGAGGGAAAAGCAAGAGAGCGAGGGGAATGGGTTTCTGGGGTTCCTTTATTGCTCGGGCGCGCGTGAGGAGAGGGCGGCGGGCTCTGCCCGGGGCTGTCCACGGCGGCGTCGCGGTGGCGGCCGTCGAGGCGGCTCTGGAAGCTGCGGGGCTCGTGGCACGGCCGGGGAACTCCAGCGCGAGGCAACAGGATGGGGAGGAGGAGCGGTGCGACGCGTGGGTGCCAGCGCGAGGCGGAGTAATGGCCGGGAAAGCTTTCCCCGGCGCCGGCGGTGGCGCTGTCGGTGGACGGCGGCGAGAACAGAGCAGGGGGGTGGAGGTGGAAGAAAAGGGTCGTTTTGCAATTACCAAAAGTTCCAGGGACTAAACTGTAAACCAACGATAACTTTTAAACCAAAGCTCAAATGGAAAAGTGCCCAACATGAAAGTTGTTCAACTTTTCAAGATCTACAACTTTAATGTTGTGCAAAAAATTATTTGACCCAAGATTCAAGAGCTAAAATTAAAATCATTGAAGGGATTTTGAATTCTAGGAATTTTGTCTTTTTCAAAGCAAATTGACTTCAAACATAGACTTAAAAGTAAATTTTGCTGCCATGCATTAAATGCACTGAAATTTTGCAAAAACACCCTCCACAAAAGCTATAATCAGAAATAACTAAAGAAAGGACCTTGCATAAAATCATAATTACACATATAGCCTTTTTTAATTACAAAAAGATCATTTTTAAGCAAATCAAGCACATGATGCATAGCAAACATACACAATTACTGTGCAGACACCTATTTAATTACTGTGCAGACACCCGGGGTGTTACAGCCTTTCCCCCTAAAAGGAATCTCGTCCCGAGATTACAGGAAGAAAAGGATGCAAAGACTTGGTACCTGGATTGGTTCTAAGAAAGTCGGGAAAGTTTCGTTGGAGAAAATTTTCAGTCTCCCAAGTAGCTTCTTCTACCGTATGCTGATTCCACTGGATTTTGTATATTTTAACTTTCTCCCTTCTAGTACTTCTTTCTTTGGTGTCAAGAATCTTGACTGGATACTCCGTATAAGATAGATCGGATTCAATCTCGATATCTTGTGGTTCAAGGATCTCAGTAGGTACCCTGGCACACTTCCGGAGTTGTGATACATGAAAGACATCATGAATGGCAGCCAACTGAGATGGAAGACGAAGTCGGTAGGCAACGGGTCCACAAGTTTCGATAATTTCAAATGGTCCGATGTATCGGGGTGCTAATTTCCCTTTTACGCCAAAGCGTTGAACACCTTTAGTAGGAGATACTCGCAAATATACGAAGTCCCCTACCTCGAATTGTAAAGGATCTCTTCTTTTGTCTGCATAACTTTTCTGTCTTGATTGAGCTGCTTTAAGATTAACCTGGATAACTTTGACTTTCTCCTCTGCCTCAGAGACTAAATCTGGCCCAAAAATTTTGCGTTCTCCAGCTTGTGACCAATTCAAAGGAGTTCGACACCTTCGACCGTATAATGCTTCAAATGGTGCCATTTGCAAGCTGGATTGATAACTGTTATTATATGAAAACTCTGCCAGTGTTAGGCATTTAACCCAGTTCTTGCCATATTGAATAGTACATGCCCTCAACATGTCTTCAAGGATTTGATTGATTCGTTCAGTTTGCCCATCTGTTTGTGGATGATAAGCTGAACTACGAATCAGTTTTGTTCCAAGGGATTCTTGCATTTGCTCCCAGAAACGTGCAATAAACTGAGGCCCACGATCAGAAATAATTGTCTTAGGAATTCCATGCAAACGAACAATCTGATCGAGATAAATTTCTGCATATCTCTTGGCAGAATAAGTTGTGTGTACTGGAATAAAATGAGCGGTCTTGGTGAGTCTATCAACGATTACCCAAACAGAATCCTGCTTATGAGGAGTAGTGGGTAGGCCAACGATAAAATCCATACTGATGTCCTCCCATTTCCAGGATGGAATGGGTAAAGGTTGGAGAGTACCAGCTACTTTCAAGTGACTAGCCTTAACTCTTTGACAAACATCACATTCAGAAACATATCTGGCAATCTCTCTTTTCATTCGAGTCCACCAGAAGTTTTGTTTAAGATCGTGGTACATCTTGGTACCGCCGGGATGAATAGAAAACTTCGATAGATGTGCTTCATCAAGGATTTGCTTTCTAAGCTGATAATCCTTGGGTACAACCAGTCGAGATTCAAACCATAGAACTCCTCTATGATCCACTCGGAAACATTTGTACTTTGCTTCTCCTTGTGATAACTTTTCCTTGATGATCTTGATACCTTCATCATGTAATTGGCCATGATGATGCTATCATGAAGTGTAGGCTCAAGGGATATATGGTTCAAACTTCCTTGAGGTACCATTTCTAGGTTTAACTTCATCATTTCCTGGCATAGAGTTTCATTGAATGGTTCTACAGATAGACAATGGCATTGTGACTTGCGGCTGAGTGCATCCGCAACCACATTAGCCTTTCCTGGATGATAGTGCACTTCTAGATCATAATCCTTTATCAACTCTAGCCAGCGTCTCTGTCTCATGTTGAGATCAGCTTGAGTGAAGATATATTTGAGGCTCTTATGGTCAGTGTAAATATTACAGTGAGTTCCCATAAGATGATGTCTCCAAATCTTAAGAGCGTGAATGATAGCTGCTAACTCCAGATAATGTGTTGGATAATTCTTCTCATGATTCCGGAGAGCTCTGGATGCATAAGCAATAACCCGATTATCTTGCATAAGCACACAACCAAGTCCCGTACCAGAAGCATCACAATAGACATCAAAAGGTTTGGTACTGTCCGGTGTAGCCAATACTGGAGCAGTAGTTAATCGTGCTTTGAGAGTTTGGAAGGCTTCTTCACACTTATCATTCCAAACAAACTTCACTCCCTTCTTCAATAACTCCGTCATAGGCTTGGCTATTCAAGAGAAATCAGTAATGAATCGTCGATAATATCCAGCTAAACCAAGAAAACTACGAATTTGATGAACTGAAATAGGAGATTCCCAATCCATCACTTCTTGTACTTTAGTTGGATCAACAGATATTCCATCACTGGGGATAGTGTGGCCTAAGAATTTCACACTGTCTAACCAAAAGTCACACTTGGAGAATTTGGCATAAAGATGGTGATCTCGTAATTGTTGAAGAACGATACGCAAATGCTCAGCATGATCTTCTTCATTCTTGGAGTAGATCAAAATATCGTCAATGAATACCACGACGAATTTATCCGGCTCCGGCATAAAGACTGAATTCATTAAGTACATAAAATAGGCTGGGGCGTTGGTAAGACCAAAAGACATGACCAGATACTCATAGAGTCCATATCTGGTCGAGAAAGCAGTCTTTGGAATATCACAAGGCCTGATCTTTATTTGGTGCTAGCCAGAACAAAGATCGATTTTAGAGAAAACCTTGGCTCCAGCTAACTGATCAAACAATATATCAATGCGGGGAAGAGGATACTTATTTTTAATAGTGACCGCATTGAGTGGTCGATAATCAACACATAGCCTCAAGCTGTTGTCCTTCTTTTTCACAAACAGGGCTGGACATCCCCAGGGTGAAGAACTTGGACGTATAAAGCCCTTGTCAAGAAGGTCTTGGAGTTGGACTTTCAATTTTGCTAACTCATTTGGAGGCATTCGGTACGACCTCTTAGATATAGGGGCGGTACCAGGTTGAAGCTCAATAACAAACTCAATATCTCTATCAGGGGGCATTCTAGGCAAATCATCTAGAAATACATCCGCATAGTCCCACACAATAGGGATATCTTCAAGTTTAATTTCTTTTGTGGCATAGGCACAAGAGTTGAAGCACTCTCGTTGTGGTAGATAGAGTATGGTGGCTCCTTGATGTGGTGAATCTATCTCGATAGCTTGGGAAGAGATATCTAACAGTACTTTATGTGTAGTCATCCAATTCATGCCCAGAATAACATCCATGCCTTCTAAGTTCAACAAGATCAAATCTGTCTTTATCAATTTGCTACCCAGCTTAATTGGCACACATCTAGTGATTTGATTGGAAGCTATCTTCCCACCAGGGGTTATTATCATAAAAGATCCCTTAGTATGACAAAAGTCCAATCCTATTCTGGCTCCAAATTTGGCACTTATAAAACTATGCGTTGCACCAGAATCAAATAATATGACTGCGGGTTTATTGTGGATAGAGAAGGTACCCGTCATTACTGGTGCTCCTTCTGGAAGGTCTGCAAGAGTAGTGAAGTTAACTCGCCCTTGCCGGACTTGCACCATTTGCCTCTTAACCTTGCCCTTGTTGTTGTTCTGGTTGGAGTTTTGCCCTGGATTATTCCTTCTGGGTTGCGGACAATTCTTGGCAAAGTGAGAAGTACTGCCGCAGTTGAAACATCGATTATTACTATTCCCACTATTGAACTGTGGGCCATTCGGCCTTGGGCTAAATTGCTGCTGCAGCTGCTGCTGTTGCTGTTGCTGAGGCACTGGAGGTCTGAATCCTCCTTGTTGCTGAGGCGGCCTAAAGACAAACCTGCCCACTGGGGCATTTCTTTGTGGAGGCCTGGGTGGAGTATTCTGCACTAGACGATACCTCGGTGGCTGGGCACTCGAGGGTCCTGTGGGTGCCTTCCGCTTCTTCTCAGCACGATGGGCAGTAATACAGTCCTCCTGTGTAATGGCCAGGTTGACCAGCTCAATGTAGGTGTTGGGCTGAACAAGGTTCAGGCGTTCCTTGAGCTTGGTATTGAGGCCACGACGGAAACGATCACGTTTCTTGGCATCAGTATCAGCATGATGGCCCGCATACTAGCACAGATGATTGAAGGTCTGTGCATATTGTAGAACAGTGCGGGTTCCCTGATCTAGAGCCAAGAACTCATTCAACTTTCTTTCAATTAGTCCCTCAGGAATATGATGTGATCTGAAGGCAGTTCTGAATTCCTCCCAGGATATAATATGTTCAGCAGGCTGCATTGCACAATAATTATCCCACCATATACGTGCAGGACCACAAAGTTGCTGAGCGGCAAAGTGGGCCTTGTTTGCATCAACACACGGTACTGCTAACAAAGCAAATTTGGAATTGATTGTACGGAGCCAAGCATCGGCATCCAGTGGGTCATCAGCTTTGCTGAAAAGCGGAGGTTGGGTACCAAAGAATTCCTGGTAACCCGCTAGTTGTGCCTCCCGTCCTCCATACTGTTGGCGTGGCTGATTTTGTTGCCCTTGGACTAGTTGGCGAAGTAATTCTGTTTGCATGGCCATTAACTCGGCCAGATTCGACGGGGGTGGCGGTGGCTGCTGAGATCCACTGCCAGCTTCACAACCGAAGCCATCAGGCGTTCCACGAGTATGACCTACCATCTGTAATTATGGAAGACATCCATTAGATACATATTTCTTGCTTCCAAAATCAATGGTACATGCAATGATCATACATTGGATATCAAAATAAAATCAGCAGAATTTAACTAAATGCGGTGTAGCACAATATGCATAACACATATTTGTGCAACCCATAATACTCAAAATAGGTCAGCTGTCAGATAGCTTCATGCTCCATCGTTTTGGATACTTAATGTTGAGAGCAAAAGGGTAAAGAAGATAATCTAGCAATTCATTCTTTATCGCTATGTGCTATGCTGCTAATCAACGAAGATCATAGAAGTGATTGGACTAAAAATTTAGTCTCACAAATTCAATAGGCTAAATTTGATGAGCACCCATGCCACAAAACTTGCAACATCTTTAGTATTCATCAAACAACCTAGAAATGTACAAACGAAGAGAATTGGTAAACAGGAAGATCAGGATTTCCAAACTGGTAGCTGCTACTTATATTACATCCAAAGTAGCATTTTTCTTACAACCTAACATCACTCACCCTTACCACATATAATACAACAAGTGGTACTCCTCCCTAGGGCTATTTTTCAACATCTCTTCCCTATGTACATAAGCTACAACAAGAGAAAACACGAACTATCTAGGACTAGTCTAAGGCGTCTAGAAGTCGTCGAGGTTGCCCACAGATGAGGCACTGCCGGAAGAAGAGTCATCCGGCTGAGGGTTAGGCTCAGCAAGTGCGTGCTCTGAATCTAAATCAGATACTCCCTCAATCTCCTCTGGGTCCTCTTCTGCTACTGCAGGCTCGGCTGGGGCATCTAGTTGCTCCTGGAGCATACCAACATGTGCTAAAGCATCAGCCCAATCTGCTTGAAGCTCATTCACCCGCCCCTGAAGAAAACCAATAACTATGTTGCGCTGCTCTATCTCAGCACCATGCTCCATAGCCTGATGCTCAAACTGTGCAATGGCCAGATCCCTCCCAGCAATGGCATCCTGAAGTCCCTGAATCTGAGTATCCCTCAAACGAAGGCCTCGCTGAAAACTCTGGGCCAAGTCTATCACCTGGTCCATGTGTCGCTGCTGGAGTATCTGGTAGTGAGACTGAGCATTCATATATCTGACTACTGCCTCAATAGTCTCATCCGCTACATCTCCAATTAAGTGCCCGAAGTGTGTGACCCTGAACAGCCACTCTGCATTGCCAGCACTGACTGCTGGAAACAAACCGATAGGGTATGCAACTACCTCCTCGGGATGGTGCTCACAAAAAGTAGTAATTGCTTTGAGAGCTGCTGTCTCAAAAGCATCAACAAGACGGTACCCAATCACCTCAATCTCAATCGGTGGCCACTCCAAGGTGGGGTGCTGAGGAATGGTCATTGTAACTCTGTTCTTCTTAATTCCCTCCTCAGAAAACTGGCGTCCCGTGTACTGGGGTGGATCTGGGTAGTGAAAGATACGAAGTGAATCCCAAAGAATCCTTGGGAAACCCTCCCAGTACAGACAGTCGGTATGAGCATTTCCCTCCTCATCCCGAAAGATCTGGGAACAAGTCGCCATCTGAATAAAAAAGGATTCAAATGTGAGTAATACAATTATCTCAATCTCAAATAAAGCGTTAAGAAGACTGCGGTAAAACAAATGTGATTTTGATTCACAAGATGATATGGTTCCAAACTCAGAAAATAATAAACCACAATCGGTACTGGTTCATCATTTGAGATTCAAAGGAATGAAAAGATCCTTATAACAACAAGATGGGGCTTAGAATGAACACACGACTCGAAACCACCTTTTTCAACCAAGAATATCTAAGTATTGCAACAAACATGCTCTCTAAATTCAAAATTAACTTACTTATGGCTTAAGCACACTAACACTTATCTATGAGGATTCATACTAGAAATTCCTTAAAAAGATAATGTAACAACTTCAAAGACTAGGAATCAATTAGAACATCAACCAAATATGCATGCACGTCCTGACCGTTCTCACAAGATAAACAATTGCCAACTATGGTTGGGCTTATGTGGCTAGCACGGTGGCATACATAGATACGGCTCTCCCTATATAACTAGTCGATACACTCTAACCGTTCTTAACCTATCAAATCGCGGTTAGTGTACCTGCAGAAGATTGGCAGAACATATATATATCCAATGAACCTTTCATGCCAGTACTCATGAAAGCGTCCCCAAACATTACCGCTCACTATAGAAGCGGCAGCCATACAATTCCCGCCGTATGGCCAATGTTATCATACGCTACTTAGAGGCGTATTCACAAGTTCCTTTACTCCCAATATAGTCGACCGAGGTCGGTATATTGGCAGCAGCTCAAGTAGGTCACTGCTTGAGCGCAGCATTCGGTTCGCATCGCCGACGGGAAGGTCAGACTCCCTCAGCTGACTGAGCACACTTTACTTCCAATATAGTCAACTAATCGTCGATATATTGGAAGCACCTCAAGTAAGCCACTGCTTGAGGGCAGCATTCGGCTCGCATCACCGACGGGAAGGTCAGACTCCCTCAGCTGACTGAGGATCCTTACCATCTTACCTCAACGTAGGTGCGTCGTTACAGGAATTAAGAGTTGCTTGTGAGTATGGTTTGACAAAAATGTAAAGTGCTGGAAGTCAGATAACATAAACCATACACAAATAGCCACCTAGTAATTCCCGTAAATTCCCTAGGACTTTACGTTCTATGCACAACTCTTAACGAATCCAACGTAGTTTTTCGAAATCCTTTGTTGTTCCGTTTTATACGGAAAAATAATTTTTAAGGTTCCAACACATCTGGTGTATGCTTGCAGCTCTGATACCAGCTGTGGCAGAACCGCCTAAATTATCCCGGCTCAAGTGCGCAGGCCATCACCATAAAGGCAACAACAGCTCAAACGCACTTCAAACGGAACAATTCTTCGTCTGTCGGGTAACGTCCCGATACAACCACCGGTTCTCGGATCGAACAAGCATACCCCGCACGAAGGCGAGTTCCAGAGATATTGCAACCACCATTTTACAACACAGGTATAGTAATGATTACAAACCAGTTAAAACCATTATTACAAAGCCAACTTAAGTAAAACAGTTATACAAACCATAATTTAAGTTCAGAGTTTAAAACAGCGAAAGATAAAACACGACGGCTACAACACGTCGCAAAAGTACACCAGGCTAGCCCAAGCATGGTATCACTCGTCATAGTTATTGCCGGTCGCAGACGTATCCCACTCTACGGACCAGCCAGGAGGCAACGAGCAAGGGTAGGTCAAGCTAGCGATCTAATCCTCAAAACTCATACCTGAAAGAGAGTTCAACAGCAAGGCTGAGTATTCTAATACTCAGCAAGACTTAACCGCCAACGGGTATAAGTAGCCCACTTTAGCTAGACTATGCAAGGTTTTTGTGAGGCTCTGGTTTTCCTTTGCTGAAAAGCAATAAAGAGTATGTCCTTACTTTCAAGTTTTAGCTTTCAAGATTCTAGTTGATTAACTATTCTATGTAAGCAGCTACTATTCAACCATGGTAGAAAACTAAGCAAACATCAAGATTGATAAAAATATTGTTGCTCTTATTACTCTATGTGGCAAAGAGATCAAGCAGTCTCATTTCATCGTGAGAGGCGGACGATTCTGAATCGAAATTCAACCTTGCAAGGATAAACCTAGCACACACGTCTGGAACACCGTCGGGTCATTCCCAAACAACCGTTGACCTTTCTTTTCGGCTTGTGGATAGTGCCACTCTCCCCGACTACAGGGCTCCAAGGCCGAACCTTGTCCCTAGAAGTCGTAGTGTTGCGCAACATAAAATAAAACCTATCCCTAAGAGAGAGTGGGAGGTATATCCACTCCCCGGTCCAATCGGCTACTAGGCTTGCCGCGTACCATATTGACGGCATGTGGCTAGTACTTTCAAAGACTTAACCAATGCTACCACACACCGCGACCTTAGCAAGTTCATTAACACAGACGGGGTCTCACATGAAGTTATGATATCGATCACAACCCCGTCCGTCGTCCTTATATTGTTAACAGAAAGTAAACAGCCAATTCCTATAAAGCTCGCGAATGACAGGCAATCACTCGACTTTTACCGGTCCTATAAGCTTAGCAAGTAGTCGAACTCAAGTCTAGTGTTCAGTACATAGGTTCCTAGGATCATGCATCTAGGGTTTCAATTCAAATTCTAAGAACTGTAAATGCACAAGTAAGTAATACAGTAAATGATATTAATTTGAAATATAGGTTATGTCCGGGGCTTGCCTTCTCGGTAGTCGTTAACTATTTCAGCTCTAGGCTCTTCCGAACTTTGGTCCGGGGCTTCAGTTAGTACGGCGGTGTTCGCTTGAGCTTCGAGATCACCTCCGTCAGACTCCGAGATCAGCTCGTACGTCCCGTCCGATAAGGCAGTCGTGTCTATATGTAATGCAAGAACAACATTAAAAACACACATGGGCAATCGTTTATAGAGTAGTTAAATAACAAATCTAACTACACAAGGCATCATGATCAACATCACAAAAGAAGTTGACTAACTTCATAAACAAGTGGGGGTGGTTTTCTTATAACAAACAAAACATAGTTTGCTAACCAATCAACTACTCATAGTACAAACAGTAATAAAATCTGCCAAAATTACACTAAACAGAACATGAACAAAGCAATCTACCCTGTAAAAAATCATGCCAAGACATGTAGCCATTTAATCACAACAAATTATTCATGCAGGAAGCACATAGAACAAACTTGAATTATACAGGTCAAATTAGAACATAGTAGAACCTCAAAATTTAACAGGAGGTTGATACAGAAATGAACTAACTACAGTGAATTTTTCATGATTTTATCTACACAGAAATAAATATGAGAAAATAAACAAAACAGAAAGTAGACTAACAAGATTCATTTTTAGCTCCTGTTCTAGTCATGAACTGAAGCTCAAACTTCCTGGACAAGCTAAGATACTCCAGATGAACACTCAGGAATATTGCAAGATTTAACAAGAACAGAAACTACTTATCATAAATAAAGTCTATTAAACAAGGATTAAATCAAAGGGAAAGCTACACATAAGAACTGAGCACGAAATTTTTATAGCAACACCATATACATATGAGTAAACCATCATAAAAATTTCATTGCAAGATCAGGCTTCACACAGTAGATAAGAAAAAAAATAAAATCAGCCAATAATTATGCACTAGCAACACAAATTAAAATCTACAGCAAAAACTTGCAACTAAAGCCTAACATATTATGGTTCTACTACATAGAGCTCTTCAAGAGGATTCCAAAACATCAAGATTTGCTATTTTACGAATTTGCTAGGAATTGATATTGAATTTCAAAGTTCACTGAAAATCATAGCAAAGAAGTCCCTATAGCACTATTCATCTGAGTCTAGGCCTATTCAACCCGAGGTCCCTGGGCCGGGTCAGAGAGGGGTGGCGGCGGTTGACCGGCCGTTTCCCGGCGAGGGGCTCATCGGCGGCGAGGTATGGGTTGGGGGAAATGGAGTAGAGGTCGATGCGGTTCTCTGGAGGCTCTTGGGTCGCGAAATGAGGGCGGGAGGAGGTCGGTCCACGGCGAGCGGCGGCCGGTGGAGCTCGGAGCATGGTGGCGGGGTGGCTCCGGTGAGGTTCGGGCGAGGGGAAGCGGTCTGGGAGTTGCGCGAGGGCGAGGCGCGGCTAATGGTGGGGGCTATTGGGGTGGAGCGGGTCTGTGGTGGCGGCTCCGCGGCGGGGTGAGCTCGCCGGGGTTCGGGGTGGTGTGGCGGCGGCGTTCCGAGGCGTGGGCGCGAGGGAAAAGCAAGAGAGCGAGGGGAATGGGTTTCTGGGGTTCCTTTATTGCTCGGGCGCGCGTGAGGAGAGGGCGGCGGGCTCTGCCCGGGGCTGTCCACGGCGGCGTCGCGGTGGCGGCCGTCGAGGCGGCTCTAGAAGCTGCGGGGCGCGTGGCACGGCCGGGGAACTCCAGCGCGAGGCAACAGGAGGGGGAGGAGGAGTGGTGCGACGCGTGAGTGCCAGCGCGAGGCGGAGTAATGGCCGGGAAAGCTTTCCCCGGCGCCGGCGGTGGCGCTATCGGTGGACAGCGGCGAGAACAAAGCAGGGGGGGTGGAGGTGGAAGAAAAGGGTCGTTTTGCAATTACCAAAAGTTCCAGGGACTAAAGTATAAACCAGCGATAACTTTTAAACCAAAACTCAAATGGAAAAGTGCCCAACATGAAAGTTGTTCAACTTTTCAAGATCTACAACTTTGATGTTGTGCAAAAATTTATTTGACCAAAGATTCAAGAGCTAAAATTAAAATCATTGAAGGGATTTTGAATTCTAGGAATTTTATCTTTTTCAAAGCAAATTCACTTCAAACATAGACTTAAAAGTAAATTTTGCTGCCATGCATTAAATGCACTGAAATTTTGCAAAAACACCCTCCAGAAAAGCTATAATCAGAAATAACTAAAGAAAGGACCTTGCATAAAATCATAATTACACATATAGCCTTTTATAATTACAAAAAGATCATTTTTAAGCAAATCAAGCACATGATGCATAGCAAACATACACAATTACTGTGCAGACACCTATTTAATTACTGTGCAGACACCCGGGGTGTTACACTCCCCACGCCGGCGCTCCATCCCGCCGACGAGCCATCCGCCGCTGCCTTCCCCTGTCCCCCTCCCTTCTAGAGCTCCGCCGAGCCGGGAGAGGGCGAGGCCCGCCTGCTCGACCTCCGGCGCAGCCGGATCTAGCGCCTCCTCCTCCCTCCGCCTCGCTGGCCACGTGCGGGTCCATGCCCTCCCCGCCCACCTCCCTCGCCTTCCTCCTCCATGGCGCAGCGGCCTCGAGCTCGCGCGGCGGGATGGCCGGATGCGCTCGCATCCTCCCATGGCGGCGGCGGCTCACCTCCCCGCCGCAAGCTCGCCCTCCTCCCCGCCATCTCTATTTGACGCGAGCTCGGGCGCTTGCGTTGAAATCGTCGCGTCCATGGTGGGTGGAGGTGGCCGGGGCCCGCGAGCTCGTCGTCCTCCCCGACCTGCAGCCGCTCCGCCGGCCTCGCCTCCTCGGCCCGCGGCGCGCCCCTCCAGCCCTCCTCGACGGCGGCGGGCGCAGCCGGCCGCCCCCGCCCCCATCATCTCCTCTGCGTGGCGGCTGCGGTTTCCGGCGCGTCGGAGCCCCAACGGGCGGTGGGCCTCGGAGTCCCAGCGGGCAGCGTGCGACGAGGGCGAGCGGATCCCGGCGGCGCCAGCAGCTCCTCCACTGTGGCGGCTCCTCGCGGCAGCGGCGGGGCAGGTCTGCCACATGACGGCGGCGGCTCCGCACGCCTGCCTCCTTCCTCCCCGCGCTCCCCTGCTCCGTGCCTTCTCTCCCTCCCCTTCTGCTTTGCACGGCGGCTAGCGGCGGCGGGAGCTCGGCCTCCATCTCCGGCCGGCGCGGTTGGTTGGGGTGGCGCGCTGTAGAGCGGGGCCCGCATCCTTGTCAGTGGATACCGCTCCTCCTGTACACCGCTTTATTTGGCGTGCAGCGGGCGATACGGAAAGATACCATGGCTGATAGCATTCGCCGCTGCAGACGTAAAAACGGCAAATTGTACCCAGTGCACACAGTCTAACCTCGGCGATATTCTTATTGGGCGAACGAGTGACTTCAGATAAAGTAGGAAACTATCTCAAAAAAAAAAGAAGATAAAGTAGGAAATAAGGCTTTCTTTAGATGCACCCTAAATTCCAAAACTATATAAGATTTCTCATCACATCAAATATTTGAATGTGTGCATGAAGTATTAAATATAGCTAAATAAAATAACTAATTACACAGTTTGACTATAATTTGCGAGACGAATCTTTTGAACCTAGTTAACCCATAGTGGGACAATAATTACTAAATACAAATGAAAGTGCTACAATATTTTACACCCAAACTTTTCGCGTCTAAACAAGACCTAAATCGTGAAAATGAAATAAGAAAGGCATTCAGCCCTGACGACTTGCGCTTCGGATGCCAAAACAATTTCTCCGCTTTCTCAAAAAAATATAGTGCCTGAGATCCAGGTTTATAAGGTACAAAAAAGGGGAAAGGACTTGATAAAGTAGAGGCCGTGCAGAGGCTCTCGACCTCAATTCAGAGGCTGCAGATGAGAAGTATGAAGGCCTGTCCGTCTGTATTTGCCATCCGAAAATCGTCGCAGTACTTTGGAGCTTGGACCCTGTATGAAATTACATGCTACTGTTAAAGTGGAAGTGCAACTGTGCAAGCAGGATCAGGAGTGCGTGCACGGTCCAAATAGGGCCAGGCTTCCCTTGGAGGAAACTCTAGGATCTGAAATGCGAGAGAAGATAAAAATGTTGAATGTTCACCTGGCGCCTCGCCCACAACAATCTGCCAATGTACAAACGTTCAAGTGCAAATTCAGTTGCCGAAAGAAGTCCCTTGCATATTTAGACTGAGTCCAACAAAAAAAGGCATTTTGGGGAGGCAAATTGGCGTTTGCCTTCTGTGTACAGTGTTTATTCGTTCGTTCACATGGCTCCGGCTCCAACAGCAATGAGCAAAGGCATTTCCTCCGCGTTTTCATCCCCAACGCCTTCTCCTTCTCCCTTTCTACTTCTTCGTCTTCCTCCAGACAGAGGCAAGCTCGAGCCGAGCTTCTCCGGCCAGATCCGCGGCCTCTGCTACACCTTCCTCAAATCACCGCCGAGCCCACCTCCTGCACCTTCTCCTCTACCCCCGCAGACCGCCAAACGCCGCCGCCACCTAGCATGGCGCCGGGGATGCAAGATTCTGCGGCCGCCAGTGCCGCTCGGCCCCGACCACCACCTCCAACTGTGCGCTCGGGGGAGGGGCAGATCCCCCGGCATCCTTCCCGCGGCGGCACGGAGGCCATGGCGGCTCGGAGGCGGTGGAGGAGCCGCGGGTGCGGGAGGAGACGGCGGCGCGGCAGAGCGAGCACGACGGGATGGCTTCGTCCTCCTCTAGCGCGGCGGCGCAGCACGGAAGGGACGACAGGCGTGGGCCCGCCTCCTCCGCCGCGCCGGCCTCGGCGCTCTCCCCCGGCTGCGGCGAGCCGGTCCTGCTTCGCGATGGCGGCGAGGTCGGCGTGGGAGCAGCTCGACGGCGGTGGTGGCGAACCCGGGGGTGGGGGCGGGGATTGGTCTGCTACTCGGCGCGGGAGCAGCTCGGCGGTGGCGTGGTTTCCGCGAGCCACAGCGGCGGTGGCAGCGAACCCGGGTGCGGGGGCGAGGGCAGGGATTGCTCAGCGACGGCGAGGTCCGAGGTCGGGGAGCGCTTGGTGGCGGCGAGCCTCGTGGCCGGGGGCAGGGGCGGGGAACGCTCTCCTCGAACGGCGGCTGAGGCAATGCATCAGAGGAGAGAGGGAACGCATTTTTAGTTCGCCTCTCTCCTCCGATGCAAAATGACTGCTGGGTATGCATGCTCTGTTGGACACCAATTTGGTGATGCACAATGTGTTGGGAGACTTATAAATAGCTTTGCATCTCCTTGTTGGAGTTAGCCTTAGGGATCGGGATACCATAATGATTTGCATATCAGGATAATAGCTTTGCTTTGGAACAGGTTTCTGCCTCAGGCCTCTTCTTCGGTTTGACCCCAGTGGCGGAGCCAGGATTCGAAAGTTGGGTATTCCCACTTTCGAAAAAAGAGCAGTTGAACAGTAAAAAAATCCGCAATATGTCAGTACTAATAATAGTTAATCGAGGAAATAAAGCTACAAGTTGTCATTAGCAATGCTTGGATGCAAAATGCAGTCGGCCGCCTCCTCTCACTTGGCGACCTGCCGCTGTTGGTCGAGGGCCTGGTTGCTGGGGCTGCTGGCCTGCCCCAGCACCTCCCCCGGTCCCGCCCTAGCGGCGACCAACTGTGTCGGGTACCATAATTAGGGGCACCATAACTAGGGGACTAAATCACCTTCAAAACGCAAAACACGTGTCGAGTGATCGGGCCCACCAAAGCCTGCAGTCTCCTTCCGATCCAAAGGAAAGGAAAGGACTCAAAAGGCCCAATACGTAGCCCACGTCCACAGTATGACCTATTCAAAACTCCCCTCGAACCTGCGGAGCGATCTCCGCTTCGCTCGAGGCCTCCCCGCCGAGACCCTCGACAGCGCACCGCAGCTCCGCGTCGCTCGAGGGTCACTGACCTACCCTCAGGAGAGCAGGCCAACTCCGCCTCGCTCGAGGCTACCCCTCGGCAGACGGAGTTAACGATCTGCCGGCTCACCATCCGCCGGACAAAAGCAATAAATGCCAGCCACTCCACCGCGGAGTGGGTGGTCAGGCGGCGTCAGGCCGCCACGCCGCACAGCGGCTGTGACCAGAATCCCATCCGCCAACTCCGGTCACTGCTCAACCAGCCCCAGCACTATGGCGCCACTATGGGAACCTGCGACGCCCTGTGCGAACATGCCCAGCACTGCTCCCGCCACTGTGCTGCCAACTCCCCGTACTACCCCGTGTACTTTTCCTATTGCGGAACCGTCGATCGGCATGGGCGCGACCCTCGAACGCGGCCCGGGCCTTGACCAGAGCAAGACACCCGCCCACAGGACCCTCGGCGCCCCGCCACGTCGAGCACGGAGGACGGTACCCTCCACAGCAATCACCACGACGCCCACTGGAGCCGCAAGGACGTCGGCGCGATCTCCGCAAGGCTAAGGACGAAGCTCAAGACAACCGCACACTTGGCGCCATGATCTCCAGTGCCCCACAGTGTACTTTCTATAGTAGTTGTTCACTGTGCGCCCCCGATTCGGGGAGAAACGACAACTTCTTCCCCCTCCCGTACATGTACACCGCCCCTCCTTGTGTCTATAAAAGGGGGAGACGGGCTCTATCTTCTCCATTCTCCCTCTCGCCTCCACGCTCTCATACGACCAACTCCTTAGCTTCGCCCGCTCGTTCTCCTGATATTGGCACTTGCCTCAATCATTTAGCAGAGACTTGGGAGCTTCCCTCCCTCTCTCGCCTCGCTTGTACCCCCTACTACAAGTACCCCAGGGCAAGATAGTACAATGTGCTCGCACACCTTTGCTGGACGTACGGCCCCGCGGCCGGAACCAGGATAAACCCGTGTGTTCCTGTGTTACCTCTTGCATTAACCATCCAGGGAGAGGGATCACGCAACATCTTCACTAGTTGGTGACGGACCGCCGGGTCAGGACACCGACAAGCTGAGCCGCCGTGCCCACGCCCTCAGCGGAGTTGTGGCCTATGAAGCACAAGCATGAGGCCCCGAGCCAACCGTCCGCCGCCGTCGCGCCCTGCCATCACGGAGGCAGGAGACCGATTCCAATCCTCCCGTCGCTCGGTGCCTTGGTTAATCGTTGTCTAGGGCTTAGGATTTGCTGATTTGGGGCTGGGATTCAATTTCCGAGTTGGGGAAAGATGCCGAGCCGATGAGTGCTGAGAGACCGAGGGATAGATCGATACACGAGAGAGAGGAGTACTGGAGGCTAGGGGATCGATTTGTGGGCTGACGGGCCTTTTGGGCTGGCTTGGTGGGAGAATTTAAGCCTAACACCATATGTATTTGTGTATAAGTTATCTCAAAAAATGTATTTGTGTATAAGTTGAAGTATACTTGATTTTATGTAAGAAATGTTGGGTATTCCCGGGAATACACAGGCATCAAGCTGCCTCCGCCCCTGTTTGACCCGGAGGCAGAACCGCAGAAACCAAAAACCAGAAGCCAGTACCGCAATTAGGGGTGGCAAAAGACCTTAATTTTTTTGCCTAGAAAATTTAAGGGTCGGGTTCTAAAAGAACCGGGTTCTAAAAGAACCGGGTTCTAATCCTATATAATTTTGAGCTAAAAAAACTAAGGATGAAGTAGAATTAATGAATTATGAAGAAATTATTAGATGTATGGCCCATTACCACCGTCCGCAATACAGTGAGCAGCGGGCCAACGGCCACCCACCCAACGGAATGCTTGCCTGATGGGCTTCCGTTTCGATTTCGGCCCGCCTACATTGACCTGATTTTCCTGAAGCCCAAAATCTTATTGCTGATAAGCCTGCTGAATCCTCGGGCTTCTCTCCGAGCCCAGAAGCGCATGGCGAGGTCCGTGTTTTCATTTGGGCCATGTCAGAGGCGTTATTCATTGAAAGCATAGATTCAGTCATTGGCAAACTTTGGGGTACTTCCATCCCAAATTACATGACTCTCGTTCCCCGAGATAACTTCTAGCGCATTCATGTCAGAAGTTGATTAATGGTTAAGCCGTGTTTAGATTATTTGGTCAAAAATTTTTGGAAAGAGAATCTTACTAATTTGAAGTATTAAATAAAATTTATTTATAAAAGTTTTTGTATGGATGAGTTGTAAATCGCGAGACGAATCTAATAAGGCTAATTAATTCATAATTAACAGATGATTACTGTAGCATCACTGTTGCAAAATATAGATTAAGTAGGCTCATTAAATTAATCTCTCGATTTACAACTCATCCGTACATAATTTTGTAAATAGATTTTATTTAATACTTCATACATGTATACAAATATTTGATGTGATGTTTTTTAGTGTAAAATTTTAGAATCTAAACAATAAGAATGTGATGTTTTGAATACATTGACTTGACGGGCAAGAAGAGAATTAGCTGGAATACA
The DNA here is from genome assembly GCF_016808335.1 of Panicum virgatum. Classification (NCBI taxonomy): domain Eukaryota; kingdom Viridiplantae; phylum Streptophyta; class Magnoliopsida; order Poales; family Poaceae; genus Panicum; species Panicum virgatum. Next base: position 10,724,269 of record NC_053148.1, read on the forward strand.
AGAGAGAAGTTCCTCAATGCCTCAATGGGACGGGGGCAGTTGCCAGTTGGGACTTGAACATCTCTATCTACTTCGGTATGGCGATAAGCCTCGTATCGGACACGCAATACTAAAATCGCTTGTCCGGGGAAGCAGCCATGGTACCTGGGGCGTTGTTATTCATCACTTGAGGTGATAGTTGTGGACGGAATTTTAGGCTGTATCACAAGCCCATTTATTAATCAAATGCTTTGACCGGAAGAAGTAAAATCCAATCTTTACCTACGATTCCTGCACCAAACCCAAGCCTCTTATAGGGCCACGTCATCAACTATTCATCAGCCGCAAGATTAAAAACCAACGACATCAAACGATGGAACGCGGCCACATATATCTACCAGTTCTATCTGCTTCTAGAACTCAGGCGAAGTTAAAGTGCAGAAGACGAATCGTTTTCTACCCACCGCTTCGTCTCTCGGCATCTACTGCTGCTTCCTTCTCGTCCGAGCCGACGTCCACGATCGGATGCCCTAAGGTGCGTGATTTCTTCACCCCTCTCCCTCCCCTGCGTGCTTCTTGCCTCGCCGCGCGGTGGCGCCTGCTGCTCGATGGTCGCGACTCCGGGCTCGTCCCACATCCAAGCAGCCACCTCGTCGTCCCCTCCCTTCAATCTGCTTGGAGTCCGATGGACCACCTGTTGGCAGATGGCTCATCGTTCGCAGTCGTCGAGGGGCTCCGGCCGCCGACCCACTCTGGCCATCCGCCTCCATCCACGAGTCCCAGTCCTACAGCCTCCACTCTCAAGGCTCCGTTGCCCCTCCCCTCTCTTGCAGACCCGCCCACGATCCTACCGTCCCCTTCTCCCTCCTAGCCTCCTACTAGGACAGGGCGGCACAAGGCCTCCGCCGGAAAGGGCAGGGTTTCGCGTTCCTCCGTGCCCATCCTTCCCCACCCGCATCCCGCACCCGCCATGGTCAACACCGACGAGCTCGGCCAACGGCTGACCGCGCTCGGCATCTCCGAGGATCCTGCCGGAGCGGCGCTCGGTCACCTTGTGGGCGGCGGCTGTGGCACGACTGATGAAGGCGTCTCCGAGCCTCCTGACGGCGCGGCGCTCGGCCATCTCGCGAGCGGCAGCCGCGGCGCGGCTCATGGAGTCCTACGCGAGGCGCGCCGCAACTAGGAGGACCCGCGCGTCGCGCTCGACCTGCTTCCCTTTCCTGCTCGCCAAGGATCCGAGATCTCAGCACCAATACCCTCATCTACATGGATGACGCCCAGCCACCCACCAACTGCTCGATGAAATGCCATCAAGAACGTAAGCCGAGAATCCTCCATCCAGTGCAAGCCCATTAATCATAGATAAATCTGATGTCATTTCATCTCGCTTACGCTGGGATCGCTACGACCATATCATCTAGGCGTTAGTAGGAGCTCGAGTTGACTCTGTTCTATCTTGCCTGCGTGATTTTGTGTTTTCCAATTAGCTTCTGTGTTTGTTCCGATCGTCACCACACTTGCTGTCTCGTAGAAAGCTACATACTTAGCTGGGTTCGTTCTTTCTATGCCTTGCAGCAAATCCTATACTTGCCTGCATCTAGGTTTTAGGCATTAGTATAATCAGATAGCCAATCATATGTTTTATTCTCGGCCTCCTATAGAATTTGAAAGATATACTATTTTCATGCTTTTGTAGTGCTTAGTAGATTCCATTCATATATTTCACTTACTACTACTGATCCAGAAAATTATTGCTGTTAAAGCTTTGATATTATTCTAGCTTCAGGAAAAATTCTGTGGTGCCTGTTGTCGCTGAACCAAAAGAAAAATATTCCTGTCATGCCTTCTAAAAGATGTACAGTGGCTGACTGCAGTACCCACGTAGAGATCAGTGCTGCTACTTTAGATAATTTTGATTTGTTCCATGTATCGAGCAAAGTGGCTGACTCTGAAACATATCAGAGTGCAGTGCTACTAACATTCGATTGTTTTGATTTCTTAATTATATATTGAATTTATCATGCATCGTCAGGAACAGAAGGCTATGCACTTCTCCTTCTGATAGAAACAGGTCGCTTTTCAAGATCACCATTCACAAGATGTTTGTTAGATTTCAGTTTCACATAAGGGGGTTGCGTAGTTGTTGCCCTCTCTGTCACTCCTTGTCCTTTCAGCACTGGATTTCCCAAAACAACAAAATGTTGCGGTTTCTCATACAAGAAACCATTGTTTGCTTGTTTTCCAGTAGGATTCTTCATATTTGCACCATTCATTACCCGCTTAGCATATGTCGCACATATATCATGAATATCATGAATTTATAGTAAACTGTATAAGATACGTACGTTATCTTATATTATACCCATGAATCCAATTTGATTCTTCAATTTATTTGTCATTGAGATGTTTCTTGGATTTGCATTTTCTTTATTATTTTTAGTGTGCTTGGATGGGCTCCGAAGAGCAACCGTAGTAGTACAGGAGTGTGTTGAGTTGGGTTGATTACTGGCGTGGATTAGCGAAAGCGATTGATTGATCTGATAGATTGATTTATTGTACAAAGTGTGAAAACTTATTCTAACAAAATATTACCATGTATTTTCAGGAACTAGGACCAGAAACTGATCCCAAGTAAGCAAAGACCAAAAGTAAAAAAAAGGTACGAAACTGATATTAACATTAGTATTTATCTAATATTATCTTTTTTGTTGTACAAAGTTGTATTTTCCCTTCTTTTACCATGAATTACTCATTTATCCTACGTTTTTTCTTGGCCAACAGTAAATATCTAAAAAACAAAATATCTTTTCCGTATATACATATATCTATACATATATACATACAAATAGTATTATATAAAAGAGAGAGAGAGGGATAACTATAAGTCCCCATATAATATATATAATAGTATTATATAAAAAGAGAGAGATGGATAACTATAAGTCCCCATATATATATATATATATATATATATATATATATATATATATATATATATATATATATAATTTATCCTACGTTTTTTCTTGGCCAACAGTAAATATCTAAAAAACAAAATATATTTTCTATATATACATATATCTATATATATACCCACGAAACTATATATACACGTATATATACATATATATAATAGTATTATATAAAAGAGAAACAGAGAGAGGGATAACTATAAGTCCCCATATGGTTCGTACAAAGAGGAAGGACCAACCTATTATTCCTATAGATATTCAACCACACTGTAAAAAGACTAGGATAGAAAAGATATCAGCACTGCAAATAAAAAAAAGGAAACAAAACAATGACTCAAATGAAGAAAAAAAATTTCCAAGAAAATATGCACGCAAATTAATAGTAATCAAGGCGTGGTATCATTTACACCAGAATATATTCAACACTTAAAAGAGTCATATGATAAAAGATCATATTTAGGTGAGCCAAAATACCAGTGTAAATATTGTGGAGCCATATTCTGGTATAATGAACGTAACCAAACAGAGAGCCGGCACAGCAAACAAGTTATATACACAAACTGTTGTAAAAATGGGAAAATAAAGATACCACCGTATAGAGACCCTCCCGAATTTCTATCACGGTTAATTAATGATAGAAACAGCACAGAATCAAAGCATTTCTTACAAAGAATAAGGCAATACAATAGTCTCTTTGCCTTCACCTCAATGGGAGCAAATATAATAAAAGACATTAACAGAGGAGAAGGACCATATGTATTTCGTATTAATGGCCAAATACATCACCGCATAGGATCATTAATTCCTGAACAAGGTCAAGCACCACAATACGCTGAACTCTATATTTTTGATACAAAAAATGAAATTGAAAATAGAATAAAAGCATTACACAAAGAAGACCCTCAACAAATAGATATAGATCTACATATCATACATGAACTTAAAAACATGCTCGACAAATGTAACCCGTTGATAAAAATATTTCGGCACGCCCGTGACTTACTAGAAGAACATAATGGAATAGATATAAGCATACATATATTAAGTGCTGAAAAAGGAGATCCAATACAATACGAGATGCCACACACCGAAGATTTAGCAATGCTAATAGTTGGTGATCTAAATCTAGAAAAATATAAGAGATATATTATCGTTAGTACTAAAAATAAAGGTCTCCAACGTATAACTATTTTCCATCCAGCATATATGGCTCTACAATACCCACTACTTTTCCCCTATGGCGAAAGAGGATTCCAACTTGGGATACCATATCATCATGAAAGTGAAAGTAACAAAAATAATAAAAAAAAAGAAATACTATTACAATGCATGAATATTATAAGTATCACATGCACTATAGACCAAATCAACCAAATCCATTTTTATGCTACGGTAGACTCTCCAAACAAGCCATAGTGGACACTAGAGCAATGGAAGATGAAGATAGATTGGCATATATTGCTAGCAACCATTACAAATTAAGAGTTGAATATTTACAAGTAGTTTATGATGCCATAGAAAAAGGATTAACTGAAAGTAATCAAGTTGGTAAGAAAACATTACTACCATCAAGTCATACAGGTTGTAAATGATATGCTATACAAAATTATCATGATGGCATCACTATTTGTCGTGTCTACGGACCTCCTGACCTTTTCATAACATTTACATGTAACCCGAAATGGCAGGAAATAGTTGATACCCTAAGAAATGGTGAACAATCCAGCGATAGACCAGATATTATAGTACGAATATTCCATATAAAACTACAAGAACTGATAGAAGATATTTGGTCCGGCCAACTATTTGGCCCAACATTAGCTATCTTATATTCAATCGAATTCCAAAAAAGAGGATTGCCACATGTTCACATCATATTATGGATAGATAAAAAAATATGATCATCAATGCTGAAGTAATAGACTCATGGATATCAGCTGAGATTCCTAATCTAGAAGACGATCCTTTAGGTTATGTCCTTGTATCTGAACATATGATGCATGGACCATGCGGTGACAAAAATGAGAAATGTCCTTGCATGAAAAAGGGGAAATGCTCAAAATTCTATCCAAAAGATTTTACGGAGGAGACCACATTCACAGATAATGGGTTCACTCTATATCGTAGACGAAATAACAATATGTACATTCGAAGAGAAAATCATAACTTAGATAATAGATGGGTAGTTCCATATAATATGACACTACTAAAAAAGTTCCAAGCACATGCCCTCAAAAAAAAAAGTTCCAAGCACATATAAACATAGAATATGTAAACAAAAGTAAATTGTTGAAATATCTTTGCAAATATGTTAACAAAGGACATGACCAAGCATCAATCATGTTTCAACGCATAAGACCAAGAGACAATCAAGCTTCAAGTGAACAAGTTAAACATATAGATGAAATTAAAGAATACCTAGAATGTCGATACATATGTGAACAAGATGCCCTTTGGAGATTATTAGAATATGACATACATTACCATTGGCCACTAGTAGAAAGACTACCTGTACATTTACCATTACAAAACATGGTGCCATTGCATAAAGGAACAAAGCTAAAAACTATTGCTAAGGATCCAAAGTTCCAAAAAACAAATTTAACAGAATGGTTCGAAGCTAATAAGCAATATGAAGACGCAAGGAAACTAACATATTGCGAATTTCCACAAGAATGGAAATGGTACGATCAAAATAGAAAGTGGATAAAAAGACAAAGAAATTTTAAGATTGGTAGACTATTCTATGTAAATCCAATAGAAGGGGAACGTTTCTACCTACGGATGCTCCTTATGATAGTCAAAGGAGCACAAAGCTACAAAGATATAAGAACATACAACGGAACAATATATCAAACATTTAAGGAAGCATGTGCAGCACGTGGACTACTCACAGATGACAAAGAATGGTATGATACATTCACTGAGGCTGCGAACTGGGCAACTGCAGCACAACTGCGATATCTATTTTTCACCATGCTGTTATTCTGCAACTTACAAGATGAGCGAAAATTCTATAATGAAAATTGGAAGAAAATGACTGATGACATTCAACGTTACCTCATTTATAAATATCACCCAATTGTATATACTCCAACAGATACAGAACTGCATGACTTGCTACTTCAAGAGCTAGAAGAAATATTTTCAAAGAATGGAATTTACATGTATAATTATAACCTCCCACAGAAATCAGCACAGTACGAACTTGATGTAAACAATCGGTTGATTCAGGAAGAACTTAGCTATGATTGCAGTAAATTAGAAATAGAATCAAATAAGCTATATGCACAGCTAAATAATGACCAACGAATTGCATTTCATTCAATAATAAATTCTGTTCTTAATAACGAACCAAATATATTTTTCGTGAATGCTCATGGTGGAACAGGGAAAACATTCCTATGGAACACTATAATCGCATATTTAAGAGCGCAAAGAAAGATTGTACTTACAGTTGCTTCATCAGGAGTTGCATCTTTGCTACTTCCAAATGGACGCACTGCACATTCAAGATTTCGGATTCCTATAGATCTCGACAAACTTTCAATCTGTGATATCAAAAGAGGAACAAAATTAGCAGACCTCATTCTTAACACAGACCTCATAATTTGGGATGAAGCGCCAATGACAAATAAGCAATGCTTTGAGGCTCTTGATAGATCACTTCGAGATATAAATTCTGAAAAAGAATCAAAATTACAAAATGTACCATTTGGAGGAAAGGTTGTAGTACTCGGAGGAGACCCTAAACAAATATTACCAGTAATCGAAAATGGTACAAGAGCACAAATAATAAATGCCTCAATATTTCGATCATATCTATGAAAATTTGCAAAAAAGATTTACTTACATGAAAACATGCGACTGAAAAATCTTGATGCAAACAAATCAGAGTACAAATAATTAAATGATTTCAATCAATGGATACTAAGTATAGGAAATGGAGACACAAAAAGTAACACCACATCTAACACAAATGATCTTTCCGATAGCATTACAGTTCAAATCCCGGATGATTTATTGATAAAACAATCAGACAATAAGATAGAGGCTCTTGTAAACTCAACATTCCCTGATTTTATATCAAACTACAACGATTCCGAGTATCTAAAAAATAGAGCAATATTAGTAACCACAAATGAAATAGTGGACGAACTAAATTAGTACATGCTTAATTTAGTACCTGGAAATGAAATGGAATATTACAGTGCAGACTCAATATCGAAATGCATCGATACTTGTAATGATGCTGATATATTATACCCTATTGAATATTTAAACAGCCTAAGTGCTAACAAATTTCCAACATAAGCTAAAATTAAAAATAGGGGTCCCAGTTATGCTCCTACGGAATCTTAACCAAAGCATAGGATTGTGCAACGGAACAAGATTGATAGTAACAAATCTTGGACAAAACGTTGTAGAGGCGATGATTATAACAGGAACACATATTGGACAAAAGGTCTGCATACCTAGAATAAATCTGACCACACAAGGTTGTTGTTGGCCATTTGTTCTATGCCATCAACAATTTCCAATTAAAGTTTGTTATTCTATGACGATAAACAAAAGCCAAGGGCAAACACTATCTAATGTAGGAGTCTATATAAAAAAACTAGTATTCACTCATGGCCAACTATATGTTGTGGTATCTCGAGTCAAGGATAGACAAGGGCTAAAAATATTGATAGAAAATGAAGATGGAACATGTGGAAACAAAACTACAAATATTGTATATAAAGAAGTACTAAACATGGACTCAAACATACAAATATTTTACTACCTATTATGCTTTACATTTACTATTATGCTTTAATATAACCTATTCATTTTCTTAATTATTGCAGGTTCCCTGTATTATCAAAATAGCAATGCAGGTAATGTACCCACCTATATCTTTATTTATACTATTGTTGAAATTCAACAAATAATAACAATTTGCAATTAACAAATTGCAGCGCAAAATAACTCCATTATCAGAGCTCCGTCCCATGAACACCCTGTACAATGTTCATGTCAGGGTGTCAAGGACTTGGGAATATAGGGGTAAAAGTGAGAAAACCCACTAATCCATTTTGACATGGTGCTCATTGATCAAAAGGTATGACTACATACTAATGGATCTACTGTGTTTAAGTGATTCGTCTGTGCAGGTGCTATCTTTCTTGCTTACTTCCACAGATTTGTGGGTTTAGTACAATAAACATTTAACTTGCTGGGCAATGATGGCTCAGATAGGATTATTTCAAGATTAGAACCAATTGGACGCATCTTACTTAAACAATTGTTTTTCCCCAATTCATGAGAAGATAGATCTGACTCCAACTGTTTTGCTTTACATTTATGCTTGAGATTCAATGAGTTCCATCCTAATATTAGCAGCTCTCTATTCCACGTATTTTTGTTCTGTACTACAAACAAGGTACCATACATTTTTTCTTGCCATGCCTGGTTTATTATCTGCTAATCATTTACAAATATTTCAAATACTGCATAGTTCTATGTTTAGAAGCAGCTTCAAATCTATTGCTTCCCTCTACACTTATCTTTAAATATTCCAAATTTCAGGGTTATGCGATCTACTGTGAGGTAACTCCACATGTGCTGGATCAGTTCAAACAATATTTACAAGAAGGAAAGGTTCTCTACATATGCAACACATGTGTTGAAAGTGCTAAGCCTGGGTACAGAGTTGTAGATGCCCCTTACATGTTAAAATTCATCATGAGGACACAGATCTTTGAAGGAAACAGCAATGAAACAAGTATCCCCAAGTATGTATTTTCGTTAACGCCAATCGAAATGCTACCACAATATGCAAGAAGGACAGATCGTTTCCTAGGTAACAAAAAAAAACAACAACTTACACATTTATCCTCGACTCACAAAGTAGAGATTAAATATACTAGAAATCTTTATCATCTATTCAAGCATCATGACTTACAATCTTTCCCAAATGTAGATGTCATTGGAAAAATCACTGCCATCTCAAATGCAGCTGTAGCGCGTAACACATCTGGAGACCTTATGATGCGTAGGCTAATAACACTTCAAGATCACAATGTTCCAAACAAAAAAGTTATGCATTTCCTATTTCGCATACATATTTTTACATACAGATTCCATGCTTGATTTCTCTTAAATACTTGCAGGGGAAGCACAATTCATCACGTCATAGCAATATTTGTGGGCACACTCATGAAAATATATCGAGAAGATCACAAATTCTTCAGTGGTACTTCAGCATGTCGGTGGTATATAAATGAAAATGACATTCCAGCAATGAGGACATTTTAAAGAGGGTATTGTTTTCAATTCTGAATTTTAAATATAAAAACTTCTATCTTAACCCTATACTCATGTTTGGTTGATTATAACTTGCCAATAGACTGCCATCTCTGGTGACACCAATAAAAAAACTAGAACTCCAAAGCGAAGATTACATGGAGCAAGGTGTAGAAGAAAAAACTCTATTTGACCTAAAACAGATTGATCCTTTGAGTGACAAGGTAACAAAACTAATCCTTGTTATGCATTAGTAATAATTGTTCTAAGTTTCTCTTTACATTGTCCATGGCTCATTATATTCCTATCTTTTAACTGTATATGCTTAGAACAAAAGATTTCAGTGTACAGTCACACTGATATCTATACCGGAAAAAGAGCAATGGTGCTACAGAGCTTGCAAAGTTTGCAATTCCAGAATGATACCAGGTGATGATGGATATCAGTGCACAAAGATAGATGGCTGCTCATCCAGGAATATGATTGGAAGTAACAAAATTTTCCCGTAGCCAAGCTGTAACATAGATTTACTTATTCATCTTTAAATAGTTCTTTAACTGTAGTTTCTATATCATTCTATATGCTTTAGGTACAAAATCTGTTTCATAGGCGCAGACGACACTTATAGCCTTCAATTCATGTTTTTTGAGAAAAAAGGGGTAGAACTCATTGGAAAAAGTGCAGAGACTCTAAGGAAACAGCATGATCCAACCTCTATTCCACCTGAGATATCACAATGGATTACACATAAATTCACTTTCATAGTCAAAGTGCTTTTCAAGAAAAGTATACAAAATATGGAGCCTTCTTTCGAGGTTGTGATGATCAAAGAAAGGCATGGAAAATAGGCAACATTACCAAACATCATACAGAATGTATCTAATGATGATCTGCCACCACTAGTAACAATATCATCTAAGAGAAAGATTGAGCAGGTATACCAAAGGACAATTCATAGTTCACTCCAGTTTATTACACATATTTGTGCTATCAACTTGTTGCATGCGTCATTATCATACACTCCTCAGTTCACAGATATACAACATATGGATGTCGACCAGCAGTCTGAGTAAGAATATATTTTCTACTATTATGCACACATATCCTATTTCCCCATTTCTAATAATATTTCAATTAATTATAGTGCTTGGGATATCACAGAGAAGCATGAAGAATAGAACTAGAAGAAGATAAAAACTGAGGAATGATCAAACGTAAGTTACCCTTACATAATACATATTTTGCAGCGCATTTTCTTTGTTTGATGTATCCAAACATTAGAAAATTTATTGATTGCTTAGTGATTTGTTACTACTGGAGTTCATCTGATCAAATTTACTTCACATGCATCTCCTATAGTGATTCTTTTTGCGATTTAGTGATGTTTATGATTTTGTTGTAAGTTGTACAAACAAATATTCTGTTATTTGCCCTTCTATGCTGCACCCATTATCATTATGTATGTGCAATCTATTATTGATGTCTTCGATAAATGTCCTTATTCTATTCCACTTACTTATCTTTTGATCCTTTCTAGGAGGTGGCTGCCAAGGTCAAGGCTGCTGGAATGGCATCGTACAATACCATGGTCTCAGCCAGTGACTACACCGAGTTTCAGAACTTCTCAAAATGGCTCCTTTTGCTTAAAGTTTCTGGATATTTTGTTGTACAGGGACCACCGATGTGGAACGCTCCTTTTGCTTAAAATTTCTGGATACAACTTTGGTTAATTAATGCTCTTACTACATATCATTATGTAGATGATGAAATGACAGGCTCTAAGATACACCATTTACAATGCTTTGCTAAAAAGAACAAATGAGCCCCCATGCAAGAGATCTCGGAACCAGAATATAAAAACCTCACTTCACTAGAAAAAATGAAAGGCCTGCCACTGGCCACAAGCGGCAACGCCGCGAGCATTTCTAGTTAGTACTATCACGAGAACATATTCACGCATATAGGTGGGGATAAAATTGATGACATCACCATGTGCAATGGGGTCAAGTAAAAAAAAATCTATAAATCTTGAACTGTTCACCCAAATTAAATTTCGATCGCACCATTGTATTTCTTACAACAAGATCTTCAAAACAAGACCACACTTGACTATGTTTGCACGAAATTTTTTAAAAGTATTTTTTTAATATGAAATAATTAATTCTAGATACTGGGAACAAACATTTAAACAACACGAATAAATATTTTTTTATGAATAAAATATTAAACACAACGAACAAAAAATAATGTACAACGAACAAAATGTTAAAGATTGCGAACATTTGATTGTATAGACTAAATAATGAAAAATGAGTATCACGAATAAATGAGTCAACATGTCGGAACAATTTGATCTACAAAGCGAACAAATAATTTGACATAGCGAACAAATTAGTTACATGTAGATAAATAATTTCACATGAAGAACAAACACATCTACATCACAAAAATATTCTTATAATTATATATACACGTGGTAACACAAACTTGTTTTTCACTTCGGCCTATATGAATTGTATAAGTATAGAAAGAAAATAAATTATTTAAAAACTCTACAGGACACGTATACAACTTACATAAATTCTATAATATAATTAATAAGTTTGTTAATCAAAACAGGAAAGAAATAATAAAAATGGAGAGAGAAATAAAAATTAGTATCACCAAAAGGAACGAGAATAAAGAAAAAGTGAAAAAGAATATTATGCCTCATCATATTTGCATTGCGAATAAATGAACCTGCATTGAAAAGAAATGTACTAAGTAGTAACAAATACATTAACTGTTGTAATGATAAAATATAAAATTTTCACATTACAAAATTAAAAAGTAAAGTGACAGAAAAGAAAGAATATATATATCTAAAATCAGTTGCATGAAGTCAAATAACAAATTAAAATATAAAAGTCACCTATCGTATGAATAAAAGAGATAGAAAATTAATTAAGAAAAGTCACCGTCAAATACAAGAAAGGTAAATGAAAAGGAAAAGGAAAAAAATAAAAGGAAAAACATGTTAAAAGTGAGAAAACAGAATAATGATAGAAAATATAAAAAAGTGTTGGTCAAAAAGTAGTAATTTTGAGAGAAAATAATAAATACAAAAGGTAAAATATGTTTATGGTCAATAAAATAGGAAATAATAGAATAGAAAGAACAAAATGAAATGATAAAATGTTTTTCTGTTATGAAATGATAGACCTAGAAAAAAAGAAAATAAAAAGAATACGAAAATAGAAATAAAACACGCGACAAGAAAAAAGAAGGAATATAATAAGAACAAAAAGGTGCCTGGATCATTTATTGCTCCACATGATGTCATGTAAAGGCCATGCGGTGTGTCTTCCTACGGGGAAAAAATAAAGCAAGTTATCTAGTCTGTTGCATGCATGCACATCTGATATACTTCGTACACTTTGGGGCTTCAAAAGCTTAGTAATTACTATTAGGCCAAATAAATTAATGAAAAATAGCCCACCAACTGAGATGCAACCCTTCAAGCTATGGATGAGGTTTTTGCAGCGCGGGCGATAGCTAGCCCCGGCGTGGTACCTGGGGGCATGGAGTGACGCAAGATTTGCAAGTTGACTTAAAGAAGGAGATAGCTGTTGGACGCCGACTGTTTTAAGAAAAGAAAAAGATATCGCTGTTCCCAAAGAAATCTGAACGTATTTAATACGTTTTCTAGTGGCACTGGACGTCACGGTGCTCCATTCCTCCCAGCTCACGGCTCGCCGCGACTTGTTTGTGCCGAGTGCACACTGGAATATGCTTTCGGCGCTGGACGTGACAGGTCGGGCTAAGCATTTCCAGATGACCAAATTGCCCCGCCCGCCTCAGCACACTGTTTGCTCGTTGAGCGGTCTCGAGCCCGAGGCATTTGTGGCTGCCTTGTTGCACTTGCACAGTTCGGCTTTAACGGCTAAGGCTAATATCAGTGAAGAGTATTATAGGAGTGTCATAAATATCAAATTTGCTAACATATACTAATAATATGAGGAGAGAGAAGAGAGTAGTGTCATAAAATATGAGAGGAGTGTCATCACTATGACACTCCACTGGCACAGTTCTCAAATTTCCAGTCTTAATAACTGTGTCGATGACACTCCCACTAAGACTGGTCTAAAAATCGTGGCCTCTAGACTCTAGGTAACATCTGAGCAGCCAGTTTCTTCTTTTTTTGAACTATAAGCAGCCGGTTTGTTCAAACTTGAATAATGGCACTCATGTTACAACAACGTAACCATGGTGCCATGCAGTCCTACTGCTCCCTTCGTCTCAAATTATTAATTATTCTGAAATTTTTATATACATAAATTTTGTTATGCATCTAGACATAATATATATAATATATATCTAGATGTATAACAAAATCTATGCACTTATAAAAACCAAAACCATTAATAAAGTAATAATTTAGAACGGTGGGAGTATTTCGTAAAGAGCTTTCAACCAATCTTGTAAAACCTCATTAATCAATAATCATGCTATCCCTCTTAACTAATCTGGCAAAACCTTAAGGAGCTATATAAAAGAAAACGAGGCAACAAAGGGAGCTTGTTTGCTAACAAAAGTTGGAAGATCAATGAACTGGGCGTAGCTCACTTAGTAACTCAATTGGTATTTTTTGTGGTGGAACCCGTCTATCTAAGTTCGTATCCCGACTCGGAATGGGTGCTTGCTTTTTCTAAATTTATTCCAAGATTTAACCAATGCTATTTTTCCAGTGACAGACGACGTGCCAGTCGACGGAAGGTATCTGTGGTGACTTCGTCAATCTCAATTACCTGTCGTCTCAGTCTCCATGTTTCTAAAAATTGTTGGAATATCAAACAATGATGAAAATCAAGGATCCCACCAAAATCACTAATTATGAGAACCCAATTATCTTAGCTTGTAAAGCAATGGTTGTCACTCGAAATGCCACTTACGCTTCCAATATACTCCTTCTATCCCTAATTAAATCTACTAGAAAACTCAACCAAGAACCAATGTGTCGGTACCCTGCAGCTGGGGTACCCACTACTACTATGTCAAGACTCGCGTAGTTATCCGTAACTACGCCCTAAGGAGCTGAGCAGCCGGACCCCTAGGGTCCGACTCCATCTCACCGGACCAACGGTCCCAGACCCGCTTCCTGCTCGGGGACGGGTCCGGTGTCACCACGTGTCCCAGAGGTGGAAATGCTCAGCACCTGTGACCGTGGACCCGGAACCCCGCAGGTGGGTCCGGGACCTCCACGTGCCTATCCGGACCCCCGTGAGCTCTCGACTCAGCTAGCTGCTCGGGAGGGGTCCGGAGCCGCCACGTGTCATGCAGACGCGGGCACGGGCGCAAGCCTTCCGCTGGAAGCTCCCTCACCCACCCGCATTAAGTGCGAGTGGTTGAGGCAGGCTCTGCTGCCTCTGGGCACGGGGCAGCTTTTGTCAGTCCACACTGTGGATCGCCAGTTACCAAAACAAGCATTAAAAACTCAGCGCCGCGCGCATGGGCGACGAGTCATGATGACCAGTTATTGACTGAAGCAACAGTGCACGCTGCTATAGTGACTGAGTCAGTAGTTCGGCGCTTCAGCATGACCTCGACGCGCGGCTGCAGAGGCTAGACTCTACTCTGACAGGACAGTTCAAGACCATCCTTGGTCAGAAGCTACGCACGGAAGCCGACGACAAAATCTCCGGATCTGAGGTATTAAATGCCAAAGTGTAGTTTATAATACATCGCCGGGTCCACATGTCGGGGCCCCGCTCAGTGTACGTGCTCCCCTTGGACATATAAAAGGGAGAGCACGCTCGCTAGAACACAGGCTCTCTCGAGCACACACACAGACCAGGCTCTCTCGAGCACACACAGACCAGGCTCTCTTGAGCACACACACAGACCAAGCTCTCTCCGAGCTCAACCAGACTCAAGCAATACAGCACACAGTGGACGTATGATATTACGCTCCGGCGGCCCGAGCCACTCTAAACTGGCTGTGTTCATCGTGTTCTTCCACCGAGATTGGGCTAATTCTAGCTAACCCCCGAGTACTCACCCTCTAAACTTAGGCGGGTGCATTCCACCACTCAGCTGTGGTTTGCCACACCACGACACAATGCAATTGGCAAAAATCCTAACACCCCTAGCGATCATTTCTCAGCTCACACGTTTGGATGGGCATGCCATTAATGTTGTACACGTGACATGAATAAGCATGCATGCCACGCAGCATCAAATTTTTTACATTACACAAATCAGTAGTCACATCCACCTGTTCACATTTAAACATTGTTTTTGGTGCCAATGTGAGGGGAGAGTCTCGGACAAGGCAGACGGTGCGAGGGGTGAGTCTGGCACAAATCAGGTGGCGCGATGCAGCTACAGCCTGGTAGGAAGTGTAGGCGACGACAGTTAATTAGGAACTAGCTACTGTAGCTTCAACGTTATTTAATTAGAGACGGAGGGAGTATAATACGTGGATGCAACACTAATGCGTATCCTTTGGGCAGTCTGCGTGTATTTATTCCTTGGAAATGCTCTATCGGCGTGTGGTGGCTTTTCTGGTACTCTCCTAAAAAAGATGATAATTCCTGTGTACTGAAACAAACAGTGGGCAGCCGGAAGGGAACAAAAAGAAAGCTGGAGGGTAGGAGCGTCATTTCCGACCGGAAGCTCCAAGCGACCACACGCCGATAAAACCGCCCCACCCACTACACCCACTCCCCCTCCTCCGCCGTCGCCTCTCCACTTTCCCCATCCTTCGCCGACGTCGCGGTCGCCTCGCAGTCCGAAGAGCCCCCGACTCCGATGGCCAGCCGCTGGGTCCGACCCGAGGTGAGCTTCCTCGGTCGCTTCGTCTCTCTCTCTCTCTCTCTCTCTCTCTCTCTCTCTCTCTCTCTCTCTCTCTCTCTCTCTCTCTCTCTCTCTCTCTCTCTCTCTCTCTCTCTCTCTCTCATGGGGCGTTGCTGCCACGCAGGTGTACCCGCTGTTCGCGGCGATGGGCGTGGCCGTCGGCATCTGCGGATTTCAGCTCTTCCGGAACATCACCGGCAACCCGGAAGTCAGGTTCTGATCTGGACTCTTAACCCCTTGACCCGTTTGATCCTGGCAAGAGATGTGCTGTGCGTGCTGTAGGCTTGTAGCAGTGTAGATCTGCCGGATTTCTTCGCGCTCATGGAGTGGTCTGTGTGTAGTTCAAAGTTCAATAGTCAGTACCCTCCGTTTCTTGTTTGGACCCATGGCTTGGGGTTGACTTGCCAGGTTATGGTTGCTATCCATCAGGTGAATATTTGTGGCCATAGTTTTCTCGGTTGAGGGGGTTAGCAAATGGTTGAAAACTACTAGACTATCCGTAGGAGTCATTGTGTCAAATACCTGCAGTAGTATTTTTTGGTAGTACTAGAATCCAGAACTTGCAGTTAAGGTGTACCTGTGTGGCGGTGATGATTTCTTTTGAGAGAGCAGGAGGTGATATGCATGTAGTTTCTACTTATCCAGAGACTGATTGTCCGACTGTCGATAACATGCTCTGCAACTGTGGGTGTGCATGCATGCGCCCCTGTTTACATGTACACCAATATCGTATCACAATCGTTCTTATTTACTGTTTGTAATCTTGTTTCTTCTTGAGTTGTAAATGTGTAATGCATACTGAACTCTCTGTTATATGTATGGTGTTAGCTTGTATGATGCTACGAACAAATTACTTAATGATGTTGTAGCATGACTTTTGTATGAGGCCCTGTTTAGGCCTTGTTTAGTTGCGTAAAGATTTGGGTGTAAAATACTATAGCACTTTCGTTTGTATTTGATAATTATTGTCCCGCCATGGGTTAACTAGGCTCAAAAGATTCGTCTCGCAAATTACAATCTAACTGTGTAATTAGTTATTTTATTTAGCTACATTTAATACTTCATGCATGCATTGAAACATTCGATGTGATGGGAAATCTTGTAAAGTTTTGGAATTTTGAAGGGAACTAAACAGGGCCTTAGTTCCCACCCCATAAACCCTGTAAACGCAAAAAAAACGTCACATCGAATGTTTCGACACATGCATGAAGTACTAAATGAAGTCTATTTATAAAACTTTTTGCATAGATGGGCTGTAAATCGCGAGACGAATCTAATGAGCCTACTTAATCCATGATTTGCAACAGTGATGCTACAATAACCATCTGTTAATTATTAATTAATTATGGATTAATTAGCATCATTAGATTTGTCTCGCGATTTACAACCCATCTGTGCAAAAAGTTTTGTAAATAGACTTCATTTAGTACTTCAAATTCGCAAGATTCCATCGCAAATTTTTTTTGCAAAACATCTAAACACGGCCTGAATCATTTGAACTTTTGTCTTAGTAATAAAGTACAATCTGATGTCTGAGTCATAGACCTACTTGTTGAAGGACAAATCTAAATTGTTTTAATTTACAGGGTAAACAAGGCAGGGAGGGCAGCTGGTGTGCTTGAGAATCATGAGGAGGGGAGGCGTTACGCAATGCACAGCCTCAGAAGCTTTGTGCATGACAAGACCCCTGAAATAATGCCATCCATCAACAAGTTCTTCACTGAGCTGAAGTGAAGCGATTTGCTCGGGTGCTGCTGCTGGAGTCACTATTGTCTAGTTCCTATTAAGGCATTCAATGTCATGTCATCCATAAATTGGAGGACAGCAGATACCTCTTATTAAAAGTACCTTATGAGTGATTGGTGATGGCTTGGTATGTGTATGGTTTATGAGTGTTGCATCACCCCTGTTTGATGTTCATGCTCATCTGTCATGTGGATTTGCTGTGCCTCAGTGATAAATTGTCAGCCAACGCTCATTTGGTTACTGCTACTGATGTTTTGCAGGCTGCTTGCTCAGTACTTCACCAGCCGTTCAGTCGTTGCAGGGTAGGAACCAGCCCCTTAGGCTGGTTCCAACAGTGGGTCTGCAGTCCCAGCCCGCAGCCACAGCCACATCAGCGCCACGTCAGCTCTCGCCAGCCTACTCGACCCCAGCGCTCCATCAGTGAGCCTGCAGCCTCAGCCCACAGCCACGTCAGCGCCACGTCAGCTTTTCCATTCCAGACTTAACCATTTCAGAACGCGTTCTTTTATAATTTAAATGGACACAATAACCTCATTTTATTAAATTTAAAAATTCGGAAATTACATAAAAATTCGAAATAAAAATTACACGACAATTTAAAATAAAGGAAATTACATAAGAATAAAAAAATTACATAAATCTAATGATGATTTTTGTTCCAAACATGCTCAATCAAATCCCTCTGAAGCTGTGAATATACTTGCCCTGATGTCATCGCGGCCTCTCTCTGAAGGCGAATTGCTAGACTCGGCGGTGCGTTGTAGTGGATCGCTGGTCCGACGAAAGAAGTGACAGTCTCATAGTTTTCGTCAAACGATCCGCCTCGCTCGTCATCGATGATCATGTTGTGCAAAATAATGCAAGCACGCATGATCAACCCAAGAGTACGTTGAGAGTAAGAACGTCCGGGAATGGCGAGTATGTTGAACCTCTTCTTCAATATCCCGAATGCACACTCAACATCTTTCCGCACTGATGCTTGCTGCTCTGAAAAAAAGCGATGCTTCTCCAGTTGTGGAAGAGGCACGCCCTTCATGAACACCGGCCACGAGGGATATATACCGTCAGCAAGGTAGTATCCCATATTGTACTCATGGTTGTTCACGGTAAAGCGCACCGTGGGCTCCTGTCCTCTAATGGCATCAGTGAACAACGGGGACTGATTGAGCACGTTGATATCGTTGTTGGATCCCGCAACACCAAAAAAGGCATGCCAGATCCAACGGTCATATGAGGCTACGGCTTCAAGGATGATGGTTGGATGCTTGATGTCCCCCCTGGTAAATTGGCCCTGCCAACCCACTGGACAATTGCTCCACTGCCAGTGCATACAATCGATGCTCCCTAACATACCAGGAAACCCACGCTCCTCTGCCTTAGCTAGTAGACGCTGAAGATCCGACTCAGTAGGCCGACGATAGAATTCAGCCCCATAACACTCAATGATGCCCTCACAAAAATTCTCTAAACACTCTAAAGCAGTAGATTTACCTAACTTGAGGTACTCATCAATCGAATCTGCGGCTATGCCATACGCTAACAGGCGCAAGGCAGCAGTACACTTTTGCAAAGGAGATAAACCTCTACGTCCAGTGGCATCAACTCTTTCAGTGAAATATGAAGAATATTCACCTAACCTTTCCGTAATACGTAGGAAAAGACTCCTACGCATACGGTACCTTCGCCGAAAGTAGTTGGGAGGATAGATACAGTTGTCGGTGAAGTAGTCGTTGAGCAGCCTGGTGTGAGCGTCTTCGCGATCACGATGGATGTAGCGACGAGGACCCCGCCGTCTTGAGGATGAAGCTTCCATCTGTGCCTTCAGCGCGGTGATCGTATCCTCAACGACGGCGAAGAGAGCATCGCCTAGCCCGTCGCTTGAACTCGAAGAAGACATGGCGTGGGTGAGGAAGTGAGTGAAATGGGGAGTGAGAGGTGTGGAATGAGCTCCAACCAGCCCTCTCTATTTATAGATGAGTTGGGGACGAAATTTGTGATTTTTTGGAATTTTTTTCGAATTTTTTGGAGTTCAAACGGTCAAAAACGGCTAATTACAACGGCTAGCTGACGTGGCAGCCGTTGGCCAATCACAGAGCGCCATGTGGCAGCCGACCGGACGCCGGGTCGGTACCGACCGGCCGGGTCGGTACCGACCGGCCGGTACCGACCGCGCGCGGCTCCAACGCCGGTCGGTACCGACCGCCCGGCCGGTCGGTAGCGCTACCGCCCCGCGCTCTCGGTTTCCGCGCTTACCGACCGGCGCGGGTCGGTAGCCGGGTCGGTACCGACCGGCGGGGGTCGGTACCGACCCCCGTTGGAACCAGCCTTACAGCCAACCCAGCCCGAACAGCGTTGTGATGTGCGTCCCATACGCAGTCTGTTAAACTGCGAACTTGACTATGCATCATCATTATTTGCATGTGCTTGATACATTCCTACCTCAAATGACTAGCTTATGTGCTTGATACATTCCTACCTCAAATGACTAGCTTATGTGCTTGATACATTCCTACCTCAAATGACTAGCTTATGCTCCTTTCATCTGTCAAATAGTTAGCGGATCAAACACAGGTTTGTTCAGTGGACGTCACGTTTCATTCTAATCAGAATGCCAGCATTATATCAGACAGAACCCAGAAGGAAGCATTGGATCTCACAGAACCCATAAGGTAGCACTAGATCAAACAAAACTCTTATGCTTCGTCAGAAGTTCAAGTTCAGGAATGATCGAGAAATGCAAAAATTTCAAATTCTACAATCTGGATGGATTGTAGCCTTAAGCTGTTTTCTAGCTGAAGCTTGATCCTTATACCAATTACCAAACCATCTCCTTTACACTATTTGATAGAACGAAACAGATACTGGAATGTGAAAAATCCTTATACCAATTACCAAACCATCTCCTTTACACTATTTGATAGAACGAAACAGATACTGGAATGTGAAAAATTATATCCTTCAGTGTTGACTACAGAATACAGATTGACAGTGGGTCAATTTTTTTGAAAATTTTACTTTTGACAAAATGGCCTCATTTTTTGCATTTGAGTAAATACAATGAACCAAAGGCCAACATTTGCCTTTGTTTTATTACAAACAAATCAGTTCCCTAAGCATGCATCAACAACTGAGTTGATCTGCCTACTGTAATCGGCTTACAACAGACCTGCTAGCATTCTAGTTCATGATGATGTTTCCCGTGTAAGATCCAAGTACCATGATTTCCATGCTTCCACATAATGACCAAAAAGATCATTCAATGCTGCAACAGGAAAATGTGGAAGAAATTAGGTAAGTTAACCCAGTCAGTTCTCAACAATAGCAACTCTCAATAATAGATTTACAGAAACAACACAAGGGGACCTATGACATGATTGTCAATAACCACAAAACAATTAATGCATAAACCCATTAAGAAAATCTACCATTGGTAATTACATGGAAATATTAAACCATGAATGGTTTCATAATAAGAAGTTTCAAGTGTTAATGTAAATGTTTTCTTTCATCATTGGAGTTTAGGTCACATATATAACAACATTAACAGTTTTGCTGGATGAAGTTGGTTTCCAGACATTGTAATGCAGGGTATGTTAAGTCCACAACTACTAAGGTAAGTCGCAATTGATGTTTTTATTATATAGTATATATTGTTAAGTAAAAGAATCAAACAAATGGTGGGAAGCTAAAATTGACTATGACAATAGTATGAATATCTAAAAAAAATAGCATGCCTTTAATATTTCATTAGTAAACATTTCATAGTTGCTCATGTATTTCCCAGATTCTAAAAAAAAATCAAGATCAGACACCAGCATATCACGTGTAGGATTATAAAGCAAGTGAAAAGGCTTGGCAAGTTAGTTGCGAGAAAAAGAGAACAAAACAAGAGCTTGCAGGGCATTTGGGCAATGCAGTTTTGTTTCTTCAAACAAGAATTATTAAACCTGAGTCATTTGGAAAGGAAATGCTAAGCTCACCTTGGTTTTGATATTGCGGACGGAAGGTAACAGCAAGGTTTTCCCAGTCCTGAATGGTCTTCCTCTCCTCCTGCCTAACGGTGGTGTGATCATCACTTTCCTGTTTCTTTGCAACAGAAGGGTGGAAGGGCCCATAAACAAAGTCATTCCTGTTCCCTTGCCCCAGCTGCCTCTCAAAAGTCTTCACTATGTTGCCAGAACCCTGCATGAGCTTGACTTTGTTCTCTGTTGTGGAGTCCAACCTGCCCCGCTTATTGTCAAAATTTGTAAGATCAGTACCAAATGCTCTTTTATTGGGTCTGGCTGTGGGTAGAGCCACCATGGTATTGTTCTCTTGCTTTCGCTTTGCCTGGCCCAGCCACCTGAATGCGGGCTTTCTTGTGTCAGCTTGCTGTGTCTGAAACAAAACAGTGGAAGAAACAATGGTAAGCAGAATAATCATTTCATTCAACTGAAATGTCTTTTAAAAAAAAAACTGAAATAGGCAGGCGGTCAAGAGCCTACCTTCTCAATGAGGTTCAATGAAGATAGTACATTGGCAATGTCATACAATCGCCGAACTTTAGCTGTATCACCGATATTAGGATCAATCTTAGTTCTACTTGGATAGGAAAAGCATAGCTACAAGCACAAAACTGAAAACAAAAGAAATGCATGTACTAACTTCTCATATTGCTCTCAGCATGTCCCTCTCCTAGGAGAAGCCTAGCAGCTTCATCCAGTGAGAACGTCTCAACCTGCACCAGATGCAAACCCGATTAGAGTCAACCTCAAAGGAAGATAACCCCAGCAATACAGGTAAAAGTTCAGTGTCACTCACCTCCATGGTGAGGAAGAGCTTGACAAAATTCTGAGTGAGCAGCCCAAGGGACTTCTCCTTCCGATGATCTGAAATTATAGCAGTCGAACATGAAGTCAGCACATAACATATAAGTCACCAGGTATAGCAAGAACACAGTTAAGCAGCTATACCAGATCTAAGGCGGCAGCCGGGTGCATCAGGCTTATCAGACGTATTGTCAACAGATTGGCTGAGCTTCTCGCTCTCGGCGTCCTCATCAGCATCCTCTAATTTCTCGTCATCTTCATCATCAGAGAGCTTTGCAACCACAAAACCCAGAGAAAATGCTAATGTCAGCAGCAAGTAGCTTGTACGACGGCCACAGCCAGCCAAATCAATTAGAAGAAATCTAACATTAGCAGCGGATGACTCCTCCATTGGAGGTAACACTGATGATCCGGACATCTCCCTCAACGCCCTCTCCTGATCAAACCGAATGATGAGAAAACAAAAAGGGGGGTAAACTATGTGTAATCGGATGATAATTTGGAGTTAAGATGAAATTGACAGTGCTAGAAATGGAGAAGGGGGAGGCTAACAGGCATAGCCAGACCTTGAGTTCTTTGAGCGCCGCAGGGACTCCCCCGAATCCGAGCCACGTGTACCGATTCTTGGCCCTCCGCACAAGAATCTGCAAGCCCCATAGAATTGACAGCACACTAGGATATCGTCAACCGCACCGCACCACATCCCGGGAACTAGAGCTGGGGGGAAATCGCGGCTCACCCCGACGCTCTCGAGCACGTTGACGATGTCGTAGATCCGGCGGCGCTCGACGCCGAGCTGCTTGGCCGCATCGTCCAGCCCAATCGTCTCCACGTCCTCCCGGTCGTACAGCGCCACGAACCTACAGCCGCCGCGAGAAGGGAACCTGGGTCAGGGCACCGCGCGCCACGAGGGGGGTTCGGCGCGGACTAGGAACAAGGCGGAGAGACGAGACGGGAGAGCCTTACTTGGAGCATAGCAGGCCGAGCGACTTCTGCTTGCGGCTGTACGCGTGGTGGCGGCAGGTCCGCGCGACGCCGCTCCCGCCCCCGCTGCCGGCGCCGCCGCCGCCCAGCACGGGCGCCTGGAGAAGCTGCACACGCGGAGCCACCGGCGGCGGCGGCTGGGCGGCCGCCGCGGGAAGCTCGGCGCCAGAGGAGGCCCTGGCGGCTGCGGCTGGAGCGGCGGCAGAGGAGGGCCCAGCGGCTGCGGCTTCGGAGGAGGAGGAGGGCCCGGCGGCTGCCGCTGCGGGGGCGTCCATCCCGGGCGCGGGAGCTCGGGAGGGTTCGGCTCACGCGGCGCGGGCGCGGGCGCGGAAGGAAGGGGAAGGAATCCCTCTACCGCCCGAAGTAAATTTTTGGATTGTCCTTTGCCCCCGCGGCCCCGCCCCGTAGATCTGCGGCGAGAATTCACGCGAGGCCGTTGGGTAATTTGGCGCCCGCCGCGGCGTCGGCGGCTCCGGTACCCCCTCCCACCCACTTTTCAAACGCCTCCGCCCCCGCGCCGTCGCGGCTCGGCGGGTTCGAACTTTTTCGCCCTTCTGGGCAAGCGGCTCGGGCTCGCGTTTGGGGCCCGATGTGCGGGTCCCGCCTGTCGGTGATGGCTGCTAGTCAGAGGTGGCCCAGCGTCCGGGTGCTGCACTGGAGGTGGGGGGTGGACGCGGGGCCTCTTTTCGTCGCGCTTTGCGAATCGAATCTCCAACGCAGAAGCCGCTGCTCCGCCGGGTCGGCTCGCTCGACAGCCATCGCTGGCTGGTACTAATCGAATCTCTACGGGAATTAGTAATCAGCCACTATAGTGTGTCTCACAAAATCAGCAGCTACACTGAATCAGCCACTCTTAAAATCGAATCTCTACGAGAATTATCTGCTACAGTAATCAACCACTATAGTATATAGTGTCTCGTAAAATCAGCCGCTGCAGTGAATCAGCCACTCCCAACCAGAGTTAAATCGGTCAAACCGGCGCGGTCCGATAGCGGTTTACCGGACCGGTTTGATCGGAAACCGGTGGGAACCGGTCAAATTCAAAATCACATGTTCAACCGGTTCCGACCGGCTTACCGGCCGGTTTGACTGGTAACCGGCCAAATTCAAATTTTTTTCTTTTTTAGTTTAAATTCAAATGATCGCAAAGTATACTAAATCAATATTTGTATAACATATTTTAGCCTAAATGAACCATCCAACCCTCTTTTGTACTACTTTTACATTGTATTTGTATACTTTTATATGCACGTTTTTTTTGTTTAACTTCAAATCCCCGCAAACTATACTAAATGAACGATTTTTTGAGAAAATTTGACACCATTAGATTCGTCGCACCTTGAATTTTTTTTGGGAATTCTTCATTTTTTTGAATTCAAATTTGAATTTTGAATTTGGGCCGGTTTGGTACCGGCCCAAACCAAAACCCGGCTGGACCGGTTTGACCGGTAACCGATCAAACCGGACCGGTTCCCACCGGTTTGGTTAACCCTGCTCCCAACCAGCCAATCTGCTACAGTAATCAGCCACTATAGTATGTAGTGTCTCACAAAATCAGCCGCTATAGTGAATCAACCACTCCCAACCAGCCAATCTGCTACAATAACCAGCCACTATAGTTTATAGTGTCTCACAAAATCAGCCACTGCAGTGAATCAGCCACTCCCAACCAAACAATCGAACAGTCTCGTTGCATGCTCCCGATTTCGGTGGTGCTCCTGATGCTTTCGTCACCGTTCTCCACTGCCGCTACCACTAACTACTCCTACCGCCGCACCGCCCATTCATCGTCACCGTTTTCTCCTCGTCCCCGCCGCTAGCCACTGCCCACCGGAGATCCTGTTCTACCCGGCCAGCGGTGCTACGATGCCATCTCGCCCTCCGCCGGCCGAACCACCACCACCGTTAGACCGCCCCCGACTCCCTCCTCTTCTATAGCCGGAGGCAATAAAACCAACCCCACCCCTAACAATTCGAACCCTAAAGATTCGCCGCCTCACTGCACCACTCCGGCTGTGAGTGACCTCGCCGGCGGCCCCTCTGGCCACCTCCCATCCCTCTCCCGCCACCCCCTCCCTCTCCTCTAACTCGCCGGGAGCCATTCCACCCCTTTCCATGCTCACTCTCGTAGCTTGCCAGCGGCCACGCTCCTTCTGCGATGTGTCGTGTCCCACTCGCGCGATAAATAGAACCCGCGGCGCTGGACTGCTCCTGAATGCCCGTGCGATGGAATCATGGAAGGGAGTGGGAGGGAACGCACGTGCCAATCTATCGTTTGGATGCCCGGCAGAAATGCCCCGAAAAGAGCTGACAGGTGACGGCCACGCTCAGCTACTACATTATCCCTCGTGATCTCCGGAAGAGCTTCCCGTTCCTCGGCTAACAAAACAAAAAGCACTACAACGACAACGAAGGCTGTGACGCGTATCGACATTTGCTGTATGAAAATTTCGATTTTGATTTTTTTAACCCTTCCCTCCTGTCTTGCTACCTACTGTAGTTACAACTTACACATGCTGTTCCATCGTCTGCACAAAAGCGTACGATGCCAGGACGGGAGGAACCAACAGTGTTTCTCCTGGCTGCCAACAGCCATCAGGCCCATCGAACCTTTTGAATTCCCTGTGCGTATACTGCTGCTACCAAACATTGAGTGAAGAGAAGGATCAGCTCGAGCTGGACGACACCGCCGCGACGATCTCGGCCCGGGCCTTCTCGAGGGCGTCCGGCAAGCTCTCCGGCTTCCGGCCGCCGGCCTGCGCGAAGTTGGGCTTCCCCCCACCGCCTCCGCCGCAGAGCTTCGCGATGCCGCCCACGAACTTGCCCGCCTGCAGCCCCATCTTGACGACGGCGGGGCTGAAGGCCGCGACCAAGCTGACTTTGCCGTCTCCCGGGGTTGATCCCAAGATCACCGCGGCAGGGTCTTGCAGGGTGCCTATGAGATACTCGGCGGCGCTTCTCAGCCCGTCGGCGTCCACGTCGCCCATGTTCTCCACCACGACCCTGCGGGAAACAGATTTTAGGTCGGCTCGCCAACTTTCTGAGTTGAGGGGTGGCGGTCGCTTTTTTTTTTGTTGCAGCTCCTTTAGAGACTGCGCATGTAGTGATAGTGAGGATACATTTGGCAATAACTAAAGCAAGTACCTGACATTATGGGGTTCAACGGTTGTGGCTTTACTTGCAAGAGATGCTGCTTTGAGCACTGCAATTTTGCTGCGTAGAGATGATACTTCGTTTCTGGTTGCTCTTAGCTCCTCAAGAATTGTGTCTACTCTGCCATTCACATCTTCAGCCTTAACCTGAAATATGAGTCACACGGTTATAACATCAATTGGGAAATTTAAGTGGAGAAACATACTTCCAGTCACTCTACCAATGTCGGTAACCAACATGATGTCTCAAATCAAGTGATTTTTGGGTAAACAGTCTGTTAACACGTGTGCTATGATCAGCAGTAAGAGGCATGCAGATTCCAATTACAAATGGGTTTCAAAACACTTGAAATGGCAAATCCAAAGCCCGTTTGAGCAGGAGATAAAGACCACCGGATGAACGGACGTATAGCCGTCCAACTGACCAACAAAAGCATGACAAACGATAGGAATGGGCAAGCTTTCTATGAGTGACATCATACCTTGAGGGATGAACACAAGCGTCGCATGTAGTTGTCCCGAGCACAAACATATTCAACAAATGCATCACCAGCAACTGCCTCTATCCTTCTGATTCCAGAGGCTATTCCCTGTTCTGAGATTATCTTGAAACCACGAATCTCAGCGGTATTACTGACATGAGTTCCACCACAGAGTTCCAATGAGACCCCAGGGACCTCTACGACTCTGACCTATCAGAGAAAAATACAAAAAATTTATAGGTTTTGTTATCGGCTCATCGTTATTGCTTCTATTCTTTCTTAAAAACTCAAAAGTATGAATCTTAAAGATAATCAAGATCCTTATTTGCAAACACTCATTACTGATGCTCTAATGACTAAAGAGTACTACTTCTACCAAAATTCTCTTTTAGCATAGGTTGCTCCTTTAAATTCAGAATGAATGATCTATGAACTTTAATGATTTTTCCAATCACAATGATGATATACCAACCTCTTCACCATATTTTTCTCCGAACATTGCAATTGCACCAGCGTTTTTTGCATCTTGCAGAGCCATGACTTTTGTCTCAAGATGTGTTGCATTGCCAATCCATTGGTTGACTAGTGATTCAATTTTCAATAATTCCTCTTCAGAAAGGGGGCGATGAAAATTGAAGTCAAATCGGAGACGGTCAAATGCCACGAGGGAACCAGCTTGTGAAATTTCTGAACCAACCACACTTTTAAGAGCGGATTGTAGTAAATGTGTTGCAGTATGATGTGCCTACAGAGAAGCAGAACGAAGTTATATAAATATTATGACCTGATAATATTTGTTTTAGAAAAATATTCATCGAACAGAGTTCACTTCTGAATTGTAACAAAAATATTGCTTATAACCAGACATGTTACATGTGCTACAAGCTAAGCTATCAGGAGTCATGAAACAAAAGTTATAACCTATAGTACTACAAAAGTTTTCATATAATCCGAAATGTTACACGCAATGCTATCAGAAGGCATGAATGAGATGAAACTAACTATCTGTACAAAATATTTCTTTGTTTCTTGTTTAAAGACCGCTAAAGCCCATGTAATAAAATCAGAACTCAAGTTAGTGCAATATCAAATAAATAAAATGAGGAACAAAATAAAAAAGGCCAACAAAAAGAAGCAAATACAATGCCACAATGTCATACCTTAGCACCCTGCCTCAACTTTGCATCAACAGAGGCATCAATTTCCTTGCCAACCTCTACAGACCCCTGCTTAATCGTGCCTTTGTGCACAAATATATTTCCCAGAGACTTTTGGACATCAGTGATTTCTATGACTGCTGTTTGTTTTCTATCCTCCCCTCCATTCAAATATAAGAAACCCTTATCTCCAACTTGGCCACCTGATTCCGCATAGAATGGTGTCCGATCTAATAATATTTCTACTTCAGAACCTTCAGAAACTTCATTAACTGGGTTTCCATTAACTAGGAGACCTTTGACAACAGCAGTGGCAAAGAGCGAGTCATATCCAAGAAATTCAGTATCAGGGATGCTCTTGACTATCTCTGTCTCATTTCCTACAGAAAGTTTGACTACATTATGAGCAGCCTGAGATTGTTTCCTTTGGTTTTCCATTTCAATTTCAAATCCCTTCATATCAACAGTGACACCTCGTTCACCAGCTATTTCAGCTGTAATCTCTACTGGAAAACCATATGTATCGTACAAAAGGAAAACATCCTTTCCAGATAGGGAAGGATTATTTCCATTATTACCATCACTTAATAAGGCCTCATCTAGAAGGTCACCTAATAACTTTTCACCTCTTTCCAAGGTCTGGACAAATCGTAGCTCTTCCCTTTGGAGTTCTCCGATAATAGATTTCCTTCGTGATTCGACATCTGGATCTATCTGAGTGCTAAGGTTGATCACTACCTCAGCCAGTGAAGGTAAAAATGCACCTTCAGGGTTTCCATGACCATCACCACCTCTTATACCTATCAATCTACCCATCCGAACTACTCTTCTTATCAACCTTCGAACAATATATCCTCTCCCAATATTTGATGGAAGGACCCCATCTGATATAAGATAAACAGCTGCTCTCATGTGATCGCCGATTATCTGGAAAACAGAGGAAATCAAAGGTTATAGGTATCCCCCTTATTTGTCACAAAGCAAGTACTACATCCTGAATAACACACTTTAAGATTTGTCTTCATGGCATCATCAGCTTTAGCATATGACACCAATGCCAAGCTAGCTGCCTTTTCTATAATTGGAAAGATCAAGTCCGTCTCGTAGTTGTTTGGAACCTATGATAGACGACAACAATTTTGCGTTAGATCATAACTTAAGCAAAAAGGTATGACAAATCATTTTTTGAGAAACAAAATGATAGGTAATACCTTTTGAAGAATGCGTGCCATACGCTCAAGGCCCATTCCTGTATCAATGTTCTTTTGTTTCAATGGTTCTAGCGATCCATCATCCTTTTTGTTGTATTGCATAAAGACGAGATTGTAGAATTCAATGAATCGACTATCATCGCCCAAATCCTGCATACAACTATATGGATATCACCAATTTCAGTAATTGAGAATCCCTTACATACAAGAAAAAAATATAATCTTTTAAACCATTAATTCCACAAGAATCTTTACACACCACATCTGATGATCCTCTCTCAGGATAGAAATCGTAATAAATCTCAGAGCATGGTCCACAGGGTCCAGTTGCTCCACTAGTCCAAAAGTTATCTTCCGCACCCATCCTCTTTATACGCTCTTTTGGTACACCAACCTTCATAAAATAAATATATATAGAATCAATAGATATAGAATCCATCATTCATACTGCAAGCCTAAGACTAATGCCCAATTAGTATGGCTCAAATATCTTTTCAAAGCCACGTGTCATCCACAGGGTTACAAAGTATAACCCCTGTACCTCTTGTGAACAGAATGTGTGAGCTTCGACAATTAAGGATGACCAATGAGGCAATGAATCATAACAGTAAATCTCTAGTCTACCATCCACTACAGTTTACGGTTGTCAAAGAAAATAAAAAAGCGACCTAGAAGAGCAGATCATGAAACGTGGTTAAGACATAGCTCACTTTCTAATTGTGCACAGGCTCCTGTAGCCTTAAATTGGCAGTGAGATGTGACAAAAATCATATAAAAATTTTAGATAACCAACCTCATTGTGCCAGATGTTGAATGCTTCATCATCATCTTTGAAAACACTAATCCACAGCCTTTCTGCAGGTAACCCATACCTAAATAAAAAGAATGAGAACTAGATACACTCAAGAACTTGTAAAATAAAATGAACTAAAGACATATGGGTAAAAAATCTTTTTGGTGACTAGAAATGTAAAGCTCAACATGCAAATCATTAGCACTGACCGAAATCAAACAGAAATACACCAACATTGATCACCAGGTCATGTTTTATACACACAATCATTGATGGTAAAAATGGAAGTATTATCTTTCCAGGTAAACGAAGAGCATGTCAATACCAATTCATGCCTGACAATACTGAGGACAACTCTGATATTCGAGAAGCATATGAGTATGAATGGCATCTCTCTGGTAATACGCAAACATATGGTAAACTTTTCAGATGAACAGATTATAATTCACCAATAAGGCGATCTCACTCCATGGAGAATAAAGGAACTGTACATACTCCTTAGTTGCCAGCTCCCATGCCCATGCAGTTGCTTCCTTCTTGAAGTAATCGCCAAAGCTGAAGTTCCCAAGCATCTCAAAGAAGGTCTGGTGTCGAGCTGTGCGTCCCACATTTTCAATGTCATTTGTTCGTATGCATTTCTGGGAGGTGGTGGCACATGGCACACGCCTCGGTTCCTGTAAATGGCAACATAAGAACTTCGGAATGAAGTATGCTGAAACAGTTGCATGTTGAAGCCAGGGTTGTCAAAATCTTACTCATCTTATTGGAAAGATTATATGATCATAGATAGAATCTTATTGCTGTTACAAATCTATCGCAAACATGTAGGATCATGCTAAGAAATTAGCATCAGATTATTCTACCAATTCAAATAAATGATTATGAATGAATACTTAGAAAATATCCTTGCAGTTGCAAAGTTTTAGCTTTTATTTATTCACACAGAACTACTGTTTGTTTAAAGCATATATGCATTTCACGTTTCAACAGATAAAAACATGCGTGCATCTAAAAACGGCATGTAGTGACTTTGGACTAGGAGGGGGTGCAAGAACTTTCTTGAATTGCAATGATTTTGTGCGTCCCACAAATTCCAAACACACCCCTCGTCCAAAAACCCGTAAATAAGATGTCCATATTATGGGTAAAAATGTGTTTATGTTCATCCATTTGACCATCTTGCGAAACATTTCCCATTCTGCCTACCACATTCAGATCATTAAAATTACAGAAGCAGATATTCATAAACCATAACTGTCTGTTCCGATGGTGTGCGTCCATTCCACAAATATATTCCAGATGCATTAAAATGAGCATTACGCAAGTCATAAGACACACCTTGCCAAGAAATATAGGCTTGAACTGAAGCATCCCTGCGATGGTGAGGAACACTGTCGGGTCATCGGGCACAAGCGATGAGCTAGGGAGAATCTTGTGGCCGCGGGCAGCGTAAAATTCAAGGAACCGCCGGCGTATTGCGTCCCCGCTCCACTCCCCAGGAACTGCGGTGCCCACTTCCTGTGTCGCGGGTTCTAATGAGGCTGCAGATTGCAGGGGGGGAATTATGACGTCGAGCCAGAACAGCAATCGCAGATAAATTACCAATTAATAGTAAAATTGCAGAGGTGTCATGCTAAATAATTGAACCTGACGAGCTGCTTGTTACGAAGAATCCGTTCTTACGAGCAGAATGCCTTTGTGCCCAGCCATCTCTCACGCAGCCAAACCCTGCACCCGCGACATACGCCCCAGCATGTGAAACCCGCACCGCCTCTACCCTCTAGAACCGTTGCCGCAGGTTGTACAATTTGAACAGGAGCAGGCCTCCGAATGAGCGTGAGGATGGGGGGATTTACCTTGGTGTCGAGGGGAGGGGCGGAGTCGGCGGCCGGAGACGAAGCGGGGAGGGAGAAGGCGGCGGCGGTGGGCGGGCGCGGTGGGGAGGAGGGGGACGGGGCGGGAGGTGGGGGAGAGAGCGGCCACCTCCATGGCTGAGGGGGTGGCTGTGCCTCGGCGCGCCCTTCTGGTGTTTGTGGTTTTGGCTTGCTAGCGCTAGGTGGTTATCGCGAAGGCGTGTGCGGCCAGTGGCCGTCGTCCGTTGTTATGGGTTCTTTTTTTTGAAGGACCGTTGTTATGGGTTCTGATAAGACCAGAGACCCACGGATTTCACAGCGGTAACCCATCAAAATGATTTTGAGAAGAGTCTTACAATTTGAAGTAGGATAATGCACTCGTCATACTTTAAACTCATCCTCTAAAAAAATATTTCAATCTGGTTATCAAAATTTCCTCTTTTATATTTAGTTTCTCCGCACCCATTTATCCTCTAAATTCTACTCTATACCAACTGCCGGACCCACCTGTCAGTCCTTTTTATTTTACCCACACCCGAATGGCCTCTCTCTCTCCGCCCCTTCTCTCCTGCTCCACCCCGCCGGCGCGGCGACCCTCGGCCCTCTCCTCCCTCCTCCTTCCTGGCTCGCCACCGCCGCTCGGCTCCTCCCTCCGCCGCGCTAGCCGGCCTCGAGCTGCGCCGGCGCGGGGCGGGCGAGAAGCGAGCCGCGCGGGCGGGGCGGCGGCCGGGCGGAGGCGCGCGGCGGCAGCGGGATTGGCCTGCGCGGCGGCGGCGGCGGCGCCGGGCCTCGACGGCAGCAGCTGCGGTGCGCCGGACGACCCACGCGGGACAAGCGGCGGCGGCGGCGCGACGGAGCGGCCGCGGCGCGGCGCGGCGGAGCGGCTGCGGTGAGCCGGCCAGCGAGTGGCGCGGCGGAGCAGGTCCCGCCCCCCAGCGGCGTCGCGATGAAGCGGCCGCGGCGCGGCGCGGCGGAGCTCTCCTCCACCGTCTCCCACCCTCCGCCGGCGAGCTCTCCTCTCTGCTCGTTGCCCTCCGCGGCGCGTGCGCGGGCCGGCTGAAGCAGCGGCGCGTGCGCCGAGCCGCGGGGCGGCGGCGGACGCGGCGTGCTGGCGGAGCAGGCGTGGTTGCGGATCCGGTCGTCGCGCGGTGGCGGATCCGGCCCACGACTCCCTGGCGCTCGCCCCCAAGCCGTCCTTCTTCCCCGCCGGCCCCGCGCCCGTCGTCCTCGCCGTCCCCGTCCGGGCGCCGGCCACCCGTGCCCCAGTCACCAGCGCCGGCCTCACCCCAGGCCCCAGGCCCTCCTCCGCCACCTCCTCGCGGCCTTCCTCCTCCGCCGCCCCGCTCCTCCTCCCTCGCCGGCGCGGGGCCATGGAGGCCAAGCAGAGCAGCGGCGGCTCCGCGGCGAGGCGAACTGGCGGCGGTGTGGTGCAGCAGCGCCCGAGCCAAGGCGGGGCAGAGGAGGTTCCGAGCATGGGCGGGAGGGCCGGGGTGGTTGGAGCAGCCGGCCTCGGGAGGCGGTAGCGGACCGCTGGCTCCTCCCCTGGAATCCCAGACGGCGGCTCGTCCGCAACCATACCGGAGGGTCTTCCAATACCCGCTGCGGAGGATTTTCCTATGTAGCGGAACTGCAAAATGGCGTAGCGGACTGGATACCGGACCCAGTGCGGAGAGCCTTAGACCTATTGCGCGACGCCATATTTTATGCTACCGCATTGACCTGAGCCGTTAGGAGCGCCCCTCCCCTGCTGGCACATGCCACGCAAAGTTGGCTCAGATATTTTTTTAACATGCAAGTTGTTCCAAAAAAATGCTTTATCTCCTTCATATAATCTCCATTTTGAATACCGATTGCACCATTGTATTCTACTCAACGAGATAAATAAAACTAGATTCTACTTGTATATATTTTAAAGATATTTTGGATTAGTAGCAATTTATGTGTAAAATATAAGTTTCATGCTATTGAAGGAGTTGCTACAATATGCATATATAAGTTGTTCGTTGTTATACACATAAGTTGTCACAAGACAGGAGGTGTCATACCCATAAGTTGTCACATATATATGATAAAAATTATCACAAAAATTATCATTTATTATATAAGTTGCACTAAAGCATAATTTATTATAAATATTAATTGTCATAAACAGAGTATGACATACATACCTAAATTGTCACAAATATAAAATGTCATACACATGAATTGTCACAAACAAGTCCTAAATTCCAGTATATACATAAGTTGTTGTAGAAAGAGAGCAAGTCATCACATAAGTTGCCATAAAAAAATTGTGAGCCACAGGAGGAAGTCTGGTTAAGTCAAGACCGGTTACGGATGCGAAATGCGTCTCGAAGTGGAATGTCATAAAGAAATGAAGGGCTGCTTGTGAGTGTGCTGCGTGAGGGGAGGGTATGGAGACGGTAGACCGTGGCTATATACATAAGTTGCCACTACACATAATAGCAACTTATATGTGTATATCATAACAATTTATACATGTATATCATATCAACTTTTTCGATAAACATGAAGTTTAATTTACACATAAGTTGCTACTGTTGTAAACATCTTCAAAATATATGCAAGTGGGATCTAGTTTTGTTTGTCTCGTCACGTAGAACACAACGGTGCAATCAGTACTCAAAACGAGCTCATATGAGAAAGATAAAATATTTTTAATAGACAAACTTCATTTATAAAAGGTGCAGCGTGTGAGGGCTCGTGGGTTGTTGGGTCGTGGGCGCAAGGTACATAAAAGGTTTCGGCATGGGTGACACATAGAGTTGATGGGCCTAAAATGTAAAGTAGGCAAGAGGTGGATCGGGGCGGTCGCGCGCTCATGCTGACGCGCGATCAGTCACCAGGTAGCTTTTTCCTTACAATTAACCATAGCATTTAGTAATACCTGGTAGGCCTGATCATCCGTTGGGTCGGGTCGGGTCGGGTTTGGGTTGGGTCGAGTTGGCCCGCAATTTTGTGTGTAATTTTCGGATTGGATCGGATTTTTTGAGTTTCGGGTCAAAAATTTTGGCTCGTACCCGACCCATCACTTGCTCAGGTCGGGTCGGGTTTTTTTCGAGTGGGTCGGGTCGGGTTTATAGGGTCGGATGACCTGTGATCAGGCCTAATACCTGGTCATAGCTGAAATCTTTACAGCATCCTAATTTCGGACATTTAAATTTAGCAACGGCATCTAATAAATTAGCAGAATTTGCAAGTCAAATTTGGATTAGAGCTAAGTCCATTGGCTGAAGTTCTCCACACTTTTGCAGGGGTGCAAATTGGTGACCCTTAGGTGCACCTCCAATATTTTTTAGTTCAAAGTTTTGTACTAATTTTCTAAAATAAGATCTGATTGGAGAAGTAGTATAAAATTTTGAACTAAAGAGGGTTGGAGGTGCATCTATGGGTCACTAATTGACATCCCTACTTTTGCTTAAGATGAATAGGCGCATATTTTTGTATTTCATGATTAGGCAGCAGTTACATAATTTTTTAAAAGAAAATAGGTGTGGCAAGTATAATTATACCGGACTATTCAACAGTTTCACGGGACCCTCTAAAAGAAAAATAACAATTGAGCCAGCTTTTCTGGCTCATCTGGCTCCGGCGCATGCGTACTATAGTGACGCTACAATGCCGGAGCTGGCAAGAGCCCGGCAAAAGAGGCCCTAAGTTTGGTAATTCTTTTAAACGCAAATACTTTGCTAACTTATGATGAACAGAAGCCACCCAATCTTGCACATAAAGTGCTTTGGTTTATGAAGATCTGATGGATGATGAGGAAGGAGGAGAAGCGAAAAAGGAAGGAGCCAAGAATGGGGAGAATATATGAAATAGCACTTGTTTGAAGTGGTGTTTAGAAAGCAGCACCTCTAATCTAGATATCCATAAAACAGCATTGTAAGCATCCATGTTGTCGATGAAATAGCATCGGCCCCCATTTCCCTTAGTTTAAATTTCCCGCCACAACATCACCAAATGCAAAAGACTAACTTGCCCTTTTTGTTTTGTTGACTGATTCCCCAATGTAGTAACACCTTTTTCCTCCCAAGCTAAATGGGAATTTACCAAAATGTATGTGTGGTGTGGTATAAGATGATAAAACATATCGGTGGTTTATTCAATTTTGTAAGGTGTTAACCGGTTCAGTCAAACTAACCAAGATATATGTGCTAGTATGGTATGAGACACTAAAATTATATCTCTTATATGACATATATGTACGAGACTATTTAGTAGAAGCGTTAACAATTGCTTCTTATTTTGCTCTTTTTTTATTGATATACCTCTCGGTAGAGACATTAGTACAGATATAATATATATTTCGGTTAGCCGATTAACTAATCCACTATGACATAACAGATTTTGATTGTTTTTAGTTTTCTAGCAAATTTGATAACTGTTTTGCTAAAGCTGAAATTCTTTATAAAATTGAAAGGGAGACCCTTGTGTTAGCATTGATAATTTGGTCTATTTGTACACGAAGAAATAATAAAAGATGAATAAAAGAATGGAAAATGTATGTGGGTGTTGTTTTACAAATCTATTTTGCAAAACCGATGTTGTTTAGTAAACATATAAATTCTAAGGGCTATTTGCTAGACACCATCCAAAACGAGTGCCGCTTCCTGAATTCCCCCTGGAGGGAGAGGCTCCCTGTCGCTGCGGGAAATGGGCGACTACAAAACTACTCGATTGCTCGTTTGTTGTGCGCTTGATTGGATATGGTCTAGCACGCAAAGACTCGAGGATTTAGACTGGTTCGGGCCTGAAATGCCCTACGTCCAGTATGGGGGGTGGTGTTCTCGCTTTATTGCTCTCGAGCCCGGGTGCTCAAAGTTCAGAGGGGAGCTTACAAGCTGGTCAAGTAGTGTCGAACCCGTGGGAGTCCAACCCTTTCCTACGTGGGGGGGCTTTTTCTTTTATAGTCCAAGGTGGGGCCCCCCATTTACATTTATCTAGTGCTGTGTCTTGGCACCGTCGGGGTGCGATTTGTCCTTGTCAGTTGTCGGGACCCACTCGGTCGGTCGGGAGTGGGCAGGCTTGATCCTGGCGATATTCTGGGCAAGGGATGATCCTGGCGATCCTCTCGGGCGACGCGTTCCCCCGGTACTGTCCCATCTTGGCTCAGTCGGGACGGCGCGACCGCTTGGCTGGTCACTCGGGAGTCTCCTCCGGTCTTGTCCGCCGGAGCCTATGTTCCTTGTCTGCGGGGTTATCCCACGCCTCCCTTGCATAGCTCTTGTCAGCCGGACGGCGCTCTTGGTGAGGGGTGTCTTACCGAGGTCTGGCTGGAGGCATCCGGTCACACTCGCTGGCGTAATGAGATGGTGCGCAGAGGCAACCATCATTACAGCGAGGGGAGGCAGCATCTGTAGACGCCCCCTCTCGTTGTGTCGCGGGGCCCGCATGAGCGGCGCTGTCCCCTTATCAGGGGGTCCTGCTGGCTAGCCTCTTGCCGTAAGATAAGGAGAGCCGACATCTTGGGGCCTGCACGGGGCCTATCTTGGCCGGCACGCCTATCAGGAGGCGCGGCGTTCTTGGAGCGCACGTCCTGGGTCATTGGCGCGGCTCTGACACGGGGCATTAGGTCGGGGGGCTGCCACGTGTCCCGGGAGGCCGGGCTCCCGGACTCGTTGCCTTAGAACCGAAGGCAGCTTCATGGCCCGGCGAGCCTGCTGGGCTCCCGATCGTACAAGTCTGGCCTGCTAGGGATCCCAGGTTTATACCCCCGTCAGAGGCCCCCGAGTGGCTCCGTGATTTTTTAATGATCGTGGAGCCGCTAGACTTGGCTTTGATGACTCCTGACCGGGGCATCCCATCCAACTGCTCGCGCCCTTAGCTTTCGGCGTGCGCCAGTGACGGCGTGACGGGGTCTGGCCCGTCTTGATGGTCGACTGGGGAGCTGGCGCTGTAGAATCTCATGGCCAGTCGTCGCGTCTTATCGCTGTACTGCGGACGCCTCGTTTTCCCCCGTTCGGGGCCGCCTCCCATTGGCGGGTCGTGTGGCGATCATGCCCCGAGTGGTGCGGCGGTCGCCTGGCGTGCTGGCGCTGTCCCGTCGATATTCAAGAGGGGGTTCGGTTAGGTGAGGGCCCTTGGAGTGCCCCATTTTGGCTGACCCGCTGAGCGCTGGGGCCGTTTGCGCCCGCATTGGCCTATAGATAGATGTATTGTGGGCACATGGTTCCACACAAGAAAGCGGATCATGGAAATCCCTTTGGTAGTTCTCTTCCTCATACCCCACACCCGTCCTCCAGATGTGAGTGGGCACGTCTTATTTCTCTGGTGCTAGAAGAATGCTTGCGAACGGCGGGGGATCCTCCTCAGGCATGAACTCGTCAACGCGTTCATCCCGCCGACCGCTGCCCGACGCCGAGGAGTTCGAGGGCTTGCTGCTGGAGTTAGGCAAGCCAGGCCACTGGTCTGCCGGCTCCCTTGTCAATCGGCGAGGGGGGCTCCCAGCTTCTGGTGGTCTCCTTGGACTCCTCCCGGCACCGGCTCGGAGACTTGGTAGCGGTGTGGCCCTTCCCTGCCGCGGGGGTCGCCCCTCTGCGTCCTTCTTGCGGTTGCCCCCCCCCCCCCCCCGGGATCCCGGGTGGGCATCTCACGCGTCGTCGACACGGAGCCGTAGATCCGCTGCCTCATCTTCCAGCTATGGTTGGAAGGCTGCACAGCTCAGTGCTATGCCTCGTGGCAGCGGGGGATGGTTTCGGGCTCCTCTCTCATCAGGCAGGGTGGTCTTGCAGCCAGGATGGGTCTCCGCTCCTCCCTTTGGAGGCGGGCGGTTAGAGTGGTGCGACTGGAACGTGCCGTGGCCAACGGAAGGAGATCATAGCCCGTCTTCCAGTGCCTGAGGAAGATACCCGGAAGCAGGGGCCGGTGAGGGTTTTTGGGCTAACCTCAGCTCCATTAAACTCCCCGTCGTCGGCACCATCTGCCTCCACCTCCGCAAGGGGTTTTTTGGCGCGGCTGATCCTAGGAGAAGGCTTGCGAGGTGCTACAAGAAGTCTTGCGATGTTCTTTGGCCATGTCCTCCAGCTTGCCAGGTAGTAGCCGTTGCCTTAGCCCCCTTTTGTTGCTCTCTTAGTGGGAGTAAATGGATTTGATCCATTGTATCTGCTGTTTCCCCGAGTCGAGGGCATATAGTTTCCATTTGATGTATCGCTTTTAGCCGATCGATGTAAAGAGATGGTTGATGAAATAAAGCTAGCCCTGGGGTTTTTTCATTTGTTGGTCTTTCCGCATTGTTTTTTTATTTTCATGCCTCAACGATGAACGACTCCACTGCGATCGGTGGCGATCCGAGGAGGTGAA
Organism: Panicum virgatum; assembly: GCF_016808335.1. NCBI lineage: Eukaryota > Viridiplantae > Streptophyta > Magnoliopsida > Poales > Poaceae > Panicum > Panicum virgatum. Next base: position 10,763,851 of record NC_053148.1, read on the forward strand.
CCCTACCACTTGACCTAGATGGCCCGGAATGTCGAGCTCGGTAATGGGTACGCCCATTTCAGGACAATCCGAGTGAAGTCCGACCCTGCCGCAGACGACCGGGTCGATGGAGCCCCATTGGGAGCACTCCACTGCTCTATAGCCTGCATCCCTGTTAGATACCCGAGCCGTCAGCCAGCTCGGGGGGCCTAGTTGGCCTCCCCCTGGAGGGGATTCCGTGGAATGCTAGAGGCTGGATCGGACAAGAAAATTTGAGACGACCCGACTGCTGCCAGGGCAGGTCGGGCTTGGGCCGCTTGGTGCTCGTCTCGGTTTTTCTTCCCTGGCTCTTTGAGTCAAGGCGGCGCTGAGCCCTCAGTGGACTGGCCTTCTGAAAGGATCGATGGACCAAGAGGGGGGGTGAATTGGGCCTTTTTCAATTTCTAAAATACAATTAAGCAACCTTAACCTATGCAATGCTAGTAAGGCACCAATTCACCAACCGGATAACTAAGCTACCTACACAAGCTATGAGAGATAAAACGAGAAGTAAAGCCTAGCAAGGTAGAGCTAAGTTATGATCTCTAAGTCAAGCACATGAATAAATTGCATGAAAGAAAATGCTTGAATAAAGAGAGTGGACAAGAGACGACCGGATTTTTTCCCGTGGTATCGATGTGTTGGCACACACCCCTAATCCACGTTGTGACACTCACAAAGAGTCTTGTCACCTCCCAAGTCACCGAGACAAGGGCGCTCACTAAGAGTCTCCGTTCACCATCCCGGCGTGGTGGAGATCAAGCCACGTACAATCTTCTTCTCCGGGCTCCCACAATCCTTGGCAAGCTCCGCGAGAAACACCTCGATCACCAAGATCGCCTAGGTGATGCCAATCACCAAGAGTAACAAGCTAAGGCCTTCACTTGAGCAAGAACCGATCACCAAGAACGGATGCACACAAGCTTCTCTCTACTCAAGTCCTTAATCTTGCTTCTTGATTGATTGAATGAACAAGTATGTGAAAGATGAAGCTCAAGGTGGCTCTTGACTATATTATGAGTGTTTGGACGTTGCCTGGTGTCAAGAGTGGCAAAATGACCCATTGGAGGGGTATATATAGGCAGCTCACACGGATAGAGCCGTTGGAGAAAAAGCTGCCAGAAAACTGCGTAGCACCGGTTAATCCGACTTACCTCCAATAGTCATCGTCGGTTTAACCGATGAATGTAAACTGCCCCTTCTGAAAACTAGCCGTTACAACTTGGGCAGTTTAACCGACGTATCATCGGTTTAACCGGTGAGTGTAGTTGTCCACTGATCAACTGAAAAACTAAGTCTCTGGACAACTGCACCGACGTTAACTCAAAACCATCGTCGGTTTAACCGGTGAGTACAACTTCAGAAATCCATGGAAAAACCATCTCACTGGTCAATTGCACCGACGTCTCATTTTAAACAGCGTCGGTTTAACCAGTGTATAGAACTTGAATTACCCTGGAAAAACCAACTCTGGACTAATGCACCGACGTTAAATTCAAACACGTCGGTTTAACCGGTGTATTGACTTGTCCAGACTCTGCTGACTTCATTTAACCGACGTATAGAAAAAGGAGAGCGTCGGTTAAACCGGTGTTAAAGACTTTTTCTGATTTTGCCTTTTCTGATTTGAGTCTTGAATGAAATCCAAATATTCTTGACATATAAGTTGAAAGCCACTTATTTGAACTTCTAGGAACCTGAGTGACCATAGTGTGCATCCATTTTTGATTGATCATGTCCATGCTCAAGTTACTTGGCCTTAACCCCTCTTAATAGTGCGATCACTACAAAACTATAAAACCTATACTAACCTAAGTGTCCTTCTCAACCTTGTGACCCTTAGGACTAGAAAGATCCTTAGTCTTGACATATATTAGAGTTGAAAACCGAGATCGCCTTTTTGGATAATGAAATTTAGGGGCCTCTTTTGACATATGACCAAATGAGCGATAATGATCTGTTAAGCTGCACAAACTCATTAGTCACAATAATGGTTGTCATTAATCACCGAAACATACCTTGAGGGCCTAGATGCTTACACCTTCGAACCTTGAAATCGAATCGTGCGGCTGCGATTCGTTTGAGACTTGGAAACGGTTCGCCGTCTTCCCTGCAGCTGGAAATGAATTGACGACGGGGATTTAATTGGAACTGTAAAGTACGCACCCGCGAAACTGATGCGTCACGCCGGTTGCTGTGGAGAGGCCTGTTCATGGCGGCTTGTGTCTCGAGGCGTCACTTCGCTCGGGAACCGCTGCGGGGTGCTGACGATGATCACCTATTTAATCATCTGCCTCCCGTCGCCTCATCTCCGTCATCACTGCTGCCTGCTAGTTGCTCGGAGGAAAACAGAGAGAAAGAGGGAGAGCAAAGGCGCGAGGGGGAAGGAGAAAGAGGAGGAGTGCTGACCGCCTTCGTCGTCGTTGACCGTCCCGTGATGGCCGACGGCAAGCGTCCCCGCGATGAGGAGTCCAGTGCCACGCCACGCGGTCTGCCGCGGGTATGTCGTGAGCTCTTCCAGGGGAGGTATCTTTTGGCGTTGTCCTTATTCTTTCGTCCCTGCATTTTCTCTTGCTGTATTCATGGTGATACCTGCGCGGTCGTAGGGTGCCGTCGACGGGTCCCGAAGCATGTACCGCGGGACGAGGTGGCGTTGGGCCGTCGGGTGGCCCTGGCGTCTCCGAGTCCTCTTCGTCCGGTGGGTCCCCGGCACGGGGTGGTGCTGGAGTGTCAGCCGCTGTCGCCGCCGGCTCGGTTTCGTCCTCCGTCGCGCTGCCGGCGCCGGTTGTGGCGGCGTCGTTGGTCGCGGCCGCTGGAGCACCGTGCTTGCCTGCGCCAGGCTTGCCCACGTTGGGATCGCCCGTGGCGTCCGCCGCCTCCTCAGAGTCCGGTTCCGGGGAAGTCCACCCGGACATAGCGGGTCTGCAGCGGGAGTGCGACCTGGCGCGTGGTTGCTTCTTGGCCGCCTCGGTCGAGATCGAGCAATTGCGGGACAGCCTGCGGGCAGTCGAGGTGGCCCGGGGCGCTGCCGAGGAGGCGAGGAGGAGGTGCGCTCGGCGAGAGACGCCGCAGCGTACGGCCAGGCCCGTGCCTTTGGTGAGTTCTATTCTTGATCGCGTCTTCCATCTTCTGTTTTTCCTGTATTTCTCAATTTTTGCCCGTAGCGCTGGAGGAGGAGTTGGAGACCGTCCGCCGCGAGGTGATGGACCTGTAGCGCCGCCTTGGTGAGGTGGAGGACCAGCGCGAGGCCCTGGAGGACAGCGCGCTCGCCGTCTTCCGTGTGGTGGACCCGCAGGCGCCGATGCGGGTGGACCAGCTCCACGCCCTCCCCGAGATCATTCGCTCGTCGGTGCGGTTGGGGATCCGCCGTGGTGCCACCACCGCATTGGCCTCTGTCCGTCTGCACACCGGGGTGCACCTCGGAGGAACCAACCCCGGGTTCCCGGAGACCTCCAGCGCGGCGGTTCGTCGGCGGACCATGCTGGACTTCGCCGGGTTCGGGCGGGTCATCACGGCGGAGGTGGACATCGACGACCTCCTGCGACGCGGTACGGACCCGGAGCTGGACGGCCCGTAGGGGCCCGGCGGGACGGTGGCAGAGCTCGGGGCCGGCTAGCGGCTGGTCTTTTTTTATTTTGTTTAATTGTAAAAAGTGTGTAAGTGTTGTACCCCGAGCCGTTCGTGCGGCTTGGGTGAACATCTGGGGCGTTCGCCGTGTGCGTGGCGCCCCTAACCATGCTTAAATTTGTGTTTGGTTTTTTGTTTTTGCTCTGTTTTCCGTCTCGCTTGGGTTCGCTTTTTCGAGAACATTCTGGCGTTTGCTTTTTCGATTTGGTTACGAGAGTTTTTGTGTGTTGTTGTGATAGGATGAACCGGTGTGGGCTTGCTGCACAATCCATCCTAGTGAAGCTCCCGAGCGCCTTGGCCTGAGAGTGCTCAGGGCAAGGGGCTGTAGAGGCAGGAAACAACAGAAAGTAGGATGGTCAAAGACCATGGTCTGGCCCCCGAGCGCTCCGAGCCCAATGTGTATGGGTCGGGGTGCTAGAAACCAGATAGCTCATGTGTGCTGTAAACATGTAAGGAATGCAGGTGTCCGCCCCCCGAGTGATTCCGGGACGGGAGTGGTCGGGTCGGGTCGCCGAGTGAGTGCGCTTCGTTGTGCGGGGAGACAAAATTGACAGGTGTCGGGCCCCTGAGTGCTCCGAGCCGGAAGTGGCCGGGTCGGGGCACTTGGACTGAGCCACTAGTGCTTCTTATGGGAAGAAACACAGTAACTATTCTATATTCCACGAGTTGGTCAGAATGTTATCGTCGGAGTCTTTTAGCTTGTAGGTGCCTGGTCGTATCACCTCTGCGATGCTGTAAGGTCCTTTCCATGGCGGTGAGAGCTTGTGCTTGTCCTTCGTCGTCATTACCCGTCGCAGGACCAGATCTCCGACCTGCAGCGTCCATTCCCGTATGCGCCTCTAGTGGTTCCTGTGTAAAGTTTGCTGGTAGCGGGCCGATTGGTATAGCGTAGCTAGCCTTGCTTCCTCCAAGACTTCCATGGCGTCTCTCTGGGCTTCCGCTGCCATTGTCGGGTCAAAGGCTTTGACTGTTGGCGCACCGTAGTCCAGATCGGAAGGCAAGACAGCCTCGGAGCTGTATGTTCGGAAGAAGGGTGTTAGTCCTGTGGACCGGTTAGGTGTGATTCGCAACCTCCAGAGCACTGCCGGCAGCTCTTCCACCCAACGACCCGCGAACTTTTTGAGTATGTCAAAAATGCGCGGTTTGAGCCCTTGGAGGATTAGGCCGTTAGCTCTTTCTACTTGCCAGTTTGTGAGAGGGTGTCCAACCTATGCCCAGTCAAACCGGCTCCCGTATCCTTCCGCGAATTCTTGGAAGTAGTGACCTGTGAAGTTGGTCCCATTGTCGGTGATAATGGAGTTGGGCACGCCAAATCTGTACACGATGTCCAGGAAGAACTTGACGGCTTCCTTGGAGTCGATCGTGGTTATCGGTTTTGCCTCTATCCATTTGGTGAACTTGTCAATTGCGACAAGTAGGTGGGTGAACCCTCCTGGTGCCTTCTTGAGTGGCCCGACCATGTCTAGACCCCATACAGCGAATGGCCATATTATGGGAATGGTCTGAAGCGCTTGGGCCGGTAGGTGGGTTTGTTTGGCGTAGAACTGGCAGCCTTTGCATGCATAGACGATGTCTTCCGCGTTGCACAGGGCTGTTGGCCAGTAAAATCCTTGTCGGAAGGCCTTTCCGACCAAGGAGTGTGGTGCAGCGTGGTGCCCACAGATCCCGACGTGTATCTCGAGAAGGAGCTCCTTGCCCCGGGCAATGGGGATGCATTTCATGAGAGTGCCAGTCTCTGAGGGGCTGCGTTTGTAGATCTCGCCGTCGATTACTGCGAAGGTTTTGGCTCGTCGGGCTATCCGGCGGGCTGCGTTGCGGTCCTCAGGGAGGACTTCGTGGAGGAGTTAAGCCAATAGGTCGGCTCGCCAATCTGTGTTGTCTGCCTGGCTTGGGTCGGATTGTTCCGTAGCGAGGCAGGTTGGGCCCCCGGGTACCTAGTCGGGGGCTGGGTCGGAGGGAGCGTGCTCTGTTTTTTGCGCATGCTCTGCTTCCTCTATTTTTGCTGTCTGCAGCCGGCTGCTTCGCTCGTGCCGACGGCGCGTTTAGGTCGTTGACGAAAACGCCGCTGGGCGCCGGCTTGCGCTCGGCGGCCATTTTTGCGAGAGTATCCGCGTCGGGGTTTTTCTTCCGTGGAATGTGGTGTAGCTCCATACCTCGGAATCTGCCTTCTAGCTTGCGAACTTCTTCGCAGTATGCGTCCATGAGGGGGCTCTCGCAGTTGGAGTTCTTCATGAACTGGCCGACTACGAGCTTGCAGTCGTCGTAGACGTATAGGCGGGTTGCTCCGATGTCGATGGCTATGCGGAGGCCGCTGATGAGTGCTTCATATTCTGCAATGTTGTTGGATGCAGAAAAGTGGAGGCAAACTGCGTACTGGAACTTGCCTCCTTCTGGGAAGACCAGGATGACCCCGGCCCCCGCGCCGGGTCCCATGACCGACCCGTCGAAGTAGAGTGTCCAGTACTCGTGAGAGATTTCTGGGGTCGGAGCTTGGACTTCCGTCCACTCGGCGATGAAATCGGCCAGGGCCTGGGACTTTATCGCCGTGCGTGGCACAAACTTGACGTCGTAGCCCATTAGCTCGAGTGCCCATTTGGAGATCCGTCCCACGTCATCGCGGTTGCGAACTTCTCCGAGTAGGAACAAGGTGATGACCGACACCTCGTGCTCGGTGAAGTAGTGTTGCAGCTTCTTGGCCGCCATGATGACGGCGTAGAGAAGTTTTTATGTCTGCGGGTACTGCGACTTGGTGTCGGTCAGCACTTCGCTGACGAAGTAAACGGGTTGTTGGGCCTTAAGGGCATGTCCCTGTTCTCCCCTCTCGACCACCAGGGCGGCGCTGACCACATGGTTAGTGGCTGCTAAGTAGAGCAAAAGGGGTTCGCAGGGGTCTGGTACGACGAGCACCGGCGGAGAGGATAGGAGGGTCTTGAGGCGGTCGAGGGTCGCCTGTGCCTCCTCTGTCCAGACAAAGGTGTCGGATTTCTTCAGGAGTTTGTACAGCGGTAAGCCTCGCTCTCCCAGCCGGGCGAGGAACCGGCTGAGCGCCGCCAGGCACCCGGTTAACCTCTGGACACCCTTAACGCCGCGGATGGGCCCTATGTTGGTGATGGCTGCGATTTTGTTGTGGTTGGCTTTGATGCCACGCTCGGACACCATGTACCCGAAGTTTGCCCTTGGGCACACCGAATGTGCATTTCTCGGTATTCAACTTGATGTTGAATCTCTTGAGATTTGCGAACGTGGCGCTCAGGGTGGTGACCAGGTCGTCCGCGCGTGGTGTTTTGACGACGATGTCGTCAATGTTGACCGCGACCGTCGCCCGAGGCGGGTCAGGCCGGTCGGGATCGATCGGCGGGTTGATCTGGTCAGAGAAGCAGGCTTGCATGCATCGCTGGTATGTTGCCCCTACATTTTTGAGACCGAAAGGCATCAACACGTAGCAGTATGAGCCAAACGGTGTGATGAAGGATGTCGCGAGCTGGTCAGATTCCTTCATCGCTATCTGGTGATAGCCCGAGTAAGCGTCTAGGAAAGACAAGATTTCGCACCCGGAGGTGGAGTCGATTATCTGATCTATCCTAGGTAAAGGAAAAAGGGTCTTTGGGACAAACCTTGTTCAGGCTGGTGTAATCAACACACGTCCTCCATTGATCGGTTTTCTTTTTTACAAGGACTGGGTTCGATAGCCAGTCGGAGTGGTAGACTTCTTTTATGAAGCCGGCAGCTAAAAGCTTAGCTATCTCCTCTCCTATGGCCCTGCGCCTCTCATCATCGAAGCGGCGCAGTCGTTGCTGGACGGGCTTGGATCCCAGTAAAATGCGGAGCTCGTGCTCGGCGACCTCCCTTGGGATGCCCGGCATGTCGGACGGCATCCAGGCAAAAGTGTCCTTGTTGGCACGGAGGAAGTCGATGAGCGCGTGTTCCTATTTGGCCGGCAGCTGGGAGCCGATCCGCACCGTTTTGGTTGGGTCGATGTCGTCGACCGTGACCGACTTGGTCTCGTTGGTTGAGACGAAGGCCGGTGCCTGGTTAGGCTTGCCAGGGTCAGGGCGGTACTCGGCGGTGGTGGCGTGAAGCTGGCCGAGCTCAGCCGAGTTTGCCGCGGTGGTGGCGAGGTCATAATACTCGCGACTGCTCACGTAGGCCTGTTCGAAAGAGCCGGTCATAGTGATGACACCGTTTGGGCCCGACAGCTTGAGCTTGAGGTAGGTGTAGTTGGGCACCGCCATAAACTTGGCATAGGCAGGGCGCCCAAGAATGGCATGATATACCCCCTTCCAGTCCACGACCTCGAACGTGAGGGTCTCGGTGCGTAAGTTGGATTTGCTGCCAAATGTGACCGGTAAGTCGATGTTGCCGACCTGGTATGCTTTCATGCCCGGCAGGATGCCATAGAAGGGGAAGAGGGATTCCCGCAAGCAGGCTCGTGGGATTCCCATGGCTTCCAAAGTGTCAACGTAGAGGATGTTGAGGCTGCTGCCCCCGTCCATCAGCACCTTGAACAGACGCATGTTGCTGACGACGGGGTCAACGACGAGGGGATAGCTCCCGGGTCGAGGGACGTTTGCTGGATGGTCGTCCTGATCAAAAATAATGGGCGTGGATGCCCACTTCAACTTTCTGGGAATGGAACTTGCGGCAGCACATACCTCGCGGAGCCGTACCTTCTGCAGTCGCCTGGAGCACTCGTCCTCCAAGCCGCCAATGATCACCAAGCACCGATCCACGTTCGGGAACTCTCCTTCCGCCGGCTTTCCTTTGTCCTGGTTGGCGTCGGGCCCCTTGTCGCGGCCGTTGCCGTCGGTCTTGGCTGTCTGTCGGAGGAGGCACTTCATGATATCACAATCCCTAAACTTGTGGTTCATCGGATAGCCATGGTTGGTGCACGGCTTCTCCAGGAGCTGGTTGAAGTGGTCGTTTCTCGGCGGACGTTTGTCTTGGCGCTCAGTCATCGCGACCTCGCTGGTGGCGGGAGGTCGGCGGTTCTTCTTGTTCTTCCTGTCCTCACGGCTCGAGGAGGGCCCGTCGCGATCACGCCGCTTTTCTTTCGCCGCGTGCTGGTCACATTCGAAAACGGCCCCGACCGCCTCCTCGCCGGAGGCATGGTTGGTGGCGATCTCCAGGAGCTTGTGCATAGTGGGCGGCTTCTGGCACCCCAGTTTGTGGACCAGGGTCTTGTAGTGCGTCCCGCTGAGGAATGCGCCGATGTCGTCGGCGTCGACGACGCCCGGCAGTGAGTTGCACTGCTTGGAGAAGTGCCGGATGTAGTCGTCAGGGACTCGCCAGGCCCCTGTTTGCAGTTCTTGAGATCCCAAGAGTTGCCAGGATGTACGTACGTGCCGTGAAAGTTGCCGATGAACACTTTCTGGAGATCTGCCCAGCTACCGATGGAGTCGGCGGGCAAGAAATCCAGCCAGGCGCAGACGTTCTCTCCCAAGCATATAGGGAGGTACTAGGTGATGAAGCGGTCGTCGCTTGCTCCTCCAGCCCAGCATGCAAGCCGATAGTCTTTCAGCCACACGCCGGGGTTCGTTTCCCCAGTATACTTCACGACGTTCGCCGGCGGTCGGAAGCGTTGGGGGAAAGGCGCCCCCCGGATCGCTTTGGAGAAGGCGTTTAGCCCGGTGGGGTCCGGGCTCGGACTCCGGTCGCGATCCACGTCGGGGTCGCAGGGGCGTCCCCCACACCGGAGCGGTGAGCGCTCCGGGTGGGGCGCGTATGCCCGCGTGTCTTCTGCTCAAGCGGCCGCGCGGTCTGCATCAGCGTGGTGCCTCGCCTGCTGCCAGCCTCGGATCACACTGCACGCGTCGTAGTTGGGACCGACGTGGTCGTGAATCGGTGGCCAATTCACCAACCGGCTAAACAAAGCAAACTACACAAGCTAACAAAGATATGAAACTAAGCAAGGTAGAGCTAAGTTATGATCTCTAATGTCAAGCACAAAAAAAGTTGCAAGAAGTAAATGCTTGAAATGAAAGAGTGGGCAAGAGACAACCGGATTTTTCCCGTGGTGTCGATGTGTTGGCACACACCCCTAATCCACGTTGTGACACTCACTAAGAGTCTTGTCACCTCCCATGTCACCGAGACTTGGGCGCTCACTAAGAGTCTCCGTTCACCATCCCGGCGTGGTGGAGATCAAGCCACGTACACACTTCTTCGGGCTCCCACAATCCTTGGCAAGCTCCGGAAGAAACACCTTCAATCACCAAGATCGTCTAGGTGCTGCCAAACACCAAGAGTAACAAGCTCCTAAGCCTTCACTTGACCTACACTCAGTTGGCCCTAGCTCAAGCACACTTGCTACACTTGCAAAGGATGAGTTCTTCAAGGTTGAAGCACAAACTAAGCACTAGATCTTCTCTCTTTTGCTCAAAGCTCTTTCTCTTCTTCTCAAGGGTGGCCTCAGGTTTTCAAGATGTCAAAGGCAACTGAAATGAACCAGGGGGTACCCTTATATAGAGTGGAGGAGGTCACATAGCCGTTGGAGGTTTTCTGCAGAAAAACCGTGACCACCGGAAGAACCGACGGTATAGAAAATATAGGCATCGGTTCAACCGGTCTCTCTGTGTCAAAGAAGTAGCCGTTGAAGTTCTGACACAGTATCTACGCTTGCGTCATTACACCGGTGCATGCTCCGTAGGGGCAACAGTTCAACCGGTGCTGAAGAGGTTCGCTAATCAACTCAAACAAGCGTTCTGGAACAAAGTACATCCAATGCACCGGTGCTTTGATTCTGAACCGTCGGTTCAACCGGTGCTGAAGAGAAGTTGGAGTCAACCAAACATGCTCTCTGGAACAAAAGACTTTCATTGCACCGGTGCTTTGATTCTGAACCGTCGGTTCAACCGGTGCTGAAGAGATGTTGAAGTCCACCAAAACATGCTCTCTGGAACAAAGGACTTTCATTGCACCGGTGCTTTGATTCTGAACCGTCGGTTCAACCGGTGCTTAACTTGATTTCTGCCTTCATCCAGAGAAGATGGACCGACAGGGCATCGGTCCTTCCGCCATGCATCGGATGCTCCGATGCTAGAGCACCGGTTCAACCGGTGCTGTTGATTTTCTTTGTTTTCAGCTGTTTTGACTTGGATTCGAATGTGACTTTGATTGTTTCTTCTTACAAGAGTTGTGTTGACTTCTATTGACCATCTTTTGCTGTTTTTGAGTGAGTGTGTAATATTTCTAGGGCCAACTTAAGTTTGATCAAGCTACTAACTCATGAACCCCTCTTAATAGTGCGATCACTACAAAACTATAAAACCTATACTAACCTAAGTGTCCTTCTCAACCTTGTGACACTTAGGACTAGAAAGATCCTTAGCCTTGACAAATATAAGTTAAAAGCCGAGATCGCCTTTTTGAATAACCGAAATTGAGGGGCCTCTTTTGACATATGACCAAATGAGCGATAATGATTTATTAAGCTGCACATACTCATTAGTCACAATAATGGTTGTCATTAATCACCGAAACATACCTTGAGGGCCTAGATGCTTACAATCTCCCCCTTTTTGGTGATTGATGACAACACAAACATAAATAACGAGAGAGCGAGAAAGATACAACAGGATAAACACGAGCAAACTCGAAAGCAGGACCAAAGAGCTCAACGGCTCAAACGAAATCCATAGATATGTCTCAAAGAACGGCATACTCAAGCGACAAATGTACATATCCATGAATTAACACCAAATGAGATACAAAGAATCAAAGAACTGATAACTACGAGCTCTCTCTCTAGCTCTACCCTCCCCCTAACTCTCTACCCTCATCCTAACACCTCTCCCCCTTTGGCAACAAAGCACCAAAAAGGAAGGCGATCTAATCCTGAGCTGGAGAAGGCGGGGTCTTCCGGCTGGGTCCGGTGGAGAAACGAGCGGCGGAGTCGTCGACGTCATCGTCCGTCCAGTCGTCGTCGACCGAAGAAGACTTCTGCTCGACCGGAGTCGTCGGAGCAGCAGAAGTAGCTGGTGTAGCGGTAGAAGCTGGCGCGGCGACGATCGTGGAGTCCGTCGGAGGAGCAGACGTGACGGGAGTCAGGTCTGGCTGAGTGGGGCGCACGACGGACGGACGGAGCACCTCGGGCTGAGAAGGAGAGTCGAACGTGAGTGACTGAGCCGAGGGGTGCTGGAGCTGGTGTAGGATCTGCTGCTGTCTATGAAACTCTGCACGCTGCTCGCCAGTCCAAACACTAGGCTGAGGAGCAGGAGCCGGAGCAGCAGTAGGAACAGGACTGGCAAACAACCCGGTCTGAAGAAGTGGTGATATCGGGAAAGATGACAAGGGTGTCTGCATAAATCCGCTAGCAGGTGGAGGAGGAGCAGTGGGGTCGAACTGGAGCTGCTGGGGTGTAGGGAGCTGAGGCTCAGGCAGTCCAGTGTGACGATACAGCTGACCGAAGCATCCCGAAAAGAATGTGAACATCTGCTGCTGAATCTGGGACTGCTGCTGTAGCTGTAGCCTCATGGCCTCCTGCTGCTACCGAATCCCCTCAAGCACTAGAGTCTGGGCCTCCTGCTGGCGAGCCTGCTCGGCTTGCATACTCAGCTGAGCTGCAGCAAACCGATCCTGCTGATCTGATAGCCGAGTAAGAATGGCAGCAAGAGCATCAGGCTGAGTAACCTGAGCAGTGGTGACTGGAGGAGCAGGGACTCGTGCTGCACCAGAGGATCCTGCCTCATCATCATGAGCTCCTTGAGGGACTGTAACAGTGGGAATGAAGTCCTCGTCATCCTCCGAGTCCTCTGAGTCAGTGATCAGGTAGTGTGGGAGCTGAGCCTCTGCTGCTGCTAGTGAAGCGTCCTCGGCTGCTGTCGGATCGTCTGCAATTCTGCCCTCAGCCAAGACACGCTCATCAAGAACCCACTGTGCTCGGCGCTGGCCTCTCGAGCCACGACGACCGTCTCGAGGAGTAGCTGGTGAGTAAAAACTGAACTGTGTCCTCGAGTGCTCCAGCTCATCCATATGCTCATTCTGACTTAGCTGAGCCAGAATCCAACAGATCCAATGAGCAAACGGATGACGACGGTGAACTGTCATGCCATCCAGAATCACATCCTCTAGCTCGCAGATAAAGAAGTCAACTAGGTCAAAGTCACGACCTGTCATGATATAAAGTAGAAGCCACTGCTGCAGAGCTGTAATCCCCTCATTGTATCCAATCCGAAATAACAGACTCTTCCTCAAAGCTAGATGGATAGAGTGTGCCATGGGAGTCAGCCTGTCCGGAGTCCTCGGTGTGCCAGGCAGGAAGGGCTGCTGGAAAAGAACACTGATCTCCTCGTCAGATGGTACGTGAGACTCATGAGGACGTCGAGGAGGTACCGTGCTGCCATAAGCCTGATAGTGTAAGAAGTGTGGCTCCTCAGCAATCTGAACTCCAAGAAAGGTAGCCCCTTCCTCGTCAAGCTCGGCGGCGCGACAAGCTCAGCTGGCGCAGCTCAATGAGCTTGAAGCCAAGCTCGACGAGTAGCGTCAACAAACCCAAGAGCTGTGCGCCGCACTCGAGCAGCAGCGTACCGCGCGTGGCGCACATGCCCAGGCGGCGGGACGCGTTGCCCGGGAGCGCATCCTGGCCGACGACAACGTCGACAAATCTCCAGAACTGCAAACAGCTGGCGAAAAACTCGTCGCTGCGGCCTATCTACTTCAGGCTATGCCCGAGCCATCGACGCCTTCGGGCCGCAACCTGCGCCTTGAGGCACAGGAGTTCATCGAGCAAGCTGCTGTGCAGCAGGCCGAGAGTTCTGTGTCCCGTATGCGCTCGAGGGCCCCGGAGCAGCCTGGTGGAACTGCGCACCAGGACCGCGAGGTTTCTGTGCACACACCACCAGCAGGGAAGGGCAAGGCAGCCGTAGCGCCCGGTGCGCGAGCGCGTCGGCAGAGTTCCCGTAAGGGAGCGAATCCGTGACACGCGCGGGCATGTTGCTGACGGCGACGCCCGCAACATCATCGACGACAGAAGGTACACCCCTCGACGGGGTGGACGCTTCGACCCCGAGCACGATAGGGGTGAGTCCCAGGAGCCTCCGGGCACCCGGGTTTTCAGCCGGGAGATCCGAACTGCATCTTTTCCCCCGCGCTTTCGACAACCCAACACCCTCGTCAAGTACTCGTGCGAGACCGATCCTGCAGTCTGGCTCAATGATTACCGTAATGGGGACGTGGGTTCCCGATCTTCCGTCAGGTTCTAGATAACTCTCGTTGTAGGCGGAGCGAGACACACCGATCCGGCTTCAGATCCTAAAACCCGAATCCAGCAATCTTAGCACCACAACTCCTCTGGTTATCAACCGTGTCACAACCCGGTTGACCTCGCCAAGAAGGCTAATCCCTGCAAGCGCAACGAAGAACACAAGCAAGAACTCGAAAGAAACGCAGCTCAAATGAAGTGACTCTGCAGATCAATGATTAATCTCACGAGTTGGGGTTTCACAAACCGATGAACGGCGACAACTGTTCTTGACAGAATGAATCTAAGCAAAACCCAAGTAACCTAATGGTGGCTGCTGTGTATATAGAAGAGAGAGGCTAGGGGGCGGCCAAGGGGGTGGCCGGGCAACCCTAGGGAGTACAAGGCCTTCGGGCCCAAAAACTGGCGTCGCTGCATCCAGGCAGATTCTGGTTGTCATGTTGTTTCGACGATTCCCGTCGACTCCGAGCGTATTTTGATATGGGATCAGTTGGGTTGGAAAGCTTATCTCCTTAGCTTTCCAACGATATATAGAACGCCCAAAACGAAGCCCGTATGTGGCCTTGGCGTCCGTTTTCGTGAGGCCTGCTCCTGCAGTCCGAACCGGACTCGCGAATAAATCGGACTTCAATGTGGATTGGGCTTTGAACTCTATCTTCGCTTGGGCCTTGGTCATATGCATATTGGTCATGTCCTCATCATTCTCCCCTTCTTGGTTTTGAGTCGTCCTCGACTCAAAGTCGCTGATGCTTGCGGAAGTAGTTGTTCCCATTCTTGACATGATCCTGCGTTGGTCCCCTTCTTGAAATTGAACCTGTTGTGACAAAACAAACAAAGAAGAACAAGAGGAACTCTGCGTGATAGGATTAGTCTTAAAATAGCCCTCTTTTTCATCAAATTGTTGCATAGCAAAAGAAGATTTCAGATTTGAACACATATAAACACGATGCACCATGTACTCTCCTTTACAATTATAATTGCCAATAAAGTGATATGTACATCGAGATAACCATGGCAATCCAACACATTTAAATTTCTCCTCCAAACTACTAAGTGCACACAAAGTATCAAACTCTATATAACCCAAAGTATTTAAAGAAGACAACAATTTCCTTTCATCCTTTTCTGTAGCAATTGGAATCAAATGTTTATTTTTAGCATAAGTCTTTGGTTCCAAAACAAAAGAATCAGTTTCCTTCACAAGTTGTGGCACAGTGATAAACATAAAACTATCACACAACTCTTTTTTATCACAAAAATCAGTAGAATATTTATCATGTGACAAAGTCAATTCAGATTTGGTGTCCACTAAATGTTGCTCTATTATAGCATGAGTGGTGGATAATTTCAGCACATCAAGAGAGCTCTTACCTGAGACAATTACCTGTTCATTCTCTATCACCTTGTCTTCTGTTTTAGATACATGCTGCAAAATATTAGGTCCAACAGAAGACAAAACGATATCTTTAATTTGTACAAAATCAAATTTAGAGGAAAGCACTGTAACATCTGAAATAATCCATTCTTTTCTAAAAGGCTCATTCTTTCTTCTCTCTGCTCTTTCAAGATCGGCTTCTAAAATTTCAGTTGCGGTCATAGATTTAAGTGTAATTTTTCTTCCATTGTAGTTGAAAGAATATCTATTAGCAACCTTTTTATGTACCACATCATTTATATTAATCCATGGCGTTCCTAGCAATAATTGACATGCTTGCATGGGTACTATATCAAAATCAGCACTACTCTTGTAAAAACCAATGCTAAATTCAATATGTGCAATTTCAGTTACCTTAATCTTATCGTAAGAATTTACCCATTGCATATAGTATGGATGTGGATGTGGCTTTGTGGTCAGACCAAGCTTCTCGACCAGCTCTAAGCTTGCAAGGTTGTTGCAAGTCTCACCATCAATGATGACTCGGCAACGTCGTTCCATCACGGCAAAGAAAGTCTGGAACAAATTGTTGAATTGATTTTGCTCCACTTTCTCCATTTGAGAACTCAACACTCGTTGAGCAATCTCAGTGTTTCCTGACATTGTTAGTAAGTAGACAAGAGAAAACACAAAAGGTTATCCCTATCAACTACTATATGTGGATGTGGATGGTGGAAACACAATCTCGCACGTCTTACCAAGATCTTACAAGTGTTCTTACCAATGCAAAGCAGAGGATGGTACAACCGGTGGCTGGTTCGTGATACCTGTGAGGAAGTGGTACCAAGATTGCAAGATCCTCTGGGTGTACTGATCTGAAGTAATATGTGGAGCTTCGGGGGGCTTTATTTAGTAGCAAGGATTAGCACAATTGAAAATCAGATAGCAAAAATTGAATAAATATCCAAAGTACTTATCAATGTTGCTGGCCTAAACGTGTTCCTAGAACTAGTTCAAGCAAGCAAGCGACATATACCAAGCACAAAGGACACAAAAGGATGCAAGCACTTCTGATTTTTTTTTCTTTTTTTTTTGTGCGGCTCTTTTTTATGCACTTGCCTTTTTCTTTCTTTCTTTTTCTATTCAAAAGTGCCACAAGAGCAAGAGACAACTCCACACTATCACAAAATTGTTGTCTGTAAATTACAGATTTGCTACATAAACTTATACAGGCTGTTTGACAAATTTAGAGACCCCAAACACGAAAACTTACAACACGAAAGTTGTAGATACTCTTTTTCTCTTTCTTTTCAATATATGGAAAGTCTCTTTTGGATAAAGGAAGTAGAAGATATTGACCCCGAAATACAGACTACTCAGAAATTTCTGGGTAACCAACAGATTGGCTTCCAATACAGATTAGGCGCAGATAACTACGTTTTCTGGAATTCTCACAATTGATTAAGTTGTAGATAATTTCACAAGCTTTCCAGAAAGTACTAGAACACAAAAATCCGAGTTCGTATGTGAGAGATATCAACAAAATACCGAACTGGACAGAAACAAGTCCGAACCGGACGTGATGACGGGATGGAAAAGGACACGGTGACACGATGCAAAACTCAAACCAATCTAAGAACTCGATCTAAACCAGCAACAAGACCACGACTATGGACACAAACTCAATGATGCGGACTCCGATATCAAAATATGCAATGGCTTAAAAGGGCTAATGGGATGGGAAAACAGCACGAACACAAAATTTTCTAGGGCTTTTTGGTGGACTGTGGGACAATGGCGAAATTGATGAAACTAAAGATAGATGTGAAACCTGACAGTAAACCTGAGTCTCTGAATACCAAATAATGGGGACGTGGGTTCCCGATCTTCCGTCAGGTTCTAGATAACTCTCGTTGTAGGCGGAGCGAGACACACCGATCCGGCTTCAGATCCTAAAACCCGAATCCAGCAATCTTAGCACCACAACTCCTCTGGTTATCAACCGTGTCACAACCCGGTTGACCTCGCCAAGAAGGCTAATCCCTGCAAGCGCAACGAAGAACACAAGCAAGAACTCGAAAGAAACGCAGCTCAAATGAAGTGACTCTGCAGATCAATGATTAATCTCACGAGTTGGGGTTTCACAAACCGATGAACGGCGACAACTGTTCTTGACAGAATGAATCTAAGCAAAACCCAAGTAACCTAATGGTGGCTGCTGTGTATATAGAAGAGAGAGGCTAGGGGGCGGCCAAGGGGGTGGCCGGGCAACCCTAGGGAGTACAAGGCCTTCGGGCCCAAAAACTGGCGTCGCTGCATCCAGGCAGATTCTGGTTGTCATGTTGTTTCGACGATTCCCGTCGACTCCGAGCGTATTTTGATATGGGATCAGTTGGGTTGGAAAGCTTATCTCCTTAGCTTTCCAACGATATATAGAACGCCCAAAACGAAGCCCGTATGTGGCCTTGGCGTCCGTTTTCGTGAGGCCTGCTCCTGCAGTCCGAACCGGACTCGCGAATAAATCGGACTTCAATGTGGATTGGGCTTTGAACTCTATCTTCGCTTGGGCCTTGGTCATATGCATATTGGTCATGTCCTCATCATACCGCCTAGCGTGTCAGCTAGGCGGCGCGACGGAGGACGCGGTCATCATCCGCAACCTTCCTCTTCATCTTGCTGACGCCACACGAACGTGGCTCGAGCACCTGCCTGCGGATCAGATCCACAACTGGGCCGACTTGGTCCACATCTTCGTGGGCAATTTCTAGGGCACGTACGTGCGCCCTGGGAACTCCTGGGACCTCAAAGGGTGTCGCCAGAAGCCCCGCGAGTCCCTGCATGACTACGTGCGATACTTCTCCAAGCAGTGCACCGAGCTCCCCAGCGTCACCCACGTCGAGGTCATCAACGCTTTCCTCAAGGGTACGACGTGCAAGAACCTGGTGCATGAGCTCGCGAGAAGCCGACCCGTCAACACCAATGAGTTGTTCGACGCTGCCACCAACTATGCCGCCGGCGAGGAGACTGTTGGTGCCATCTTCGACGACAAGTCGAGCAAGCGCAAGGACGATGCGCCCGCGGAGGGCAGCAACGTCAAGCCCAACGCCCCTGCCAAGAAACAGAAGCGGGGGAGGAAGGGAAAAAAGCCGGTCCCACCGAACCAGCGCGGCTCGGGGCAGGCAGAGGACTCCGAGGAGGCCTTCGCTGCCGCCCCGGACTGCAAAGGACCTCGAGGCCCCCCCTCGAGGTGGTGGTGGCCAATTCGACGACATGCTTTAGAAGCCGTGCCCTTACCACAAGGGCCCGGTCAATCATACCCTCGAGCAGTGCGAAATGCTCAAGAAGTATTACAACCGCGTCGCGCATCGCCACGAAGACAAGAAGAAGGAAGCGGGCGACAAAGGTGGAGATGACGAGTCCCCCCCAGTGGAAAACGCCTTCTTCATCTTCGGCGGAGTAACAACGAACATGACTTCTCGGCAGCGCAAGCGTGAGTGCCGGGAAGTATTCTCCGTCACCAAGGCCACGCCATCCTACCTCGATTGGTCGAAGGATACTATTTCCTTTGGCCGCGAGGACCACCCCGACTACATCCCACATCCGGGACGCTACCCGCCTGTTGTCGACCCCATCGTCGGCAACACCCGCTTCTCCAAGGTGCTCATGGACGGAGGCAGCAACCTCAACATCATGTACGCCCACACCTTGGAGCTCATGGGGATCGGACTGGACAAGCTTCGACCCAGCAAGTCGCCATTCCACGGCGTCGCGCTGGGAAAGCGAGTCCAACCCCTCGGCCAGATCGATATTCCTGTCTGTTTCGGCACGGCAGCTAACTTCCGCAAGGAGCTACTCACTTTTGAGGTGGTGGGGTTTCGAGGATCCTACCATGCCATCCTTGGTCGTCCTTGCTACGCCAAGTTCATGGTCGTCCCCAACTACACCTACCTCAAGCTCAAAATGCCGGGTCCAAAGGGCGTCATCACCATCGGCTCTTCGTTCGAGCATGCCTACGAGTGCGACGTTGAGTGCGTTGAGCGCGCGGAGGCTCAAGCGGAGGACGAGGCCCTCGCAGCCACCCTTGACAAAATGGCAAGCGAGGCCTTGGACTCCATGCACCGACACGCCGGGAGCTTCGAACCCGCCGAGGGTATCAAGAAGGTGCCCCTCGATCCGAGCCACTCCGACGACAAGGCGTTGCAGATCAGCGCCACCCTCGACGGCAAATAGGAAGTGGTGCTCGTCGATTTCCTCCGCGCCAACGCAGACATCTTTGCGTGGAGCCCCTCGGACATGCCTGGCATACCGAGGGAGGTCGCCGAGCACTCCCTTGATGTCCGACCCAACTCCAAGCTGGTGAAGCAGCGCCTACGACGCTTCGACGAGCTCAAGCGCCGGGCGATCGGCGAGGAGTTGCAGAAACTTCTGGCGGCCGGATTCATCAAAGAGGTATTCCATCCCTAGTGGCTAGCTAATCCAGTATTAGTGAAGAAAAAGAGTGGAAACTGGAGGATGTGTGTAGATTGCACTAGTTTAAATAAGACATGTCCGAAGGTTCCCTTTCCTTTGCCACGAATTGATCAGATCGTAGATACTACTGCAGGATGAGAACTCCTATCCTTTCTTGATGCTTATTCCGGTTACCACCAAATCAAGATGAAAGAGTCCGACCAGCTCGTGACTTCTTTTATCACACCTTTCGGCATGTACTGCTATGTTACGATGCCCTTTGGCCTCAGAAATGCCGGAGCCACATACCAGTGGTGTATGCTCCATGTTTTCGGAGACCATCTCTGGCGCAGCGTAGAGGCATATGTCGATGACATCGTTGTAAAATCCAGGAAGGCGGACGACCTGGTTGCTGATCTCAGGATCACATTCGATTGCCTACGGGCCAAAGGGGTAAAACTTAACCCCGAGAAGTGCGTGTTTGGGGTGCCTCGAGGCATGCTCTTGGGCTTCATTGTCTCCCAGCGGGGCATCGAACCCAACCCTAACAAAGTCTCGGCCATCACTTGGATGGGACTGATCCGAGACCTAAAGGGGGTACAGAGGGTCATGGGATGCCTAGCGTCCCTTAGCCGGTTCATCTCGCGTCTCGGCGAGAAAGGCTTACCCCTGTATCGACTCTTGAGGAAAACAGAGCACTTCACGTGGACCCCCGAAGCTCATAAAGCCCTCGAAAGGCTGAAGGCATCACTCACTCGTGCCCCTATTCTCACACCACCCATGGACGGCGAGCCCCTCTACCTGTACGTAGCTGCGATGACCCAAGTGGTCAGCGCGGTGATCGTAGTCGAAAGACAGGAGGAGGGCCATGCATTGCCCGTCCAGCGGCCGGTGTACTACATCAGCGAGGTGCTGTCTGAAACTAAGACACGCTATCCGCAGATTCAGAAGTTGCTCTACGCAGTGGTTCTGGCTCGGCGCAAGCTGCGCCACTACTTCGAGGCCCATCCCGTCACCGTGGTCTCGTCTTTTCCTTTGGGAGAGATAGCCCGCAACCGGGAAGCCGAGGGTAGAATCACCAAATGGTCTGTGGAGCTGATGGGAGAGACACTCACCTACGCCCCCTGCAAGGCGATCAAGTCCCAAATCTTGGCTGACTTCGTGGCTGAGTGGACGAACACTCAGCTACCCCCATCGCAAATCCAGGGCGAATGCTGGACTATGTACTTCGACGGGTCGGTGATGAAAACCGGCGCCGGTGTCGGCCTCCTTTTCATCTCACCCCTCGGAGAACATATGCGATACATGATACGCCTACACTTCCCTGCGTCAAACAACATGGCGGAGTATGAGGCCCTCCTCAGTGGCCTCCGCATCGCCATCGAGCTCGGCGTCAAATGCCTCGACGTACGCGGTGACTCTCAACTCATTGTCGATCAAGTAATGAAGGAGTCTAGCTGTCACGACCCGAAGATGGAGGCGTACTGCAATGCAGTGCGCCGCCTCGAAGACAAGTTCGACGGCCTAGAGCTCAATCATGTCCCGCGCAAGTACAACGAGGACACCGACGAATTAGCCAAGATCGCGTCGGGTCGGACCACCGTCCCCCCGAACATCTTCGCTCGCGACATCACCAAGCCCTCGGCCGAATTCAAAGATCCGGCGGAGCCGGACCCCTCGTCCACCGGCTCCCCCGGAGGGAACCCCCCGGCAGACGGGGTCGAGCCCATGAACATTGACTTCGAGATCACCTCCGCGGACGAGGCCGAAGCAATGGAAGTTGACGAGGCCCCCACTTCGTGAGACTGGCGCGTCCAGTACCTTGACTGGACGATTCTAGGGGCCCTACCCTCGAACCGCGCTCAGGCACGGCGCCTCGCCAGGAGGGCCAAGTCCTTCGTTCTAATCGACAACGTGCTATACAAGCGCAGTCCCTCAGGCGTAATGCAGCGATGCATCCCCGTCCCGGAGGGTAAGGAGCTGATCCGCGACATCCACGCCGGCATCTGCGGCCATCACGCTGCGCCGTGCACCCTAGTGGGTAACGCGTTTCGGCAAGGTTTTTACTGGCCCACCGCGGTCGCCGACGCCACCGACGTTGTGCGGACCTGCGAGGGTTGCCAGTTCTATGCGCGAAAAACACACCTCCCGGCCCATGCTCTGCAGACCATCCCCATCACGTGTCTGTTTGCCGTGTGGGGACTAGACCTCGTCGGTCCGCTGAAGAAGGCGCCCGGGGGCTTCACCCACTTGCTGGTGGCGATCGACAAATTCTCCAAGTGGATCGAGGCTCGACCCATCGGCAAGATCAAATCCGAGCAAGCAGTCCAATTCTTCATCAACATCGTCTTCAGGTTCGGGGTCCCGAACTCGATCATCACCGACAACGGCACCCAGTTCACAGGCAAGAAGTTCTTGGCGTTCTGTGACAGTTTCCACATACGTGTGGACTGGTCGGCTGTGGCACACCCAAAGAGGAATGGGCAAGTGGAGCATGCCAATGGCATGATCCTCCAAGGACGGAAGCCGAGGATCTTCAACAAGCTGAACAAGTTTGGCCAGAGATGGCTCACGGAGCTACCCTCGGTCATTTGGAGCCTGAGGACAACCCCAAGCAGAGCCACGGGCTTTTCCCCGTTCTTCCTCGTCTATGGCGCCGAGGCCATCCTCCCCACCGACTTGGAGTACGGGTTGCCAAGGCTCAAGGCATACAAAGAGCAACAAAACCAGCAAGCTCGCGAAGGCTCGCTGGATCAAGTGGAAGAGGCTCGAGACGTGGCACTCCTACACTCTGCGCACTACCAGCAATCCTTGCGAAGGCATCAAGCGCAGAGGGTCCGACGCCGAGACCTCAACGAAGGAGACTTGGTGCTGAGGCTTCGATAGGACAACAGGGGCCGCCACAAGCTCTCTCCACCATGGGAAGGACCGTACATAATCGCCGAGGTGCTCAAACCCGGCACGTACAAGCTGGCAAACGAAAAAGGCAAAGTCCTCACCAACGCTTGGAACATACAACAGCTACGTCGCTTCTATCCTTAAAATTTCAAGCTATTTGAACATCGTTTGTACTCACATTTTCAATTTCCCGAAATAGTAAAGTACGCTTTACTTGTTTCTTTTTGGGAACCATCCGGGCCCTCGAAGGCTAGGATGCGCGCTAACACTAAGGTACGCTCGGCTTTACCCTCGGCAAAGCCGAGCCTTCCTCGGGGGCTACTACGGGGGGAACCCCCGAACGTCCCCAAAAAGGCGCCAATGCTTTTTGAAATATTTTCGTTTCGACCCTAAGCTTCTTGTATCCTTGGAAAAAACGGACGCGAGGTGTAAGCAACTACTGTATGGGGCCGGCCGAGTCGTGGGGCCGCCTACGCCTCCGGGATACGGCACCCCCCTCACCACCCTACGCCTACGTTGCTTATGATCGCAAACTTCCTCGCAAATGTTTATCTAAGTCGCATACAAAGAACACAGAAATAAAGTAAAGAAACATAGGCTCGAACGCACAAGGCCTCGACGGGCCACACATTCAAATTACGAAAATAAGTCTCTTATATTCATAGTCGAGCTTTGTAATCGCATCCTATGAACATAGGCTCGACTATGATATATTCACTAATCTATTACATGGGCTTCGAGGCCCAGTCTTCCTACAGGCTACCATCCCCCCTCACGAGCCCTCAGGGGCGTCGAATTCGGCGATGGGAGGGATGTCTGCTTCGAGCTTCTCGGCGAGGACGGCGGCGAACTCCTCCGCGGCTGCGTCGGCTTCATCCATAATGGCCGACGCGGCGTCCGCATCAGCATCATCGGGAACGACGTACCCCGACGACACCCTCAAGAGATCCATGAGGTAATGTGTCGAGGCCACGGCGAGAGCCCGCAAGACACCGAGGCGGAAGGTGCTCTTGGTGTGTTCGGCAATCCGGCCGCCTAGCGCGCGCAGGCGGCTGATCACCGAACTGCCCGAGACAGCACCCTCCCCCTCGAGCTCTTGACACATGCTCACGACGGTCTGCTCCAGCTCAGCAAACTCCATCTATGCCACCGTGAGCGCGGTGTGGACCGCTTCCTTCGCCGCGGTCTCGTCTGCCACCTTCTGCCTCAGCTCTGAGCAAAGGAAATCAACGAAAGCTACGAAAAGAAACAAATCGGCGAAAACTCGAAGGTACTTACCCGTGATACTTTTCTATGCCTCCTCCCTCTGGGTCCGGGCAGCCTCTTCGAGCGAGGACAAGGAGGCTTCCTTCTCCCTAAGGGCGGCCCCCACGTTCTGGAGGGCCACCTCCATCCCCTTGAGGGCCTCGCCCTTTTCCCGGAGGGTCCCGGTGAGCGCAACCACGACCACCTCCTTGTGGAGGAGCTCGGCCTTCTGCTGCTCGAGCGTTGTGCTCAGCCGCTGCAGCTCGACGCTCTGCGCCTCAGCCTCCCGAGCCTTCTCCTCGAGCGCCGTCCGAAGGTGTTGCAGCTCGGCAGCTTGCGCCTCGGTCTCCCGGGCCTTCTGCTCCGCTGTCGCCCTCTGGACGTCCCGCTCATCGGCAACCCGCACCAGTTCCTCCTCCAGCGCCTGCCGACGCGCTCCCAGATCCGCCATTTTCGTATTGGCATCAATGTTCTTGAGCACCAGCTCGGCGTTGTGCTGCCCGAGCTGGCTCATCTGGGAGTATAGCCGGGTCATCTCGGCGCTTTTTTCGCGCGAGATGTCCCTCAGCTGCTGCAAAAGGAAGGACCTGGGTAAAGACACATTAAAGTTAAACCGAATCCGAGCAAATTTCAGGGGAAAATATTTACCTGGCTGACCTGGTAATCCGCATCCTGGTGGAGCTGGAAGGCGCGGTCGAGGGCTTGCAAGATCTCGCGACCGACGCGCATCTGCGCGTTCCAGGCTTCCTCCTCCTCATGCTCCTTGCGGAGGAACTCCGAGGGGACCCCGGACGGGACGATCGCCCCGAGATGGCCCCCCTCGGAAGTCCCCGCCTCGAGCGTGCCCGCGCTGGCCGACGCGAACTCGGCGATATGCGCGGCGGCGCTTGCCGTAGCAGCGGGGTCGATGTCCATCGAGTCCCCGTACTCCTCGCTGCTGTCCGGCAGCTCCACCACCGCCGCCACGCTCCCTTGCGCTGTTGGCACGGGCACTACCGCGAGAATACCCTCGTCCCAGGCCTCGTTGGGCTCTGAGACGGGGGCTCCCTCCACCACTGGCACCCCTTGCGCCGTCTCTTCCTCTGCGACGCCCTCGCCCTCGGCCCTCGGGGGCTCGGGGATGAGGGTGTCCTTCTCTTCTTGGCTGGCAGGGTGCTCCTGCGCGCCCCCGCCAGTTTCTCCTTCCGTATCCGGTCGGGCGGCGCTGGACGCGTCGCCCCGACCGGCCTCAACTTCAGTGGCTGCTAGAGTGGCACCGTCCACGCCGCCCTGGCCGGCCTCCTCGGCGTCGGCAGCCTGAGCGGCCGCTTCGGCACCGCTCTGGCCGGTGTCGCCCTCCTCTTGTACTCGGGCTTGCTGGGCCACCTGGGCCCCTCGGGCCACGACCGCCCGCAGCTTCGCCGCCTCCGCCATGAGGTCCACGGCAGGCAGGGGCTGTGACGCCGTGTGCGGCATGCTGCGTGCCCCGATCTTGAGGGCCTTGGCCGGGGCAAGCTGCACCGCATCCTTGGGGACGGCCCCGGGGCTGGAAATCAAGGAACACAAGCTGAGGATAATGGGATCGAGAAATCCACCAAACATGCAACAAAAACGAAACCGAAGTTTGCTTACCCGGATCGAGCACTCATGCTCCGCTTCCTCGTGGTGCTTCTTCGGGCTCGAGTCATCGTGCCGCCCCTCGAAGACTGCCCCGAGGGCTCCCCCCTCGTGTCGGCCTGGAGACTCGAGGCTGCCAGCACGGACGACTCCTCGCCCACCGCAGCCTCTTCGCCACGGACCAGCACCTGGGGCGCGGGCATCTCCTCACCGGCTGCTAGAGCCGACGAGTCCCGCTCAGCCCCCTCGAGGGATGGGTGCGCCGAGGACTCTACCGCAGCCCTTTTCTCCGCCGCCGCCACCGGCTCCCCCTCGTCATCGTCCCACAGGTAGAACGGCGGGGGGCTCGCGCCCGCAGCTTCCCCGTCGCCCATCGGAGCGTGGTCCTCGGCGTCCGAGGCCACCTCCTCGTCCTCCTCCGAGGACTCGGGCATGGCGGGCCGCGGTTTTCCCTCCGCGTGAGCGAGCTTGCACGCTTTGTCGTGCTTCGCCTTCCTTTTCCTCTTCCTCTCGACCTTTGCCTCCGCCGCGTCCTTCCGCCTTTTCATCTTCTCCACGTGGAGGCGATTGATCAGGCGTTGTTCCGGGACCGGGGGCTTCGAGATGCCGCTCCTCAATCCCTGCAAAGCACGCCCGAGATGGAGTCAGGAAAAGAGGGCTACGCAACACGCGCCGGATTCGAAGTTAAAAAACTTACCAGAGAAATGTACCCCGGCTCGGGGCGCATCTTGATCCTCCAGAGATTCTCGGGATTCTGAGGGAACTCCGCCACCGCGTACTTCACCCTCCGGGCGGCGGTGGTGTGGGAAAGCAGCTTGTTCGACGTCCTCGAGCCCTCCACCTGGCTCCCGGGGGTGAGCTGGAAAATCGGCAGGGCCCTCTCCACGAGAGGGATCACCCTCTGCCGGTGGAAGTTCGCGAGCCGTCGCCATCAACCCCTTCCTCGCCAGGTGCGCCAGCGCGTCGGTGAGGCCCCCGAGCTTGTCCTGTTGCGCCTGGGGCGACACCCCCCAATCCCACTTCGCCGGTCGCTCCCGGAGCACCCTGTTGGTGAACGCCGGGAGCGCGCCATGGTAGTTCCGAAGGTAGAACCACCCTCGGCTCCACCCGGCGTTGTTTATCGTCATCTTGCTGTGGATGTAGAGGTTCCTCCGGGAGTGACGCACGTGGAACGTCAGGCAGCCGGCGCGCGCAAACCGCCTCGGTTGGCCCCGCCCGCTCTCGACGAAGAGTTCACCGCGGAACAGGTGGATCTAGAGATCCCAGTGCACCTCTATCCCAAGGTACCCCTCGCAGACGGCGACGAAGACCGCCGCCTGCGAGATGGTGTTGGGGCTGAAATTGTGCAGCTCCGCTCCGTAATAGTCGCACAACGCCCTCATAAATCTGCTGACGGGGATGCCGAAGCCTCGCTCGTGGAGGCGCATGAAGCTCACGACGTAGCCTTGCGGGGGCTTCGGCTCGGTCTCGTCCGGGTGCGGGGAAATCCATGCCGGCACCCCCGAGTCGGAGTTCCGCGGCAGCAGCCGGTCGGCGACCAGCTGCTCCAGAACCGCCACAGTGGCGGAGGATTTCCCCCACGGCAAAGGCTCCTGGATGTCCGACATGTCTTCAATTCGAGGGGGAATGTGGGAGCGAAGGCTCTGGGATGGCTAAGGTGCTCTTTCTCCCTTTTTCTCTCTCTCTTTCTCTCTCTCCTTCCTCTTCCTCCTTCCGCTCTTGGCTACGGGCTCAGGATGCAGGGGAGGCGGAGAAGCGCGAAGCAGGATGAAGGCGAATGGCCAGGTGAACCCAAACACCCCCTTTCTTCTCATTTTTATTCACCATGACGGGTGCAGCCGCGGCCACGGCCCAAATCTACCGCATTGAGTGTGGTAGATTTCGCTATCGCTGACGGCTGGATCCCACGACCGCGGAGTCTCCCACGCGCGCATGCAGCAATAACTGTGGCACGGTAACCGGCGGGCGCGGCACGACTATTGCGCTATCCCATCCGCTTCGTCTGCCCGAGGCTTTCGCCTCAAAAGGCGCGCCCGCACCGCACAAATCGGGCCACGTCGCCCACTACCAGCGGAAGACCCGCGCGCGTGACTCACGACTCCGCGTCGTTTCCGAATCAAGACGGAATATTCCTTCAGGAGTCCCTTTACCCTCGAAGGAATCACATTTCGAGGCCTTACTGATCAGGGGTTCGAAGCCTGGCCTTTCGAAGGTTCGACAGGCGCCCCAGATCTCCAGAGTCAGGGACTGCAGGGATGGGCCGTACAAGCCACCCTCGAACGCGGAGTTCGAGACATCCTACACTGTGTTCAAGGCCAGCCGAGGGTGCCTAAAAGGGGGATCCCATCGAGGGAGAGCATCGAGCCCTCGGACCCTATCGAATGGGTCCGATCCCCGCCTAGCGAACCTTCGCAAGTGCTTTATGTGACGTGTCTATGGACCACGAGCCGACCCCTATCGAACGGGGAATGGACGTCCGCTTGAACAACCCGCTAATAGCTCACTGAAGCAGTCATAGCTCGCGGCCCGGGCATGGGTAGCATGACGTGCTTCACCCCTCCTCCCTGCGGAAGGGCGATGAGGGTCGTAATCGAAGTCGAGGGTTCCCCTGAATGCCTTCACACGGGCCTGGGCTCGGGGGCTCCTCGCACACCACGGTTCAAACCGCACCCTCGAATAAGTCGACGACCGTCAATTGTGAAGCTCCACGTGTCTAACCAAACCCTCCGCTGTTGACGTGCGCTCTCCTGCTGGTTAAGCTGAACGCCGGGCCGCTGTAGCGTGCCGAGGCCGGCTGAAAAAGTGCCGATGCCGGCTGAAAAAGATGCTGGACGGCCTCCCAGTAAGGCCACCCAGTGGGACAACGTTTATAGCCCTTGGACGAGGACAAACTCTCCTCCAAGGCCTCGGGGGCTACACCCGCGGGTGCGCTGACGCGCCCCCGCGAAGGAGACTTCACACATATTCGAGGGTCGTAACTCTCTGTACACCCCTATACCCTCGGTGATCCTCCCCGTAGAGGAGAAAGGGGACTTTATTGCTCAATGCAAATAAAGATTACAAAGGGTTACCGGCGCGAAGCCATCGAAAGATACAAACACATTGCCACCTATGTGGCAATTTTTCCTGTCTTGGGGAGGAATGAGTGACAAAGAAAGGCACCGAGCCCCTGGCTGACGCGACGGCCAGGCTGCTAGGGATGCGAGAAGCAGCCCCCAGACCTCACGGGTCCAGCGGGACGCTCTCCTCGCAAGCCTTCTTCTAGCGTCTCCCCCACCAAAGACCATGCGGGGGGTCGAGCTGGCGGACAGCACCCTCCGCACCGTCTCCCCGAGAGCAACCTTGTTGCCGGGGGGGGCGATGCGAAAAACAGCCGTCAGACCTGGCGCCAGCACCACGATCAGGCGTCTCCATCCCCATTCAGGCTAGGGGACATCGCAGGAGCAGGACCCCACGGGCCCAATGCTCTTCTGCTGATCCCACTGAAGCTGAGGGATGGTGCGCACGCCCTCTCCGGTCTTCCCCCACCGCTCGCAAGCATTCTTCTGGCGCCAAGGCCTAAAAAAGCTAGGCCACCCCATCTGGGGGCCGGCCACGAAAGGCAAAGGAAAACATTAAGACTTGGGTAATGCTAGAAGACAGAGCTGGGAGGTTGGAGAGGAAAGGGAACCCCACAACCCCTATTTATAGCTACGCCGGGCACAAAGCTTCAAAGCTTGTCGAAGAGCGGAGGCTTGTATCGCCCGTGACTAGGGGTGGTAATGGGTCATGGCCCTAATGGCCTCTTCACAGCCCAATAAGGCCCTTAAAATTTTTAGTTCAAAAATACATATGTTTAGAGCCCGATCCTTTTAGGGCCCGATCCTTAGATTTTCTAGTTCAAAATGTTGGGCCCTTTACCACCCCTACCCGTGACGACGCGACACCCCACGAGCAAAGGATGATCTCGGTCACCGCGCCGAGACACGACCAAACAAAATAAAGCGGAGCTGAGCCCCTGGACGCTAAGCGGTGCAGCATCGGCTCTGGCCGGCTACCCTCGAACGGCGCGCCGCAAAGCAACCAGGAATGCCGGGGCCAAGGCCCTATGTGCGGGACAGCGCGATGAAAGCACCAGCTGCCAGACAGCAGGCGCCGCAGTCGCCCTGGCCCCCCTCAGCGCGCGGACACGTCTTGTCCTTCAAACAAACCAACAAAGAGGCGCGTGCCTTGAAGTACTCCTCCCGCGGGGGTAGTACCCCGACCGGTGAGTTGTCACATCCGTCGGGCTGGCGCTCAGGCGCGTCTGGCGGGTGCGCGGCATTGACCGATCACGTCAAAGGGGAAATCGCTGAATTACCCTTTGGCCGAATCCATTGATTCGACCAAAGCCTCGGGGGCTACTGTCGGGTACCACGATTAGGGACACCCTAATCGAGGTACTAAGATCGCTTTAAAAACACAAGCACCTGTTAAAACAACTGGGCCCACAAAGGCCCACGTCCTGCTTCCCATTCGGAAGAAAGGAAAGGACTCAAAGAAGCCCAGCGTGCGGCCCATTCACATCCCCCTCGAACCCGCGGAACGATCTCCGCCTCGCTCGAGGGTCCCCCTCGGGCCCGCTGGACAATCTCCGCCTCGCTCGAGGGTAGCGGATCTACCCTCGAGCGGGTAAGCCATCTCCGCCTTGTTCGAGGCCACCCCTCGGCACAAGGGACAAACAGCCCTGCTGCCCAACCACTCGCCATACGAAGGCATTAAAGGCCAGCCACTCCGCCACGGCGCCCAGGACATGCGGCGTCAGGCCACCACTCCCACAGTAGATGTGACCGGGGTCCCATCCGCCGACTTCGGCCACCGCTCCGCCATCCCGGAGGCTATAGCAGCATTGTAGGACATGCGACGCGGGGCAAGACAGGCTCGGCACTGCTCCTGTTACTGTTCTGCCGACACCGACCATCCGAACTCGCCTCCCACTGGGGAAGGGGTCCGGCGACGTCACGTGTCCCTCCAAGAGGGACGCTCAGCACGCACGAGCGGAGCCCCGGACCTCCCCCTTGAGGAGTCTGGGACCTCCAAGCGTCCCCCGGACCTCCTAGTGTGCACGCCCGCACTCCGACCAGGGGGTCCGGAGCCGCCGCGCGCCCTACTACCGCTGGTGCATGCAGGATCCTAGTCCGCAGGGCCCACCAAATGCCACCGCGCAGTATATAGAAGACCATACATCAGCGACGACCACGCCGCCTTCAGGGACACTGCAGGACGACCAGCGCGATCTTCGCAGGACCAAGGATGATATCCAGGACGATTGCGACGCACGCCGCCTTCCCACAGTGTACTTCCTATAATTGCCCGACCACTGTACCCCCGCGATTCAGTGGAAGACGATGACTTCCACGCCCCTACTCATGTGCGCCGCCCCTCCTTGTGACTATAAAAGGAGGAGGCAGGCTACCTTTAGACGGGACGCTCAGACACTCCCAGAGGTGATCCATCATCGCTTGCGCTCCGGCATCCCTATTCGCCACGTTCAACCCCTCTTCTAGCAGAGACTTGGGAGCTTCCCTCCCTCTCTCGCCTTGCTTGTACCCCCTACTACAAGCACTCCGGGTGCAAGATAATACAGTGCCCTCGCACAACCCCTTTGCTGGACGTACGGCCCCGTGGCCGGAACCAGGATAAACCGTGCGTTACTGTGTTGCCTCTTGCATCATCATCTGGGACGAGGAATCACGCAGCATTTACTAGTTGGGATCCGGCCCCCCGGGTCGGGACACCGACACTTCCCTTGCGTAGCTCTTGTCAGCCGGGCGACGCTCCTGGTGAGGGGTGTCTTACCGAGGTCTGGCCGGAGGCGTCTGATCACACTCGCTGGCGTAATGAGATGGTGCGCAGAGGCAACCATCATTATGGCGAGGGGAGGCAGCGTCTGTGGACGCCCCCTTCCGTTGTGTCGCGGGGCCCGCATTTGCGGCGCTGCCCCCTTGTCAGGGGGTCCTGCTGGCTAACCTCTTGCCGCAAGATAAAGAGAGCCGGCGTCTTGAGGTCTGCACGAGGCCTATCTTGCCCGGCACGCCTGTCAGGAGGCGCGGCGTTCTTGGAGCGCACATCCTGGGTCATTGGCGCGGCTCTGACCCGGGGCGTTAGGTCGGGGGGCTGTCACGTGTCCCGGGAGGCCGGGCTCCCGGACTCGTTGCCTTAGAAGCGAAGGCAGCTTCCCGCGCCGGTTAGTGGGTCGTCGCATTTCATGGCCCGGCGAGCCTGATGGGCTCCCGATCGTACGAGTCTAGCCCGCTAGGGATCCCGGGTTTATACCCCCGTCACTCCCTTTTGGTTTTCTGTTGATTTGGTGGTGGTGTGTATCATCGATCTATATTGCCTAAGAAAAATCTCACGAGGGCCGCGTACTCCATGCCATCCTTGTCCTTTTGTTTCCATCAGTTTTTGTTACATCAAAAAATATTTACCATTTAGAATAATCAAATAATTTTTTTATAAAATCTTTTTAACAGATGAGTGCTAATTTGAAAGACGAATCTAATGAGTCTAATTAATTCATAATTTACTAAAGTGATGCCATAGTAACCATATGTTAATTACGAATTAATATATCTCATTAGATTCGTCTCGTAATTTAGCCTCAAGATTCTACACTTAGTTTTATAATAGATTTCATTTAATAATAATAAATATCAAAATTTCCATTAACGTGACATAGTTTAAAATTTAATTCCTGAACCAAACAACCTAAATCCGTTCCCCCTACCCCCTCACCTCAAAAAATTGACTGATGGCTTGGAACCTCCGCCACCATGATCAGTTGATGCTGGGTCGTGTTTGTTAAAACGTAAAATCAGAATTACACAAAAAGACAAATAATCGCATGTAGTACTAAATAAAGTCTATTTGCAAAACGTTTTCAGGGATGGATATAACTTTTCGCGACGAATCTAATTACGGTAATTAATTGATGATTCGCTACATTGATGCTACAGTATCATCCTCTAATCACACGTCAAAGGCATCATTAGATTCGTCTCGCGATTTACACGGAGGGTTGTGGAGATGATTTTGTAATTAGACTTTATTTGATATTCTAAATTAATGGTCAAAGGTGTAAAAAGTTTTCGCGAAATTTTTTTCAGCCTTAGGGCGCGTTTAGTTCCGTTTGCAAAAAATTTTGGGTGTCAAATCGATTCTTTGACCAGATGTCGGGAGGACTTTTCGGACACTAATTAAAAAACTAATTTCAAAACTCACTTGGAAACCGCGAGACGAATCTTTTGAAGCATTTGACCGCATTATTAGCACATGTGGGTTACTGTAGCACTTATGGCTAATCATGCACTAATTAGGCTCAAAAGATTCGTCTCGACGTGTACATCCAAACTGTGTAATTAATTTTATTATTCAATTACATTTAGTACTTCATACGTGTGTTTAAAGGAGAGGTGAAAATTTTTGGGTGAAAATTTTTGGGAACTAAACGCGCCCAACCAAACACGCCCTTGATCACCAACCCACCAACCAATTCACGGCGCCACTGTGACACCAGACTTGGCCCACCTAGAACCCAAGGCGCCCAGTCCCCACCCCGACTCGCGAATCAAACAAAGCGCTCAAAAATATCGCCGGTGCAGGTCCGGGCACGAGCGGAACGGCGCACCCACTCGACTCGCGACCCCCCGCGCGCGAGGTCAAGTCAGGCGAGGGCGATGCCCTTCTTCTCCGGCGGCGGCGGGGGCCGCTCCGGCGCGCTCCTCCCGACCACCTCCAAGCCGAAGGCGCACCACCACCTCCGCTCCAAGTCCTCCCTCTCCGCGCCCGCCTCCTCCCGCCGCCGCGGGGGCCCCCACTCCGCCTCCTCCCCCTACTCCCGCCGCGCCCTCTGCCTCGCCGCGGCCGCCTTCGCCGCGCTCTTCGTCCTCGCCTTCCACCGCCTCGGCTTCCCCTCCTCCCGCCCCGCCGCGCGCCCGCCCCACGCCCGCCCCCGCGCGCGCCTCACCCGCAGGCCGGCCTTCCGCCTCCACGACTCGGCCGCCGCGGAGGCCGCGGCGGCCGCCGTGGCGGCGCGGATCGGGCGCGAGGCGCCCGTGGACATCACCACGAGGGACCTCTACGACCGGATCCAGTTCCTCGACGCCGACGGCGGCGCGTGGAAGCAGGGGTGGGAGGTCAAGTACCGCGGCGACGAGTGGGACGGCGAGAAGCTCAAGGTCTTCGTCGCGCCGCACTCGCACAACGACCCCGGGTGGATCCGCACCGTCGAGGAGTACTACGACCGCCAGTCGCGCCACATCCTAGACACCATCGTCGAGTCTCTCTCCAAGGTTCCTGTCCATTTCTCCTCATTCGAGATTCCCTTTTGGCCTTTGGTCCTCTGCCCCTCTCGACGATCATCACGAGTCTGCTATGTTACAGGATTCACGAAGGAAGTTCATATGGGAGGAGATGTCGTACCTGGAGAGGTGGTGGCGCGACGCACCGCGGAAGAAGCAGGAGGCGTTCGCTAAGCTTGTCCGTGATGGGCAGCTTGAGATCGTGAGCGGCGGCTGGGTCATGAACGATGAGGTGAGTGGGAAGCAAATTTTTGTGGTTTAGATGGGGTTTAAGGAGTACACCGTAGTTTCCGTTTCCTTGCTTGTGCTTGTCATTGGCTAATTGGCATGCTATGCTTCCATCACCTGTCTAGGCTATGGATGGAATGCAATTTCATTTCACGTTTTATTACCTATTTTCCTAGTGATTAGGAATGAATTTGGGTTGTAGGACTAGGATGCTGTATCACTGTATTTCACTGTCTCTCCTTTTGCACATTGTGATCTCGAATCTTAGGACTATGTATGCATTCAATGCTGTTTCATATTTAGGCATGAATTGAGTGTAGCTTCTTTTGGATTTGTAGCTCGTTGGTTTGCGTGCTTGTAGTTTCTATGCTTAGAGTTGATTCTGGGCTAGTCTGCTTCTAGGGTGTTGTGTATTTGTGACTCCTGTGCTACCCACCCACCTCATACTTAGGAAATTTTACAGATTCTGTGGCAACTGAGCATGCATTTATGCCACACACTGACACTGTGTTGCTCTAGAATTTGAAAATTAGTACACATGCTGAGGAGATTCAACTAACAGTCAAGACTGGCTAAATAGCTACAAATAGCACTTAATTTATTTTTGCTGCTGCTGTGAGCTTCTTTCTATTCTTCAGCCATTCTTTGTTCTACAGATATGAACGTCTCCTTTGGAGATATGTTGATTATCCTGTTTATAACACTGTCATTTCTATCGTCCTGTCTGTTGTTTTAATCTTTTGTGCCAAAATATATTCTCATATTTATTTCTCTTTATTAAAGGGAAGCTACATTGAATTCCATTTATTTTTCAATGCAGGCAAACTCCCACTACTTTGCCATCATAGAACAGGCAAGTATACACAAAGAGTAACTCTTATATCTTTGCTCTTTGCTAAATATTGTTCTTATGACTATCCGTAGCTGATGTGTAAATGAGGTGCATTCTTTATCCCTTTCTTATTTGAAACTCCCCATATGAACACACCATGTTGAAAAGTACATGGAACTGTAAATGTCAAAGGAAAATATGCTTAGAGATTTGCTATAGACTCTGGTTTGATGCTATTTACTTATTTTGCTCATGTTTTAAAGCTGGGATCAAGTTTTCTGCAGTATTTTTCAAACTTAGAGCAAGAGCACACCACAGATTATGGGATAGTATATTCAAAAAGGATAACTTCATACTCTTGGTTTGAGATGGCAACAGGATGACTTATGGGAACTAGCTATGCTATCGCTTTTTCCCGAGTGTTTCATTGTGCAGTTTCGCGCATAGTGCATAATAACACTTATGAATGGTACAGGTTTGCTTATATTTGAATATAATAAATCTAATTAGCATAGGCCTGTGGGATGATACAAACATGGCCCATTGCATGAAATCCTCATCTCAGAAGCTTTTAAATAAACCGCTTAGTGGATGGGTCTAATGATCTATATCATGGATTAGAAAAAGAAACACAAACTCTTTAAATGCCTACCCCCTTGATAGCGAGGCGTCAACTGGAGAACGCCATTCCATGTGTGAAAGATATGTGGGCCTTGGGTCTTATATCACCTCTATGCTGGGGTCTAGGCAGGCAATATTTCCTTTGATTTTTTCCCTTGTTTTTGCCGCGCGGGGGTCGGGGGCTGGGTTTCTTTCATTGCACCTATATATTATCCAAGAACGGGAGCTCATACTTTTTTTCCTTCCAAACTGGTGTGCCTGAGGGATTGAACCTGGGCCAATGGCTTGCACCTTACACCTCTTTGCCATTTATAATGGATACTACTGGTATCTGTCGTATTTACATATGGTTATTAGTCAATTTTTTTATCTAGTGAGACATAAAAGGTATTATTAAAGTTTTTATTTGAAAGGAAAATTTCAAAAGACCAATTTCACAGTCCATAAAGAGGGGCTGTTATTTTTCCTTGTAAGTTCCACAGTGGTGCTTGAACTTCAGGATTCAAGGAGAAATCGATCAATCCAACCAAAGGAGTAAATGCAGTGTATATCTCATTGGAACCGGGCTACATGCGATATATATTTTTAATGCAAAATCAATATTTTAATTTTGCACTACAATGCCTGATTTGGTATTGGTCCCTATGAGCGAAGTTGATATTTGTTGGATATGATTATAATGCATGACTTGGACAATTATTTAATTATGATGAAGTTTATTGACCTTTGTGATTTCTTCCACAGATGATGGAGGGGAACATGTGGCTCAATGATACTATTGGAGTTGTTCCTAAAAATTCTTGGTCAATCGACCCATTTGGTTATTCATCTACAATGGCTTATTTGCTTAGGAGAATGGGTTTCCATAACATGTTAATCCAGAGAACGCACTATGAGCTGAAAAAGGAGCTTGCAATGAAAAAGAATCTTGAATATTTGTGGAGGCAGAACTGGGATATTGAAGAAACAACTGACATTTTTGTTCATATGATGCCCTTCTATTCTTATGATATTCCACATACATGTGGGCCTGAACCAGCTATCTGCTGCCAGTTTGACTTTGCTCGAATGCGTGGTTTCAGCTATGAATCCTGCCCATGGAGATTTGATCCTGTTGAGACAGATGCTGACAATGTGCAAGAGAGAGCAACGAAACTTCTAGATCAGTACAGGAAAAAGTCAACCTTGTACAGAACAAATACACTTCTCATTCCTTTGGGTGATGATTTCCGATATGTTAGCGTGGATGAAGCAGAGGTACAATTCCGCAATTACGAGAAGCTTTTTGATTACATAAACTCAAATCCCCATCTTAATGCTGAAGTCAAATTTGGTACCCTGGAGGATTACTTCTCCACACTAAGAGATGAAGCTGAAAAGATAAACTATTCACGCCCAGGTGAATTGGGTTCTGCTGAGTTGCAAGGTTTTCCAACACTTTCAGGGGATTTCTTTACATATGCTGATAGAAATCAGGATTACTGGAGTGGTTACTATGTATCAAGGCCATTCTTCAAAGCTGTTGACCGTGTACTAGAACAAACGCTCCGTGCCTCAGAGATTCTGGGTTCATTTGTTCTAGGGTACTGTCAGAAGTTTCAGTGTGCGAAACTCCCCATCAGCTTCTCACACAAACTGACAGCAGCAAGGAGGAATTTGGCTCTTTTTCAGCATCATGATGGGGTAACTGGCACAGCTAAGGATCATGTTGTGGTGGACTATGGCACTAGAATGCACACTTCACTGCAAGATCTACAGTTATTTATGTCCAGGGCGGTTGAAGTGCTTTTAGGAGATTTCCATGATAGATCTGACCCTACATTGCTATCACATTTTGAAACAGTGCAGGAACGTTCAAAATATGATGTTCAGCCGGTGCATAGGGTTCTTGACCCTCATGAAGGGAAGGCACAATCGATTGTCTTTTTTAACCCAATAGAACAAACAAGGGATGAGATTGTTATGGTTGTTGTAAGTACTCCTGATGTTTCTGTTCTGAATTCAAATGGTTCCTGTTTGCAAAGTCAAGTTTCCCCAGAGTGGCAGTTTGTCAGCGATGAAAAGATATCCACAGGCCGTCACCGTCTTTACTGGAGGGCTTCTGTTCCTGCACTAGGTTTGGAGACCTACTATGTGGTTACTGGGCAGGATTGTGAAAAGGCTACTCCTGCTGTTGTAAAAACATTCACAGCTTCACAGCAATTTCCTTGCCCTGAACCATATGTTTGTTCAAAGCTGGAAGGCAAAACAGTGGAGATGAAGAACTCTCATTACACTCTTTCTTTTGATGTAAGTCATGGCCTTCTTCAGACAGTAACTGGTCACAAGGATGGGGAACAGACTGTGATAGGTGAAGAAATTGGCATGTACAAAAGCCGTGGAAGTGGAGCGTATTTGTTCAAACCAATTGGGGAAGCTCGTTCAATTGTCGAGGAAGGAGGACATTTCATCCTTACTGAAGGGCCATTGGTTCAAGAAGCCCATTCTCTTCCAAAAACTGAATGGCATAAGCCACCTCTCTCACATAGTACACGCATTTACGATTGTGGGGACTCTATACAGGATATGCTGATCGAGAAGGAATACCATGTTGAGCTTGTCGGCCATGTTTTTAATGATAAGGAACTTATTGTCAGGTACAAGACAAATATTGACAACCAAAGGATCTTCTATTCTGATCTAAATGGCTTTCAGATGAGTAGGAGGCAGACATATGATAAGATCCCTCTACAGGGAAATTATTACCCAATGCCATCACTTGCCTTCTTGCAGGATTCACTTGGTAATCGGTTTTCTGTACACTCCAAGCAGTCATTAGGGGCAGCAAGCTTGAAAAATGGATGGTTAGAGATTATGTTGGATCGTAGGCTGGTTCAGGATGATGGCCGTGGTCTGGGGCAGGGAGTAATGGACAACCGGCCCATGAATGTTATATTCCATCTCCTCAGGGAGTCCAATGTCTCAGCTTTGCCTAAAACCCATAGTTTGCTTACGCTTCAACCATCTCTCCTCTCGCACCGTGTTGGGGCGCATCTGAACTACCCAATGCATGCTTTTATGAGCAAAAAACCTCATGAAAAATCCTTCAAGCTGCCTCAACAGTCATTCACTCCATTAACTGCTTCTTTGCCCTGCGATGTACATATTGTGAACTTAAAGGTCCCCCAGCCCCTAAGATTTCCTCATGCTGAAGCAGCCAGCCAAAGATTTGCCATTCTGTTGCAGAGGAGAGGCTGGGACTCATCATATTGCAAAAGGGGCGGATTGCATTGTACAACAGTTGGGGAAGAACCAGTAAATCTGTTCTACATGTTCAAAGATCTCTCAGCTGTGAATGTGAAGGCGACTTCGCTGAATCTCTTACACGATGACCCTGAAATGCTAGGGTACCTTGAGCAGATCGGTGATGTTGCTCAGGAGGGAAATGTTCTTATCTCACCAATGGAGATTCAGGCATACAAGTTAGACCTACAGCTACCATCATCGCAGGAAGAGTAGTTTGCCTACAACTTAGACTGAAGTCTGAAGATGGATCTTGAAACAGTTGATAGTGGAAGCAAGATTGTGCTGGAACAAATACAGTGCTGCATGTATATGTGTTCATACGTTGGTGATTGAACCTCTTGAACTTCCTGACCGTTGCTGCTGAGGCATTTGGTTACAGCCTTTCTGTTGACGAAGGTGCATACATTTTTTCTGGTTATGCACAATGGTTTGGAAGATTTGCGGCACACTGAAGCATAGCTAATTCTTAGTGTCCATTTGTGTCTGCTCACTACTATAGTGTTGCTCCTGCCAATGCTAACACAACAACAAGAACCTATATCAGACAAGTTTTGTAATTTGTATATTTCTATTTTGCATCTTTCTTTTTGTAGTTTCATCAGCCTGCTGGCAGAAACCAGATAGTTTAGGTACACGATTCTTGATTTTGAGATAATATGTACAAAATTCTGCTTGTAAGCACATCAGGATTGCTCGAGTGCCTCACCCCACCTTCTTTATCGGGGTTTCATCCATCAGTTCTGGCTACAAAGTTCCCAAACATTGCTTGACACTGTATGCTTTGTTGCAACATTTTGACAAACCTAATTGTCCAGACACTGTGATCTGCGGTCAGTTTGTAGTCAGGTTTGGCCAGCCCTTGGGTTGTTTTGCCATCCTGTTGCTTGATCTGATACTACACTTTTGGCCTACCATACTTTCTGTACTGGCTTTCTTGCCATTTGCCACACTGGTAGGGAAATCTGCAAAAAGTATATTGGCTAAGTATAGCAAAGAATATCTTGCATTTGTTGCAAGCTGTGGACCTTTTCCCCTATTTTTATGATCTCAGCATACCAAAGAAAAATTTTGTGACAACATCTCGCAATCGCAAGCACATGACTGTATCCAAACTATTTACAAGCAGTACAAGATACATCCATGACTACATGTCCTTGCAAGGAACTGCTCCGGAAGGAAACTGAACATAGAACTTTCTCATTGCTAAATGCTAAACTCCACATATGCATTCTACCCTCAAGCGAATCTCCACAAGCAATTTGTTGCATGATTATCCAGCTCGCGGTCAGGGTCTTGCTTTAGAGTTTAGGCCGTATATCAGGGGGTCTGAAACCCAGGCAACTAATGAATAAAAACCTCACAAATTTGTATAATCTCAGCTCTAAGCTTGGAGAAAAGAAAAGGCATCTGAAAATGCTCCGATAGTGGGATCTTCAAACGCTCTGCTGTCTTGCTAAGACAAGTAGTTCTCACTTCACATGAACCGATTTGTTGCAGCTAACCCAACCTGAAGAAAACGGAAAGTGACGATTTAGTTGCAATTTTACTGAATAAAAAAAATGTTATGACAAGGCCATGCAAATTCTATAATAACATAGGTTGGTGCCACTGAGAAGAAATCCCCATCATAACAGGAAGATAGCATTAGGGTTGGGGCCATAATAAATTCATTCTGATGTGTTTGAAAGGAACTACTTGTGATGCTACTCTCATTTTCCAAGGCGTCCTTAAGAAATTTCATTGGTGTACCTAACAAATCTAATGGCATGGATGACAGAGTTTATTGGTTTGGCTTCTATTACCTTACCTTGACATGTATTGAGCTGAGTCTCTTCTTACAGAAGAAGTGTTTGGCTCTGCCATGGGGTTGGTGACCAATCCGCCTCCCTGACCTCCAAACTTTTGCCTGTCCCACTTGTAAGAAGCTTTGCTCTCCTCAGAGTAGTTTGGTGCATCTGAGATGGAGTACCTCGAGGTGTATCTACCTCCATCATGTCTTCTCCAGAATTTCGGGCTCAGAATGCAGCATGCGTTGGTGTCAGGTTCGCTGTTTGGAATCCTTCCTGAAGAGGCAGCCAAATCACGGGATATCTCGTCCAATACCATCTCCAGCCCATTCACCCTCGTCTCCAAGGAACGTATCCCATTCTGGGAGCTCCCCATGAATTTCTGATGAGCAAAAGTAATTAAAGGGTCAGATGTGTTTTCAGTTTACGAGTAACAGGAACAATTCAATGCTAGGCATGTTTTTGGAACATCATTCATTAATTATTATTGAGATGTACAAATTTAAATACCAAAAATAAAATTGTTGCACAGAACATATTGTCTATATATGATATGTGATCAGAACATTAGGATGCAGGCAGGCAATATCAATGTTCCTGATAAACCAGTCGTATGGGTGACATAAGAAGATACATTTAATATAATTCGGTGATTAAGACACTGCCGTATTGCTAGTGCGTGCCCTATTGCACTATTGGGGTCCAGGGTTTCCCCACACCATGCCACTGTCCAGACCTGAATGCATACTGATTTGACTGGTACTATCAGGACGCATTGAATGAATGCATGATTCATACCAAACGGTCAGCATTGCTCATTGAGGCCAAATAACACGTATTAAATATCCTGATGCAAGAAGGATGAGACCTCCCTTCAATGCACAAATCAGTCCAGTAGTCCACGTTACACAAGAAAAAAAAACGTCCAGTAGGTACTGGTAGGTTCTTTTTTAACAGCGGGAATGAGTGAGCTTGCGCCACAGTTTGCTTGGTGTAAAATTTTTCCATGCAACAAGATCTTCTATGACATCTCATCTACTCATGCACATGGGATATTCTTAAGAGAGAGGAAAGAAAAAATAAATTCAATTTAGTACGAAGAATTAAGAGTTTCAACGAATTATTGCCGTTTGGTATGCAAGGTAACAAGGGATACTACCTGGAGAAGGTTGAGCAAACTGGCCTGCTGATTCTCAATCTGAACCAGCTGCATCCTGATCTTGGACAGGTCCTCATCTTTGTGAGCTGATTGAAATTCCTCAGGCGCATCCTGGGTCCCGGCGGTCTCTTCCAAATCACCATCCCCATTGTACGGAACAACTCTAGATCCTGGCTTGGGACCAACCAACTTCTTGTAACCCTTCTCACCAGTCTTCTGAAACAGCACCCTCCGTGCTTCAAGCCTCTCTCTAACATTGCCTTCTTTCAAGAGCTTCTCCTCGGTCACCATTTTGATTGGTGTTGCATCCGGAAAGACAGTTACATCAACCTTGTCCTCATAGCTCTTGGCTTGGTCTGCGTTGGGGCGTGACGGAGGCAAATTTTTCTTGCTTATAGTGGAAGGTGGGCTTGCTTTTCTGTTGCTGGCATTGTGCAATGCATCCGGTGGAGGCTGCCTGCTAGTCGGCCACGAGTTTCTCCTTGAAATAGAAGGGGCAGAGTTGGAGCCCATGGAATCAGTGGGATATCGGCCATCACTTACAGTCTCTGTTCAATTATATAATCCATAATGTTAGGAAAGGACATGACAAATAAATAAAGCAAATGTATGAATGGCAATTGCACATTTCTAAAAGACCATAAACCAAAATATGTTTTTCAGTAAAAAATGTATATCATTCATTATGTTCTGATAAGCACGGATATTTCTGTGTTTTAGCAAGAAGACTAACTATTAAGTGTAATATATGGAGTCCAAACCCCAAAGCAAGCATAGAACCTCAAGAATAGCCACATCACCTGAGAGAGAAGATCTAGCCTGGGACGATGGTGGCACGTCGGAGGAGCAGACCTCCTCATCCATGTCTGGGATCTCTTTCCACGCCTCGATCATCCGATTCATGGACTCACGCACAATTTTAACCTGCATTGTGCCAAGAAAGTGTCAAAAAAATGTCAAGAAGCCGCAGATCTACGAGGATACCGCGGTCAAGATCCCAACTTATTCGACCTTATCAAATCTCTTGGCTTCGAATACGGTAATACAGGAAGATTTGTGGGAGATGAGGTCGTCTCCGTGCTCGAGGGCCAACAACGCGAGCGCCTCGGCGGCAGCCTTCCTCGCGGCCCAGTCATCCCCAGTGAGCGCGTCGCGAAGGCTGGGCACAGCGGTGGACGCGGCCCCGCCGCCGGATGCTGCCGAGGCGGTGCCGATGAGGGAGATGAGCGCTGGCTTGGCCTTGAACGCGGCGCTGCGAAGGAGCTTGAGGAGGCGCGGGAGGAGCGCCCGGAGGTAGGCGGCGAGGTCGTCGGTGGGCTCGGAGGCCTCGACGGCCGCGGCCGCGGCGAGCGCGGCGGCCAGCTGCGCGCATTGGTCCTGCTCGTGGAGCAGCGCGTCGGTGAGCGGGCCGAGCGCCGCGGGCGGGGACTGCGCGGCCCCCGCCGCGGCGCGGGCCGCGTCGACGAGCGCGGCGCGCACGGAGGAGTCCGGGTCCCTGACGCGCCGCAGCGCGGCGGCCACGAGCCTGGGCACGAGCGGCGCGACGGCGTCCCGCGGGTGCTCGCCGGCGACGAGCGCGAGCAGCCGGAGCGAGTGCCGGCGCAGCGGCGTCCTGTCGGTGGGCCGCGCGTCGGACACCGCGGCCACGAACACCGGCAGCTCGTCGGCGTCCAGCTCGCGCGCGATCGCGTCCAGCTCCGCGGCCGCCATCGCCTCCGTGTCCCGGTCCGAGAGCCGCAGCAGGCAGCGGTTCACCCGCTGCTTCATGGGCTCCCTCGGCGCGGGGCCCATGGCACCTAGTGTACCTTCACTGCTCCGGGAGAGGCGGCGCCGGCGGCGGTACCCGAGCCGTCGTGGGCTCGGTGCAGAAGGTGGGTGGAGGAAGGTGGCGAGGAGTCCGGGGAGGCAGGCGGCGAGTGGGGGACGGTGGCGTGGCGGGTACTAATAGCTCGAGGAGATGGCGGGTGGGAGAGGAGGGAGGCCACAAGCCCACAGGGACAGGGGAGGGGGAAGATGAGATCTTGGAGCGCCGCGCATTTATTAATAGTCTTTTTTAGCAGTAT
The DNA here is from genome assembly GCF_016808335.1 of Panicum virgatum. Classification (NCBI taxonomy): domain Eukaryota; kingdom Viridiplantae; phylum Streptophyta; class Magnoliopsida; order Poales; family Poaceae; genus Panicum; species Panicum virgatum. The sequence goes on from NC_053148.1 coordinate 10,807,550, forward strand.
TTCGATGCCATTTCCGCAATTGTGATGTTTTTTTTGGCATCTTTGTACTTGTACACACCGATTGGTGCTCATTTCTGGAGATGAGTTGGTGAATTCTTGGCAGGTTGGTTTGTGGCTTGGTTTGATGAGTAGTGGTGAAAATGAGTCTGACAGCAGAAGCTGGCATCCAACTATCCAAGGTTGGTGATTTTCCTTGGAATTTTTTTGGTAGGACAGATGTAATTGGGCATTTCGTTTATCTCAAAGTAATTTTATGCCATGCCATTTTATTGGAGGAAGTAAGGACAATACAAAAGGTGTCACCAGGAAGTAATGACATACAAAAGGTGTCACCAGTTATAAGGCTACTAGCATTGTAGGAATCGTACAACCAGCTAATGATAAAATTTTCATGACGATAACAAAGAGAGAAAACTTTCCTGGTAAGAAAAGAGCGTTAGACAAAAAAGAAAGAAGCTTCTTATCATTGTTCATCCAATCTTTTTTTTAAAAAAAAGAAGTTTTCATTGAAAACACTTCTCAACAAATCGTTTAAGCAGCTCCTTTTGAGGACTATATTAGAGGAAAATCGGTAGGAACCCGGTAACAGTAAATAAACAAATAAAAGTTACCACCGTCCAATGGATGAATATCCTAGAAATCGCACTGCACGCCATCGCTGATGTAACGGTGCATCGAGATCGAAGAGCATGTGACTATAAATTCCAAACTTTATCCACAACTCCAACTCTCATACACTGCTCCATCTTGTCCCTAAGCTGCCGCGTCCTTCTGATCAACCAATCTGTCAAGCCAGTTTGATTCCTAGAAAATTCAGGATCGCCACTCACCAGCATCCTTACCACACAACACATTCAAGATGCACTGTGTGATCTGACATGACCAATGGGAGAGCCCTAATTCCATGGGCCTACATGAACCTCCAAATCTCATAAACCTTTCTCTATTCCTCTGCCGGGTGCCAATCCAGTCGGTGAAACAGTGTAGCGTGGTTACATGTGTTTTTGACAGATGTGCACATGGAATGCCATGTGATCAGGGTCATCAGGCTTTGTTTTTGCGTGGTTCCTCCGGTGGGGTGACGTGTTTGTTTATCACCGGGTGATTGGTGCTTCCACCGGAAAAAACCAACCGCAGCAACGAAGCCCAGGGAAACTACGTGGCTGACATTGCCTTTGCATCAGCAACCTCTCTTGGTTCTTTAAAAAAATGTGGGAGTTTTTTTTTTGGAATGTGTTGGGAGATGCTGTGTGGTGTGCTGTCAGCGATCAGGCACAGTGCCGCACCAGCTTTCAGTTCATTTTTCATTTGATACGGTCAATATACATTACATGTGTCACGCAGCAAATCTTGCTGATTCTTGAAGAGCCGGGAGAAGAGTTTCTTTTCCACCACCAAAGATCTCGCGAAGTGAAACAAGTGTCACTTAAGAGATGTGATACGAAGTGAAAAAAAAAATGGGGCAACAACTTTACCTAGTCCAAAGTGCAATTTACCTCTATGGGTTGTAGTTTTTTATGTTATAGAAAATATATTAAAACATTTTGATTTGGATATCGAAATTATTTTTTGAAACATCCGAAATAGCACTTTTCTAAACCGAACAAAGTATGTGCCTGCGACTACAAAGTAGAAACAGTGGAGCACCAGCTTTTCGTTGTATGTTAAAATTTTTCTAGATATTTGTCCCTGTCACAAGCATTATTAGTAGGGCACGTGGTTCTAAATCTACATTGGCACCGACTAGCTAGCAATTAGCAGTACAGATCACAGGACAGATTAGACTAGTGATTGTTCATTAAGCTAGCACATATTCTAATAAAATATCCATGTGAGCTCGAGCAGGGGACTTGTGGTGCCTAGAATAACATCACAAAAACCCAGTTGGGATAAACAAGAAAAAACAGAGACAAGAATATTGTGGGTAAAGAAAGGGAAAAATGCCAACTACTTTGCAGCTAGGGCATCCCTACCAAAATGATGATTGATCTAGACATCGCAACACGAGCAGGTTAGACACGATTATCGAAATGTTCTTCGATCGCGGCTTGAGATTAACACTTGATCTTCACTGGCTAGGACCTAACCTAAGTGGCCGGCGACAGTAGCAGGTGAAGAGGATGGGCATCTTCTTACCAATCGGAGAAAAGGGTATATTCGTCCATTTCTGGATAAAAGATATAACAAAGTCTCAGCCGGTTTTGAAAAAAAATTCGTCTTGAGAGCGCATCTTTTTTCTCTGTCAAGGTTAGATGGCTTATCAATTTGTGGGGAAGGGACATGCCGGAAGTACATATGAAGATGCTGGAAGTAATCCAGGAATTCGGCGCGATATAAACTTCGCTGAGAACGATTTATCACCGCAATAGCGTGCTAGATTGAATGTATTAAGAGAGGCCATTGAAAGTTTTCTGTCAGAGAACCCTCCATTGATGAAACAGAGCAATCACTAATTTTGGAATTTTTGCAGTTTGCTACTTTTTTACCATCTTTGTAATAAACTTTAGAATTGCAGCTTTAAACGTGCAGGCATAGCTTGCAGTTACAGTTTAATATGATATATGGTATGGTAATTTATCGCACTGCTTAAAATTTAGGAAACTGCTTTTTATCCCCTCCAGTGAAATGTAGCTGTTTTCCTGACATTTGTATCAACGGGGGGGAGAAGAAGATATGCCTGGTCTGCCGCCGCATGCACCACTCCACCGTCAGTTTTCAAATTTCAAAAGAGAGAGAACTCTGTGTGCCCGAGTAAACTCTGTTGCCGTCAAGACAGGCAAGCTGATTCGCCGGAGCTCAGGCAAATAGGGCAATCACGAGCCTGCCTGACTGCCCGAGCTGTGTTCATCCAACAACCGTCGCGCCCCCTTCCCCGGCCAGCCGCCGTCGAGCATGTGCCGCTCGCCTGGCCGCCGCGGGGCCCCCGGGACACTGCAGGCAGGCGGCCGCAACCGTACAAAAAGGGCCACCGTTTCTCTACCCCACGGCGTCCAGCCGCTCGCCGCCGCCTGGCAAGCCGAGACCTGGCGCCACCGGGGACCGAGCCTAGCTCGGTTGGCGCGCGCTCCAGGTGTGGAGGCCGCCGGTCCCGCGTTGGAGCTCTGCTCAGCGCGGGATTTTTTCCACCGGATGCTGTGGTGGGCGTGAGTGAGTGTGCGTGTGATATGAGTGCTTCGGTATGGCGCGTTTCGAGATTTATCGGACAGTCTCCTCTGTGTTGAGTTCGGGTAGGGTGGACGTCCAAAATCTTAAATAACTCCTCAGTGCTCCTGAGTGCTTTAATAAAAACTGGCGCCACCGTCCGGCCGATCCCTCCGTGCGCGGCGCGCCACGGCCGCTCCAGTTCACGTGAAACCACGGGTGACGGGCGGGTGCTCGCGTCGCGTGCCCGCGGCCGGTTTGGCGGAGGCCGGCGCAGCGCCCGCGCCCTGCCTCGCCGAATCCAGGGCAGGCCAGCGTGGTCGCGGCCTCGCGGGCGCGCCGACGGGACGAGGACGAGGCGCGCCCGTGAGCGTGGGCGCGTGGCGGCCACCCACACCACGGCCGTGCTGGGCGGTGCGAGCGGTCCCTCTGGTTTGTTACCATCGCCGCACGACGGCACGATCTCCGGCACAGGATTGAGCAGTTGCTTCCTGCGCGACCAAAGTTGGCTCGAATGGTTGCGAGGACAGGGTTGCCTGATTAATTTGCTGGGTCACGCATTGCGAGACTCTGAAGTACTTTGTAGCAGCTTAGTTAGCTAGGCGATCACGGGATTTGTACTTGTCCGTTGTTCTTGACCAACCAAGCCACGGCGCTTCGGCGGCCAGCTAGTTTTCCTGGCTAGCTAGCTAGCGCCCGTCCGCGGCGAATCCTCTCGTCTTCCTTCACGTGAAGGGGCCTCGCGCGGGCGGCGCGGACGGGACAAAAGCCGCGGTGGTCGGCATGGGCTGCCGCGCGCGCCGGCCGGACGGGCCGTGCGCCGCCGTGCGCGTCGCGTCCTCGGCTCCGTACTCCGCCCTCGCTTGTTTGTGCAATCCAGCCAGCCAGAGCCAGGTGCCCAGGGCCCTGTTTGGTTGCAGGGATTTAATTTTTTTGGATTAAAGAATCTTGCAGGTATGATATATTAAATAAAATTTATTTGCGAAATCTTTTTACAGATAGATGTAATTTTTCGCGACGAATATAATGACGATAATTAAGCCATAATTTGTTACAGTGATACTACAGTAATCATCCACTAATCGTGGATTAATATACTTTGTTAGAATCGTCTCGCAAAGCAGCTCTAAAAATCTGCAATTAGTTTTGTAATTAAATTTTATTTAATATTTTAAAAATTAAAATTCTTCGATCCAACATTTTGGATCTGAACATCCAAACAGCGCCCAGCTCTGGTAGTGGTCAGTGGTTACCGCCCGCCGAGGAGATTCGTTCGTACCGAGCCGTGGTGGAGCGAGCCATCTCGAGATCTCGGGTTCCGGTTGGGACAGTACCCGTTGACGCGTGCACACAAAAGGATAGCGGCCTTGTTTGGTTTCTTCCCGCGCTAGAAACAGTAACATTTTGACAGTTAATTATGATGTTAAACAAATTTAGCTTATAGAACCAACTTCAGAACCCCTCGCTAGTGACCCTGAAGAATCTAATGAGGCCTTTGGCCGCGCGATTAGAGGATGGTTACTGTATCATTACTGTATCAAATCATCGATTAATTACCGTCATTAGATTCGTCGCGAAAAATTACGTCCATTTCTAAAAAATTTTGCAAATAGATTTTTTTAGAGAAAAGGTTTCCCCGCTTTATTTCACCGAAACAAAGCCGGCGTTAGAAGTTTAAGCGTGTAAAAGTGCAGGCTCACACGGAGCAAAGAAAGCAAACGGAAAAGTATCTACTTATTACAAGCAAGGTGTGACAAACAATCCAGGAACTCTAGGCGACTGAGGTAGACTTGGCGGTTCAGTAGCGCCTCCAATTGCAATTGTAGAGTCCTGCCTTCCAGGGAACAGATCCAAACTTGATCCGCTCACCGCCATCAAGGATGATTGAGGTAGAGTCGTCGAGCTTGTACCCAGTAGCGCCAGCGGTTGATTCAGTTTGTTGTTTAAACGGACCAGGACTTGATTCAGCAAGTTCCAGTCGCCATCCGAGAAGAGAATTTGCCAGTTTTGCAACATGTTCACCATTCTTCTTATGATCAGCTTCTCCCCCATCCAAGTTTTGCCCTGAAAACAAATCTCATTGCGGGATTTCCATAAGCTCCACATAAGTGCGGAAGAACAGCAATTATGAATTAATTTGGCTCATTAGATTCATCTCGCGAATTAGCAGTCATCTGTGTAAAAATGTTTATAAACATATTTTATTTAATACTTCTAAATGGTAAGATTTTTTTGATGTGATAGGGACTAAAAAGAATTCATGTACAAAAAGGGTCTGAATATTGTGGTACCAGCATGGAGAATTAAATATAGACAAAATTAAAACTAATTACACAATTTGCTTGTAAATTGCGAGACAAATCTAATGAGCATAATTGTACCGTGATTAGATACTAAACTGCTACAGTAACACATGCTATAACAATGGATTAATTAGACTTAATAAATTCACCTCGTAATTTACATACAGATTATGTAATTTATTTTGTAATTAGTCCATGTTTAATACTTTAAACGTGTGCCGAAATATTCGATGTGACATATTACACCAAAACTTTACACCATCTAAACAAAGCCTCAGTCAACTCGTATGTGAAGCCGGTCTGCATTTACCATAAGGATCTGTCTGGAAGGCCTGTGATTATTTTCAACTGCAAATGGCTTCCCAAGAGTATTTATAAGTGCACAAAAAAGACGCTTGTAAATATTTTTCCCTTGTAAATTTCTGTTGGGAAAGAAACAGCAACCAACGATCCAGCGGAACGAAACGAAAACGAACGATCCCAGCAGGCTGCGCTGAAGCAAGACACCGGCGGCCGGCGCCGCTTGGGTCCCCGGGACTCGGGAGGGTAGTATTCAAAGGAAGGACCAGAGCATCGTGCTGCAAAAAGCATTCTAGGTCTTGTTTAGTTGCGTCCGTAACATTTTTGAAATGTAATTTTTATACATTTGAAGTATTAAACATAGACTAATTACAAAATTAATTATAGAACTCGTCTGTAAACTACGAGACGAATCTAATGAGTCTAATTAATTCATCATTAGAGCATATATATATTGTAGCAATTACTGTAGCAATTTAGTATCCAATCATATTCTAATTAGGCTCATTAGATTCGTCTCGTAATTTACAAGCAAACTATGCAATTCATTTTTTATTTCGTCTAGATTGAATACTCCATACATGTAAGATTCTCTTTCGATGTGATAGATTCGAAATTTTGAATTTTACCTCTAAACAAGGGCCTAGCCTCGTTTGGATCGCGCTGCAATCCTAGCATATACGTAAAGGAGAATCTCGTATGCATCAAGTACTAAATGAAGACTATTTGTAAAATCTTTTTAGGCATAGATATAACTTTTTTGCGTCGAATCTAATAACGGTAATTAATTTATGATTGACTACAGTGATGCTATAGCAACCAGCAAGCATCCTCTAATCACGTGGTCAAAGATCTCATTAGATTCTTCAGATTCCTAGCACAGGAGTTCTAGAGTTGGTTTCGCAAAATAGTTTTGTTTGACACTGTAATTAGCGGTCGAAGTGTTACTACTTCTAGCACAAAAACTAACCAAACAAAGCCAGTGAACTCAGCAAAAAAAATTATATGAACTCAGCTGTAGAAGGATCAGAAATTCAGAGCGGAGCACCGCAATGGTTGTGGATTAGCACGATGGATTGGTAGAGTCTGCAGCGGTATGTACAGTTAGCTACGTATTAAACGAAATTTATTTACAAAACATCCTTACATAGTGCTTGATGCTCATCTTCTGCTTGGTACATGCACATCGATGTGAACCAGGTCTAGGTGGGGGTGGGGGGTCAGCAAAAAGCCGCAGGAGTCGGCCGGTGCAGGGCAGCTGGACTGCTGGAGACTGGCATGATGCGTGCACGTCCTTGGAGATACAGTGGCAACCCAGCAACCAGGTCTTGTTTAGTTTTCACTCCATAAATCTCGAAAACACAAAAAAATATCATATTGAATATTTTGATACATGTATGGAGTACTAAATGAAGTTTATTTACAAAAAATTTTGCATGTATGGGCTACAAATCGCGAGACGAATCTAATGAGACTACTTAATCTATGATTTTGCAACATTGATGCTACAGTAACCATCCGCTAATTATGAATTAATCATGGATTAATTAGCATCATTAGATTTGTCTCACGATTTACAATCTATCTGTGCAAAAAAATTTGTAAATAGACTTCATTTAATACTTTAAATTAGTAAAATTCTTTCGAAAATTTTTTTACGTTCCAACTAAACAGGCCTCAAGCTAGAAAATCAAAGAAAGCCCTCTGCCCCCGCCTCGCCGGGCGGCGATATGGAGTGCGTGTCACTATGTCAGGGGAGGACGGAGCCGGGCCAGCTCCAGGGCACGCTGCAGATGCAGCAACACAGACAGCACCACTCCAGCTGCCCGCGCCCTGCGCTGCACGCACGCCTTCTCGGCGCAAAGCCCCTGAAAGCGGAAGCGTGGCCGTGTTTGGTTTGTTTCATGAAACTTTTTGATACTTTCACCACTAATTAAAGATATTTAATAAAATCTAATTACAAAATTATCTCCACAATTATGCACTGTAGCTGTTATTCTAGCAAATAAGGCCTTTGACTGCACGATTGGAGGATAATTAGACGTTGTTACTGTAGCATCACTGTAGTCAATTTCGATGAAACTTGGCTCATTAGATTCATCTCGAAAAATTAAACTTATTCCTAAATTTTTTTTACAAATAGACTTCATTTAATACTTTATGCGGTCAATTGGTCCGCCAGTTCCGTGACAGTGTTCTCCTAATGCTAGCTGGACTGCTGGAGTACCCGGGGTTTTGGAGTACGGCCGGGGATCGGCTCATCATGCAGGTATCCATTTCAGGAATTTTTTTTTGAAGTGGCCAGCGTTACTGCCAAGGCATGTATTGATAGAGAAGCTAGAGCTTTATTTCAGAATTTGGAGTGTGTTTAGATTACATTGCATTTTGCATTTTTGCATTTTTATTAGAGAATCTTCAATATTTGAAGTATTAAATATAGACTAATCACAAAACTAATTATAGATCTCGTCTGTAAACTACGAGACGAATCTAATAAGCCTAATTAATCTATTATTAGAGCATATTTACTGTAGTATTACTATAGCAATTTAGTGTTTAATTATGTCCTAATTAGACTCATTAGATTCGTCTCGCGATTTACAGTACATTTTTATAATGCGATTTATTTTTCGACTATATTTAATGCACCATGCAAGCGATTTACAAAAATTTTTTGTTTTGCCTTTACGGCATCTAAACACGGCCTTGATCTCCGGGTGTGCCTGTCCAACAACAAATGGTCCGTGGTTGCTCTTCTCTAAGCCTTGCATTCAAAATTCCAAAATTTTATAAGATTCATCGTCACATCGGATCTTTTAACACATACATGAAGTATTAAATATAGCTAAATAAAATAACTAATTACACAGTTTGTCTGTAATTTACGAGATAAATCTTTTGAGCTTAGTTAATCCATAATCGGATAATAATTAGCAAATACAAATGAAAGTGTTACGGTACTTTACACCCTAAAATTTACACAACTAAAAAGGCCTAAGAGCATTGATCGAAAGAGGACTAGCATCTGCTGCTTTGATCCATCCATATCACGCCGGCTGCAGCCTGCCTTTTCTCCTACACGCAGCTACACTGACAGGACTAGCTAGCTTATAGGGGAGATCCAACACAACACTACTAGTACAGTAGTACTACCCGTTTACGAACGGCAAATCATCAAGCTAATCATTGGCGACTTGATTATATTCATCGACAGTTCTACGTATACATAATAAGCCACATATATAATTCGTGCCTCTGTTCACCAGAATGATTCTTATCTCGAATACATGATGCACCAAAAGGCATGCAGGAGGGGACACCAGAGTACCCGATGACACACCACATGCAGCGAATGATTGTGTTGGATAGGCGAAAATAATCTCGAGTAGCATAGATTGCTCAATTATTTCACATGGTATTTGTGTGTTTTCCGCCACTGATATGATCTCTCTGGACATATTCACTGCATTCGGCTGGTCTCCGGCCCTCCAACCCCTACAGTATTTCTCTATCATATCACTCCAGCTCCAGCCTCCAGCCACCAGCCAAGTAACAGTATTTTTCTCTCACATCACTCCAGCTCCAGCCTGCCGAACACGGTGATTTAGCGCCTGTCCTACCGTAGCCGCTGCTGCCAGGTTTGCTTCAGGCGTAGTACCTACTAGCGCCGCCAGCCCGCCAGGGCCCTGGGAATGGAAACATATAGCTCTACGCATGTGCGTGCAGCCAGAGAGGAGAGGGCTGTGTGGTCGTTAACTCGGTTGCAAAATATATACTGTAAGCTGCAGCTCATGTTGGTTGCAAATAACAACCAGCTGCCTTACCAAAAAAGACTGTCAAACAACTTTTTTGCATAAGGTAATTCCTCAAAAGGCTGAAATGTTGTTGATGAGTCGGCAGCAAAAATTTACAGCTTTAATATAAGCTTAAATGTGCATGTAATATGTAAATCGTCGAGTATTTTAATGTAATGGTAAATGGAACTTAAGCTTTAAACTCGTGAAAGATCACACCGCCAAGGAAAAGAAAAAGGGGGGCAAAGGAAAGCTTTTTTTTTGGGGGGGGGGGGGGATGGGATAGTGTTGGCATGCCCATTCCCCGCCCTACACGGGCCGCATGCGTTCCTGCGTAATCGAACCCCAGCCCAGTGTGGCAAGTGGCGACTTGCTAGACCCGGTGCATGTCCTCCATCCTGTGAATTCCTGATGCCCGCCGCCGCCTACCGGCCCGGCCGGTGCTGCACCACGCCTCTTCCGATCCGGTGGAGATCAACGAAACCAACCACGCACGGGTAGAAGTGGTAGCGGCTATGATCTTCACAATTCAACTTGATCTTTAATATTTTTAATTTAAAATTATATAATTTTTTTAGTATTCAATCTTTAGATTATCTAAACTAAAAATTAATATTCTTTGCACGGGACCACGGCTCCGCCGGGGCGAATCCCGGTCGCGTCACCTCGCGCGGCCGAGATGCCCTGGCATGGCATGTATGCGTCGTACGTGTACCGCAGCATTTGACCTGCGCTTTGCATGCAACGTACACCACGAGGCGCGTACACACGCAATCACGTCGAGGGCATGTACGTGCAGGGCCGGCGCACGACACGGCGCCGCTGGGCTAGGTGCCTAGGTGGCCGTGAACTCGATCGATCTCCACCAGCGTCGTCTAGCCACCGTGCCACGCATCCGGCAGGCGCCAGGGAAACGTACCACGCCTTCTCCACGCCGTGCGTCCGGCCAAGCAAGCCATCGTCCTATCGTCTGCGTCCTGTCCTGCTGGCTACTGGCCAGCTAGCCGAGACGAGACGTGCCATCAGCCCGTCTCTGGTCATGTCCATGAAAAAATAGGAGATTCGGTCGTACATTCGTAGCACCCTGGTCAGTCAACGCGTACAGGAAGCCACTGCACCCAGCTGGTGTCCTTCCTCTCGCTGGCATGAGTGGCATCCCATGTCAATAGAGGAGGCCGGCCACACGTGGTTTAGATGCAAAATTCAAAATTCAAAAATTATCATATCGAATATATGCGACACATTATGTTCAAAAAAAATATATGCGACACATGCATAAGTATTAAATCTAGACGAAATAAAAAACTAATTGCATAGTTTGCTTGTAAATTACGAGACGAATCTAATGAGCCTAATTAGGTCATAATTAGATACTAAATTGCTACAGTAAATATGTGTTATTGATGAATTAATTAGTCTTAATAAATTCATCTTGTAATTTACAGATGAGTTTTTCAATTATTTTTTTGATTAGTCTATATTTAATATTTCAAATGTGAAAAAACAAATTCAAAAACTTTACATGGTACGTCTAAACAAAACCCAAAGCTATGCCGCCTGCCAGTAGGAGGCAGTACCAGAATCGCGAATTGCCTTGGCGGCCAAAAACCGCCAAAAAATATAAGTTTACCGCCAAGGTAATAGTTCTTGGCGGCTGGCCGCCAAGCAAAACCCGCCAAGTATAAAGAGCCAAGAAAAGACAACATTCTTGGCAGTCAGCTGCCAAGGATTATTTCCTTGGCTGTTTGGCCGCCAAGGTAACTAGGATGCTGTTAAAAATTTCAGCGCGCCAAGGAAAATGTACGCCCGCTAAGTAAACATCTTTTCTTGGCTGCCATCGACCGCCAAGTAAACATCTTTTCTTGGCTGCCGTTGACCGCCAAGCAAACTTGTTTTCTTGGTTGCCTTCAACCGCCAAGCAAACTCCTTTCCTTGGCGGTCCAAAACACCCAAGTTAATACATTTCCTTGGCAGCCTACATTAGCCAAGGAAAAGGATATCATCAGCCAAGGATGTACGCCAAAACAATTATACTTTCCTTGACAGCTTACACTGCAAAATTAATTTGGGAGAAAATGATTGCACATTAACCAATAGAATATAAACAAGATCAATGTTTTGACAGCCACAATTCAATTTCATTTAGCAACAACAACATACAGATCATATATCCAACATCAATTTGTTCATTACAAGTCCATTGCTGCATAGAGCAACCATCAACACCAAATCTGCATACATATAATCTAGATGGCACATTAAGTAGGTAGATGAAAGAAATGGATTACGAGAAACCATTCTTCCATGCGCAGAGCGGAAGGAGAGCAGGCAGACAGGGAGCAAGCGTCCTTGATTGGGCGTTGCTGCTGCTCAAGGTCTTGTGGGCTGTTGTTCTGCTTCACCATCCAAGTCGCTCTCCAAAGACAAAGGGGCTTGGCGTCAAGGACTGGTTGATCCCTAAAGGGGTCCTAACACAAACAGAGTCTGTATCTGAATTCAGCTTCCCTGCATCCACAAAAACCAATACAACCAAAAATCAGCTCAATAGTTGATTCCGCCACCACTTAAATAACAATCATAATATTTTATCACTTAGACTAAAATGGGACTTTAGCTATCCTTATATCAATTGTTCAAACAGGTAGGAAAATCACTTTTAAATGTATTTCAGACATATTCTCTCTATTATTTTCTTAAAGGAAAACGACAATAATGCAAAGCACAGAGCAATGCTGCACTGGCACTCGCTAGATATTGAAGCCTATGTATCCTTCACATATTTCTCTTTTTATTTTTGTTAAGGAAAACGGCAAGAAAGAGAGGAGCTGCAGCAACCTGTCTATGGCGACCCTGGACGGTAGCACGGCGGCACCCAACGGCAGTGGCTCTCATGTCGCGAGACCTCCATAAGAAGAGAGCAGAGCTACGCCGAGCTCAGGCATGGCTGGTGCAGACCGGCGAAGAGGAGGTTGGGAAGGTGGCCGTTGACGGTGAGGTGGAGCTCCGGGCTGAGCGGCCATGGCGGCCACAGGATTTGGAATCCCGGGCACCCTGGCTGCCATGGCGTGAGGGGGTTGGGTCGAGGAGGGAGCTAGGGAGGTGAGGAAGTCCCGGGTGGCGGGGATTTGGAAGTGATGAAGCGGAGGCCGGGGATTTCGGAATCCCGGGCTGAGCGCCTCCGGCCGCGCCGCGGGGCCCTCAGGAGGAGCGCGGTGGAGGCGAGACAGGGGGTGCAGACGGAGGTGGAGGCAGAGGTCGTGTGCGGGTTGGGGTGCTGCCGGAGTTGTGCGTGGTGGAGAGCAGCGGAGGAGGGAGGTATAATGTCCCGAAAAATTTATGAAGATAAATCAAGCGCTAAAAATAATTTTTAATTTTTTTTTATCGTTGAGCTCAAAATTTTTCTAAATCCCTTTCGTCCGAGATCTTGATTCCTCGAAACTAATCCCGGCGACCCGCCGTCCCGACACCGTTACAAATTCCCATCCCTTTCTTTCCCTCGTTCCGCGCAACGCGCCGCGCGTTGCCGACCGGCGCGCGTGCTCGTCCGGCCGTCGTCGCCGCCGCGATCTCTCTTTTCTCTCTCTCTTTTTCCCTCTCCCTCTCTATTTTTCTTTCTTCTTTTCCCCTTTTCTATTTCTCCCTCCCTCTTCCTCACTGCCGGGCTCGGTCACGAACGCCCCGAGCAGAGCTCGGAGCTCGCCCGCGCCGCCCCTAGCCGCTGCCCTGCCCGCCTACCCCATCCCCGCCGCGCACACCGAGCTCCCTTGCCGCCTCGACGCGCGCCCCTGCCCACGCGCACCACGTGGTCGTGCCGCTCACCGCGCCGCCTGCCACTGCCGACTCGTCCCGGCCGCCCCCACGCGTTGCACGCGCACGAGCCTGTGCGCAGCACGCGTTCCACACGGCCGCGCCGCTCGCCGTGCCGCCCGTCGACCGGTGCAGCGCCGCCGCCTCGCCGCCCGAGCCGCACTGCACCCCGCCTCTCCCCTCGAGCCCGCACAGCCCGACGCCGAGCTCAGCAGCTGGCCCCTCCACGTGCTCGTCCTCCCCTGCACGTCCTCCCCTGCCCGAGCCATCGCGTCACCGCCGCGAATCGCACTGCCGCTCCACCGAGCGCCATTAAGGCCGCCCGCCGAGCTCACCGGCCGCCCGCCGCGCCCCGCCCGTTCCACCACCTTACCCCGCCTATAAATAGGCCCCTCTCGCCGCCCTTCACCTCCACAACCCGCCTGCCACCTCCAGCCATTCCCTCCAGCTCTCCAGCGCCGCCGCCACCACCATTGCCGCCCGCCTCCGCCAGCCAACGCGGAGCCGCCTCCTCGCGCCGCCACTGCCCGAGGTAAGTAGGGGAAAAGAACCTCCTCGCCTCCCTCTCCCTTTTCCCCAAAGCTCTAGGCCGCCACCGAGCCTTGCAGCGCCGCCGCCACGGTCGCCGCCGCCTGCCGCCGTGGCCAAGCCTCCACGGACCACCTCCGCCCGAGCTGCGGCCAGGAATCAATCCCTCTCACTTTCCTCTCCCTTTCCCCCACTCCCGAGCGCCGTCGAGCCCCAAGGCCGCCGGCCAGGCTGTGGCAGAACCACCTGAATTATCCCGGCTCAAGTGCGCTGGCCATCACCATAAAGGCAACACTGACACAAACGCACTTCAAACAAAACAATTCTTGGTCTGTCGGGTAACGTCCCGATACAACCACCGGTTCTCGGATCGAACAAGCATACCCCGCACGAAGGCGCATCCAGAGATATTACAACCACATATTTTACAACACAAGCATTGTAATTATTACAAACCAGTTCAAAGCCATATTACAGGTCCAAAATTAGTAAAACAGTTAAACAAGACATAAGTTTCACATTCAGAGTTTAAAAGTAGCAGAAAGAAAACACGACGGCCACAACACGTCGCAGGTACAACACATCGCAAAATGGTACCAAGCTAGCCCAAGCAAGGTATCACTCGTCAGGGTCATTGCCGGCCGAAGACGGATTCCATTCTACGGACCAGCCAGGAGGCAAAGAGCAGGGCCAAGACAGACTAGCGATTGTTCATCAAAACTCATATCTGAAAAAGGTTTCAACAGCAAGGCTGAGTATTCTAATACTCAGTAAGACTTAACCGTCAACGGGTATACTTAGCCCACCTAACTAGACTATGCAGGGTTTTGTGAGGCTCTGGTTTTCCTTTTGCTGAAAATCAATAAAGAGTGGGTCCTTACTTCACATTTTAGCTTTCCATATTCTAGTTGATTAACCATTCTATGTAAGCACTAATCCTACTCAACCATGATAGAACTTTAAGCAAACATCAAGATTGATCATAATAATATTGCTCTTATTACTCTGTGTGGCAAAGAGATCAAGCAGTCCCAAACCATGAGAAGCGGACGATTCAAATCGAATTTGTTAACCTGGCCAGGCAGACCTAACACACACATTTGGAACACCGTCGGGTCGTTCCCAAACAACTGTTTACCTTTCTTTCCGGCTTATGGATAGGGTCACTCTCACCGACTACAGGGCACCAACCTCGTCCCTGCAGTCGCGGTGTTGCGCAACATAAACATAAATAAAACCTATCCCTATGAGAGAGTGAAAGGTATATCCACTCCCCGGTCCAATCGGCTACTAGGCTTACCGCGTACCATATTTACGGCATGTGGCTAGTACGTTCAAAAACTTAACCAGCACTACCACACACCGCGACCTTAGCAAGTTCATCAACACAGACGGGGTCTCACACAAGGTCATGATATCGAACACGACCCCATCCGTCGTCCTTATATTGATAGCAGAAAGTAAACAAGCAATTCCTATAGAGCTCGCGAGTGACAAGCAATCACTCGACTTTTACCGGTCCTATAAGCTTAGCAATTATTCGAACTCAGGTCTAGTGTTCAGTACATAGGTTCCTAGGATCATGCATCTAGGGTTTCAATTCAATTCCTAAGAACTGTAAATGCACAAGTAAATAATAACGATAAATTATAATAATTTGAAATATGGGTTATGTCCGGGACTTGCCTTCTCGGTAATCGCTAGCTAGGTTAGCCTTGGGCTCTTCCGGACTTTGGTCCGGTTCTTCAGTCAATACAGCGGCGTTCACCTGGGCTTCGGGATCACCTTCTTCGGGCTCTGGGATCAACTCGTATGTCCCGTCCGCTAGAACAGTCGTATTTATATGTGATGCAAGAGATGAAATTACAATCACACTCTTTTCACAATAAAGTTGTAGTCTAACAAATAGCAAACATACATTCACATGGGCAAAGCATTTATAGAGTAGATACTAACATTTCTAACTACACAAGGCATCATGATCAACAGCACAAAAGAATCTCACTACTTCATAAAACAAGTTGTAGTGGTTCCTATAGCATGCAAGTCATGGTTTGCTCATAAATAAACAACTCAGCACACATTCAATAGTAAAATCAGAAAAAATTACATCAAACGGAAGGTAAACAGAGTAATCTATCTTGCAAATTTTGTACTAAATCATGCAGCCATTTATTCAGAACAATTCATTTATTCAGACAACACCTAGAACAAGATTGAATTATAAAGGTTAGACCAGAGCAAAATAGAAGCTAGGAATTTAACAGTAGGTCGAAACAGAGCTAACTTAGCTACTGTAAATTTTCATTATTTTATCTACAAATAATTAATTCTGATAAAATAAACAAAACAAACAGAAACAAATCAAGATTCAATTTTAATTCCTGATTTAGACATGAACTGGTGTTCAAATTTCACAGGAATGAATATATGATCAAAAAAAGGCTCCACAAATATTATCGGAATTTTCTAAGTAAGGAAACTATTTATCACAATTAAAGTTCACTTAATAAGAATTAAATCATAGCTATAGATACACATGAGAACTGACCACGAAATTTTTATAGTAAACCTGGCATCACATTATTACTCTAATATAAAAATTTCACAGCATAACATTGCTTCAAACATCAGTTATGGAAAAGATAAAAACAACTAGCATTTAAGCACTAGTAACACAAATCTATTTTTACAGCAAAAACTCTCAACTAACAGCCAACATATTATGATTCTAATGCATAGATCTACTCTCAAGGATTCCAAAACATCTAGATTTTCCTTTTTATGATTTTTCTACGAATTTCTATGGAATTTCAAAGTTTATAGACAAAATAACAAAAAGGTCCCTAGTGTCACTATTCACTTGAGTCTAGGTCTAAGCAGATAACCCCCTGGGTTTCTTTAAATTCTAGCAGAGAGGTCCCTGGGCGGATGGGGAACAGGGAAGGACGGTGGCCGGCCTTTTCCTGCGTCTAGGCTCGCCGGCGGCGAGGGAGAGGTTGGGGGAAACGAAGAAGAGATCGAGTCGTACCCTCTGGTGCTCGTGGCGCGACGGGAGATGGTCGGAGGAGGGCGGTCCACGGCAGATAGGGTTGCGGCGGCGGAGGGGCTCGTCGGCAAGGGTGCTCCGGTGGTGGATGGTCGACGAGGGGTGGCCGATTAGCTGCGCGAGAGCGAGGCGGAGCTAATGGTGAGGTCGGCGCGGGCGGAGCGACCTTGGAGGAGTGGGTCGACGGTGAGATTGAGGCTCGCCAGTGTTCGGGTGAGCGGCGGAGGTGTTCCGGGGTCTGAGGTCGAGGAAACAGCGCAATAGTGAGGGGAATAGGTCGAGGAGATCCTCCTGGTTCTGATGCGCGCGAATGAAAGGGCAACTGGGACTCTATCCGAGCTTGCCACGGCATCGAAGATGTGGCGGCCGGTGGTGGTCTCTGGGGCGCGTGGCAATGAGAGGAGAGCTCCAGCGCTAAGGCAAGGGCGGTGGAGAAGGTCGGGCACGACGCGTGGGCGGCCAGCGCAAGCAGGAGGTGGCCTCCCGGCCGGCCCCGAGCGGCGGCGGCAGGGAAAGCAGAGAAGCAGGCAGGAGGTGGAAGACGACTGGACTTCTTTGTAATTTCAAAAAATTCTAGGGATCTTACTGTAAAACTAAAATAACTTCTAAACTAGGGCTCAAATGAAAAAGTGCCCAACATGAAAGTTGTTCAACTTTTCAAGATCTACAACTTTGATGTTGTCCAAAAATTTATTTGACCAAAGGTTTGAGAGTTATTTTGAAAACATTGGAATGATTTTGAATTTAATGGACTTTGGTCTTTTCCAATGTAAATTCAGTTTAATTTCAAACTAAAAAGCAAAATTTTCTGCCAAGCAATGATTACACTGAATTTTACAAATAAACCCTCCATAAAAACAATATTTGCTCTCCCTATTCAAATTAAGTTATAGAAAAGACCTTACATTAAATCATAATTACACATTTGACCTTATAATTTAACAATAAGGTCCTTGATCAAGTAAAATAAACACATGATGCATAAAATCAATACAATTCTACTGTGCAGACACATAGAGTGTCACATAGTCCGCCGCCGGCGACCCCCCTCGGCCCTCCCCTATTTCCCAGCGAAGGGAGGAGGAAGAAGAGGGCAATTTTGCCCATACCCTCCTGCCTTTCCTGCTATTCTATTAAGAGCCCCCCTCTCTCTAGTATCTTTTCAAAGAAAGCCCTCCACTTTTATTTAGGGAACTAGCCCCCACATTATAAACTTAATTTTAAAGTAGATCCCTGCCCTTTTCCAGAAGAGCCCGGATATTTTCTAAAATTCCAATCAAGACCTTGCCTTCTCAAAAGTATTTACAAATAGGCCCCTGATCCCGGTTCAACCCCTAAACCTCTCTGTAACCTATCATTTCATGCGCCAAACGTTCTCCGATTGACCCAAAACTTTACCACACCATTTCTAGCATAATTTTGGCCATGCCATTAGAAAATCACCCAAAAATATTACTCCTATCTCCATATCTTAATTGTTCCCGATTCGAGCTCAACGATAGAATCTTTAATTGTTTTTCTTTATTGTGTGCTTGTTTGTATGCGCCATAGATCACGGTGTGAATGAGGGACAACCCATCGACGAGCAGTACTGCGAGCAAGTGTGCGACCCCGAACCTGAAGGACAGTACCTCGATCAGGACTTCCCAGAAGGCTTTGAGAACGGCAAGTTCAATCCCATCCTTTGATGCATATTTTGTCCCAGTTTTATAAACACAACCTATTGGCCTGTTTTACAAAACTGCATATATTTTGACTGCTGAAAACATGGTTGGATAGCCACCCCTTGATTTGTTATAACCATTCCTTGACCACCTAGATTAATGTCTGAATATGATTTATTCTGTTTGGATGTTAATCGCTGCTAGAACGCTTAGGACCTCGAACATGGTACAACTTGTTTTATAAAAAGAAAATGTGTGAGTGTGTGGGAAGGGAAAATGTGAAATTTTCGAAAGATGACTTAGATGGCACTTCTGTGTGAATTGCTGAATGGTGTGCTCGTACTTGTGTGGTTGAGCAAGGAAGGGAGATATCCATCTTGTCACAATTAAGGACCGAGTTGATGTGTCATCTTGCCTAGCTCCACTATCGTGTAAATCACTCGACCGTTGTATGCGGCAACGGTTTAGCATAAATCCCACTAGTTAGTCTGATAGCCATCAGGAGAGCTGAGAGCAACAGGTGATCAAGGAGAAGGGATAAGCTCTGTGTGACTTATGCCCCGGTTAAAACCTCTGTGATAGGTCAATGGCCCCCTTGGTGGATCCCGTGTTGGCTAGTCAGGTCTAGCTAAGGTGGGTAATGGCTATGTTGGGATCTGCACCGACTCTAAGGTGATCGTGCTATGGTACCCCGCTTGTGGGTAAAGTTGCACACCTCTGCAGAGTTAAAATCTATTCGAATAGCCGTGCCCACGGTACTGGGCGAGTTACGGTTTGGTCACACAACTAGTGTTTCTTCTGGGATTGGATGTGTTGGCGTGAGTTGTTTTGGAAAAGTGTCCGGCAGTTGTGCCGTGTGCTATGGTGGATGAAGAGTCCGGTAGCAAATTTAAAACTTGGATCCTGTGTGGATAAACCCTACGTGTTACTTGGTGCGAGAAAGTTGTTTTGAAAATCCTTTTCTTTCAAATGAACCCCTGCATAAAAATTAGCTTTCCGCAAATTAAACCCTAGCCTTATCCTTGATTTACCCTATGCATTATATTATGTTTATACCCCCTCCGTGGGTGTGGTTGGACTTTCTGAGTACGTTTGTACTCACCCCTTTCCTAATTTTTACAGAGGAAGATCCAGACTTCGTTCCCGAAGACGTTGAATAGGGGTTCCGTCCTGCACCCAACTCTGCCTGTGGTGTTTGCCCTGTTCAGGATACTTTCGCTGGCGCGATACTCTGAGCCCGAGCTAGATCCCATGTGGGTCGTGCTCTGGTGTATTACCGTAGCCTTCTTACTTCTTGTTATTGTCTGTCTCGAGTGTCCACCTCCTTGGAGGATTGTACGGTGATATACCATCTTATATAATAAATGTGTATCAGCCTCCTGGGACTGATATTTGTATCATATTTAAGTCTTCTCTTATGAGGGGACGCTTCAGGAGGGAGCTAGGGTTTGGCCAGGGGCAGCTAGTTATATGGTATGGTAACGCGCTTGGAGCCGTGGATGCGGTGATGGACGGCTGACAATAGCTGGGCTATATGGGCCAAACGGGCTTTGTTTCATTCCTTCTCAGCTTAATGTTTTTTTCTTTTTCTTTTTTATTTTATTGCACCATTGTGAAGTATCACACATAAGTAATTATCTTATATACACAAATTTATTTTTTATATGTAATAGACTACATATAAGTTGTCTTGTAGAAGTTTTAAAAAAATTGAAACCAATTTACTATTTTTTACACATTAAATGAATTTCTAAATGGTTATCAAAATTAATTTCAAATTGAACTATGTGTACCTTTAATAAGAATCGAAAAATTGAGAATCGAAAAATTGCACAAAAACTATATTTAGACTCATATGTTCCATTATAACTCATTTCATCAAGGTTGATGGAAAATTAAATTATCTTCTAGGGACAACTCAAAATTACCACATAGTAATTGTAATAATAATTTAATTTGGTCAAAAGTTTCTAAAAATTGGAATTACAACATATTATGGATCCATAAAGTTATCATAAATTTTTTTAATGATTTTAATAAGGTTTGACTATATATTGTTCACAAATGGATACATCTCTCAACTAGTTTCCTATAACTCAAGTCAAACTTTGAGATTTAAATATATCTTAACATTTTTGAACTTGTATGTACCTCAATTTTGGACATAACCTCATATTGACCATAACATTGGCAATTATGAAGTTATATTAGTAATTGTTATAAAAAACATGTATTTCTATTCTTCGCTTAAATTGAAGTAAACAATTAACTTGGCGGCTCATTAAAGAATAGCCAAGGAAATACCTTGTTTACTTGGCGGCTGATGACAACAGCCAAGGAAATGTATGCTTTTCTTGGCAGTTTGGCTAAACAGTCAAGTTAATCCACTATTTACTTGGCGGTTAACACAAACAGCCAAGGAAACCCTTCTTTTCCTTGGCGGTTCATCAATACAGCCAAGTTAATCAATTCTTTGCTTGGCAGCTTCCACGAGCAGTCAAGAAAACCCACAGTTTCCTTGGCGGTTCATAAAAATAACCAAGGAATTACATTCTCTTGGCGATTTTCTGTCACTTGCTAAGGAAACATTATATTCCTTGGAGGCTCGATTTTGGCCGCCAAGGAAAACTATGACCGCCAAGATAAATCCATTTTGGTGTAGTGAGGGTACTAGTACAACTGCAGTACTATGCCTTTGTTTAGATGTGTAAAAGGGAAGTTGTAAAGTACTGTAGCACTTTTGTTTGTATTTAGTAGTTATTATCCGATCATGGGTTAACTAGACTCAAAAGATTCGATGTGATGGGGAATCTTGTAAAGTTTTGAAATTTTGAAGAGAACTAAACAAGGGGTATGTACACGCGGCAACTTTTGTTAAAAGACTAGCCACCTTTTGCCAAAGAAGAGGTAGCCGTGCCAAGTTCTCCCCCCCCCCCCTTTGATGAAAGTGGAACCATTTGTTAGGCCGTGTTTAGATGCATAAAAGTGCACTTGTAAAGTACTGTAGTACTTTTGTTTGTATTTGATAATTATTGTCCCACTATGGGTTAATTAGGCTCAAAAAATTCGTCTCGCAAATTACAGACAAACTGTGTAATTAGTTATTTTATTATCTACATTTAATACTTCATACATGAGTTCAAAGATTCGATATGACGGGAAATTTTATAAAATTTTGGAATTTTGAAGGGGACTATACAAGGGCTTAGCATACCCTCACCGTACGGCATCAACCCTCGTCAACTATAAAGAAAATAAAATAAGACCAACCAATGGAAGCGGAAAGCCGGTGCCTGTTCGTGAACCAAAGCCAGTCATCAGCTGGCAGAGAAGGCTGCCTCGATCCTGTGCCGGTGTCCTGCATATGCCGGCTTGCCTTTTCTTTTCTGTTTTCTCCCACACCGAAATGACTGCAGGAGCATCCTATACCAATTGGACCGACGAAGGAGTTGCCCAGTCGCGTCAGAACTCGGAAAAACAGCAGGCAGCTCGTCCGCTCCGAGCCATTTTGTTGGGTGCTCCAAAGGATAGTTGTTGATCGAAGTCGGTGGGCTGGAGGTGACTGGTGAGAATCCGGCGGAGGACTTGCAAGGAGCACCGGGGCTCCGCCAATCCCGTCGACCGTGCAGACGTGCACGGTGCAGTTGACCAAACCACAGGATCACCTACAACAGTGATGATCTCAGTCGGAGCATCAGCGCGGTAGATGCGGCGAAGAGCGAGAGGCCGAGAGCTGATGAATTGACCGAGGAACAAGAAGCCGTTCAGAATTAACGTCACCCGGGGCAGACCCAATGCAAAGGCTATTCGATCAGTGCGCTCACTTGACAGCAATAATGCAAGGGATCTCGCAAATGCAGGCCCAAAGTAGTATTCTCATCCTAAGGCTAATATCATAAGAAGTTTCATAGGCATTAAATGTACAGAAGAAGTTTGATTTATACTCTCAAACTATTGCAAGTTTAATTTTCAACTTTCATCCAACTGTCTAAACCGCATATATTTAACCCTTATGGTATATATATATATAGTTAAAAAAATTAGAACTAATTTATTTTATATAAAATAATTTGAAACTAGTAGCAACATTTTTTAAATAAAAATAACCTATATATTATTGCTCTATTTGAATCTAGTTACTCAAAAATAATAGGCATAACTATGAGCAACTAAATACTACGAATATAAAATAATTGGATCGGAATAACTAACAATTATCATATCAATAGATAGGTTACATTTTCAGAAAATTTTTGATACTCATTTCATATTTACTTGATTCAAAATATATTACTTATAATTTTTTAGTTTAAATTTAAATATTTATAATTCTCAAAAACTGGAAACCCACCTTCGAAACCACCTAAGAGGTTAAATTTACCCGGTTTCAACAGTTGGATATCCTTTGTTATCCGGTTTTATAGTTGAATTTTGAAAATCGAACTTTTGTGATAGTTTGAGGGTGTAAACCGTCTTATGCCACATACATCAGCAAATTGGCTAACATGGTAGGATAGAGGAGGAAATTTATAGGATGTGAGAGGAGTTTCATCACCCATAAAACTCATCCAGCTCAGTTACCAAGTTCATAATTTTGGCAACAATACAATGAAACTATGCAATAAGATCGACTAGCCTAACAGGAACAACAACAATAATCACCGGAGCATCAACACTCCCTCTACACCGCTGCCCTAATAATGGCAGAAGTCCAGAAGAGAAGCTCATCAAAAGAATAACAGAAGAGAACAATGGCTTGATGATCTGCCAGTGCGGTTGGAGAACGATAGCTAGCTAGCTAGCTCAACGCAAGCGTATCCGATGACACGCCACATGCAGCAGATGATTGCGTTGGGCAAGCGACAATACCGTGCCGGGACTGGCACACATAGATTGATTGCTCAATTATTCCACATGACACTAATAATGCCCTGTGGAGGCCGGGCGTCCCCTAGCTACATTGACCGCTGTCAGGTTGCTTGGTTCGTATCGGCAGCGCCGCCGTGACCGCGCTGTGCATGCTCGGGGAATCGGAACAACCGCATGTGTGGCGTGCAGACGACCGCCGAGGAGAGGACCCCCCCTCCTGCCGCGCGCTGCCGGTCGTTAATTCGGTTGCCAACATGCTGGCACTGCAGCGCTGGGCGCATGTGACGGTCTCGCGTACGCTTCACATGGATCCATGTCCCCCTTGACCCCTTGTGTGTGTAGCGTATCCCCAATCAGGAGGAGCTCTAGGTTCCCTCTCTGTGCAGAGAATGAAAAAAACACAGTGGCGCATGGAGATGCTATAGCGGCGGTATCGATTTTGCATGCTCATTTTCTCTGCAGATTCGGCCGTCTGGAGCTCCATCACCCACCCTCAGTTCCTGTTGGATTGGATCTACAGCCGTTTGAAATGATGGAACCAGCAAAATTCCGACAGCTTGGGAGGAACTACTGGCTGCCATGGAGCACACTGCTGTACTACAGTCAAGCTCCGGGAAGAAGAAGATGCACGCACCTCTGATGAATCAGTCGCCTGGGCATGGATACTGGATAGGGATAGGTATGCCGGCCGGCCCATTCCCCTGGCCTACACGTGCCTGCATGCATCTAACCGCAGGCAGCGTCGTCCAGGTCCAGCGTGGCGTGCTGCGATCCCGGGCGACGTCCATGCCTCGCCGCTCGCCGGCCGCCTGTGGCATGTGCCGCTGCCACCACTCCACTCCCATCGCGACGTGACCACCTCGCGTCGCGGGTCGCGGCGCATGTGCCCGCCCGGAATTCCCCCTTCTTCCCGGTGGCCGTTTGCGCCGCCGCCGCCGCATCCCTGGCACTCTGGAGAGTTGTCATTCGATTCTCCTCCGCCGTCGTGTAGCCCCTACCGACACACCCTTATCTTCTTCCTTTGTCAAGCTTCACAAGCTGCAGCGGCTCACAAAGCTTGCTAACTGGAAACCGCCGCAATAGCAACGATCAACGCTAGCTTAATCAGAACATCATTTTTATAAAAGAAAAAGAAAAAAGAAACATGGCACATCGTCGTTGGAATCCACACTCCACAGTACAAAAGCGAAGCGCAAAGTCAGTCCCCACAGATTTTAAGATGCAGCGCAGGATGAGGAATGGGGAATGGATAGGGAACGGGAGACGGGACACTGTGAGACAGGTGGCAGGATGAGTGCTGCAAATTCAATGGCTCGGGGGTCCACTTGCTCTGAAGCTGAAGCCCTCTTTTCTGCATGTCGGCCTCCTTTGGGACATCTCCTTGAGTGCATCCGGAAAAGGGCAATGAATTCTTTCTTTCTTAGGTGTGTTTAGATCACTTTGTATTTTATATTTTTGTGTTTTTAGAAGAGAATTTTCAATATTTAAAATATTAAATGTAGACTAATTACAGATCTCGTCTGTAAACTATGAGACGAATCTAATGAGCATAACTAATCATCATCAGAGCATATTTACTGTAGCATTACTGTAACAATTTAGTGTCTAATCACGTCATAATTAGGCTCATCAGATTCATCTCGCGATTTACAGTCCATTTGTGTAATGCGATTTATTTTTTGACTACATTTAGTATACCATGAAAACGATTTACAAAAAAATTGTGTTTTGTGTTTTTGGATCTAAACAAGACCTTATTACCGATGAAAACCCAACATTTTTTTTCAGTAAAAAGAGGCAAACCCTCCCGGCCCCGAACACCATTGGCCTCACGAGAAGGGCGCACACACTGTTGAGTGATGATGCTTTTGTTATCAGAGAACCCCTTGTCGATCGTTAGGCTTTCCACTGGACGGCCAAAGTGCCAAACCATGCTTGCACTTGCACTTGCACTTGCACAGTTGCACTCATGGTACGGTTACCGTACTTTAAGCTTTCATCCAGTAGCAATTACCGTACTAGAAAAGTGAACCAGTAGCAATTTATCGGTACCAAATTAAATAAGCAAAACCTCATCCGGATAAAAACCTAAACTTCTTATTTCAGTCTCACCCGACTTAGGCCCCGTTTGGGACTGCGAGCCAAAAAAGCGAGGCGCGCATAAGCGGGTCGGAGCTCGCTTTTCGCGATTCTGGGGCCGCACGTTGTAACAGCCGCTTATTCAACGCGCGGCAGCCGGGCAACGCGCGTCCGCCGCAGCCCGTTTGGCGGATTTAATTCGCTTCTTTAGCTCAGAAGCGAAGCAAACGCGGTCCCAAACAGCGCCTTATCCACAGCGACTACGCACCTCTGTCTCTGGAATCTCTGGAACCAGACTGACATCTCTTTGAGTCTTGACACAGCCCACAGTGTTCGCAAATGGTCTTACCGCTGGGCGTTGCCATTGGTATGTGACACGCGACATTAATGCAAATGCAATGTGCCCTGGCAAAGCCCGTGGATTAGGTATCAGACCACATGGGCACGCGGCAGCCCGATCATGCGTGCATGCTCCCCATGCATGTAGGCAGGCAGCCACTCCGCTGCATGTGTGTGCGCTCTGCTAGTCTGCTCAGTGCTCGCTAAGTTCAGTTACAACCATGGCCTGCATATACTAGAAGTATGTTCCGTTCTCTGTGCGGATCATGGACATCTGAACAGACCGAATTGCTGGTTGTACGCGCAATCATGCAGGCCAAAGTCTGTTTACTTTACTGATGCTCTGTGCTTATGCTTGTGCGTTTGGTCAGAAATGGGCTAGCTCCTTCTCAGCAGGGCCACATGAACTGCATGCATGGGAGGGAGGATGACGCGTACTATATGCGCAAAGGGCGGGAGGGAGCCCATGGCGCCTGGGGTGCAGATTAGTAGTGTAGTACGCGACCACTCCTAGATAGGGGTGGTAAAGGGCCCAATATTTTGAACTAGAAAATATAAGAGTCGGGCCCTAAAAAGACCGGATTCTAATCTTATACAATTTTGAGCTAAAAAATTTAAGGGTTTTGTTGGGCTATAAAGAGTCTACTAGGGCTATGGCCCGTTACCACCCCTACTAGATTATGCTTTGCCCATGCTGCCATCATTTTTGGTACTGTAGTTGGCAATGGACCAGTGGTAGTACTATTAATTAGTGATTGATGATCGATCCTGGATGTAGGGTGTTAGAAGTGTTATGAGCGAGTATTAAATGTCATACCACATCAGCAAATTTGCTAACAAGACAGTTATTTATGAGAAAAGAGGAGTGTGTCATGGGACCAGAGAGGAGTGTCATCATCACAATACTCCTCCGGCGCAGTTACCAAAAGTTTTCAGTATTGATAACTGTGCGACGACACTTCCAGCTAAAGATTGGTCTCATCAACAACTTGTAAACAAAGCATATGCATGGGGAAACGTCGGTAGTGTTGTATATAGCTATGGAAGAAGGTGTTTTGATACTTGGTAGTCCCTTTTGTAGAAAGAAATAAAAATGGCATTGTCCTCCTTGTTTAGTTTCTAGATTGAAGAGGATATAAATTTTTAGAAATAGAATGGAAGCCGACCGAGCTGTTGCTTGCTAATCAATTCAAGTAGACCGAACACACAGACATTCTTGTCATATTTCTGCTTTTGCTTACTGTTGGGCGAACTGAACATTACTGATTATTAATGATTTCGAGTTAGTACTCACCATTAGTGTTGATGTGGCTTTCATTTTCTCGTTTTTTTATGCTCGGATATTGGTCTGATTCATTGGGATGCTTGCAGTTCTCTTTTTCCTTGCAGTAACTTTAGCATTTCAAAATGGGATACTAGCATGCTTGGTTGATGTATGCATACTAGGTTGGTTTTGGCCTGATCATCCTACATGTATATGTCTTTCTTTTTGCATGCTGTTCATGCACAACAATGACATTGCCATGGACACTGACAGCGACGGCGATGACTACAACTGCATGGATAAGAAAGAGTTGTGATGACAACTTTTAGTTGAAACATAGGAGTAGTTGACACTAACCTTTTGAGTACATGGTTTTATCCCATGATCTTTTTTGCACATGTTGCGCTTGTTCAGTAACATCAATAAGACTTGGAATTGATCGGTTGTAGTTTTCTGATCAAAATCATTTATTCATGATTGGTTGCAGTCTCGGACGTTCACTGGGGCAATGTTACAACATACTAGATGTGCTTGGACGTCCGAAGTCGTTATCTAACAAGCAAATAACACAGCAGCAACGATGGTGCCGCTTACACGCAAGCTTGCGTGGCCTGCTGGCTAGCGGCGCTATGCGGGCTGACGCAAAGCCCGCGAAGCAGATGTGCTCTTGTATGCTCTGCCACGCAAAACCCGCAAAGCTGTTGTGGGCCGTGCGGATGTGGGGCGGGCTGTCCGCAGCCGCCCCACTTGCATTCTGATATATGAGTAACAGAGTTGTTCACATGGAGATGGATGCATACCCTTCTGGCCTTCTCAAGAACTTTGTTTTCCTTTACGTGTACTGCTTGCTGTTGCTGGCCATCCAGGGTACGCTATACTAACTCCTCTACAGGTCCTTCTGCACAGGTGAGCTACCACTCCACTAACCAGATCCACTGACAATAGGGTTGGACGCTGGGTGCACGCTTCATCCTCACCAAATACTACGTGTACGGCTCAACGGAAACGAACGTGTTGGACACCTTAGCCCAGTCAGGAGACTTGGTCGCTTGGGCAAGTCTCGTCTCAGCTCGCTTCCTGGACGCTTCGTCGTCAGTCGTCTCCGAGTCAGGGAGTCATAGATGCCGTGCGTCCGGTACAATGTCGTCGTCCCACATCCAAATCGTTTCGTTATTCGGACAACCGTATAATAAAATGCCACGAAGAGGAGCTTCGAAAATGCGCCGGGAATGTCATGCATGCTTCTCCATCGATATGACGGCAAGGATTAATCATATCGAAGGACATTCAACGAGGTTACATCTGACAACACCCACAGATTTCTGAATCCTCTCTCTCTCTCTCTCTCTCTCTCTCTCTCTCCTCTCTCTCTCTCTCTCTCTCTCTCTCTCTCTCTCTCTGTTTCTTTTCATGGCTAGATAAACACAGCTTGTCCACCTCGCTCGTCGTGGGAGAAGCACCCGCGCTTACTCCCGTGAAAGCGGTGTCCCACCTTCTTCGCCCCGTTCCACGAAACCGAGAGGGCGCCGGGCGCGGCGTCGTCGGCAGGCGCAGCGACCCTCCCGCCGGGCCCGGATCGGCGAAGCTTGCATTGACATTCTCGGCACCTGACACGAGGATCCATACAGTGACCCTGCGCGCGGCGTTCCGGGCCGGGTCCGGGGAGCGCAGATTGCCGTGCCCGGCGGGAACGGGCACGGCACGGGCACGGGGAGTTGAGACCGGCTGGATGCACGACACGCCTCGCGCCGCGTGTGCCTGCCCTCGCCGGTCGAGCACTCGGAGCTCTCGTCCCTGCCGTCCGCCGGCGGCTGGGGACAAGGCAGCCTCGCGTCACTAGATTTTATTGCCTGATTGGTTGGCTGAATTCAGTCCGACCGGCAAAGATATCACTTGGATGGGAGGGCGAAACCGCGCAGGGCTCCCGTAGGCCGTAGCTCCTGTGGGGTGAATGTATTCCGGCGGCGCCGGCCCGGGCAGGCACATTCGCTGCCATTGGATTTTTTTTGAGATGCGTGCACATGCCTCACGTTGTGCCTGACCGTCCAGTTTTTGCCCCGCGGTTGAGGCACCTCCCCACCGTGGCTCCCACATGTCAGGTGTTTCCCGTTCCTTTTCATCGCCTCCCCCTTCCTCAGTAGGAACCTCAGCGGCTGTGCGATAGACCGGGGTCGGACGTTCCGTGGTGGCGGCGTGCTGGTGGACTGGGGGCAGGGCGGAGCTGCAGCTTCTCACTGGGTCAACGAATTTTGTAAAATGCAATGG
The DNA here is from genome assembly GCF_016808335.1 of Panicum virgatum. Lineage (NCBI taxonomy): Eukaryota > Viridiplantae > Streptophyta > Magnoliopsida > Poales > Poaceae > Panicum > Panicum virgatum. Next base: position 10,836,952 of record NC_053148.1, read on the forward strand.
AAACCACTGTTCATACTTGTTAATTGTTTTTGATGATCACGTCGGTTGATAGACATGACCCCGGTGAGCTTATGGCCTGGCTTCCACAGCGCAGTGTTCGACGGCGCCCTTGGTAGGATGGGTGGCGGCGACCTGCCGGAGCAGGCATGTGGGACATTTCTGATATGCGGGATCGACAAACGGATGACGATGGACTAAAAAATATATTATCCTCCAACCAAATATGAAATGGAACCATTCGATCCCTCCAATAAAATAGCTCGGTAGGAACAATTCCATTCTAAATAGAGATAGAACAATTTCATCTATACATCTTGCTTTCCAACTAACTAAATGCTACCTCCATTCGCTCCAAGGATGCAGCTTTCTTGAGAATTTTTTTTCTTTTCTCTCTTTTCGCGTTTGGTCGGAGGAGGATAAACAAAGGCAGCAAGCAGCCAATCACCAAGCACAAGCAGCTTCCTGGACAGGCTCGTGTGCCGCGTGCTCCGATTCGAGTCAACCGTTTTATCAGTCAGGCTGTCCCGTCAGGAACCGAATCCCGGACCGGAAGATACCCAGATGACTTTGTGACGAAATAGAAATATTTGTAATCATAGCATGTAGTTGTACACGATCTTTGCCAGAAAGTAGTGCATGTCGGCAACTGATGCGGAGATCATCAGCCGGTGAGCGATACATGTCGGCAATCATAGGCGTGAGCGAAGCCTCGCCGCAGTTCCAGTTATGACGTACACTGTTTGGTTACGTATATTTAAATGTATAAGAAATTTATATATCTAGAAAAAAATCAAAACAATCTGTAATTTGAAATGGAGATAGTAGTGGTTAGTAGTTAACGCATGTCTTACATACTGCATAAAATCCCGACCATTCAGATTAGCAAATGGCTGTATACATGAATTAATTTGTTCCTCTATTTACGTTCAAAAACATTGTTGCAACATTGTTCCTTTATTAAAAGAAAGTTCAATTTGACACTACTCATATAATTTTTTCCGCCTCTTCTCATCTGAGTTCAACTGTACCGTCTGTTCAAACATCCACCCACACCGACACCACAACGTACGCACTTGGCACGCCACAACACAATACACAATGACACGACTCTGTTCTGCTGCTCGAGTCTTCCTCGCCGAAATTCTGGTCCGGGGCATCCAAAGCCCACTCCTACCGTGGGCCAATAAGTGAGCTGCCTCCTAAACGTCTCGACGATTTAAGGCCCATTTGTTTGCTCCACACAGCAGCAGTGATCAATCGGGCGTCCACTCCACAAGCGCGTTCAAGCCCATTCCATTCCCCCTTCCCGAGCAAGTCACAGGGCATCATCGAAAAAGGCGGGAAAACCCCCTTCCCGAACCTTCCAGAAGCCTCCAGAAGGGCGTGTCCCCCGACCTCTTCCCCCTGCTGCGCAGATGGCTGCGCCGGCGTCGGCGGCGGGCAGCGAGACCCCGAAGCAGCTCCTCTCCATCATCCGCGACTTCGCCTCCGAGAAATCCCACGGCGGTAAGCACGCAAACCCCCCTCCCTCCCTCCCCGCACCGCCGCAGAGCAGTAGGGTTGTTCGCCCGCCCGCGCTTACCGGACTCTCCGCCTCCCTCTTTGGGGGGTGTGTGTGTGTGCGCGCAGAGCGCAGGGTGTCCGAACTCAGGCGCCGCCTCGCCGACGTGCGCGCCACGGCCGACGCCGCCGCGGCGGAGCTTGACGCCGCCAAACGCGCGCGCGAGGCGGCGGAGCAGGAGCTCCGCGGGAGCCAGGTTCAGGCCGCGATCGCCGACGCCACCATCCAGGCGCAAGAGGTTTCTCCTCGTCTCGTCTCGCCCCGAAACCGACGATTTATCTCGCTTGCTAATGCCCGGTTTCGTAATCCGCATTACATCGGTGCGTTTAGGCAACGATCTCGCGTCTCCAGGAGGAGATCTCGAAGGTGGGCACCGATCTGGACGCGCTCAAGGTTAGGGATTCGAAATTCGCAGCGAACTAGGGCTCTTTCTTGCTGTATTGTTAAATCGACATATGTTTATTTGGGTGTATGGTTCGAATTGTAATTGGTGGGGGTGTGCTCTCGGTGCTTGATGAATTCGCTCCAAAAGAGCAAGGGAGACAGTGAGAGGTGAGCAGTATGAACTCTGTCTAATGCCTTGGTGCTCGGCAACATGTTCCATATGTGGCGCTTTGGATAATTTTGTATTTTTTGCTGGCTGTTGATCACGCTCGCACTTCTTACACTGTTGCAGGGACGATTTCATCAGCCTGATGCATGAGATGAACGCTAAGACAAGGTATGTAATTGGTGTTTTGATGAACGCTAAGACAAGGTATGTAATTGGTGTTTTGCCTGCGATGACTTTTTTGGTTGTTTGATGCAATCGAAAAACAAATTGTGCCTGATGCTGCATCGCTTTTTCCGGTTTGCGTGTAGCGGCAATGGTAGTTAACTTTGTTCAATAGGGCTAGGACTAGGATATATTGTTTGGATCTTCAAATTCTTGAGAAAATGAGATACAGGGTAGCATAGTGATTCAGTTTTGACATGACATTGCACTAAAAGGGCACTAATAAGATTCTTATTACTTTCTACTTTTACCATCAATTTGGCATTTGCTTGCTAGCTGAAACTTGTCTTGAAGTCTGTTTGATTTCTTACTATTATGTTAATTATTGGAAGGTATTACTTTCTTGTTAATTATCTAAGAGAAACAATAATCCTCTTCTTCAGGCAATTTCAACAGATGGTCTCTCTAGAATTAGCAGAATACAATCACTCTGGGCTGCAGTCTACAGAAGGTAAACACTAAGCAGGGAAATCGTAATGCGGCATGCCAACATACCACCTGAACCATGCAATGGGTTCCTTGAAATATGCGATGTTCATGTCATTTCCTTATTTTATTCTTCTGCATAGCTTTTTTTTTTCTGATTGTAATTATAAGAATTGCACACTTCACTGTGCTTGAATATTTCTGCACCCATAAGTTTGCTATCTTTAATTATGTGAATTTGTTCAAACTGGCTCTGTACATTATTATCTAGAATAGTTGTGCATCACAAGTTGACGGCTGATAACTCATCTATTATTGTAAGCAAAACAAAATGTGATTATTTGATTAGATGAAGAAACTGTGCTCCAATTTAGAGTTGGTTATATACTTATGAATCTAATTTTTTCTGCTGAACTTTGTAGCACTAGTATCTGATGTCTGAAGTGTATCTTTCAGAATTAGTCTAAAGATCCTTTATCTTCAGTCAGATGCATTTCTTAGACTATCTTAGAATCTGATATGTCCCCCTTGCAGGTCAACATGTCAAGGACAAGACTGAAATTTTGGAGTCAGAAGGCATTTTGAAAGATTTGACTGATAAGGTGAGCAGCAAGGACGCTGAGGTGCAGCTCTTGGAAGAAGAGTATAAAAAAGATCTGATTGATCATGATAAGGTCTGTTTCTTCCCAAAGTACCAAATTATATTTCTGTGCAAAATATTTAACTGATTAAGCACAGATCTTCAGACATCTTTTCGTTATCCTATTCATAAGACCTCACCGATGAAAAACTGGGCTGTGAATCACGCCATGCTTGAATGGCTGATGTCATGCTCTGCATATTACTTTACTAAGATTAGATGGTAAAAAAACATTGAATTGCACCAGTAAACGATGTTCACTAGTCAGATCGCATGCTGCCAAATTCATATTAACCCGTCCTTGTAGTTCATGAATCAAGAAAAGCAGAAAGATGATGACACAAGTTGCATTTTGAGTTTTTGACAAATGTGGAGCAAAATGCTTTCTTCTGTCTGGTTTATGCATATGCAGACAATTATATATGAACTGTCGAGCTGTACATGTGTTTGCCTAAGGCTGTCGAGCATTAGAAACACTAGTAGGCAGCGCAGTGGCAAGGGCCATGGCTGACATGCAAGCAGAAGGATGCGCATGATGCATAACATCATCTAAATTCTAAAGAGCAGTTTGCCTTTTCAAACTGTCAGTTCAATGAACTTGTGCTATCAACAGTCAGGGCTCTCTCCTTAGTTGGGAAAGGTTCTTGTTGACCATGGACATTGCCCAGCCTGTTCAAAAAGACGAATTATTTTGGATCTTGAATTGTTTTCAGGTCCGTCAGGAGCTGGCCGATATCCAAGCAAAGAGAGCTCTTATGGAGGCTGTGATGGGAGAGAGTAAGCAGCTGAAGGAGATTGGAGAATATCCTGAATTTGTGTTCAGTGCTGTTTCTATGCAATTTTTACTCTCAATTCTCCATGCTTTTGCCAAAGCTTTCTTTAACCTGGAACACGCGGGCAGCTGAACTGGCGAAGGTGCACGCTTCACTTGTAGATGAGCTGCAGCGGCGGTACACGTGCCCTGGCTGCGGAGTCAACAATATGCCCGGGTTGGAGGAGGCCGCGAACTAGATAAGCGTTGGTCGCTCTGTTGTACATACACATGTTTTGGCCGATGGTGGTGAAATAGGGCTGTGGGAGTGTGGCTGTTGGATTCCTTTTTTTTTTTTGAGGGAAGGCTGCTGGATTCCTAAAAGCTTGTGAATGAGGCATGGATCGTAGTCAGTAGGACCCTCTGACCAGCTGGTTATACGATACACATTTTTTTTGAACTCTTATACGATATACACATTGCTGAGAATTTAACCCTACCCGTTCTTTCGTTGAAACCAAAATCACAGAACCGGTAGTCCGGGAGTATTTTTAATTTTACTCGTCTTTTTTAGTCTACCAAGGTATCAATTCCTTCATTTCTTTCGAGTCGGGGGATGTTTCGCGTAGTCCTGACTCCAGTCTCAGATTCCTTGTTTTCCATAACATTATCGCCATCCTTGTGTTGCTGTGGTCATTTCGTAACCATACTTTTTTAGATAATGATTTTGTGATCATATACCTTTTAGATAGAATGATTTCGTCATCATTTTTCCACACAAAAGATTGTGAATTTAACAAAATTACTTTCAGTTTTCTTGCAAAGGTGTCAATTATCTTCCTCTTTCAATTATTTCCAAGAACATACACCATTCCCATTTACATTCCCAAAACCAAACCCAACGAGCTCGAGATGGTCCATTGTGCTAACAATACAATCGGCCCTTTTTCACTGGTACACTCACATGGCGTCACTGGCACCAAAATTACCTAAGGAATACATTGGTGACAGCTATTGATCCTAAAATTTTTTATCTTGTTCTGGGAACTCTACAAAAATCCCGTCAAGATGATGGTAACAACAACAATGGCATGCAATGGTAAAATACTGAACATAAACGAATCAAGATGTTAGTTTCTCCAACGTTTGTAATAGCCTGACAGAGTTCTGCTTGTTTCTGACTATGATACTGATTTCATCCAGAGCTTCTTGCTTGGCAACATAGCTCCCAACTGCTTTGACGTACGGAAACTCTGGCCCAAATAAATGAGCAGCACAAGCCGCCTTGGCAGCCAGCAACTTCAAATCACCTGTACAAACACAAGCTGCTTTATCTCTGACCACATCGCAAACTGTCTAAAAGATAGCATGCCAAGAGGGAGGGAGCCAGTGAGGCACATATGATCAATACTAAGCTTAAAACTAGAAAGGTTACGTTCATTTCACACCATAATGCTGTTAAACTTTCTAATCAAGCACTGTACCAGTGCATGGATGTCTATATGGACAGTTTTGGGCAGCAAAAATCCTGTGTAATTGCATCGATATCTATATGAACAGTTTTGGGCAGCAAAAATCCTGTGTAATCATCTCTCTAGATATATTAATTTCAAGTATACATCTGCCCATACATTTAAGGAAGGGGACCCTTTAAGGAACGAAGCGGCTACCTGTCAGGGTTTCTGCTGCATAGGTGTTTTGACTGAAATGATTGTGCATCCACCATCTGCATCGGACCTTCCATGATTCTCTTGTAAGTCGCTCAAAAAAGAATGAAGAAAATTTACTGAAAGCTTCCAATGCTTTATCTCCTTGGGCATTAGTACATGATATGCAATCCTCGTAGTCAGCAGTCTTGCCAGAAAAAAGGCGAAGGAAGCACGATACAAGCTCCTCCCAGATGCAAGGTTTCCCATTGGCGGAATCTAAATGTAAAGCTATTGCCTCGAGTAGCTGGATGGTATTATAGTATCCTGGGGCAACCAGCAGAAGAAAAAGAGAACACAAACATTGCTCAGAAAGTCAGAACACTTCAAATCTTAATTTTGCAGAGAAGCGATGTAGTGAACTTTTATAACCACCACCCATATTGATGTTTAAATATTTTTTGTACCAAGCCAAATGTACACAGGACGTAGAATCCCTCCACTTGTCCTGGAGATCCTAGGTTAGAATCCACCTTGAAAAATAAGCAAGGCAGGCTGCCTAGAAATAACTTTCTCAAGACCCCACCTTGTGGGAGCTTTCATCAATGGATATGGCCTTCTATGCAAAATATACTAAGACCCCTAAAGCTCTGTATATAAGGTCCTTTCCAAGGAAGCAAAGACAGGAACATATCAACCAATTACTCCTCCCTAGTCCCTATGATCGTAGATATATGCATTGTGTAACATTGACATGATCTATGAAGTAGAACTTTGACTATAAATTTCTATGAGAATATTATATTTGAAACAACATTACAAATCATGAAAGCAATTCATGATATATATCTACTAACACCAATTTTATTTATTTCAATCCATCAAGTATTTTATGTATTGATCATATAAGCTAAAAAAAATTGGAATGGCAATAGTCCAAAAATGACTTATATTTATGACTGGTAGGGGTAATAGAATAACCAGTGTCAGTTAAAAAAGAAGAGCTGGTTCAAATTGGCATTTTAGTGAAGGAAAAACCTACGGGTATATATGTTGTCTCAAGTCTCAACATGATAGCATATATACAATCATACCATGTTTATTCCAGATATATGGAAGAACAATTCAGCTAAGCTATTCAAGTAATATTGTGATTAGCAGAACACTGTGGATGAAGGAAAAAAAAAAGCCCACACCTTTTCTATGCATTTTGATTAGCCTCTCCATTGAGTAGCTACAAGTAGGATCTCTTCTCAAAGCTTCCTCATAGCAAGAGGAAATGGTTGATACTTGGTTTTGATCAAAATACTCTTCTAGCAGCTTACCTCTCAACCTGCAGCACAAAACAAATTAATTTCAGTTATTTAAATCATAAAAGTTTGCTTTCAATATAGACAAGGAAAAAAGGCAGAAACTATGATAATTGAAAGATATCATGTAATATTAGGTATAAGGGATTAGATTCAAAGCAACACATTGTTTTACCTGAAAGGAAGGGCTGTAGTTGAACTGAGGCAGGTTCTCTCAAGCTCATCAAGTGCATCTTTCAGTTTATCACCAAGCAGGAGAATCTTTCAAAAGAAATGTAAAAATTCTTTTTGAACAAATGGTGAAAGCAAAATTCATACAAGAAAACAAAATGTAGAAGACTCAAAACAAAATGCACCCACATTAGGAAAAAAACTTGTGTGCAAAATAAGAAGCACATGATTTGGCTTGATGGGAAACAGAGGTGAAAGATAAATTGAAGACTAGAACAAGACCAATAGGGTAATAAAAAACGCCCATACTCATTGTTAGCAAGGTGATTAGTGGGCTGGCCTTCGGGCCTTGGCGCCCAGCCCATGTGGCTAGGGCTGCCTTAGGGTTTTCTTGTGATTGATTTAGAATAGGCAAGGATCTTTGTTGATTAGGGTGCTTTCTATAAACCCTAGACGCTCCTTGCCTATATATTGTACACCTCTGTACCCCTGTTTAATCAATCCACAGATTTCCCGTGCCATATTCTCTTTCATGGTATCAAGAGTCCGGGTTTCCCCTCGGATTCCTCTTCCACTGCCCTAGCGCGCCGGCCCCTCGCCGTGCTGCGCTCGCGCGCCGACTCCCGTCGCGCCCCCCTCCCTCTCTGCGCGCCGGCTCCCCTGCCGCGCAGCGCCATGGTTGGCGCGCCGCCATCCTCCCCCTCGGCCGTCACCGGTCCTAGCCCCGACGACCTCCTCGCGAACAAGGAGGCAGCGGCGGCTGCTGCTGCCGAGGCGACCCGCCTCGCCAAGGAACGCCAGGACGCCCACGACGCAGCCATGGCGTGGGCCGCCAAGGTTGATGCCGCCGCCGCGGCCGCCGCCGCGGCCGCCGCCAAAGCCCTTGACGCCGCCCGGGCGCTTGCTGCCCAGGAACGGGCGGCCGCTGCGGCTGCCCTAGCCCCGCCAGGCTCCTTTGGATCGGGTCCCCATGTTGCGATGGACCTCCACACCGCCATGCTCCTTAAGGAGGCTGCTGCCCTCTTGAATCTGCACGCCCAGGCGGTCGTCGTCCACAACATCAGCAGCCTCGTCCCGATCGTCCTCGACGTCGACTCCGGCAACTTCAGTCGCTGGCGCGATCAGTTCTTGCTGACTCTCGGCAAGTTCTCCCTCCAGGATCACATCCACCTCGATGCACCAGTCCTCTCTCCGGATTGGGCCCGGATGGACTGTGTGGTGAAGTCCTGGATCCTCGGCACTCTCGCCGACGACCTCGCTGAAGCCATCTCCTCTCAGGGCTCGACCGCCAGAGATGTCTGGCTCGCCGTCGAGTCTCAGTTCCTCGGGAACAGGGAGGCTCGTGCCATCCAGTTGGAGATGAGGTTTCGCAACTTCGTCCAAGGCTACCTCTCCATCTCCGAGTACTGTCGCCGCCTCAAGAAGATGGCCGACGATCTTGGGGCCCTCGGCGAAGTCATCACCGACCGCGCTCTTGTCCTCAACGTGATCCGCAGCCTCAACGACAACTTCGCCCATGTCGGGGCCCTCCTGCGGCGAGGTCGACCCTTCCCCTCCTTCCTGGAGGCCCGCGACGATCTCATCCTGGAGGAACTCACTCTGGTGAACCGCTAGTCTTCGCCTGCCGCCGCCCTCGCCGCCTCTACCAGGACTTCTGCACCCTCTCCGCAGACCGGCTCCGGCTCCGGGGGCGCCAATGCCGGTTCCGGCTCCGGGGGCGCCAACACCGGCGGCAGAAGCAACAACAACCGCTGCAGCAAGCGTGGCGGTAATGGCCGCGGCGACGGTTCTGGTGGCGGCGGGGGTGGCCAGCGCGCCACCACCGGCCCCCAGCAGCAGCAGGCTAGCGGCGCCCAGCCAACCCCCGGCGCCCAGACTGCTGCCCCCCAAGGGGCCCCGTGGCCGAGCTTATACAACCCTTGGGCGGGCTCCATCTAGATGTGGCCTGGTCCCCGCCCTCCGATGCCGCCCCTGCAGCAGCCTCGCCCTCCCCAGCAAGCCTTCGTCGCGCAGCAACAGCAGCAGCAGCCTGCTGCTGATGGGGCCGGCCCTTGGACAGCACCAGGGCTGTACCATCCCATGGCCGGCCTGCCCTCCTGGGACCAGCAATCCCTCGCATCCGCGTTCAGCACGGCGTCGCTGAATCAGCCCTCCAACGGCGAATGGTACTTCGACTCAGGTGCCACCTCTCACATGATTTCCTCTCCTCATAATCTTTCACATGCCTGTTCCCAGCGGTATCCTACTCCTTCATCCATTGTTGTCGGTAATGGCGCCCTGCTCCCGGTCACTTGCACTGGCTCGGCCGCACTGTCTCCCGCCCTTCGTCTTAATAATGTTCTTGTGTCTCCACATATTATTAAGAATCTTATTTCTGTTCGCCAATTTACTACCGATAACAATTGCTTTGTGGAGTTTGACCCTGTTGGCTGCTCTGTGAAGGATCTACACACTCGGGACGAGATAGTCAGGTGCAATAGCTCCGGGCCGCTGTACCCTCTGCGCCTCCCTCCAGCGCACTCACTTGTCGCCAAGGCCGCCTCCCCACTTTGGCACCGGCGTATCAGCCACCCCGGTCATGAAGCCTTGTCGAAGCTTGCTTCTAGTATCTCTTGTCAGATAGAGGATTGTTCAGACTTATGTCATGCTTGTCAGTTAGAACGACATGTTCGTTTACCCTTTCATGCATCAGTTTCTCGTGCATCTAGCAAGTTTGATCTTATTCATTGTGATCTGTGGACATCTCCAGTAGTCAGTATCTCAGGCTATAAATATTATTTGGTCATACTTGATGATTGCACTCACTACCTGTGGACTTTTCCTCTACGCCTCAAGTCCGATACTTACAGCACGCTCGCAAACTTCCTCGCCTATGTGTCAAATCAGTTCGGCACCTCAGTCAAGGCGATTCAGTTCGACAACGGGAAGGAGTTTGATAACTCCAACGCTCGGACGTTCTTCCTCACCAAGGGCATTCATCTTCGCATGTCCTGCCCTTACACCTCGCCCCAGAACGGTAAAGCTGAATGCATTATTCGCTCTATTAATAATGTTGTTCGCTCCCTGCTATTTCAGGCCTCCATGCCTCCCTCCTATTGGGTCGAGGCTCTTTCCACGGCGACTGTCCTGATTAACATTCTGCCAACCAAGACCCTCGGATTCTCCACGCCGCACCATGCCCTCTTTGGGACTTCCCCAGCGTATGGTCACCTTCGAGTCTTTGGTTGCAAATGCTATCCCAACCTGTCTGCCACAGCCTCCCACAAACTCGCCCCTCGCTCCACCCTGTGCGTCTTCCTGGGCTACTCCACTCACCATAAAGGATACCGCTGCCTTGACCTCTCTTCCAACAGAGTCATTATTTCTAGGCATGTCATCTTCGATGAAACTGCCTTTCCTTTCGCTGAGCGCAATGGTCCCAGGTCTACCACGGAGCTTGAGTTTCTTGATGCTACTGATGTTGTGCCAGCCCCCATTGGGCCGCTGCACACAATTTTGCCTGCAGGTCTTCCTCCTGGCGTTGCTCCTGTCGCTCCCCTAGGGGCAGCGGCGGCCTCCTCCGACGCTCCTGGTGCCCCAGCCAGTCCGTCCTCGGCTGTGCCCGGGGTGCCCTCCGACGACTCGCCGGCGCTCTACGTCCCGCCTGCGCTACGCAGCCCAGGGGCCCTGACGCCTGCCCCGGCGCCACGCGCGGCATCGCCATCGACGCTCGTCCCCGCGCCACGCGCGGCCACGGCTCCTTCGTCACCCACTCCACGTCGCTTGTACATCCCGCCAGCGCTCCGCGCGGCCTGGACGTCCCTAGTAGCGACGAGTGGACCACCACCAGGGTTTCCACCCCTGGCGACCTCGCCCACGCCGCCAGCACCAGCCGCTCGCGTCATCACGCAGGTGTACACCCGACGGCCGCGCCCGCCGCCGTCTTCCGCTCCAGCACCGAGCAGCGTGGCTGCGGTTCCAGCTGCACCAGCCGACCAGCCGCTGCCCAAGGCGCCGTGGCGGTTCCCCCAGTCTCCAATCAGCATGCCATGTCCACGCGAGCCAAACATGGTTTCCGGATGCCTGCACTCTACCATGCTGCACCACTCTCTGCTGTTCCGAAGACCTACCGTAGCGCTCTGGCCGATCCCAACTGGCGAGCTGCTATGGTGGAAGAACATGATGCTTTGCTCCAGAACCACACCTGGGATCTTGTGCCCCGCCCTCCGCGGGCCAATGTCGTCACTGGGAAGTGGATCTTCAAGCACAAGTTCAACGCCGACGGAACCCTCGAGCGGTACAAGGCTCGCTAGGTCCTCAGAGGGTTTACTCAGCGTCCTGGTGTGGATTTTGCAAAGACCTTCAGTCCGGTCGTGAAGCCTGCTACAATCTGGACAGTCCTCTCTTTGGCACTCTCTCATCGTTGGCCCATTCATCAGCTGGATGTGAAGAATGCCTTTTTACATGGCACCCTGTCGGAGACGGTTTACTGTGCACAGCCATTTGGTTTTGAGGACCCTGCTCATCCGGACTTTGTTTGCCGCCTCAACAAGTCCCTATACGGATTAAAGCAGGTTCCTCGTGCTTGGTACAGTCGGTTCGCCAGCTTCCTGCTGTCACGGGGATTCGTTGAAGCCAAGACGGACACTTCGCTCTTCGTCTTTCGGCAGGGCTCAGACATGGCTTATTTGCTGCTCTATGTGGATGACATCGTTCTCACGGCGTCCTCTCCGGGTCTTCTTCGACGGATTATTTCGGCTCTTCAACAGGAATTCGCCATGAAAGATCTTGGTGAACTACATCATTTTCTTGGGATGGAAGTTCGACATTGTGGTGATGGACTTCTTCTCTCGCAGCGGCAATACATGCTGGATATTCTGGACCGTGCTGGGATGACTGAATGCAAGCCGTGTTCCACTCCGATTGACACTAATCCCAAGGTTGCAGCTGCTGATGGTGCGCCCGTAGCAGATGCTACTGATTTTCGCAGTCTTGCTGGTGCCTTACAGTACCTCACCTTCACCCGGCCAGACATTGCTTATGCTGTTCAGCAGATCTGCCTTCATATGCATGATCCGCGTGAACCTCACCTGGCGGCTCTGAAGCGCATTCTCCGGTATGTTAAAGGCACTCTACACCTTGGTCTTCTGCTGCGCCCGTCTACTTCGACAGATCTTGTGGTATACACTGATGCTGATTGAGCTGGATGTCCGGATACGCGCAAGTTCACATCAAGCTATGCTGTGTTCCTCGGGGACAATCTCATCTCCTGGTCCTCCAAGCGTCAAAACACCGTCTCAAGATCCAGTGCAGAAGCTGAGTATCGCGCAGTGGCTAATGGTGTCGCCGAGGCTTCCTGGCTGCGTCAACTCCTGCAGGAGTTGCACGCCCCCCTCCGCCAAGCCACACTGGTGTATTGTGACAACATCAGCGCCGTCTACATGTCCTCCAATCCTGTTCAGCATCAGCGCACCAAGCATATTGAGATTGACCTCCACTTCGTCCGAGAGCGGGTTTCCATTGGTGATCTTCGTGTCCTTCATGTGCCGACCTCGTCGCAATATGCTGATATCTTCACCAAAGGACTTCCTTCTTCGGTGTTCACGGAGTTCAGGTCTAGTCTGAACGTGCAGAGTGGCTGACGATCAAACTGCGGGGGCGTGTTAGCAAGGTGATTAGTAGGCTGGCCTTTGGGCCTTGGCGCCCAGCCCATGCTGCTAGGGCTGCCTTAGGGTTTTCTTGTGATTGATTTAGAATAGGCAAGGATCTCCGTTGATTAGGGTGCTTTCTATAAACCCTAGACGCTCCTTGCCTATATAATGTACACCTCTGTACCCCTGTTTAATCAATCCACAGATTTCCCGTGCCATATTCGCTTTCACTCATAGCCAATTATCGTGTGCCTAATGACAGATTTTTTTATATAAAAAAATACAAAATGCAGTCCATAAAGGCATCTTTGAGTGGTGTTGATGAGTGACAATCAGGACCATAGTCACAGAAAACGGGGGTCGAAGGCAGCGTTCCTCGACCTGGGAACGTCGACCTGTCGCGGGAACATGGGGACATTTTAGTCCCTGCCTTGTAAAAGGTAAAAACCCCTCACAAGTAGGGTACCACATTCCCCAACCCCGTTCCACAACCCAGGAACTTTGTGACTATGGTCAGGACATCTCTTATGCAAGAGATAGCTTGAAAAAAAAAAGCTGAAAGAAACAACCAACTTGCATGAAGATTGTACCACCAAGACACGAAACATGGACTGCAGTGTACATTAGTTAAGTGTCTAGGAACCAACTACAGATAACAGAATGGAGTGGTTATCCCTTATGTGTCTCTACATGATTTGGAGAGTTTCAGGGAAAACTAAATAGATAAGGGGTCAGAGGCACAAAATGAGAATGAAGTACAAATAAGATGGAGATGGTATATCAAACAAACAGTCCATAGCCCTAGGTTGGTTCAGCAAGCAGGTCCATTTGGTTTTAGTTTGAATGCATTACAGAATCAGATGACTCCTAAATATGTATGCGATGACATCAGTTCCAATTACCTGTATTAGTGGCAATAAGGCTGCCATAACTGGCGGATTCGAATGAAGGGCCAACCTTAGACATTTTTCTGCATCTTCATAAAAGGCATTGGGTGTTGACTTGTACTGCCAATATTTATGGAAACAATCGTTTGAAGCCCCAGTAGGAATCTCTAGCCGTAAAGGCAACAAGCTCTTTTCCAATCCTTCAGTGCAGAAGAGAAAGTAACATTTATGATACAACATGAGGAACTATAGTTGTGACTTAAAAAAAAAGACTAATAGAGGAATATACTGGTAATTCGTCTGTAACAAGGATTTCTAATCCTCTCTTTCTTTAATATAATGCTATGCAGCTCTCATGCGTGTTCTACAAAAACATATATTGGTAATTCAGCTTAATGAGGTTGGTTAGTCTGAGAACTAATCTGGCAGGAGACACAGACGATGCTAGAACTTTCATGCAGCAGGTTTATAACAGAAGCTATAAGCAACTCTCAAACACTCCACCCCACCACAAGATGCAAGCACACTAGAAACGAAGAAACCCAATATTGTTCCACACCAAAATGAAGTAGAAAGCCTAACTTAGGAGAAATGCATATGCCATGTTGTGTTATCTCTTGTCCTTTATGTTGACATCAAGTCTTCATAACTACAATAAGAACATTTTAATGTATAGCTCCCTTGCTCAGCACTCCTCGTAAACTCATACAATGGAATTGATACTTAGTAACTAGAACATGTATCAACAACTTAGAATTATAGCATTAACGGATTCAAGAAAACTGCTGTAGAGGTAACACCAAGTACTGGATGGACCAAGAACAAAATGTGGATTAGTAATATCAATGCAAAAAAAAAATCTGGTAGGTACCACAAAACAATTAACTATTTAAGCATTATTTATTTATTGATCTCTATATGGTTCCAATATGATATCATTATTGCACCTGCATCCGAGTACAAGTTCCTGGCAATGTGGAGCGACAAAAATACCTTGCTCCTTAACAGAAACAGAAAACAAAAGAACATCTTGGAGAACACACAAGCACAATCACTACAAAACTGGCACTTACCACAGGTAGGGCCATCACAGGTATTCAAAAATATGCTTCGGAAATCTTCATTCACAGATCCAAGTGGATCAATTTCCTCCTTAGGACGAATGATGCCAGGTTTCTTATCCATTTTGATGTTGTTATTCTCATTATTGATCGAACTTTCTGAAGAGCAAGGATGCAAACTGGCATCATCATCAATGCTATTGTCATCAGAATCATCCGCAAGACTAGTTCCTTCACAGCCATCTGACTTCATAGAAATCGTGCATGATTCATTATAAACATCAAACTCCTCAACTTGCATATCTTTAGGCAAGCCAGAGTACCACTTATCAAATGATATCAAACCATGAATCAGATTTAAGATTGGTTCTGTCTGCAGTCTGTCCTTAGTGATTAGGCTGGTAAACAAAAGAAGTTATCAAGTTCTTACACTGTACCAATCTGTAAGTCATGTGGGAAGAAAGAAAAAGAACACCAAACAGAAGTAAAAAGTGACTTGCAGCTAATATCGAAAAGCTTCAATGCTCCAAGTATTACAACCACCGCACAAAGGTAGCAGGGCTATTTTAGCATAATAAATATTTAAGTTACGAAAAACAGACAGTTTTACAGTGATAGAAGGAAGTAAATATGCAGATTCTCAAAAGAAAACCTAAATCAACATGTCTTAAATAAAACTCAAGTATCTTATGCTTGATTCTTTCAAAGAAAAATAAATGCATGTCTAATAATCCGTGCAGCACCTGACCTTTTATTGAATGCCTATGAAGCCATACTGGGTTTTATAAACTGAACAGGAAAAGTGAAGGAGGCTTGTAACCCATAAGTACAGCAGATCAAGAGGTGTAGAGAATAGAACAAAAGAGAGGGCTGAGTTTGCAGGTGACGCACATTCTTGTTGTATTATATGCATTGTCGATGTTGCCTTGTAAAAGGTAAAATAATGCCAGTTCGAGTGTAACCAAGTGTTTCTGCCAAATAAAAATAACATTGTCAAGCAAATAGCAGAACATAAGTGATAATCTTGGTCCGTTTTAAAAAAGGAAGACATAATGTTCCTTCCATCTAAAGCAACAAAGGAGCATTCCCTAGGTGAAACAACAACCAGCACATTACCATTAAAACTTGTGCTTGCGATGTAAAACTACATGTCTACATAACCTCCATTTCACCCCAAAATTTAATATGCGACCAGATATGTCCTAAATTATACCTTTTTAGTGGAAATCCAAATGATAATGAAACTCTGGTCGTCTAAACCCGAGGTATACGTTAAAATTCAATTGCACTTTCCAATTTTAACCATCATACTAGATTTCCAGTTACCTAGCTGATAACAACAATCAGCATAAACAAATTATGAAAGCTCTACAGCTGAATTCGGATCTTACTTTTGGGCAGGAAGGAAACCAAATCAACTTTCGCATCCAAACATCGAACAGTTTCTGCGTCCTGAGGTAGTAGGAGTTCCTGCTGCCTTGCTTCACGCCGCCGTCCTCATTAAGCTGCTTATGAATCTCCATGGCGGCCTTTCATGGAACACCTGGCGTACATCAGAAACCCCAACTACGCCGAACTAAAATTGCAGGGTCTTATCAGGCAGAGTTGCTCACCACGAACAGGCTGCGGGTCTCCTGGAAGGAGCCGGGCTTCTCGGTGCTGCAGAACTGCGTGGAGACGACGCCGGCTGCTTCGCGCCACCGTTGCGCTCCCACGAGCTCGTGGAGGATCCGGCCCAGGCGGCGGCGGTTGAGCCAGCGGATTTGGGGCTCCGCCGCCGCGGGCCTCGGGCCGTGGCGGTGGTCCCGTGGTTCCTTCGGCTTCCCGGCCGCCCTCCCGCGGGCCCCCACATCGGTGTCAGCGCCGGGCTCGCGCTTGACGGCGGAGCACGCGGGAGTCGGCGTTAGGTCGGCGAGGGACGCATCCGCTGATAGACCCGACGGGATGGTCTGGGGCGTGAGGAGGCTAGGGCTCAGGGGAAGCTGGGTCCGGGTCACCGGGAGGCCTCCTCGGCGGCGCCTCTTGCGGGGCGGTGGCGCTGGAGTGTGAACGGTAGCCTCCATGTCGTCGATTTCTCTCTTCACGGCAGCGCGGAGCGAGGGAGACGGCGGCCGCGCCGGCCGCGCCATGGCGTGAGGCGGCGGCGCACCGCCCGGGCCGAGGGTTTAGCAGCGAGTAGCGGCGGCGGCGGCAGAGGACGGTGGCGGCACAAGAGTCCGTTTATTTCCAGTGGACCGCTCGGATTAGTTTGGCGCGCACATCAACGGCTGAGAGTTTTTATATCATCTTAAGATCTCCTTTAATAGCTCACTACTCCCTCCATTCTTAAATATATGACACCATTAACTTTTTTTTTCTTCGTTTGACTATTCATCTTTTATACAAATATTTATACAAATAGTTAAATTTTCAAATTAGATTCAAGAGACTCTTGATAATAGACGTAAATGTACTCATTTCACTTCATTTAACTAACTGATTAATTAAATAATGTTGGTCAAAGTTGAAGAAAAAAGTCAACGGTGTCATATAAAAAAGAACAAAGGGAGTACAACATTCGGCGTGCTTTGCACGCCCTATCATGATGCTAATATTATCTTTGCTAGCATAGTGCCCGTGCGTTGCTATAGGTAATATAATAAATCTACATAATATTATCAACAAAATAATATCATCAACTTTGTGCTCGTTCTTGTATACAGATCATGTTGTGATCATGCGAGACATTGATTGTCTGGGATCCGATTGGGATTCCGATTGATTTATCGGGGTTCCGATTATAATTTTATTAATTTGTCCAAGTTCCAATTAGGATTTCGATTGATGAAAGGCTAGTCCGACTCGCATATGTGATGAACTAAGGTCCATTATGTCAATAACACAAAACGGACCAAACCAAAAATTTAGGTCAAAATCTTACTCGCTTTATAAATATGTATAGATTTTTACCTATTTCTAAAGCAAGGATTATTTTCTTGGTCTGTCAATCGGAGTTCTAATCGGAATCTGAGTGACCGTTTATTGAGTTAATGATTCGAGACCATTTAGAATTAGCATTTGATGAGTAAAATAAAAAAACTAAAATCCTCGACCAACATGTCTAAAAGTATGATAGTAACGTTCTGTGTAGTCATATGTTACGTATTAATATATCATGATCAAATTTTGTAGCTACCAAAATTGAGCTATACCGATACAAATGAAGAGAATAGTGAATCAAATTATTTATAGCCATAAGTTTAAGACCATCAGTCTTCAATCACCAGGCAACCAGAGACACATAAAAGGATAATTGCAGCTGATACATGCAAAATCGGTACGACCTTCAGCGGATGATGATCAAACTACAAAAAAGGCTAGCCACAACTGCTATGGGCAAGTTGGATAAGACCTCCCCTTCTACCTATGCATCCTCGTTTGGGCGGTAAAGCAAAAAATAGACTATATGAATCATGTCACTTTGTGCTATATAATTAGAACGTGGAAAGACTTTATATCCAGATCTCGTTCTAGATATTAGGATATGTGTGCAATCTAATGAGTAAAGACGGTGCAAGAAATTACCTACTTTTAGTATAGACATCTGCAGTGTTATCACAATCATCATCTCCGCTGCCACCTTTGTTAGTTAATAGCTCCCTGGTAGTTTTTTTCTTTGCTAGAAGATGGGCGAGATCTAGAAGTACACAATGGACAAAAACTAAAAAAAATAGAATGTTAGTGAATGAAACTTATCTTTGTAACACATTTCATTATCTTGTTTGTAGAATAATCAGATGTATTTAACAATAATGCTTATGGCAAAACACGCCAAAAAAGAGGCAACTAAGGTCGCTACAACTCAGCTACTCAAGTGGCTATTCTCAGATAGAATACTGCACATTACCTAAATTAGTTGCAAGTGTTTTTTTTGCCCCCAAGTTGACTAAATACATCATGGGCAGACTAATTATATATGTTTTACTTCTTGTGCGTATAATAAAAATTTTTATTGGTAACCCAAAATTTGTTGTACAATGTCCAAATATATAATGCGTTGGTGTTTTTTCATTAATGTGTCATCTAACCTGCTAGTTAGGGGTATACGTATGTACAACTTTTCTTAAGAATAACAAATGCTACGTTAAATATCAAGTTAATAGGAATACGTAGTAGCTAACGTGATCCAGATACGCACACAGCAATAGGCGCATGTCATTTGAGTCCGAGCAACAGCGAGACTGAGCGAGGGGCCAGCCGCCACACCACAAGTCTTGTGAAGCTTATTGCATACCGATTGCAAGAATTGAGTGTAGCTCAACTGGTAAGGTTTCTTATGGTGGAACCTGCTCGTTCGGATTCATGCTATAGACTCGACATAGGTGCTCATATTTTCTGAATTATTTCAGTATTTAAGCATATTTTCTGAATTATTTCAGTATTTAAGTGATGCTATGTTTTTAGTGGTAGCAGATGTATCGACATCGAGATATCTATGGAGACTTAATTTCGAGGATCTATCAACTAAGTATTTCGGAGATGCTTATAGGGTTGGGATTGCATATGTAAAATCATGAAGTAAATGTCCATACGTGTATATAACCGTCAACGTTTTTACTGTATTTTGGAAAAAATAAGCATGGATTATTCCTCACAGCAGACCGTCTCAGTGCCGATGAGTGTAACATCGTTGTACTCTTGTATTCCCTAGTCCAATAGGTCAAACAGGCTAGCCGGGCTTGTTTGGATCCAGCGGATAAAAATTAGTCCTCCCTTTTAGCCTTTTTTATTAGCTCCAAAGGATCCAAACGAGTGGGGCTATTTGGAACTAAAGTGAATTAGTCCCTCCAAGAGGTGTTTATTGGGGCTATTTCTGCATGGATCCCACCAAAAGTTACTTTTCTCCTCACACCCCATGCATGGAAGGTTGAAAGGATTTCGGATGTCGTCTGAAGGGGGGAGGGCGAATAGGCGTTTCAATAAATTCTGCAGTTTACAACACTTAAAATAAATATCAGCATACAGAAACAAACAGTCAACTGGCCTAAGACTTAGTCGCTGAAATAAATAGGCAACCGGTCAAACCGGTCCTGTGCAAAACCTGCTCAAATTAGAGTTACTTCCCCTCCTCGAGCTCTAGCAAAAAAAAATGTAAATTGGTGTAGTGCCTCTGTAGGTGATGTTGAGTATATTTCAAGTCCCTGCACACACAGAAACAACACAACCAAGTAGATCGAAGCAGAAGCACAATGTCAAGCTAGAGTATCAAGTAGTGAGGCAAACCACAAAGTAGACGCAAGGACTTGTCGCTGCTCACCACACCGTTGGGAGCCGCCGGCGACGTCTAGCCGTCTAGGAGGCAAGCCTCAAAGAGTAACAAATGTCACAAAGATTTCTCGATGCCAATCTCAAGTGCTCAAGCTATGGTTGCTCTCTGCAGCTCAAATATGAGCTCTCACAATGCTCACTTTGCTCACACACTCTCAATCTCTCAACCTAACTAAAAGATATCAAATCTAGTTAGCGCAACTCACAAAGAGTGTTGGGGAGAGCTTGCTGGTCAAGAGAATGCTTCAATAAGCACAAGAATAGACAAGGAACCAGTAGCCCCGCAAGAGAGGGCCAAGGGTATAAATATCCAACTTCCTAAAACTAGCCATTTGAACTGTTAGAACAGACCGGGCCCCCACCCCAGACCGGCCTGGCCAAAACTAGCAGTTGAGCCCTAGGACAGGTCAGACTAGTCCTCCAGATCGGTCAGACTGGTCTGGGCCAGAGGAGCCCAAACCCAAGTTAAGATGTTTCTCTTGGTCCATCAAGCTAACACTTGATCATATAAGCAGCACAAAGTTAGTTCATAGGGGTTTTCTCTTAAGGATCCTCACTTGGATGACCTATTAGCACTTTTGAGCGAGTCAATCAACCAATGTTGCGTCCCTCTTGATAATACGACATACATATACTCAAGATTAAATATAAATCACTAATCAAGCACTTGAGCTCCGAAACACTTCAGCTTTGCCATACTTTGACTTTGTCAACTTTTAGACTTCAACATTGCAACTTCTTTTCTTGAGAAAAATCATACTTGAACTAGTGACTTAGCATTCCCATCACATTTGCAAATCTGTCCTTGGAACCTTAAGTCACTCCAAAAAATATTTGATGCACTGCATTGCTTCTCCCAACAAGGCTTAAACATGGTACTTCAAACACCCTGCGGACACTAGCCACTTCAACCTAGCAACTCGACATGATCAGCCGTTGCTTTACCAAAGCTTGCTTAGTCCCTCCTACTAGTCACCTCGGTTAGTTTCTTCACCACTTGCCTTCACCTCATTGAATTAAGTTTTGCACATCAACAATAAATTCACTATTTATTCTCATATCTTCATATCTTTGTCTTTGTGTTGTAATCATAAACTTTTGATCCTTTAGACAAAGAACTCTTCACTATGTCAAGGCATAATTGAATACCATCTTTGATCAATGCATGAACACTTGTTTCTAATTTTTCTTCACACTATACATGACTTTCAATAATATTTGACTTTTGTTTGATTCTTTATCACATGAGCCAATTACAATGATTAATTTATAAATGAATCCCTGCTCATGATAACTTCAACAAAATCATTAGTTCTTTAATCATGTTGTCATTCAACTCACCAAAATTCGTTAGGGGCCTAGATGCACTTTCAAATGTAGAGCTAATGATTGAGATATATGTTTTAGTCCTCAAATTAGTCCATAGATCCAAACAACCCTAGGAGCTAAATTTTAGAGGACTAATTCAAGAGCTAAATTTTAGTCTTCAAATTAATCCATGGGCTAAAGAACCAAACATGGGCATATGGTTTTTAATGTAAAAGAGCATGCAATATTTTATTTTTAAGGGAATTTTGCATTTCCTAATGGTTGCAGCCTTTCAGTCTTGCAGCTACAGCGCTGAGGCTATCTGCACTCATGATCCTCTATTTTCTTCCTCTAAAAGGAATATTATATCCTGGTCTTCGAGATTCTCTCCTCTATACCACTTTCTCCCACACCCATCCATCCTCTATATGTTATTCTATACCAACTACTGGGGCTGGGACCCATGGGTTAGATTTATTAAATCATTTCTATCCACCCACCCCACCGACCTCCCCCTTCCACTCTCTTCCTACGCCGGTGTCCCTCCTCCCCGCACCGATCTCCCTCCGCCGGCCTCCCCCCTCCATCCACTGGCCTCCCTCCTCCCTCCCCGCGGTAAGATCTGGTGCACCCTCCTCCTCCCCCATCCCCCTCCCCCTCCATGGCCGGCGGCCAATGCATGATGGGTGCAAGCGTGGGTGGGGCGCGTGGGCGGGGGCGCTCGTCCTGTAGCGGATCCCTAGGCCGGCGGATCGAGGAGCTCCCTGGCCTATGCATCGAGCGGCCCAGGGGTCAGGTTGGCGCCGAGAGGGAAGGAGAGGCTGCGGCGGCGCTCCAACGGCCGCGCGCCTCGAGCTTCATGGCGTCTCAGCAGGGGCCTCCGGCGGTCTCAAGCTCAAGTGGCGTGGCGAGCAGGGCCCAAGGCGCTCTCTCCCCTTTTCCCTCACCCTCGCATGTCCGCGGTGAATGACGAGGTGATCCATGATGGCGTGGGCAGCAGCAACTCTGAGTGGCGCCGTTCACCTCTGCTATGGCATGGTTAGCAACTGCAGCTCTAGATGGCGGTGCGCAGCATTAGCAGCTCTGGGCGGCGGCGCGTGGTGGCAACAACAACTCTGGGCGGCGTCTTCCTCCTCCTCCTCTTGCCTCCCCCGGCGCCATCCCTCCCTCCGCCTGACCCTGCTGCTGCTCAAGCTCCGCCCCGGACAGGTGGAGGGCGCTGTTGACGCAAAAATCAACACACTGGAATATGAGGGCAAGTGTTCACCGAGTCACGAAAAGTCAACCAAGCGTGCCAGTCAATTCGACCTAAAATTGATAAGGGAGAAAACAAAGTCAAATTCGAGAGCGTATCGGCTGGGATTCCGAATATCTCTCAGATGGGCGTGTCGGCAAGCTTTGCCGAAACTATAGACGACAAAAAGATATTAAGTGCAAGCGTGTAATAAACGAGCGTATCGGCAGGATCAGCCGATACACTAAACGACAAAACCGGCTTTGAACAGCCAATCGTGTATGTATAACAAGATCTAAGCTATGAATGTGTAGTTCAGATGATGTGAAGCTGAAAACAGATCTAAACCGGCTCTTGAGATAACAAAAGTGTTACTCCAAAACCTAAAGCCGATCTAATATGTTTTTAGATATGATAATGGCCAAAAAAGCATAGGAAAACCTACAAATCTAGCCGATATCGATAATTGGTGAATAAATCTAGACGAGACGACAGTGATGCGCCCGGAAGTCAAAGTCTAGATAAACTCGATAATTTTTGAATAGATTTGAACGAAGCCACAGCGATGCGCTCGGTAGCTAAAGCTCAAAAATACTCGGTAAAATGAAAACTCACCAGCAAATCAAGTCGCTCGAATGTGAGGCATCCTTGATCAACTTGAAAGAACTCGTCGAAAAAGGAGAGAAAAGGCGAAGTCGCCGAAAAAGTGCAAAGGGACTGTAAAGTTTGTTGTATTGGATGTGTATCCAGTTTTTCCGGTCCCTTACAACTAATATATATAGCCTAGTGCTAACAAGTCCTAGCCGATTACGGTAAACATTACTTGACCCTAAAGAAAAGACTATCTAAAAGATAAACTACTTAAAACATTACAATCGAATCATCAAGATTTTCGTAGAGTCCAGATCCTCTTCTCCTTCCTTGACTTCATCGGCAACTTCCCATCGGCCGAGCACCAGTGCTGGCGGATCAGCATCTTCGTAGGATATTCCTCTGGCCCATCGGACGAGATCCATCGGTCGATTCCAACCCTGTGTATCTTTTGGTTTCTCCCAAATCGGCCACCTTCCCTTCACAAAAATCACCTTCCTTGACACATGTCAAAAAACGGTGTCAACACATGCCCCCCAGTTTCAGAATAGTTTGTTTTGTTCCGAAATTACTCCAACCAGCATTCAAAGTCATTCCTCGTACCCCGTGCACACGGCTTACCCCGTACAACTGGGTAAAACTCTTCTTTGCCCCTGGCCTTTCGCCTTCCATCCGCGCAAGCCCAACGCGCCGATTCACTTTCCGTCTTTTTACCTGCCCAGACAGATCCATAAAAATCACCCTCCAGCTCTACATTGGCAACAAGCCTCCATTAGCTACAGAGCCTCCTTTCTTCTTTGTCCAGCAAAAACTCTAGGTCTTCCTGTAGCAATGGCGGGCTCCAAGCGCCCCGATGAGGGTCCTTCCAATGCCCCGCCGGCGATCCGTCGCCGCGTGGAGTAAGCCCCTCTTTCCTTCGTCTTCGGATTGCCATGCCTTTGTTTAACTTTGATCTCTAATTTCTTCTGCCTCTTTTCTGTAAAGTGACAATGCTTCTTCTGGTTCCTCCAACTCGGAGGGACCCCCTTTCCCTGGTGTTCCTGAGAGCACCAAAGAGTATATTCGCCAGCTCCTTCGCGAGAAGGATGAAGCTCGGCAGAATTACTCCCATGAGACCATCTAGTCTCAATTCCTTGCCGCCGGACTGGAGGCGGCACAATCCGATCGGGCAATCCTCCAGGCCCAGCTCACTGCCGCCGACTCCAGGGTTGCTCGTAAGTTGCCCCTTCCGAAGCATTGCTCTTTCCTATTTTTCTGACCCCTTTTTTTTGACATCTTGCTTCAATCCTAGAGTCGCAGGTCCAAACCCTCCATGCCGCAGCAGCCACCCCTACCGAGTCGGTGAACGCGCGTGGCGACACCGTCGCCGCCCGTCTACAGGACATCCCCAACCGCGTCAGGGAGGTTGCCAAACATGGGGTCTGCCGCGGCGCCGCTGTGGCCCTCGCCACTGCCCAGTTTCAGACTGGTCACGACCTCCTGCAGGTCGAACCGGTCCACCTTCCGCTGGGCAGTGAAGACTGGTGGGTCTTCGAAGAGCTCGCCGGCGACATGGAGATGGCAGCCGCCGCCATCTCCGCCGATGTCCGCATAGAGGCGGTCATCGGCAACGTCTTTGCCGATGATTAGATTTCTAGGAGTAGCATCTTCCTAGAAACAATCTTTTGCTGTATCGGTCAGATCTTCAGATCGGCCCCTTTGTAAATAGTATTATTAATGAAGTATTCCCCTTTTCCTGCCAATTTCCATTGCAATTTCCCAATTGACGTTGCAAAAAACCAACTCTGATTGAACAATCTGGATTGTGTAGATTTTTTGCACTAAGGGCGACACATATCGTATCGGCCATAACAATCCAACCGATAACTCAATTAATTGGCTATCCATCCATCCAAATGCTAGGGTAATACTTCTTCAAATATTTTCCATTAAGAGCTCTAGAATACTCTTCCCCTTCGAGTGTCCCTAAAATATAAGCATTGCCAGGAACACATCTGTTTATTCTGAATGGTCCTTCCCACGTTGGCGACCATTTGCCGAATTTTGAACTCTTTGTTCCTATCGGCAGTATCAACTTCCAAACCAATTCCCCCTGCTCAAAGGTTTTGGCTTTTACCTTTTTATCATACCATCGGCTAACTCTGGCTTTATTTGCCTCAACATTTATAAGAGCCTTCAGCCGATGGCCAGCCAAATCTTCTAATTCATCTTTCATCAGAGCAGAATATTCATCGGCCATCAATTGATTCTGAAACGTGACACGCCATGAATCAAGTTTCAACTCCCATGGGAGAACAACTTCATGTCCGCACACCAAATGATATGGAAACACCTTTGTAGCGCCATGACAGGCCATTCTGTATGCCCATAAAGCTTCATGAAGCACAGTATGCCACTTTCTAGGATATTCATCAATCTTCCTCTTGATCAATTTGATGACCCCTTTATTAGATGCTTCTGCCTGATTGTTAGCTTGGGCAGAATATGGAGAAGAATTCAGCAATTTAATTCCTATTTCAGTAGCAAATTCATCTGACGTAAACATAGTACCCTGATTGGTCGTAATGGTCTGTGATATACCAAACCGATAGATAATATGTTGTTTGACGAATTCAATCATCTCTTTTGATGTAACATTTTTTAGAGGAATTGCTTCAACCCACTTGATAAAATAATCAGTAGCCACCAAGATAAACTTATGATTTTTACTGGATGGAGGATATATCTGGCCGATCAAGTCAATTCCCCATCCTCTAAATGGCCACGGCTTGATTATGGGATTCATGGCTGACGCAGGAACTCTTTGCACGCTCCCAAACTTCTGACATTCTTGGCAACATCTGTAATATGTGAAGCAATCTTCCAATATCGTCGGCCAAAAATATCTGTTCCGCCTGATCATCCATTTCATCTTATAGGCCGATTGATGGGATCCATAGACCCCTTCATGAATTTCACCCATTAATACCTTAGCTTCTTCTTTATCGATGTATTTGAGCAAAACTTCATCAATCGTCCGATAATATAAATCTTCCTCCAACAATACATACTTGATTGCCTGGAATTTGATTTTTCTGTTCACTTTTTTGGATGGATCTTTCAAATAATCAATAATTTCTTTCCTCCAATCATCGGCTGTTAACTCCGAGGCCATTATTCTTTCCATCGGCCGATATCCTGAAGCATGCTGAGCCAGCCGATTTGCATCACTGTTATGAAATTTGGGAACATGCTCGATGGTTGCCTTCTTGAATTCTTTCAGCAGCCAGAGACATTCTTCATGATATAATTGTAAAATATCGTCTTTGCATTCATACTCCCCAACTAACTGGTTGATCACCAGCATAGAATCCCCAAAAATCTCAACAGCATCGGCTTTGATTTCTCGAAGTAATTGAATCCCCTTGAGAATAGCACGATACTCAGCTTGATTATTGGTTGCAGAGGCTTCAATTGGAAATGAGAACTGAAAATTTGCCCCCCGAGGGGAAATCAGCACCACACCAATTCCAGAACTGTTCCCACACGAAGATCCATCAAAGAATAAAGTCCAAGGAACAAGATCTACCATGTTCAGCTCTGGTCAACAATGTTGCACAACAAAATCGGCTACGGCTTGACCCTTAACTGCTTTAGCCAATTCATATCTCAAATCAAATTCTGACAATGCCAAAATCCATTTTCCTATTCTCCCTTTTAAAATCGGCAATGAGAGCATATATCTAATAACATCATCTTTGTTCACAACAACACATTCAGCCGATAATAAATAATGCCTAAGTTTGGTACAGGAGAAGTATAAGCAAAGACACAATCTCTCAACAGGAGAATACCTAGTTTCAGCATCCAGCAACCTTCTACTCACGAAATAAATAGCTCTTTCTTTTCCTTCAAATTCTTGAATAAGGGCCGATCCGATAGCACGCTCATCAGCCGATAAATACAATTTAAACGGCTTGTGCTTTTGGGGAGGAACCAATACCGGAGGCTTTACTAGATAATATTTGATTTCATCCAATGCCTTCTGATGTTCCTCTCTCCATACAAATTCATGATTGGTCTTCAACTTCAGTAAAGAACTGAACGGCTGAATTTTTCTCGACAGATTAGATATAAATCTTCGAATAAAATTAATCTTGCCGATCAATGACTGAAGTTCAACTTTCGTCGTAGGGACTTCAACTTTGTCGATAGCTGATATAGTCTTCTGACTAATTTCAATCCCTCGTTCATGTACAATAAAACCCAAGAATGGGCCAGCTGATACACCAAAAGCGCACTTGTTTGGATTCATCTTTAAACCATGCCTTCTGGTGCATTCCAAAGCTCTACGCAGATCGGCCAAATGTTCTTGGTGCCCCTTTGACTTCACAACCACGTCATCAATGTATATCTCCACAATTTTGCCGATGAGTTCATGAAAGATATAATTCATGGCTCTCTAGTACGTAGCACCGGCATTTTTTTAATCCGAAAGTCATGACTACCCACTCGAATAAACTAAGATGTTCTGGACATCTGAATGCAGTTTTGTGGATGTCTTCTTCTGCCATAAAAATCTGATTGTATCCAGCATTGCCATCCATAAAACTGATCACTTTGTGCCCAGCAGCAGCATCTACCAATATATCAGCTATCGGCATAGGGTAACCATCCATCGGCGTAACTTTGTTGAGATCCCTGAAATCAATGCACACTCGTAGTTTGCCATTCTTCTTGTAAACAGAAACCACATTAGAAATCCATTCGGCATAACGACACTGCCGAATAAAATTAGCTTCAATTAACCGCGTAATCTCGGCCTTTATATCTGGTAAAATCTTAGGATTACATCGCCTCACTCCTTGTTGATATGGCCGATATCACGGTTTTATAGGCAAACGATATTCCACAATAGATCTATCCAAGCCAGGCATCTCATAGTATTCCCAAGCAAAGCAATTTTTGTATTCTTTTAATAAACTCTTCAATTCTTGTTTGTATTTGGGATCCAAATTGGCACTAATAAACGTCGGCCTTGGTCTATCACCATCCCCAATATCAATTTCCTCTAGTAAATCGGCCGACGTAAACCCATGCCCCAACTTCTCTTCTTCCTCTAGGAACTCATCTATCAGGAACTTTCTGAAGAACCAACTGCTTGGATCGGTGTGGAACTGTTACTGTCCGATTCACCATCGACCTTAGCCTTGACATGCTAGACTTGTGATTTGACTCCTTTCTTGTTCAGAGTCTATTCTTGTTCTTCCTCAATGATCTCCAACTGGCGTAACCTCTGAACACGTTGCTTCTGAGACCTGGTCAAACCCCCTGGACACCATTGAGATTGATCCGTGCGATTGGGTTCACGTTCTGGATCTCTCCGCATCGGCTGATCATCTTGCACCCTGTCATCGGCCACCTGTTCTAGCCGATCGTGTACATGCACTCTTCTCCCAGCAGGATCACGTAGCATTGTCCTGCCCCCCAGTTGATCATGCACCAATACCTTTTTTCCTAGCCAATCATGCATAGGAGTGCGCTCACGCTGATAGGGATCATGACGTAACCTTTCATATGATCGGCTGCCTTGACCATTGCATTCAGGACAATCATATGCCGATGACAATGTCAACCCTTCTTCCCAGCAGTAGACAAAGAAAGGACACCTCCAATAATCTTGCTCGCATCGCTCCTCTTTTTCTCTACGCTGCCACCTTTCACGATCACGCTGAAACTTGTTCAACAGCATTTGAGACGTTATATGTCTACGTGGTGCCGATGAACATTCAGCATCCTTCATCAGACCCTTTCCTTTGACTTCATCGGCCGCTATCTGCGCTTTAGGATCAACAGCTCCAGATTTCTTGGCCGATGATGACTTCAGAATCTTGGCTTGGGGAGAACCTTCATCTCTGGCCACATCAACCATGTTTGTGGCGAAAGGATGTCCGTCGATCTTCATCATCTTCTTGGGAGCCTCAAATTTCAATCTCCCTTGTTCGAAAGCCATCTGAATATGCTATCGGAAGATCTTGCACTCATTTGTGTCATGCGACGTGGCGTTGTGCCACTTGCAGTACTTTATATTTTTGAGCTCATCCTCCGATGGAATCTTGTGATATGGCTTCAACTTGATCAACCCTTCCGACAATAACAAGTCAAATATCTTGTCGGCTTTGGTGATGTCAAACCCATACGACTCAGGCTCTTTCTTCCCAAACGGATATGTCACCGGCTTTTTGCTGTTCTGTATCCACTCAGCCGATGCAACCGTTTCTTGCTCCTCTTCAGACTCATCATTGGTAGAATACTCCACGTAGTTGTTCTTCTTCTGAAAAGGCTTCTTGGACTCATAGGATCGAGTCTCTCCTGTCATCCGACTCACGGTCTGGCTAATACTTTCAAACTCCTGTGATGCATATTTATCTTTAATGTGCGGCAAGAGCCCATTAAATGCTGCATCGGCCAACTGCTTATCGGACAGAACCAAACTGTAACATTGATTCTTGACATCTCTGAACCTTTGGATAAAAGCAGCAACCGATTCATCATTTCTTTGTCTCAAGCCAGTCAAATCGGTTAACTTTAACTCAGTAATCCCAAAGAAGAAGAACTGATGAAATTGTCTCTCTAGATCGGCCCAATATAATATGGAGTTTGCCGGCAAAGTGGTGAACCAAGTAAAGGCCGATTTAGACAAAGACAAAGAGAACAAAAGGACTCTGAGTGCATCGTGGTTGCCCGCTTCTCCCAACTGTAGAAGGAACCTATTAACATGTTCCATCGTAGAAACTTCTCCCTGCCCTGAGAACTTTGTGAAGTCAGGCATCTTGTACTTGTGGGGGAGAGGAATCTGATTGTAAGCCGGAGGATAGGGAGTCTTGTACATAACAGATTGTTGCTTTAGTCTCAAACCAAACTGCTCCCTCACCACTTCAGCTATTTTTGTGCTCCAATCAACTCGTGGCTCAACTATTGGCATTTGCTGAGGGGAAACTGTACTCGCTGCATTGGTCATCATCGCAAGTTGTTGAGCTAAATGGTTCATCGGCTGTCCAGCCGATTGCATCTGATGTGTTTGCTGTGCTATCCGATTGGGTGTTTGCTGAGTCATCGTCGGCTGTGTAGCTGATGGGTTGGCCAATTGTTGACCAATAATATCCATGTATGACACATTGACATACCGTATCTGTCCAGTTGCTTGATTATGGAATACCCAGTTGATTCCCTTCTGATGCGGATATTGCGACAATAACAATTCTGAAGGAGACTGGGGTTGGAGCAGGATAGCAAGACGCTGCTGCGGGGTCATCGGTGATGGTGCCGATGCATTAGCTTGTGCCATCTGTTGTGGACTCCATGCGCCTTGTGCATTCAGCTGTGTTGTCGATGCATCCTGCTGTGCACCCGTCAGCTGAACGGCCGATGGATTAGGCTTAGAGGCTATCGGCTGAGGAGCCGACGCATTAAACTGTATCTTGGGTGGCGTAGAAAAGAAATCCAGATGCATACCATACCCAGTAGCAGGATTCCACCCTTTAGAAAATACAGACGCAGATCCATCTTGCACAGTTGTAGCAATCGGCGGCGTGGTTGAGTAGATAGGATCTGCTGTACCCGCCGATGCTGCAATAGTCATCTGGGGTGGAGTTTGACTGTTGCTTGTTCCTGCCTGGCTATCTTGAGCCGACAGGGCTGCTGCCATAGACACCTCCAAGGGAGTATATTGCATCTGATCTGGTTGTATATAGCAAGGACCCATGCACCCTGGTAACGTGCCTTCAGCAAAAGTCTTGACCGCTTCATTGTGTACTGTGTTGCCCATGATTGTTGCACTCTTGATGAAGGCTTGTGCCACAGCTTGGCCAATTGCTTCTATCATCTTGTTTTCACGTTGAGCCACTGTCAGTGACTGGAAGGATGGAAGATTAAACTTCTTGATCACCTCACCAGATCTGTTGACGATGTACGACTTGAGGCATTCACATTTGAATTTCTCCACCAGCTCTTCATATTCCTTCTTTTGTTCTTCTTTGAGCTTATCTTCAGGAACATGAATCTGATTTTCTTCACTAACTGCAGATTTATCAGTAAGTTCCACCATGTTGAAGTTTAGAGGTCCCACTGGGCGTGCCAAAAGATGTGTTGACGCAAAAATCAACACACTGGAATCCGAGGGCAAGCGTGCCAGTCAATTTGACCTGAAATTGACAAGGGAGAAAACAAAGTCAAATTCGAGAGCGTATTGGCTGGGATTCCGAATATCTCTCAGATGGGCGTATCGGCAAGCTTTGCCGATACTATAGACGACAAAAAGATATTAAATACAAGCGTGTAATAAACGAGCGTATCGGCAGGATCAGCCGATACACTAAACGACAAAACCGATTTTGAACAGCCGATCATGTATGTATAACAAGATCTAAGCTACGAATATGTAGCTTAGATGATGTGAAGCTAAAAACAGATCTAAACTAGCTCTTAAGATAACAAAAGTGTTACTCCAAAATCTAAAGCCGATCTAATATGTTTTTAGATATGATAATGGCCAAAAAGCATAGGAAAACCTACAAATCCAGCCGATATCGATAATTGGTGAATAAATCTAGACGAGACGATAGCGATGCGCCTGGAAGTCAAAGCCTAGATAAACTCGATAACTTTTGAATAGATTTGAATGAAGCCACAGCGATGCGCCCGGTAGCTAAAGCTCAAAAATACTCGGTAAAACGAAAACTCATCAGCAAATCAAATCGCTCGAATGTGAGGCATACTTGATCAACTTGAAAGAACTTGTCGAAAAAAGAAGAGAAAAGGCGAAGTCGCCGAAAAAGTGCAAAGGAATTGTAAAGTTTGTTGTATTGGATTTGTATCCAGTTTTTCCGGTCTCTTACAACTAATATATATAGCCTAGCGCTAACAAGTCCTAGCCGATTATGGCAAACATTAATTGACCCTAAAGAAAAGACTATCTAAAAGATAAACTACTTAAAATATTACAACCGAATCATCAAAATTTTCATAGAGTCCAGATCATCTTCTCCTTCCTTGACTTCATCGGCAACTTCCCATCGGCCGAGCACCAGAGCTGGCGGATCAGCATATTCGCAGAATATTCCTCTGGCCCATCGGACGAGCTCCATCGGCCGATTCCAACCCTGTGTATCTTTTGGTTTCTCCCAAATCGGCCACTTTCTCTTCACAAAAATCACCTTCCTTGACACGTGTCAAAAAAACGATGTTAACAGACGCGAACGCAAGGTGGGGCTAGTGTGGGGCCGTAGCGGACGCCCTAGGAAGCCGCTTCGATAGTGTATCTATTAGCGGATTGCGAGTAGTGTACCCCAGTGCGCGCAGCCTGAGTCTCCGGACTCGCATGAGGCGCCACGCGGCGCGTGAAATCCGGACAGAGCTTCGTAGGAGAGTATCCATCTTTTAAGAAACCCGATGTACGAAGCCAATGTACAGTTGGATAGATAGCCTACAAGGGGATATCCTTTCTAGCTCACAGTTTCAGTCTATTAACGTTGTAAAAATTGATGTGTTTAAGGCATGCAGCCATGTTTGAGATGTGCTTTTTTTTAATGGACTGGATTGATTTCTAGAATAGGACTGTTAGGACTGAACTCCGTCGAGTTAACCAAGACGTGAATATTCTAGAAACATCCCAAACTTACTCGAGCAGAGCGAGTAAGGTGTCCTACCTGAGGACTGGAGTAACTCTGAGGCAAGTCTGTTAGGTACTAACCCCGTCGGGTTGTCCAAGATGAAGGTGCCGAAAGAGTATCCAAGACCTACTCGAGCCAGCGAGTAGGGTGTCCTTTAACCAAGGACTGGAGTAACTCTAAGGCAAGTCTGTTAGGTACTAACCCCGTCGGGTTGTCCAAGATGAAGGTGCCGAAAGAGTATCCAAGACCTACTCGAGCCAGCGAGTAGGGTGTCCTTTAACCAAGGACTGGAGTAATCCATAAGACAGAACTGTTAGGTACGAACCCCGTCGGGTTGCCCAAGACGTAAATGTCGAAGGGATATCCAAAACTTACTCGAGCAAGGCGAGTAAGGTGTCCTTTAACCAAGGACTGGAGTAATACTTAAGACAGAACTGTTAGGTACGAACCCCGTCGGGTTGCCCAAGATGTAAATGTCAGAAAGATATCCAAAACTTACTCGAGCAAGGCGAGTAAGGTGTCCTTTAACCAAGGACTAGAGTAACTCTTAGGGAAAGTCTGTTAGGTACTAACCCCGTCGGGTTGCCCAAGATGAAGGTGCCGAAAGAGTATCCAAGACCTACTCGAGCAGGGCGAGTAGGGTGTCCTACCAGAGGACTAGAGTGTCTTTTAGGACAAAACTGTTAGGTACGAACCCCGTCGGGTTGCCCAAGACGTAAATGTCAAAAAAGCACTCGAGTGAGAAACATAAAAACTACTCGATAGCTGCTCTAATGCTGAGCAAGACTTTCGAGGTGGGGTATTGGTCGTGTGAGCGAGAGCCAAGTAGTCGATATAGGAGAAATCAACTTTATTTAGATTTGTCAAAATTACAATAACTGTAAAGTGACAGACTCTGACTCTTAAGACCTACCCCTTGCTCATTGGACGTGAGCAATGGTTTATATAATCTGAATAAATCTTATTCGAAGAAGGAACTTAGTCGATATGATAGTCGACTAGTACCACTAGTCGATGCAGAGGTCGACTAGATTTATTGGTGGTGTCTCCTTTAGGAGAGGTGCCCCAAGGGCCTTGCGGAGTGAGTCACACTGGAAGATCAGTGTGAGAGCTCTTTGGGCGGATAAAGCACTTGCGTAGCAGTACTTTGTTGATCCTGTTTCCTGCTCTGAGACTGATTCAGCTTGATGCTGGGTGCATGGTTTACCCTGAGGATGGGTACTGGTTGTTGCCGGCTTGTACTTCTTGAAAGATGCGGAAGCCTTTGGCGGGATGCGGTAGTTGGAAGAAGGGCTGTATGCCTCGACTTCCTCCCGTTCCTTTCTTCTTGAGATGATGACATTGCGCGCATCACGCCCAACGTTGATCACACTGCGGAGGTCGCAGTTGGAGTAGTCGTAGTTGTCGCCTTGTTGTTCTTGTAGGGTGTTAGCGAGGCGCTGACGCCTGAACGCCCTCTTTTGGTTGAGCTGGCGACGACGTTCATAGAGATCTTCTGCTGGATGCTGGTCGTCCAGTTGGACGGTGACGGTCACCGCTGGAGGAGAAGGAGGAGCAGGTAGATTCTCCTTGGTAGCGACTTGGGCTTCTGTGATTGTAGGAGGAGTAGTTTCCATGTTGTCGGAAAGGTACTCGTTGAAATCATCAGAATTGTAGTCATCGAGGTTGAGACGCTCCGTGGGATCGCCCTCAGGTTCTTCGGTGATACGAACCATGAGGATTTCACGGCAGAGGTCTTGAACTTCTTGGTCTTGTTTGCTTGAGGACCGGTCTAAAGGAGTGCTCTGTTGGTAGGGTAGATCCTCTAGCTGTGAGGCAGAAGTGTTGGGATCTTGTGCCTTCCTGAGGTGCACTGTCTGTCCTTGCGGTGTTGCATATATAATCAGGTTAGGGAGGGAGTCCTGATCGGACTTGAGGTTCTTAGCCAAGTTGGACTCGACTTGTTTACTATACTGGATTAGGTCGTCTAGTTGTTCCTCTGGGTCAGAGGAGTACTCGGATTCGGAGTCGGTTAGCCCACCGATTTTTGAGTATGTATGCTTTGGGTGAGCGAGAAGCGGTATGCCCATCTCTACACGGAGGGCGTTCTCGTTCATCCAGCGTAGCCATGATTGAGTAGGAGTTAGCCCCTCAGGCTCCTTAATCCAGGGTGTTTCATAGATTGAGTCGCTGGATTGTTCTGGGGCCTTGGCTTTTCCTTTTTTAAGATTGGCCAGTTCCCAAAGAGCGTCGGCATGCTCGGTTGGTTTGGCCATGGCGTCCATGAATAGCTCGACATTGTCTGACCACTCTTCAAGATCGTCAAATGGTTCAAAGTTCTCGAGACCGTTCATGAAGCGATCAAAGTCCTGATCGAACTTGGACTCGACTGGTTTCGGAGTCCGAGTGTGAGTAGGTTTCGGTGAAGGGCTCTGAGGTATCCTGGAGATAGACGGTCCCATCCGAACAAGCCGGGGGTTTGTCTCACCAGCTTCCCCCGTAGATTCCTCCTCCCGATTTCTGCTTCTTTGTTTTGCAGAGTGCTTTCAGCCACCTTAATGCAGTTAGCAAGCTTTGAATTTACCCGATCGATCCCTGAGAGCATGTCGCCCGATCTCTTCTGCGGCGGATTTAGTGCTTTAGGGTTCTGCTGTAGCGCATATGGGCGGAGAGCGGTTTCTGCAAGTTTGATGCAGCCCTCTATCGATCGTGAAACTTGATCCAGTCCGGCGAGTAGTTCTGAGCTTTTGATCTTAGGGTGTTTGATTGTCTTCAGATGCGCCAGGTATTTTTCAAGAGTTTTAGAAAAGTAAGGCTTTTCAGAATCAGAATTTGTGTCAAACTCGACCAAACCAAGAGTTCAGTTTTGAGTTGTCATGTTTCCTGGGTTGTCCGAGTCGAGTTTGGGTGGAACTCTTTTCTCGTCGAGATCCGCGGACTCACGGATGTCGGCGAGTTGGGAGCGGGTTTTTGATTTAGGCGAGTTAGGCGTGACAAGGTGGCTGGAAAAGCCTCCCGTTCCATTAGCCGTGCAAGCCCAACAACCGAAAACGAATGTCGTGCCTTCTGGCACGTGGTTGGCGTTGCTTGATCCGGCCATCGAATTCATTGGTGAACTCGCCGAATCCCCTACCTAGCGCGCCAGCTGTCGGTGTTTACCGCCAAGCCTGCTCAGGGATACCCTTAGCAGTAGGGTTTGTAGGTAGAGATCGACTGCTCTAGAACTCGATGGTACAAGGAACACAAAGATTTAGACAGGTTTGGGCCGCGAAGTTTGCGTAATACCCTACGTCCTGTGTGGTTTGTATTGCCTTAGGTGTTGATGATTATTTGGAGGGGGTCCCTGCCCGCCCTTATATATCCGGGGGGACAGAGTTACATGAAAAGTCCTAGCCGAGTATAGTTGGAGTCATACTACAACACAATCGGATAGTTTCCTTTGTACTACAGCTAGTTCTATGCCTATTCGGGTAGTTACAAAAAAGGTAAGGTACATCCATGAGCTATCCCTTACTCTAGAACATTCTATGTCTATAAGCAGTCCCGCTGTCCCGGGTCTGACATGTTGGTTTGAAATCCTTCGGGTACTCGACGTTGTCGAAGACACTGCTGAGGGCTAGGAAGCGATCGGAATTGTTTGCAAGCTGTGCTCTGCACCTTACGTTGATGATGTCTCGTGCGTCCATTATGGAATCGGCTACTTCCTCCCTGTTTTGACCGTGATTGTTGTTGCGATTTGGTTGAGGCCTAGGAGCTTGGTTTGCTGGTGGTTGGCCACCCCTGGGGCGATGGATGCTTGCAACTTCTTGATCCTCTTGGTTTCTTTGGTTTTGCTGCTCCAGCTGTTGTTGACGGTAATGACCTCCGGGGGTACGACTTGCTTGAGGTATGACTGTTGCAGTGGCCCTCGACCGTGTGCCATGATGCGAGGACAAAGGGTTTTGTGTCTCGAGTTGTTCGACAACATTTTTGGCGAGGTGGATGATGCGCTCCATCTCTGGGTTTTGAGGCATCTGCATGAGTCGTAGGGTTGCTTCTGTCATCGCGGCGATAGGAGTAGTGAAGACTGGATCCGCGACGTTGTTGAATTCGTTGTTGAGGTTGCACGGGGGAAGGCGAGCGCGCTCAGCAGCTCGAGCCCTGCATTCTCCTTTACGTTGATTTCTTGCCCTACGAGCTGTGCGAGTGGCTTCATCCTCATCTTGTGGGGCATCTTGGGTCAAATTGTCTTCTAAAATCTGATCCACGGTCTCGTTAGGGTCGTGTTGACTAGGAGCACCTCCACCTTGTTGGTTGATCACAGAAACCAGACGTTCGGGGGAGAAGCTTTCTAGATCTGATTCGTATTCAGCTAGCACAGTTTCCCCAGATCCAGTTTCCCTCTCAGTTGCGAGGGGAGTACCGTGTTGGAATGGAAGATCATCAATGCTGGCAACTTCTCGGAGGTTGTCGAGTAGTTCTGCGAGTGCATGATCCTGGCAAGACTTGAGTTGGATTTTTGCTAGCGCATTAGTGATGAAGTCCAAGCTGTCCTGAGACGACTCGACTGGATCTGGATATACGTCAAAAACGGGTGCCTCCCGGCCAGCGGTGACTGAGTGGTTTTCGACATAGAGAAGATGATCCAGGCTATTTTTATAGATGGATCTGATCACCTGTTTGTAAGTAGATGATGCGTTGCGCAACCCGAAGATGGGTTGAGCAAGAGGGGTCTCAATCCGAGTAGAATTTGGTTTGAGATCAATCTGAGTCCGAGTGGAACTCGAGTTATCTTCGAGTTTCATCTCGATCTCCTTGACGAGGTCGGGAAGTAGTATGATGCCATGATCGACTGATCCGGCGAGCTTGTTCGAGCCTTCCGACGGAGTTGCCTTCAGCGTGGGAGAATTGCTTAGGTGGTTGTCAAAGCCACCCGAACCGTTGGCGACGCAGACCCACGAGCCGAAGACGAAGGTGGCGGCCTGGGGAGGCGCCATGGTGCTGAAAGCGAAAGCGGCCATCGAACTCGCCGAGTCCCGTACCTGGCGCGCCACCTGTCGGTGTTTACAGCCAAACCTGCTCAGAGATATCCTTAGCAGTAAGGTTTGTAGGTAGGGATCGACTGCTCTGGAACTCGATGGTGCAAGGAACACAAAGATTTAGACAGGATCGGGCTGCGAGTTGCGTAATACCCTACGTCTTGTGTGGTTGTTTGTATTGCCTTAGGTGTTGATGTATTTTGAGGGGGTCCCTATCCGCCCTTATATATCCGGGGGGACAGGGTTACATGGAAAGTCCTAGCCGAGTATAGTTGGAGTTCTACTACAACACGATCAGGTAGTTTCCTTCGTAATGCAGCTAGTTCTACACCTATTCGGGTAGTTATAAGAGAGGCAAGGTACATCCATGAGCTATCCCTTACTCTAGAACATTCTATGCCTATAAGCAGTCCCGCTGCCCCGGGTCTGACAGGAGGAGCGATCGAATCAACACCAACCGCGGCCGCGGAGACAACACCGGCCGAAGGCAAAAAGTCCCGTATTGATGCATCCATGGCAGGGACACGGGGCATTGGACGAGCGATTGCCCCCTCGTCAAGGAGAAGAAAGAAGAATTCGACCGAAGCACCAACACCCAGCCGCCGAAGCCCATCAACTACACCACCCACTACAACTAGCCGCGAGGCCTGGCCCCACCTACCCAGTGGTAGTCTTCGTAACAACCTCACTGGACTTTGGCATACCCCACACTTTTCCCATCCTTCCCAACTTTCCACTATAACCCCACATACACACCTCCAGCCCTTACAGCCCCTTCGGTACACCCCAACTCCCACAAGCTCCCACCCCTTCGGCGCCACATCAAGCGTGGCAGCAACCTCCCGTAGCACAAGCCCGCACCTACCTTTCCCCCACTACCAAAGCTAGAACTAGGCCAAGTCCCAGAAAGAGCCAACGATCCCGGCGGAGGCATGGTAAATGTCATCAACGCCATCTTCGGTGGACCAAACGAACCTGTACACGAGATGAAGAGGCAGAGGAAAGAATACCTCCGCACAGTCTCACATGTATGCGAATGCAAGCACTTCCGCACCCCTTGGTCCCATGTCCCGGTCACGTTCTCCGAAGCTGACCTCAGGCTTCAACACTACCCACACACGACCCCCTCGTCATTCGTGCCAATATTGGCAAGAATTCCTTGCACTTCGCCGGCGAAGATGTATCACAACAATTTACCAAATCTGTAAGTGTCCGATTTTTCCTCTCAGCCACCCCATTTGATTGAGGTGAGTATGGTGGTGTGACCTAATGGATTATACCATGTCAGCACAGAATTGAGAGAACTCATTGGAGATGTATTCTCCTCCACGATCATCACGTAAATGCTTAGTCTTTCTTTCAATTTAGTTCTCAACCTCAGCCATAAAAATTTTAAAGTAGTGAAAAACTTCATCTTTTGTTTTCAGCAAGTAAATATAGCAATAACATGTAGCATCATCTATTAAGGTCATGAAATATCTCTTGCCTCCTCTAGTCAACTAATCCATTCATCTCGCATAGATCTGAATGAATAAGATCTAATGACACTACTTTCAATTTCGGAATAAACTCTAATCTGGACAGTCTAGCAATGGTGTCAAAATTGATGCAAAATAGAAATAATAATGCTACTGCTATCTCAAACAGAAATGTAAATTGATCGAGTATAACAAGCTGAAACATAGTCATGTTAAATTCAATTACTCTTACTGATCAACGCTCTGTCCTCGTGAAGAGATGTTGTAGTGCAGATTGGGGCAGAGCAGAATGTAGTCGATCGGTCTCGAGCGGTCGCGCTGCCCAGAAATCTTATTGTCGTCCCTCGTGCAGACTTCACAACGGCAAGGGTCAGAGATACCACTCACCCTTCTCCTCAGTGCACGCCAAGAAAAGGGCCGGCGAGATCTAGCAGATTGACGGCACAACACAACAAGAGGTGGAAAATAGTAGGGAAAATTAAGAGAGTATGTCATGAACGTTTTCAGTCCAATTATATAAGTGTGGCTGCCCTCAAAAAGCCGTTCGCCTAATCAATACACAACGGTTCAAATGTAAGAGACACAAGTGAAAATATGTGCTGAATTACAGCCACACGACCGTACGTAGCAAGTCAAGCGAAAAGACGCGGATACGCGCGCGAGTGCATTGGCGTGTGTTTAGCAAAGCCTTACACACTCAATCTTTTAGCTGCTCCATTCAACGCATGGTAAGTACTCCAATATTTAAGTTGGTGTCCATTTGCTTGTACTAGCAATATGGGACTGTACCAATCAGCCACATGTTGCTTTGGAATTCTCCTGAATGAGCCATAAATGGATCAAATTCCAACAAGGTCCTCAGGTGATCAACTGACTAGCGTTTACTTTTCAGCGACACAACGATTACCGAGTACTTGGTTTTCTCCCTCTCAAGTTGTTTGGCAACATTGGATGCGTATCTCTCGAAGAGTTCGTCAAGTATGTGCTCACCAAAGTGTCTCGCGAACAGTGGCTCCATCACTGCTCTCAAGCACTTGGCAACGTTGATCCCACTCTGAATAGTGTCGCACACAAAATCACTTTCCGAGTCGTCATAAGGATCCCAGTTCGACTCGAACAGTTGGATGTGGCTGATGTCATACAGCTCACTCTGCTTCACCGATGCCGTCACCTCGGCAACTGACGGCCCGTAAATGGGTAGGTTGAAGGAGTCTAGTCTCTCCTTTTCCACCATGCCCTGCAGCAAATGGTGATGTACTTTTTAGATTCAAAAATTTTACACTAAAAAACATCACATCGAATATTTGGATATATTCATGATGTTTTAAATAAAATTTATTTACAAATTTTTTTGTACGGATGGATTGTAAATCATGAGATGAATCTAACGTGCCTACTTAATCCATGATTTGCAACAGTGATGCTATAGTAATCATCTACTAATTATGAATTAATTATGGATTAATTAGGCTCGTTAGATTCATCTCGCGATTTACAACCCATCAATGCAAAAAGGTTTGTAAATAGATTTTATTTAACACTTCTAAATAGCAAGGTTTCCTTTCATAAAATTTTTGCCAAAAGATCTAAACACCCAAGTGGATGTGTTACAAACACCAATAAGCATTTCAGACAAACAAACGCAAGCAGTATAAATATAATTATTATAGTGTTGAAAAAGATTGATGACAAATTATTATAGTGTTGCTCATTCTGATAGTGATTTTGCAAAGAAAACAAATTTATTTTGTGTGTGAGGGTCCTAGGTGTGCGTAGTACTTATTAATTACCTCCACAACAAGAGACTGCACGGCTTGCCCAAGTAATCCGTAAACATTGTTGAGATCTCCATGGAATACGCTGTTCATCTTCCTCCCTAGGAAAGTCAGCAGCATTTGCCCACCAGATACAAGTTCTTTCGACCGCAGCTTAAGGAACAACAGGAAGTCTTTCCGGAACTGTTCTTGGTACATTCTAACCACTGATGGTGGTGTGGTCGTCGTGATGTAAATGTTTCCTTCGTTCAGGTGTATTTTGCTATTAACCTGCAACTCTGTTGGTAGCTACACAACAGGATCGGAGAAAAAAACTTCAACATAAGAAAGAACAACGTGTGGATCTTCAGCGAAAGGAAGGACATTGAGTTGGTACCTGGGAGAGCCACATGAGGCTGTAGGAGGAATGGAAGAAATGGACGGTACGGCCAGGGAAAAGCCTTGTGTAGAACGAGCCTGGCAATCCAACCACATAGTGTGGAGGCCTCGATCCAGCCGCCCCTCCTCCTCCGTGGTTTCTCGCGACAGCCATGGCCATCTTGCTGCGCTGCGCGAAGGACCGGAACAGGCTGTTGAAGTCGTTGCCGGGCATGTCGTTCAGGAAGAACTGGAGTTCCGGCGGATCGCGGCGTGATCTGCGGCAACAGTCTCCTGTCACACGGATCACGTCGGAGACGAAACGGAGCGCGTTTGGCCCCGACGAGCAGCCGGCGACGACCATCGTGCGTGGGCACAGAGCGGCGTACACGTCGGTGACAACGTTAACCTTCTCAAGCATCGGTCTAATCTCGACCATAGCTTTCTCCTACCACGCACATAGGTCGCAGCATCATTATGATTGGAGTACAGGGTTTGGCTAGCTCTTCTGAAAGTAATAAATGTTGGTTTT
This sequence comes from Panicum virgatum, assembly GCF_016808335.1. Taxonomy (NCBI): domain Eukaryota; kingdom Viridiplantae; phylum Streptophyta; class Magnoliopsida; order Poales; family Poaceae; genus Panicum; species Panicum virgatum. The sequence continues at coordinate 10,879,039 of NC_053148.1, forward strand.
TAATAAATAAGATTTAAATAGATCAATAATAGATAGGGTACATTTTAGGAAAATTTTGATACATGCTTCATATTTTTCTGATTTAAATGAATTTATTTTGATTTTTAATCTAATTATAATTCTTTTATTTTTTTTAAAAAAAATACAAAGCCACTAATTTAAAACCACCCTAAGGGTCAAACTTGTCTAATTTCACTAGTTGCATTGCTCTTGTTATCTGCTTTTATAGTTGAAGATTGAAAATTGAACTTTTATGATAGTTTGAGCATTTAAACTGGACTTTTCCTTATATTAAATGGCATGTACATCACATACCACCTCTGTTCTTAAATATATGATACCATTGATATTTTTTTCTCAAACTTTGACCAATAATATTTATTTAATCAACTAGTTAGCTAATGATCATCACTAGATCTATAATCAAAATTTCTTTAAATTCAACTTATACATCTATTTATTTGAATAAATATTTGTATGAAAAATAAATAGTCGATGAATGAAAAATATTAATGATGTTATATATATATTTAAAGAATGGATGTAGCCCATTATTAGCAGCCTCATGGAGTGTATGTGTGTGTTCCTCATTACTTTTGTGTGCATGCCAAGCAATGACGTGTTGATATGGGTATGGACAGTAACGCCAACTCTAGAACGGTCTTTCAGGTAGCTTGTCACTGATGAGGTTGGATTTGGGTGGCATTTTGTTGGAGGGACTTCGTGGTAAAGTGGAAGGAAGCATCCGGTTGCAACTGAGTGTCCCAAGATCAGCACAAGAAATCTGGAGGAAAAAACAAAATTACTATGTCATTTCCACCATATAAAGATATTTATTAATTTTTTTGAAAAGATAGCAGGAGCACTGCTCTGTCATATAAGAAGAAGAAGCATTCGTACATAACGCGCCGAAGCGTACACCACACACAAACAAAAGCACACAACACAACGCTACACCACCACCACCTGGGAGAGGAGCTGAAAGGAAGCTATCGAAGAAAGCGCCGTCGTCGCCAACGCTGTGCCACACCAAAAACGCAGCCCGCTGCAAGCCCGAGCGGCTACCTGAACTCCTCCACCATGGGACTAGCACTCTCAAGCCGCACACACACGATCGTCGATCCCTCTGCTCCAGCGATGCTTCAGCAGAATACTCTCGTCGCAGCACCAATGAAAACCACTGATCCTAGCCACTCTGCGTGGGGGCCTCGCCTCTTCCACCACCTCACACTCCTATGCCAAGGACTCAGATATCTGAAACTACAATGAGAGCATCACCTCCGCCAAGCCGTCACCGAGATCACCACTGCACCTTGCGCGCCAGCTCAAGCCCTCCAGCACCCATAGGCCCTCTGCACCTTACCGCCAACACGGTTGGGGTCCAGCACCGGCACGGCCAACGCTATGCGTGGCCGAACGCCAACAACCCGACCAGTGAAGACTCTAGTGCACAACAGAGACGGGGAGCTCCAAGGGCAGCATCTTCAAGAAGAAACACGACGCTAATGCGCGCCGTTGCCGCCCACCCAAGATGCGCAGGGTTTTCACCCGGAGACTCCACCGTCGAAACAGGAAGGATGCTTCGACAATGTCCTCAGAGGATAACGACATCCATGATGTCGCCATTGTCGGCCTAGCATCGCAATGCAAGATTTCTCCCAGCACCTTCTTGCCCGCCGCCGCCACGATTTCACCACCAACCTCACCTCCCAGGACGCATGTCGCCGCAGCCGCGAGCAGCCCCCCACTGACGCACGACTACCACACCACTGTGCGTGCCTTTATCTGCGCACAGGCTCCTACCACCCGTCACAGCCTCCAAGAAGCCGAGGATCACCAGCCGCACCACCTTAGTGCCACCAGAAACGCCTGGCAGAGTATCCCCGCCGCGACACCATGGCGCAGCAGACACGCTCTGCCCAAACACCCATGGCCGCGCCACCACGACGCCGCCGCCGAAATCGTAGAGTCGCTGAGAGTGGGAAGCACCTGTATGCGTAGAATGAAGCCCCAGCACGGGCCCCCACCAGAGCGTCGCCGCCGCCGATGCGTAGCCGCCGTCAGCGCCTCTGTCGGTGTTTACTGCCAAGCCTGCTAAGGGTATCCCCTTAGCAGTAAGATTTGTAGATGGGGATCGACTGCTCTAGAACTCGATGGTGTAAGGAACACAAAGATTTAGACAGGTTCGGGCTGCGAGTTGTGTAATACCCTACGTCCTGTGTGGTTGTTTATATTGCCTTAGGTGTTGATGATCGTTCGGAAGGGGTCCTTACCCGCCCTTATATATCCGGAGGGGACAGGGTTACATGGAAAGTCCTAGTACAGTACAGTTGGAGTCCTACTACAATACAATCGGGTAGATTCCTTTGTATTGCAGCTAGTTCTACGCCTATTCGGGTAGTTACAAAAGATATAAGATACATTCATAAACTATCCCTTATTCTAGAACATTCTATGCCTATAAGCGGTCCCGCTGCCCCGGGTCCGACAAGCGCCCGAGCTCTTCGTAGCCGAGTCCTGCAGGCGTCGAGTACTTGGTGGGCATCTTCGAGTACTTCAAGTAGTCAGAACGTCCTTCCGATTGCTTCTGGACCTTCCTTCTGATACCTCGAGTAGTCCTTCAAGTACTTCCGGTTGCTTCGAGGCTGTGAGGTGCTCAAGCACCGACATCTTGATCGTATATGGTGCGCGAAGTACTCGCGCTCCATATGGAGTAGCCCCCGAGCCTTAGGTTGAATCGCAGAATCAGGCTGAGGGTCACTTCAGTCTTCTTCCTTCACTGTTTTCCAAAAAAATTGAAAAATAAATCTCTGGTGCACATATTCCGCAGCCCCGGAGCCTTAAATCAAAATCCCTTATGCTGCAGGTAGCCCCCGAGCTAATATTTGGAATTGAGGATTTAAGATGTGGCATCAGATTTTATTCTACAGAATATTTGCAGGATTCATCAGATCGGGTATCCGAAAAAACCTCTTTTTCAGGAAAAATCCCAGAAAAATAATGCAATTGAATATGCCACACTGATTGCACACGAAATAACTTCAGACATAAAACCCGGGATTTACGGCTCTTTACTATGTGCTCACGTGGGACATTACTGTATGGAGAATCTGCATTATTGTGTCATTGAATGCGCCGTGAATGCTGCAACTGTAGTGTCACGAGTTGTCCTCCAGCAGTGTCCCTTGTGGCTATAAAAGGCGTTAGAGAGGTCCTTGCCAGAAGCACCAACGTGTATCAGCCATGGCTTATCCTTGGTGTTCTTGCTCTCGCCCTCCTGAAGTTTGTGTAGTCCTTTCCAGCAAAAGATGTTAGAAGAGAACTTGCGAGTGACAAGAAAAGTCCCTGCTACCTCATCCTGCCACTCCCATGCTCTCATTGGATCCATTCTGGACATCATGTCCTTGCATCTTCCAATGAGGCAAGTTCTCTGTGGACTGGTTGTAGGTATGTATGCCGTTCTTTTGGGGTTGCCTGTTTCTGGGTACCCAAAAACTGACATCTCTGGCAGGAAAGCTTAATCTTGTCATAACGTATTCTAGGAGAGGAGAACTTTCTCCTCAAGATGCTACAAGAGGACTTGCGAGGCGATTACTGTAATCTGCCTCCATACTCTTAAAACTTTTCTCCCAGAATATGAGTATCATTATTCCCTTAATGGGAATAACAAGTTTGTACTTTGTCACGGCCTCGAGCCAATCTAGCTGCAGCAGGCTTCTCAGGAAGCCAAGAAGTGTGCATGAAGACCCGAGGCGCTGTAAAGTTAGTTAGGAAAAAGTACTCGAGTTGTAATATCGAGCAGTTGTACTGTGTCGAGTACTTTTCCTTGTTCTGAAATGTAATCCCAGTTCGAGAAAAAAGGAATGTGAGTATTTTGTTTTTCCAGAATGTAATCTTAGAAAAAGGAATGTCTCAGAAAATCCCGTTTTTTTCCGTGATTTGCAACGGACTGTTGGCCTGTTGGGTGTTTTTACTTTGTTGCCACCACCATTATAAATGAAACGGTAACTAGGTTTTACCCCAGCGGCCGCCATTCACTTTTGCTGTTAGATCTATTCTTGCCTTCCAGCCCCCAGATCTACATTTCTTGCTTCTCCTTGCTCCCCAATTTCGCCTTAGGGTTTCCACCAGTGTATGCGCGTGAAGCGATCCATTGATTTTCGAAGGCACCCAAGAAGTCGAGTGTTGATGGTCACTAACGACCCATTTTGACCGTCAACTATCGTGCAGAAGTCGATCATCAGAAGGAATAAATGTTAGCATAGGATGATTATTTGACGAATTCCACAGATGCTGGTCTGAGAATGTATGCAGGTGAATTTGGGCCAAAACTGCAGGTAACGAGCATATTATCCAAGGCATAAATTCCTAGGCCAAGCACAAGCAAGCCCAAAGGCCAAAAGGGCCCACTTGGCAGCTGCACATGAGAGGGAGACTCAGCCCATATGCGTGACACGTCATCAATGCGAGGCAACACCTTCTCGACAAATCAGACGCGTTCATGAGGATCCAAGGGCCCACCAGAGCTACCAAACCGACTTAAGACATGCCCTTACCCATATACATGACATGGGGCCCAGCTAACAGTCTTCTGACCGAAGACCGGGGCAAACAGAGCCAGCCCACGGTCGGCCGACCAGCTAGGTCGGCCGGCCCAGTGGTGACGGCCCACGGGCCCCACCGCCTCTCAGATGACACGTGGCGAGGTGTGGTTGGTCCCCAATGGCAGTTTGGGGCGATTCTCAGGTGAATAGCTGGTGGTTCCCTCCTATAAATACAAGGGGAGGGGGTCCAAATGAAGACAACACAACACACAACACATCACTCACCTCCAAGTGTAGAGCCTCTCTAGCTTGTGTTTAGTAGGAGTTTAGGAGTAGAGGTACCCAGGAGGGGCGCCGGCAACGACGCTCTTCTCCAAATTGTACCTCTACGAGAGTGAGGGAGATAGTCGGGGGATGTGCTGGGCTTGTCAGCGTTCTTCTCCGCTTGTACCTCGACGGATGCTTATTCGGTTGTAAGTATTCGAGACTTTCCTTGCTTATTTAGAATTAGAGTTTAGATCGCAAGTTATCATCTCTACCTTATATTAGTTGATGTGTATGCTAGCGAGTAGCATTTGACTCTAGAGTTGGGCTCCGGATAGAAAATGATAACCATGTACGCCTCTAGTGTTAGTAGGGAAAGGCGTAGACGTGGTGTCTCATTTAAACTTGTTTATTTAATATCTGCAATTTCTAGAAGTTGAAATTTTTAAAATTTATGCAGTAGCTTTATCTGTGCATGTGTTTTTCACTGTAAAAGTTTCCTGACCAGAAGAGGTGTGCATGTTGTAGATCTTTAATTGGTTAGTTTATCTTGCTAAAGCTAAATAAAATAGTTCCTTTTGTCAAACAAATGTTGGAAAAGTTTTATTCCATGCTTTGTCAATATATTATCATGCTTGTACATTTTTGTCACTAAATCATGGCTGCAAACTAAGGTTCCCTTTGTTTGGTCCCTAGCTATAGTTTTCTTTTTATTGTTGTTGGTAAGAAATGTTTTCTTGCGTATGTAATTTCAGGAACTTGTTTTGCTCATGTGTAAGTCTTGTTAAATCAATTAGAACCAGAAGGTTAGTGGTTTTTTATAAACCTTGCTTAGGTCAACTTGTTAGCTAAATGGTCTTAGTGTGCTCTCATGCTTATAATTGCTTGTTAGTTAAATAAAGTCTCTAGTAATCTTTCTTGCTTTATAATGTTGCATGGCTTTTCTAAACAAGTTTAGTAATACTTTTTGTAAGAAACCCTTCAGGCTAAATACATTGAATGAACTCTCGTATTGCAGCACCAACTCATTTTGCCTTTTGAGCTTGTTTGCGGTGCTTACTCGATAAATGATTGTTCAGTCATGTCTTTCTTGTTAATCATATCGCATTGCATTGCATCATGTTCAGGCCCATGCAATCGTGACATTGTGCCTACCTTGCTTATTCTTTTTGCTGTATCGTCTACTGCACTTTTATGCATTGCACTTTTATGCATTCAGACATCTGCATTGGTGCATCTCATTTAGGTAAGCTAGAAGTACAATTCATGGACGTGAAGCACATGATTTTGGAGCCCAGCTAGAAAACGGTGAATGGTGGATACATCTAGAAGATGGATGGACGGACACCGATATGCATGACCAAAGGAAGATTGCTCGCCAAGCGAGTACCATCTAACTAACACTGATTTAGTGTTGCACCAGGCAAGCACCGGAGCATAACCCTTAATTTTAGTATTCAATGTTTACTATATAATTATTGTGCATTTACATTTCTAGGAGTTGATTGGAACCTTAGATGCATAATCCCTAGGTTTCCTCAGTTACTCTACTAGTGTGCAGGTCGTTAGTACTGCAATGCTTAAATAGGTTTCGGTAGAAGTCGAGTGATTCCTGTCACACGCGAGTTATAGGATCTTGTTACTTATGGCAAAGTTGTTTGAGAAGGAATCAATGAGGAAAAAAATGGAGACCGGATGGGGAATGATGTTGAGATGTAAGTGATGGCAACAGGACAAGGTCCTGGTGTCTTAGATGGCCTCGTCTGTGTTGATTGAGGACCGTACCATTATTGGCAGTGTTGATCGAGGATTGAACAGTAATAACCACATGCCGGAAGTAGGAGGTAGTCGAAATCGGTAAGCTCAGTATCATGTGCGCACCGGTAGGCGGACTTGATACTGTCTTCACCAGTGGAGCCAGTATAGAAACTCATGGGTGACCCTTCGTTGGTATCGATGGGGCTAGCAGTCCCGGGTCACAGGGCAGTTCGGCTATTCGGTGTCCATATGTGAAGGGTTAGTGTGTATAGCCCGACGGGGCATATACGTGCCGTGTTGGTTAGGTCCACCTTGCAAGGTTAAATCGGATCGATTCGCCGTGATTCGCGGTTATGAGAGCCTTGATCTCTTTGTCACATCGTAGTAAAGAATTGGAATGAGAATGGAATGATGATGATATGATGATGATATTTTGGAAAGATTAATGTGATATATCATGCTTGCTCTAGATATGTATGCAAACCTAGTTGGTACTGGTTACGTTAAACTTGAGCTAAAATATTGAAAGTAAGGATCCACTATTAGTCGCTTTCCAGCAAAATAAACTCCAGAGCCAAAAGCCTTGCATACTAGGAGTCGGCTAAGTGTATACCATAGTCGGGTAAGTCTTGCTGAGTATTAGTATACTCAGGGTTTGTTGTCACCCTGTTTTCAGGTAACTGCTGCTGGTGGGAGCTAACCAGGAATCACATCGGTGGGCTCGATGTGACGTCCTCACGTCATCATAGTTGTCGTTGTTTTTCTAAACTAAACTTCTATTTAAATTCTGTTGCATGTTGAACTCTGATAATTTGTTTAAAACTTATTTTGTAAAGCTCTGCTTGTAAGTTAAACTTTAGAATTGTTGTCTGCTTGTAGTCATCTGTGCTCGTCTTCGTGCGAGACTTCCAGTGTTTTTCGATCCTTAACCCAACAGACGACCGGATTACATCGTTTTAAGTGTGTGGTAATTTGATTAACCATTAAGATGATAGTTACAGCACTTAAGCCAGTTTAATTTGGGCAGTTCTGTTACACAGTGGGAGGCCCAGGCCAGCCCTGGGCGCGCGCACGCCCGCACGCCATGGCCATGGCCGGCGCGGCGTTAGCGGCGGCATTCCCGCCGGTGCGGGACCTGGCTGCGGGGCCGAGCAGTGGGGGCACGACCCACAGAGTCCGGCAGCAGCGGGGCGCGCAGCGGCGTCGTGCGAGACCGCGCAGAGGCGGCCCGCGGCGGGCACATTGGCGGACATGGCGCCCGCGGCGGCGTTCCGCCGGTGGCGGCGCGAGAAGGGGAGGGGAAAGGGTTCAGGGAGGACGAGGGGGCCTCGGGGAAGCTCACCACACGGCCGAATCGGACGGAGGGAGGCCAGGGAGGAGAGCTCGACGGGAGGGGCGGAGGCTTGGGGTGGACAATGATGGCGGACGGCGGCCCAATTCCGGCCGGGGAACGGCCCAATCAAGGTCGGGGCGGGGCGGGGGAGATGGAGGGCAAGGTGGATCGGGGTTGGGGAGGGTCGGGGCGCGAGGAACGGCGGCGGGGCGGCGAACGACGATCGGCGTGGCGAGCGGCGGCGCGCGGTTGCTCTCCTCTGCTCACGTGCTCCGCGCGGGAGCGAGGAAGGGGAACGGAAGCAGCAAAATCGGACTTGCCCAGCGAAGCGGCCATGAGAAGCTTAAGCGGCAGGTGGGCTCGCCGGCACGGCGACGCGTGGCGGCGCCGGCACTGTCGCCGCCGCTCAAGCGACAGGGCAAGCACAGTGACCGTGTTCAAAGTTTTTGAGCCGATTTTGACTATCAAAATCTCGAAATTTCACATTGGCACTCGAAATTTGGGCAATATAAAAGTTGTAGAGGAAGAGATGCTCTACAACTTTGATTTTTGGCGAAAGTTGATTTGGAGCTTGTATGAAGGAGAAAAACGTGCTCGAACTCGGCTGACCTAAATTTACTATGCAACTTCCTTAGCTCTAATGACCTTATTTAACCCTGATTAGCGACTAAACATGAGATTAGCACCAAAATTTAACTCCAGGGTGTTACAGCCCTTCCCCCTTAAAAGAATCTCGTCCCGAGATTCAAGCTGACAGAATTAAGGTGAAAAGCTCAAGTGTAAAGTACCTTGATAGGAGTTTAAGAATTCCGGATAATTGGACTTTAGAAATTCTTCTTTCTCCCAAGTAGCTTCATCTTCCGAGTGATGACTCCACTGAACCTTATAGAATTTGATAGTGGTGCGACGAGTAATCCGATCCTTGCGATCAAGTATCTTGATAGGACACTCAGAATAAGTGAGATCAGATTCCATCTGAATTGTATCACTAGCAATAACTTCAGTTGGAACTCTCAGACATTTCTTCAATTGTGACACATGAAAGATGTTATGAATTGCTGAGAGATTTGTAGGAAGATCCAACCCATAAGCAACAGGACCGCATCTTTCCACAATTGGGTATGGACCAATGTAACGGGGAGCCAATTTCCCTTTTACTCCAAATCTCTGAAGACCCTTCCAAGGTGAGACTTTCAGATAGACGTGGTCACCGACTTCAAAGACGAATGGACTACTTCTTCTGTCAACGTAGCTCTTCTGCCGAGACTGTGCAATTTTCAAAATTTCTTGAATAAGACAGACTTGTTCTTCGGTTTCTTGAACCATATCGGGTCCAAAGATAGTTCTTCCCCCCGCTTCAGACCAATTCAGAGGGGTTCGACATCGACGACCATATAGTGCCTCAAACGGTGCCATTTTGATGCTCTCTTGATAGCTATTATTATAAGAGAATTCAGCTAATGGCAAACATTGATCCCATTTCTGTGGATAGGCTAAGACACATGCCCTGAGCATATCTTCTAAAATCTAATTGATTCTCTCTGTTTGGCCATCTATTTGAGGGTGATAAGCAGAGCTGCGGATTAAACGAGTTCCTAAGAAAGCATGCAATTGTTCCAAAAAATGAGCAGTGAATTGGCTTCCGCGATCAGAGACGATAGTCTTGGGTATACCATGCAGCCATAAGATGCACTCAATGTATAACTCAGCATATCTCTTCGTGGGATAGCAAGTATTAACTGGAATGAAATGTGCTGACTTGGTCAATCTATCAACCACAACCCAAATCGAGTTGTAACCTTTTTGAGTCCGAGGCAATCTAACTATGAAATCCATACTAATGTCTTCCCATTTCCATTCAGGAATACTCAAAGGCTGAAGAGTCCCGGCGGTCCGTAAATGGCTAGCCTTGACTCTTCGACAGGTATCACACTCAGATACATACTTGGCAATTTCTCTTTTCATCCTAGTCCACCAGAATCGTTGTTTCAAGTCTTGGTACATTTTGTTACTACCAGGATGGATGGATAGTCGAGAAGTATGAACTTCATCAAGAATTTGCTTTCGGAGATCAAAATCCTTAGGCACCACTAATCGATTCTTAAATCATAGCACATTCTCACTATCTTGGTGGAAACAACTTACTTTCGGATCTTCTTTTGATAAGATTCTCTGAATTTCCCTTATTCCTTTATCTTTCTTCTGTGCTTCAATGATCAGATCACGAAGAGTAGGAGTGAGTTCTAGATGGGCCAATGTGCCATGTGGTACAATGTTCAAGTTCAACTTTTCGATTTCAAAGCAGAGAGACTCATTTAATGGTATAGCTGAAAGACAATGGCTGTGAGCCTTGTGACTTAACGCATCAGCAACTACATTTGCCTTGCCAGGATGATAATGTACTTCGAGCTCATAATCTTTAATCAACTCGAGCCATCGTCTTTGGCGCATGTTCAGATCAGCTTGAGTAAAGAGATACTTGAGACTCTTGTGACCAGTATAAATGTTACACTTTGTGCCCAGAAGATAATGTCGCCAGATCTTCAGAGCATGGACTACAGCTGCTAATTCAAGATCATGTGTAGGATAATTCTCTTCATGCCGCTTGAGTGATCGAGAAGCATAAGCAATGACTCGATTCTCCTGCATCAAAACACAGCCAATCCTGGTGCCTGAGGCATCACAATAGACATCAAATGGTTTTGTAGTATCAGGTTGGGCCAGGATAGGGGCCGAAGTGAGAAGTGTTTTCAATTTCTGGAAAGCTTCCTCACAATGGTTACTCCAATAGAATTTGACACCTTTCTTCAGAAGTTCAGTCATAGGTTTAGCTATTCTGGAGAATTCTGGAATGAAATGATGATAATACCCCGCTAAACCTAGAAAACTCCGGATTTCAGCCACTGAAGTTGGGGCTTTCCAATTCAGTATATCTTGCACTTTACTAGGATCAACGGAAATACCCTCAACAGATATGACATGGCCTAAAAATGGAACTTCTTTCAGCCAAAAGTCACACTTGCTGAATTTGGCATATAGCTGGTGCTCTCTAAGATGCTGCAGTACAATATGGAGGTGTTGAGCATGTTCCTCCTCTATCTTGGAATAAATTAGGATATCATCAATGAATACCACAACGAACTTATCCAGCTCTGGCATGAATACCGAATTCATAAGGTACATGAAGTAAGCCAGAGCATTGGTTAATCTAGAGGACATAACCAGATATTCATAAAGACCATAACGAGTGGAGAAAGCTGTTTTTGGTATATCAGATGGTCTGATTTTGATTTGATGGTTGCCAGATCGAAGATCTATCTTTGAGAATACCTTAGCACCTGCTAATTGATCAAAAAGAAGATCAATACGAGGAAGAGGATACTTATTTTTGATTGTGACCGCATTTAAGGGTCGATAATCCACACATAATCTTAACCCATGATCCTTCTTCTTTACAAACAAAGCCGGACAACCCCAAGGTGAGGTACTTGGTCGGATAAAACCTTTATCCTGCAGCTCTTGCAACTGGATTTTCAATTCAGCCAACTCACTTGGAGTCATTCTGTAGGGCCTTCGAGATATTGGTGCGGTACCAGGTTGTAACTCAATAACAAACTCAATGTCCCGATCTGGAGGCATACCGGGTAATTCCTCCAGAAACACATCAGGATACTCACAAACTACAGGAATTCTTGCTACACCCTTCCCTTTGAGATGATAGATTGCCTTGACTGATAGGTCATGTTTAGGAAGAGGGATATCCAAAGAACCATATGCAGAAGAATGGATTCGGATAATACGAGAAGAAGTATCAAGGATAGCACCATGTTTTTCCATCCAATCCATTCCCATGCTGACATCTATCCCTTGATTTGGAAGAACAATGGAAGGGGCTCGGAAAAATTTTCCACCTAGGTCAAGGGATACACCCCGAACAAGTCGATTGGCCCTTAACTGTGCACCCGGTGCATGGATAGTATAAGGTTTATCCATGTGTGTTACTGGTAGATTGAGCCGTGCTACGCATGCCTCACGGATGAATGTATGCGATGCACCAGAATCAAATAACACAACAACAGGGCATTGGTTGATGGAAAACATACCCGTCATTACTTGAGTACCTTCAGTGACATCCTCCAGTGCAGTGTAGTTCACATGACCGGTTTTTGTAGGTACAATCTTCTTCTTATTGTCTTGGGTACTAGTAGTTGAAACCGGTGCAGGGGGATTGTAATTGACTTGTCTGCGTGGCATGGGACAATCACGTGCAAAATGCCCAGGAAGCCCACAGTTATAACAAGGATAGTTACTGGGTCGTACAAACTACGAAGCTGGAGGTCTCTGCCATTGTTGTAGTGCAGGGAGACGTGGTACACCAGGCTGCTACTATGGTGGCCTAGCAACCCAACAGCCTGGCTGCATAGGGCGACTTGAAGTTTGCTGAGCCCTTGTCTGCACCAGCCTATACCTTTGGGGTGCACTGCTGGAAGATCCAACATGTGCCTTCCTCTTTTTGTCGGCCTTATGAGCTATTGTGGCATCTTCTTGAGTAATGGCCTTATTAACTAGCTCGTTAAAGTTAGCACATGTAGTTAGAGCTAGTTTGTCCTGCAGCTTCGTATTCAGTCCCCTCCTGAAGCAATTCTGCCTCTTTTCATCACTATCCACATGAAAGCCACCATACTGGGACAACTGATTAAAGGTTTGAGCATACTGTAAAATAGTGTTGTTCCCTTGCTTCAGTGCTAGAAACTCTGCCATCTTTCTTCTCATCAAACTAGTGGGAATATGGTGGGCTCTAAATGCTATCACAAATTCATCCTAGGTGGGATGAGCATTGGCAGGGAGTAAGGCTTTATGGTTATCCCACCATATTTTTGCCGGGCCTCTCAATTGTTGTGCTGCGAAGGCAGTCTTATTCACCTCTTAGCAATCCAGAATGCTAAACTTGTCTTCGATGGTGCGAATCCACGCATCTGCCTCCAGTGGATCATTTGCCTTATGGAACAAGGGTGGTTGAGTAGCAAGAAAATCGACGTAGTCAGTTCCTGCAGGGGGTGCTTGTCGGCCTCTGCCGGCATTGCTTTGCACCAGTTGCCTCAACAATTCGGTCTGCTCATTGCGGTCAGCAATAAGGGCCGCAATAGCCTGAGCCAAGGAGGGAGTTGGCGGTGGCTATGCTCCTTGACCCCCATTTCCATGGTTAACAGCGTTGTTATCGCCCATCTATAAAAGCACCATCCCTTGGTTAGCCATTCCGCTATTAGGACTAGTCCATGTAAAATAAAGATGTGCAAAGCTAATGTGATCACACAGCAAAAATTATCCCACTTTTACTAAAATCCCATTATCCATTTAAATTTGTGCACCATATTATCTTAAAAATAATGGATAGTAACTTTGCACAAATAAAATTTCGAGCCGCATATACCCAACACATGGCTCATAATAGAAATGTTGTATCATCCACAATGACACACCCATACCCTCAATAGATCGTAACCAAGCATCAACCTTTGAGATAACAGCCTTTGGATAAAAGATCACAACCAATTTATTTATTTTCAACAGCAGCCACGCTGCACAGGCCAGAAACTGTTTGCCTACATCATCACCGCCCCGGTGGAACCACAACACACCACACCAATAGTGGCAAAGGTCTATCATACATGACTCAAGTCACTGAGTCACAAAAGAATTTCTCTACCCAAGGTTAGCCTAAGGCGTCACACTAGCCATCCTACCAACTACGCAAAAGTTAGGCTATCACGAGGGGAGAAATTTTGCCCTCTGACTACGTCCTCACGGTGTCCCAGGTCCAGACTTCACTCCGGACTCTCCCTGGATCTCCTCAGGCTCCTCTACTTCTTCTTCTTCAGAGTCCTCCTCATCAGCCTCAGCTGCTGCCTGATCCGCCAGGGCCTGCACCTGAGCCTGCACATCATTAACCAGCTCATGTGCCTCCTGCAGCTGCCCCTCCAAGTGCTCAACCATCTGGGTCCTATTTTCTAACTCCGCAGTCAGCTCCTGGATCCTCAGCTTCCTCGCATGGGCCTTAGCCTTTAAAGCTCTAATTCTATCCACGGTGTCATTCATATTCTTCTGGCGAATATGAGCTTCGCGGGCCTGGCTTCGGCACTCCACATTCTCCTTACGAATCTGCTCATACATGTGAGCCAAAGTTGTGGAGTAACAGAATGAGAGAGCTGTCCTGGCATTGTAGTCAGGCATCATGTAGTTCAGATTGCGATTCACCCGCTCTGTCCAAGCCTGAGTGGTCTCATCTCTCAGAGGGATAACACTGTAGGGAGTATCCACTATCTCGGCTGGGTGCTTCTCCGTGAACTCCTCAATGGCTTTTCTAGCCGCAATCTCCCACGAGTCTGCTAGCTTTCTGCCAAACACTGTAAGCTGCCAGGAATCCCAATCCAGACGAGATGGGCAAGGTGGAATCTTGACTATCATGTGGCAACGCTCTGTACCCAGCAGGCTAGACTCACATCCTGTGTACTGTGGGGGCTCGGTATAACCAAAAGCCATCAGCATTTCCCACAGCAGACGAGGAAAATGACCGGTGTGGAGGGCATTGGAGTGTTCCCAGCCCTCAGCGTCCACCACCACGCGCATGAAGTCAGCCATCTATAGGGATAGGTAACGCTAACATGAGCCACAGTTATAGATAAAAGAGCGATAAACCTTAATAGGAAACATATATAATTGCTGCTGAATAAACACAGTATTAAACCATCCAGACATGCAATAAAGTTTAAAAGATGCCAGAATGCCTGCACGTGCTATTCGTTCCTCACCCAAGCAATTACCATTATGGTATAAGGAAACAACTAGTGGCACAATTACGTACTCTCCCTATATATATACTGGTCGTCCCTACGATCAAGGATTGCATAACTTGATTATCGTGGTTAGTGTTCCTGCAGATACCCAAGATATAAAGAGAGATATATATATCCATTTCTGGACCCTTCGTGCCAGCACACACGAATGGCCCCCATGTGTCCTACGCCACACGGGTAACGCATATGTAGTTTCCCACATATTCACCCATACATTACCATCCACTATAGAGATGGCACCCAAACATTCGATGCTGAATGGGCAGCGCTGCATACGTTACTGAAGCAACGTATTCACTTCACGTACAAATCGCCTTACGGGACACCCAAGGGTACACGTGTCCCAAGGTACACGGTTATGACCAACTGCATAACGAGTCTTCACCTCATAACATTGCCTTACGAGATGGCCGTGATCACAATCACACGGTAGAAAATCCTCACTCCATATCAGGCGGCAGATAGCGACAGGCTCGTTTGAATTGAGCCTTATCACCTCCTCGTATGCTCAACATACGGGACCCGCGCACGTATGAAACACGTGGTCTATTCTAAGGACTACCAGAATACTCACCTTGCTTACCTCAGCGTAGGTGCGTCGTTACAGAATAGTAGTTGTGCACAAAAGTAAGGTTTAACGAAAAGTAAATGCCGAAAGTGCTGGAATAAAATAGATAGTTAGATGCCATCTAACTTATAGAACATAATTAGGGCATACGAACTATCTATTCTATTCCTTAGCGCATCTAGCGTCAACTTTTCGAAAATCCGAAATTTTATAAGATAGGGGTTACTTAACTTAATTAAACTCGCAAGTAATCACCCCCCCAGTGCAATTAGCTCTGATGCCAGCTGTCACAGAACAGTCCAAATAATACCAATCAAGTGCAATAATTAACAATTAAACTTAATCCAGAGTTACTGCACTCAACCAGTACACTCAGACTGCCTGCTATAACCAGGATCAATTGCACGGGAACTCTCGCCAAATGACGAGCACAAATGATTACCAGCAATACAAGAGTTCAAATAATTTACAACAAGGGTTATAACAGAAGTTACCAAATTAATTTACAAGAAGTGTTTACAAACTAGATTTACAATTCAAACCTCAGAGTTCAAACGCAGCGGAAAGTAATTTAGAGTTTAAAAACATGATCCCAAAATACAATACGATAGACAACGTCGATGACAAAATACGAGCTTCACATCGTGCCCACTGATGTGAGGCTCACCTGCCCGAACTTCACAGAGAAGACGGGACCCACTCGACCGACCAACTCGGAGGAAGTGGTTGACCAATCCACGAGGCGCAGATCTCCTCGAAGTCCTCCAGAACACAGCCTACTTAAAATATTACAAACACAAGCTTGAGTATTCTAATACTCAGCAAGGCTTACCCGACTATTGGTATATACTTAGCCGACTCCTAAACATGCAAGGCGTTTTGGCTCTGTAGTTCTTTTGCTGAAAAGCCACTAGTACGGGATCCTTATTTTTAGTATTTTAGCTCCAATTGAGTTGACCGCTATAAACTAGGTTTGCCTAGTTCTCTAGAGCATACATGGTTGATCAGATTATTTTATCAAAGAAACATAACCAATATTCCAACTTCCATCTTTCTGTCCTTTCAATCTTTACTACGCTGCGACTTATCAACCAAGGCTCTCATATCCGCGAGTCACGGCGAATCGATCCAATTTAACCTTGCAAGGTGGACCTAACTCACACGCCAAGTGCAACCCCGTCGAGTCACACCGAGCAACTGTTCCCATAATTACCTCGAAGTCTGACTTGTGGCCGCAAACACTCGGATGATGAGTCCCACACGTGCGAACACCCCGTGAACCCGTGGACGACTACATCATCCGCCCTCGCACCACGCCAGCGTAGCAGATGGAGAGTCAGATTCCGTTCCAATTAGGTAATTTGCTTACCGGTTTCGACTACCTCCTACTTTCGGCATGTGGTTAGTACTGTTCAATCCTCAGTCAAAGGGCCAACAACGGTACGGTCCTCAATCGACACAGGCGGAGGCTCGTTTTTCCTTTATTCCATATCTATGCCCAACTTCCCTCCGCCCGGTCTCCATTTTCATTCTTACAGTACTCTTTCTCATATAACCTTCTGAAGTAACAAAATCCTATATCTCGCAGGTGAAAGGAAATCACCCGTCTTCTACCGAACCTTAATTAAGCATAGCAGCACTACCGATCTAGCATGTAGTAAGACATTGGGTACTGAAAGATTATGCAGCTATGGTTCCAATCAACTCCTCAAACGTAAATGTGCAATACTTTAAATAAAACATTGCACAAATTAAAAGTAAGGGTTATGCTCCGGGGCTTGCCTTGCAGGTCAGCACAGTTAGTGATTTCTTCTGGCGATGGCTCCTGGACTGCTGGTCTCCTACGGGAGGCTCCTGGACCGGCTCAGCAATCAACTCGTAGGCAACTTCGGTTTCAGCGTCTACACGAATAAAATATGCCATGCATGAAACTCATGGAAAGATGCAATGCAATGCAATGCGATGCGGTACTTATACAAAAATGCAGGGCGAACCGGGAAAGTAACATCCTCGACTAAGGTTCAAAGGGATGATGAAATGCTGAGATGGGGTTTTAGTTCCAGACACCTTTTAGCCTGAAATGTCTCCCTCAAGAAGATTGAAGGGTGCATCGAATTAGATCAGGCTCAGTTCCATGACCAAAAGAAATAGTTCTAGCTTTTAGCTACTACTAAACAAGAACAAGCAAAACCATCTAGCAAAAATGATGGAATCTAGCTAGTACATGGTTCTAACAGATAGAACACGAAATTACGAAGCTAATGCAACTAGTTTTGCCTTTTTAGGATTTTTCTACAAATTTCTATACATTTTCAAAGATTTCAGCTATTAAAACAAAAAGAAAAACCCTAAACTGGGCTGACGGCTGGGCCCCACTCATCAGTGGGAGGCCCAGGCCAGCCCTGGGCGCGCGCACGCCCGCACGCCATGGCCATGGCCGGCGCGGCGTCGGCGGCGGCGTTCCCGTGCAGCGGGACCTGGCAGCGGGGCTGAGCGGCGGGGGCGCGACCCACAGAGTCTGGCAGCGGCAGGGCACACAGTGGCGGCGCGCGCAGTGGTGTCGCGCGAGACCGCACAGAGGCGGCCTGCGGCGGGCGCAGCGGCGGCGCGAGAAGGCGAGGGCAAAGGGTTCGGGGAGGACGAGGGGGCCTCGGGGAAGCTCACCACGCGGCCGAATCGGACGGAGGGAGGCCGGGTAGGGGAGCTCGATGGGAGGGGCGGAGGCTTGGGGTGGATGACGATAGAGGACGGCGGCGGCGGCCCGATTCCGACCGGGGAACAGCGCAATCGAGGTCGGGGTGGGGCGGGGGTGATGGAGGGCAAGGTGGATCAGGGTTCGGGAGGGTCAGGGCACGAGGAACGGTGGCGGGGCGGCGAACGAATGCCGGCGCGGCGAGTGGCGGCACGCGGTTGCTCTGCTCCGCTCACGTGCTCCGCGCGGGCGCGATGAAGGGGAACGGAAGCAGCAAAATCGGACTTGCCCAGCGAAGCGACCATGAGGAGCTTAAGCGGCGAGTGGGCTCGCCGGCACGGCGACGCGTGGCGGCGCCGGCACTGTCGCCGCCGCTCAAGCGACAGGGCAAGCATAGTGACCGTGTTCAAAGTTTTTGAGCCAATTTTGACTGTCCAAATCTCGAAATTTCACATTGGCACTCAAAATTTGGTCAAAATAAAAGTTGTAGAGGAAGAGATGCTCTACAACTTTGATTTTTGGCGAAAGTTGATTTGGAGCTTGGATGAAGGAGAAAAACATGCTCGAACTCGGCTGACCTAAATTTACTATGCAACTTGCTTAGCTCTAATGACCTTATTTAACCCTGATTAGCGACTAAACATGAGATTAGCACCAAAATTTTACTCCAAGGTGTTACAATGCCAATCACGATAGACAAAATCGAGGTGCATTTAGATTTTTACATCTACGATATCCTCGATTTTGATCTTCTCCTAGGCCTCCCGCTAGAAAAACTTCTGGCATCTCATGGGAGCCTAGATGAAAAGCTTAGGGAAACCGGCTCGGCCACTACTACTCCTCATCTAGAAAATCTTCTGGCAAAGCCCCTTCCCGAGCAAAACCCGTTCAAGGAGATGATGCATACATCTTCGTTCATATCATCCAAGCTCATTCTCTTAGGAGTTCTAGAATCCTCTGAAGAATACGACTCGGAAGATAGCCTTCACTCTCATGAAGATGAACGATCATCATCATCCTTGACCGAGTTTGAGCCTCTTCCCGATGGCCTAGAATCTGATGTTCTCGACCTTGATCGAGATACAACTATGATCTTTAACGATAAATCTCTTGAGATGGAGAAATCATGGGCCAAGGAATTTTGTGAGGCGCCGACTCTGGAGTCCAATGAAAAGGATTCCTCAAATGAGCATGGGAATTTTACTTTTGACATACCACGTAAACCATGCTCATTCAATGCAACTCCAGAGTCAGGCATGTTTAGTGCACCGTGCACACACGAGGACTACAACCAACTCAAGGTCCTTTTTTGCAAAATTTTCAGAAGGTTGGTTGTTGATGTATATGTTTATCGTAAATATTGCAGATTTCGTGCGTGCACTGTGTCACTAAGCTTGTAGCTAGTTTCAACAATTGGTGGTGAAACAATGACCCATCACCAATGATGGCTACAAGAGTTATCATGGTCGAGCTTATGACCAGAAACAAAGCACTGCCGGGAGATAGCCCGGACTATCATTTATTTATTTACTTATTTATTTCTCTTTCAATAAAAAGCAAGAGCATGTTCTAGGATATAGTTTTCCTTCGGGTATTTTTGGTCGCTAACTATTTCAGGGGAAGATCAAAGAGAACGATGGATAGACAATGCCTATAAACGTGTGAGCTACACTGATTACAACACCTCGATGTGCCTTGATGAAGGAACAACTACAGAAGGAGACTTGAACTCCATACACTTGAAGTTTTGCAAACTCCAAGTGTGGGGGAGGTATGTGAGTACCCCAAAGTAAGCTCTTTTCTCAATTCATATCTTGTTTTGGAATTGGTGTATGTCCTCGCTCCTTGCTCCATAAAAGAAAAAAATAAAAAAATGAGAGGAGTTGCCATAGTGACAATATTATCTCCATCAACAAGATGACGTGGTAAGTATTCTCAATGTCCTGCTTTTGACATTAAACAAAGCCCCGCCGGGAGGTCGCCTGAGGATCACCAGGTACAAACTCATGCCTATCTCTCTTCGAATAATGCTCAATCATGCTTCGTGCTCCCTTTATCTGTTCTCGTACGCTCTAGTTTGAATGTATGATTGCAACATACATTCATAGGCTTTTTAAATCAAGCATGGTGTTTGGGTTAAAATGTCCTCTTCAGTCAACTAGACCTCAGTGTCTAGATTGATTGACGTTCTTGGAGTTAATACTTGTATAGATGTTGGTTGCATATATGGACTAACCCCTGCAGAAAAATCAAATCCAATTGGGTGAGTCAGTGAGCTGAATTCAAACGGGAAGGTAAGTAGAGGTTTTGGATTAATGTTGCACAACATACTCATGTTAATGTAATCTTAGTTCAGCCTTGCTTGAGTACGTATCATCGTGAGATTAAAATTTAGTTTCAAATAAATTTTAGGAGCTCCCTGGTTCCTAAAACCGGTAGAGCTATTAGTTTGTTTTCACATTTTTGTTTTTGAATAAGCACCAAGTACAAGGACAAGTGTGGGGGAGATCTCTCAGAAATTTCAGGCATATACACTCGAGATCACCCACAACACGTGCACAACACCGAACGAACTAGCACGCAAAAGGCCAAGATGAACTGGTGCTAGCAAGGTTTGGCCAACCGATACTACTACCATTTGTTCTTCATCGCGACGGTTTGCGTACTCTAACTCTCACTCTCCCCAACCTATGAGTTTAAATGAAAGTCATTGCTTAATCATTAAAATTAAACTCAAAAGGTATCCTCTGGTTCTGTGCTTCTTTATGATTGGCTTGCATATCTTTTATTCTTTGCTAAACCTGAGCTTGTGAATCATATCTTAGGGAACCCATAATTGTTAAGTTGTTGACTAGTGAGATATGGTTTGATAGAAGAATTCTTGCTTTCTCTGCTTATATGTCTGGGAAATTTCTATCAAAAAGAAAATCTCCATAGCTTTACAACTCCACGTGCTTGTCCTACCAAGGCCATATGTTAACCTTCATGATACAAATCCTTACACAAAAGTGCCTTGTTGTTACATTGAGCTTCATCAAACCTTGTGACCATAGTGAGATGTCTTTCATACATGTTTGATAAAGATCACGTGCACTCCACCAGCTGAACTTCTACACTGGAAGTCAGCTATACCATTCCATCCATCCACAAAATAAAACTCCATGTTTAATGATCTCTCTCTCTAGTATCTTTCAAATGAGGCATGGCTATCAAAAAAAAGAGAAAAAAGATGGCATGCCCAAGATGCATGACCCGAAAAAAATGGACACATCAATGTCCATGAAAAAAAGAAAGAGAAGAAAGAAAGATATATATATAGCCACGTTCTCATGTTATCCAAATAAAGGAGAGAAAGATTCATAAAAGGAGTATTCCATTACCATCCGCCTTCCACATTTGTGCACGATCTTGATCAACTTGTTTGATTTGTTATCTCCATGGATCCGTTGTTTCATTTTGCAATATATGTGACACAAGTGCATGCTTCCATTTTTCCTACCATGAGCTCCACATAAGCCATCTTTAGAAGTAGGGTGAAAAGAAGCAAAGCCTTGGTGATGATATATACACAGTGAGCGACATGAGAGATCCTATGGAGAAGTAAAGCTATGGTTGGTCTTTGCAAAAATATTTCTAAAACCGCAGTCATATAGCAGGAAAGTGGAGGAGACTGAAGTCAACACCATTCCGCTCTTCAACTTCCCAAACATTTATGGTAGACACATCAAAATTCACAGGCAAAGGTAAGGCCTAAAATAATCTGTATGCAGGTGTCATATCATATGAAGTCGGGTCCGCCTTAATTCTAGACTTTACTCGAGGACGAGCAAAGAACTAAGTGTGGGGGATCTTGTTGACGGTCACTAACGACCCATTTGGACCGTCAACTATCGTGCAGAAGTCGATCATCAGAAGGAATAAATGTTAGCATAGGATGATTATTTGACGAATTCCACAGATACTGGTCTGAGAATGTGTGCAGGTGAATTTGAGCCAAAACTGCAGGTAACGAGCATATTATCCAAGGCATAAATTCTTGGGCCAAGCACAAGCAAGCCCAAAGGCCAAAAGGGCCCACTTGGCAGCTGCACATGAGAGGGAGACTCAGCCCACATGCGTGACATGTCATCAATCCGAGGCAACACCTTCTCGACAAATCAGACGCGTTCACGAGGATCCAAGGGCCCACCAGAGCTACCAAACTGACTTAAGACATGCCCTTACCCATATACATGACATGGGGGCCCAGCTAACAGTCTTCTGACCGAAGACCGGGGCAAACAGAGCCAGCCCACGGTCGGCCGACCAGCTAGGTCGGCCGGCCCAGTGGTGACGGCCCACGGGCCCCACCGCCTCTTAGATGACACGTGGCGAGGTGTGGTTGGTCCCCAATGGCAGGTTTGGGGCGATTCTCAGGTGAATAGCTGGTGGTTCCCTCCTATAAATACAAGGGGAGGGGGTCCAAATGAAGACAACACACAACACATCACTCACCTCCAAGTGTAGAGCCTCTCTAGCTTGTGTTTAGTAGGAGTTTAGGAGTAGAGGTACCCAGGAGGGGCGCCGGCAACGGCGCTCTTCTCCAAATTGTACCTCTACGAGAGTGAGGGAGATAGTCGGGGGATGTGCCGGGCTTGTCGGCATTCTTCTCCGCTTGTACCTCGACGGATGCTTATTCGGTTGTAAGTATTCGAGACTTTCCTTGCTTATTTAGAATTAGAGTTTAGATCGCAAGTTATCATCTCTGCCTTATATTAGTTGATGTGTATGCTAGCGAGTAGCATTTGACTCTAGAGTTGGGCTCCGGATAGAAAAGGATAACCCTGTACGCCTCTAGAGTTAGTAGGGAAAGGTGTAGACGTGGTGTCTAGGCTGGACTATACCACTCAGTTGTCTGATAGTCCCACGGTTTGTAGAGGTAGCCGGCAGGTGGTGACAGCCCTGTTTCGAGCCTTTTAGTAATCCTCCATGTTCGGATATTGGATAGAGCACATATTGGAACTATCGGCTTGTATAAGCCGGTCGATACCTTTAGCTCAAAGTATAACGGTAACGTGATCTTTTCTTCTAAGCATAGATTCTAGATCTTAGAAAGTCCTCTCTTTCCTATCCTCCTACACCAGTGTGTGTATCCTTGGACAGCCAGAACCCGTAGGTAGTGTACTCACGTTCCCTAGTGGATATGATACCCTGGAATACTCTTGGGTGAAAGCTACAGACGTATCCGTGCACTTGCGGATTTTATTCGTGACATTACAAAATACCAACATCGAGCAAGGGAAAGGGTGTGGCTACAGAGCCGGCCCATGAAGAAGGATGGAACACAAGTAAGTGCTCCGAATCTGACCTAGAAACTTTAGTTTCAGCTGGTCTTTTGGTTCCCAGATCTGCTGTCCAATGGCGTCCTGCTTTGGGCAAAGATCATCCGTATGAAAATACGGGGAAATTGTTGCTTTTGCACCTTATCTGGAACAGGGATTGGAGTTTCCTTGTTCTTTTTTCTTTTCTGGGCTCCTGCGCTATTACAGGATCCAGCTTCATCACTTGACCCCCAATTCCTTTAACCACATTTCCATCTTCGTACATTTGTGCGAAGCTTTTCTGGGCATCGAGCCCCATTTCGAACTCTTTCAGTTCCTTTTCCATTTGAAACCGCAGCCGGATTCCTATGTTTTAGATGTAGTTGGCGGTGCGGGTCTCCAGCTAAGACAGAGGAAAGATAGAGTTTATATCCCCTATAGTCTTAGTAGCAAAGTAATTGAATGGAAACCCAAGTGGTTCTATGTTGAAAACTAGTGGGACAGCTTCCCAATGATTACTTCAGGCCCTCCTATCCAATGGCCTAAGTGGAATAAGAAACAAGTCAACGAGAGTCAGATTCCTGAGCTGCTCGAGCGAATTGCCATTCTAAGGAAAAATAATTTGACTGGAGAGGCAGTCGTATTCGACTGGATGAAGAGAAGGATCCAGCCGTTACAGGCTCGGGAAACACTTGGTTTTCAGTATCGAGGAACGGCTGGCTCATCAAGGTACTCGGAGGAAGAGATCTCAGATGGGGAGATACTTAGTCATGTCCAACGACTGCTAAGGGATGTAAAGAAAGTTCCCTTCATTCCTGATACATTTTCAGCTGCGAATCCTCCGAAGCAGGTACCAGATAAAAGTAGTCGATGTATAGTAGTCGAGTACTTTTTACCTTAGTGTGATTCTGATAGAGTTTGCTTTCTGTAGGAGGATGTGGAGTGCTTTAAGAGTAGTCCTTCACCGCCAGGCATTTGTTCGCCCTTTTATTCTTTCATGCGCTTTTGAATCTATCAACCAAGTTCTAGTATGCTTATATGAATTTGCATATAAACAGTGCTAATGTCTATCCTTGGTTATGCAGATGAGGAGGGGGCTAAGGAGAGGAGTGATGGGGAGCTAAGCCCTACCCCAAGTACAGATACCCAGACGGGCATTCCAAAGGTGCCCGATCAGTTGCGAGGAAGCATCGCAGCTCCTCCTAGACTATTAGCGACAGGTAAGTGGCTAATTAGTTGCAATCGAGTACTTTCGTCATCGATTTGCTGATTTTGACTTGAATCTTTCTTTTTAAGTCCGGCGACTAAAGTGCCGTGGACCTCAGCATCTGGGGATGATGCTGTGGTGGGACAAATTGTCCCTTCCACCACAGTGGACTCATCAAAAGGGACTGGGACTACTTTTCCGGCAAGTAGTTCCACTGTAGATAAAGCCGGTGATGCGGGTAAGCAGGCCCTAATTGTGAAGCCTGCCCTCAAATTTGGCATTAAGGGGCTTGCTCTGAAAAGAGCTCCTACGTAAGTTTTTGAAAAAACTTGTATTTTGTAGGTTTTTGTCTATGTATCGAGTAGTTTATAACTACTTTGTCTTTTCAGCGACACGATCTTGGGGAAAGATGCTGAGGATGACTCAGCCCCCAAATCGGCAATGGAGAAGCCTCGGGTACTCCTGATATGAGTGCTCGTGAGACAGAAGATATGGTGAATTCCACGCTTCGGGATTCTCCATTGCCTGACACCGAGAGGAGTGATGAAAAGCTCCCAGAGGATAGTGGAAGCGACAAGCTTCCAGAGGGGGAGGATGGCGAGAAGCTTCCTGAGGGAGGTGATGGAAGGCTGCCTGAGGAGACCCCTGCAGGTAAACTTGTACCATTCTTGTACTGAAGAAGTACTTTTTCTTTGCTCTTAACTTCATTAAGTAGCGTATTTTTCTGTTAGATTCCCAAAATCCAGGGAATACTGTGGGGATAGTTCAAGATGTGATGGAGAAAACCATCTCTGAAGTGCGGGCGAGTACTTCCCAGGTCTCATCGGGAAGTGTCTTGCCGCGAGAGAAGGTGGAGCTTGCTTTCAAGCTACTGAGGGTAAGTAGTCGAACACTTCGAATACTTGAGTATAGATCAAGTAGTATATTGATCTTATTTATTTTTGCAGGAAGCATTGGGGTGGGAGGCTGTCCAAGCCCAGGACGATACATAGCTGAATGCTCTGAGAGAGAGGGTGAAGACGCTCTCGTCTGAGAAGGCTGCTCTTCAGGGGAAGCTTAAGACGCTCTCCCAGGCCAAGAAAGGTTAGTCTTTAGCATACATGATGTCGTCGACTAGTTGATTTGCTTGGTGTTTATAAGATTTTCTTTCAATCGAGTACATAGCTTGTACAAAATCTTTAAAGATTTAGGAAAGCTTGGTACTGGGTCTAAAGATACTTATGTACCGAAATGCAGATAAAATAGAAAAGCTCAAGAAGATCAAGGAAGATTCTGACCGAGAGGCCTTGACAGTTCTTCAGCAACTCAAGACCTTGTCAGAATCCCGGGACTCGATGCAACAAGAGCTCGTGGAGCTGAGGCAAGTGAGGGATGCTGCCCAAGAAGTAGCCAAGGTTATGGAGATACCGAAGGGGAATGAGGATGAACCGCTCTCTTTGGCGGGGAAACTTCCTAAAGTACCCGAAGTCTTTGAAAGGTATGTCTCCACAACCACCCATCAGTACGTGGGTCATGTACTCGGGTTGGTGAAATCTTACTAGCCGACCACTCGTCTAGACGCACTTGGGAAGGAAGACAAAGCTGATTGTACTGACGAACAATTCTGTCATTATTTGGAAGAAACTTTTGTGGTGGCTAACCAGATAGTGGAGTCCCTGAACAAGCCTGAGTCCCCTTGAACTTGTTATTAGCGTGAAGGCCACAAGTACTTTTGAACAAATGTTAAGTATTTGTGTAATGTTTAAGTACTTATTCTGTGGTAGGATTGTGAAATCCTTTGCTGTGTCAAGTAATTGTACTCGAATGTCCTGAGTGTTGGCAGCATCGCGCCTACTCAGTTATAATAGTAGATACGAGGAATTGTATCCGTAGGTGCCTTAGGAGGCAAGGTATTCTCGAATGGGGTTGAGTTTGTGTGATTCTGAATCAGAATTCTAGTGCTGACCTGTTAGGATTGAATCCCACAGGATTAACCAAGTGGGAAAGCACTATAAGAACGCTGAAAAGCCGTAGCTTAAAGCAGATTTCCTTTTTAAAGGAAGTGCTTTGTTAGAGCGAAGCTCATGTAAACTTTGTTGTCCAATCGTTGGGGGAACTCTTATAGAGTATTTGGAGGGTTAGTAGTTTAAGATGTTCCTTGATAGATAGGTGAACAGGAGGCTCTTGTCAACCTATTTTAGAGTATCAAGAACTTATTCGTGCTCCTTGAGGGATTTTCGTAGTTGACCAGTCAGGATAGACCTTGCTTGGTCATCTAGGTAGTATACAACTTTTTCTGAAAAATATCCCAGACTACTCGATCTAATCGAGTAGTGTGTACTATACCAGGACTGGATTGATTTCTAAAATAGAACTGTTAGGATTGAACTCCGTCGAGTTAACCAAGACGTAACACTACAAGAGATTTGACTATCCTTGATGATCCAATATCATCACTGAAAATATGGGTTTTCGTCATAGAAGTGCAATAGTGACATTTTTACTGCATCATGAGGATCGTCATGGAACGACTGTCACAAAATGTCATTTATGACGTTCTTATGAAAATCGTCATAGAATGAAACACATTTGTGACGATTTGTTGATTGTCATAAAACTGCATTTGGTGATGATTTCCTTGTCGTCATAAAATGCCTCTGATGACGATCAGTGTATCGTCACTAAATTTGTACCTTCTGTGACAATTGTTCTTTATCTTGTAATGCTTAGCAGAATGTCACAAATCATGAACCAGCATGACTAGTCTATGACGAATAAATAAATAAATAAATAAATTATTATGATAACGTAAACATATATTAGACAATCCCTGTAGAATTGCTCAATCGAAGCATTCAAAATTACATCATATTTATACATCATGTGCCATTACAACCATTTCATAACATGTCACTTTGTCACATATGTTCACCATCTAACTGACACAAAACTTAGTAAATTCTGGGCATGAACCAGCTAAAAGGATGCCTATGCTCAGCAATTTGATAAACTGTACCAAAAAAGAACTTCACAACATCATCCGCAGAGTTTGGCTCTTCACCTTGTATGATATCCTGAAATTGT
Organism: Panicum virgatum; assembly: GCF_016808335.1. Lineage (NCBI taxonomy): Eukaryota > Viridiplantae > Streptophyta > Magnoliopsida > Poales > Poaceae > Panicum > Panicum virgatum. The sequence goes on from NC_053148.1 coordinate 10,906,622, forward strand.
GGTTTAGTAGTAAGCAAGGCTGAACAGAATTGACACAGTAGCTGAGGTTTTCTACTATGAGCATTCCACTAAATTACAACTTGGTGTTGAACTGGCTTGGGTTCAGTGAACAATTACCTTTGGTCCCTTCAGCCATGATCCATCCTTGCCTTTCCATTAGATCTGAGGTGACGCAAATATAATGCTTTGCAGTGACACTGCATCAAAAATTTTACTAGAAATAACTAGCACCTCACAAGTCACACCTTAAAAAAGAAGGCATTGCAGCAAATTAGCTTACACAAGTTGGGCTATCCCATCCCATGTTGCACTTTCTTTACATGTCGAATTAGGAGCAAAGAACACGAGGGGATTTTGTGCCTAAATTGCTGCCCATTCCATGATGGGAATGCGTCACGGGAGAGGACTCACCTGTGCTCGTGCTCGGCATAGTAGGGGACTAATTAATCCTCAGATGACAAACACAAATGGATCATGTAGATCCATCAATCCATACTAAATGACTAATTAATCACACATATATACTGCGCAGTTCTATTCATCAAAGGGGAAAAAAAGGAAATTTAGGGAAGAAGGATAGCGCCTCACCTGTCTTCGGTTGCCTGCAGTTACCGCCATTGCCGAGTGTTGATGGTGCTTAAGTGCCATTTTCACCCGTCAACTATACTCAATAATAAAGGAAAACTACTTGCCTTACTCACATATTTGTATCACTAACCTCGCTCCATAGTTGTTTTCGAGATTTCTACATTTCAGATGAGCAAGAGCGGAATAAGACGAAAACACCAGCAAACGCCACATAACTACGCTGAATATCGCATCCGGCGTCACACCCTTACAAAGAGGGCCCACATGTCAGAGGAAACGGGACCTCCACGCAAGATGCACTATAGGATAAGGATAAGATCCAACGAATCAACCACCCAGCAAAGGATCAGCACGAACGGCTGACAGGTGGGGTCGGCCGACCCCTAGGGTCGGCCGAACCTGGCCTGCAGCGTGTCCAGGTGCATCTCGAGGAGGAGTCACGGCCAAGGCACCTGATCACCTTCCATATATGCGTTGGCGGGAAACCGACCTCCAAGTAGTATAAATAGGGCCTCTCTCCCCCCTCTCAACAGACACACACACTTCATTCCATTCTCTCCAATAAGGCTCTCCCCTCTCTTGCTCTCTTAGCTAGGTAGTGGAGCTAGGCTAGTTTCTCTTTAGCGAGCAAGTCGTCCTTGGGGTCGTTGAGCAATCCTCGGCTCCTGGTATGGCTTTGTATCCGACTTGTCAGACTTCTATTCATAATATAGAGTTCTGCCATGGTTGCTTTACTATCTTGATAGTTTATCAATCCATGATTAGATTGTTCATAAGTTATACTACGGTCTTGGTTAGGCCAGATGATCCGGGTACGGATAGAGGTTCGTTGTGCTTTCGGGCTTGCTCTAGTGTTTTACTCGTCCATCCGAAGGGTGGGAGACCTGGGGGCACTAGAGTAGTGACTTCATACACGAGCGTGGTGCTCGGGTATGCGGGATCCATCGGATATGACCGTGCTCCACGGTGTGACTGGGGTAGACGGCAGGTGGTGACAGCCCTGTCCGTCCGGCGTAATAGCGGTGTTGCATTTAGCATACTCCCCGACGTTCGGGTTCGGTGTAGGAGTTCATGCAAAGAGGTAACGGGACTGGATGTACTCCGGTACGGGACCTTCTCCCCGCTATCCCATTTTCCTGGCACCTGCAGTCCTAACCATAATCTAACATGACCCCAGCTTTGGATAGAAGCACTAGGACACCTAACCTAGCCTAAGCTCTAGCTGACTTGACGTAGGATAGAGTAGTTCTTTGTTTTATAGTTTCTCTCCTTTATTCCTTCCTCTTGGAGTGTGGATGTGTGCTGTGTCGCGTTACCCTTGCTTATTCTTTACTTGGACTTACCCCTGTTAGAGCATTGCCTATTACTTGAGGCACAATGTCATGGTTAATGTTGAGTACAATACATTTGCCGCTGTCGTCCTTTGGGACACAAATAAATGACGATACCCTTACTCTCCGGGTGAAATGTTACAACAGTATATCCGTGCGCTTGCGGATCCATCTGTAATCATATTGATTATACCACGAGAGTGGCACCCCTTGGGTGCTAGGATGGGTTCGACGCCCTCATTTCTAGTGATTGCACTAAGGACTGCCAACAGGTATTTCTGGCGCTGTCGCTAAGGATTAACTATTCCTCATTCCTAGTGATTGCGCTAAGAAATGTCAACACCGAGCCACATCCGGCCAAACTGGCCGCGCTACGGCATCTCGCACAGTTCCCACGTAGGTCGTCACCCTCCATAGGCTCCTGCCACTTCCCTTAGCCTGCTGCCCGGCCCGACGACACTCCTGTAGATGGGGGCGATGGTGCCTTGGCCCGCCGACCCCGCGGTCGATTGGGACTGGCGGCGCTCCGGCCCGGCGCATCCTGCTGTTGGGAGCAATGGACGCCATGCCGCCATGGCTCCGAGAGAGAGAGAGAGAGAGAGAGAGAGAGAGAGAGAGAGAGAGAGAGAGAGAGAGAGAGAGAGAGAGAGAGAGAGAGAGAGAGAGAGACTGGATCTGGGAGGCATATGGTGGAGGCGGGGGGAGCAGAAAAGGATAAGGCAAGGATGCTGCGGTGGGGTGCGACCCTTGGGGGGTTAAAAATTCAGATTTCAAGAGCGGGAGCTGTGAGCTGTGGCCGCCAAAAGTTTGGGCATTTTGCCTCATGTAATTTTCACTACATTACTGGGCCTTCCGCTACATTGATAGAGTCTAGGAACCCCAGGCCCACCGTCAGCTATCAAAACTATATTGTAATGAAGTGAAGCTAGATAATTATTAATTGTTAGAACTAGTATAGCTAGTACGGGATAATGAAGGGTGATTAAGAATTATGAAACTAACTTTATTAACATGGTTTCCTAATCTGGGCATATATGATATAAAAAATGAATCGGTGTCATCACCTTGCTAGTGATGAGAGGGAAAATCAGAAAGGTGTGCTCTAAGAATATTTGTATTACCAAAAAAACTATCAAGTAACTAAAATACTCAATTTTAAGTATAGAAAAAAAGTTGAGTGTAAAGTGTACAATCATTTATATTTTTTACTCTTGATTTTCCTTATGATCTTTTAAATGTATGAATGTACCTCATGTATCTCTTTTATAATTTAAATATTTTTTGCAGCACATATAGTTCAATTGTGAAGTAATTCAATAAAAATATAAATACATTTTGTGACGAACCTACATTTGTCATGCAACGAGAACGTCACTAATAGTTTGATATTAGATGACAAATTTGTCAAATCTTCATTGATGATGCACCTTTGGTGACGAAAATTGGTGTCCGTCACAAAGATACTCGTCTACTTCAACTTAATGACAAAGTTGCATGAATCGTCACAGAATGACAACTATTCTATGACATTTTTTACTTCCGTCATAACAATTTTCGTCACTGATGCTCATATTTCTTGTAGTGTAAATATTCTAGAAATATCCCAAACTTATTCGAGCAAGGCGAGTAAGGTGTCCTACCCAAGGACTGGAGTAACTCTTAGGGCAAGTCTGTTAGGTACGAACCCCGTCGAGTTGCCCAAAACGAAAATGCCGAAAGAGTATCCAAAACCTACTCGAGCCAGCGAGTAGGGTGTCCTTTAACCAAGGGCTGGAGTAATCCTTAAGACAGAACTGTTAGGTATGAACTCCGTCGGGTTGCCCAAGACGTAAATGTCGAGAGGATATCCAAAACCTACTCGAGCTAGCGAGTAGGGTGTCCTTTAACCAAGGACTGGAGTAATCCTCAAGACAGAACTGTTAGGTACGAACCCCGTCGGGTTGCCCAAGACGTAAATGTCAAAAAGATATCCAAAAACCTACTCGAGCTAGTGAGTAGGGTGTCCTAAACACGGACTGGAGTAATCCTTAAGACAGAACTGTTAGGTACGAACCCCGTCGGGTTGCCCAAGACGTAAATGTCGAGAGGATATCCAAAACCTACTCGAGCTAGCGAGTAGGGTGTCCTTTAACCAAGGACTGGAGTAATCCTTAAGACAGAACTGTTAGATACGAATCCCGTTGGGTTGCCCAAGACGTAAATGTCGAAAGGATATCCAAAACTTACTCGAGCGAGGCGAGTAAGGTGTCCTACCCAAGGACTAGAGTAAATCTTCGGACAAGCTTGTTAGGTACGAACCCCGTCGGGTTGCCCAAGACGAAAGTGTCGGAAGAGCACTCAAGGGTAAACCATAAAAACTACTCGATAGCTGCTCTAGTGCTGGGCATGACTTTCGAGGTGGAGTATTGGTCATATGAGCAAAATCCAAGTAGTGGATTTATGAAAAAAAAATCAACTTTTATTTGGATTTGTTGAAATTACAATATTTGTAAAGTGGCAGACTCTGACTCTTAAGACCTACCCCTTGCCCGTTAGAAGTGAGCAATGGTTTACATGATTGAATAAAACTATTCGACGGTAGAACTAGTCGATACAGGGGTCGACTAGATTTTTGGTAGGGTCTCCTTCAGAAGTGGTGCCCCAAGGGCCTTGCGGAGTGAGTCGCACTTAAAGATCGTGTGAGAGCACTTTGGGTGGATGAAGCACTTGCGTAGCAGTGCTTTATTGATCCTGTTTCTGCCCTGAGACGATTCTCCTTAGTGCGGGGTGCGCGGTTTACCCTGAGGACGGGTACTGATGGTTGCCGGCTTGTGCTTCTTGAAGGATGCGGAAGCCTTTGGTGGGATGCGGTAGTTGGAAGAAGGGTTGTAAGCCTCTATCTCCTCACGTTCCTTTTTCCTTGAGATGATGACATTGCGAGCGTCACGACCAATGTTGATCACGTTGCGGAGGTCGCAGTTGGTGTAGTCGTAGTTGTTGCCCTGCTGTTCCTGCTGGCTGTTGGCAAGGCGCTGGCGCCTAAATGCCCTTTTCTGGTTAAGCAGGCGACGGCGCTCGTAAAGATCTTCTGCTGGTTGTTGCTCTTCCAATTGCACAGTGATTGTCACTGCTGGAGGAGGTGCAGGCGGATCTTGCTTGGTAGTAGCTTGAACTTCTGTGATCGTGGGAGGAATAGTTTCCATGTTGTCGGAAAGATACTCGTCGAAATCATCAGAGTTGTAGTCGTCGAGGTTGAGACGCTCCGTGGAATCACCCCCAGGTTCCTGAACTTCGGAGATGCGAACCATGAGGATTATACGGCAAAGATCTTGAATCTTTTGGTCTTGTTTGCTTGAGGGCAGGTCTAGAGGGGTGCTCTGCTGGAAAGACAGATCCGTTGGCTGTGAGCCAGAAGTATTGGGATCTTGTGTCTTCCTTAGGTGCACTGTCCATCCTTGCGGCGTTGCATATATGACCAAGTTAGGGAGGGTGTCCTGATCGGACTTGGAGTTCTTAGTCGAGTTGGACTCGACTTGCTTGCTGTACTGGATTAGGTCATCCAGCTCGTCCTCCGAGTTGGAAGAGTACTCGGATTCGGAATAAGTTAGTCCACCGATTTTAGAGTATGTGTGCTTTGGGTGAGCGAGAAGTGGGATGCCCATCACTACGCGGAGGGCGTTCTCGTTCATCCAATGTAGCCACGATTGAGCGGGAGTCAGCCCTTCTGGTTCTTTAATCCAGGGTTTATCGAAGATCGACTTGCTGGATTGTTCCGGAGCTTTGGTTTTTCCCTTCTTAAGCTTGGCCAGTAGCTTGGCCAGTTCCCAAAGTTCATCAGCATGTTCGGGTGGATTGGCCATAGTGTCCATGAACAAGTCGATGTTGTCAGACCAGTCCTCGAGATCATCGAATGGTTCAAAGTTGTCGAGACCGTTCATGAATTGATCAAAGCTCTGATCGAACGAGGACTCAATTGGTTCAGGAGTCTGAATGTGAGCAGGTTTCGGTGAAGGGCTCTGAGGTATCCTGGAGATAGACAGTCCCATCCGAACAAGCCAGGGGTTTGTCTCACCAGCTCCCCCGCATATTCCTCCTCTCGATTTCTGCTCCTTATTTTGCAGGGTGCTTTCAGCTATCTTAATACAATCGGCGAGCTTGGAATCCACTCGATCGATCCCTGAGAGTATATCACCCGACCTTTTCTGTGGCAGGTTCAACACTTCTGGGTTATGCTGTGATGTAGATGAGCCCAGAGCAGCTTCTGCAAGTTTGATGCAGCCCTCGATTGATCGTGAAACTTGACCTACTCCACCGAGTAGTTCTAAGTTGTTGATCTTGGGGCGTTTGATCGTCTTGAGATGAGTCAAGTATTTTCCGAGGGTTTTGGAAAAGTGAGTTTTTTCGGTATCAGAATTTGTGTCGAACTCAGCTAACTCAAAGGGTCGAGTTGGAGTCGACGCATTTTTTGATTTACCGAACCGAGTTCGGGTAGAACTCTTTTTTCGTCAAGATCTGCTATCCTGCAGATGTCGGCGAGATGAATGTTGGTTTTTGGTTTAGGCGATTTGGGCGTGACAAGGTGGCTGGAGAAGCCTCACGATCCGTTAGCCATGCATGCCCAGGAACCGAAAACGAGGGTTGTGCTCTCTGGCACGTTGTTGGCGTTGCTTGATCCGGCCATCGAATTCGCTGATGAACTCGCCGAATCCCTTACCTGGCGCGCCAGCTGTCGGTGTTTACCACCAAGCCTGCTCAGGGACACCCTTAGCAGTAAGGTTTGTAGGTGGGGATCGACTGCTCTGGAACTCGATGGTGCAAGAAACACAAAGATTTAGACAGGTTCGGGCCGCGAGTTGCGTAATGCCCTATGTCATGTGTGGTTGTTTGTATTGCCTTAGGTGTTGATGATCGTTCGGAGGGGGTCCCTGCCCGCCCTTATATATCCGGGGGGACATGGTTACATGGAAAGTCCTAGCCCAGTACAGTTGGAGTCCTACTACAATACAATCGGTTAGTTTCCTTTGTACTGCAGCTAGTTCTACACCTATTTAGGTAGTTACAAAAGATATAAGGTACATCCATAAGCTATCCCTTATTCTAGAATATTCTATGCCTATAAGCAGTCCCGCTGCCCCGGGTCTGACAGCCTCCGCCACCGGCCGAGAGCCCCCGCCGCCCCACGTGCACACCGCGGCCGCTGGGCACCGAATCCGGCAGGCGCCATGCCGGATCCGCAGCCGCCGGGCCTCGCCGTTGAGGGCCGGCGCCCCCGCCGGCGGGCATCTTCAAGCGGCATGGCGCGGCCGCGCCCGCCAGGATCCACTGAGAGGAGGGGAAAAGGCCCCGCCACCATCATCCTCGCAGGCCGCGCGAGCTTCCCGGCGACCTGCTCGAGCGGCGGCGAGGCGGAGGGAGGCGGCGGGGGCTGGGCGGCTGCAAGGGTTTCCGGCCGCCCGAGTCGCCCTGCGCAGGGGCGACGCGAGCGGGCAGTCCTCGTTTTTTCACTCCCATGATGTCAGGTTATATGATATTTATTAATCATTGGTAAAGTTATCTACCACAGTGGTGTGCAGGAACAAAAAGGGACTCTAAAGGTCAGCCTGTGCTTTGCTTAGTTTATCTTATAAGTACAAAATGAAAACAAAATTATTAACATGTGGTAACCAAATGATTGCATCGATAAGAGAATAACCTATTTTTTCAGAATTCCATACTCGATGTTGGATACTCGGATGCTCTAACTTCTAATAGTCTGCAACAAGTAAGACATATTCATAATAGAAGAAAAGCTTCTGAGGAGCAATTCAAATTCAACTTAATTTAAACTATGATGGCTTGTCGGATCTGACTGGCAGAGCATGATGGAGCCCATGGGTGAAAGTGAAACCCTATCCCTGGGGAAGGGAGTGAGAGAGAATTGGGGAGTTACACCTATACATAGTCATCTTCATCTTCTAATTTGCTATTCCGACGAAGCTTGAAGATGACACTAAAAAGCTAGAAACTCAAACAAACAACAAACTCCTAGCACTAGCCCAACTTCCGAAAAGCTAAAAGGTCAGAAAAACTGAGTTTATATGTAAAGTTGAAAAGCTCAATTTTCTTAGTCTTTTAAGTTCAGAAAGTTAAAAGCATCATCTAAAAGCTATTATTAGCTTATTGAAGCAAAACCAGCAATAGCTATTCAAAAAGTATCCAAAAGTTGCAGCTCAACCAAACAGGTCCAGACTTTGGATTTCAATAACAATATCAAGTAATTTAAGGTGTTATTCAAAAATATGGCACAAACAAGGACTTCATTGCTGCATGGAGTTTTCTTCTTGGGGCCATGTGCAAAATGTTCTAGGTCAGAATGAACTGGCGCAGGTCATGTGCGTCCATGTTGGATCCGTTGGCTCACAATAGGAGCACGGTAGCACCTGGAGGCTTCATACAACTGCGGATTCTTTGCCCCCTCCATCTACCATCGCCACATTTGTGCCTCCTCGTAGGCGACCTCTCCGGCGGCAAAAGGACACAGGTAAACCTTCTTGTACGCTATTCTCGAATCGAGAGGTGTCGCGCTCCCCTTTGCTAGCACGCCTGTGCTTCCTGCGCCATCTCCATATAGGCTTATTTTTCTTCCATTGACAAGTAACCCTAGCCTTGCTTGTTCTTGTTCTTGTTCTTGTTCTTTTTTCAGACAGTGGCGGACCTAGACTATAAAAATTAGGTGTACATACACTGCATTTATCACAACTAAATGTATTTATTTCATATACTACACCATGTTCGCTTGAACTGGTTTCTAGAGCTGCTACCAACAGTTCGCCATTCAAATAGGATGAACAATTTGATCTTCTGAACTAGCTGCTAGAGAGTTACATCTTCAAACAACGTGTGTGTTGTGTGGATTCTATACATTTGCGTCCATACCAACAATTTTATTTCGATCTTATGCTTCTACTGAGCTTTCTATATTATTTTCATTCTCTATGAAAAGTTAGGTATGGTTTGCTGCATTCCATCCTCTTGCAATAACTTCTTAAGACCAAACAATAAAAATTTCACATGTCTTGTGTATGTTCGTCTAATACTTTATTTATAGCATATATTAGTCATTACATAGCTAGCACATAAAATATCTATCATTGTAGTTTTTTGCTCAACTATATGGTCTGGAATGTTGTAGAGTATGTTTTCTAACATTGAGGTAGAGTAAGATTTTTTTTAGCAGGAACAATTTGTTATAGTACTACCAAATATGTCCTTGCATGGCCACGGGGTGCAGGATGGCAACGGGTATAAACCCAGCGGATTTTGCCATCCCAAACCTGTGCCCACGAAAATTATTTAGATCCATTAAAAACCCATACTGGTGACAAGTACAAAATTTTGCTCAAACCATACCCATCGGGTTAACGGGTACTCATGGGTCAATCATGACAGAGAACATTCCTTTATTCATTGGTCGCACCATTGCAAGCTTGTCAATCATCAATACATACATATTCTTCTCATTATCAACTATACTTCAATTTAAACAACTAAAAGATGTAATACATTTATCTAAGCAATAAGGCTTAGTTTACATAAGAGTAAATTTCACCAGCGGTCCTCAAACTTGTTCCGCGTTCTCATCCCGGTCCCGGTACTTGCAAAACGCACATTCAGCACCCTAAACTTGTTCCGTGTTCTCATCCTGGTCCAAACAGCCCCCCGGGCAGCAGCTCAAGTGGAGCGACTTCCTCGACGACATGCCGCGGTCCGCAATGGTGACGTGCGAGGCGCAGCAGGTTCTTGGCCAGTACCACCACGAGGCCGGTGGCAGCGGCGTTCTGGGTATCGGGACCAGCAGCGCTGGTGGCGGCCGACCGTGCGGTGATAGTGGCGCCCTCGGTGGTGCGGCGGCGACGGCGCGGCAAGCGAGGAGAGCGCGAGCGGGAACAGGTCGAGGCAGGACGCGAGCGCCCAGAGCGAGGTTCCCAGGTGGAGGAGCGGGTCCCCGCCCGCGCCGGTCCCGGGCAGCGGGAGCGCGGCGGCGGGGAGGTGGAGCAGCGGGAGGTGCGGGTGGGCGGCAGTGACCCTCTAGTTGGAGCCAACGATCCAGCCCATGGTCGTCGACAGCGCGCCCCAGGCCGCTGCCGCCGCCGCCGTCCCAGCCGAGCTCCACGCAGACTCAGGCCCCGCCGCCGCGGCCATGCCGGGTGCGCACGCGCGGGAGCTGGCACCGCTGAGGTAGTTGTTGCCGTGCGCGGTGGCGAGGCACGTGACGTCCTCGTTCTGGACGACGACGATCTCCTCCAACTGGATCCTCAGGTACGCCTCGTCCTCCGCCTACAGCTTCCCCTTGGCATTCTCCTTCACCTACTCCTCGTCGGGCCCCGGAGCCGCAGCCGGAGTGGGGGCGGCCCGGCGGCTGCTGACCATTGCGTCGCAGGCTCGCAGCAGCAGTTCCCGCCTCAGCAGCAGGGGTCCCAGCCCAGGAAGGAGCATGCCATGGACCCCAGCCTGGAGGTCATCGTCCAGAACTACAAAGTCAGCGGAGAAGCTCAAGGGCAAGGTGGCGCTGGTGACCGGGGTGACTCCGGCATTGGGCGCGCGGTGTGCCTGTGCTTCGCGCTGGAGGGCGTGACAGTGGCCTTCACCTACGTGAAGTGCCACGAGGACCGGGATGCCGAGGAGACCCTGCAAGCGCTGCGCGGCATCCGGTCCCACACGGGCGCCCGCGACTTGATGGCGGTGCCCCCCGACCTGGGCTACAAGGAGAACTGCCGCCGCGTGGTGGAGATGGTCGCCGGCGCCTAAGGCGGCCGCATCGACGTGCTGGTGAACAATGCCGCGGAGCAGTGCGAGCGGCCGTCGCTCACGGAGGTCACGGAGGCGGTCCTGGACCGCATGTTCCGTACCAACATCTTCTCCTACTTCCTGGTGACCAAGCACGCGCTGTGGCACATGGCGGAGGGCGGCAGCATCATCAACACGTCGTCGGTGAATGCATACAAGGGGAACAAGACACTGCTGGACTACGCGGCCACCAAGGGTGCCATCGTGCCCTTCACCCATGCGCTGGCACTGCAGCTGGTGGAGAAGGGCATCCGCGTCAACGGCGCCGCGCCGGGGCCCGTGTGGATGCCGCTCATCCCGGTGTCGTTCGGGGAGGAGAAGGTGTCGCAGTTCGGGTCCGAGGTGCCCATGAAGCGCGCCGGCCAGCTTGCCGAGGTGGCGCCCAGCTACGTCTTCCTCGCCAGCGAGCTCTTCGCACCGCGCTCTTCGACAAGCCCCTGTACGGCTACCTCGCCGGCATCCTGGGCCTCGCCAACGCCTACGAGAGCCTCGCCATCACAGACCGTGCCATCGTCGGCGAGGAAGTCGCTCCACTTGAGCTGCTGCCCGTGGTCTGCCGCTGGCGGACGCCCGATGATGATGGTCTACTGCTGCCGGGGGGCTGTTTGGACCGGGATGAGGACGCGGAACAAGTTTAGGGTGATGCATGCTCGTTTTGCGAGTACCGGGACCGGGATGAGAACACAGAACAAGTTCGAGGACCGCCGGTGAAATTTACTCTTTACATAACTATAGAATGAACAACAAGTTCATAATTTATCGTATAAAGTACTAGAGGGAATAAAATTACAAACAAGTTTAGTACTTCAAGTGGTAATGGATTTACGGATTTTTGTACTATAGGAATAACCCATGCCCATAAACCCAACATGTAGAACTTTTTGCCCATTAACAAACCTACGGATCTAAAGATTGACCCAAACCCATAACCTAATGGAGTAAAATTCATCAAATTTCGGGTTTCAGGTGCCCATTGCCATTCCTGGGTGATACTATAAAAATTTTATAGCGTTATCTCCTTAAATGTTATGACGGTATAATTTAATTTTACATGACAACATATTGTTCAAAATCCTTTCAAATAAAATTTTGACCTCTATCACTTTTTAACACTTACATACAACGCTACCCATCATCCTCCCTCAAAATATCTCCCGCCATCTTTCACGATGCTGATGTCACGATTTTGACCTTAGCAATGAGGAGAATGCCCACCATATTAGCATGCATGCTTGTCCAGATACTATGGTCTGGTGAACGAGCCAACCTTTTTTTGCTCGCCAATTGTTCACTCGCCGATGTTTTTACTAGTTTTCTTATGTGGTTACCTTGCTATGCATGGTTACCTTGCGAATGTCGCCTCCATGTTTATGGCGCGGTGTACTTGGTCCTGCTCATGATCTTTCACTTCCTTTCTTGCTAATTATTTGTCTATAAAGTAGATAAGTCAACCTCGATTTCAAGTTGGAGGTTACTACAACCTAGAGGTGAACTCTCCGTCTACTTTCAATTCTTTATCTGGTGAAAAATTTAATGACCAAAATTAATAACAAACTAAGAACATAGTTTGTTCTTTCTAGAAATAGGTAGAGATATTATTTGATATGTTAGAGGTCATAAAATTGTATAGTAAAAGTTAATATAATATAACTTTTTATACTCTATTTTAAGAACACATTCATTTTGTTGCAAATCACTATGCTAAAAATGATCAGTACCAACAAGATGTTTCAAATGGTGGATCATAAGATGTCAATATTTTCAATATTTTTGATACCATCAATCGAAACATCATCTATTATAAGTATTAAATCTATTATAAGTATTAAATCAAATGGTTGCTCTATGCTCTCGTATCATTATTTTTCTTAGTTGCATTTGTTAAGCCACCGTCTAAAGTTGAGTTGGAGAATATAGATGGTTTCCTAGCTTGCTTGTTATATATATGTGACTTTTCACTTGTAGAAATTTTGATGATTAGTATTTATATGAAATGTTATTTTCTCACTTTATTTGCTAAAGTTTCATATTGTGTGTACCTATTTAAGATTTGGATCAATAGCTATATTTTATGTAGCCAAATAGAGTATTATTAAAAATATGATCAACTAATTTTATCATTTCATCTATTATACTAAAAAGAAAAGATAGTATTATAAGAAAAAAAGAAAGAAAGGTAAAGAAATAAAATGTGTCACGATTGGCTGATTTATACTTGTTGAACATCCACGGTTCACCCCTATCGTTTAGTAGAGCTATCGGAAAAGCTCAAGACTCGCGAAGCTATTTAAATTTAATTTGCTAAAATCTCAATTCATATACTAAGAATCAAGTTGAGCATAGGTCTAACCTAGAGCTCATGAGCTCCAACGATCCGAGCTATTCGAAGAAGTTCGAGTATTTCTATTTGCATGGTATGTGCATGCATCTTCATTATCTCTACTAAATTTTCAACCATCCAAAGCTAAAGTAATATAGCTGGAGGCCAGAGCATTCCATTAGCTAGCGAAAGTTCTGTTACCTAGCAAGCTGCTGTGTGTGTCGCACGAGCTAAAAAATATAAAATAATAATAAGACTAGATGTTCAGCTTCTCTTTTCATTTATTCATTGATCGCTTAAACATATTTTTCTTATCTATTCTATTGGTGCTATGGATATGGTGTGAATACAAATGAGTAAAGTCCATTTTTGACCATCCAACTATCGACTGCGTCCGGATTTGGCAATGCAACTCTAAAACCGGACATCCGCAGCCATCTAACTCTCAAAACCGTTCATGTTTGGCCATCGAGCTGTTTTGCTGGGTGGTTTTACTGAGTTGGACGCCACGTGGCGGTGGGACCCACCTGTCAGCCCCTCCTCTCCCTCCTCTCTCCTCTTTCTCTCTCCCTCTACCTCTCCTCTCTCCTATCCAACTCTGCTGACCCTGCGTCGGCCGCCGCCCTTCCCGCGCACGCCTCTCCAGCTCACCCGACCGGCAGCTCTAGCTCATGGCGGAGCTCGCCCGGCGTGTTCCCGCCGGCGGCGAGCCGTACGGCGGCGGCGGGGAGATGGGCACTTACGATGACGCCCTGCTCCGCCCGGTCTCCGTCCACAGCGTCGCCTGGGTCCGCGCCGAGATCCGCCCGCCGCGCCGCCAGGGGGCCGCAACCGAGCTCCGCGCGAGGGGCCGCGGCGCCTCCTGATGCCACGTCAAGCTCCGCCTGCCGGCAGAGGGAGCAGAGCTGTGGCGCGACGCCGAGGAGGGAGCTGCGGCGCGGCGAGGTGATCCGGCGGCGGCACCCCGAGGGGACGAGGACAGAGGAGGAAGGAGGGAGGCCGGCGGAGCTCGCTGTCGCCGCCGAGTCTCCACGGAGCTCGACCGCCAAGGGAGGCGCGGCGGAGCTCGAGCTCCTGATCCGCCGCAGCAGGAGGGGCGGCCCGGCGGGGGAGGATGGCCCGACGAACGGCCGTCTCGCGGCATCGCGCGCGCTCGCCGCAGCCGCGCCACTCGCTCGACGCCGAGCCGCGCACTCGCCGCCGTCCCGCGGGCCCCCGCGCGCGCCGTGCTCCGCCTACTCCCTCCGTGCCTCCGTTCAACCGCGCGGCTGCCGGGGCGCGTTCGCTGTGCTCTCGCCAGACCGCCGGGGCCGCGGCCGCGCCCCGCCACCCCTGCAGTTGAGTTGGGGAGGAGGCCCGCCAGCAGAGCTCCCCTGCCCACGGGCCGCGGCGGCGCTCGCCCGCCCAAGGCCGCGGCGGCGCGGAGCTCCCCCGCCCGCGGGCTTCTGCTCCGCGCGCGATGGCCTTGGAGAGAGAGGTGGGGACGGGCAGGGAGCCAGGGAGGGCGGCGCCACCGGGGAGAGAGAGCGGGGAAGAAAGAGAGAAACAAGAGAGAGAGAAAAATTAAGCTGACATGTGGGCCCCACCGCCACGTGGTGTCCACATCAGCAAAACCACTCACCAAAACCGTCCGATGGCTAAAAATAAACGGTTTTGAGAGTTGAGTGGTTAAGGATACCCGATTTTGGAGTTTGATGGCCAAAACCAAACTCGGGCAATAGTTCGATGGCCAAAAATACACTTTACCCAATACAAATTAAGAACATCTCAGCTCAGATCGGCCTCGGCTCGGGACGCTGCAGCTTGAGGTGGCAAGCTCGCTCGAGCTCGGTTCATTGACAGCCCTCCCGCTCAGGGCTCACGGCTCAGGGCCTCAGAACTCTCCTTTCCCTTCTCTCGAACCCTCTCCTCCCTTTCTCTTCCTTCACTGGCGGCGACGACTGGGTGAGCGGCGGCGCCATCTGTCCTGTCTTCGCCCAGCCCTTTGCCGGCGACGAGCGCATCCTCCAGGTATGCCTGCCCCTTCTCTTTTCTTCTGCTGTGCGAGACGGAGCACCACAAACCCTAACAAAACTATTTGTATTCGATCTGAATCCAGTTACAATATTAGTACCTACTAACTTCGATTTCGTTTGCAAAAATTATCGGTCCGCCCCTGCTTCCAGAAACTCCTTTTGTTCCAGGGGAATTGTTTCGCTGGGCCGGCGGTGTAACCCGGCTTTCTTCAATTGAAAGATGAGGAAGCTCAAGTTCCACGAGCAGAAGCTCCTCAAGAGGACAAATTTCTTGCAGTACAAGAGGGAGGGCGGCCACCGGGAGGCGCTTGTGACCCAGCGCTACCACCTCGTCGAGAGGGACGACTACAAGAAGTAAGCTTTTGGTCCATCCCCACCCCCACCTAAAAAAAAGGACGTACCCAGTGCTGTAGGCTCCCGCACTGTGCGGGGTCTGGGGGAGATTATTAGCAGGAGGTCTTTCCCACACATCGTGCAACAGGCGGCAAGCACTACCACCTCCACCCTGCTTTTCCTGTTGGCACCGAATCAGTTGGAGGATTGCATTATCTTGTTCTTCAATGGAAGAGGAAGCATTCGATATAGGATTAACTGAATTTTTGTGATTTTTGGGCTGGCAGATACAATGGCATATGCTTAATGGTGCAGAAGCTCGTTAACATCATAAAGCAGATGGACCCAAGAGACCCTTTCAGAATCGAAATGACAGACATGCTGCTTGATAAGCTGTAAGTTACTGCCAGTCCACTTCTCTCCACTTGGTTGTGAGATAATATATCCATGCTTTTGTGAATTTTGAGCTGGACTGTTAAGATTGCATCCTTATAGGACAAACCATGTGACTTGCTTCTGCATTTGGGTTGTAGATTTCTTGTAGAATTGCAAGGATTTTCACCTGTATGCAGTAAGCCCACGAAGGGCAGGATGCTAATGTGGGACTAGACTAACCTTTCATTCACTACTTCAGATATATGAAGATTAAACCAACACATTGTCAATGTATCAAGCTATCAGTGTATCAATATTGAATTTTCTGTAGTGTAAGTATAGCAAAGCTTGGTTGGATAACCCTCTCTGAGATTATGAGCTTTTCAGAGCATGGGGATGGCCACTATTTATCTGTTCCTGTGATTGGACTCGATTTCTTGCATCTGCACTGGTCATAATAGGCACATGCTAACATCTGTACTAGTGACTCCCCCCCCCCCCCCCCCCCCCCCCCCCTCCCTCCCTCCTTTTTTTGTGGGCGTACTGGTGCTTTTCCCTTGAGCATAGCAATTGATATCTTTTCTTAGAAACAATTGTAGACTTCCAGACTAGCTCACTACTAGGTAAGGGTACCATGAAACTCGCTATGATACCTTTTCTGTTGAGTGTGTTTGTCGCTGCTATCTCAACCTATTTCATTTTGACCAAATCTTGTAATGTTTGTCCGATTTAGTATTTGTAATTTTTCAGATGTTGTCTGTTGTACTTTTACCCGTCTCCTTATTTATGTAACCTGATGGATTTTCTAAAATTTCAGATATAATATGGGTGTTATTCCAACAAAAAAGAGCCTGTTAAAATGCGAGAATCTTTCAGCTAGCGCCTTCTGCAGGTATCTCTTTCACATGTGGCAATCTTCTTCCTTTCAATCAGTGCGGGCCTTTCTGAAAGTTGTGTTTTGATCAGCCATCCAATTGCAGTTCAATTAATTTTTTTGTGCTTGATTAAGGCCTATATGTTCTAGAGTATGTCATGCAGTTTTAGCTAACCACTTAGATAACAATATTATACTGAATGAGAAACAACATGGTATACTGCCTTCCACTTACCTTAAATTTGTGCCAAATTATTGTAGGCGGAGACTGGCAACAGTAATGGTGAACCTCAAGTTTGCAGAGCACCTCAAAGAGGCAGTGACATACATTGAGCAGGGGCATGTGCGTGTAGGTCCAGAGACAGTTACGGATCCAGCCTTTCTTGTGACCAGAAACATGGAGGATTTCATCACCTGGGTGGATTCATCAAAGATCAAGAGGAAGGTCATGGAGTACAATGATGCTTTGGATGATTATGATGCCATGTTTTGAGAAAATCATTCAGCAGAAATTTTTGTGCCATCAATGTAATATTAGCTACTCACATATGGGCATTCAGAAAAAAATCTGTTGCAGGTTACTTGCATTTGCGTTGCAGACGTGATACAATTTTGTAGCTGGTTGCTGACACATTATGTCGATGTAGTGCGCGATTGCTTTTTTTTTAAAAAAATGTTCACTCTTATGCTACCTTGCTGATTTGGATATGCCAAGTTGTTGAGTTGCCTTCACGATGTTCATTCTGTATTGCATTTGTGCTTGCCTGTTATGTCTAGATATATAATGGTATTACACACTCCCCCGTTCTGCAAAAGTTCGGTTGGAAGTTGGAGAGCGCTGATTCTGCGGTGATGTCATTGAGCTTTCAATTTGATGCCAGTTGAAGATGAGCTTTTTTTTCCAACGTGGGCCAGGCCTGAATTTCATTACTCTGGAAAGTAATGAAATTACAGAGTATCAAAGGTTCAAACGGAAAAAGAAAGAGTGCCAGGTTTAAACGACCAAGACCGCAGAGATTCGCGGCCAGCTAAGCTGCCAATAGCAGGAAACAAATAACACGATCAGAGTCTTAAGACTAGAACCCAGTAAAACGGCCAGTCTATCAGGACTGGAAACCAAAAGCGACTCCTGATTGAGTCTCGTTTTCTTCTTTTTCAGCGTGGCAGGACCATGCCGGTGTCCTCAGCTTGTGCTTCACGCGGATGGAAGTTGAGAGCCGCCGCTCTGAGCACTTCAGCACAGTTCTGCCCAAAAAGATAGAGGAAGCTAAGCAAATGATCTCTGTAGGAGATCTGACCACTTTTTTGTCAAAACAAATGTTATTTCTTGTTCTCCATAAGGCCCAGCATATCGCTGCGAGCCCCACAAAGTGAAATGAAGCATTTAGCATCTCATCATGCAGGCCTGGATGGTGCCTTCAACCACGAGCCGTAGCTACAAATCTGTGTAACATAAAGCCCGCTATTGCACGGCACAAGGATTTTCAAGATAGTATGTGCAAACAGGTTAACGCCAACAGCAAATGATGAAGTCTGAAATGTGTGTGCATTGGCGGAAAAACAAGCAAATTCAACGAAACATACATCAGTTACAACCGGGAGTCTAAGATTTCCACTGATAACTTTCCCATTTGGGAAGAGCGCTGCTACTAGTGGTTTCAGGAGAGCAGCAAAATTAGATGAGTTTTGAATCTGAAGTGGATTTTGAGTTTTAGGTATGAAACATGGTCTCTCTAATTCGAACGTTAAGCTACGTCTTACCTATAGACAGAACGTCTTACCTATAGACAGAACGAGTACATATCTTAGATGTGATCCACATGGTGTTACATACAAGTATTAAATTAGATACATAATCAAACTTCAGAATATTAGGTCACAAAACAGGCAGTTTAGAACTGCCCGTGTGCTCCGACGGTGATTCAAACTTCATAGCTTATGTAACCACAGTTCCCATACTCCCAGCTCCGCCCAAAGCCATGTACCTCTTTTGATCATTTCAGAGTATGTTTGGGTCATTGGGTAAGGAAGCAAAACTCAGGACTTCAAGGATCAATTCAATATATGGACTTGAATCCCAACCCCGTCCATTCAAAAGCCCAAACGGACATTTAGAGATCAGGCATATTGTGCAGTTTCCAATAACCACATCAGAACATATTTATCCAAAATAAAAACCACATCATAACATCAATGTTGTCGCTGAACAAGGCTCCACATATAACAACATATAGATATAGGTGTAGGCCTCACACAGATCAGAAGCGGCACGGTTTTTTTTTCAGTATGTATCAATATGTAATATTTCCCTATACACATCAGGTACAAGTGGATAACTTAATAATGGTGGTTTCAACAACTGCCTATCACTGTTGATCAACTAGGGGGAGCCCTAGACCCCAGTGCTCTTGAAAGCTCCCTAATGATGACCGACTTCTCCTTAGCTTCTTTATCACTTTCAAAATGCCATTTTCGGGACATGTCTTCAGCCTGTAGTTACAGAACATGGTAAGGTACATCAAATAGTTGTCTCAAAACTCACAGGAATCGACACCACAAACCAGACTTGATTTAAGACTGAAGTATAAATGTACTGCAGGGAAATATATTTAGTAAATATCTAACCAGAAGTACAAGAATAGTGACCAAATTTTCTTACCCAGCTTCTTAATGGAGCTATTTGTTCCTTAATCATATCGGCTCGAGGCTGCAATGCATCCTTTCCTTTAGTTTTAACATCATCTACCTGAAAGGAGAAACTAACATTGTTTCAGAGGGGCTATTTACCATAGATTTTTATGCTTCAGTTCCAGCACATCTTCTGCATTGCTTCTTGTATTAGTGATTGGATTCATATGCCTACCCCAACTTGCTTGGGACAAAAGGCTATGTTGTTGTTGTGTTCATGTCAGATACTCAACAGTTTAGTATGTATTGCGTTTTGTATGTGCCAGAAAAGAAATTAATAAATTCAAATTTAGCTAGTTCACATCATCATAACAGCAAAAGAACTTGATCTGCTATTGCAAGATCCATGTGGAACTTGTTGTTGTGTTCATGTCAGATACTCAACAGTTTAGTATGTATTGCGTTTTGTATGTGCCAGAAAAGAAATTAATAAATTCAAATTTAGCTAGTTCACATCATCATAACAGCAAAAGAACTTGATCTGCTATTGCAAGATCCATGTGGAACCGACTATTTCAAATTTTCAATGTCTTTGATCAATAGCCCCAACTCATTAAGCAAAAGCTCAGGTCTCTGGTCATCTCGTTCCTTCTGGAACCCCAAGCGACTCAGAGTAGGTCTCGAGTACTTGGAAAATCCAGGGGCTCGAGTGGGTACAAGCCAATCCAAGCCAAAAATCCATCCAGTCCTTCACGTCTAATCCACATTCTTAGCTCTGCCCCTTCTACCAGTCCTGTTCTTGTCCGGCTAGCCACTACATTTCCTCAAGCAGGCGTGGAGTGGGGTGCCAGTGAGGAAGGTTGGGGAAGCATGGAGCTTCGAGAAGTGAGGGAGGAAGAGGATCTGGACGTCAGGCTGAGTGGTCTGCGCCTTTCAGAAGCGGAGAAGAGAGGAGTGAAGGGAATCTGGCTGAATCTGGAAGAAGGGGGTGGGAAGGCGCAAGTGGTGGGCAAGTTGTTTGCTGAAAAGCCTGGAAGAGCAGAGGGGATAATTCAAACTTTGGGGAAAATCTGGTGTCCAATCAAGGGAATAAATTGCAAGGAGCTTGGTAACAATTTGTTTCTCATTACCTTCTTGCAACCGGGTGGGAAGAGAAGGGCGCTGGAGGAGGGTCCCTGGGATTTTGGTGGTGATCTGTTCTTGGTGAGGGAGTTTGAGCGCAACAGCAGTCTGGAGGATCTAGATTTCTATATAACTCCATGCTGGGTGAGAGTGATGAAACTCCCTATAGGTCTGATGAACAAAGCCACTGGAGTCGCTATTGGGGAGAATTTAGGGACCTTTCTGGAGGTGGATGCTGAGGAGGACGAGCTGGCCATCGGTCATTTTTTAAGGGTTAAAATCCTCCTGGATATTCGTAAGCCACTACAGAGGGGCGTGACAATGGAGCTGAATGCGAAGGGGGATAAACTCTGGTGTCCTGTGGTGTATGAATTTTTACCAAATTTTTGTTACCTCTGTGGACTCCTTGGGCACACAGATAAATCTTGTGACACTGGGAGCTGGAGAGAAAAGAAGAAACCCTACAGTGGGGATCTCAGAGTAGTGCCGTCTCGGCGGCGGTTCCTGGAGGAAAGCAGAGGGAAGGCGAGTGATGGGAGTGGATCAGGTGGAAGCAAATGGGAGAAGAGCCAAGGTAGTGGAAGTAAACAAAGCTGGAGGAATGCGATCAAATCTGATTCTGGCAATGCAAAGGGGCTTTCTGATATTGAGAAAGGGGAGGAGTCAACTAGCCCTTTGAAGATTGCAGATGCTAGCAGGAAAGGGGGAGTACCACATAAGCTCTCCTTTGGTCCAGCAAGGAATATGGAAGGGGAGGACCACAAAATTCAAGAGGACTCTGGAGGCATTTCCAGTGGGAAAGGTACGGTTAGAACTGTGGACAATCAGGAGGCCCAAGGAGGGAAGGTGGAATTTGCAAAAGTACGAGAGGAGTTAGAATCTGCCTTTGAATATATCAAACAAAAGGTATGGGCAAAGATTCAGGGGTGGCAGGAGAAGCTTCTATCCAAGGCAGGAAAAGAAATCCTAATCAAGGCTGTGGCACAAGCGATTCCAACATACGCAATGTCTTGCTTTGATCTCACAAAAGGCCTATGTGATGAACTGAGTTCTATGATTGGGAAGTATTGGTGGAGCAACCAAGACAAATTGAACAAGATTCACTGGATTGGGTGGCAAAAATTAACAAGGTCAAAGTCAATTGGAGGACTGGGGTTCAGAGATCTATATGCTTTTAATATGGCTATGCTGGCTAGACAAGGGTGGCGTCTACTAACTCAAGCTGACTCTCTGTGCACGGGTCCTAAAAGCTAAATACTTCCCCTCATCAAATGTGTTGGAAGCTAGAGTAAAAAGTGGCATTTCGTACACTTGGCGCAGTGTGCTGAAAGGCCTACATTTATTGAGGGAGGGAATAATTTGGAGAATCGGGGATGGAAGTCAAGTGAATATATGGGCTGACCCATGGATTCCTAGGGGGGAAACGAGAAGGGTCATCACTCCAAGAAATGGCTCACTTTTACTCAAGGTGGCTGATCTGATTGATCCCATCACAGGAAGCTGGGATAACCGTTTGGTCCGTGACACCTTCTTACAAGAAGATGCAGGTTACATCCTAACTATCCCAATCCAGGAAGGAATGGAGGATACTGTAGCATGGTATGGGGATCCAAAAGGAAAATTCTCTGTGAAATCTGCATATGCTTTGGCAGTAAGGCGGCGAGATTATCACAATAATGCTGATGCATCCTCCTCAACTAGCAGGCATGGGGATAATTTTTGGAAGTCTATATGGAATGTGAATGTAACTAACAAAATCAAAATGTTCTTATGGAGATTAGCTCATAACAGTCACCCTGTCAGAGCAAATATAGCAAGAAGAGGTGTGAAAATTGATACATTGTGCCCCATGTGTTCCCGATTTGATGAAGATTGTGGCCACCTCTTTTTCAAATGTAAAAACGTGAAGCACGTATGGAGGAGTATGTGTCTAGAGGATATAAGAATACTCCTGCAAAGCAAAGCTTCGGCTTTGGAGGTCGTTGAATCCATCCTAGCTCTCAATGAAGAAATCAAGATCAAGGTTGTGTTGCTACTATGGTGCTGGTGGTCAGCTCGCAATAAGGCAAACCAAGGGGAAGGATGTAGCTCTACTGAAGAGGTGTGTAACTCTGTGGCCTATCATCTGATGAGCATGCAGAAGCTTCGGAAAACAACACCTGCTAGAGGTCCGCCTTTGAATTTGAAATGGCAGCCTCCCCCGGCAGGCTTTTACAAAATAAATTGTGATGGCTCATATTTGCCGGGGTCTGGATTGGGCGGCTGGGGATGCATCATTAGGGACCATGACGATGTCTTCTTGGCAGCAGGGGCGGGTGCTTTGACTGGCTTATCCTCTGCTCTTCATGCCGAGAGTATCGCTTGTATGAAAGGCTTGGAGATAGCTGCTTTCCTTGGAATGCAAAATGTGCTGATCGAAACTGATGCTGATATCCTGAAGGCGGCGCTGACTTCACAAGAATACGACCTCTCCGCTTTGGGTGTGTTATTCAGGGAAATTAAATGTAGGATGTTTTCTGAGTTTGTAAACTGCAATGTGTCAAAATGCCATAGAAGCTGTAACCTTGTTGCTGACTGTCTAGCTGCTCATGGGGCTAATTCAGGTGACGTTGATTCTAGTTTATGGCTAGATCACGCACCGGACTTTATCTGTAATCTTGTCTCCGCCGACTTGGCTGGAGCTCCTTAATATTATGGAATGCGTTTCCATGTCAAAAAAAAAAAAAAAAACCCAAGGGCCAAGGCTAACTTCCAAATGTTTCATCAAAGAAACATATACAACTTATTTTTTTTCTCGAACACGCAGGTATCCACAACTTATTTCACCAGTAAACTCCTAATTTATTTCCAAAACGCGAATCTGTTTGCTAGGCACCTCGTCCACCATTTGGTGGCACAAAACATTGCCATTCCCAGATTGCTTAAACCTTATTTAGGAAACTGAACTCCACTTGCCATGGGGGAGTGCCAAATGAAGCATGACATGGCACCATCGATGGTCTGGCTGCTACACCCTATGTCCCTATTGGTCTTTGCAGTGGCACTACAGATATTACTTATAGGATTAAAAACTAAGAAATTGCAGATATACTTTGGACTTTGCATATGAAATCTTTGATCAGTCAAGAATCCTAGGACTTAGAAAGAAGGGGGGAAAAAGGAGAGAAAAAAATCCTAGGACTTATTTTCCCATTACTGTACAACACGACGACTATTAACCAAGTAGCAAAAGTTTGTAGCATAACCAGTTAAGAGACAATTGAGAAGCATATCAAGACATGAAGAGAGCAAATACCAATAAACTAACTAAAAACCAAGGAATTTTGACAAGGAAAAACAACTGCAAAAGTCTTAAAAGAAGTCATCGAGTTTAAACAAGACAAATAAGATGGAATTGCATTATATTGTTTAAATCATGGTAGGGTGTACTTTCTTTTTGTTATATGTCCTACATTTTACTTGGACATATTCAAGTTCCATTCTTCCATGACTTACTGAATGCAACTGTAGCTTATTTGCTGTGTATAACAGCACAGCTGTTCCTCCTCCGAACACCAAAATAGTCGCAGCTAGAAATGCCTTCCCAACTGTAACAATCCAAAATGAGAACAAAGGATCTCAAGAACACTAGATTTCAAAATTTGTGGCAAGCAAATGTACTCTGCGAGTATCCAGCAAGTACGGCCTTCAACTTCTCAGGGTCCATGGGAGGTGGATTCCTATCCCGTCGCCTCTCATTGGCTGTTGACGCCAAGTAGTTAGGTTGCTCGGTTGGAAGTTGCCATCTGCAAACAAAACCACAGCAAAAAGAAAAAAAAAAGTGACAGCACATTATTAGGTTCCATTTAACAGACACAACATTAACTCAAGTACATCAGAGCATAAAAAAAATGCTCAGTTAGCTATTTTAAACCAACAAGGAAGACTTAAATATAGCATGCCAGAGACGAGAAAATATTTTTCTTTACAGATCCTAAATGTTGAAACACGTGGTACTAAATACAGTTCACTATGCCTAACAGATAGCATGCAAACTTCAACTTTTTTTTAATACATGGTTCATTGCACATTTCTGTGAGTATGCATCCTAGAGACTAGAGACCCTTAATCAGTGTTTATGCGTAATTCAAACACTTTGCATGTCCTCACATATAAATTTAGAGGCAGGTAGAGGTAGAACGCTGCAAACAAAAGAGCATTCCATCAACTGAATTGGTCCGTACAAAATAATGGTACTGATGAATGCATCGGTTAACATGAATGGACCTGAGAATCATTTTCATATGACAGGGAATCCATCATCAACTAATGTAACCGAGTGCCACTATAGTGTACATGTAGATTGGTATGCGATTTTGTTTTTCACTCTACGCCTGCTAGAATTACTTGCTCTGGTCAAAACATGCATCTTGCATACTCACAACTGCACACTTGCAGAATTACTTGCGGATACCTTCAAATCGAAGCATGAGGAATGAACGATAGGGTACAAAAATTAACCAGTGCGCACTCTGGCACAAAACTGGGAACTGCTGTGCTGGTCAACTCTCAACTGTGAAGTGTGAACTACATATTTGTACACAAGACAATGGGAGGGAGACAGAGAGAGGCTAATACCTTTTGGGGCCGAAGGTGGCCTGCGGCAGCGAGACGTAGGAACGGAGCGGGTTGAGCGCGTCGGGGTGGACGCCCGCGGCCTCGGCGCTGCCCGGTGGGATCGCCCAGCGGGAGGACGCGGAGAGGGTGGGTTGGGCCGGGGGCGGCGTCCCCTTGATGGGCACGGAGTGGCGGAGGATCTCCGGGAGCACGTCGGGGGAGGGCGGCGCCGACGTCCCGCCGGGCGCTGAAGCGGATGCGGGGAGCTTCTCAGCGAGGCGGCCCACGGCTGTCTTTGACTCGTGGAGGAAGTACGCCCCCTCCTTGGCCGCGGCCATGCGGCCGGCGAGGAAGCTCATGGGCGGCGGCGCGGTGGTCCGGTTCGGGCCGGCGCGGCGCAATTTGATCGATCAGGTGGTGTGCGGCAAGGTTTGGATTTGGGTTTGGGATTTTGACGCTTCCTCGGTCCTCGCTTTGGGGAGTTGGGGGGCGGGCGTGTCAGCGTGTGGGTGCTTTTGTAGTTGACGCGGCCGTTGCGGCGGTGCTGCCGTATGGAGTGTAGCGGGGCTACAATTTCCGGCAGCTACTTTTTCTTTCATTTTTATTTTCTTGTTTTCTTCTCAGTGATTTTCCTTTTTTTTTGGAGTACCCCGAATTCACAAAAAGTTACTCGGGGTTAAGTATAATTGCACTACTACAAAGCTTATATTGGTTAGCCCAAAAGGAAACAAGTGTTGGTACTTGATACAAGACAAGATTTATTTGAAAATCCAAAGAATAAAAAGGAAATTCTTTTGAAGTAGGGCACTGGAGATCTTTAATTTCTCCATCCATAATTAAAATTATTCCCATTTTAATTTCATAAGCAATTTGTGCAAAGGCATTAGAAACTCATGTATACGCTAAGATTTCAGTTTAAACCAGACTTTTGATCAGTAATGTTGATAAACGAAGAGAAACAGAAAGGGAGACAAATAATAGTTTTTTTAAAAAAAAGGAGACAAATAAATGGGACTTCAGCTAGTGTCACATGACAAAAAGACCATTGAAAAGTCAGACAACTTAGGCGGTTCAAGTCCGCTCCCTCAAGGAACAGAAAACAGAAAGCAAAGGAACAATATCCATACTGTTCGTTCATATTCCATTATAAAACAAAAACTAAGTCCTGAATCTAAACTCAGAAATAAGAAAAGGAACAACATGAAGAGAAGTTTTAAACCATATAGTGTCTTGGGCAGCAAGTCGTATCAGCTAAACATTGCTTACCCTTCTGAGATATCATAACCCAGTTTCTTCACCTTGGTCAACAAGTCCATCTGCCTCATCAGTCAGCTATAGCTGCTCTGCCCAGATATGAGGATAAGCTCTTTTATACAAAGTTCTGATAGGATAAATTAATAAAGGTGCTACTTCTCATATGCATCAGGAAATCTGCGAGGTTGATCTGTGGCAGTAGCCATGGAACAAATAAAATTAGACACCTTGATCAGGCTCTTATTCAGACCAGAACTGTAAATATCAACTGAAATGACTCTGTACAAAATGCCTTCCAATAGTATTTGTACCAAGAGTAAAGTGCGTCACCGGTCCCTAAACTTGTTCGACTGTGTCATCCCAGTCCCTAAACTCGTAAATCGATCGTTTAGGTCCTCAAACTTGTTTGGCTGTCATCCCGGTCCCTAAACTTATAGTCATGTACAATAGCGTTTGATCTCCGGTGATGGACTTTACTCTTGTAACAATACCAGAGATCAAACACTATTGTACATGACGCTGAACATCAGATTGAAATCAATTCTCACTTCTGTGGGCATTGAAAACGAAAAAAAATAATAAGGAAAGCAAAGAAAATAGTCCCCGTAGAAGCACTGTAACAAACACGAATATACATGATTGCCCTTGGATTAGCACAGATTGAGTTTGCACAAAAAGGAGCATTCCTCTCACTGATAATGAGATCTTTGGCAATTTGACATAATCTTACAACATTGCTATATACGCCTCTTACGGTACAACAACGCTACTCTATGAACAAAAGAATGGTAAAAAAAGGGAAACCAAAACTGGAGATGACACCTGACCCATCAAATGATAACTAATCACAATGGACATAGCATATTCTGTTCACACAATTCTAGCAAGCTGACTTGTCGAATGATACTCCAAGTACAATTAAGGCACTGTTAAGACCAGAAATCTGTTGCTCGGCTTGCTCAACATAATATTCCTTTGGTCAGATGAAATGGTACATCTCCATTCACACAATAGTTCAACTACGCCCCATGAGAAATATGGCAGCACTGATGCAGATGCAAAATTGAGTCCCTGGTCCACTTCCATCACACAGGACACTGACAAATAATCCAAATCCAACATAATGTTCAGTAGTAGTTAGATCACAGATTGTGTCGGTAAGAGAATGGATGAAGCTGGTCAGCTATACTGCTTCTCTACTGTAATTGTAAGAGCTCAATAACTGTATTTTCTCGTTTCAATGTGATTTCAATAGCAGTTCAGTAGCAAGAGATATGCCCAGGTGTCAGCCGAAGCACAAAAGAACTAGCTTTGGTGATCTCATTGGCATAGTCTTCCTCTGAAAAAGTATGAGTATAGGCACAAGAAAATATCAAAAAGTCTCATTGCTCTGTTCTGCACATGCACTCTGGACATCGTGGATGTCTAAATATGCTTCTTGCAACAGGCCTCTCATGAACTTGCTTAGTTTGCTGTATTAGTTTTCTTACTCTTGTTTGAAATTCTTGCCACTCGATCGTGCCATTCTTCACAAGTATGCTAGCTAGCCGCCGTTTATTTGGTCTTATTGTGGGAAGGTTCCCACCACCATAGTACATGCGGTAGCCTTGAACAAGTGAAGAAAACTGACTTCCTGGGTCAGTCATAGCAAATGCATCAGCAGCTGCACATGCAATGAAATCCAGAGCTGCCAACTGCAAATGGGAGGAGCACAAAACAGATTATTCAATAAAGTATAGCCCTAATTCACAGGATAATAATGTAAATTGCAAAATTCTATAACCATTTTCTTATCATTTATGTCACCCTATCAGTTACTGGCTTCCTGCACGCATGAATTACCTTTATACTGAGAGTTGAGTATAAAATTAGCATTTCCCTGGCGCGCTGCATATGTTAACCTCTATATATGTGACAATCATTTTAGGATAGAATCTATTCAGCAGTCTACAGACGAGTAGGAACACGGTACCTGCATTTTCTATATGGATGCTTACTTTCTATATACTTATTGCATGCTAACATTGTCTACAACACTTTTCTACCTACATCATACAAGAAGAGATCAAACAGAATATCTTGCGGAAATTTACCTGAGATGAGAAATTCTTAAATGGTTCAAGCTCAGATGGAGAAAGAAGGGTTTCTTTAGTTAATAAAGCGGGATAAAGACGACTTATAGCAGCCATCCTATGCCTCCCTCCATAAATTTCAGCACCTGCAATGTAAATATTTGTGCTGCGCTTGAAACCAATAGCAGCTAGCATAAGCACAGCCTCTTCGGGTGCAAGGGGACATTTTCCTTCAGACCGTAGGAAAGCAGCAGAGGGCAACCTGATATGGTATGGTACTGTCAGAAATGCTTGTTGATGAAAAAATGCAGTAACAGATCAATATTAGGATGGTATTTTGGTTTAACATATGTAGAACTGCATACATACTTAGTCGTCTTCTTCAGTTCTGTCAGAACAGGAAAATGAATTTGGCGATAAGCTTCTAATTCATCTTCCTCATCTTTGCCACCACCAAAGTAACACAATGAGTATGCAACCATATCAATCTCAAACCTGAGATGAACAGCCAGGTATTTGGATGCATCACTCTTGTTTGCACTGGGGGCAGATTCGACAGCAAACTGGCCTAAAAGATTATCCTTCAAAGGTGACAAATGGGACCTATGGCCATGTAACCTCTCTACAAGAAGTGCACCCATTTCTTGAATTTTGGGCACAAAGCGAAGAGCATGGAAGTTACATCTGCATCGCAGTCTCTACGGGACAGTACATATACAGTTAGAGCATGCACTTGATATTTTCCTAATGGAAGGAACGGAAACAGTATCAAGGTAAGTGTTAATTATATTAGGCAACTCCGGATATGGTTAGTGTAGGATTGATTTCCCGGGATAATCTTCCTTATCTCTAGGAGAGGCTACTTGCCCTCCAAGCCATGTACTCCAATATATTCGCCCTAGAGGCTCAATGCAACACATCCCACGCATTATAACCCAATCTTACAGTAAGCAATATTCATCTGCAATTCTATGAGCTGCCAGTAATTCATATCTAGACAGTTCACCATCTTAAGTTACACCACATTACTACGCAACTCCATAATGCTGACACCAAAATAACCATTTCCTGTCCCGTAAAAGTGTAAATGCATCATAGTGTGAAACAATCAAGAAAAATTAATGAACTTGTACACGCAAGGAAACTATTCAGTTAAATGGCAGCAGTCAGCACAATATGACCACTTCAGTCAACGGGAACAGGTGCAGTTGAATTTTTATTATTGAGAAACACTATCTACATGAATAAATAAATAGGCCATAAGAAGATGTTATTACATAGTAGATTTGTTTCAAGTATTACTTTCATTCTGATACAACCGACAGTTTTATTAGGTTCTATAGATATACGACAAATAACAAATTAGCAGCCCACATGATGGTACAGAGACCATATCAAATTATCAATGTTCAAAATGAACTTTGTGTGACTGATGGGAGTAATACCTGAAGGTCAGAAGGTATTGGGTCAAAAGATAAGCGATTGCCAAATCCTATAAAGTGAACAACTCTGTTCCTCAGTAAAATTGGCAGTATTTTTTTCACATACAAACTGGGCTTTGCCTCTTTCATGACATCTGTATCATTAACCTACAGAAGAATAGAAGTTAGACAATAATGAACTATAAGAAAATCTTCCTACAATGTACTTTCTGTAACTTTACGCAAAACAGAGACCAATTACTTACAAGACTACCAATCACCTCCAAGTCTAGTGATTGCAGCTCTACTGGAAGATCCTTTACAATCCGAATATCAGATTTCAAATAATTGATAAAATAATCCTCCTGATATATATCGCCAAACTGACTAAGATATCAAATTTAATTTGTCATTTATGGAGAACATAAGATTCAGTTATCAAAACAAGATATCTGAAACACAAGAAATAAGACAGTTGTTATTAAAAATAATAAAGTATACCTTTTGTCCAGCCAAACATTGCTGTACAAGAATTTTGGGATGACAAGGGTTGCATTGAGCAGCCGGGAGATTGTAACAGCATTGCAAATCTGTTGAACCGAAGAAAAAAAATGATTGAAGTCAATGGCATAGCTACAAAAAAAATGAACTACTCCCTGAAAACCTGTTACGTGCTCTTTGTAGTCATTCAATTCATTTGAACCCAATATTAAGAAAAAATCTTGGACTAGGATTCATGAACCAAAGATTTCTTGTGATCCTTGGTCAGGTTGCATTAGTATAGTAGGGCTAACTTTCTATTGAGTATACAGTAAATTGAAAGAGAATATTACTGGTATAGTGGATGAGTAGGTCACAACTAAATTAGAAAGGCAAGTTCTATTCAATTGTGAAACCTATAAAATAAGACACTGTGATATTGATTATTGCCACCCTGCATTCTTAATTCTAACAAAAAGAAAAGGCAAAAAGTCATTTCTTATGTGCAACAACTGCAACAAATAATCTCTATAAGATTAAAAGAAATTATGCCAGAAGCTGTGAGGAACAAGATTGAATGTATACATTTTAGGCTACACATCTACTTAGGGTTACTGCAGTACTCACCGCAACCCTTTGCTGGTTTATGCCACCATTCGCGCTGATCATGATGTAACCATTGGTCCCCTCTTCAGTTACAAAGAATGGATGTTAAAGAAAGAAACCACTGAATAAAAAAAATACAGGAAACATGAAAATAAAGCGATGCTACTATCAAGATAAATGCAAATTGACAACATCCAGTAAGAAAAACTGATAATCACCCAATGCTTCCCAATCCCTTTGGTCAGAACATGGTCGCCACATGGTAGCATTTATCGGCTCTTCCCACAAATCGTTAGGTTCAGGCCTGGTCTCTGCCTAGGTAATATATGACCAACGACATATGTCAATGCGGATTTATGTGCAATATATGCCCAATTTTAAATATGCAATGAACATGTAGCTTTGCATTTGTAGATGTTACCTCTGCCAAAGCATGGGCTGCCAAAGCAAGCAGCCGGGTAAGCATAACCCTGTGTGGCCCCTTCCCCTTAGCAGCACCAGCCACCTCTTCCTTAAAACATTTCAGTAATAAAAAAATCATGCATTGGCAACAATGAACTGAGTATAGCAACACATATCAGGATGAATTCTAAATTCTTTACAACAACAACAACAACAACAACAACAACATAGCCTTTTTTCCCAAGCAAGTTGGGGTAGGCTAGAGATGAAACCCGAAAGAAATAAGTTCAAGGTTCAGGCACATTGATAGCTAGTCTCCAAGCGCTCCTATCCAAAGCTATCTCTTTAGAGATATTCCAATCCTTAAGATCTCTCTTAACCGACTCATTCCACGTCAGTTTAGGTCTACCTCTACCCCTCTTTACATTATCGACCCGCTCAAGAACCTCATTACACACCGGCGCCTCAGGAGGCCTTCGTTGGACATGTCCAAACCATCTCAGCCGATGCTGGGTAAGTTTCTCCTCAATTGGTGCCACCCCGACCTTATCCCGAATAACTTCGTTCCGGACTCTATCCCTCCTTGTGTGCCCGCAAAACCACCACAACATCCGCATCTCTGCTACACTCAGTTGCTGGACATGTCGCCTTTTTGTAGGCCAACATTCAGCACCGTATAACATCGCCGGACGAATTGTTGTCCTATAGAATTTGCCTGGAATTCTAAATTCATGACATCCTAGAATTCATGACATCCTAGAATTACATTACCATAAAACAGTAACACTTTGGGTGCAAGACAATATTATGCCCTGGAGACCTTATTAGTAATGTAAGTGGAAACTTACTGTGTACTGATAGCATTACATGCAGCAATTCGAAACTGCAATTGAACAATACAACACTACGTTTTGATGGCTACACAAAAATGCAGCATTAGAATATTCTTGCCCCACCCCCCCCCCCCCCCCTCCGTCCTAAAAGTACTCCCTCACCAAGCTAGGCTGCGAGGTGGAAGTAAGAAACGGCTCAAATACAGTCTTGGTTAAGTTTGTCATCAACCGATCCCTCGCTCTAAATCACTCCCCGCATCAACCTAACCGGATGAAAGCTACGGGGCACTCATCAGCCACTAAAAGAGGCCAACCATGGGATTACCAGAGTCGAGAGGGACGAGCCGTTGCGGGCGGCGGCGTCCGCGCGGGGCGGGAGCCGACGCAGCCGGAAGTGCGGGCGCGCGGCGGGGTCCTGGAGGCGGGAGAACATCCACCAGTTCATGACGAAGAAGAAGGCCACGAGGGCGCCCCAGGCCAGCAGCCCGCGCGGGCGCCGCCACCCCCTCCGGTGGTGCTGCTGCTGCCGCCGCCTCGCCCGCTGCAGCGGGGCGGCCGCCGAGGAGCTCGCGGCCGCCAGCAGCGGCAGCGGCGGGGGCGCCGCCTCGGGCATTCCGGCGCTGGATTTGGATCTCGACGAGCCGGGCGGGTTCGGTGGGAAATCGAGCCGAGCAGGCGGAGCGTAGTGGCTCGTCGGATCCCGCGATCGCCGTGGGATTAGTTTAAGCCGCGACTGTGATTGCCAGGTTAACTTTTTTTTTTGTGCAGGCTGAGCTCTGCAGACAGGAGTGGAGGTGGTCAGGTGGAGTGGCAGGAAAGGAAGGAAGCCGCGGGCGGGGGTCACGTGCGTCGCGCGTGGGCCTTTTTCTCTCCCCGGGATTCGCTGCAATTGCAAACTACAGATCCAGTGGGATGTCTGTTAGCTATCTTCTGCTGCTTGTCTATACGTTTTTCTTTTTTCAGAAAAAACAGTAGAGCTGATATTTATATTAAACTAGCAAATACACTCGTCCATTGCTACGGTTGAAAATCTTATACTTTGTAAATACTGACTGATTTTTTTTCCTACAATGGATTTTCTGCCATACAGATTTTATCGTATTCACATTCTCATCATATTTGATCGGTTTAGTTACAACGTATAGTTTGTTGTTCGGTTCTCATTATATATGCTTTTGGGTTATATGTTGGATTAAACTAAATTTTCTGGTGGACTTTAATACTATACTCCCTCCGTTCTGATATAAGACATTCCAACATTTTTGGGAGTCAAAATTTTTCACGTTTGATCATATATCCGTGGATGATATATGCACGGGCGAAAGGTCGTTTTTCTGGTACTGTCCAAGAGAGTAGACTCCGCTCCATGTATTCTCTAGTTGATACACAACCATAAAATATGCAAACAAGCAGGACTTAGGGCTTCCTTCGGAAGACCTGAACCTGGGTACAGTCTATGTGCTCACCTCTCATGCTATATAGGAGATCAACGTATTTAGTCCCTAACCGAATCTGTAAACGGAGTTTCCACGAATCCTGCTCGCGGTATTCACCCACCAACAAGGAGCTTCTTGTAGTTTGTCAGAAGTCCATACACAATTTTGTAAGATTATTAGCCGAGCACAAAAATTGCATTTACTTTGACGGGATCTTCCAAATGATATTCTTGAAATTTGTGGGCAGAACTCCTATGAATTGAGCTTGATACGTTGAGGCTATCATGATTCATGCACTATCCGCTATCTTTAAGCTTCTATGCAATTCAATTGGATGTCTTTTTTAGGGTTAATTGGATATGTGCCATTATAACTCTACTGTATTTGAACCGCGTCATTACTTCTCAAGAAACCATGCCAGTGCCATTACAATTTCACAATTGTTCGAAATATGCCATTACATATCCTTTCGATGTGTTTATGAATGGTGAAGCTGACGCCATGTTTAGGACGCCTCGTTCCCGTTGAATGGTGAGCAATTGGACGGTACGCAGCCCTGCAGTGGTGATATCCTCGTTGCACTTCTATGCATAGTCTTAATTTGAGTTGCTATATATTCATCTGAAGTTGTTCGTCAAAACTGTGAGTCAATCTTGCACAAGAATACATAGTTTTGTGAAATGTGCTTAGACAGTGGTGGTTCTCTGAAATTTATATTGCTCCGAAATCAACTACTCGCTTTTGGATTAAGTTGTCTACGGTGTTTGTGGAACAACAGGCTTAGATACACGCTCTCGGTTTTTAGATGCTCAATCCATCCTTGTGGAATGGATGCAGTTTGTTTGTTCATTAGTGATACTGTGAGGAATTCTTACCAAGCATGTAGAATTCTTACCTTGTGGCTTTGTTCCGTTTGAGTTCAATTCAGGTTGCTGCTGCCTTTGCAATTGTCTTGTAAATTACTGTAGTACTCCTACCATCAGTCAGACTGCGGGGGAAACTGCAGATTTTGCCATCAAACATAACAGCGCAAATCAAGTTAGTTAGCTCCTCATGTTTCAGTTCGATGGTTCCTAATCAAGTTGCAAGTTTGTAACACCACTGCCACTGCTGTATTGTTTCAGTTCGACGGTTCCTAATCACGTTGTAAGTTTGTAACACCACTGCTACTACTTAATTTCCTTTCTTGCACTGATGCTTCTTAGTCAGTGTGCTTGTGTAGTTGTTATTTGATTCTCAGCTCTAGGGGACAAACATGAGCGTTTTTTTTTTTCTTATTACTAGTGCTCACTAGAAATTGGTTGAAATTCGACATGACTTTGTATGATATACATCCATACTTGCTCAAAAAAAGACCAAGACATTTAAAACGGGGATGTCTAATCCCAATGCCTTTTCTTTTCATGGACACGTGGCCTGAGAAGTGCATTTTCTGTCAGCTCAGTTAACATCCATGTTATTGCACCAAAATTTGTATGTGAGTATTGTTCGTTGACATGATATATAATGATATATTGTTTGTTCTGTCACAGGTGCTATGGATTACACTAACCTCCTAGTGAATGAGGCTGAAGATTCTCAAGATGCTGCTCCTACTAATGATCCAACCATCCATCAAATTCCTGCAGCAACCAAGAGTTCGCAGGGTAGAACAAAAAAATTCAGTTCTGTGGAGGACATACTTCTTGTGTCAGCTTGGCTAAATGTGGACATGAATCCTGTACAAGGAGTAGATCAATCACAGGGCACATATTGGAGAAGAATTTATGAATATTTCCATGGAAACAAGACATTCGAGTCAACTCGTACAGAAGTTTCTTTGATGAATCGTTGGTCTGGTACA
This sequence comes from Panicum virgatum, assembly GCF_016808335.1. NCBI lineage: Eukaryota > Viridiplantae > Streptophyta > Magnoliopsida > Poales > Poaceae > Panicum > Panicum virgatum. The sequence continues at coordinate 10,941,956 of NC_053148.1, forward strand.
CAACATGATGTGAACATATTTTGTGGATGTTTGTCCAGGATTGAGGATAGGAACCAAAGACACCAAAGCGGTTCTAAAGTAGATGACAAGGTATACAGAATATTTGAGTGCTATGACCATTTGTCTCAGTTTTTCACTTTCATGTTAATTTTGGTTTGAAATCTGCAGATTGCAAATGCATGTGCACTTTTCAAGGCCGAGAAGGATAGGAAGTTTAACTTGATGCATTGCTGGAATATCCTAAAGGATAAGCCCAAGTGGATGGAGAGGCGTAAGGAAATTGCAACTGCCAAAAAAACAAGCAATAAGAAACAAAAGACAATGGCAATTTCAGCTCCTGCATCAGTTGTCCCAGCAGATGCCCCTGCTGCCCCAGCAACTGCTGGTGATGTTGGTGAACCAGCAGGAAGACCTGACGGAAAGAAGAAGAAACAGAAGCTATGGCAACGTTCGATCGTCGAAGCAGTGGACTATCTAATGGCAAAGAAGAAAGAAGCTGACCTTGAGAAAGGCTTGAAGAAAGAAGAGAGGTGCAACAAAGCCTTTGCTCTGCAGGAAGAAAGGATCAAATTGGATAGGGAAAAGTTTGAGTTCGAGAGAGAGCTGGAAGAGGACAAAATTATTGCTTTGGATTTGAGCAAAATGACATACAAACAACAGCAGTATTATGAAGATCGTAAGAATAAGATTCTTGCTAGGCGTTTGAATATGTAGCTTCTGTCCAGTCAGTCAGTCAGTTCATGAACCTTTGTCTAGCTTTGTCGGTCATAGTACTGTTTGAGTTATCTGGTGTGGTACTATTAAGTAATTTCTGGGTAATGTGCACTGGAACAAGACTCGTGTTTGCTATATATTTTTATCGTCTGGATGCACTGGCTTGTGTATGCTTGAGTTGGCTTGTATCTGCTTGATTTGGGAGGTGCTACCTGCATTGAGGTCTCTGTTTTACCAGCTTTTATTTGAATCTTTGATTCAACTGGTGTTTGATACAACCTGCTGCGTAGTACTGTATTAATTCATTAAACTCCAGCTTAGATTATACTGTCGATGATAGTAGTCATTCGTGAATAATCAGTTGGACCTACGTGGTTACGAGCTGTATTCATCGCTCAGAGTTATGTTTTATTCTGAAGTGCTTGTATATGATTCTATATGCTTCAGTCAGTTCATGACTCTTGGCCTGTATATGCTCAACAATAATAGAAGTTCAACAATAATAGTTCACAGCTCACAGAAAATGCAAACAAAAAAGGGCACACATATAATCGCAGCTCACAGAAAATGCAAAAATAGATGATGTATCATGGTCTCGAATATTTATTCAATGGAGTACAAATCTGGATGGTTCTACCACAAGTGCTTGATAACGTCTGCCTTAAGTTGGCTATGGGTTTCCTTGTTCTTGTTTTTTTTTTTAATTCTGGATGAAGGCAACAAGTTCAGGTGCATCATTATGGTAAACTGAAACCCTTTCTCCCATGTCATCATAAAAAAAAGGACGTACCCAATGCCGTAGGCTCCCGCACTGTGCGGGGTCTGGGGGAGATTATTAGCGGGAGGTCTTTCCCACACATCGTGCAATGTGTAGAGGCCACCACTCGAACCTGTGACCTCTCGGTTCACAGGCGGCAAGCACTACCACTTGCACCAGGCCGCCCTTTTCTCCCATGTCATCATAGTTGCGAACATATTGTCTCATATCGTTGAAGTTGTAATCATATTGTCCTCTATGCTCATCTCGCTCGTCTTCTACAATCATGTTATGCATTATGATGCAAACCATCATAATGTTATGGAGTGTGTCTTCATCCCACAATCGAGCCGGCCCATGAACAATTGCAAATCGAAGGCATAACAACAATAAATGTATAAATGCACTAAAAGATAAATGATCCACGGAAGAGATCCAAGTTGCTTTGCTCCTGCCACTGTCCACATTGAAGCGTCATCCTTGATCTTTTGCATAGCGTCAGTTTATGCACTTGTGCTCGAAAGTCCTTGTGTTTCAGATTTTCTTTTTCAAATCTCCTAGCACACTAAATGTAGTCTTCAGCACAACTTGAATTGGCAAAGTTTGTTCACCATGGATGTGTAGAATTACTTTGAATCCAACTGTTTCAAAGGAGATCCTTATTGGCCGCCTAAGTAGCTAGCTTATTCCAAATGTGGCTTAGAGCCATGGCCAGCTCTATAATTTTAACGGTTCTTCGGCAAGCAAGAAGATAAAGATCCGTTGAACTAATTTTTAGTATTAAAATTATAGTATATAGTACGAATAATAAAAAATACTTTGCAATATATGTATAGCTCACAAAATATATAACAATGTTGTAATAAAAAATTAAAAATCATTAGGATAACCTTAAATAAAATATAATGTTTCACTGCCTTGTAAAAAATTATATGTACTAATGTGATGGACTTTCAAGGGCTTATATGATTGAAAACTATGTTATTTATTTGGTTTTCTGGATCCTCAATGAATGCTTATGCATTGGAACTAGAAAAGTAATATCTGCAAAATATTTGATTGGCTCTATGTGTTTTTCTATACAATACTTTCTTGGTACCTGGTATTGTTTTAATTAGATGGATCTCATTACAAGCTAAAACTACACTCTTTGTCGGACAAAATTTTATTGCTAAAACTACACTTATTTTTGGGACGGAGAGAGTAGGCTGCAAAGATCCTAACTGCAGCTAGCTGTATTATTAATTTTACTCTTAGTATATCTGCATTGATAACGTGGATGCCTATTTTCAGCGCCTATCTTAATAGGGGCAGATGCTCAAGTTTTGCACATCCACGAGCTTCTTGTTATCGGCCAGAAGTCAATACACAAATTGTGTAAGATTAGCCGAGCGCAAAAGTTGCATTTTGACTGGATCTTCCTAATGAGATTCTTGAAATTTGTCAGCATAACTCCTATAAATTGAGCTTGATACGTTGAGGCTATCATGCACTCTCCGCTATCTTTGAGCTTCTATGCAGTTCAGTTGGATGCCTTTTTTTTTCCTTTTTTTTTTGCCTCTCCACAACCGGACAAAATCCATAAAATGCTCGCCTGTCAGTATATAGAATTGAGACTTGCTTGGGCTAAAACTAGTCCTATTGAATTGGGTAGCCATATTTTTTTAATAGTCTAGTTACCTACACCTAGACGAAGATTGACACTGAGGTGCAAATTGGTGACCTTTGAGTGCACCTCCAATCCTATTTAGTTTAAATATTTGTACTATTTTTTAAAATAAGATCCTAAAGTGTTGGGGAAGTAGTACAAATATTTGAACTAAAGAAGGTTAGAGGTGGACCTAAGGGTCACCAAATTACACCCCTAATTAGCACAGAATTGTCAGAGCAGTAACAATAGGTTCTACTCCGTCGAGCATTTCCTTAAAGATAGATGCCGTCGAAAGACATGGGCGGCTCACTACTTAACTAAGTTTTGGCTATCATTTGAATGAGCGCAAATTCCTACATGATATAATAAGCATGAAAAGAAACCAAGCTTTCTCTTAACCAAAACTTAAGGATAGAGATGTTATCGTTGGCTACGTACCATGACAACTCTTGGTGGAGTACTGGAGTTTGGAGATTGGGGTGCGAAACGGTGAAAAGGCATATGTGGAGAACGCATACAACTTCCATAAAAGGGATGTGGAGCTCCATGGGTTCTTTCTCCTTCATTTTTCTCATCCCACATTAGCACTTCTGGAAACTTATGCATTTGTGGATACCGTGAGAAAGCTGACTAAATTAAACAAATGTTTTAGTGGAACATGTCACATGATGTAACTCAAAATTATGCATCAGCAATCTGTCTCACATAAACACCATGCGATTCCTGTCAACCTAGTTTACAAGGAAAAGTGGTTCTTTACCTATTCTAGTAAAACAATCCTTTATATAATATGTCCAAAACTAGATATCTTGATTCTTTTTGGTGTGCATTATTGGCATATCTTTTTGGAACGAAGAATTCTTTTACATACTGACAAATCAGAAATGACAAAAAGATGTACATTATCAAATGACAACCTCCACATATTGGTGTGCCACGAGGTGTGGGGGTGAAATACAATTCTCCACCAACCACATATGCATTCCAGGACAGAAAAAGAGGGGAACCAGAAAGAAGATCGATCTCAGTGAAGTGAGCTCCACGTCGGGCAGCACCTGGAGATCGTCTAGGAAAGTGTGTGCGATGCTGTCCCTGCATGCTTTGTCCTTTCACTTATCGTGATCTCAATCGACTAAAGTAAGCCCGCAAAGCATATGTACATTGGCACCTGATCCGGACCTAATCAGGTTTCTGCTATGGTGCACTTGAAAGTTTTTCCACGAATCTTCCACAAAAAATAGAAATACTTTACTCGACACATGTTGGTATTTCTTCCTTTACGTATGGGGAGTGGCGACATGATGTTCATATAGCAAAAGTTGGACTTCTAGTAAAGATCTAGCGATACATTTCTAGCACTTCTTAGTACCACATTTTCACGATCACCCATCTCCACTATTCAAATTTCAGATATTATATCAAAATTTCAAAGCTTGAAGTGCAAATAGATAAATTTAAATAGAAAAACAAATATCTGTAAGGGGAAATTCTCAATTTAGCAGCACATCATTCACTTGGGAATTATCAAATTAGGGGAGACTAGCTTATCAACCCCGTGCTCCATGGACTAATTAGAATTAATATAAAAATAAGGCTTATAGCTGATAATTATGATTATCTATCTCACACCCTCTTTCATCTATTAAATATTCTAACACATGCTCTAAAAATACATATTTATCATTATCTAGTTGCAATATATTTTATTTTGCATCACACTGTGAATTGGCATTCTTATCTCTTCCAACGTACATGAATACATGGTGACACATACCATGCGTAGTATTTTTACATAAACAATAATATAAATAATATATTAATAATGATAGAAATAGTAATTTATAATTTTATATATGTGCACTTTAATATTTTATTATAATTATATAATATAGATTCAGATTTAGGGGTTACTTTAACTTTTAATAATAACATAATTAGATACTTTATATAAAAATTTAGGAAATTATTTGCATTATTTTATAATGGCATATGTGGGTAATTTACACAAAGACTAAGGGTTACTTTAGATTTTTTTATAATGGCAGATGTAGGTAATTTTGGTACATATTTAGAGGGTTATTTTAGTCTATTTTTGTAATATCAGAGGTGGTTAATTTATTAGGAAAGATAACAGATACAATGACTATTATGATTAGAGTTGTCAGATTGATGGTCGGATGTTTCTAATTTTTGTGAGAATTTGTAGGATTTCTCTATTTGTTTTTCGAGTGTTCACATATGATCCTAAGTGGCTTTACATGGAGGCTTAAAAGGAGCTTCCAATTAATAGTAGTAAGATGGAGAGTTGATCACAATTCCTATTGCTTTAGCTTTCTGCATCTGTGGTGGTTGATGGCTTATTGGCTCCAACGAGGCTTCAAGGGAGGATCACAGAGGTTCGGATGGCAGAAGATGTGTTTTAGGGCGCCTAGTGTTTCAACATCATGATTATATGTTGAAAGATATGGTAAAAAATAGAGAGGGATGTCCACCAACTTCGCCGGTTTCATAGTCAGTGCCTATAGCAACTTCGGAGTGGACCAAACATATTATCAATCCGGTCTATGAAACATCTAGGTTTACACTAACTTCACCGATTTCATAGTCGAAGGCTCGACACCTACAACAAATGTGGAGTGGACCAAATATATTATCAATCTGGTCTATGAAACACCACAGGTTTACACTAAGTCAAAACTTTAAACTACTTTTTTTGAGAATATATAGGAGGGCTACATTATTTTTTAAAATATTAGATAGATAGAAAAATGAATTGTTACATTAGAACGTGGACCATATTGAAAACAAAAACGAATGGGCAATAAGGTGCAACCACCAATAAAAAAATCAACCATCAACATCTAAATTTATATAGAATATAGATGAACAACACAAGATTGGCATTATTGGATTCATTATGAAAAACACTTTCATAAGATATATAGCTATTTTGATTCAAGATGATATCTGCATAGATGTTTATAGCCAAAGTGTCATCTTAGAGACCTAGTCAATCTAATGAACTTACTTTTTTTATTACACGAAGCATCAATTTAATTTCTCAAATACAGTGAAGATCACAACTAAATATGATGGAACAACAATAATGCAAGCTTTCTCAAATACGATATCGCATTTCTTATCTTAAGGCAATAGAATGAAGCTCATGGAGAAGTTTGAAAATTAGCCGATTAGATGGTGTAAACAGGCTCCCACTGGTTATCATTGGGTCTTTGTTAAATTTCGATCGAAATTCACACATCATATTTTTCATGGAGACACTAAATTTGTCCATGCCATACTCACAAGACAGTGTTGTTAGTTGTTAAGATTTGAGGTTTCTTTTAAGAAAGAGCTAACTGCAAAAGGTTCTTCAAAGCAGGACGCCATTGCCCGTTTTGTCCCGCAGATGCACAATTTTTTGAAAGCCTCATCCTAGGTACATAAGCTGTAGTATCTGAACTCACACCACACACCACACACACTCCCTATCTAACTAGAAACTACAACATATATACACACACGTCTGCTGAGTGCAAAGTGACGGGCACGTCATCCCATTGTGGTCCATAAGCGCGTGAGGCTGCGTGAGGCTCCTCCTGAAAGAAAACCGGGAAAATCCCTAGGTACATAAGCTGTAGTATCTGAACTCACACCACACACACTCCCTATCTAACTAGAAACTACAGCATATATACACACACGTCTGCTGAGTGCAAAGTGACGGGCACGTCATCCCATTGTGGTCCATAAGCGCGTGAGGCTCCTCCTGAAAGGAAACCGGGAAAATCCCAGCCAGGTGCGGGGGTTCGAACCCCCGCCGGCTGCCTCCCACGACGGGGAGCTTGCCACTGGGCCAAAGGCCCGTCCGCCGCAGATGCACAATTGGGAAACAGTTTGGAATGGTCCAGGAGACGTCAATCAACATAATGCTCTTAGTTTGTGGAAAAAGCGACCGCTTGTCACCGGATATCATCATAATAAGTTCTAATGTTTTCGACCAGGAAGTGCCAGTTTCAGAATACCATTTCAGGCCAGTGTGCCTTCTTGGGAAAACCCATCGATGATTCTGAACCTGCACACGTAAACTTCGCTAGATGATGCTGAGCTGCTGGCTAGTGGATTCTGATTCCTGGGCGCAATCGCACGAATGCAACGGAGCAGCTGAAGAAACCAAGGCCATGTTGGGGATCCCCAGACGTCGACAGCATCGCTCAATCAGACAACTAACCATAAGTCGAGCACTCCAAAGTTGGAACATTTATGTTTTCACAAGAAATCCCTGAATGAATATGTAAACAACATTTATGTTTGCACACCAGCCCACAGATCCTGAAAAAAAGGGGTCAATTTCTAAGCTTTTTCTGCCAATGGTGTGGGTTTCGCACAGAAGGGGGTCGCTCCTCCTTTGCCCGTCTTGTGGAGAAGCCACCATCGCCACGTAAGGGGAGGCCATCTCCATCCTCCTGCGCAACGGAACCCCTTTCTTTTGTTTTCCCGAGGAAAAGCGAGAAGGAGAGGCCAGGCTCCGGCCGGACACTTGTGCTGGCAGCGGTGGATTCCACTTCGGCCGCAGAAACGTAGCCCCGGAGGAGACCGTCGTCGTCCCATTCATAGCTTTCCGCGTTGGTTTAATCGCTCCGACTCCGAGTAGTGCGCGATGTGTAATAGTGGTGGCGTGTCTGCGGCCGTCGTCGCCCCGCCCGTCGGCTTGCATTGGCTCGCCGGAGCCGGTCGGCCGGAGCTGCTATAAGTACGTGACCCGCAGCAGAAGGTGAGCGGGCGTCAGTGTCAGACGTGCTGTCTGTCAGCGATTGAGCCTTGTCTCTCGCCGCGGCGGCGCGCGCGACGGCCATGTCGGAGTCGGAGAAGGGGTCGGTGGCGGCGGCGAAGGTGGCGCTGAGCCGGCCATGCGTCCTTGTCATAGGTAATGCGAGCTCTCCTTTTTTCCCGCAGGCTCTTGAAGCAATGCAATTGGTGATGATGAGGATTGTGGTGTGGCAGTGATGGCCGGCGTGGAGAGGTTCGCGAACAAGGGGATGGGGTCGAACCTGGTGACGTACCTCACCGGCGTGGTGGGGATGAGCACGGCGGCGGCGGCGGCCAAGAGCGTCGTCACCTGGACCGGGGTCAGCTTCATGCTGCCGCTCCTCAGCTCCATCCTGACCGACTCATACTGGGACCGCTACTCTACCCTCGCCGCCTCCTCCTTGCTCTACGTCCTGGTGAGTCCGCCGGCCGTTTCCTGCCAATCTCTCTCCTCTGCCACTGCCATCTTTGATGCCGGCCGGCGAAGCCTCAGAGACTCCGGTTCTTGGTGTGTTCAAGTGCTGTTTGTTGTTTGGAATCTAACGACATTAGTTGGCTTATTCTAGTACCAATCAGCAACTTCCGGGATTAATGTAGAAGGTCAGCTAAACTCTATTTCTGAACCTTGTCATTCTTGAACTAGTATGAGCAAATTCTTTAATCTAAAGAGATCCTAATAAGCCTTGTAATTGTAGTCAGGCAAGGCAACATACATGCTCTGGAGGACAAAGCGAAATGTACACACGTAAAAAAATTTAAGCTATTGCAGAGAACACATGAGCTTGGTGTAGTTTCAGATGATGCAGGACAGAGACAACACAGTGCAAACAAAGAACAGTTCAGTGGCAACAAAATAACATTCCCAATAAACAGCAGGCATATCACTATCTCATCACTTAAAAATGGCCAGCGCACTTCAAGAAACCAAAATCAGTAGTACATGACAATATTAACATTGTTGTCAACTAAGTGGGTTTCTTTCATTAAAGAATGTAGGAGCTGAATGACATGATGATATTGATTTTGTTGGTACTACATCTAAAATCACTTCAGAGACAGGTGCTATTGCAATTTTGCAAATAGTACAGATATTTGTTGTAGTTTCTAATGATTCAGGACAGAGAGAGACAGAGTGCTACAAAGAACAGTTAGGTGGCAACAGAGTGACATTACCAAAAAAGGACCAGCCATTTCACTGTTTCATGACTTCAAATGGCTGGGAAAACAAATTCAGTATAAGTCAACACTGTCATTGTTGTGCTTACCTTGCAAATTAAAAACATTATCACGAACTAAGTACCTTTTTCCGTTCAAAAAAATAGCTTAAGTACTAATAGTAGATTACTAGCTGCTTTTTATGACTGATGCTGCTCCTTGCAGGGGATGGTGTCCCTCACCGTATGGGCACTGCTACGCCCACAGATGCCGCGCCCCACGCTGTTCATCCCGCTCTACCTGATGGCCGTCGGGCAAGGTGGGTACCAACCCACGCTGCAAGCCTTCGGCGCCGACCAGCTCGGCATCGGCGACGACGACGCCGAGCCGGGCCTGACGGCGGAGGAGAAGGGCAAGGTGAAGAGCATGTTCTTCCAGTGGTGGTACTTCGGCATCTGCAGCGGCAGCCTGCTGGGGAACTCCACCATGTCCTACGTCCAGGACAACTTCGGCTGGGTGCTCGGCTTCGCCATCCCCAGCGGGGTCATGGCCCTGTCCGTCGCGGCCTTCTTCTGCTGCACACCTCTCTACAGGCAGACGCAGCCCAAGGGCGCCAGCGGCAAGCCGTCGTCTCCGAGTGGCTTCTGCAAGGTCCTCAAGTCCATTCTCGCAGGTCGAAAGATCAGCCTGCCGTCCATGGACGACAATGGCGGCACCATGTCTGAGCTAGAGTATGTGACCGTAGGAATCTCTTATTTCGGTTTGTCTGATTTCGGCTTATTCCAGTTATTATCTCTCACAGAATATTATTGAATCACTCGAAATCAGCCAACTTTTTCTCGCAGCAGCAGTATGGAACTAGTTAGTAATAGTGCAATGCGACTTCTGGAATGTTGTAGGTTGCAAGAGAAGCCACTGAAAGCTGAACCGGGTGATGCAAATAAGGAGGGCGTGGACGAGGCCGCGCCCAGCATGGGCAAGGTCATCCTCGGCCTGCTGCCGATCTGGGCCATCCTGCTCATCTTCGCGGTGATCTTCCAGCAGCCGATGACGTTCTTCACGAAGCAGGGCATGCTGATGGACCACACGGTCGGGCGCGGCGCCTTCGTGATCCCGCCGGCGATGCTCCAGAGCTCGATCACCGTCTCCATCATCCTGCTCGTGCCCATGTACGACCGGGTGATCATCCCGCTGATCAACGCCGTCACCCGGGGCAGCGACGGCATCACCGTGCTCCAGCGGATCGGCGTCGGCATGGTCCTCTCCGTCGTCGCCATGGCCATCGCCGCGCTCGTCGAGTCGTGGCGGCTCCGCGTGTCCGCGGCGTCCGGGGGAGCCTACCGGCTCAAGATCTTCTGGCTGCTGCCGCAGTACGTCCTGCTGGGCGTCTCGGACGTGTTCACGGTGGTGGGGATGCAGGAGTTCTTCTACACGCAGGTGCCGTCGTCCATGAAGACGATCAGCATCGGGCTCTACCTCAGCGTCTTCGGCGTCGGGGGATTCCTCGGCGCCTTCCTGATCACCGTGCTCGAGATGGCCACGGCGAGGCCCGGCAACTCCAAGGGGTGGTTCTCCGACGACCCCCGGGAGGCGCACCTCGACAACTACTACTGGTTCCTGGCTCTGCTGTGCTTCATCAGCTTTGTGATCTTCACGCACTTGTGCAAGTTCTACAGCAGCAAAAATGCATCAGGGAAGTAGGATCTGGTGGAGTGGGTACTAGAGCGATTTGCTGTTCGATCTTGATGTTTCTTTCGCGGTGGTTTCAGGGATAGTTCAGGTAATCAGGTGTGCTCTGTTTTCAGACTTGAGAGTGAGCTGTGTAGTTCGGAACTTCAGGTGTGTTCTGTTGTGTGAAAGGTGAAACACCTGTACATAGGCAGAGTCTACTTATAATCTGTCAGAGAGAAAATATGCTGAATACATACTCTTTTTTCTCATTTTAAAGAAGTACACGCTCATACAGAATATACGCATGACACGTGTGAATCACGTGGTAGTGGTTGCAACGCTTAGAGCATCTCCAACCAAACTCTTATTTTTGGCCCCCTATTTCTCCCATATGAGGACCTCTCATCCAGTTTCTCTCCTACTTCAAAATGTACTCCAACAAACCCCTCATATTTGCCCCCTTACTTTCAACTCTCTCATATTTTATTGACATGGACCAACTACCATGAGTATAGTTTTACATAAACATTTTTTGATCATATTTTGCAGGAAATAGTATTTTGCAACAGTTATATTTTCAGCGGTCGGATTTGTTGCAACGGTCATATTTCGAATGGTTATATTTGAAACGGATTTTTTTTGCAACGGTCATATTTACAACGGCTATTTTGCAACGGTCATATTTCGAATGGTTATATTTGAAACGGATTTTTTTTGCAACGGTCATATTTACAACGGTCATAATTCCAACGGCTATATTTTTCAGCTCGCTATATATATGCATGTCCACCCTTCTGGTTCCCACACCAAGTCATTCTTCCCTCCCCTACTGAAATGAGTTCTTTGTCTCGCTTGGACTCCTCCTCGTCGTCGTCAGATGACGATGACGAACTCATCCTTTCAGCATTACACATAGCACACACACAATACAAAGCTAGAAATGTTCCAAGATGGGGCGGTTCTGTGGTTGGTCGAGAGTATATTCATCGCGACAGAGTAGGCGGCGCATGGAGGTTGTACAATGACTATTTTTCAGAGAATCCGACCTATGGTCCGAATTTCTTTCGCCGCAGGTTTGCATTCAATCCTCCAATTTGGTTTCGAAATTCTCAGTTTATTCTTTTCTTGTGTTTTCTTATTCGTATTTCTTTCCTCAGGTTTAGAATGGGTCGTTATCTCTTTATGCGCATAGTGCAAGCTGTAGAGCAACATGATGACTATTTTGTTCAAAAAAGAGAGGGGAATGGATGCCTTGGGTTATCATGTTTGCAGAAGATTTGTGCAGCATACATGATGATAAGTTATGGAGTACCTGCAGATTTTATGGATCAATATATTCGCATTGGTGAAAGCACTGTCGTAGAGAGTCTTAGAAGGTTTGTTAGATCTATTATCGAGGTCTTCGGAGATGAGTACTTGAGATCTCCAAACGAGCATGACACAGCTAGATTACTTGCAATCGGTGAGAGTAGAGGCTTTCCCGGAATGCTTGGGAGCATAGATTGCATGCATTGGGAGTGGAAAAATTGCCCAACAGCATGGCAAGGGCAATATACAGGTCATGTTCATAAGCCCACCATCATTCTCGAAGCCGTTGCTTCTCAAGATTTATGGATTTGGCATGCTTTCTTTGGTTTGCCAGGGTCCCACAATGATATCAATGTTCTTCACCGTTCACATCTTTTTGCAAAGCTAGCTGAGGGTGAAGCCCCACAAGTTAACTATACAATCAATTGTCATAGTTATACAATGGGTTATTATCTTGCAGATGGCATCTATCCTAAATGGGCAACATTTGTGAAGAGCATGAAGTCTCCACTTGGGAATAAGAAGAAATATTTTTGTCAAGCACAAGAAGCCGTTAGAAAGGACGTAGAACGGGCTTTTGGAGTTCTACAATCTCGTTTTGCTATTGTTCGTGGACCAGCTCGTTTTTGGGATAAAGAAACCCTTAGAGAGATCATGACAGCTTGTATCATAATGCATAACATGATCGTTGAAGATGAGCGAGATGGAAATGAAGACTTCTGCTATGATGGTGTTGGGCAGCTTGTTAGACCTTCACTGAGTGAAGAACGTAATCGCACACATGAATTCCATGAGTTCATGCAAGCTCATCATGCTATACGAAATGTGCAAACTCACTCTCAACTTCGAGAAGATCTAATCGAACACCTCTGGCAACGTCATGGAGACATGTATTAATTATTTATTACATATGGTTGTATCTCCCTTATGTATGTAACTATATCTCCCTTATGTATGTAACTCGTGTATTTGGTACTATCTTATGATATGTACTCAGTTTATGTACTCAATTTTGGTACTCTCGCATGATAGTCCACACATGACAGAAATAACACTACTTAGTCTAGATAGTCCATACACGACCAGCATAAGATAGACTAATAGTTCATACATGACATAGTCTAGATAGTCCATACACGACCAGCATAAGATAGACTAATAGTTCATACATGACATAGTCTAGATAGTCCATACACGACCAGCATAAGATAGACTAATAGTTCATACATGACAGGAATAACACTACTTCAACTAGATAGTCCATATCATCTTGCAGTCTGACATATTGCATGACAATCTCAATTGGAGCCACCACCACCAAAGCGTTGAGCAATGATCAAATCCTGCATTTTTTCATAGTAGAGGCGCTGTCGGTCACTCATACCAGTAAGGTCCATTTTCATTATTTTATCATCTTCTATCCTTTTTTTTAGTTCTAGCTCTTTTCGCTGCAAATCACTCCTTTCCTTCTCTACTTCCATTTTTTTTTCTTCTATCCTTTTCCTTAGTTCTAGCTCTTCTCGCTGCAGATCACACCTTTCCTTCTCTGCATCCATTTTAACTTGAAGCCTTTTCATCTCTATTGCAATTCTGTCATCATTGCGCTCCTTTTTTTTCAACTCTTTCAGCTCTTCAACCTCTTTCTTCTTAACCCACAAATTCTCCATTGCATCCATGTAAAGATTTTCTCCAGGAGACATGGGATTTTTACCTTTGCGTTGCCGCTCTTTCTCCTTCTTTCTACCATCTGGCCTTGCATTGGTAGCATCTGTAGACTGACTGGCACCCTCCTCTTGAGCAGCAACACCACTCGCATTGGCTGCAGGAGTAGAGGTTCTAGGACTTGAATTGGAGGATGTCTTTTGTTTCTTATTAGCACATGCCTCATGCCATTTCTGTTCATGCTTCAAGATATTCCAACAATGCAGCAAAGTGAATGATTTCTCTTCCTCTTTTTTGAATACATCACAAGCTTGCAGTACCTACACAAGTGGTACATGTGTTAGAAATTATACAGAGCCCATATTTATTTTCAGCCAATCGAAAGATTCTAAACAAATTTATACCTTATCTTGCTCTGTCGTTCCGCTTTGGGCCCTTCTTTGAACTTGACCATACCATCCACAGAATTTGTTGACCATCTCTAGGATAATACCCCAACGGTGAGTGAGAGAATTGCAGTTGCGGTCACTATCAAATTCCTTGTGCAAATGATAGTAGTCATGAATTCTTTCCCAATAGGTGGCACGAGGCTGGTCAATGCCTTGAACTGCATCCATGCTAATTTCTAGCCATGCTGCCACTAACAAATTGTCCTCTTGAACACTAAAATTTCTGGTTCTCTTCTTGTTACCTTTCAACACAGGACTAGCTTCCACCTCAACAACTGCTTCCTCCACCACCATCTGGTCCTCTTGTGGACTTGGAAATTGGGTTCCATCCCACTCTAGATCAGCACTGCTGCCCACTCCATTTTGGTCCAACAGGTTCGAGAAGAAATCCATGTCCCTTCCTGCATTGCAAACACATGATGCATTAATCAAGTTGGAAGACCATCCTTTTCAGCATTGCAAACACATCATGTACGAATCAAATTACAAGAGCACATCCATCTAAATTTAATAATGCCCAATCGGTTGGATGGATAGCTGCATGCTGGTCCGATTAATTAATTTGGGTCCCAGCCCAGCACTAGAATCCAAATGCATAATTATGGAGAAGCTCAAAAACACTAGAATCCAGCTGCATGGTCGCCTCTCCATGCTCTCAGCGGAGTCCAGGGCAGCGCAGCCTGCATCCAAGTTATGGCGGCAGAGGCCAGAGGGAGCAGCAGCTCAGGCCTCAAGCAATGGCGCAAGGGGCAAATAGAAGAATTAGGCAGGCCGGCCGTCAAAAGGAATTCGGCAGCCACGCCCCGCGCCACCCAGACCCTCCACACTCTCTGTCCCGTCTTTTCTAAAGAAAAAAGCAAGCAATAACAGCGTGGGGGAGAGAGTAGGCGGCGCTTGAATTCCGTTCGCAGCGCACCCATGCCGCATCTCGCGGAACCGGCCGGCAACGAACCCAATCAAGAAGCACGGCAATCAGGAAAC
This sequence comes from Panicum virgatum, assembly GCF_016808335.1. NCBI lineage: Eukaryota > Viridiplantae > Streptophyta > Magnoliopsida > Poales > Poaceae > Panicum > Panicum virgatum. The sequence continues at coordinate 10,957,113 of NC_053148.1, forward strand.
CGCGCACGGCCCTCCCCCATCTCGATTTCACCGAGGGCGAGCAGATCTGCGCGTGGGGCAACACGGACGTGCAGATCTGCGCGTGCCGTGCACATACGAGCTCTTGGCCCTCTCGTCCAGCGCGGGAATGGCCCCCAGTGGCGCCGGCGGAGGTCCGCCCCCTCTGTCCCTCTCCCTAAAATCTACATCCATGGCCTGATGCTACGGCGCCAAAGCAGCAAGATGGGGGCACACGAGGAAGGGGGAGAACTCGTACCTGGCGGGAGAGCTCCGCGCCGGCGCGGGAGGCGGAGCTGTTGCGGAAGTTGCCGGATGAGAGAGCTCCTTTCTCTTTCCTATATCTGGGAGGACGTCGGGGGAAATGAGGGCTCTCTCATCCGTCGGGGGTCGGATGAGAGTTTCGTTGGAGCCGTTTTTTTGCTTTGGACCCTCAAAAGTAGAATGAGAGAGCATATGAGGTCTTGGTTGGAGATGCTCTTAAAGCAGCAAAATCTAATGGGAAATGTTTTAGGTTCTTTTTTTATGTTATTTGTGTGATTTAATTTGAGATGAATTTGGCAGGTCCCTAAACTGAACAAAGTCTTCATGGTTGAAACTTGAAAGCCGTCATGGTTGAAACTTGAAAGCCGTCATGGTTGAAACGCGATTCAGTTTATTTGTCGTCTTAAACTGAACAAAGTCGTCATGGTTGGAGCTTGAAAGCCTTTACCCAAATCAGAGCAGGAAATGAAGCCCTCGAATTACACAACCAGCAGTAAGCACAAGGCGGGGGCGAGGGCAACAATCAAACACATAAAAACCCCTTTATCTACATGGATAAAGCTAAAACAGAAACACGACCAGCAACAATCAAAATTCACCGCGACGAAAGCACAACCAAACTATGCACGCACACACCTATACACAACAAGCGGCATGCAGCAGCCTACCAATCGAATCTTTTCTGTTTCCAACATGCCTTCTCTGGGGAAAGCTGTGACGATCATGCAGGGATCAACAGAGGCGAGCCATGGCGGGTCCATCGGCCGCAGGTCGTCTCGTCAGTACCCCGCGACCTCTGATCCCTGCTGCTTCTTGCCGCCGCCGCCGGCGCTCTTCTTCTGGCACTTGTCCTTGATCCACTGGAACCCGTGCGCCGTGCCCTCCTTCACCTTCCTGAGCCCGGCCGCCGCGGCCGCCTTGGTCTTCTCCCCCACGCCCGCACCGGCGCCACCGGCCTTCCCCGCACCGCCGCAGCCGCGCGGCGCCCTCGGGCTCGGGTCGGCGCCGGTGTCCCACTGGTCCGCCCACGACGCCCCGAACGAGCTGCTCCGCTGCATGCCTGCCGCCGCCGCCCAGCCAAGAAACTCTGCTGCCTCGGGAACCCAGGAACGGGCGGTGGGTTTCCGCTCTCGCGGTCTCCGGCTCCGGCTCCGGGGGGCGATTTTATAAGCGCGCGTCGCCGTCGACAGCTCGGGGGAGGAAATCCAGAGGCGGCGGGCGGGCCGCGGTCACCGCGGGCGTGTGGCCTCACCGTCACGCATGATGCGTACGCGACGGCGCGTTCTAGAAGCGTGCCTGGCGACCCCCGCGGCTTCGGAGCTGGCGGTGACGGGGTGGATCGGACGCGCTGACCACGCAGCGGCGGAGGAACCCCGAAGAAGCTTCCGTCCGCGGAGGCGCCGACGCGTGGGGCCCGGCGGTGACGGCGGCCCGCGTGTCAGGGACCTCGGGAGGGGGCGCAGGCGCAGCTTTCGGTACACGGGAGCAGATGGCGACGGGACGGGAAGAGAAGAACGGAACGGGGTCTCGTGGTCAATGCTCATGGATGGTGCCGGAAGACTCTCCTCCCGTTGGGCACTTTTTTTTAGCTCGTTGTGCATGGAAACGACGAAAGGATCCGATTCCCGGCCGACGACGCCAGCGGGGACGGTGGTCGGTGGCCGCCGGCCGGCAATGGACGGCGGCGTTTTACTTGGCGAGTCGAATCAGCGGGGTGGGGGCAGGCAGCCGAAAGCACATGGCGCCGTGGCGGTCAGTCGACGGAGGGATTACAATTCCGTTTCACTGTTCCGAAATTTCGTTTTTTTATCAAAGTTTGACTTTTATAATTTTGAATTTAGAATCGAAATATATCAAATTCCGGACCGAAAAACTGTTTTCGTACCGGTCCGGAAACGGAAAAAAAGTCTGGTTTTCCGGATTTTCCCGTCCGGAAAGTTCAACCCTCGACGCACAAATTCACGTGCGTAACCAGGAAGGTGGACGGACAAAAATGATCATTCTGAAAGGTGCGAGGTTCACACTCTGTAGGTGAACGTGCCACGTCCCGCTCGGAAAAGGTTTTATTAGGATAAACGCGTAAAAGAAATAGTACGAAGGAACGGATTTCACTCCCTATTCTGCTAATAGTATGCTACTGTGCAAAAAAACGCTATACTTGTACGCCGTCTAACTACTGTGAATATTTGAGTGTAAACCTGTAAAAAAATAAGTTTCAAATTTCATTCAGCCTTTTTCTCTTAAACCACGTGTCCAATCTAAAATCTGTTTGAACCATAAATGTTCTTTGGAATTAATGCAGGAAATGGCATCCAATATGTTGTTTTAAAATTTTCACTTTAACATTTCAACATTTTAATAACTAGTTTCAACATTTTTTTATATGCCATTCAACATCTATAATATACTATTTCAACATTTTTCAAAAACATATTGAATTAGTTTTCTAATACGTTGAGTTAGCATTTTCAAAATGCTCGATCATTTTAATAAAAATGTTAAATCTCAGGCACACAACCATGAGATAAAAAGAACAAAATGAAATATAAAAATACAAAGCACAAAGCAGCATGCATAGGCCAAAATGCTGATTCTATGGGTGACTGGACCGAAGCCAAATCACGATCGACCCCAACATGGCGGGTCCCGCGCCCACGTGACTCCTCCCATCCTATTTTTTTCTAGCGGCTTCCTCCCGAGAGACCCCCTTCCATTCAGTCTCCTTCCTCTTCCTCTCTCGTTCCCTTTTTTTCTCTGGATCTGACTCGGTAGCTCGGCGGACCATAGGTGCGGTGTGGCAGCCCGACTGCGGGGGAGGCGCGATGGCCCGGCGGCGGGGAGGTCAGCCGGCTTCCCCATCAGGGGCGAGTGCGCGGCAGTGGACTTCCTCGGAGCGAAGCTCTGCGTGCGGCGGGGTAGCCTGCACCGCGGGCTCTCGCCGGCTGCGGTGGCGTCCTCCCCCGGGCGTTCGCCTCCGGCGACGGCGGTGGCGATCCCCCTAGCCCCGAGGTAGCAGCATTGTTTTTTATTTTTATTTTTTGATGCAAAAATTTTCACAATTTTTCCCCAATTTTTTATTTTTGGATGCAAAAGTTTTTTTTCCCAATTTTGTTCATTTTTTTCTTAAAACTTTCTCTTCTAAATATTTTTTATTAAATTTTTTTTTTCTCTCCAAAATATTTTTATTTGAAAAAGATCTCTAAAAAAATTTTATCGAGCTTTTTCTGTTTTGGATGCAAAATACTTTTACCCTAGTTTTTTTGTTTTGGATGTAAAAGTTTTCTCTTCAAGTTTCTTCTCGTCAAAATTTTTCTGTCTCCAAAATTTCTCTTGAACAATTTTTCCGGAGGTGGAGGTGGAGGTGGGGTCAGTCCATTACTCCATTCCAAAAATGGAAACGTGGCTGGTCAATTCATTCTAGAAATGGAAATGCGACGCTGTCGGGGAAATCGACCGTACATAGTCGATTCTCACGGTCGACCAGCAAGCGAAATTGGTGGCTGCGTTTTCACGCCAAGCGCGAAGCTGATTCTAGAGTCAACCGTGAGTTTCTAAACTCACGGTCGACTCCAAGTGATCCGACTCCTCTTTCCCCGTCTCTTTTTTTTCCCCACTACTCGCTGCTACTTCTCCTCTTCTTTTTTTCTTCTCTTCACTTCTCCTCCCCGCGCGCCCGCCGCCTGGGCTCGGCCGTCCCCGCCGCACGCCGCCTGGGCCCGGCCGCCCCGCCGCGCCCTCCCCAACCTCCGCGCGCCGCCCCTCCTGCCTCCCTCCGGCGGCCGGCTCTGCAGCGGCGCCGGATCCGCGCCGGAGCGGTGCTCCCGGGCGGGGCCGCGGTGGCGGAGCGTGCGAGCGGCACGCGGCGGGGGAAGCGGAGCCGGAGCGGTGCTCCCGGGCGGGGGCCGCGGTGGCGGAGCGTGCGGAGCGGCGCGCGGCGGTTGAAGCGAGGGCAGATCCGCGGTGGCGGCAGCTGGGAGCGGCCGGCGACGCTGGATCTGCGGCGACGGTAGCGGGGGAGCGGCGTGCGGCGACCGGCGACGGCGGATCCGCGCCGCTCCGGCGGCGCGCGGCGGATCCGCCGTCGCCATCACTAGTTTTTTTCTTTTTATATATTTTTTCTGATACAAGTTTTTTACCTGAGTTTTTAAATTTTTTTCTTTTTTTTTAATTTTTTTATGTAAAATTTTTTCTGTTGAAATTTTTTCCATCTTGAATTTTTTCCTCAAATTTTTCTCTCTAAATTTTTTCTCGTCAATTTTTTTTCTCACAATTTTTTTCTTAAAAATATTTCTTGAATTCAGAAAACGATAAAAAACTTACTAAAATAGGAAAAAAACCAACGGTCGGGAAATCGACCGCAAGGAGCTCCTCCGTGCGGTTGACCGTAAACTAGCGACACCCTGCCATGCTTTGCGTTTGCGTGACAGCATCACAGCACGTTCTAAAAAAAATACCGAATCGGTCAGCTCGAAGAGTATTCATGTACACACCCGGGTACACCTCTACGGCACTCGTAAACAAGAAACGGTCACTCTCCAAATCTTCACGTCACAGTCCAGCGATCCGCTGCAAACATGAGCTGCAGAGCAGCACCCGTCGCACGGGCCGTCGTCGTGATCACATCCCGATTTCCTCACCAACGCCAAGCTCTTCACCGCTCCGGCATGGCCGTCGAGCACGGCCAGACAGGTGTAGGTTGAGCCCGCCTCTGCCGCTCCCCTCCTCCACACCCTCACCGTCCTGTCCGCCGAGCCACTGCACACCACGTCCCCGGCGGCGGCCAGGCACAGCACGGCCTTCGTGTGGCCCCTGAGCGTGGCGACGGGGGCCGCCATGCCACCGCCCGCGCGGCACTCCCACACCACGACGGACCGGTTGCACGCGCCGGAGTACAGCACCGTCCCGCCCACACCGAGCGCCAGCGCGTTCACCGCCGCCTTGTGGTGCTCCATGGTGCCGACCAGCGTGAGCTTCCTCTGCCCCGGGCAGCGCCGCCACGCCTTGACCGTCCCGTCGGCCGAGCCGGTGAACACGCGCCCGTCGGCCGCCACGGCCACGGCGTTGATGGCGTCGCCGTGCGCCGCCGCGACGGACTGGGCGCAGCGGAGGCTCGGCAGCCGCCACACCTTGAGGCTCCGGTCCCACGACACGGAGTACATCTCCGCGCCGTCCGGGGACAGCGCGAGCGCGGTGACCGCGTCGACGTGGTGCACCCAGGTGCGCTTCCGGTGCCGCCGGACCTCCACGTAGCTGCCGGGGAGCAGGAACGTGCGCAGGCGGTCGGCGGCGGTCGGCAGGACGGCGCGCAGGGCGAGGCGGCCGCAGCTCCCGTTCCTCCGGCCGGGATGCCACACCCTGATCTTGCCGTCCTGGTGCGAGCTGACGAGGCCGTTGCCGGTGGCGATGACACACTTTGTGGCACTGTTGGTGACTGCAACCGTAGAGCTCGACTGCTCGGCTCGTTGCGCGTCCATGGCCATGTCCAGCGGCCACAGCCTGAGGTGCCCATCTGACGAGGCTATGTAGAGCGAGTCGCCATCGACGGCGAGGCTGGAGACATAGGATGAGTTACCTTTGAGAGTGGCAATGCACTGGTAGAGGCATGGGCTCAGGTTTGGGTTTGGGGAGTGCTGCAAGGAAGGGTGACTCGACTGCGATGAGAATGAAATGGTTTGTTCCGTCTCGGACACATCATGGGCTTGGGTTTTTTGCCTACTAGAACTCATGGAACCCTTGCAAACTTGGAACCTGCATATGGAAGCATAGAAAGAAGGTTGTGATAAACATTAGTAAGACATTGGGTTATCTTTATAGTAAGTGACCTGAAAGATGAGGTCGCAGTGCAGAAAGATCCAGCTGACAGGCACTTGAGTAGGGGAAAAGACAGTCTAGAGTGCTTTAGATTTTGGGGACAAGACTCTTGGTAAAATGTCTGCGTCAACATGGATGCATTCAAAGAGAGAATTATGCGCCTATACCAACTAGCTTTCACTGGATAATTCAGGGCAACCTTCTAACAGGTAAAGGTGATCTCGTGCCCTCATTGTTTCTAGCAGAGAAACTGTTTTAAGATCTGTCAAGAAATGCAGATACACACATGATGCAGATTTGCCTTGCTGTGTTGGGAATACATTAGCTTCCTTTTCTTTCTTGGCTTCTTCCTCCCCCTTTCCAGCATGCATATTCTTCCACCAAAAGTGAGCTTGCTATGATCACTTGGGTGTAATTTGATCTGATCTCCATAAGCAGCTCGTTTCAGAAAGATTCAACAGTTTGATTTTGCTGCAGTGATAATACTTTAAATTGCAGTGGTTCTGCCCTGCAAATCAAAACAATTCCCAAACGTGCATATCTGATAAACAAGATTAGATACTTTAAATTCCTCAAAAACAGATTTCAGATGCTTTAAGGTCTTCAGTCTAGTAAAAACTGTTCTCTCAAGAAGCAAAGATTTTTTAAAAAAAATCCTGTCTGTGAAAAGAATAGAAACACTAGCTCGGGAGGACCCCACTTGAGATGGCCAATCGATATGTCACAACACAGGAAGCAGACAGACACTAAACATGTTGCATTATCCATTACTTATCATCAAGGACCGAAAGACATAATGCAACAGCAACATCGAGAAGATAGGCACTGTTAAAAGCGTACTGTATTATAAGATAAAGAAGCTGTGCATTCTCACTCTCTTAAAATAATGAATTCTGACTTCATAAACAAAACAGAGCTCATGAAAGGAGAAGAGAGGTATGAAATTAAATTTACCCGCCGGCATGATCAGCATTACCAAATATGAAAGGTGCAGGTGTAGATCTACTGATCAGCACAAATAGACAAACTCAGAAGAATAGCGGTTGCTCATTTATAAGATAGCAGAACTACATGATGATTTCAAGATCTTGGGCTTAGCCATAAACAGTGAATAAAAGATTAAAAATGTTGTCAACTTGTTCACACACTTGTGCATGCACATAACTGATGCACAGGATGATAAACTCAGCTCCTATGTTAACTTTTACATCATGAAAGTTAACATAAGATTTGATCCTTAGAGACACAAAGTCTACCAAACTAAGAAAGGTATTATAAGTTCAAATGGCAGAAATGCATATATATACATGACATAACAGTAAACAACAACTGAAGCCAAAGACCAACAATGGAAACCAACAATCAGCCATGTAAGAATAACCTACCTTGACACTTGAGACTTGAGAATTGATCTTTCAGCAGAACTGCCTTCCAAATGTGAGACACTAACTTTGTTGACTTCTGGTTTTTCAAAAAAGACACAGTTGATCCAGCTTGGCTCTTAGCATGTAAATTCTCCCCATGAAAGCAACAGAAATGACGCAGACAACACAGTGCTATAGAAGGGCCTCCTTTCTGCCTACCCCTCCCCTCTTTTTTTTCCCCTCTGACCATGAATCATTATGTAGTCGTAGGACAACCATGCTAGACAACTTGCAGCAGATAAGCCACATGACTGGTGGTACAAATTGGCCAATGGCCATAGCCTATTGGTAGCCGGTTGAAATTCGTAAATTGCTTGTGTTAAATCAAAGACTAAACGATAGTGATCCAGATGAATCCAATATTTTCATCAATTGTGATCCTACTTCAAATCATTCCCTTTGTTTTTCTTCTGCAGTAATCTATCCACATACAGAAAATTATCTGTAAGCCATGATCTTTGCTTACTGGATTGAAATAACACTTTGTTTCACTGCGGTTTGGGCTGACTGCAAGTAAATTATCAAATTGATGTGGCCAATCAAATGATTCTTCTTTCTTGGTGCATGATACAGTGGCAAGTCCTCGTCTCCCAAAATTAAAAGAAAATCCATATCAGGATACTGTACACACCTGCATATGTGTATAGATATTTCTGCATAAGAGAGCTTTCCTGACAGAACCTGATTTTATTTTGACTGCTCAGTACTCGGACACTTTTCCACTATTGCCATCATAGTCTACCATTCTGTTCACAGAACTAAAGTAACTCAGTTCGAGACTAATTTTCACGTTTCATTCCTGTGAAACTTTCTTAAACTTCATCAATTTTAGAAGGTTGAAGGACACTTACTAAACAAAGATGTATCTAGTTATTAAGACGAGTATTATAATTGGCTTAACGTACATGGTTCCATTGTCTGTTAATGGATCTATATCTGAAACTTTGGTCTTCTCTGAAATTGTTATACTTGAATCCTTTCTTGTATGATTCAGCAATGATGATGAGATATATCTTTGTACCTCAAATACGGTGGGACATAGGAGCCATAAAATCCTGTAGACGTCTAAGCAAAACAATGGAACCATAAGCATCATGCTCCCATAATCCCATGCTCATGCAGTTTGTTTACCAGACAAATGAAAAAGAAGCATATAATACATTATTCAAACTAGTAGTGCAACGAACAAAGTTATGGATGTCAAATCAACGATGGAGAGAATTCATGTACGTATTTAACAAGCATGGCATCCAGTGGCGGACCTGCGTCCTGTGCTGCCCGAGCTGCAGCCTTGTTCTTGGTCAAAATCTCCATAGTAGCTTAACTTAAAAAAAGCAGATATATTAGACTCAAAGATGAGTTGCAACATGTTTTAACTACCTTATCCTGATGGCGTCATATATCAATGATAGAGAGAATATCATGTAATTCAAAACATGGATCATGCATTCCAGGCAGTTCTGCAGGCAATCCTCAACATGCATTCGTAGCTGAACTATGAAGCGGTCCTACACGAAAAACAGAAATCACCCAACAAGAAAGGATAACTTTGCCAAACATTGGCAGCAAATATAACTTAAAATACTTTTGCAATCTCTCATCCAGCTTCAGAAGCCAGACAAATTGACATGATGAACCCCTCTGAATCTGAATATCAATAGATTTTTTTTTTGGAAGGCACAACCCACAAGGCCAGAATTCAGACAAGAATGCAAATGCAGTTCGCATCACCCTAAATGCTAGGCATAACAATGTCCTGTACACAAATGTTTAACAGCCCAATGTCCCCTTCATCCACAGGGATATGTTCCACCTTGTCAGAGTTTTCCTTAAGCCTATGTTAAGGTCAGCAATGTCACCTGACACATTGTGTATATTGCATGTGCCGAGAATACCAACAGGTGCCATCATGGTCATGATCCCAACACTCATACCAGATCACCAGTATTCACAGGCAGCTGCTGCCTGCGCACCAGATTTGAGCAAATGTTTGTGCCAAGTTTGGGCAGTGGCAGTTACGTCTCTGAGGGGTTTCAGCAAATTGCAATATCAGATTCTTAGACTAAGGATCTCCATTTCTTGTGAAGAAAAGCCATGTGTTGGAATTTGAGCTTTCTAAGTGAGATGTGCAATAGTGGAAGAAGAGGCTGAAAAAGGAGTGGAAAGGATCCGGCCAATTCCAATGCTTATTATACCAGCCAACTTGCTTCAAAATTCTCAGTGCATCTCATATGGCTTAATAAAAGGAATGCATTGGTATGTTCATTAGATTGATGCAACTCAGAACATATATCATTATGCTGCAGAACTTAACAAAATAAAAAAAAACGCACTAAACAAACAAAAGGATAAGTGCCAACGATTTAGACTAGTAGGTTGAGAAAGCACATTGCTCTCAAAGTGGAACATGGGTTAACTTTATTTCTCAAAGATCTATCTGAACCCAACAAATTACAATATTGTACAGATGTTAACTCTATTGTATGAAGATCAAACTAAGCAAGATATCCTTCCACATAGACAGTGAACAACCATTAACCAAGCATCAAAAAGTGAAGACTCTATTGAAATGAGGTACAGAAACACACAAACATTATGGCACATCGTTCTGCAGCTCTGTCGATGTCCTCCTCCACTGCAACAATCTACAGCAAAAGCACCCCAATTCCAGCACCATCACTTGGAACCAGGAGCATGCAGCGGGATCTCGTCATGGGACTCCACCCCATTCGCCACTGGTGCCGCTGTGGTGGTAATCCCTTCATCTTCCTTCTCCTCATCCGAATCTAGTGTGAACTGCGACATGATCGGCATACCCTCCATCTGCACCTCCTTGCCCAGAATCCTGTACCCACTCGGCGGCCGGTTCGCCCTGGATAGGACGGCCGCGTAAGTGGCCGCGCCAGCGATCACGAGGAGCGCAAGGTGTCCGTTGAACTGCAGCGTGGCAACGGACCGCGCGCGGTGGTAGTCCTCGTGGGTGCGGCACTTGATGGTGTAGTCAGCGCGGCTGGCCGCGTGGAGCGCGCAGCCCTGCGCGATGGCGCTGGTGAAGAAGGAGAACCCCATCTGCAGCATCCACGTGCCCTGCAGCGCCAGCCCCGCCGCGCAGGCGAGCCGCGGCGCGGCCTCCCCGGGGCGGTGCGCGGCGAGCAGCGTGGCGGCGAGGCAGAGCGCGATGGGGACGAGGAGCAGGTCGAAGTACCGGTTCTCGATCCCGCCGGCGGTGGACGGGCGGCGGTGCGCGAAGAGCAGCAGCTCCTGCGCGAAGGCAGCGGCGAGGAGGAGGTCGAGGAGCGGGAGGGGCAGCGGGGCGGCGAGCGGCGCGAATGGCGCGAGGGAGTAGAGGAGGAACAGCGCGGAGGCGGCGAGCGTGGGGAGGGAGAGGTGGTGCTCGGAGACGAGCGCCGAGAGGAGGCAGAGCGCGGAGAGCGCAGCGGCGACGAGGTGCCGGAGGTGCAGCGGCGTGGCGAGGCGGCGCGGGAGGAGCCGGAGCGGCGGCGGGGCGCGGAGGGGCAGGGACTCGAGCGCGGCCAGGGCCAGGAAGCCCAGCCCGGCGCCCGAGTAGGCGATGAGGCCCGGCATCGGGCGGGCGGGGGTGGGTGTGGGCTCGCCGCGCGCCGCGCCGGTGGTCGTGGTCGTTGCCGGCGCGGGCGGGGTGTGCAGTGTGCTGCAGCGCCTGCGGGGCGGCGGATCTGAGGGCGGGGAGGCGAAGGGGCGCTGGCCCGGTTGGCGGCGAGTACCTGTCTTTTGGATCAGTTGGGTTGGGTGGTTGGTCGGCGTCGCGGTTTGCGACCGGAGGCCCGGCCGGCTCGGTCGACGACTTGCGTGGGTCGCTTCCAAGTGGGCCCGGCTGTCAGCTGGGTCGTGCTACCGAGCGACGGGATACGTCTCTCAGGAATACGTTTTCCCAGCAAAAACACGTAAACCACGGCTCGAACCCCATCCAAAGCCCCGCACCGCACCTGAGGCGCTCTAGTCGCCGCCGCCGCGCCGCCGCCGCCGCGCAAGCGCGCGAGAGATGTCGCTCTGCTGCTGCAGCACCGCCGCCGGGCGAGGCTTCTTCCTCCCTAGTATCCTCCTGAGCCGGCGCCGACACCCCCTCCTCAACCTCCGCACCACCGCAACCGTCGCCCCCGCCCCTGCCGCCGCCGCCGCCACCAGCATCTCCTCCCTCTCGGCACGGCAGCAGCGCCAGGTCACCGTCTACGTGGAAGCTCTCCTCGACTGGAACCAGGTCGGTCCCGAGCCCCCCGAGCTCCGCTGCTACTGGCCGAATCCCTAGGCACGAAACGAGGCGCGGCCCCGTGCCTTGTGCCGTCTCTCACGCTCTCGAATCTGTCCAGAGGATGAACCTCACCGCCGTCACTGACGAGGCCGAGGTCATGACGCGCCACGTGGAGGACTCCCTCGCCGTGCTGCCCCCGCTGGAGCGTGCGTACCGCGCCCGCTCCACCTCCGGCGGCCGCGACACCGACGGCGTCAGCCTTGTCGACGTCGGTTCCGGGGCCGGGCTGCCGGGCCTTATCCTCGCCGTTGCAAGGCCAAGTAAGCGCCTCGCTCTCTTAGCGGATAATAAGTGGTGGCGCTGAGAAAACCGTGTGCCCTGTGTTTCTCTGGCTGCTGCAATGTGGACCTGTTCTGTTGGTTTCAGGCTGGCGATTTACACTACTGGAGTCGATGAAGAAGCGGTGCACGTTTCTGGAGCACGCCATTGAGGCCATGGGGTTGTCAAATGTGGATGTGGTGTGTGACCGGGCGGAGGTAGGTTGGCTTTAAGCTCCAGGGATTGCTGTATAGGCAGAATTGTTATCGTTTCAAGGAAATAGTTGCCTTTTGTTTCTCTACTCTAGTTAGTTTTCTAACTCTGTGACGCTGATTTACCAAGGTCACCTTGAGAGGAGACGCATTTCTGCATATTTCTGAGTGAAGAGAGAGAATCTTTTAACAGATTTGATTTCTGATAAATACTGAAACTAGCCATTGTAAGCTTGAGTTGCTTTCTAGGATCTACATTACCAAGTGTATAGAAATTTCTATCCATGCTATTTATGACCATTTTACTTGCATGGCTTTATAGGACAGAATGTTGGCCAAAGTCTTGATTACAGAGAAGCATATGATATAGCAGCTGCAAGAGCCGTCGCAGAACTGAAAGTTCTGGGTATGTGATATTTGAATTCCTGTTACAAGACCTGTTATGGAAAATTTATCTAGATTTCCCTTTTGCAGCGGAATACTGCCTTCCATTGGTTCGTGTTGGTGGTTTGTTCATAGCTGCAAAAGGGCATGATCCCCATGTAAGTCTTGGATTTGCCTAGTTTACTTGCTGTCTGATACCAGTGTATGTTCCATGGAACATAAGAACATAGTTTCTATGAGTATGTATAGCTGACTTGCTCCAGTTGCATGCTTTTGTTTAATCTAATTTCACATTTTTCTTGACAGGAAGAAATAAAAAATGCTAAAAGTGCTGTACAGAAATTGGGTGCTTCCATGCTCGAATTGTGTAATGGTACAATATTCCTCTCCTGCTTTGATGCTTATAGAAGGCATTGCACTAATTATTTTGTACTCTGCATATAAAAATTTATCTGTCTTAACCTGAACTGAAGAAGTGAGAGCTTGTTCCTTGTCTTACTAAATGGTGGCCCTCCCTTAGTAAACTTTCTATGAATTTCTGTTTTGCATATTTTTAATACTTATTGCGATTTCAGCAAACAATTGTTGACCCGATTCCTTTCTAATTATCATGAATATAATTATTTTGCTGCTATATTTTGTGCATCGAGCCTTTCAGGTTGTAATAAGCATAGAATTCCTGGTAACATGGCCTCTGTTTCTTTTCAGTTGAATCAATGGGACCTCATGGTCAGCGGACAGCTGTTATATACTTTAAAGAACGAGCTACGCCAAAAAAATACCCGCGCCTTCCTGGTAGGAGTATTTCCCATGTGCCCATCAAGAAAAGCATCTTGTGTTGGAAATTTTCTAATCGCTGAAGTTGAAACGTTCCATTGGTTGCATCCAGGTACTCCTTCCAAAATGCCATTATGAGAAGCGTGTTATTGTTGGTGCAGATTGTAGACCAAGCAATTGCTAAAATCTGAAAAACAAAGCTGATCTATTTCAGAGGTCATCAACTTGAAGATATCTTTGTTAGAAGCATGGCAGTGTAATTGTGGTACCTTGGCATCATATTCTCCCTCTGCCGTTTAGGACGACTAATTAGCGTGTCCTAATAGTCATATATTTTAAACGGAGGGGGTAGAGTAGCTTCTAACACGATTCAGCAACTGAGATCAATCGTACAAGACTGAAAAGTTTATTGGTTTTCATAAAAATGTCAGAACTGGAAATTTTCAAGTAGCGCAATATATTGAGGTGCCAATTGCAGCAAACTCAATTCCTTTCACGACATGTTTCTCGTCGACAGTTTGTAATTCTGCTCTAAGAAACAGAATTGGGTAATTCTTGAATAAGTAGCTAACAAATGAGACATTTAGGATACGTGTTGTGGTATACTAAGGGCCTGTTTAGATTCCAAAACGCAAAATGCAAAACTTTTGTAAATCACTTGCATGGTGTACTAAATGTAGTCGAAAAATAAATCGCATTACACAAATGAATTGTAAATCGCGAGACGAATCTAATGAGCCTAATAGGACGTGATTAGACACAAAGTGCTACAGTAATGTTACAGTAAACATGCTCTGATGATGGATTAATTAGGCTCATTAGATTCGTCTCGTAGTTTATTGACGAGATCTATAATTAGTTTTGTGATTAGTCTACATTTAATATTTTAAATGTTGAAGATTCCCTTCTAAAAATGCAAAAATGCAAAATGCAAAATGATCTAAACAAGCCCTAATGGTATTGTTGGGCATAGCCACGGCATCGTAGTCATCAACTGCTACAGCTCCTACTTGATCTATGCCATCATTTATACGTCCCCCTGTCCATATTTCAATGACCCTTTCTGGTTTGTTTCTAGTTTGACAAGGGCCCACTCGAAAGAATTTATCTCTGTCACCTGCTGATAACATTATCAAACGCTAATTGCGGCAGCTCGTGCGCATTGGCACGTCAGCACATGGGTACTATTATTGCTCTCTCCCAAACATCCCTCTTTGCCTGCCTGCCTGCCTGTAGCCCTGTACCGAGTACCAACTTGCCAAAGCCGACGCTATACTATTCTAACCGAAGAGGAGCAAGAAGTGTGAAGCTTCTTCACATCGACCTTCTCAGGAACAAGTCACCAACACACAACAAACACGGGACTTGTTCCCCAGCTTGACCAAACCAAACTCTGATCAAAGCTACTAGGACGGGCTCTCTTGTCCTAGCCGTCCCTTGCCGGCTGACCCAGTAGTCGTCGTTGGTCCTGCTACCCTTCAAATTAAACGTCGGCGAGCTGTGCCGCCTCATCCATTCTCACTCGTGCTTCCAATTCCTTTCTCCCCGGAAGACGACGACGACGACGACAATGGCCAGCGCCACCTCCCCTCTCGTCCTGCTCGCCGCCATGGTGGTGGCCGCGCTCGTCGTGGCACCAGTCTCGTCGGCGGCGGACCTGCCATCCGGCTTCGCGGCCATCACGTCCAAGCTCCCCAACCCGTGGTCGGCCTTCAAGAACCTCACCGGCTGCCACTTCGGCGAGGAGCAGCAGGGCCTCGCCAAGCTCAAGGGCTACCTCTCCCACTTCGGCTACCTCCCCGAGTCGCCGGGGTTCAACGACATGTTCGACGCCGACCTGGAGGAGGCTGTCAGGGTGTACCAGCGCAACTTCGGCCTCAACATCACCGGCGCGATGGACGCGCCGACGGTGGCCCAGATGATGGCGCCGCGGTGCGGCGTCGCGGACGTCATCAACGGCACCTCCACCATGGGCGCCTCGTCGTCGCACGCCCACGGCCGGAACCTCTACACCTACTTCCCAGGAGCCCCGAGGTGGCCGCGCTCCAGGAGGAGCCTCCGGTACGCCATCGCGCAGACCGCCGCGACGCCCATCGACCGGGCGACGCTGAGCGGGGTGTTCGCGCGCGCCTTCGCGCGGTGGTCGGCGGCCACGACGCTCAACTTCACGGAGACCGCGTCGGCGGAGGACGCCGACATCACCATTGGGTTCTACGCGGGGGACCACGGCGACGGCGAGGCGTTCGACGGGCCGCTGGGCACGCTGGCGCACGCCTTCTCCCCGACGGACGGGCGGTTCCACCTGGACGCCGCCGAGTCGTGGGTGGCCACCGGCGACGTGTCGCGGGCGTCGTCGGCCGTGGCCGTGGACCTCGAGTCCGTGGCCGTGCACGAGATCGGGCACCTCCTCGGGCTGGGCCACTCGTCGGAGCCCGGCGCCATCATGTTCCCGACCATCACGTCGCGCACCAGGAAGGTGGACCTCGCCTCGGACGACGTCGTGGGCATCCAGAGCCTGTACGGGGGCAACCCCAACTTCAAGGGCGTCGCGCCGCCGGCCACGAGCAGCCGGGAGATGGACAGCGCCGCCGGCGTGCGCTCCCGGCCGTGGAGCGCGCTGGTGGCCGTCGTAGCCGTGGCCGCCGGGCTCGCGGTAGCGTTGTAGTGAGCGGGCAGATTTTCGGTCGGCGTTGACCGTTCTACTCTGCTCTTTTTACTTTTTACCTTCGTCTGATTTGGATGGTAGAGTAGAAATTTGTTTGTCATGGGGGTTAATTCTTGTGTAGATCAGTAGATATACTTTTGTAATTTACTACTTGTTACATGGTACATAGACACATGGATTATAGAATCCAATCCAATCGGGATAAAAAAAATCATGTGATCTGGCACTTCTTTTTGTTGATGCTTGAGTTTGGAGGGTTGGTGAGATCGAGATGAGCGTAGAATGGGTCCGGCCGTGTGGGACAACGCGTCGTCCATTTGCAGCCCGTGTTTCTTGTGCGATTCGATCTCTGGGGAGTGTCAAGCGAGACGAAATATTTGGAGGATATGAGCTCCATCTCGCTGCAGTTTTTTTTACACGGTTAGCCTCACTTGCTCACTTATTCGTTGTTGGATCGTCACGGTTTTTAACCACCTTGAGCACTGCCCACCATGTGACCAGAAGAGAATGTGCAACACTTACTTCACGCGTGTTCACGAACAAGTGTCTCGTTCTCATTCTCCATTGCAATCATTCGTCGTGGCGTTCACGAGAAGTGCCCATCGTTCCAACACTTACTCTTTCAGCTTATTCTCTCTCACATAATACTACTGAATCAGTCGAAATCAACTGAAATCAGCTGGATTCACCTTGTGGTGGTGTCAAGCTTTGCAGCAACACCTAATTACCTAAACAGTAGTGATAGCCACCAGGGCACTGTTGGTTGTGTTGGTGGCATAGTGGACAAGGAAGCATAGAAATGGTTTGTGTATTTGAGGGTGACTCGTCTGATTTCAGAATTGTTGTGCAAGAGATTAGAAATGAGGCTAAATTGTGGTGTATGGCAGGGCAGACAGCCAGACCTTAATAGCATATAGCAAGCCATTATGTAAAATGTAATTAGCATCACCGAATGGGTAAGGTCGTGTACTTATTTTTTCTTCTTGTTATATATATATTCGGGTGATGCTAATTACATTACATTACAACTCTACTACGTGTTTTCGAGAAAAAAAAATAAACGGCCTCCTAACTACGTATTTAACAATTACCCTTTGAACTGTAGTTTTGGGTTTTGTTCATCCAGATCAGATTCTCTAGATTGTTGCGGGGGGGGGATTTTTTCATTTTTGTATTTAAAAAAAATTAAAATTTCAAAAATATATGGCGGTTTCGAAAAATTTCAAAACTATACCCCTGTCGCCCCTTGCCTGGGCGACAGGGGGCCTGTCGTCCTCTTGCTGGGCGACAGGACCTAAATGTAAAAAAAAATTACATAAAGGTCCTGGCGCCCGGGATGCATTAAACAACAAACTTGTAAAATAGATATAAAATCGTAGAAAAATTGAAAAAATACAAACTCAACTGTTCTGGATTCTATGAAACAAGATCTACAACTTTTGTTATATAAAGTTTTTCATTTGATCAATGTATCTTGCTCTATTTTAAATACTAGTTTAATGCACTTTTATTTAAATCTCAAGATCTATCCTTTGGATGCATGTCATCTTTGGCCAGAGTGTTGCATATGGTAAGCATAGGCTTGTACAAAATTAGTAGGCCCAGAAAATATTTCTAGAATAAGTTTTTAAATTAAATCTTGCAATATGTCTAGTTTAAATGAGTTATTTATCCATGCTGCTATACTGAGTTTTAGAAGTCATAATTTTTACAGTACCATTATTTTATTTCCTAAGAGCTAAAAAAAAGTTTGGTAAATTTTAGATAAGCACAACTAGACCAAATGAATTATTTCAAATTTTTCTAGGTACAAGAACTATTTTTCTTGATTTAGTGCATTTACCTTAGTCATAATTCATTTGGTCTAGTTGTGCTTATCTAAAATTTACCAAATTTTTTTATAGCTCTTAGGAAATAAAATAATGGTACTGTAAAAGTTATGGCTTCTAAAACTCAGTATAGCAGCATGGATAAATAACTCATTTAAACTAGACATATTGCAAGATTTAATTTAAAAACTTATTTTAGAAATGTTTTCTGGATCTACCAATTTTGTGCAAGCCTATGCTCACCATATGCAACACTCTAGCCAAAGGTGACCTGCATCTAAAGGATGGATCTTGAGATTTAAATAAAATTGCATTAAATTAGTATTTAAAATAGAGCAAGATAAATTGATCAAATGAAAAACTTTATATAACAAAAGTTGTAGATCTTGTTTCATAGAATCCAGAACAGTTGAGTTTGTATTTTTCCGATTTTTCTACGATTTTATATCGATTTTACAAGTTCACTGTTTAATGCGTCCCGGGTACCAGGACCTAAATGTAATTTTTTTTACATTTAGGTCCTGTCGCCCAGCCAGGGGGCGACAGGCCCCTGTCGTCCAGGCAGGGGGCGACAGGGGTATAGTTTTGAAATTTTTCGAAACCGCCATATATTTTTGAAATTTTAATTTTTTTTAAAATATAAAAATGAAAAAAAATCGGGGGGGGGGGATACTTGATGGCCTATTAGCCTGGCCCAACCCAGCCCAATTCGTTCTCACGCAGGCCTAGCAATGGGCTGGGCCACCATATCATCTTTAGAGGTGTTTTTCGAGTGGTAGAAACTGTATGGGACTGTCGCACAGCCCGTGAAAGTTCAGCCCAACAGTAGCAATGCAAATCTACTAGACAGCGCTTGGCGTGGGGTGTCGCTAGTTTATGGTCAACTGCATCCTCCGTGCGGTCGATTTCCCGACTGTTGGTTTTTTTCCTATTTTAGTAAGTTTTTTGTCGTTTTCTGATTTCAAGAAAAAAAAATTGAGAAAAAAAATTGACGAGAAAAATTTTAGAGAGAAAAATTTGAGGAAAAAATTTAAGATGGAAAAAATTTCAACAGAAAAAATTTTAAAAAAGAAAAAAATTAAAAAACTCAGGTAAAAAACTTGTATCAGAAAAAATTAAAAAAAAGAAAAAAACTAGTGATGGCGACGGCGGATCCGCCGCGCGCCGCCGGATCCGCCGTCGCCAGTCGCCGCACGCCGCTCCCCCGCTACCGCCGCAGATTCAGCGTCGCCGGCCGCTCCCTAGCTGCCGCCGCCGCAGATCTGCTGTTGCTTCAACCGCCGCGCGCCGCTCCGCACGCTCCGCCACCGCGGCCCCGCCCGGGAGCACCGCTCCGGCACGGATCCGGCGCCGCTGCAGAGCCGGCCGCCGTGCCGCCGGAGGGAGGCAGGAGGGGCGGCGCGCGGAGGTTGGGGAGGGCGCGGCGGGGGCGGCCGGGCCCAGGCGGCGTGCGGCGGGGACAGCCGAGCCCAGGCGGCGGGCACGCGGCGAGGAGAAGTGAAGAGAAGAAAAAAGGAAGAGGAGGAGCAGCGAGTGGTGGGGAAAAAAAAGAGACGGGGAAGGAGGAGTCGACCGTGAGTTTAGAAACTCGCGGTTGACTGTAGAATCAGCTTCGCGGCATGGCACTGTCATGCCTATATGTTATTTATGTGTCTTCTAAAGTGTGGACCCAAACCCACAGGGCCAAAACTGAATAGTCGAGCCTCTTTAGCTACAAGAAAAAAAAGGCCCGGTTCACTTAGACTTCCGAGTTTCTATTACTTGTCGGGTTCTCTATAATTTACAAAATTGGGTAGAATCCATATAAATTTCGGATGAACTATAACATGAGGCCTAACTTCTTACAAATAATAAAGCTTTCCAACTTTCATTTATGTGTCTATCCTGAAATTCCTCTATTTTTTATACGGTAATGCTATATATCATTTCTCTGATGTTTTTGTTCATCGGTAGGATGCTCGATACATATTGCACGAGACAAGCACCAATGTTGCAATTATTGTTTCTTTATATTTCGTAGTAGAAGTTGCATGAAACATGGTGTCAATATTGTGGTGGGAATTTCCATCTTTGAATTGGGTGTCAGAATTATTTGTATCTATTTTTTCTAATGTTGCAATTGTTATTTATCAATGTTGCGACATACCGTCTGATGAAAAAATTTTGATCGGATGTCCGGACGCTAGTAATGCTGTTTTTAATGTGAGGTTATGGCATGATTTTCTTTGATATGACTAAGTTGTGCATCATTTTTATTAGCCACGTGTTAAACAACTATAGCAAAGTTGCAAGCCCAAACATGCCTTGAAGCTTTTTTCACCGGTGGATTCCGAAGTTCAGCAGATCTGGATTAAGGACAATTTGCAAAATAAAAAAAACTCCATGTCATTTTTTAGTTGCCTCCACAATAATTTGTTGCAAATGCCCGTACCCCTACTTAATTATGTTGCATAACCCACCCAAATGCGCGTTGCTTAATTGATTCAGCACATTGCTAATTCGGAGCTATCAACGTATTCTTTTATCAAAGTAAGATACTCATGGTACTTTTTTAGGGATTTCATAGCTTTTGCAACAAGAAAAAAAAACAGTATATCATTATGAATAAGGCTAATCTTTGCAACCAGAAAAAACCACAAGCTTTGACCTCATGAATTTGGTCTGGCTCTACATGCGACAATGTACCGTATATATTTTCTCTCACCATCAACAATAGTACTTTTTGCATTTTTTTTGTAGACAGTGTCATAGCAGATTGTGACAGCCCAAAAATTTACCAACTCAAATCACGCGCTAAAAATAATTTCAAAATCTCTTTTCATCGTTGAGCTCAGTCCATTCAAAATCGTTCTATGCCCGATCTCTCAATCTCCTGAAAAATCAGTCCCGACATCCAATCGCTGTCCCGTCTCCCTGTTCCTCCTCGTCCCGCGCGTCACGCCCGACCGGCGCGCATGCGCGTCCAACCGCGGTCGCCGCCGCGATTTCCGCCGTCTCTTTCTCTCTCTCTCTTCCCCTTCTTCTCCATTTTTTCTTTTTCTTTTTTCTTTTTCCTTTTTCCCTCCCTCCCCTTTCCTCCTCCTTCTCCTCTGCCGCGCTCTCCCAAGCGCCATTCAGCCCGCCACAGGCTGCTCCCCCGCTCCCGTCGCCGCTGCGCACGCCCAGCGCCTCTGCTTGCCTGGCCCGTCGCCGCTGCGCACGCCGAGCCCCCTCGCCGCCTCGACGCGCGCCCCGCCAACGTGTGCGCACGCGCATCATGTGTCCGCGCCGCTCGCCGCGCCGCCCGCCGCTGCCGACTTGGCCCGCCACCCCCACGCGCTGCACGCGCGCGAGCCGGTGCGCAACACACATTCCACGCGGCCGCACCGCTCGCCGTGCCGCCCGTCGACCGCACAGCGCCGCCGCCTCGCCGCCCGAGCAGCACTGCTCGCGCACCGCGAATCCCACCGGCCGCACAGCGCCCCGCCTTGCCGCTCGAGCCGCGCTGCTCGACGCCGAGCTCCACGACAAGCACAGCGCCGCCAGCCCTACTCGCGCCTGCCCGAGACGTCTTGTCGACCTGTGCCAACCTCGCCGCCCGCGCCGCCGCTCCACGACGCCGCGTCGGTCCCCACCGCCATTAACGCCGCCCGAGCTCCACAGCCACCCCCTCCACGGCCTTCAGCGCCTATAAAGGGACCCTACACCTCGCCTCCGAGCTCCACAGCCGCCTCCACCACCGCACAGCCCCTCCCCGAGCTCCCAGCGCCGCCACCACCACCATTGCCACCGAGCTGCGCCCGCCGCCGTGGAGAGCCGTCCACAGGCCGCCATTGCCCAAGGTGAGCGGGTGAATCGAATCCCCTGGGTCCCCTAGTGCTTTTCCCTCTCTCCTTGACCGCCGCCGCACCTCCGGGACGTCGGCCCAGGGCCGCCGCCGCCCGTCGTGGCCAGGCCGCCTTGGACCACCTCCGCCCGAGCTGCGGCCGGGGATCGACCCCACGAGCCTCCCTCTCTCTTTCCCCCACTCCATGGCCGCCATCTCGCCCCGAGCCGCCGGCCCAGGCGCCGCTGGCGTCGCACAGCCCCCTCTCCCCTGTTTCTCGGCGGGGGAAGGTGGAAGGAGGGAACTTTTGCCCATACCCCCTGCCTTTCTTTCTATTCCATTAAGAGCCCTCCCACTCTCTAGCCATTTTGTAAAATAAACCCTCTCCTTTATTATATTCCAAAATAAGCCATTCCACCATATGAACATAATTCTAAATAAACCCCTGATCTTTTCAGAATAGTCCGGATATTTTCTAGAATTACAATCAAGTCCTTCCACCCTTAAAACTATTTGCAAATAGGCCCCTGAACCCCGGTTTAACCCCTAAATCTCTCTGTAACCTATCATTTCATGCACCAAACAATCTCCGATCGACCTGAAACTTTACCACGCCATTCCTAACATAGTTTTGGCCATGCCATTAGGAAACCGCCCAAAAATATTACTCCTATCTCCATATCTTAATTGTTTCCGATTCGACCTCAATGATAAAACCTTTATTTCTTTTTTCTTGATTGTGTGCTTGCTTGTGTGCGTCGTAGATCACGGTGTGAACGAGGGAGAACCCGTCGATGAGCAGTACTGCGAGCAAGTGAACGAGGACCAGTTCCGCGACCTCGAACCCGAAGGACAATACCTCGACCAGGACTTCCCGGAAGGTCTTGAGAACGGCAAGTTCAATCTCACCCTTTGATGCATATTTGGTCCTAGTTTTATAAACACAACCTATTGGCCTGTTTTACAAAACTGCATATGTTTTGACTGCTGAAAACATGGTTGGATAGCCATCCCTTGATTTGTTATAACCATTCCTTGACCACCTAGATTAATGTTTGAATGTGATCTGTTTGGATGTTAATCGCTGCTAGAACGCTTAGGACCTTAAACACGATACAACTTATTTTATAAAAAGAAAATGTGTGAGTGTGTGTGGAAAGGAAAAATGTGGAATTTTTGAAAGATAAGTTTAGACGGGATGGATGGCACTTCTGTGTGAATTGCCAAATGGTGTGCTCGTACCTGTGTGGTTGAGCAAGGAAGGGAGATGTCCATCTTGTTACAATTAAATACCGAGTTGGTGTGTCATCTTGCCTAACTCCACTATCTTGCCTAAGTGTCCGGCAGCTGTGCCGTGTGCTACGGCGGATGAGGAGTCCGGTAGCAACTTAAAACTTGGATCCTGTGTGGATCAACACTACGTGTTACTCGGTACAAGAAAATTTGCTTTGAAAATCCTATTCTTACAAATAAATCCATGCATAAAAATTAGCTTTCCGCAAATTAAACCCTAGCCTTATCCTTGATTTTCCCTGTGCATTATATTCTGTTTATACCCCCTCCGTGGGTGTGGTTGGACTTACTGAGTACGTTTGTACTCACCCCTCACTTAATTTTTACAGAGGAAGATCCAGACTTCGTTCCCGAGGACGTTGAGTAGGGGTTACGTTCTGCACCGAACTCTGCCTGTGGTGTTGGCCCTGTTCGAGATGCTTTCACTGGCACAGTACTCTGAGCCCGAGCTGGATCACATGTGGGTCGTGCTCTGATGTATTACCGTAGCCTTTTTACTCCTTGTTATCGTCTGCCTCGAGTGTCCACCTCCTCGGAGGTTTGTACGGTGATGTACTGAAGCGTCCCCTCATAAGAGAAGACTTAAATGTGTTACAAACATCAGTCCCAGGAGGCTGATGACACATTTATTACATCAGATGGTTCATTACCGTACAACTCTACGCGGTAGTGAGCAGAGAAGCGCCACTATCGCAAGGATTACAATCCACACACATGCAATGATATTGAATATAAAAAGAAGGTCATCAGAGTCTTGCGCCATGCGGTAACTCCTGCGGGTGACCCAAATCCACAGGCAAGGCTGGGTGCAGGACGGTGCCCCTACTCAACGTCGTCGGGTACAAAGTCTGGATCTTCCTCTGTAAAAATAAAGAATGGGGTGAGTACAAACGTACTCAGCAAGTCCAACCACACCCACGGAGCGGGTATAAACAGAATATAATGCACAGGGTAAATCAAGGATAAGGCTAGGGTTTGATTTGCGGAAAGCGATATTTTTATGCAGGGGTTCATTTGAAAGAAAACATTTTCCAAAACCAATTTTCTTGTACCGAGTAACACGAGGGATTGATCCACACAGGATCCAAGTTTTAAGCTGCTACCGGACTCCTTATCCGCCGTAGCACACGGCACACTGCCGGACTCATTTCCAAAACAACTCACGCCAACCCATCCCAAAGTAAACACTAGCTATGTGACCACACCGTAACTCGCCCAGTACCGTGGGCACGTCTATTCAAATAGATTCTTAACTCTACAGAGGTGTGCAACTTTACCCACAAGCGGGGTACCGCAACTCGATCACCTTAGTGTCGGTGCAGATCCCAACAAAGCCATTACCCACCTTAGCTAGACCTGACTAGCCATCACGGGATGCACCAAGGGGTCATTGACCTATCACAGAGGTTGTAATCGGGGCATAAGTCACACAGAGCTAATCCCTTCTCCTTGATCACCCGTTGCTCTCAGCTCTCCTGATGGCTATCAGACTAACTAGTGGGGTTTATGCTAAGCCGTTGCCCATACAACGGTCGAGTGGTTTGCACGATAGTGGAGTTAGGTGAGATGACACATCAACTCGGTCCTTAGTGGTGACAAGATGGATATCTCCCTTCCTTACCTTGCCACACAGGCATGAGCACAACAAACGGCAAATCACACAGAAATGCCATCCATCCCGTCTAGAATCATCTTTCGAAAATTTCCAATTTTATCCCTTCCCACACACGCACACCTTTTCTTTTTAAAACAAGTTGTATTGTGTATAAGATCCTAAGCACAGCGTTCTAGCAGCGATTAATGTCCAAGCAAAATCAGACATTAATCTAGGTGGTCAAGGGATGGTTATAACAAATCAAGGGGTGGCTATCCAACCGTGTTTTTAGCAGGCAAATCATATGCAATTTTGTAAAACAGGCCAATGGGTTGTGTTTATAAAAACTAGGACAAAAGCATGCATCAAAGGATGGGATTGAACTTGCCGTCTTCGAAGCCTTTGGGGAGGTCCTGTCCTTCGGGCTCGGGGTCACGGAACTGGTCCTCGTTCGCTTGCTCCCAGAATTGCTTGTCGACGGGCTCTCCTTTGTTCACACCACAGCCTACGACGCATACAAACAAACACACAATCAAGAAAAAGAAATAAAAGCTTTATCGTTGAGCTCGATTCGGAAATAATTAAGATATGGAGATATGAGTGATATTTTTGGGGGGTTTCTTAATTGTACGGCCCAAAACTATATTAGAAAAGGCGTGGCAAAGTTTCGGGTCGATCGGAGTTGTTTTGGCACATAAACTGATAAGTTAACGGGTTAATTAGGGGTCCGAGGGCTCATTTTCGAATTGTTTTTGGAATGGAAGGGGCTTGGTTGTAATTTCTGGAAAGGTTTGGGTTATTCGGGAAAAAGGTAGGGTCCTATTTATAATTAAGTTTATACAACGGAGGATTTGTTTGTAAATCTAATAAAGGACAGGGCTTTATTTGCAAAACCCCAAAGGGTGGAAGGGTTCTTGACTAAATAGAATAGAGGGGAGGGGGTTTGTGCTATTATGCCCCCTTCTTCCTCCTCCCTCCCGGATAGAACAGGGGAGGGGGAATCGGGCGTCGGCGGCGCCGATTCCGGCGGCCAGGGGCTCGGGGGTGGCTCCGGAGTGAGGGGAAAGGGAGAGGGGACCCCGCGAGGTCGATCCCCGGCCGCAGCTCGGGCGGAGGCGGCCCGGGTCAGCTTGGCCGCGACGGCGTGCGGCAGCGGGTGGCGGCGGCTTTGGGCCTGCGACTCAGAGGCGTGGTGGCGGTCATGGAGGTAGGGGAGAGCACCGGGGGACTCGTGGAGTCGATTACCCCACTCACCTTGGGCCGGGGTGACACGCAGAGGCGGGGCGACGGGAGAGGGCGGCGGCGGCCTCTGGAGCTTAGCGTGGCGGTGCTGCAGGGCTAGGAAAGAGGCGGCGAGGGGCTGGGGTGGCCGTGGTGGCTTGTGGAGCGGAGGACGGCGCGGGAGGGGGTCCCTTTATAGGGCAAGGGAGGCGGTGGAGCGGTGGTGGCCGGTGGGGAGGACGGCGAGCGGCGCGGGGTGCCTTAATGGCGTCCGCTGCGTTTGCTTGTCGTGGAGCAGCGTGCGGCGCGGCGTGCAGCAGCTGGTGTTGCGGCGTGGCGAGCTCGGGCGGGTGCCGCAGCGTGAGCGGCGAGGCCGTGTGTGCGTGCGCGTGTGCGTGAGCGTGGCGGTGTCGCGGCTCGGCGAGCGTGCATGTGTGCCGCGGCGGTTCGCGCGGCGCGGCAGCGGTGTTGGCGAGCGGCTTGGCAGCGGGCGTCGTGGCGGGCGGCGCGGCGAGCGGCCCATGCGCGTGGAGCACGCGCGTGCTTGTGCGCGCGAAGCACCGCTTGGCGGTGCGGCGAGTGCGCGGGCCAGGGGGGCGGTGTGCGAGCGCAGGGGCAGGCCCGGAGCGGGACGTGGCCGAGGTGGCGAGCGGGCGTGGCTGCGAGCGGCGTTCGGGGGCGCGCGGGAGCGAGCAGAGCAGGATGGGGGAGCCGGGTCGGGCGGGGCTCGGGAGTAGAGGAAGGGGGGAAGGGAAAGAGAAAAAGAAAAATGGAGAAAAGAAAAGGGAAAAGAGGAAAAGAAAATGGAGAAAAAAAAGAAAAGGAAAGAGGAAAAGGGAAGAGAGAGAGAAAAAGAGAGAAAGAAAATAGAAAAGGAAAAAAGGGAAGTAAAATGGGGAAAAAGAAAAAGGGAAGAGGGAGAGGGGGAGTGAGTGCGCGCCGGCGGCGACCGCGGCCGCGGTCGGCCATGCGCGGCGTCGGTCATGCGTGCGCGGGCCAGGGGAGGTGGGGCACGCGCGGCGCTTGCGGCCAAGCGGTGCTCAGGTGCACGCGGCAGGGAGGAGGGAGAGGAAGGAGAGAGAGGAAAAACAGAAGAGAGATTCGCGGTGACGATCGCGACGGACGGTGAGGAAAAAGAGAGGAGGGTTCGGTCGGCGTTTGAATCGGATGACAGGACAGCGGAAAAACTGGGAGGGGATTAGGGTTTAGGGATAACTGAGCTCAACGATGAAAAAGAGCTTTGATAAAATATTTTTAGCGTGTGATTTATTTGGTGCATTTTTCGGGTCGTTACAAACCTACCCTACTTAAAATGAATCTCGTCCTAGAGATTCGGCTGGCTCCTAAATAGATGGTGAAAATTTCCTTCTTTACGGCATCCTCACGCTCCCATGTAGCTTCTTTAATTCTGCACACTCAGAGACTGCCATCCTATAGGGTTTCTTGACTATAGTAGAGGTTCCAAGAACAAGGTCGATGACAAGCTCTATATCCCTATCTGGTGGCATTCCGGGAAGTTCTTCAAGGGAAAACATCTGGGTACTCATTTACTACTGGAACTCCTTTCAAGGATTTGGTTTCCATGCTAAACACCATCGGGTTCGATCCACTCTCCTGGGTATGACAGGTCACTCGGACTCCTTCTGGGTTCGTGAGGTGTACTACCTTGTTAGTACATCCTATGAGGCCATTGTATCGGCCTAACCAGTCCATTCCAAGGATCACGCCTATTCCCTTGGACTTAAGTACTACTAAGTCTGCTAAAAATTCTACCCCACTTAAATTGATCCTTACCCGTAGACAACCTAGTTGACACTTGATGTCACCTCCAGGCGTCCGGATTATTAGGGGTGTTTTTAGTAGTACTGTAGGTATGTTGTGCTTTCCACAAAACTCGAGGATATGAATGAGTGTGATGCTCCCGAATCAAATAACACTATTGCAAGAGCTGAGCTGACTAGGTACTCACCGAGCACTACGCCCTGAGCTCCTTGAGCCTTTTGTGCGTTGATGTGGTTGACGCGGGCTCGTCCAAATGACTGCTGGGGCTGCCTCATCTGCTGACTGTTGTTGTTGGTGTTGCTGTTGTTGCGGACATGCACTCGGTTGGCACCTGACAGAATTGGTCTTGGTCCATTCACAGAGTTGGAGAAGGTTGAGGCTGCCGGCTTGTTGTTGGCATACGGGCAGTTAGCAATGAAATGCCCTGTCTCTCGGCAGTTGAAACAGGCCTTAACATTGCTGTTGTTGGTGACCTGGCTTGCATTGCTCTGCGGGGCCTTCATGGAGTTCTGGCTCCTGAACTGTGTGTTAGAGGCTTGTGGGGCTGTCACCTGAGACTGAGTCCTATACTGCATTGGAGCCTGAGATCCTGGTGCAGTGTAGCTTAGGCTTCTTGGTTTCTGACAGCGGTCCTGCTGGCGGGCCTTGCTTTCCATAAACTTGCGCTTGTTATCCTTCCTTTCTTCGGTTTTGGCCCTTTCTGTAAGAATGGCCTTGTTCATCAGGGTGTTGAAGTCTGGGTAGATCTGAGGGGTAAGCAGGGTCCGGAGTTCTGGGTTTAATCCCTTCTTGAACATGTCCTGCTTCTTTTCATCATCGTTCACTTCTTCTGGCGCATATCGTGCCAGCTCCATGAACTGATGGGTGTATTCTTCCACTGACATGCTTCCTTGCTGCAGTGCGCGGTACTCATCCGCCTTGCGCTTCATGGTGGCCGAGGGAATATGGTAGCGGCGGAATTCCTTCACAAACTCTTTCCATGTGATAGTGGTGGCATCTTCGGCGGCGGCACAGTAATTCTCCCACCAGGCTAAGGCAGTCCCGGTGAGTTGGTGAGCTGCCAGAAGGACTTTGTCTCGGTCCAGACATTCAAACGGCTCGAGCTTCCTTTGGATCACCTGAAGCCAGTCGTCTGCATCCAAAGGGTTGCTGGATCCAACAAAGGTGGGTGGCTTGGCCCTCAGAAAAGCTGTCAGCTTGTCATTCGTGGTTTGCTCTCGAGGCCGCTTGTCAACGAGGGCATTGGCCAGTGTTTCTAGGATGAGGGTCTGATTGTGGATTGTCTGTGCTAGGTCCCCGAGGGGTGGTGGTGGTGGCAGTGGCCCTTCTACTTGGTTTTCTCCTCTGTCCTGACTTCTTGTTCTTCCTGAGGAGGGTTCTGCCCATTAGGCGGCACTCCCGTGCCAGCGACTGCAGGGTTACGAATGCAGGAGGCCCTCGTAACGCTTCGGGAGGCCATCTATAAATTGGGTAGAGTTTTTGTGAGATTAGATTAAGTGATGTTTAAGTTGTTTAATTCGCATTTTTGAAAAGGCAGAATCTACCTTCTGCCGAAAAAGCACACAACTAACCAGCACACAAGCATAGCAAACAACAAGCACACACAACTTTATTACTGCAAGGGAGGGTACAACACGGGGCAAGGCTAAAACGCGTACTACACGTCCGGGTACAAGTTCACACTTCAGGGTACAACTTAAGCCAAAGGGGCTCGGGAGGGTGCAACACTAGGATGGCGTCGATCATTCTACTCGCGGGGCGATCCTTCTTTTGGGGCGGAGTGTGCGAGTAGTCCTTTCTCGCCGTCCTCTAGGTTTCCATTTGCCAAGGGTTGCGTAGCAGTTTCTCCTTCATCGACGGCAGTAGACCTTTCAGGGTTCTCGGGTGGGGCTTGTGGGATTATCACAAGTGGTCCCCATCCTATGACGGGCGTCCCGAGTAGAACATGGTCTTCCCCAATTGCCGGGACTGGGGTCCCACTTCTGGTCCATTCTTGCATACGCCGGTCCCGGGCTTGCCTGAGGCTCTCCTGAGCAACTGCTTCACTGCTGACCACGGCTGCGGCTCTTGCCTCGGCTTGGGCTGCTCTTACTTGTTGCAGTCTCACCGCGAGCTCTGCTTGCTCGGCTCGATGGGTCTGCTCCCTCAGAATGTTGGCTTGCTCATCAAAGAGCTGATCCAAGGCGGCTAGGTAGGTTGCCACTTGGTACAGAGGGTCCTCTTCATGGCGGCGCCGTTCCAGACTTCACATGCGTGCCTCCCAAACTGGGGTTCTGATGGCCGGCGGAAAGAACCTCATTGGCGTGGGGGCTAGGTGTTCTTCGAAAATCCGGCACAGGTAACGGAGTGCCTTTCTGATGGCCAAAGGATAGGTGTCTTGGTGCCTAAATCCTGTAGCGGTCACTCACCACGGCTGGATGCCAGGGTAGCGATCACTCCTAGCGATGACCAGGATCACCCTGCAGCGGAGGGTACCATGGTGCTCGTACTCTCTGTTGTAGTACCTTGGGCATTCTGTGATGCCAAGGCTTTCCAGGGCGTTGATCAACAGGCTAGGGAAGCCAGGTGCAGCTTGGCAATTGCCCTGGGTCCATCCTTCCTCAGCCATCTGAAAAACATCCGTTTTGCATAAAAACGGTCTGTGGGGTTAAACAGGGTTAGACCTAATGGGAAAGGCTTGGAAAAAGGGGTCTCGCTCCTAGGGTCATGTCCTACGGCCAACCTATGGCTCTGATACCACCTAAAGCGTCCCCTCATAAGAGAAGACTTAAATGTGTTACAAACATCAGTCCCAGGAGGCTGATGACACATTTATTACATCAGATGGTTCATTACCGTACAACTCTACGCGGAAGTGAGCAGAGAAGCGCCACTATCGCGAGGATTACAATCCACACACACGCAACGATATTGAATATAAAAAGAAGGTCATCAGAGTCTTGCGCCACGCGGTAACTCCTGCGGGTCACCCCAATCCACAGGCAAGGCTGGGTGCAGGACGGTACCCTTACTCAATGTCGTCGGGTACAAAGTCTGGATCTTCCTCTGTAAAAATAAAGAATGGGGTGAGTACAAACGTACTTAGCAAGTCCAACCACACCCACGGAGGGGGTATAAACAGAATATAATGCACATGGTAAATAAAGGATAAGGCTAGGGTTTGATTTGCGGAAAGCGATATTTTTATGCAGGGGTTCATTTGAAAGAAAACATTTTCCAAAACCAGTTTTCTTGTACCGAGTAACACGAGGGGTTGATCCACATAGGATCCAAGTTTTAAGCTGCTACTGGACTCCTCATCCACCGTAGCACACGACACACTGCCGGACTCATTTCCAAAACAACTCACGCCAACCCATCCCAAAGTAAACACTGGTTATGTGACCACATCGTAACTCGCCTAGTACCATGGGCACGGCTATTCGAATAGATTCTTAACTCTGTAGAGGTGTGCAACTTTACCCACAAGCGGGGTACCGCAACTCGATCACCTTAGTTTCGGTGCAGATCCCAACAAAGCCATTACCCACCTTAGCTAGACCTGACTAGCCATCACGAGATGCACCAAGGGGTCATTGACCTATCACAGAGGTTGTAACCGGGGCATAAGTCACACAGAGCTAATCCCTTCTCCTTGATCACCCGTTGCTCTCAGCTCTCCTGATGGCTATCAGACTAACTAGTGGGGTTTATGCTAAGCCGTTGCCCATACAATGGTCGAGTGGTTTGCACGATAGTGGAGTTAGGTGAGATGACACATCAACTCGGTCCTTAGTGGTGACAAGATGGATATCTCCCTTTCTTGCCCTGCCACACAGGCACGAGCACAACAAACGGCAAATCACACAGAAATGCCATCCATCCGTCTAGACTTATCTTTCGAAAATTTCCACTTTTATCCCTTCCCACACACGCACACCTTTTCTTTATAAAACAATTTGTATTGTGTATAAGATCCTAAGCACAGTGTTCTAGCAGCGATTAACGTCCAAGCAAAATCAGACATTAATCTAGGTGGTCAAGGGATGGTTATAACAAATCAAGGGGTGGCTATCCAACCATGTTTTCAGCAGGCAAATCATATGCAATTTTGTAAAACAGGCCAATGGGTTGTGTTTATAAAAACTAGAACAAAAGCATGCATCAAAGGATGGGATAGAACTTGCCGTCTTCGAAGCCTTTGGGGAGGTCCTGTCCTTCGGGCTCGGGGTCACGGAACTGGTCCTCGTTCGCTTGCTCCCAGAATTGCTTGTCGACGGGCTCTCCTTTGTTCACACCACAGCCTACGACGCATACAAACAAACACACAATCAAGAAAAAGAAATAAAAGCTTTATCGTTGAGCTCGATTCGGAAATAATTAAGATATGGAGATAGGAGTGATATTTTTGGGGGGTTTCTTAATGGCACAGCCCAAAACTATATTAGAAAAGGCGTGGCAAAGTTTCGGGTCGATCGGAGTTGTTTTGGCGCATGAAATGATAAGTTAAAAGGTTAATTAGGGGTCCGAGGGTCCATTTGCAAATTGTTTTTGGAATGGAAGGGGCTTGGTTGTAATTTCTGGAAAGGTTTGGGTTATTCGGGAAAAGGGTAGGGTCCTATTTATAATTAAGTTTATACAGCGGAGGATTTGTTTGTAAATCTAATAAAGGACAGGGCTTTATTTGCAAAACCCCAAAGGGTGGAAGGGTTCTTGACTAAATAGAATAGAGGGCCGCAGCTCGAGCGGAGGCGGCCCGGGTCAGCTTGGCCGCGACGGCGTGCGGCAGCGGGTGGCGGCGGCTTTGGGCCGGCGACTCAGAGGCGTGGTGACGGTCATGGAGGTGGGGGAGAGCACCGGGGGACTCCGTGGAGTCGATTACTCCGCTCACCTTGGGCTGGGGTGACACGCAGAGGTGGGGCGACGGGAGAGGGCGGCGGCGACCTCTGGAGCTTGGCGTGGCGGCACTGCAGGGCTAGGAAAGAGGCGGCGAGGTGCTGGGGTGGCCGTGGTGGCTTGTGGAGCGGAGGACGGCGCGGGAGGGGGTCCCTTTATAGGGCAAGGGAGGCGGTGGAGCGGTGGTGGCCGGTGGGGAGGCCGGCGAGCGGCACGGGGTGCTTTAATGGCGTCCGCCGCGTTTGCTTGTCGTGGAGCGGCGTGCGGCGGCGAGGACAACAAGACCGCTCGTCTGCGCCGAGCGCTGTGGCACGTGGGGGGGGGGAAGCCGGGCGCTCTGCTTGGCGCGGGCGGCAGTTCTACGGCAGCGAGAGCAGCGGGGTGCCGCACGTGGGATCAGCGGCGGGGCAGGGCTCCAGCGGCGTGCGGCGCGGCGTGCAGCAGCTAGTGTCGCGGCATGGCGAGCTCGGACGTGCGCATGCTTGTGAGCGGGCGCCGCGGCGTGAGCGGCGAGGCCGTTTGTGCGTGCGCGTGCGCGTGAGTGTGGCGGCGTCACGGCTCGGCGAGCGTGCGCGTGTGCCGCGGCGGTTCGCGCGGCGCATCAGCGGTGTTGGCGAGCGGCTTGGCAGCGGGAGTCGTGGCGGGCGGCGCTGCGAGCGGCCTATGCGCGTGGAGCACGCGCGTGCTTGTGCGCGCGCAGCACCGCTTGACGGTGCGGCGAGTGCGCGGGCCAGGGGGGCGGTGTGCGAGCGCAGGGGTAGGCCCGGAGCGGGAAGTGGCCGGGGTGGCGAGCGGGCGTGGCCGCAAGCGGCGTTCGGGGGCACGCGGGAGCGAGCAGAGCAGGAGGGGGGAGCCGGGTCGGCCGGCGCTCGGGAGTAGAGGAAGGGGGGAAGGGAAAGAGAAAAAGAAAAATGGAGAAAAGAAAAGGGAAATGAGGAAAAGAAAATGGAGAAAAAGAAAAGAAAAGGAAAGAGGAAAAGGGAAGAGAGAGAGAAAAAGAGAGAAAGAAAATAGAAAAGGGAAAAAGGGAAGTAAAATGGGGAAAAGAAAAAGGGAAGAGGGAGAGGGGGAGTGAGTGCGCGCCGGAGGCGATCGCGACCGTGGTCGGCCACGCGCGGCGTCGGTCACGCATGCGCGGGCCAGTGGAGGTGGGGCACGCGCGGCGCTTGCGTCCAAGCGGCGCTCAGGTGCACGCGGCAGGGAGGAGGGGGAGGAAGGAGAGAGAGGAAAAAGAGAAGAGAGATTCGCGGCGATGATCGCGACGGGCGGTGAGGAAAAAGAGAGGAGGGTTCGGTCGGCGTTTGAATCCGATGATAGGACAGCGGAAAAACTAGGAGGGGATTAGGGTTTAGGGATAACTGAGTTCAACGATGAAAAAGAGCTTTGAAAAAATATTTTTAGCGTGTGATTTATTTGGTGCATTTTTCTGGTCGTTACATGTACCATCTGATGTAATAAATATGTATCAGCCTCCTGGGATTGATATTTGTAACACATTTAAGTCTTCTCTTATGAGGGGACGCTTCAGGTGGTATCAGAGCCGTAGGACGTGACCCTAGGACCGAGACCCCATTTTTGAATCTTTCCACATTAGGACTTTCCTTGCATAATCCCTTTTCCACGCAAACACCCACCGCTGATTCTTGCCCTGTTCCAGATGGCTGACAATGGATGGAGTGGCGAAATCTGCCACGCAGAGCCCGGCCTTCCTAAGTTATTGCTACTCAGCCTGGAACGCGTCGGAGTTGTGGACCCACCAGAGTACGTCTACCGGGAGTACGACTCCAGGGGCACTTTTCGGTGCGACATGATGATCTTCGTGGGAAAAAGCACCCACTATCCTGACGTGGAACCCTAGTTCATCTCCACCACTGGCTTTCGCTTCCCTGACACCTACCGAAAGGCCGCCCGAAAAGCCCTGCGACGCCTGCGTGTGGTCTACAAGCATCATCTTCAGTGGACTCCTATGGGATTTTTCCCGCCCACTGGAGGAAGAGGACGCTCATGGATTGCCCGAATGAGAGGACTTGGGAGAGAAGAAGAAGATCTAGAAGATACGGTCTCCCACCTATCCATCTACCTCACTGGCCTGGATGAGCTCTACCGCAAACAGGCCACACAACTGAAGCACCAAATCCACAGGGCAGAAAAGGCAATCCAAGAAATAGAGGAACAACAAACAAGAGCCGTACGAGCCAAGTATTCCCTAGCCGCTCTCCAAGCCCAATGGCAAGAACACGAGACTCGCAGAGGAGTAGGTGGGTGGATAGAGGAAGAACCCGAAGAAACCCATTGGGATAGGGGTACTCAGACCGAAGATGATGTGATGGAGCAGTGTCTTCCACCAAAGAAGCGCCCTATTCAGATCGAGGAAGAGTCCCCATAATAGGAGAATAGCACACCTAAGCTAGAACCCCTATTCTAATAATCGTGTATCCATGGAAAACTGTATCCCACCATGTTGTAATAATAAGTACCATCTATCCCCTTTGTACCCAAATATTTGTGCAAAGCTTGATCACCCTATCTTTGTTTTCAGAAGGCTGAGGAAGGATGGACCCAACGCTTTTTCCAAACTGCATCTGGCTTCCCCAGCCTCTTAATCAATGCCCTGGAAAGCCTTGGCGTTACGGAACGCCCAAGGTACTACAGCAGAGAGTACGAGCACCATGGTACCCTCCGCTGCAGGGTGATTCTGGTCATCGCCAGAAGTGACCGCTACCCCGACATCCTGCCATGGCGAGTGACCGCCACAGGGTTTAGGCACTAAGACACCTATCCCTTGGCTGTCAAGAAGGCACTCCGTTATCTGTGCTGGATTTTTGAAGGATATCTTGCCCCCACACCAATGAGGTTCTTCCCTCCGGTCATCAGAACCTCAGTTTGGGAAGCTCGTATGAGAAGCCTGGAACGATGCCGCCATGAAGAAGACCCCCTGTACCAAGTGGCTACCTACCTAGCCTCCTTGGATCAGCTCTTTGACGAGCAAGCTAGCATCCTGAGGGAGCAGACCCATCGAGTCGAGAAAGCAGAGCTCGCGGTAAGACTGCAACAAATTCGGGCAGCCCAAGCCGAGGCAAGAGCCGCAACTGCGGTCAGCAGCGAAGCGGTTGCCCAGGAGAGCCTCAGGCAGGCCCGGGATCGGCATATGTAAGAATGGACCAGAAGTGGAATGCCAGTCCCGGCAATTGGGGAAGACCATGTTCTACTCGGGACGCCCGTCATAGGGTGGGGACCACTCTTGAGAACCCCACAAGCCCCACCCGAGAACCCTGAAGGGACTACTGCCGCCGTTGAAGGGGAAGCTACTGGATAACCCTTGGAAAATGGGAACCTAGAGAACGGCGAGCAAGGACTGCTCGTTCCCCTAGAAGCACACTCCGAAGAAGGCTCGCCCCACGAGTAGCATGCCCCGAAGCCACCCCAGCCCCTTTGGCTTAAGTTGTACCCTTAAGTGTGACCCTATACCCGGACGTGTAGTACGCGTTTGGCCTTGTACCAGTGTGTACCCCCCTTGCAGTAATAAAGTCGTTTGTGCTTGCTAGTTTGTGTGTTTGTTGT
Organism: Panicum virgatum; assembly: GCF_016808335.1. Lineage (NCBI taxonomy): Eukaryota > Viridiplantae > Streptophyta > Magnoliopsida > Poales > Poaceae > Panicum > Panicum virgatum. The sequence goes on from NC_053148.1 coordinate 10,993,153, forward strand.
TAGTTTGTGTGCTTTTCGGCGGAAGGTAGATTCTGCCTTTTCAAAAATACGAATTAAACAACTTAAACATCACTTAATTATAATCCCAATCTCACAAAGACTCTACCCAATCTACAGATGGCTTCCCGAAGCGGTACGAGGGCCTCCCACAACCGGACCCCTGCAGCCGCTGGCACGGTAGGACAACCTAATGGACAGAACCCTCTTCAGGACGAACAGGAAGTGAGCCAGAATGGAGGAGGAAATCAAGGAGAAGTGCCACTGCCACCACCACCACCCCCCTCGGGGACCTGGCACAGATAATACACAACCAGACTCTCATACTAGAAACACTGGCCAACGCCCTCGTCAACAAGCAGCTACGAGAGCAGACCATGAATGACAAGCTGACAGCTTTTCTGAGGACCAAACCACCCACCTTTGCCGGATCCAGCAACCTCTTGGATGCAGACGACTGGCTGCGTGTGATCCAGAGGAAGCTCGAGCCGTTCGAATGCCAAGATCGAGACAAAGTTCTTCTGGCAGCCCACCAACTCACCGGGACTGCCTTAGCCTGGTGGGAGAATTACTGTGCCGCTGCCGAAGATGCCTCCACCATCACTTGGAAGGAATTTGTGAAGGAGTTCCGCCACTATCATATCCCCTCGGCTACCATGAAGCGCAAGGCGGATGAGTTCCGTGCACTGCAGCAAGAAAGCATGTCAGTAGAAGAGTACACCTACCAGTTCACGGAGCTGGCCCGATATGCACCAGAAGAAGTGGACAATGATGAAAAGAAGCAGTACATGTTCAAGAAGGGATTGAACCCAGAACTCCGGACCTTACTTACCCCTCAGATCTACCCGGACTTCAACACTCTAATGAACAAGGCCATTCTCACAGAAAGGGCCAAAGCTGAAGAAAGGAAGGATAACAAGCGCAAGTTTCTGGAAAGCAAGGCCCGCCAGCAGGACCGCTTTCAGAAACCAAGAAGCTTCAGCTACACTGCACCAAGATCTCAGGCCCCAATGCAGTATAGGACCCAGTCGCAGGTGACAGGCCCACAGGCCCCTAACACACAGTTCAGGAGCTAGAACACCATGAAGGCCCCGCAGAGCAATGCAAGCCAAGTCACCACCAACAACAACAATGCTAGGGCCTGTTTCAACTGCCGTGAGACAGGGCATTACATTGCCAACTACCCGTATGCTAAAAACAAGCCTGCTACATCAGCCTTCTCCAACATGGTGAATGGGCCTAGGCCACTAGTATCCGGAGCCAACCGTGTTCCCATCGGCAGCAGCAACAAGAGCAACAACAACAGCCAGCAGCCGTATGGACGAGCCCGCGTCAACCACATCAACGCGCAAGAGGCTCAAGGTGCACAAGGAGTGGTACTAGGTGAGTTCCTAGTTAGCTCAACTCTGGCAATAGTATTATTTGATTCTGGAGCATCACATTCATTCATATCGTCAAGCTTTGCGGATGAGCATAACATACCTACAGTACTACTAAAAATACCCCTATTAACCCGGACGCCTGGAGGTGACATCAAGTGTCAACTAGGCTGTCTACGGGTAAGGATCAATTTAAGTGGGGTAGAATTTCTAGCAGACCTAGTAGTACTTAAGTCTAAGGGAACAGATGTGATCCTTGGAATGGACTGGTTAAGCCTGCACAATACTCTCATTGGTTGTACTGACAAGGTGGTACACCCAACGAACCCAGAAAGAGTACGAGTGACCTGCCATACCCGGGGAAGTGGACCAGACCCGATGGTGTTTAGCATGGAAGCCAAGTTCTTGGAAGAAGTCCTGGTAGTAAACGAATACCCAAATGTTTTCCCTGAAGAACTTCCCGGAATGCCACCAGATAGGGATATAGAGTTTGTCATCGACCTTGTCCCTGGAACCTCTCATATAGCCAAGAGACCCTATAGGATGGTAGCCTCTGAATTGGAAGAACTAAAGAAGCAACTAGAAGAACTACAACGAATTAACTTCATCAGACCAAGCTCGTCGCCTTGGGGAGCCCCAGTCCTATTTGTCAAGAAGAAGGATGGGAGTATGAGGTTGTGTGTAGATTATCGTGCACTGAATGAGGTTACCATCAAGAATAAGTACCCCCTCCCCAGGATTGATGATCTTTTCGATCAGCTAAAAGGAGCCAAGTTCTTTTCCAAGATTGATCTGAGGTCAGGATATTTTCAACTCAAGATTAGAGAAAGCGACATCCCAAAGACAGCTTTTGTCACCCGTTATGGGCAGTTTGAGTTCACCGTGATGTCTTTTGGACTAACTAATGCACCTGCTTATTTCATGAACCTCATGAACAAGGTGTTTATGGATGAGTTAGATAAGTTTGTCGTAGTCTTTATCGACGACATACTTATTTACTCCAAGAGTGTCCAGGAACACGAGTAACATTTGCGGGTGGTGTTGGAAAAGCTGAGAGTACATAAGCTATATGCTAAATTCAGCAAGTGTGAATTTTGGCTTGAGAAAGTGGCTTTTTTTGGTCATATTCTAACCGCAGAAGGAGTAGCAGTGGACCCTGAGAAGGTCGAAGCAGTCTCCAACTGGCAGCAACCGACCAATGTTAGTGAAATTAGAAGCTTTCTCGGATTAGCTGGGTATTATCGAAGATTTATTGAGGGATTCTCCAAGATAGCCCGGCCCATGACAGAGTTGCTTAAGAAGGAAAAAAAGTTCGTCTGGACAGAATCTTACGAAAGGAGCTTTCAGGAATTGAAGAGAAGGTTGACAACCGCTCCAGTACTAACCCTACCGGACATCCATCGGGATTTTGTCATCTATTGTGATGCATCCCGACAAGGATTAGGGTGTGTACTGATGCAAGACGGGAAAGTTGTTGCATATGCTTCCCGCCAGCTCAGGCCTCATGAGCAGAATTACCCAACACATGATCTGGAGTTTGCAGCCGTAGTGCATGCCCTCAAGATTTGGAGACATTATCTAATTGGAAATAGGTGTGAGATCTACACCGACCATAAGAGTTTGAAGTATATTTTCACCCAGCCAGATTTGAACTTAAGGCAAAGAAGGTGGTTAGAACTAGTTAAGGATTATATTGTGGAAATTCATTACCACCCTAGCAAAGCTAATGTGGTAGCCGATGCCTTAAGCCGGAAATCTTATGGACCCAAGGATGCCCATCTGCAGGAAGAAATGGCACGATTGAATGTGCACATTTTCCCTCGAGGTTCCATTCGCAAGATGAGCATTCAACCCACTCTGGAGGGTAAGATCAGAAGGGCCCAAAGTTCTGACAAGGACTTGATGGAAATCCGAATGCAGACTGGGGAAAATAAGGCACCGGACTTTAGAGTGGATAATGAGAGAACTTTATGGTATAAAAATAGGATTTGTGTTCCCCAGAAAGGAGACTTCCGGCAAATAATCATGGATGAAGCCCATAACTCAGCCTACTCCATCCACCCAGAATCCACCAAGATGTATATGGATTTAAAACAAAAGTATTGGTGGAAGGGAATGAAGGCGGATATTGCATGGTTTGTCGCCCATTGCGATACTTGTCAAAGGATCAAGGCCGAACATCAGAAGCCAGCAGGATTGTTGCAACCCCAACCCATCCCGGTTTGGAAATGGGATGAGATACGATACGAATGAACTTTGTAGTGGGTTTGCCCAGAACACAGAAAGGACATGACTCCATATGGGTAATAGTGGACCGACTCACTAAAGCGGCTCATTTCATACTCGTGCGGACCAATTACGGTGGAGAAAAGTTAGCCAAGCTTTATGTGGAAAACATAGTAAGTTGCATGGTGTGCCTAGTAGAATTGTTTCAGATAGAGGGACCCAATTCACCTCTAGGTTTTGCAAAAGTTTGCATAAAGCCATGGGCACCAAATTAGATTTCAGCTCCGCCTATCACCCACAAACGGATGGCCAAACAGAAAGGGTGAATCAGATTATGGAGGATATATTGAGAGCATGTGTCCTTACCTATGGCAAGGATTGGGAGCAGAGTTTGCCCTATGTAGAATTCTCATACAACAACGATCATCAAGCAAGCCTGGGCATGTCACCATTCGAGGCTCTTTATGGAAGAAAATACATAACTCTCCTGATGTGGTCAGAAGTTGGAGAACGTGCCCTAGTCGGACCCGCACTCATAAAAGAAACAGAAGAAAGAGTGGCCCCAGTCTCGACAGAAGAGCTACGCAGACAAAAAGAGACGAGAAATAAGATTCAACACGGGAGAGTTCGTCTACCTTAAAGTTTCACCTGTTCGGGGAACTCGAAGATTTCAAGTACAAGGAAAGTTGGCCCCTCGGTATATTGGACCGTACCAAGTTCTGAAGAAAGCCGGAGCCGTAGCATACCGTCTGGAGCTACCAGAAGGAATGTTAGATATACACCCGGTGTTCCATGTATCCCAACTAAGAAGGTGTTTGAGGGTACCCGAGACAGAACACGTGCCAGTAGAGGCAATAGATTTGCAGCCAGACTTGCGATATCAGGAGATACCAGTCAAGATTCTGGACACTGTCACTGGGAGGACAAGAAACTCTGAGGTACAGATTTGCAGAGTTCAGTGGAGCATACACGGAGTAGAAGAAGCTACATGGGAGCGTGAAGATGCTCTGAAGAAAGAGTTTCCCCATCTGTTTAGGAGCCAGCCGAATCTCGAGGACGAGATTCATTTTAAGTGGGGTAGGTTTGTGACAGCCCAAAAATTTACCAAATTAAATCACGTGCTAAAAAACCAGTCCCGATCTCCCAATCTCCTGAAAAACCAGTCCCGGCATCCAATCACTGTCCCGTCTCCCTGTTCCTCCTCGTCCCGCGCGTCACGCCCGACCGGCGCGCGTGCGCGTCCAGCCGCAGTTGCCGCCGCGATTTCCGCCGTCTCTCTCTCTCTCTTCCCCTTCATCTCCATTTTTTCTTTTTCTTTTTCCTTTTTCCTTTTTCACTCCCTCTCCTTTCCTCCTCCCTCTCCTCTGACGCGCACTCCCGAGCGCCGCTCAGCCCGCCACCGGCCGCTCCCCCGCTCCCATCCATGCGCGTGTGTGCGCGCCTCTACTCGCCTGGCCCGTCGCCGCTGTGCACGCCGAGCCCCCTTGCCACCTCGACGTGCGCCCCGCCCACACGTGCGCACGCGCATCAAGAGGCCGCACCGCTCGCCGCGCCGCCCGTCAACCGCACAGCGCCGCTGCCTCGCCGCCCGAGATGCACTGCTCGCGCACCGCAAATCCCGCCAGCCGCACTACGCCCCGCCATGCCGCTCGAGCCGCGCTGCTCGACGCCGAGCTCCACGACAAGCACAGCATCGCCTGCCCCGCTCGCGCCTGCCCGAGACGTCTTGTCGACCTATGCCAACCTCGCCGCCCACGCCGTCGCTCCACGATGCCGCGCCGGTCCCCACCGCCATTAACACCACCCGAGCTCCACAGCCACCCCTTCCACCGCCTTCAGCAACTATAAAGGGACCCTACACCTCGCCTCCAAGCTCCACAGCCGCCTCTACCACCGCCCAGGCCCTCCCCGAGCTCCCAGCGCCGCCACCACCACCATAGCCGCCGAGCTCCGCCCGCCGCCGTGGAGAGCCGTCCACAGGCCGCCACTGCCCAAGGTGAGCGAGTGAATCGAATCCCCAGGGTCCCCTAGTGCTTTTCCCCCATTCCTTGACCGCCGTCGCACCTCCGGGACGTCGGCCCAGGGCCGCCGCCGCCCGCCGCCCGTCGTGGCCAGGCCGCCTCGGACCACCTCTGCCCGAGCTGCGGCCGGGGATCGACCCCATGAGCCTCCCTCTCTCTTCCCCCCACTCCATGGCTGCCATCGCGCCCCGAGCCGCCGGCCCAGGCGCCGGCGGCGTCGCGCCGCCCCCTCTCCCCTGTTTCTCGGTGGGGGAAGGTGGAAGGAGGGCACTTTTGCCTATACCCCCTGCCTTTCTTTCTATTCCATTAAGAACCCTCCCACTCTCTAGTCCGGTTATTTTCTAGAATTACAATCAAGTCCTTCCACCCTCAAAATTATTTGCAAATAGGCCCCTGAACCCCGGTTTAACCCCTAAACCTCTCTATAACCTATCATTTCATGCGCCAAACAATCTCCGATCGACCTGAAACCTTACCACGCCATTCCTAACATAGTTTTGGCCATGCCATTAGGAAACCGCCCAAAAATATTACTCCTATCTCCATATCTTAATTGTTTCTGATTCGAGCTCAACGATAAAACCTTTATTTCTTTTTTCTTGATTGTGTGCTTGCTTGTGTGCGTCGTAGATCACGGTGTGAACGAGGGAGAACCCGTCGATGAGTAGTACTACAAGCAAGTGAACAAGGACCAGTTCCGCAACCTCAAACCCGAAGGACAGTACCTCGATCAGGACTTCCCGGAAGGCCTTGAGAACGGCAAGTTCAATCTCACCCTTTGATGCATATTTGGTCCCAGTTTTATAAACACAACCTATTGGCCTGTTTTACAAAACTGCATATGTTTTGACTGCTGAAAACATGGTTGGATAGCCACCCCTTGATTTGTTATAATCATTCCTTGACCACCTAGATTAATGTCTGAATGTGATCTGTTTGGACGTTAATCGCTGCTAGAACACTTAGGACCTTAAACACGATACAACTTGTTTTATAAAAAGAAAATGTGTGAGTGTGTGTGGGAAGAAAAAATGTGGAATTTTCAAAAGATAAGTTTAGATGGGATGGATGGCACTTCTGTGTGCATTGCCAAATGGTGTGCTCGTACCTGTGTGGTTGAGCAAGGAAGGGAGATGTCCATCTTGTCACAATTAAGGACCTTGTTGGTGTGTTGTAACACCTCCGGTGTTTAGCGCTGTTTAAACATGCCATTAACATCAAATGACACAGTAAACCCTATTTTGGTGATTACTTAAAAGACGAGTTCCGTTTAAATACACCAAAAAGTCAACTCTCGCACCTTTGCCCAAATGAACTTTTGCCCAACATGAAAGTTGTAGGGTTTGACAAGATAAACAACTTTCGTGTTCAAAGTTTTTCAAGTTACAACATGAAATTTTGAGAAAAACCCCGAAAAATAGTGGGTTCATTTAAACTTGATTCAAATTTTTAACTTTCAAATCGTTGCTCAAACAAAGTTTTGCCTGAAAGGAAAGTTGTAGGAAATTTAATTTTGAACAACTTTCGTGTTCAAAATTTTTCGAGTTTCAATTGAAAAATTCGAGTTTGAACCAAGTCAAACCGCTGACTTTTATTTCTCTCTCCACTCCCTTTCTCTCTCTCCTCTCTCTCTCTCCCTCGCTGACCCTCCCCTCTCTGCTCTGCGTGCGCGCAGACACTTGAGCGCGCCGCCCGCGCGTGCCTCGCTGTGCCGCTGACCGCGGGCTCGCTGCGCTCGCCTGCCGCCGCGCTGCCTCGCCGTGCCGCTGACCCCTCCCTACCCCGCTCGAGTGCGCACGCGCCCGGACGCCGCTCGCTGCTGCCCGCCCGCACGGCACCCTCGCCACCAGAGCTCGCAGTGCCTGCCGCCGCGCCATTACTTCCCCGCCGCCCGGCCACGCCACCACGCTCCCGTCCCCGTCGTTGACCCCGCGCCGCGCTCGAGTGCTCGCCTGCCCCCACTGTGCCATGCTCGAGTGCTGGCACTCCGCGACGACGGCGACGCGACGAGCCGCCGCCCGCGCCCGCCCTTAACTCCTCCCCTGCCGAGCTCCCCTCTGCAGCCCTCTCCTCCCCATTTTGCTTCGTCATCCCGCGTTCCCGCTCCTTTCCTCTCCCTTCCACCCCAAGCCCAGCCCCCACTCCGCTCCCCGCGCCCTGGAACGCCGCCGCCCACGCCATTGCCGCCGCCGAGCACCGCCTCACCGCGGAGCCCCCACCTCCGGCCTCCCTCCGCCCCAAAGGAGCCCGGGAACGGGATCCCCACCTCCCCTTGGTGCTCACCGGCCCCCTCCTCCGTCCGCTCCGACCACAGAAGCTCGCCGTGGCAGAGCCGCCGCCAGCGCCGCCCGCCACGGAACCCCCTGCTCCGCCCCTCCCCGACTCCAATCAACCCCCGAGCTAGCTTCCTCATGGCGCCGTGAAGCTCCTCGGCCTGCTCTTGCCCCTCCTCTCGCGCCGGACTGCCGCCGTCGCAGCTCGCCACCGCCGCCGGCCGTGTTGCTACGCCGCCATCCCTGCTCCTAGATGCAAGTTTACATTTCCTTTTTTTTTGTTTTGAAAATCAGCAAACTTGTAAATTCATTTTAAAATCGTAGAAAAATCATAAAAATTAAAACTCAACTGTTCTGAGTTTCTTGTGACTATATCTACTACTTTCGTGTCATGCACTTTTTCTTTTGCTCAATAGTTTTTACTTCAATTAAAATACAAAGAAAATGTACTTTATATTAGATCTCGAGTTACAAGCATGAGTTGTTAGCCATTTTTGGTCAGTGGGGTACATGTTAGATGTATAGTCTTGTGTAAAAGTTTCGTGTACAGTTGACATGCCTAACTATCAGTTTCTATAAATCTTGATGTATGCCTAGGAGGGATAGTTTTATTTATTCAAGTTGTTATGATATGTTTCATGGGTTAAAACTTTTACAGTACTGGTATGTTAGTTCCCAGAGTCTAAAGAAAAAGTTTAAGAAATTTTAGTTAAGTCAATCTGGAACAAATAATTTTTGGTGAGGATAGATACTTTAAATCAGTAAAAATAGTTTCTTTACATGAAAAATTCTAATAATTTTTCTAGGAATTAAATTTGAGTATATAACCATGCTGGTAAAAGATGAGGCTCTGTAACTTGCTATAACAGTCTGTAGAATTTAATTTTGATCCATGCAGATACACTTTGTACTATTTTTCGTGCCCTGTACCAAGCTTGTTTGATTGTGAAAAATTTACGGAAAGCTCACCTTTAGGTAGGCAACACTCAGTTAAAATTTCGTTACCATAACTTGCATAGTTTGATCTGTAAAATTCATTTTTGTTTTTGTGGTAGCTGTTGATTTTATTTTTTTCATGGTTAATAGGCTGCATGAAATGGGCTGGAAATTTCACAGTAGGAAAGTTACTCAGATATGTACCTTGCATAAAAATTTCAAACCCAGAATCTCTGTGTAACTTTAATTATGATAAGAACATGCTTAACCTAGTAATAAATGAGAAAAATCATTCTTTTGCTGCATAGGGAGAAAAAGGTAAAATCCACCCTAGTTACTTTGTGACGCCAGATATAACGATTATTACTCTATAAATGATTGCCCAAAATGATGTAACAGAATATTTGCAAATCATCTTAAGTTGCGTTGGATTACAACTCTATATTGAAGAATTGAATAAATCGTTATCACTAAAGTAACTCATGCTTATGCATTTCGTATAGATTCGACTACTCTCCCCGACGGTACGTACGAGTTGGTGCCGGAGTCCGAGAGTGAGCAGCATGAAGCTCAAGTGAATCTAACTGAAGTCACTGAAGACCTGAACCAGAGTTCAGAAGGGCCCAAGGCTAGCTCCGCTCAGGAAGGCAAGCCCCGGAGCATGTTCTACCTATTTTAATTTATGCAACTATTCATCTTCCTATTTATTTGTGCATTTAAGTTGTAGGAATTGTTTGGAACCTTAGTTGCATGATCCTAGGTACCTATGTTTGAACACTAGTATGTGTAGGTCGCTAGTTGGCTATGCTAATGGTTCGGTAGAAGTCGAGTGATTTCCTGTCACTCGCGAGCTCATAGGAGTTGAATGCTTACTACACACTGCAATATAAGGTTTACGGGCGGGGTTGTTGTACTCGTGATACCCCGTCTGTTTAGCAAAAATGGATAAGGCCACGGTGTGTGGTAGTGGTGGTTAAGCGTTTGAACGTACTAACCACATGCCGAGAATATGGTAATCGGTAAGCTTAAGTACCTGATGGAACCGGCCGTGGAACATACTCCCCACGGTCTGGTCTATAGTCACGCACGGGTGCAGGGCACCCTAGGGCGGTGGGCCTGTTCCATGCCCGGGGAAAAAGGGAAAAAGTCGCGTGGGTGATTGCATTCCCCATGCGTGTGTTTAGGTCTACCTGGCCAGGTTAACAAATTCGATTCGAATCGTCCGTCTCTCACGAATATTGAGACTGCTTAACCCTTTTGGCACATAGAGTAAGAAGTGGAACAATGATGATGAGAAATATGGTTGAATGATGAAAAATAATTGTTTTTCACCATGTATGCTTTAGGATAGATGCTAATGTAGAATGGTTAATCAAACTAGAACTTGAAAGCTAAGATCGGAAAATAAGGAATTACTCTTTATTGCTTTTCAGCAAAGACAAACCCCTCAAGCCAAAAGCCTTGCATGTCTAGTTAGAGGGCTAATTATATCCTAGTCGGGTAAGCCTTGCTGAGTATTAGTATACTCAGCCTTGCTTGTGGCTCAATTTTGTTTCAGGTGATACTTTTGAGGACATGATTGCTAGTTTGACTTGTGTAAGGATCACCGGGGTGTCCGACCCTAGAGGGGGAGGGGGTGAATAGGGTCGCTAATCGCTTTTCTATCCTAGGGCTCAATCTAAATGCATAAGATAAACCTAACACGTCCTACACATGCTAGTTATGACTAAGGTTTATCTATGCTACCCTCTACTTACCCCAAAAGACTTGCAACCTATAGTCAATCCTAATCAAACTAACTAGGAAAGTAAAGGTAAGCAAGAAAGAGTAAATGCGGAAACGTAATGCGGTAAGTAAAGCGGTAAGGGAGAGGATATGCAAACTCCCGTGAAGACACCAAGACACACGATTTAACGTGGTTCGGTTAGGACACCAAAGTCCCTCCCTACGTCCACGGCCACTTGCTCACAAAGAACAAGTGTGATACCGAGTCTCTTCGCTCGATCACCGTCTTGCCACGCTTCCAAGGCTCCCGACAAGCAAAGGCTAAGTGACACCAAGTCACAAAGACGAGGTCACCGCCACCGTCTATCTCGAAGCGTCACCACGGCACCGTCTTCACTATCTTGGAGCTTTAACACCAAGTAGGGGCCTCCTTCCCCGCACAAAGTGTCGTTGCCACTCCACACCAAGTCGGAGGGTCACACGACGAGTACAAGTGTTTGCTTGCCGCAGCAAGACTTCTCTCAAGGGAGCTCTCGCAAGAACTAATCCCTAATCAAGCACTAAGCACTCTAACAAGTGTGCTTAAGCCTATATGATGTACAATGAAGCTCTATGGTGGTTGGAGATGATCTTTAGCTCTAGTATACTTCTTTGAACTCCAGCACACTCAAATGGTGCGGCCTTGGGGGTATATATAGGCAGCACAAGCAAATATAGCCGTTGGAGAAAAGCTGCCAGAAATGTGCTTAACACCGGTTAATCCGATGCTCCCCAAAACGCCATCGTCGGTTTAACCGGTGATACTAAACTGCCCACTGAAAACTAGCCGTTACGTGTACGGGCAATCAACCGACGCAATCGACCGGTGTATGTAATGTTAGCGTCGGTTTAACCGGTGAGTGCAACTGTCCTCTGATCCTTGAAAAACAAACTCTCTGGACAACTGCACCGACGCCATTAACCGGTGCATCATCGGTTCATCCGATGTATGCATTTTCCTTGGTCTGCTTCTGCCATTGCACCGACGTATTCAAACTTCCTATCGTCGGTTCATCCGGTGCCAAACCCTAGCCCACAGGCCATCTCTGTCATTGCACCGATGAGTACATTTTGCCTTACGTCGGTTTAACCGGTGATACTAAAACTCCCAGACGTGCTCAAGTCAATGCACCGACGTGTGTAATTTGCTTGGCGTCGGTTCAACCGGTGACTTGATTTCTTTTAGGTTTCAGGGCGCTGCCCTGAGACCCGCGAGGGGCGGCTCCCCCTCGACCCCCGTCCGCTAACCGGGTAGCGGAACCCCCGTAGGGGCGGCCCTTCGGGCCTAGCTTCGCCTCTCTTCTCTTTGTCATCACTTGAACCTAAAAGCCTGAGTATATCATCTAAGCAAACACATTAGTTCAAGTGTTGCGTGTGTCATCAATCGCCAAAACATTATATTGAAATATGGCATGAGAGGCCATTTTCGCTACAACTTGGCCGTGTGTTTTACCGCCTGGTTGGTCGGTGGAGTGGGATACGACTCCGGCCAACAATGTCAATGCCGAGTGATGTCATGTACGGGCTTCATCGTGACATCATGTATCGTCGTTTAGAACTCATTTTATTTCCGCTGCAATGAACTCTGAACTGCTTTCTTTTCGAACTTCAAATACCTTTCGGAGATTTCGAAACTGGTTTGTAATAATTAAGTTAAGACTCTGTAATGTAATGTATCTATGAAATGTTGTACTCTCTGGACTCACCTTCGTGTGGGTTGCATGTAAGCTTTGGGTTCGATCGACGCTCAGGTGGATTCTTCGGGACTTTACCCGACAGCACTGCCGAATTACTCCGTTTGAAGTGCGTGTTAGCCGGGATTATCTTTAATATGATGGTTAGCGCACTTGAGCCGGATTAATTAGGGCGGTGCTGCCACAGCTGGTATCAGAGCCGAACAAAGCGCACACCTGAGAGTGCGACTAGATTTTAAAAGTTTTACTTAAAACTTAGCCACATAATCGCGTTTGGTAAATATGTTGGTTCGTTAAGGATTGTGTATAGTACGTAAAGCCCTAGGGAATATTATGGGAGTTTTTAGGTGGCTATCTAACCTATGGTTTATTTATAACTGACTTCCAGCACATTTCTTCTGTACTTTAAATTCAGCACTTTACATTATGTAACGACGCACCTACGCTAAGGTAAGACGGTAAGAATCCTTAGTCAACTGAGAGAGTTTGACCTTCCCGTCGGTGATGCGAGCCGAACGCTGCCCTCAAGCAGTGGCTTACTTGAGGTGCTGCCAATATATCAACTATTAGTTGGCTATATTGGGAGTAAAGTATACTCAGTCAGCTGAGGGAGTCTGACCTTCCCGTCGGTGATGCGAACCGAACGCTGTGCTCAAGCAGTGGCCTACTTGAGCTGCTGTCAATATACCGACCATCGGTCGATTATATTGGGAGTAAAAAGAAACCGTGAATACGTCATCTCGGTAGCGTATGAGCGCTGTCCATGCAGTGTTGGACGCATGGATGCCACTTCTATAGTGAGCGGTAATGTATGGGGACGCTTTCATGTGTGCTGACATGAAAGATTCAATGAATATATCTGTCAATTTTCTGCAGGTACACTAACCGTGATTACGTAAGTTAAGCACGGTTAGAACTCGGCTAGAAATATATATATAGGGAGAGACGTAAATTGTGTCATGCCACCGGTGCTAACCCCGTAAGTCCAAAACTATTTGGCAATTGTTTTCCTTGGGAGGACGAATAGGTCGTGCATGCATCATACTCATATAATTGAAAGCCACTGAAAATAGATGTGGGTTAGTCAGCAAGGTTAAGGTTTGCACGTGAGCACGGTTCATCTTCTCTAAATTAAGGTCTATCTAGAAATCGGTCATTTCTGCTATACCCTGGAAGATGGATTTAATTGACATGGTTGATGACTCCATCTGTAGAAGTGCCAGTGGATGATTTTGCCCCAAAACTTGTCTACTAGCAAATTGAGGATTTTTCGACTTGTATACATTGGGGTACACTAGAAACTTTGACACCCTGTTTTTCTGTCAGCTTTGAACACCTGTGTTGCACGAATTTTTAGGCCTTCCTAGAGATGTTTTATGTAGATGTGTTCAACACAAAACTTGTGCCCAATTTACTCACCAAGCTTCTGTAAAAATTTGGTGATTTTAGGCTTAGTGGTTTGTTCTCAGCACTCAGTTTACTAGCTCTCTGGTCACTGAAAATTCTGGGCTGACAGCAAAGCAAACTATAAGGATAAGACCTTCTTAGGCTCTGATCTAGCTATTGAGTTGACTAGAAAAGTTGTGCCTAAGAACCTAAGGAATATTCCTGTAAATTTTGAGAATTTTTAGAGCTATGTGCTTCCCGTTATACTCGTTTTCGTGCACTACCCAAAATCTGTTTTAGCCATCACTCACTTGTGCATATCTATTTGTACAGATGGCTGCCCCTGCTCTCCTGGTGTTTGATGAGGATGGGCGTGCACACTCCGAGTGCACACACTGGCAGGGTTTTCCCTCCATTCTTTGGGAAGTGATGCGCGATGCCGGATATCCCAGTCCCCCGTGCTATGTGGGCGAGGAGTTCCATGAGATGGGAGTTGCCCGCTGTCGCGTGCGCATGACTCATGCTCCCCACCCTTTTCCAGTTCACTGGGCTTCCTTGGAACTGGAGGTAGTTGGGCACCGTCTGGTGGACACTTGGGAGATTGCAGCCATGACAGCACTCAACAAGTTTTGTGAAAAGAATTATGCAGCTGTCACACTAGCTCCTATTGGCCTCTTCCCAGCGGAGCAGCCCAATGACCCTAACTGGCTTAGTCGGGTCGGACACACTGGGTACCTTCAGCAGAACAGAGCTGCAGAGACTATCTCCATGTCAGTGAAGTGCATGAATGCACTCTACCGCTTGCAGACTTTACAGGCCCAGGCCATGACCCAGATCATTGCTTCTGCACGGACCAGCCATGAGATAGTGATTGCTAAGAATGAGCAGATCAGGGATCTTGATGCCCATGTTGGCCAACTTGAGAGCCTAATTGTGGAGCGTGATGTTCTCTTGGACGGAAGGGACGCTGACTATGCACTTCTGGAGCAGCAGTTCACCGCCCAATAGGTTCAGCTGAATGCTGCCTTTGATCACATTGAGATGTTGGAGGCTCAGCAGGCCCAGCCCGAGGCCATGGAGGAGGAGCCCCAGGAGGTTCAGGGTATCTCAGGACTTGACACTACGTCTGGAGTGCCCCTGCCACCACTTCCGGGAGCTCACTCTCCAGTGAGGAGCGAGTCTTCCGTCAACAACCTGGACGACTTTTAGATGATGTCTTAAGTAGTCTTTCGCGCATACTTCTCTATAGGGTAGCCTAACTTTGGATGGTGATGTAATAGGCTAACTAAGAGTTGAGTACCTCGCTTTTGTAAAAGAGTACCACTCATATGTAAAAGTACCTTAATCGCTTAGGCTTTGGCTAAGAACTTGATGGATGGTTGTAATAGTTTCATTGCAGTTGAATCGATCGCTGTAAAAACTTGTCTAAATTTTTATCCATGATTCTTTGCATTTCTGGGCTGTGTGTTGAATACCAAAGTTGTTGTAAATTTCATGATCTAGCTTCTCACAAAATTTCAGCATCATTAGACTTGTGTGCCGAAAGTTATGGCCAGAACAGTGTACTTCGGCCTGCTGAAACGCAAACTGGACAGAGCGGCAGAAATTGCATTTTTCGCCCACCTTAACTGTCGATTTAGCCTTGGAGTTGAATATCAAAGTTGTAGTATGATAAATTATCTATCTACTATAAAATTTTGGGCACATTTCGATGAACAGAGTGCAAGTTATGGGTTTTCTTGTAACAAGCAGCGTTGCTGCCCCTGTTGTTATCATACTCGTTCCAATTGTACTTTTCCGCGCTTACCCTTCTGTACTTGGGGAAGTCATATGTCACCCTACTAATGAAAGAATTTGCCATTCCAGATGGTGGGAGTGACCCGTGGCAACCCTGAGGGTTTCGGGGACGCGAATGGTAGCAGCTCGCAGCGACCGCCACCACCGCCACCCAACTTTGCGGAATATCTGGCCGCCCAAACCGAGTTACTCCGTCAACTCGTCCAGGGACAGCAACAACAGCAATAGCAGCGGGGTGGACCCAAAGTTCATCAACCTCAAGCTGCTGGTTACCCGGAATTCTTGGCAACTCAGCCCCCTCTGTTCAACAAGACAGAAGAGCCACTGGATGCGGATGCTTGGATTCGCACAATTGAGTCCAGGTTTTCACTACTTCTAGCACCATGCTCAGAGCAAAACAAGGCTCGCTTTGCCGCGCAACAGCTTCGCGGTTCAGCACGTCTTTGGTGGGATAACTACCTTGGCATGCTCCCAGCTGATCACGTTGTCACTTGGGATGAATTCAAGGCTGCATTCAGGGGTCACCATATTCCAGAAGGACTCATGGATAGGAAGCTGAATGAGTTCCTGGCTCTTACTCAAGGGACACGTACAGTTCTCCAATATGCCCAAGCTTTCAACAATCTCTGTCAGTACGCGGGCCATCATGCTGACACAGATGTTAAGAAGCGTGATCGTTTTCGTAGAGGCTTAAACACCAAGCTCAAGGAACGACTAAACCCCATTAGGGTAGACACATACAACGAGCTGGTTAATCTCGCACTCACTCAAGAAGACTGTATCATGGCTCACCGTGCTGAGAAAAAGAGAAAAGCGCCAGCTGGACCCTCTAGTGCGCAGCCACAGAGGTATCGCGTAGTGCATAATGTTGCACCCCAGATTCCTCAGAAAACCCCTCAGTCAGGGCGTTGGGTTATCAGGCCTCCACTGCAGCAGAGCGTTGCACGTTTCCCTGTTCCTCAGTTAACTGGCCCAAGGCCAACTGCTCCACCGCCAGCCCGTCCAAGTGAGGGAAATCGTTGCTTCAATTGTGGGAGCTCAACTCATTTCGCCCATGAGTGCCCGCAACCCAAGCGACAAAACCAAGGCCAAGGCTTTAATCAGAACAACAAGAACAAGGGCAGAAGGAAAACTGTTCAGGTCAAGCAAGGGCGTATCAATTTCACCACTCTTGCAGAACTTCTTGAGGGCGCACCAGTGATGACGGGTACATTTTCTATCCACAACAAGCCTGCAGTTATATTATTTGATTCTGGTGCATCGCATAGCTTCATTGGTGCAAAATTTGGTGCAAAAGTGGGTTTGGATTTTATTCACACAAAAGGGTCATACATGATATCAACCCCCGGGGGGTAAAATTGCTTCGAATCAAATAATACGACTTGTGCCAATCAAGTTGGGTAGCCTAATCATCAACACCGACCTTATACTCCTACCGCTTGAGGGTAAAGATATCATCTTGGGGATGAATTGGATGACTCAGCATGGGGTTATAATAGATATTCCCGCCAGAGCGGTTGAACTAAATTCACCAAAATACGGAGCCACTACTCTCTATTTACCCTTCCGAGAGTGTGTCAATTCTTGTGCATTTGCCATGAGCACATCCAACCTAGAAGAAATTCCTGTGGTATGCGAGTACACCGATGTGTTCCCGGATGACTTGCCAGGAATGCCACCAGATAGAGAGATTGAGTTCGTTATTTCACTACAACCAGGCACTGCCCCTATCTCAAAGAGGCCATATAGAATGCCACCTAAGGAGTTGGCCGAGTTAAAAATCCAACTTCAAGAGCTTCTAGACAAAGGCTTCATTCGCCCCAGTGCATCACCTTGGGGTTGTCCGGCCCTCTTTGTAAAGAAAAAGGATGATAGTTTGAGGTTGTGTGTGGACTACCGACCTCTCAATGTGGTGACAATCAAAAACAAATATCCCCTTCCCCGCATTGATGTTCTCTTCGATCAACTGGCTGGAGCTAGAATTTTCTCAAAGATTGATCTTCGCTCCGGCTATCATCAGATCAAGATTCGTCCATGTGACATTCCTAAAACCGCCTTCTCCACGCGATATGGACTATATGAATATTTAGTCATGTCTTTTGGTCTCACAAATGCCCCTGCCTACTTCATGTATCTCATGAACTCGGTATTCATGCCTGAGCTCGACAAGTTCGTCGTGGTGTTCATTGATGACATCCTTATTTATTCCAAGAATGAGGAAGACAATGCTAAGCACCTGCGCATTGTTCTCCAATGTCTTCGGGACCATCAGCTCTATGCTAAATTTTCCAAGTGTGAATTCTGGCTAGATAGTGTGAAATTCTTGGGCCAAACTATTTCCAGCGAAGGCATAGCCGTGGATCCTAGCAAAGTGCAAGAAGTGATGGACTGGAAACCTCCTACCTCCGTTCATCAAATTCGCAGTTTTCTTGGTTTAGCCGGATATTATCGCCGATTCATTCCGGATTTCTCCAGAATTGCTAAGCCAATGACTGAACTATTGAAGAAAGGAGTAAAATTTGTGTGGGATGAAAAATGTGAAAAGGCTTTCCACACCCTAAGGGAGCAGTTGACTACAGCACCTGTCTTAGCTCAACCTGATAATACCAAGTCCTTTGACGTATATTGTGACGCGTCGGGTACTGGTCTTGGTTGTGTGCTCATGCAAGACAATAAGGTTATTGCTTACGCGTCACGAGCTCTTCGACCCCATGAGCAGAATTATCCTACTCACGACCTTGAATTAGCAGCTGTTATTCATGCTCTAAAGATATGGAGGCATTATCTTATGGGTGCTCATTGCAATATCTACACCGATCACAAAAGTCTCAAATATATCTTCACTCAAGCTGACCTAAATATGAGACAAAGACGGTGGCTAGAATTAATCAAGGATTATGATCTTGAGGTGCACTATCACCCAGGCAAGGCTAATGTTGTAGCAGATGCACTAAGTCGCAAAGCTCATTGCCATTGCCTATCCGTGGAATCCTATTCGGAAACCCTCTGTCATGAGATGAGGAAGCTCCAGTTGGAAATGATTCCCCAAGGCACATTAGATCACATCTCAGTTGAACCAACTCTTCATGATCAAATCATTATGGCCCAGTTACATGATAAAGGTGTGGGGATCATTAAACAAAAACTCTCTCAAGGAGAAAGGAAGTATAAGTGTTTTCGTCAGGACCATAACGGAGTCCTATGGTTTGAAAGTCGTTTAGTTGTTCCGAAAAATCATGATCTTCGGAAGCAAATTCTCGACGAGGCACATCTTTCCAAATTTTCTATTCACCCGGGCAGTACCAAGATGTATCAAGATCTTAGGCAAAATTTCTGGTGGACTAGGATGAAAAGGGAAATTGCTAAATATGTCTCGAAATGTGACACCTGCCAGAGAGTCAAAGCCAGCCACTTGAGAGTAGCCGGTTTGCTTCAACCTCTGCCTATCCCATCATGGAAATGGGAAGACATAAGTATGGACTTCATTGTTGGATTACCCAACACATCCCAGAAGCACGATTCCATTTGGGTTATCGTGGATAGACTAACCAAGACGGCACATTTCAATCCAGTACATACTACTTACATTGCCAAGAAGTATGCTGAGATCTATCTCGATCGCATTGTTTTCTTGCATGGGGTACCCAAGACAATCATTTTTTATCATGGGACACAGTTTGTTGCACGTTTTTGGGAACAGTTGCAAGCATCTCTGGGGACAAAATTAATTCGAAGCTCAGCTTATCACCCACAAACTGATGGACAAACTGAGAGGGTAAACCAAATCCTGGAGAACATGTTAAGAGCTTGTGTCATCCATTATGACAAGAGTTGGGACAAATGTCTAGCTCTAGCGGAGTTCTCATACAACAATAGTTACCAAGAGAGTTTGAAAATGGCACCATTTGAGGCCTTATATGGTCGACGGTGTCGTACCCCTTTAAGCTGGTCGCAAGTCGGAGAACGAGTGGTATTTGGGCCCGATCTCGTAACAGAGGCAGAAGAGAAGGTGAGGGTAATACAAGAGAATTTAAAGGCCGCCCAGTCTAGGTAAAAGAGTTATTTTGATAAAAGGAGAGACCCTTTGCAATTTGAAGTGGGTAATCATGTCTATCTTCGCGTCTCGCCAACCAAGGGTGTGCAGAGATTCGGAGTAAAGGGCAAATTAGCTCCCCGATATGTTGGCCCTTATGAAATCATTGAGATTTGTGGACCCGTAGCCTATAGACTACGACTTCCTCCTCGACTGGCAGCAGTACATGATGTTTTCCATGTTTCTCAACTCAAGAAATGTGTTCGGGTTCCCACCGAGATCATTGAACAAACAGAAATATTGGTAGAACCAGATCTCTCTTATGTCGAATACCCTATCAAGGTTCTTGATCAAAAGGAAAGGGTCACTCGAAGAAAAGCAGTTAGAATGTACAAGATTCAATGGAGTCACCATACCGAAGAGGAAGCTACCTGGGAAACTGAAAGCTACCTAAATCAAAATTTCCCCGGTTTTCTGAATTCAACTGGAGATACACCTCTTTCCTGCACTTAGCTTGCTTATCTGAATCTCGGGATGAGATTCTTTTAAGGGGGGGTAGGCTGTAACACCTCTGGTGTTTAGCGCTGTTTAAACATGCCATTAACATCAAATGACACTGTAAACCCTATTTTGGTGATTACTTAAAAGCCGAGTTCCGTTTAAATACACCAAAAAGTCAACTCTCGCACCTTTGCCCAAATGAACTTTTGCCAACATGACAGTTGTAGGGTTTGACAAGATAAACAACTTTCGTGTTCAAAGTTTTTCAAGTTACAACATGAAATTTTGAGAAAAACCCCGAAAAACAGTGGGTTCATTTAAACTTGATTCAAATTTTTAACTTTCAAATCGTTGCTCAAACGAAGTTTTGCCTGAAAGGAAAGTTGTAGGAAATTTAATTTTGAACAACTTTCGTGTTCAAACTTTTTAGAGTTTCAATTGAAAAATTCGAGTTTGAACCAAGTCAAACCGCTGACTTTTATTTCTCTCTCCACTCCCTTTCTCTCTCTCCTCTCTCTCTCTCCCTCGCTGACCCTCCCCTCTCTGCTCTGCGCGCGCGCAGGCACTTGAGCGCGCCGCCAGCGCGTGCCTCGCTGCGCCGCTGACCGCGGGCTCGCTGCGCTCGCCTGCCGCCGCGCTGCCTCGCCGCGCCGCTGACCCCTCCCTACCCCGCTCGAGTGCGCACGCGCCCGGACGCCGCTCGCTGCCGCCCGCCCGCACGGCACCCTCGCCACCAGAGCTCGCAGTGCCTGCCGCCGCTCCATTACTGCCCCGCCGCCCGGCCACGCCACCACGCTCCCGTCCCCGTCGTTGACCCCGCGCCACGCTCGAGTGCTCGCCTGCCCCCACTGTGCCATGCTCGAGTGCTGGCACTCCGCGACGACGGCGACGCGACGAGCCGCCGCCCGCGCCCGCCCTTAACTCCTCCCCTGCCGAGCTCCCCTCTGCAGCCCTCTCCTCCCCATTTTGCTTCGCCATCCCGCGTTCCCGCTCCTTTCCTCTCCCTTCCACCCCAAGCCCAGCCCCCACTCCGCTCCCCGCGCCCTGGAACGCAGCCGCCCACGCGGAGCCCCCACCTCCGGCCTCCCTCCGCCCCAACGGAGCCCGGGAACGGGATCCCCACCTCCCCTTGGTGCTCACCGGCCCCCTCCTCCGTCCGCTCCGACCACCGAAGCTCGCCGGGGCAGAGCCGCCGCCAGCGCCGCCCGCCGTGGAACCCCCTACTCCGCCCCTCCCCGACTCCAATCAACCCCCGAGCTAGCTTCCTCATGGCGCCGTGAAGCTCCCCGGCCTGCTCTTGCCCCTCCTCTCGCGCCGGAGTGCCGCCGTCGCAGCTCGCCACCGCCGCCAGCCGTGCTGCTACGCCGCCATCCCTGCTCCGGCCATCCCCGTCGACCACATCACCCACCCCTAGGTAGAGCTCGGTGAGCTCTCACCCCTGGACACCATCCCCGCCGCCGGCGAGCCTGTTCTTGGCTCCGGCCAAGGGCATATCTGTGAGCCCCCAAATTGTTCCAGGGGCCTAGATGCAAGTTTACATTTCCTTTTTCTTTTTGTTTTGAAAATCAGCAAACTTGTAAATTCGTTTTAAAATCGTAGAAAAATAATAAAAATTAAAACTCAACTGTTCTGAGTTCCTTGTGACTATATCTACTACTTTCGTGTCATGCACTTTTTCTTTTGCTCAATAGTTTTTACTTCAATTAAAATACAAAGAAAATGTACTTTATATTAGATCTCGAGTTACAAGCATGAGTTGTTAGCCATTTTTGGTCAGTGGGGTACGTGTTAGATGTGTAGTCTTGTGTAAAAGTTTCGTGTACAGTTGACATGCCTAACTATCAGTTTCTATAAATCTTGATGTATGCCTAGGAGGGATAGTTTTATTTATTCAAGTTGTTATGATATGTTTCATGGGTTAAAACTTTTACAGTACTGGTATGTTAGTTCCCAGAGTCTAAAGAAAAGTTTGAGAAATTTTAGTTAAGTCAATCTGGAACAAATGATTTTAGGTGAGGATAGATACTTTAAATCAGTAAAAATAGTTTCTGTACATGAAAAAATCTAATAATTTTTCTAGGGATTAAATTTGAGTATATAACCATTCTGGTAAACGATGAGGCTCTGTAACTTGCTATAACAGTCTGTAGAATTTAATTTTGATCCATGCAGATACACTTTGTACTATTTTTCATGCCCTGTACCAAGCTTGTTTGATTGTGAAAATTTTATGGAAAGCTCACCTTTAGGTAGGCAACACTCAGTTAAAATTTCGTTACCATAACTTGCATAGTTTGATCTGTAAAATTCATTTTTGTTTCTAGCAGTAGCTGTTGATTTTATTTTTTTCATGGTTAATAGGCTGCATGAAATGGGCTGAAATTTTCACAGTAGGAAAGTTACTCAGATATGTACCTTGCATAAAAATTTCAAACCCAGAATCTCTGTGTAACTTTAATTATGATAAGGACATGCTTAACCTAGTAATAAATGAGAAAAATCATTCTTTTGCTGCATAGGGAGAAAAAGGTAAAATCCACCCTAGTTACTTTGTGACGCCAGATATAACGATTATTACTCTATAAATGATTGCCCAAAATGATGTAACAGAATATTTGCAAATCATCTTAAGTTGCGTTGGATTACAACTCTATAGTGAAGAATTGAATAAATCGTTATCACTAAAGTAACTCATGCTTATGCATTTCGTATAGATTCGACTACTCTCCCCGACGGTACGTACGAGTTGGTGCCGGAGTCCGAGAGTGAGCAGTGTGAAGCTCAAGTGAATCTAACTGAAGTCACTGAAGACCTGAACCAGAGTTCAGAAGAGCCCAAGGCTAGCTCCACTCAGAAAGGCAAGCCCCGGAGCATGTTCTACCTATTTTATTTATGCAACTATTCATCTTCCTATTTATTTGTGCATTTAAGTTGTAGGAATTGTTTGGAACCTTAGTTGCATGATCCTAGGTACCTATGTTTGAACACTAGTATGTGTAGGTCGCTAGTTGGCTATGCTAATGATTCGGTAGAAGTCGAGTGATTTCCTGTCACTCGCGAGCTCATAGGAGTTGAATGCTTACTACACACTGCAATATAAGGTTTACGGGCGGGGTTGTTGTACTCGTGATACCCCGTTTGTTTAGCAAAAATGGATAAGGCCGCGGTGTGTGGTAGTGGTGGTTAAGCGTTTGAACGTACTAACCACATGCCGAGAATATGGTAATCGGTAAGCTTAAGTACCTGATGGAACCGGCCGTGGAACATACTCCCCACCGTCTGGTCTATGGTCACGCACGGGTGCAGGGCACCCTAGGGCGGTGGGCCTGTTCCATGCCCGGGGAAAAAAGGGGAAAAGTCGCATGGGTGATTGCATTCCCCATGCGTGTGTTTAGGTCTACCTGGCCAGGTTAACAAATTCGATTCGAATCGTCCGTCTCTCACGGATATTGAGACTGCTTAACCCTTTTGCCACATAGAGTAAGAAGTGGAACAATGATGATGAGAAATATGGTTGAATGATGAAAAATAATTGTTTTTCACCATGTATGTTTTAGGATAGATGCTAATGTAGAATGGTTAATCAAACTAGAACTTGAAAGCTAAGATCGGAAAATAAGGAATTACTCTTTATTGCTTTTCAGCAAAGACAAACCCCTCAAGCCAAAAGCCTTGCATGTCTAGTTAGAGGGCTAATTATATCCTAGTCGGGTAAGCCTTGCTGAGTATTAGTATACTCAGCCTTGCTTGTGGCT
Source organism: Panicum virgatum (assembly GCF_016808335.1). Lineage (NCBI taxonomy): Eukaryota > Viridiplantae > Streptophyta > Magnoliopsida > Poales > Poaceae > Panicum > Panicum virgatum. The sequence continues at coordinate 11,016,915 of NC_053148.1, forward strand.
CAATTTTGTTTCAGGTGATACTTTTGAGGACATGATTGCTAGTTTGACTTGGCCGTGTGTTTTACCGCCTGGTTGGTCGGTGGAGTGGGATACGACTCCGGCCAACGATGTCAATGCCGAGTGATGTCATGTACGGGCTTCATCGTGACATCATGTATCGTCGTTTAGAACTCGTTTTATTTCCGCTGCAATGAACTCTGAACTGCTTTCTTTTCGAACTTCAAATACCTTTCGGAGATTTCGAAACTGGTTTGTAATAATTAAGTTAAGACTCTGTAATGTAATGTATCTGTGAAATGTTGTACTCTCTGGACTCACCTTCGTGTGGGTTGCATGTAAGCTTTGGGTTCGATCGACGCTCAGGTGGATTCTTCGGGACTTTACCCGACAGCACTGCCGAATTACTCCGTTTGAAGTGCGTGTTAGCCGGGATTATCTTTAAGATGGTGGTTAGCGCACTTGAGCCGGATTAATTAGGCGGTACTGCCACATGTGTCATCTTGCCTAACTCCACTATCGTGCAAACCACTCGACCGTTGTATGGGCAACGGCTTAGCATAAACCCCATTAGTTAGTCTGATAGCCATCACGAGAGCTGAGGGCAACGGGTGATCAAGGAGAAGGGATAAGCTCTGTGTGACTTATGCCCCGGTTAAACCTCGGATATAGGTCAATGGTCCCTTGGTGGATCCCGTGTTGGCTAGTCAGGTCTAGCTAAGGTGGGTAATGGCTATGTTGGGATCTACACCGACGCTAAGGTGATCGTGCTGTGGTACCCCGCTTGTGAGTAAAGTTGCACACCTCTGCAGAGCTAAAATCCATTCGAATAGCCATGCCCACGGTACTGGGCGACTTACGTTTGGTCACACAACTAGTGTTTCTTCTGGGAATGAATGGGTTGGCGTGAGTTGTTTTGGCAAAGTGTCTGGCAGCTGTGCCGTGTGGTACGGCGGATGAGGAGTCTGGTAGCAACTTAAAACTTGGATCATGTGTGGATCAACACTACGTGTTACTCGGTACAAGAAAATTTGCTTTGAAAATCCTTTTCTTACAAATAAATCCATGCATAAAAATTAGCTTTCCGCAAATTAAACCCTAGCCTTATCCTTGATTTACCATGTGCATTATATTCTGTTTATACCCCCTCCGTGGGTATGGTTGGACTTGCTGAGTACGTTTGTACTCACCCCTCACTTAATTTTTACAGAGGAAGATCCAGACTTCGTTCCCGAAGACATTGAGTAGGGGTTACGTTCTGCACCGAACTCTGCCTGTGGTGTTGGCCCTGTTCGAGATGCTTTCGCTGGCGCAGTACTCTGAGCCCGAGCTGGATCTCATGTGGGTCGTGCTCTGGTGTATTACCGTAGCCTTTTTACTCCTTGTTATCGTCTGCCTCGAGTGTCCACCTCCTCGGAGGTTTGTACGGTGATGTACCATCTGATGTAATAAATGTGTATTAGCCTCTTGGGACTGATATTTGTAACACATTTAAGTCTTCTCTTATGAGGGGACGCTTCACGGATTACTCAAATGATAGGATAAAGGAAGAGATAGATGCATTTTAATAATTACTAAAAATATTTTGGTATTGGAGATGGAATTGGTAATCTGATGGAGCATCTCACCAAAAAAATATTTTCAATATTAAAAGAGGGATGAGTAATTTGCTGGAGATACCAACCAACGGAGGAAACCCACTTATATGAGAGAATTTCAAACTCCAAATAACATATTAGTTGATTTGCACTTGGGAAAAGAAGTTGATATTTAATATTTTCCCTAATCCCTAATCAATTAAACATTTCCCGTTGTGGGTGCCGATTCCTCTTCCTCCGATCCTATCCACATCAGGGTTTTAAATCCCGATCGGGTTACCGGCCAAACCGAAACCGGTCCAAATTCAAATTTCAAATTTGAATTTAAAAAAATGAAAAAATCTCAAAAAATTTTTAAAAATACTTCAAGTTGCGACGAATCTAATGGTGTCAAATTTTTTCAAATATTCGTTCATTTAATATACTTTGCGAGCATTTGAAGTTAAACAAAAAAAACGTGCATACAAAAGTATACAAATACAATGTAAAACATGTTATACATTATATTAATATAAAAGTAGTATAAAAGAGGGTTGGAGGGTTCATTTAGGCTAAAACATGTCATACAAACATTCATTTAGTATAATTTGCGGGCATTTGAATTTAAACCAAAAAAAATTTGAATTTGGCCGGTTATCACTCAAACCGGACCGGTTACCGGTCGGCTAACCGGTGGAAACCGGTTGAACTGCCGTTTTTGGTTTGAAATTTGAATTTGGCCAATTTTTTTCGGTAACCGGTCAAACCGGTCCGGTTTACCGGAACCGGCGGGCGGTGGTTCGGTCCGAACTGTCGGTAAAAAAAAACCCTGATCCACATCCACAACAGAGGAAAAAACACCAAAACAAGAAGCCGAACAAGGCATCACCTAGCGGCTCACCAAGTCCCACCCAGGGTTAACGAAACCGGTGGGAACCGGTCCAATTTGACCGGTCAAATCGGTCCGGCCCGATTTTGGTTTGGGCCGGTATCAAACCGGCCTAAATTCAAAATTCAAATTTGAATTCAAAAAAATAAAAAATTCCCAAAAAATTTCTAAAAATACTTCAAGGTGCGACGAATGTAATGGTGTCAAATTTTCTCAAAAATTCGTTCATTTAGTATAGTTTGCGGACATTTGAAGTTAAACAAAAAAGAAAAGGAAAAAATGGGACGGCCCATTAAAGCCCACTTGGTAAATCCGTTAAACCGACCGGTAAACCAATCAAACCGGCCGGTAAACCGGTCCAAACCGATAGCACCGAGGCTTTTGAATTCAAATTTGAATCCAACCGATTTGGACCGGTTTCCGATCAAACCGGCCCGGTATACCGGAACCGGAGGCTGCTGGTTTGACCGGACTGGTCGGATTAAACCCTGGTCCCACCCGGGCACAATTCGGTGACAGTCAAACCAAGCAATCTCGATGCTTTCCCCTGCTCGCTTCGTGCTCGCCGCCGCTCTCCTCCTCGTCCTCCGGCTGCTGGCGCCGGCTCCGGTCTCAGCCGCCCGCCCAATCGTCGCCGACAAGCCTGCCCCCTCCGAGGCCACCGCCACTGCGAGGTGGCTCGCCGCACAGAACACGTGGGGTGTCCTCAGGTCCCATCCAGTTCCGCCCAAACCCGCCTTCTCTTATTTTACCGCTACGATTTGGTGCCGTAGCTAGTTCCTTAGCAACAGCTGTTCTTCTTGAGGTAGCAGCATGTGATGTTTTGGTCGGATGGGAAGTTGGGACTTGGGAGCTGCAATTGATTAGATAGGAAATTTGTTGCTTTGAAGTCAGAATTCCTAGCTAGTGCCAGCAAGGGCTGAGAATACGTACTGATTGCTCGGAACCATGTTATTGCTTGCTTTGGAGTTTGGAGTCCTAGTTCAGACGTCGAAAGTTTAAAGATTGATTTGACAGTCAAGTGACACGATTTGCCCTTAAAGATGAAGATTTTGAGTAAATCACTAGCCGGATATGTAAATTAGATTTTGAGTAAATCACTAGCCCGATATGTAAATTAGATTTTGAGTAAATCACTAGCCCGATATGTAAATTGGCTAAAGACAGCTCACAATTAGCATATTCGTAGGGCGTCACATAACTAATGTCAGAATATTAGTCAAATTTTACCTCCCGTTGTAGAACTGTAATTTTATAGATTTGCTCAAATCCGTTTATTGCTCAGAGATCATTGTAGATCAATAGCCTATTTGGTTGGTCATTCACTAATACCTGCTCATATCTTTCGCAGCACAATATCAAGTGATCTAAACGGGGCTCCATTTGGGTATTCATTCTTGTCTCAGTACTGCAAAGTGCAAACTGCCAACATATATACTCTCTTCTGGTTGGTTAACTTGATACTTGCCTTCTTGAACATACAGCAATGTAGTTTCATATAGTGATGGGCTACCGGGTGAGGGTCATGGAATTCCATACTTCTACCTGACAACTCTGGATCCCACTGCAAGGGATGCACTGGAGGATGAAAGGACCTCCTTCACCCTGAGCGAGTTCCCTCTTGGGACATGTGGGAAGATTGATCCTGAAAACCCCACTTGTTCAAAACTTACTCTTACTGGAAAGGTACTAACAACTTACGCCATGATATTTTGCTTGTAGAATATTTTGCTTGGTGTCGGTGGAGAGATAACTCGAAATGCTCTATTTCTGATTTTTCTAACTTTGAATTTTTGCAACTAAAGTTTCTGTGGGATAAATACTTACTGACAGGATTGAAAATGCATTGCCGTAGCATTTGGCCCGTTATATCATTTGGTTATAAGCTGAGACTTGTAGAGGCTTGTGTCAGTGTTCCCAATATTAAATGTTTGTATGGGATCATGATATTACTAAGAAAAAGAGCAGGGGTACTTTCCCAAAAAAGGAAGGTGAAATTAAATACATTAGAAGTCGCAAGCTCTTATATTGGTGGAACTTGATGTTTCCGATTTCCATAATTTTACAAACAAAAAGGTTCTGTGTTACTCTCTGAGTCTCTGTAAATTATTTTTTTTGTTTAGTCTTCCAAGCTATCCCTGAAACTGTCTCTTAGGATGCGGACTAAAGGAGCAATAAATTATCATAAGTTCATAGCATGGATTTATCGAATTAGCAATCAGCAGAGGAGCAAGCAAGACTGCAAGACCTTCTTTTAATACCCTTCCATAATGAGCATTGACACTTTAAGTATGTGTTAGAAGCCACTATGTTATACCTGTTTTAAAAGGTAAAATCATGATATGAAGTTTACTGTCTTCTGCAGTTGAAGTTGGTTGACCTGCAGTCATCTGAAGCAGATTTGGCCAAGTCAGCACTTTTCACCAAACATCCTGAAATGAAAGGTAGGTCCATACTTGAATCATGCAGTATGCAGAGAGGTTATTGATTCGATCTCTTGTCTCAATTTCCATATGTTTTGTTTGGTAGATTGGCCAAAGAACCATCATTTCAAGATCTTCAAATTGGAAATCGAAAACATATTTTTGATTGATTGGTTTGGGGGTCCTAAACCTATATCCCCCTCCCAGTACCTTGAATTCGGAAGGTGAGCATGCAAGACCCTTAAAAAAATCTGCGCTTATACTTTGTATCTGCTCTAATACAAGTCAATTCGTAGTTCTGCATTGCTGCAGAACCATTTTATTTAACATATACTCGATCTATGCAGGAATCAGCAATCAGTGATGTCCTCATAAACAAAGAATGCTTCACGGATCAGTATCTGGTTTGTGTATGCTCTTAAAGATGAAATGCATACCGTACATAATGTAAATTGTAAAGACATCTCTGTGGACCGAATAAACTTATAGTATTGTTGTCCACCACGTCTTCGTGAGCAATTGCTTGGGAGAAAAAAGAAACTATTTTTTCGTGCAGTATGCATTCTTGCTATGCATCCTACAATTTCCAAGATTTGACTGATCAAACTGGGCATTGGACACCTAGCCAGGATGAGTCTTTCCCGGGGTCATAATATGCTGATGAAACTCACTTGAAAGTTATTTAAAACTCTTGGAGATGCTGAAAAACCTCTATGAAACTTTTTGTCTGAAACTTGCTCGAAACTGTTATCTGTGAAGACCATTGCCAATGTGAAGTGTTCTGTGAAGATAATGTTTGTTCTTGGACATTGTTGGCTCCTTCAGAACACCTGTGACTGTGAGCCACACGATGTAGTGGGGGCAGCCTTGTTCCTGCTTGAATCGTGTTCCAAATAGGGCTTAAATTTTCATAAGGCCAGTTTGACATTAGTGTCACAGAACCATAATATAATCTTTTCTCTAATCTCAGTTACATCTTTTCATAATTCAGACCCAAAGAATTGGACAATCCAATAAAATTTTAAGGCAAACAAAAGAATCAACCTTACAGTTTATACAACACAAGGACCATGCAATATTTTTTCTGCAATGGTAGCCAAATACAGTTCCCCCAAAGAGGCAAAGACTTCACGAAGCAAGAAGACGGCGTGCCCCAGAACCGAGGACTTTGACTTTTCAGAACTGGGTCGTGTTTGACCCGGACGGCCCGGCGGCGTAAGTGCTCCGGTGCGGCGGCCGGCGGATGGACACGAGCCCCTCCGACACGACGCTCCCGTCGTCCCACTGCCGTCCGAGCAGCCTGGTGGCCGTGACCGGGGCGTCGTCGTCCTCCCCTCGCATGGCCCGCAGCGTGCGCCTCGCCATGTCCCGCCCCACGCTGCCGTCGCCCTCGGCCACCGGCTGCAGCGCCGCCTCGACGCCCGCCGCGCGCGCGAGCCCCCGGAACCTCATGCTGCCCCGGCTCATCCCGTACAGCGTTGATATGCAGTACTCCTCCTCCGCGCTCCCCGGCGCGGCGGAGCCGTTGAGCATCAGCCTGACGACCGCGGCCACCGCGCCGCCGTCCATCAGGGCGGCGCGCCCGTCGGGGCAGCCGGCCAGGTTCGCCAGGATCATGACAGCCAATCTCCGCAGCGCGGCGGCGTCGGCCTCGCTGCTGCGGTCCCGCGCCTCCGCGGCCGCGAGGAGCGTCCGCACGGCCCCCGGCGCGCGAGCGATCTTGGACCGGTTCATCCCGGAGAGGGAGACGTGGTACAGCGCCATCCCGGCCTCGCGCCGCGCGCGGTAGCCCGCGGCGCCGGCGAACAGCTCCAGCAGCGGCGGGATCGCGCCCAGCACGCCGATGGCGGCGCGGTTCTCGTCCTCCACGGCGAGGCTGTACATGGCGCCCGCAGCGTGGTCGCGCGCCTCCGGGTGGCCGCCGCGGAGCACGTCCACGAGCGGCGGCACCGCCCCGGACCGCACGATCCGCACCTTGTTCTCGGGCTCCAGCGACAGGTTGACCACCGCCGCCGCGGCGTTGACCTGGACGCCGGCGTCGGCCGAGAGCAGCATCGGGCGCAGCGCCGCGAGGAGGCGCGGCGTGCAGAGCTGCCTCCTTCCCTCCTTGTTCTCCCGCGTCGCCTGCCGCAGCGACGCCAACGCCGACGCCTGCTCCGCGGGAGTGGCGCCCTCCGCCCCGAGCACGGCCATGACCTCCCCCTCCAGAGCGTCACCCCTCTGCTTGGAGCTGGGCTCCTGCAGCACGAAGCCGTCGACGCTCTGCCTCCTAACCCGTACAGAGGCGGCGGCCTGTGGCCGCTGCAACTTCGCGCTCTGGTCCTCGCGCTGAGGCGGCATGAGGCGGCGGACGATGTCGTGGGCGGTGGCCGGCGGCAGCGGGGCCGGGTGCGGCAGCCCGAGGCGGTCGCACCAGTTGAGGATGGCGGTGCGGAGCGCGACGTTGGGGATGAGCACGAGCGGGGCCGACGAGGAGACGGACACGGCGAGGTCGGTGGCGACGGCGGGCGGGGAGAAGGCGAGCGCGGCGCAGGCCTGGATGCAGGCGCGCTCGAAGGTCTGGCCCGGCGGCACGACGACCGGGTCCGCCATCAGCGAGCCCGAGATCGGGCACAGGAACTCCTCCGGCGGGTCGGCCGTGAACGACGACGGCGGGGAGGGGAACGGCGGCGTGGAAGGGACCTCCGCCGCCGTGTACGGCGGCGGCGCCCACCAGGGCCGGCCGGTGCCCGTCGCCATGGGGTCGGGTGAAGTCGTCGAGAGCGCCTCACCTGTCGCTGCTGCGTGATCTGGGCAGTTGCTCGAGTCGTGGGGGCTTTTTGTCCGAGTCGTCACTCGCCATCGCTACGCGCTACTGGCAGGCGGTTCAACATCCCCATGCGATGCGATCAAGTAAAATGGAAGTTACGAAAAAGAAAAGAAAAAAGAACAAATAAAAATCTCAATCAATTTTTTTGTCCACGGAATCTTAAGTACTAAATAAAGTCTATTTACAAATTTTTTTGCAAAGATGGATTGTAAATCGCGAGACTAATCTAATGAATTTAATTAATATATGATTAATCTATAGTTAGCGGATGGTTACTGTAGCATCACTGTTGCAAATTATGGATTAAGTAGGCTCATTAGATTCGTCCCGCGATTTACAGCTCATGCGTGCAAAAAGTTTTATAAATAGACTTCATTTAGTACTCCATACATATATCTAAACATTCGATTAGATGTTTTTTTGTGTGTAAAAATTTAAAATCTAAACAGAACCTTACAGTTTGAGGCACATCCAGCCATCGAGGACCTGGCACTGCGTTTAGCGGTAGACTGGCAGTTCATGATTGCGATCGGTTTCTATTTCCCACTTACTTGTGGGCCCGTGCGACGGCGATGCCTAAAGTCATTAATCTAGAATTGCCACTGAATTGGCTGTGTTAAGATTCCAAAACTTTAAAAAAAGTGTCTCATTAAATATTTAGATACATGTATGAAGTATTAAATAAAATATATTTACAAAAAAAATTGTACGGATGAGTTATAAATCGCGAGATGAGTTGTAGCTTTTATATTATACTTAGATGCTAAAAATAGTTGTACTTAGTTTTGTGAAATTATTGATTCTTTAGTTTTTTCACTGCAAAACTAAAATAGTTATTAAAAGCAACATATAGGATGTACATATCAAAATGGTTGTTTGTTTTTTGAAAATTTGCCATTCCTACGGTCGCACAGGTGATGAATTCATGCATCGCCATGGAATTCCATCCATCGGCAAAACCGGACCACGGCTGTGTCTCTCAACGTGTATATATAATCTAGGATGCAAATTCTGTGATTTGACTTTGATTTGAGAAACGCGTCGCTTCGCTTTTCATAACTGGAAAGCTCGATTATTCGATGTACCCACTTGGCTGTGGACATCCCAAACCCTGACAGTTTGCTTCCAGACCTTAAAACTAATGTATCTTAAGCATAAGCAGGGCAAAAAGTGCATGCATGAGGGGGTCGTTGTCAATTGTTGTCGACTCATCGCCACCGAATTTGCTGGACACTTGCAGGCAGCTCGTGGCATGCAAGGCACGTCCAGCCCATGGAGAGAAGCATGAAAGCATCTATATATATAATGATGATGTCAAAACAGGTCAAACAAATTCCATTAGATTTCAGACGAGCTTTTCCTTTTCTCCATCTCTTTTTGGCCGTAGATCACTGGGACGGATCAAATGTTCTACTATTTTTTTCAGAAACAAAAATAAAGTATGCTTAAATTTTATTTAGCCAAACTTTCCAGGCACGAAACAGATGGTCCAGGGCATGCCACGGTTTGCCAGGACAAATTAACAAAGCAAGCTAGGCCAAGATTTCAGGCAAGCAAAGCACCCGCTGGAATGGAATCTGCTTTCAGGCCGGGTATGCATAATCTTTTTTTTAGTAGGAATACCTGTATTAATAGTTAAGGAAAACGTACAGATACAGGTAGACCGTACAAGGATACGGAGTAGAGCTGACCATCCCAGATTGCACAGAGGTCCACAAGAAAACAAAAAGTACATCCAGGTCCCCGGACCCCTTTGCAGGCCGAACTCGCCGGAGATCCCCGCCGCGGAGGATTGCCGGCTCCGGCCGCCGCACCACACCAGATCGGAGAGTGCTCCATCGCATGAACGCTTTGAAGAAGCCGCAGTGGACACTCGTCCCAAAGAACAAGATGAGGCCGTCGCCGAGACGCCCATCGGCCGGGGCCACGCCCCGAGCACCCTGGATCTTGGAACAGAGCTTGCTGTCGACGACGACCGCCGCCGCAGGAACCTCGAGCCCGAACCAACCACCAATCTTCCACGAACCTAGCAGCCACCTCCGCACCTCGGAAGCAGAAAGCCGACGACCCCGCCATCCCGCGAAGGCAACGAGCCACCGTCGACGAACTCCTGTACAAAGACTCCACGTAGGGAGACCTACCTCCACGGGCTCGCCGTCGGTACCGGAGTGGAGCACCAACGGGCGCGAGGAAGAATCTAAGAGGACTTATTCCATGTCGCCGCCGCCGCCGTCGCCTCGTCGACTGGAAACCAGACCTAGAACCCCTAGGACTAAACCTAGACCCTACCCCGCCAGCCAGCAGGAGACAAGTGGTCTCCGCCACCTCACGACGGCCGGCAGGCCATCGGAGGCGCCGTCCCCGGCGGCGGCCGAATCGCCTTTTTTTCCTTTTGCAACTGTAGCAGGAGAGGCTTCGAGAGGATTGGAGTGCATAACCTTTTTGGAAGGCAAGGAAAGTGGAATCCCCAGCCTGCACACAGTGTGAAATGAGGATGGTTATCTCAATGCTAGCGCGCTCCAGGCAGCAGGTCCGTTCCGATTGTAAGCAAACCTTGAGCCAATAGCTTCTTTTTTTTTTTGATAGGTTGAGCCAATAGCTAGTTGGATGCATGCTTTGCTCATCAGTCTTTCACACTGTGGCAGTGTCATCTTTTCATGATAACTTCACTTGCAATGGAGGCACAGCGATGGCTAAGACTTGCTACCAGCTGCAGTAGGGTTAGAGCTAGCTAGGTTAGATTCTTGAACACAGCTAGGAATGAGCTGCGGCATGATTGGATTGGAGCTGAAAAGAGTAGTATTCTGAAGAGATCCGAACGGCTGCTGTTGGAAACCTTCAGCAGCGGCATATGCCCTGTTCAGCAGTGACCTCACCGGCGAACGGCTGCTGTTGTCAGGGGTGGATCCAGTCACATGGCGCCTATCGATCGATCAGCCTTTGTCTGATGAGCAAGAATTAGAGAATGCGCTGTCTGATCGTACAACGGATTAGCACAAATAAACAACTGCTTTGTGGCGTACACATCGTGCAGGCGGATTTGTTTACTTAATTTGGATCGTACATCGATTGCAGTTGACAAGAGAGTGTTGCTGGTTCTGCTAATATATTAGTATTGATAACGTCATCGAATCGGTACTAGGGCTGCCTTAATTAATTACTTGGCGCGTGCATGAAAAATAGATATTTGAATATTTCTGATCCGACGTGTCGTCGTGCCGAGATGGATCTATCTATGCCTGAATTGGCGAGCGGTTTCTGAATTCCAATGAGCGAGCGGTTTCTGAATGCTGGGGCTGTGCTCTGAATAGAATTGTAGTGCAAGCAGAACAATGACATATTTGTTTGTTACAAAATGTTGCATAAACAAGTACGCAAGGATGTGAAGCTTACCCAAAATTTCTTCAGGCTCCCAATGCTAGGTAATGTGGGGTAGCTAGGGAGTAGGGACATCGTCATTGGCCACCCACTTCTCTGCAGTTTGACAGCAAAACGTTCAGTTGAGACTTCCGTTCCATCTCCTACTGTCTGGCAGTTGTATCCAACTGTAGCAAAGTGCATATCTTATACATCCTTGTGGCCAAAGTCAAGAATCAGGAAGCTAAAGCTCATTTTCATAATTAACAGCCTGTGCACATACACATTAATAGTAGTGGTGGTCAGATGGGTTGTTTCTCCAGGTAACTCTTCAGCGCATACGGTTGTTCAGAGCGCGGTTAAACATAAGTAGCTTTGTATTGTACGCGCACTGAACATCTCCTGTTCCTCGTCGAATGAAGAACCCAGAGCCCAAATACTTGTCCCATGGAAGTAATATTATTATATGTGCAGAGAAAATTCAGGAGATAACAAGGATGGCAAATGCAACTTTCACATCCATTTCCCTTTTCGTTTTCTAGATGAGAAAAGGGAGGATTTTATCGAGCAGTGCAAAAAGGCATCATCATCATCATCACGTGCAATGTGGTCAGCTCCGAGGTTGATTTTTTTTTTTTGAGAGAGAGAGAGGTTGTGGGGAAGGCCGGTGGGGCAAATGGTGCATTAGGCCTGAAAGTCGACAGCCTTTTCTCCTTCGGCCCAAAACGTTCCCCCAAGAAGGCCTGAACGGCCCATAACACATCGCAAGGTCCAGGGCTCACTTCACCCACAGGCTCAAACGAAAACCCGGCCCAGCCCACTCCCACACCCACTAGGCCACTACTCCACCCGACTCGGCGGCGCCGGCGACCGCCGCAGCAACCGCTCTTTTCGTTTTCCCACGATGCCCCGGCCCCCGGAAGCCCAAGCGGAAGGCTCCGGCCTCGCCGGCGGCGCGCGAAGCCTCGCCGGAACCCTACCCTACCCACGCCTCCCCCTCCCCGGCGCAATGCCTCGCCGTCCGCGACGCGCTGCTCGGGTTCCACGGCTTCCCCGAGGAGTTCGCGCCCTTCCGCCGCCTCCGCCTTGGTGGCAGCGGTGACTCTCCGCCGCCTCTGCCCCCCACCGTCCTCGACGGGCTCGTCACCACCCTCCTCTCCCAGAACACCACCGAGGCCATCTCCCGCCGCGCCTTCGCCTCCCTCAAGGCCGCATTCCCCTCTTGGGACCAGGTGCGTGTTACTGCTTACTAGCTGCCACCTGCCAGTTGACAGCTGCCCATCACTAGCCCACCTTCGTGAAGGTTCTACATCCTCCGGAGACTGAATATCTCTTTCATCCTTCCCGATTTGTTCTGGAGGTGGTGGACGAGGAGGGGACGAGGCTGGAGGACGCCATCCGGTGCGGCGGGCTGGCGGCAACGAAGGCGGCGAGGATACGGGCGATGCTGAGGGGCGTGAGGGAGCGGAGGGGCAAGATTTGCCTCGAGTACCTGCGGGAACTGTCGGTGGATGAGGTGAAGAGGGAGCTATCGCAGTTCAAAGGGATTGGGCCAAAGACCGTGAGTCTGACATATTTCTTGCTCTTTTCAGTTTTCAGTAAACTGATTTTGCTGTTCAAAGGGATGGTGCGTGTCATGGGTGAAGCAAGACATTGCTTTCGATTTGTTGTAAAGGGGGACTGGTGAGAGTTGCTGAACCTCCAACTTTGAGCGCGAGTTGTTAGCCAACGAGTAATGAGAGGCACGAGATGGCAAACTGAAGGGCGATGCAGGGCTTTTCTCTGGGCATTTAACTTCAATTATGTGCTTTTCTGTTGTGAAGATCGCGAATGCAGATAAAAGGAGTAGGTCCGATGCCATAAATTTCCTAAAATATGTATATAATATAAAAGCAAATACCCATTATTTTTTATGGGAAAGGTCTATTTTACTACCAGAACAATCCATTTTGTCCATTTGACTCCTCAGAAAATCTTGGACTCAGTTTACCCCCCTAAGCAATTTCAATTGGTCCTGTGCTCATCTGCCCCTAGTGAGACTTAGTTTTTCCGCGTAGTGAGGCACTGAGGTGATAAAGGGCACTGCACAGTATCCAGTGTTATGAAAACCTTTAAGAATTTTCATTATTATTTTTCATGCAATTTTGTATCTCTACTCTCTATGGTTAATATAGTATCAGATGCTCCTAATCATGCAAAAAATCTTAATGTATTTTTCTGCAAATGTGCAAAAGGATTAGCAAATAGCAAGTCTCCAATCTTTAAAGGAGCTCTGTGCCTTTATGGAAGCGATATCCAATACATGTATTGTTTGAACTCAAATATTGATGTAGTTGGTGGTAGCCACTGATAATCAATTTCATCTTGCAATGAATGGCGAGCAGAAACAGGTGACCGGAAGCTTTTTGCTGATACTGTATACCTTGTCCTAAGCTGGTGGAGTTATTTGTGTTTGTGTTTGGACTTTGTGCTCTGCACAGGAACTCAAACAGTTCACAACAATGAAACGATTTTCTACATATAATGTTTTGCATCATTAGATTTGATGTAAAATGTGACCTGATGACATGTTACTGATGTTTTAAATATAGTGGTTAGCTGGTGAGTGATGAGAGACATGAGATGATGATGGAGCTCATGGAAGGGCAATGCAGGATGTTCCATTTGTCCTTTCTTTTTCATATTCTTTCAGCCTATTTAGCTTGAACTACATGTTTTCAGCGAAACTTGAAGGCTACAAATGCACATAAAAGCAATAATTTTGATGATATGGTGCTAAAAGAGTAAAAACTCAGGACAGTAGATTCCAGCTTCTTGTGATTGAAATATTTGCTGTTTAAAAATAGTATCTTATTTGAGAAAAGGGAAAGTAGTCTTGCACCTTATAGAAGCAATTTATGTTAGATTGGTTAAACACTTGGACAACTACTGATGTGGCTGGTGGTTGCCACCAACAACCAATTTTGTCTTGCAATGAATGTCTAACAAAAACAAGTGGCTGAGTTTGCGGCTGATGATGTGTATTCAAGGTTCAGAGTACAGTGCTACTTTAAACTTTTTGTTCTTAATTAACGCTAGTTAGTTTCCCGTGTTGTCAGTGTCAGCGTTTAAGAGTTTATAGCCCCATGATGAATGAAACTCAAACATACTTGTTGAAAATAATGAAAGCAATGTTTTACTTATATATTTCTGTGATAGACAATCTTCTTGTGATGTGCCATGAGCTGGTTAATGCATTCTTTTTAGTTGGATGATTTCCTTCCTGTCATGGTAGGCTGCTGGAGTAGGCAAGCACATATTGATGCATTTTCTAATTGTCGCGGGATTTCTAGGGTACCCACAGCCGGGTGGCGGAACGCACCCGCCTATTCCCAGAGAGGGAGTACTCGGGAAGGTACTAGGCGATTGGGCTAATCTAGCTCTGAGACAAGCACACAAGAACACACGATCTAGAGTGGTTCGGGCCGCCGGAGCGTAATACCCTACATCCACTGGGAGATGTATTGATCTTGGTTGTGTATGAATCTATCCTCTGCCGGGTCTTGGCTTTCACCCAGCCTGAGTTTTTCTTCTAGTGGGCGCCCCTTTTATAGACCAAGGGGTGCGGATACATAGGACGTTGGGGCCCCGACAAGTGGGCCCAACGTAACTGCGCAGCATACTGCGCAGAGTACTTAAATGGCTACAGTGGTTACGAATCTTTCCTCCGATATGCTTCCATGCCCTGCTGACCCTCTGACGAAGGGAGGTCTTCTCTTGTCCCGTCAGCAAGGCGCCCGTTGGGGGAACGTAGCTTGCGGCGTGACCTGTTGAGGCTATTATGTAGGCGTCATAATGGGTGAAGCCGAGCCGTCGTATCCATCTGTTATGGCAGACTGACAGGCGCGGCGTGGGCGGCGCCAGCAGCTCCACTATGCATCTTGGTAATACGCGATCAATAGTGCCCCCTGGTCAAAGAATCGCCTCGGCTTCTGCTACTTTAATGCGGACGTCCTCCTACCGCAATGAATACAGTGGTAGGTGAACCTTAATATGGAGACCAAGCGGCTTTATATGCGTATCTGCGCTTGTAGACACGTGGCGGCTCCGGACCACCCCGAGGCGGGGCGTCGATTCCTTCCCTTGGCGAGGAGTCCGGTTACTATATAGGGGGTCCGAGACCCCATGGGGGGTCCGGGATTCCGCGGGGATCCGGACTTCCATGGGAGGTCCGGAGCCTCCGGCTGTTCGGGCTGAGCGCCAGCCTCTTCGGGAACACGTGGTGCTCCCGGACCTTTCCCAACCAGGGGACGGGTCCGGGACCGTTGTCGGGTGAACAGGGCTTCCGGACCGCAGGGGTCCGGCTGCTGGACGTAGTTAAGGATAACTACAAAACTCTTCTCGCCTAGATACAGCAAGAGGGGGTACCTCAGTCCTGGGGTACCGACACTAATATATCTATCGTATGGGCAGGTGGCATGCGTGCTGATGTTCTATCTTCAGAAAGATGATTTTCCAGTAGATACTCATGTATGTGAAATATTCAGTTGTCAGTTATCATTGTCATATATAGTCTAGATCAGTTCAGTGTGTATCATGTAACAGAAAATATATTTCTGCAAACAGGTACTTCGCATTACAAAGGCTATGGGTTGGGTTCCAGTAACAGCTAGCAGGGAGAAGGCATACATTCATCTAAATAGTAAGATCCCAGATGATCTGAAATTTGATCTGAATTGTCTTATTGTAACTCATGGGAAGCTTTGCCAAACATGTGCCAAAAAGATGGGAGGTGAGAAAAGCAAGGTTCCCAATGCTGCCTGTCCACTAGCAAGTTACTATCGTGTTGGTGAAAAGCTTCAGCAGTAGTTTGAGGTTTGTGACTAACTAACAAAATTACTCCCTTTATGAAACACTTCGTGAAATTTCATATCTCAAGTGGATATTCTCTGTTACTGTTAACTCTTGTCTGATCACCCATTTTGATATAAGTTACTCTGCTTAATGAGTTATTATTTACTTATTTTCTTTACAAAACTGAACAAATGCTGACTGTTCTACATTGACATGTCGTAAATGTAGCAGTTCTGCTGCATGCCTGCACTTATAGAAGTGGCTAATATAGGCATGAATTTTGTATCAAAGTGTTTGCTTCATACTTTTTTATTGTTCTGCAAAGGAAATGATAAAAATAGTTCTTGCTTAAAAAATTGCGCTTCCAGTTTTGCAACTTAAAAGGAGTTGAGAAGTAGCTGCGCTTTTGACTGTGTTGATTTTATCTGCAGCCTCAATCCTCTCTGTCTATTTTTCTTTTCTTTCCTTTTTCCTTTGTGGGAACTTCTGTCTAGTTGTTGGTGCTTGGACCTTATGGTCCATTTTTCTTTATTGGGGGCAGTGTAGAAGGAAAATCATGTGTCCCATGCTATGACAATATGAAAGTTTATACCTAACTGTTGCATGATATTCTATTGAACCATTTCCTGGCATGTTCTTTTCCTCTGTAGGCATCATTAATGGCTGTTGTTGCTTTGATAATAGGTTGCAAAACCTTCCAACAGTGCTAGCAGCACAAGGATTTTGCGAAGCTGAGGTTCAATGAAAAGCAGAATGGATAGTTTCATCCTGATGTTTCAGGTTATGCCATTGGAGCTTCCAGCTCTATGGTATTGGGCTATATCCCTACATGCAAACTCATTGCTTCCAACTAAGAAATTCCAACGAGAAGCAGAAGAATGGAGAATTGGAGATTATCTACTTATCAAAACATACAACCGACTAGAGAAGTTCCAACCGAAAGATATCATGCTGGTTACACTGTGAAGAAAATGGCGAACAGTGTAGACCCAACCTATTGTATGCACATGGTCCCTCCCAACTTTCTAATGCACGCGGTCTCTCATGCCTGATGGGGTGGCTTGTGATTTTCAGAGCAGGCATTCGCTGACACTGTCCAAAAGGTTCTGCTGTGTTTTGATGGTGGCTTGAAGAGTTGAAGCGGATGACTACACTTGGGTTCAATTGTGGAAACTTGGGAGCTTTGGATGGACAAGCTGTGGATCATTGATGGACATTTCGTACTTCATACTTTGAATTGAAGCAGAGCAATGCCCCATACCATGCTGTCATGTGATCTGATTGGCTGGCCGGCTTGCTTCATGCTCACATGAAGTTTAACTACCGGCATCACCGGCTGCAGGTTGCAGCTAGAAGTTTTGTTGTCTGTAATGTAATGCACTTTCACAGGTTAAATCCTGGAGCCTTGTGTTGCTGGGAACATCTGGTGTGAAAGTCTCAACGCTTTTTGACCTCTCTCCAAGAAGTAACCGCCACTTTTGTATTTTGGAGTGGATCTTTAGCCACTCATGAATCACGATCCACTGCTATCATCTTTGCTTCCAGTGTTGAACATAGCATCAACTGAAGAAAGTGCTGCCAGATCACTTCTGAAATTATTCTTTAATGGTAGTTGCAGTTCTGCTGCTTCAGAATGTCTGAGAAAATAAAACTAATGGAGACAAGGTGCTTTGTGTTGTCTTTTCTTCTCATTTTCTTTTGTAAGAGTCTTTTCTTTTTGTTTGGTCCTGTCTGTTTCCCAAGAATCCCCAAATGCAGGTCAGGTGCAGCGCAGCCGTGCAAGTGCAGACAACGGCAAGTGATATGATACGATAAACAAAAGAGCTGGAAGCTCCTGATTGCTTACAAAATTACACTACACGTAATAAACAAAAAGATCATATGGTGCTCCAGTAGTGTGCAACCGCAGGTGTAGGGACAGCCACTGCCAGTGGGGCCCACCAGCTAAATCCAAGGGCTCCGGGCCCACCTGTCACCACCCACCAGCTATCCCGGACCCGCAGCAGACCAGAGACCATACAATGGCGTGGTAGTTCAATCTCGCTGACATCCGAGCCCCACAAGACAGAGGCCCAACTGCCATTCACGTGCGCGCCTACGCGGGGCCCACCGCCACCAAACCTACCGCTCAGTTTAACCACCGCTCCCGCGCAGAGCGGATCCGGACCGTCGCTGACGGCGGAGCCCACTAGTACGAGGCCCAGCGCGGCGGAGTCCGCCATCAACACCCACTGCGCCGCGGGCCCCGCCACGAGGTACACCTAATATGCCACCTCCCCCGCCGGCCCACCTCACCTCAGCTCACCCGGCCTCCGTCTTCAACTCGGCGGCCACCTCACCTCGCGTGGCCTCCTCCCGTCCCGAGTCCGTCGGCCTCAACGACTAGTTGAGCGCTCCGCCGCCGGGGCTCCGGCGAGGGGAGGAGGCTTATTGGCGCAACTGTAAGCTACGCTGCAGCAGCCGCCGCGGGTGCTCGGGAGGGGCCGCGGGCGGGAGTCTGCGATTCTGGACGCCCCGCCGCGGCGAGATCCGAGGGCGCGCGGCTGCTGTACGGGGGTTTTGAGGTCTCGTTGGAGCTGCTGCTGTGAGGTTGGGAGGAGGGGCGGCCATGGCGGGGTCCAGGTTCGGCTCGTTCAAGTCGGAGAAGGGCGACTCGGCCGCCTCCGCGGCGGCGGCCGCGGATGGGGCGGCGCAGAGGAGGGACCCGTACGAGGTGCTCGGGGTGGGCCGCACCGCCACCGACCAGGAGATCAAGAGCGCCTTCCGACGCATGGCGCTCAAGTAAGGATGCCACTTCCCGCTCAGATTTAGGCACCTGTGTTGCTTTTGTTGGTTCCCCCCGTCTCGTGAGGAGTTCGCTGGAAATATTTCATTATTTTGTTCGGATTTTGCGCGAAACCAGTTACATTTTTGGCGAATTATGTCGCCTGAGTTGCGTGTGCACTTTTAAGTAGAGTTTCCATTAATGTTTGGGCACATTTGGTTACCCTTTTCATCAGTTGGGATTTGCGAGCCATTTTTTTTATGAAAGATTTGCGAGCCATTTTCGTCTGAACATTGGTTCTGCAGTCTGCGCAGCAGTACCCTGATGTAGGATTGAACCGCTCATTTTGCTGTTTCTTCCGGTAAATTGCGGCAGGTACCATCCGGACAAGAATGGGGATGACCCTGTCGCATCTGATAGGTTCCAAGAAGTCACATTCTCCTACAACATCCTATCGGATCCTGATAAGAGGCGGCAGTACGATACATCAGGATTTGAGGTAATTCACACAGCATGGAGTGCTTTACTCCTTTTATTTGAGTTTTTGGGTCAATTTTTGTGTTTCCCTCAGGCAATTGAAAACGATAGTCAGGAGTTGGAGCTGGACTTATCGAGTCTCAATACTGTAAACACTGTGTTTGCAGCTCTTTTTAGGTAAAGCTTCTAAATGATACAATATTTCTTCAATTGTTAGTTCGTATTCTGCTAGTGTTTGATTGTGTTTTTACAATATATGCAGTAAGCTTGGTGTGCCAATTAAAACAACTGTTTCAGCAACAGTTTTGGAGGAGGCATTGAATGGCTCTGTTATGGTTTCTCAGCTCCAGCTACGAAACTCAGTGCAAAGAAAGGTTTGCAGCCAGCTGTCTACAATGTTCTTT
The DNA here is from genome assembly GCF_016808335.1 of Panicum virgatum. NCBI lineage: Eukaryota > Viridiplantae > Streptophyta > Magnoliopsida > Poales > Poaceae > Panicum > Panicum virgatum. Next base: position 11,036,445 of record NC_053148.1, read on the forward strand.
TTTCCTTTTTTTTATTTTTATATCAAATGCTTAATTATCGCATGTGGCCAGGTGGAAAAGCAAACGGCCCATTTCTATTCTGTGGACATAACCGAAAAACAAGCGAAGATGGGGCTAGTTTGTCGTGTTCACTCAAATGATAAAAGCAAATTCAAGGTTTACAACCAAATGCTTTTCCCCCCATTTATCTGCAGTATGGAAGTACATTTAATGTGGTCCTGGTGTTCCTGTATTCTTTGTTTGCCTTTTCTAATACTAGTTCTGTATCTTTATTCTTGCGGAATAAATGACCTCTGTTTGGTTAAATTTTTAATGTTTTGAAGTTGTGATACATATTAGCATCCAATCCCACACATATGTCTGGCTAGATACTATATTCAGATGTTTATGTCTAACATGGAGTTGTATATATCATCGAATAACCAGGTCAACACCCTATTGTGAAATGAGAAGTCATATTATTTTTTGTACCAATAGTAGCTGAAATGGGTTGGAACCTAATGGTGTGCTGGCATACAGAGTTTGGGTTAGATGTTCTATTTTCTCTGGGCTTGCATTGGATTATGTCGGGAACCTATAGAGAGAGGGAGTGAGTAGAGATTATGCGACTTAGTGGATCTCAATAACACTAAAATTAGAGGGGGCGGAGAATGAAACATTGAGAAATTATTTTATTAATTCATTAATTGAGAGAAAATCTGAACCTGATCTAAGAGCTACTGTAGTTGTTAACTAGCACAAGCTGGTTGCCAATCAAAAGCACTGGCACTAGAGTATTTAATACCTAATGCAATCGTATGTTCAAATCCATCCGCATGATTTTATGGGCTATTTGGCTAGTTTTAAGCTAATGTTATGATCCTTAGCAGTCTTTCTGATAGTTTTCAGCAACCCATACTGGTTTGTGACTTTGGATTTACTAGGCATCCAAAGTCTGAGCAAAGCTAATGATACCATGAGTAAACTTGAGAAAGTTCCCATGTTACTCTCCTATATCGTAATTTTATGTTTCTACTTTAATTGTTTACATACATACTTTCGTTATGCGTAGTTCTTTTATTCAAATATGATATGACTGCTCATAAACTTACTGATGACCTACTAGTTACCACCACTTTTCCAAAATTGATATTGTCTTGGACATCAAATTATATGTAACTAGGCGATTCTGAATACTCCTTGTATGTAACCAAGAAGTAAAGGTCTGAGTGTACTCATTCCAGAATAACCATTTGGACTGGATGCACTGAACACACAAAGGATTTTCCCCTCTATTTTGACTGCTCCAAACTTATCTCTTTTTTCTCCTTATCCCTATATTTCATATATTTTCTTCCATTGATTTCAGTTGCTTTATTTTGAGCTCGAAGAAAATGGTGGGCTGAGTCTTGCATTGCAGGTATGTGTACCAGAATCTTCTTTTCTTTTGTTCCTAACCTGTTCCTGACTAAATAAGAAAAGAAGTATGTTGGAATCTCATTTTTGTATAATAGTTAAATCATCTGTAGGAATAATATCATACTGCATACACATTGATTAATAGAACACCACTATTTAAATGTTACTGTGAGGAAAATGAGTTTGCAGCTTATTCATGTTAGTAAGGTTACCTCTAAGTGACTCTAGACATGGCACTGCATAGCACGATCATTACAATGTTACCAATAAGTACGAGGATTCTGGTGGAGTTACTGTACTGATGTGTAATGAGTAAAATATGTTTCCACAATGTTGACCTTCGCATTGTCCAAGATGTGAGCAATAAATAATTAAGATTATGCATTATGGCTTGAGTATGTTTCATCTAATGTGCAGCCTGTTGCAGGAAGACAGTGTGAAAACTGGGAAAGTTACTGCTGCAGGAATGTATTTCCTTGGCTTTCCTGTGTACCGTTTTGAACAGAATAACTTGGTGAGTTTACAAGATTGGTTGGGTTTTGTTGTCTAAGTTATCCTTTTGTGGATCTTCCTCTTTAAAAGATCCAATTATTTTCAGGCGCCTGCTGCAAAGGATTCTGATGGTGCATTCTTTAAAAGATTGGATAGCTTTCAACCGTGTGACATACATGAACTGAAACCTGGAACACATTTTTTTGCTGTCTATGGTATATCACTTTGATAATTGCTGCAGTTCTAATTTATTGAGGCAGTGTGAAACTTCTTAAACCCCATCTCTCAGGTGACAATTTCTTCAAGAGTGCAAATTATACTATAGAGGTAGTGTCCGGCGAATCTTTCCCTGCCGAAAAGGAGATGCTACGAAATGTAGAGGCAAAAATACTTACAAAACGTGCTGAGCTGTCCAAATTTGAGTCAGAGTATAGGGAGGTAAGTGCTCAAGTTGTCTTCTATTGTTTTAACCTTATCAGATTCTTTCCTTGCATATGTCGTTTCTAAGAAAACATTCTCTAACACCGAGATTTTCAGGTTTTGGCAAAGTTCACCGAAATGACCAGCAAATACACAGAAGAAATGCAAGCGGTAAATTTTTTTTCTAGTAAAGTTATTTTTTCACTTCCTTGGGACTAAAGGTATTGTTGTAGTACAGTAGTAATCACTGATGACTTTCAACAACATTCTAACTCTTCGTGGGCTATTCTAGATTGACCAGCTTCTGAAGGAGAGGAACGAGATCCATGCTTCCTACACCAACAATCCATCTCTAAAACGGAGTTCCAGCAGGAATAAAGCGAAGTCGCCTTCGAAAATGCCTAAAAGCGATGCAGATAAGCATCATCAGAAGGAAAAGAAAGTGAAGGATCACTGTTTGGAGGGATATGGAAGTGATGGTGATAATTCAAGCGAAAAGAAACCAAAAGAGCGGTTTACAAGGAAGAAATGGCTGAACATTCCATTCAAACTTGACAGGAGAAAGTCATGCTGAGCAATGTATTATATATTGTGTAGTTATTCTACATTTCTATGCATCATCCGCAGCTGATTCTTCTCTTTTGATGATTTTATAGGTGATTCTTCTCCCCTTTGCCATTCCACTCAATTGATATACAGATGATTTTCACTGTGGCCTCCCAAACTAAGCCTCCGTCCCCATTGCTAATGCCACTCATATTATTTCCTGTAAAGATCGAATGTGAGCCTGAGAATTGAGTCATGATGTAAAGTAATTCACTTTAGCTTATGTTCTGAAGCGTGCACTGGCTAGTTGCTGCACATCGCTTGGATCTAGAGCCCCCACTGCACCCTACTCCATGATACATGGGAGTGAGATTAAGAGGATATATACTCTGGTGTTTTCTGTAGCTTGTGTAAGATTCTATATATTGCGAACTGTAGGCCAGTTATATATGTATATTTGTTTGCCCCAAGAATGTGTGGGTGTCTATTGTTTTGATTGGCTACTGTAAATACTACTTTCCTGATGTAAATACGAAATTTGTTCGTGTGCATTACTGTGGCACTGTGCATTTTTGGCCAAGGCTCTAAACCTTTTTTTTTTACTCTATTTTCTAGGCACTCTTGGAGATGCTCTTAACACCCAGAAAGGATCTCTCCAGTTGTTACCCCTTCAAACGCATGAATTGACCCTCCCATTACCACGCATGATCTTTCTTGAAAGACTTGCAACGGAAAATGGAAAGATGAACACTACTAGTGATGACCAGTGAGTGAAAAGGGAATATTTAGAGTTGGTCAGTGCTTCAAAATTTTGATGGGTTTCATGGCCTGTATGAAGGAAATTGATTTGTTCTTTTGGTAGAAAAAGCAACATGTTGTGGGCTACGGGGAGGTATTAAATACCCTACCTAAACTAATATGAACACCAAAATGCGTTGGAATCAAACACTTTATTGCAGAGCAAATTTTAAAATTCAAAATGTTTTCGCAATTCGTTTGCACAAATACTTGCATACGCCTCGTTGTACCTATAATTTGGACATCAAAACATCTTCAAATAAAAATATATAGTAAAATTTGAAACACTTATAGAAAATTTTGAATTAAAAAATTCCAAAAAAAATTCAAAACCTAAATCTTTTCTACACAACAAAATTATACATTTAAAATATTTTCATAATTCGTTCAACATAGCATCTTATTTTGATAAAAGTATAATATTGTAATATCGTTCTTCTATAGCTTCTCATGCGACCTCCACAATAACGGCATATGTTATATAACCACTATTTCCTTAAAACGTCTACTAATTGCCTCATGATTTTGCAAATACATTAAGTATCCGACTAATTGTGCTCTGTCCTCCATAATAAATTATTTTACACCTTCTTCCACCACAATAAATACAACAAAAAATATCATACCTCCATTTTGATACCTAAAATAATATACTACTTAAATAATAGTGTCACAACAATAGAATGCCCAAAATATATACCAAATTTGCCACAAATTTCTCCTAGCTCTGAAATGAGATCGCTCGCGATCAGACCAATCAAGTTCTCTAGAGCTGAAGCTTAAATGAAAGTAAACGGCAGGGCCTGCCGTTTACACTCTGATCTGATCTGATTGGTAAACACCTAATGAAACCTCTCACTTTTTGGTTTAAGTTCTCGTCTTCAGTTTTCCTGTGATGAGTGATTAACATGCGAGGCACACCAGCTACGACAACCACTCCCCGCGGTTCTCTCCCTCCTCCATTCGCTCCCCTCCATTGGCCTCCATCGAAGAACCCTTCTGCCCCTTGAGGTCTTAGAGATCCCAACAGGAGTTCAGGCGATCACTGATCACACCCAGACCCAGTGCGCTGAAAAATCTCACACCACGAGGCCATGGACACTCACCGGCGTCTGCATACACCGGCTCTCCTCCTCCTGCTGCTCCTCGCCGTCGATGCGGCGACGGTGGCGGAGGCGAAGCTGGTGCCCAACTACTACAGCAAGACGTGCCCGCGCGCGGAGCGGATCGTCACGGACGTGGTGTCGCAGAAGCAGCTGTCGCACCCGACCACCGCCGCGGGGGTGCTCCGCGTCTTCTTCCACGACTGCTTCGTCAGCGGCTGCGACGCGTCCGTGCTGGTGGCGCCTACCGCGTTCGCCCGCTCCGAGCGCGACGCCGCGCAGAGCCGGTCGCTCCCGGGGGACGCCTTCGAGGCCGTGACGCGCGCCAAGACGGCGCTCGAGCTCGAGTGCCCCGGCGCCGTGTCCTGCGCCGACGTGCTCGCCATCGCGGCCCGGGACCTCGTCGTCATGACGGGGGGCCCCTCCTACCCGCTCCGCCTGGGCCGCAAGGACGCGCTCGCCTCGTCCCCCGCCGCGCCCGACGCCGAGCTGCCCCTCGCCAACTCCACCGTGCCCCGCCTCATCGCCATGTTCGCCGCCAAGGGGTTCATGGCCCAGGAGCTCGTCGCGCTCTCCGGCGCGCACACGCTGGGGTTCGCGCACTGCAACGAGTTCGCCGACCGCATCTTCCGCCGGGCCAAGGGCGGGGGCGGCGGCGGCGGCGCGGCCCCGCCGCACGACCCGACCATGAACCCGTCCTACGCCAGGGCGCTGCAGGACGCGTGCAGGGACTACCAGCGGGACCCGACCATCGCGGTGTTCAACGACGTCATGACGCCCGGCAAGTTCGACAACATGTACTTCGTCAACCTCCAGCGCGGGCTGGGCCTGCTCAGCACGGACCAGGCGCTCTGGACCGACCCCCGGACGCGGCCATTCGTGCAGCGCTACGCCGCCAACCAGACGGCCTTCTTCGCCGACTTCGCGCGCGCCATCGTGAAGCTCGGCGTGCAGGGCATCAAGACGGGACGGGACGGGGAGGTGCGCCGGCGGTGCGACATGTTCAACGGCAACCCCGCCCCTCTGGGGCCTTAGGGCTGATCGGATGACGACGGCTGGCCGGCGGAAGCGGATCCCAGAACTGATCGGATGAGGACGGCTGGCCGGTGGAAGCGGATCCCAGATGTACGGGACCGCGGCCGGCAGGTTGGGCGGCAGCCACGTGATCCATTGGGATGAAAGCAGGAATGAGAAGATCCCATACCAACTGAGATCGTATCCCATATATTTATATCTATATTTATTACTAAAGCGAGTAAATTTTCCATCTAAATTTTTGGTTTGGTCCGTCTTGTATCGTTGACAATGAGCCTTAGTTTATTCCGTATGCGAGTTGGATTAGTCTTTCATCAATCGGAATCCTAATTAGAACTTGGACAAATCAATCATAATCATAATCGGACTCCGGATAATCAATTGTAATCCCAATCGGATCCCGAACAATCAATATCTCGCATGATCACAATACGACCTATACACGGAGAATGATCACAAAGTTGGTAATATTATTTTGTTGATATTATATAGATTTATTATATTATCCGTAGCAACGCAAAGGCACATACCAGTACTGTTATAAAAAAAAGAAACCGGGTAGGAGCGGAAATGAAAACAAGAGGACCCTTTTCCTGACCGAAACTTCCATATTTCATTCCCAGTTTTCCCATGGTTGCGAGTGAGCAGCAATAGCGGCCCCCAGAGCATTGTTATATAGAGCATATGTGCCTCTCGCTGTTCTTACGTTGGTGATATGAGATAAAGGCAGAAGCATAGCAGCAGAGAGCAGACCAACGGTTCCCAGCGAAAGCTGCTGTGCTCACTTTGTCTTCGGCCCATTAGTGGCTCTCTGCTGGCCCACAACGATGAGAGGGAGCAAGGTTGCTCTGCTGCATGCTTTTACAGGGTGTGAGCAGCGACTCTCTTTCTCATTTATGTTCTTCCGTTTGTAAATAATTTTGACTGGCCAATATACTTATATCATTATCGTTTAGGAAATATTTGAAGTGATCACATGTGACGAGGTTTGCGTTTTGAGTTAGCAATTCGCAATCGTAATCGATATATTCTCAATTGAAATATTCTGTTTCAGATATCCCGTAATACCGATTTCGATTTCCTGTTCGACTTTCCCGCTCCCGCACCCGTTCTCGGCAAAAAAAAAGAAGTAGCGGGAATGGTTAAGGGTTTTTTTCCGACTATTCCTGACCTTTTTCATCCCTACATGTATCCCTACATGCGTTGACATTCATCCTACCTTTACTCCCAAATTAATGGATATGAATTCGATTCGTTTCGGAAAGAATTCAATGATCCCGCGGTTGTGATTCGTGCACAAAATTAAAGGATCATCATGTATGCTTAAATAAAATGAAAATAAACGATCTATTCGTGCCTTTATGTTTCCCAACTTCAATTCTTCTTTCGGCAATGCTACGGTTCAGGCGTTCAATGTCTGTTCATCAACCGGACACTCGACACATATCACAAGAGATAAATATCGATGTTGCAATTGTTATTTTTTTATGTTTCGTAGCGGATGTTGTACGAAACATGATGTTAATGTTGCGGTGGGAATTCCCATTCTTGAATCGGATGTTACAATCATTTGTATACATGTTTTCTTGATGTTGCAAAACATTGATTTTTGATTTTGCAACTGTTATTTATTAATATTGTGACAGGCTGTTCGATAAAAATTATGACCGGACGACACTGGTAGTACCGTTCTTCTTTTTTTTTCCATGATCAAGCGTAGCCGTTAGTTTTATAGTGCTATAAAGTGTTTGTTATATACTGCGTTCCAAATTCCAATTTATAGATCGTTTAAAAATATCTAAAATTATAAGTATTTTTAAAATACCTATAATTCCAAATTCCAAATCACGTCAGAAATTTTCTATAAACTTTTTTTTAGCTGAACTAGTTAAATGCCCGTGCGTTGCTACGGGAGCGAAAAATCAAACGCTTAACGATATAAATCTGAACTAAATATTATGGGGTTGGGGTGGGGGGGGGGGGTGCATCTTTGAATTCATTTTTTGCGCCAGTGTTCCATAGCTCAACTAAACGGAGGGAGTCACTCTACATGGAGATTGTCTTGAATTTCTTAGGCCAATTAAACAATGAGTCGTATATTCTTTTCTGTAGCTATTTCCGCCTTGCCGAGTTGCCTTCTTTGCTGGCGATGAGATAATACTGGGGTTTTCTCTTATCTTTTCGCACCCATCTCTCGTGCAAAGTCTGCATAACATAAAAATACTATGTCACCCCGTGATCACCAACCACATTTTTGACACAAAATTGTAGTTTGACAAACATTGGTTCGAAATCTACTCACATCACATAGATAAAGAAGACACGAAACAAGGAGATTTGTAAGGCGAAATGCTGATAAAGTATAAAGTAGTATCTTGCAACACTCCATCTCCAGCACCTCTACTATTTTTTTTTTGAAATACCCACCTCTACTAATTTCATGAGGTTCATAATAGACACGTGGCGGCGTGCAAAGTAACATCAGTAAAATCCAAACCCGGCCCGACATGATCCACAACCTTACCTGCCTTCCCCACATCAAAAGCCCTCCCCTCCCAAAAACCCGCCGCCTCCCTCATCCTCCTCCCCCATCTCCTCCTCCGACGCCCCAGCCGCCGCGTCCAATGGAGTCCTCCCTCCTCCTCCCCTCCCTGCGCCCCCTGCGCCCCTTCCTCCCGCCGCCCTTCCCCACCGCCCGCCGGCGCCACGCGTCGTTCCGCGCGAAGCCTCCCGCGCCGCCGCCACTCCCGCCGCTGGCGCGCTTCGCCCGCCGGCTGGGCGTGGCGGTGCCGCGCGCCGCGCGCGAGGCGTTCGACGACAGGCCCCCCGGGGTCGCCCGCGGGGGCGCGCACAGGAGGGACTACCGCGAGGCGCAGGGGGAGCCGGCCGTGCCCCCCGCGGCGGCGGCCGCGAGGGCCGTCGCGCCCTACGTCGTCCCCGCGGGGACGGTGCTCGTGCTGAGCTTTGGTATGGCCTAACTTTTTCCTCTCGTTCGTAAATCGCTCCCCGTTCATCGTCATTGGGTTCCCTGTTCTAATTAGAATCGCTCGTGTCCCTTTCCCTTGATGATGGCATACTGGAATAGTTTCAATTCCAAAAATAAGTATCTGATCGTGATGAGATACCGGAGTAGTTTCCTTTCCAAAAATAAATGTGAGATGTGTGTTAATGAATGAAGAGAAAAATACTTTCTCTGTCATTAAATGTAAGGTATTTTGGTTCGTTCTAAGTTAAACTGTTTATTTTGAAGAAACTTATAGAAAAGAGTAATAATATTTTGAATATCAATTAAGAATATTAGATACATTATGAAATATATTTTTATAATTTACTTATTTGATGTGCTAGATGTTAGTATTCTTCTCTAAAAAATTGGTCAAACTTAGGCTATTTGACTTAGGACAGCTCAAAATGCCTTATATTTCAGGATGGAGGGAGTATTGGCTAATCAAATGAATAAGAGTATATCAGTTCTGTATTTAATCAAGTCCTTTAATTTTGGAAAAAGAATAAATCCACTTTATTGAAAAGGAGAAGATTAAATTCGAAAACATATGTCATGTTGTAACATTAGTTTTGCACATAGTTGAACATATCATGCCATACGTTTAAGATGTGTTCATTCCTTGATATTGTAGGCTTCAGCATTTGTGTGTAGAATGGTTACTAATTCTCAGTTTCAGAGGACAGTCATATGGAAGGTGGTTCGGAATATCCTTCCGGGGAAGAAAAAAGACCAGAATTCTGGAGAATCTGCGCCTTCTGGGATCATGTGGTCCTTTGCTGCTGGTTCCAATTTGGCAACTTCTACCCTCAGTGCTGAAAAGGAGTCGCGGAAAAATCTCAACAAGTTCTACAAAGAACTACGGACTTTGAAAACTGTTAACATGGCAGGTAACTCAAGGGAACTAAAGTTGAATGCATTGATCTGAAATGTTGGGTTAAAGCTCCAACATATATGGAGTAATAATTACATCTCACTTTCTTGACAGGCCGCCAGTTTGGAGATGAGGGTCTATTTTTTCTAGCAGAAAGCTTAGCCTATAACAAGGTCAGAGATCTCATGCAATGTTCGGGTGCACTCTATATGCATATTTGCATACCTAGTTGTTTCCATGCTTTAGCAGCTTAGTCTCATTTGAATACTTAGGATAATGAGTGAGCTGTGTGTGTATTTTCAGAGTGCAGAAGAGGTGGACTTTTCTGGCAATGGTATAACAGCTGTCGGAATAGAAGCCTTTGATGGAATTCTTCAGATAAATACAGCTTTGAAAACTCTAAATTTATCCGGAAACGACATTGGAGATGAAGGAGCTAAGGTCTTCTCAATATTATGATTTCCACATTCCATTTATTGTTCTGTAATTTGCATGATTTATTGTGCAAATCAACTCTTCCCAGTCACAAATATTTGACATCTTTGATACCTGCATGGTATCCAAAACACAACTTTGACTACTCATTTTGTTATAATATATGAAACTTCTTTCCAGTACAAACTCACACATAAAAAGTAACTTGTGACCTAAATCTGAATTGGTTGACTTCAGAGAACCCAAAAACACCACTTATTTGTGAGTTGTGAGTAGAGGAAGTATGATCTGATCTCCATCTCCTAATATACAAATAACTTTGTTGATACTTGCTTAACATGTTCTTCTAAGGTTGGCTGGTTGGGTGCTCTCATTGTGCCACTGTACCTGTGGGTCATCATGAGAGTTGCCTTTTGATTACTTTTTTTTCAATTTCCAACTGGAGTAAGCTTCATTAGCCATCAAAATTTTCAGTATTTATGGTTTTGCTGGAGAAAGTAGCCATGTTAAACCATAAATTGTCCACAAAATGATAAAAAATAAATAAATAGTAGATTTGTTTTCAAGACTGAGTTGAATATATTTTTTCTTTACACCTGACTGAATGTAACACTCATGAATTTTTACAGTGTCTTTCAGATATATTGATTGAAAATGTGGGTATTCAGAAGCTCCTATTGAACAGTATTAATATTGGAGATGAGGTGCTTGTCCCCCCTCTCGCTCACTCTCACTTTCTCATTCCCTCCTCCTTTTACATTGTAACATTGATTTTTTTTTCTTTTCAGGGTGCTAAGGCAATTTCGAATATGCTGAAAAAGAACAAATCAATACGAATTCTACAGCTCAGCAACAATACCATTGAATACAGCGTATGTACAAGCATCCACAAAATGCGCACTTGGATACGAAAGGGAAAAGAATTACCATATGCTTAAATCCTTAAAAGGTTATGATACTTTTTTCTTTTGTTTTTCCTTGAAACAGGGTTTTGCAAGTATTGCGGAAGCCCTTCTAGAGAATAATTCGATACGGAGCTTGTATCTCAAGTTAGTCACTACTGACAACCCAATGGTCTCACATATGATACATTCTAAATGTGCATATGATGTTGTGAGCACTGTTTATGATTAGTAAACTTTATATGACTACTGACTAATTGGTGCCTGATGGTGCACTTCATTCAATATATCATAGTGGCAACTATGGCGGTCCGCTTGGTGCATGCAGCCTAGCTCAAGGAGTTTTAGGGAACAAGTCTTTGAGGGTACTACTTGAAACACTTGATATACTTCTGACCTTCAACATAGTCATAATGCAAGATATTGTGTGAATTTTTAAATGCTTAGAAGTGCACCAGATCCCATTCCATCTTTGCTTATATCAAGTTATGTAGACCTGTCTCTTAGGTTACTACAGGGGTAAGAATAGTTTGGACTTTTCAGGTTTGGCTGGTTGTCTAAATTTTGTATGGACCAATTTGCTGCAACAGGCACAATATGGGTGGATTTCAAAACACATAATTGTAAACCATAAAGGAACCCACATAATAGCGAAATAGTCACCAAACTTGTATACTAGGATTTGCCACATGATCAGTTTAGTAAAAAAAATGCTCAGGTGAAGAAAAACATATAGATAGTTTGTAAGTCGTGCCGTGACAATATTGGTAGGATCAGTTGAACTCTTTTTTGTACCAATATACTGTGTATCACCAAAGGGCAAAGGGAACAGCTTATTAAGAATGTCTAGCCGTCTAGGACCTTAATTTAAATTGTATAATTTCTATGTAGGATTTTTTAGAGTCCTATTCATATCCTTCGTTTTCCTCATTTGTATTCTTTAATGTCTAGTGATTTTTGACCCTTGAATTCCATGTTTATGATATATAAGCATTATACTTTTTTTAGGAAATTCACTTGCATGGTAATGGGATTGGGAATGAGGGAATACGTGAGTTGATGTCATCATTATGTGCTCACAAAGGTGCTTCATTTTTTCTGGCTAAACAAACTATCAGCAAGTTTGTGCTTAGTGGATTGTTTAATCCTAATTATGTGCATGCATGGCTGAATTATAGGGAAGATTGCAGTTGTGGATATTGGCAACAACAACATTAACTCGGAAGGTTTACGTCCTGTTGCCGAATTCATCAAAAAGACAAAGTCTTCACTGTGGTTCAGTCTCTACATGAACGACATTAGTGATGAGGTATTACTGTTTCTTGTATTGTTTTCTCTTTGAATGATTCCAATGACCAAAATATTGGGTAGTCCACATATGGTCATATGATCAGTTCTAGAAGTATAACCTAATCACTGACCATAACTTTGACCATTTAACAATGTACAGTAATTATTCAACTTCAGATTAGGGCTTTATTGTTTGTTGTTTTATAGACTTCAGCACATATAGTGCTCCCACAGAGCATTGGCTGTTATTTTCACTTTTTCAGTATTTCCATATTTTCTTGAGCTCCTGATTCTAAGAAAAATGAGACAACTTGTTTCATGATGTAAACTAGGATCCTTTTTTGAGGAAGTTAAATGTGTGTTGCTGGTTCCTCACATGTTTCCCCATGTAGCTGATGTATAAGCACGCTCATTTAAACTCCTGCATTTTGTTTAAAGTTCATTCTGAGTTCTGACATAGATTAAAATTAATTTCGCCAGGGAGCTGAAAAGGTTGCGGAGGCTCTGAAAGATAACAAAACAATTTCTACCATAGATTTGGTGAGTATTTATTTTGCTGCAACCCTCATAAAGTCGGAATATCACATACTTTCTATTTACCTTATATTTCACATATGGAAACTATGCTCAAGTTGCTTCTCGATTCCATGTGTAGAATATTACTCTCTCTACTTGATCTTTAAATTATTGTTCAGCTTTTTGGTCATTGGCACGACTTTTTTTCTTCATATGTCATCACTTAAACTGATCCTGTTTGGAAGCAGGATACTTTGTTTTTTTTTTTTGGGGGGGGGGGGGGGGGGGGGTGTTAATAAACCTTCTTTGAAGTTGCCCTGATAATTCTGTGTTTCATGTGTGACCTAAGCCACGTTAGAGAGGATATGTATACATGCTGAATCCCTGGAGCCTCTTATATTTCAGGGTGGCAATAACATTCACTCCAAAGGGGTTAGTGCAATAGCAGAAACATTGAAGGATAACACAGTACTGACAACAGTAAGTCATCTTATCATTCAGACAACTTTTTCCTACAAATTAAGTTCTAAGACTAAATCAATATATGCATCGTAGTTGGATTTGAGCTATAATCCAATTGGATCAGATGGGGTAAAGGCTTTGTGTGATGTCCTCAAGTTCCATGGGAAGATCCAAACCCTTAAGCTTGGCTGGTGCCAGGTGATCCTCAGAACTGAATAGAATTGTACGAGCAGTTTTACCATTTGGGTCATTGGGTGTTCTTGCCTCTTCAGCAAAGTTGCATATCCTGCAGATAGGTGTGCAAGGTGCAGAGTTCATTGCTGATTGTCTGAAGTACAACACGACATTGTCAACATTGGATTTGCGGGCGAATGGGCTTGGAGATGATGTATGTGCAATCCGTATCGTGTTTCCAATTGTAACTTGCACTTTGGTACATGATCCATGCTTTGCTTGTTGACACGTTCCTATCCTGAAGGGTGCTATATGCTTGGCACGAAGTTTCAAGATAATCAATGAATCTCTGACTTCACTTGACCTGGGCTTTAATGAGATTAGAGTAAGCAAGCATATTGTTTTTTATTCATTCTTAAGGCATTTTGGGTGTCCAATATACTTAGCTTTATTTTTCTATGTTCTGGACAGGATGATGGAGCATTTGCATTGGCCCAAGCACTTAAGGCTAATGAAGATCTGGCAGTCACATCATTAAATCTTGCAAACAACTTCTTCACAAAATTTGGACAGGTTAGTTTAGTTTGTTTTGATCTAGCAATGATTATGTAGGAAAGCATATTTAATTAGGTTCATGCGTCAATACAGGTTGCTCTATCTGAGGCGCGGGATCATGTATATGAGATGAGCGAAAGGGAGATAGACATTTACTTTTAGGTGGCATCGGTTTCCCTCTGGACGATTTAACACATGATTAACGCTTTTTTTTTAGAATTTTTTATTGAGTAGGCCGAAGAATAAGATCCGGGTAGAGCATTTGTATAGAAAATTTTGGTGTAGCCGTTCAACTGTCTATATTCAATTTTTGCTGGGGACATTAATCTTGTCTTGAACCATTCATATTGGTTGGAAATGGAATGGATGTTGCTGTGGCTTTTGGCCCTCCGGTCGCAGGCCTGGCTTTTGAAAAATCTTTATTTGAGCATTATTAACTACTTATCTGAAGATTCTGAACCTAAACGTCGTAGCATGGTTGTTAAACGTCATATATACGTTTGAATATGGAGGGAGCATGTGCCGAGGGCATCTTCTGTAATTATGTGGATGATTTCGTTGATGTTCTCATGCCATCCATGTGAAACCTGTTCCACAACAACAGTCTGCTTGTCACACAAAGATTCACGGTTGACAGATCACGTTGACCTACCAAAATGTGACTGAGCACCCGGACAGGCACACAAGCATTCACTACCGGGATCTGCCTATTTGCGCAAAGCTACGAAAACACACGGAAAAAAGCTTTGCCGTGCGCGGCCGACGGCAACACTCCGACGGCGACTAGGTGCGACGCAAAGCTGGCTTTGTTGTGTGCTGTATATCGGGCACACGGCAAAGCTCTTTGCCGTGTGTTTTCCTAGGCATACGGCGATAAAAGCATCAGACGGCGCGGACGGAGACGGGATGGGGACGGAGACGGGATGGGGACGGACGGCGCTGGCCGCTGCTTTGCCGTGTGCCAGGCCCTGGGCACACAGCGAAGCTGTGTACAGATGTCCCAGGAATACCACTTTGCCGTGTGCCTAAGAAAATCATTTTTTTTTGTTTTTGATGTATAAAAGTGCCCGTACAAACAAATATCACATATAATATTTATAATTGACAACACACATCACAGACATCATAAATATATCATAACAAAGCTCAAATGCAGTGCCTGACATCACTACAAGTTCTCGAGTTCTCAAGTTCTCAAGTTCGAAATATATCACAGACATCACTATAAGTTCACAAGTTTTCAAGTTCTTCTACGACGGAGGTTGGTCGAACGGAGGAGGGCCTGACGGAGGAGGGCCGAACTGAGGAGGGGCAAACGGCGGAGGCCCAAACGGCGGTGCGAATGGCTGCTGTCCGGGGAACGTCGGTGACATCCCCGGCGACAACTCAGGCGTATTCGACGCCGCCGATTGATTCTGCAAAACAAAGTATATATTGCATTTAGGACTCTAAAGTTATAAAGTTTGATAAAGTTATAATCTAAAACATTTTGAATTTCTTAGAATTGTATAAGTGACTCTATATCTCTACTTTATTTAAACTGCAATCTAAAACATTCAAAATTTTATCGAAGTACCTACATTTAGTAAACTACAATCTCTAGGTCAAAGTGAGTCTAAGTCTGTACATTCTGTAGGTCTATAATATTTGAAATAAAAGAACCAAGGTTGTCAAGTTTCTCATAGGAGGAGTTGCCGGAGTCGGAGTCGGAGCCGGAATCAGCGGGAACACCATCGGAGGTAGTTGTTGACCCATCTGAATCGAAAGACCTTGAATGAAGGAGTACATCTAGGCCATCTACTGCTGAACCTTGGCCTGTGCCCTCCTCGCCTCCTCCTTGCGTAACCTCCTCTCCTCAGCTATCGCCGCCTCGTGTGCCGCCGCTTGTGCCGCCATCTGGGCCTACATAATATTTTTTGATTGCAATGTTGCAATGGAAATCAAATTTATATACATATTGAATGAACGATGAATAAACCAAGATTTACCTCAAGTTCCTGTACTCGGAGCTCTGCCACGGATAGCCTTGGGTGTATGGGCAGGCCACTGTTCGTGGTCCTGGCTCGAACCTGGGCGAGAGTGGGGGTAGAGGCCGTGTCCAGGGTGCCCTCGCCTATAAAGTACCGGCCATGCTTCTTCCCTCCTCCCACCTTCATGATGAGCTCTCCGTCAAGGTCATGGGCACTCGGATCCCAGTCGGGCCCATGGACCTGTCTTCCTGCCTCTGTGTACATATTGATGCGGGCGTGGACGGAGGGATTGGAGTACGCCGAGGGCGGATCGTCCGGGTTGTAGGTGACCTCGGACGCCTTGCCCTTGTGAGCCAAAGCCCATCCCATGAACTGGGAGCACTCAGCGCTTGAATGTGATGAGGACTGCAAAACAAAAAGTTGTTTACAAATTATACATGAATGGGGTTAGATTAATGAAATGAAAATGCATACCCATCTAGCTCTGTATTCCTCATTGCTAAGGCTTCCTTGATGATGTGCTGGCCCTGGCATAAGTAAACGCCGCTCTCGACTAGCGTTGTGCGCGGCCTCCCACTCGGGTGTGAACCACTTGTCCACGATGCGTTCCCAGCACATCGAATCATTATGGCACCACCACGCAGGAACCTACATGTGATAAAGTGAATAACATATGAAAAGTGAAATATAAGTAACACACTTGATATAAGTATAATTCTAAATGTACATGTAAGTACTGCTCCCGGGTCAGCTTCATATTTCTTGCAACTTCTTTTTTGATCTTCTGCTTAAGGAACATAGCACCGTAGTTTATGACGCACTGGACTTGCGCCTCGTAGTGCATGTCCTTTACAAGCTTGATGCATCGGTTGTGAGATGTAACCGATGCGCTTTCCTCGTATCCCTCGTCACACCTGTAGAAATTCTGCATATAACCACGATATATCCAGTAATTTTTAGAAAATATGTCAAATGAATTCGCTGTATTAAGAAGTGTATTGCGAGAAATACTTACCCACAGTTCGGCCTTGACCCGTTCTGCCTTGTTGTCGAAGCACCTGCCATCCCGATCGAGCTGATCGGGGGCATGTGCATAGTGCTCCCACGTCCAGGCCGGCTCGTACCTTCCACCAATGTGGACTAGGTCCGGAAAGTGATCCCTGCACAAAGTGCCCAGGATGCCCTTGACCTTGCGCTTGTGAGCACCTCCACTGAGTATTTTCCAATTCCTGCCAAAAGTAATTAAGATAAAATATTAGTAGTGGTAACATCTAAAGTTGATTGTGATTTTCAAGTGATGAAATGAAAAATAGTGATAACTTCTAAATTTACTTACCGTGGACCAGAGGGTCGAATCAACGGCCGTAGGGCAAGAGGAATCGGCCTGTCCGGGAGTCGCGAGGGACCCTGCAACTGGATAACCGGTGTAGAGTCCTCCTCTGTCGCATCCTCCCCCTCCTCATCCTCCCCCTTACCACCAGACGACTCCGTGGAAGCTACGATGTCGTCATCCTCCTCCTCCTCCTCCTCCGGCTCGTACTGCTGCTCCTCCTCCTCAGCACGCCGCCGTGGTCGACCCCTCCCTCGACCCTTGGGTCCACCCTTTCCTCGACCCCTAACGACAGACCTCTGGGATCTTGGCATCATTCTTCTAAACGTTGACGCGCACGCTCGCTGAAGGCCGCCACCAACCATCTTTGTTCAATTACATGCAATAAAAAATAAGAAACCAATCAGTACATATAAACAAAACATAATTACAAAGAGAAGCACAATAAACTTGACATAATAAGAAAATCTTGTTTGCACACTGACGGCAAGGACACGAAGCTTTACTTTGTCCTTGCTCAAAAGCTTTTTTCAGAAAATCTTCAACCTTCTGAACGAATTCATCCGTCCAATCACATTTACCGAACCAGCCCGTGTACATCCACTCACGGTCATCCATCCTAGCTTTAGCATATTACCGAGACATATAAATCAACTGCATCCACACGATATCTATCATGCTCTAATGGGTGAAGATAGATCCTAATCCCACCCGAGATGTGTAGATGGGGTTAGTTTCTATGCTCTACTCCTATCCGAGACAAATTTCGGCAGCACCTCCCCGCTGTTCTCCCAATACATGTCCTGACAAGGAGATTGTGTATTCGGAGAACAACAGGGAGGCGATGCCAAAAGTGTCTCGGATCAAAGCATACCTTGCAAACTAAACCCATCTACACATACTCGGGCTGTCCAAAAAATGTGGACAATTCGAAACAGATGCAATCATACATATGCAAAGATATGCATATTTCCAATCGTATCCCTTTCGAACGGGAGATGTCTAACTAGGTTACGACATCTAGAAATATAATACGGATTCAAGGTCGAATATGCCTCTCACCTAGCTGTGACGGAGGAAGGCTGCGAGAACCAAGTGGCGGTGGTGACCGATTCCTACAAAAAAAACAATATAGTGTTAGAGAACAATTTTACCAGCACCTCTCCTGGCACAGTGAGGTTCCCAAAACCAATGGCACGATAACAATCACGATTCCAAAAATAATAAATTTAAATTTTGCCTAAGATATGTTGCATTTCATTTGACCTTGAGCTTGAAGGTAAAGAAACATCACAGGTAGTGGCAAAAAGGGGTTTATAGCAGTCATGAAACCATGTGAGACACCTAGCCCAATCATCTTATGATCACAACTGAGTTGTTGTTTGGGCATGGATGTCTCACATGGTTTGTTGACGACCATAACAAATTTAAGTATACAACAGAAGCTCAAGGTCATCATATGTTACACAGCAAAAAAAACTGAGTACAAATTGATATATGTCGGATTGCTATTCCGGCCAGTCCACCAGGGGTGTACCCGGCGGTAGAGTTTCAGGATAGGGATCTCAGGACCAAGAGCTCGATGGTAACACGAAGATGCAGGGACTTAGACAGGTTCGGGCCGCGATGTGCGTAATACCCTACGTCCTGTGTTTGGGGTTGTATTAGGGATTGTGGAATGCTGCGAAAAAAGAAGAGTCTCCCTATGGGTCGGCCTACGTCTCCTTTATATAGACTAGGAGCCGTAGGGGTACAAGGAATGATATGCTCGGGTTGTTTTACAAGGAAGGAGGTCGGTTATGATCCCTAGATATCCGGGCTTCTAGCTAGAACCTCTCATCCTAATCCACTGGGGATCCCATCTGCGCACAGCCGAGTCCTGCACGCCGAGTAGTCGTAGCCGAGTCACTGAGCAGGGTAGTCTCTCGGATTCAGGGACCCCACTCGGCAGGGAGGTACATAGATCTACCTCCGTCAAGCCCCCGAGCGTCGGAGGGCCGAGTTGAACCTTGTCGTACTGAACGAAGTCCTTCAGTGCTCATTAAGAATGTCCGTCGTTGTTGTAGATCCAGAACGGGATGCGCCCCTGGGCGCACCCGTTGGGTGTAGCCCTCGAGCCTCGGAAGGTTTTGGAGAAGCTTTTCGAGGGTCAAAGAAATAATCTTTAACTCTTGTCTGTCCAAATGCTTGAGTGTCCAGCCAATGTTCTTGTTACACTGATCCCCTAAGGGTATCCACCTTGAGATTGCCACGGTGACTGAACCCGACTCGGTTACCCCGCCCCTAAAGCCCTGGGTTAAGTCACTGAGACTTCCCGAGTAGTCCAAACGTCTGGGCCCTGAGGCCTTAGCTGAGTCACGGAGACTCACCGAGTAGTCACGGCGTCCGGCCCTGAGGCCCTGGCTGAGTCACTGAAACACGCCGAGTCGTAGGTGGCGCCCAGCCCCCGAGCAGGGTCGCTGGCGGAGTCACGGAGACGTGCCAAGTCATCACGGCGTCCGGGCCCTAAGGCCCTGGCTGGGTCACGGAGACACACTGGGTCATAGGTGGCACCCAGCCCCCGAGCAGGGTCACTGGCGGAGTCACAGAGACGCGCCGGGTCGTCACGGCGTCCGGGCCCTGAGGCCCTGGCTGGGTCATGGAGACACGCTGGGTCGTAGGTGGCGCCCAGCCCCCAAACAGGGTCGCTGGCGGAGTCACGGAGACGCACCAAGTTGTCACGGCGTCCAGGCCCTGAGGCTCTGGCTGGGTCACGGAGACACGCTGGGTCGTAGGTGGCGCCCAGCCCCCGAGCAGGGTCGCTGGCGGAGTCACGGAGACATGCCGAGTCGTCACGGCGTCCGGGCCCTGAGACCCTGGCTGGGTCACAGAGACACGCTCGTAGGTGGCACCCAGCCCCCGAGCAGGGTCGCTGGCGGAGTCACAGAGACGCACCGGGTCATTCACAGGAATATTCGGAGCATATTCGCATTAAGGTGAAAATCCAACCGTTACTTCTCTGCGAGGATCTGTCGCGGCTGACAGAGGAGCGGGGTTGTCAGAGGCAACGGTAAAAAGAAAGTTACCGTTTGTCCCGCTTCATCTGCCGTGAGATCGCTGGCCCGATCCGATTCGGCCGCTGATTTCGGATCTCCCCGTTGTGGGGCCTCCAATATTTAAACAGGGGAGGCGGCGCAGAGCAGCCACCCTGTTCCCGAGCGCTCCAGAACTTTCCACTGCCTTAGCTAACTCGGCGAGTTTCCAGAGCTCTCGGCTTTCATCTTCCTCGCGATTTCCTCTCCTCGCCCGAGTTTCGCCGCTATCGCCATGGCCGCCTCGCCCGCCGCATCTGCGTCTTCGACCTCGGGGAGCTCCGGAGAGGCCCCGCCGCCATCGTCGTCCTGGCAGAAGTGCCCGCTCCAAGAGAGCGACAACCAGGACATGGTGGAGTGCGGCATCCTCCCGGAGAAGCAGATCTCTGGGTGGCGGTGCTGCTACGGGGAGGAATTCTAGTTGGAGGACACGAACCAGACGGTCGTGTTCAAGTCCTTCTACGAGAAGGGTTCACGTTGCCCGCGGGGGCCTTTTTCCGCAGGCTTCTTCATTTCTACGGGCTCGAGGTAACTCATCTCAAGCCCAACTCCATTGCTCAGATCGCCATCTTCATACACCTCTGCGAGGGGTACTTGGGGATTGCCCCCATTTCAATCTGTGGCGGGCTCTGTACCACCTCAAGGAGCACCCGTCCAACATTCGCCGGAATGTTGTGGGCGGGGCCGCCTTCTCGTTGTGCCAGGGAAGCGTCTACCCCGACTTCGAGCTCTGCGACACCAACAAGGGGTGGGCGCGGGAATGGTTCGTGGTGGCGAACCCGGCACCCTGCCTCCCGGCGCGTACTGACCGCGTGCCAGAGTACAAGGCATGCTGGGAGGAGCCGTCGACCACCGAGGAGATGGCGCAGGTGGAGCGCCTCCTTAAGGAGATCGCCGACTTGTCGGCGCAAGGTTTGACGGGGGCCGCGGTGGCCATCTTCTTCTGCAGACGGCTCACGCAGCCAATCCAGGAGAGGGTCCACCCGGCCTTCGAGTACTGGGGTCATCGGGACCCAACCTGGGGGCAGGATCGCAAGGTCCCCCGGGAGGAGATCGCGAACCGGGTCACCCGCATCATGGCGGGACAGATCCGGGACAAGGGCTGCCCAAAAGCCCACTGACTGAAGCGGCCAACCGACGCCATAAGCTTTCTTGAATCTTCCGAGTTGTTTTATGCATTCCGAGTTGTTTCCTCTGTTTTTGCTCTATTTTTACGAGCGCACCCGTTGGGTTGTAACACAACTCGGATCTTTTACAGGCTAAGGTCTTGGAGTACTGGTCCCCCGCTCCTCTACCTGAGGGGGACCCTGGAAAGGATGCCGCTGCCCCCGCCGAGCTGCGCTAGCTGGCGGAGGAGGAGGCCGAGTTCTCCTCCGACTCCTCCATTGGGACTGAGCCGGAGGTGGAGATCACCGGAGCCTCGGGGCCGTCACCATCGGCCGCTCTGAGGAGATAGACATGTCGCACCATCAAGAAGATCCCGCTGTCGAAGGCGGGGTTGGCGGCGGCATAGCAGACGCTGAGGAACTCGACCCGAAAGGGGACGAGCAAGGTCCGGGGGGGTGGCATCGGCGCCCCCGTCCACTACTGATGTGGGGTCGGCATCGGCCAGCCCCTGAGCCGAGAAGGAGGCGGCCCAGGTGCTGGGGCAGTTGCGCGGGGAAGTGATGCCCCCGCGCGCCGGCTCTGGGGCTCCGCCGGCCGCGCCGCTGAAGCTAAAGTTCCCGCTGCATCGCAGCGGCGAGTAAGTTCTTGAATCTTGATCCTTGTTCTTGCTTGATTTTTGTTCTTGGAGCTGTGCTGAGTGCCCTTGTCTTTGGTGTAGGAGGGCGTCGCTCAGTGGCGCCAAGAGGAAGGCGGAGGAGTCGTCCAACGAGGGCGGCTCCAGAGATGCCGCAATGCTGACCTCACCGCGGGCTAGTCCAGCGAAGAGCCGCGCCCACCGTGAGGATGAGAAGAAGAAGCAGGAGGAGGAGGCTAGCAACAGGGTCTCCCCTCTTCTCCAGGACGTGGTGATGCAGGATCCGCCCCGTGACAAAGGGGCGGCGGATGTTGAGGTCGAGGCCCTCGAGGTCCCAGCCATCGAGGTGGTCAGGACCATGGAGGTCCCACCCATCGAGGCAGAGAGGACCCGGGCCAAGCCCACCGAGGGGGTCAGGACCCCGCCGGACAAGGAGGAGGCCGAGGAGGGCGAGGGCGAGGACGAGGAGGTTGACGGCATGGTCTCCGGCAAGCTCGTGGCGTCCGCCAAGCTCGCCCAGGGACTGGTCGTGGTGAGTCTCTTGCCTCTCTCTGTTTGTGAAGCCGACTTGTTCTTGTAGGCGTTGTCTTGTAATGCGTAGTTGTTCTTCAGGCTCTGGTGGAGCTATCGGAGCAGGCCGCCCAGGAGCTGGCCGAGGGGAGCACTGCCATCGGTCGGGTGGCGGAGCTCGAGGCCAGGGTGGCCGAGCTGGAGGCGCGGGACCGCCAGTTAGAGGCCGACAAGGTGAAGGCCGAGGATGCTTTGTGCAAGGAGAAGCTCGGTAAGGAGTCGGATCGATGTCTGCCGAGTCCTTTTCGCACTGTTTTGTCTCTGACTTGCTTTTGTTTTAGAGCTGGAGGCCTGCACCAAGGCCAACAAGGAGCTGCAGAAGCTCCGGGAGGTGGCTGAGGCGTGGGAGGCTGCCACCGAGGAGAAGCTTCGCCTGGAGCAGCAGGCTCGGTGTGGTACAATCCAAAAATCATACTGCTATGTGCTTTCTGTTGTTTGTCCGGCTTGGGCTGACCCAGCCGGTTTCTTTTTGCAGAAGCGGAGGAATAGGCGGCATAGGGCCGGGCGACGTTGGATCACCTGAGCAGGCCGCTAGAGGCACTGTTTGGGGCATTCGAGCCCGAGGGCGTGGCGGCTGCCGAGAGCCTGTCTGAGAGGCTGGAGGCATCCCGCGGCCGACTGGAGGCCTTCATCAGGAGAGCTAACAAGGATGCCGTGCTGCATACCCTGGGTCTGGTGAAGACCCACCTCCCGGAAGCGGATCTGGGTCCGGTGGGAGACGGCGTCCCCGAAGACTGCTCTGATGCAGAGTGGGAGGCCAACCACGCCGCTGTCCTGGAGATCGCCGAGCGCATCGTGGCCGAGCTGTAGGCTGCCGGTCTCCAGGAATTTCTTTTGTTTATTTTGCTGCAAGGAGAGTTGGTCAGAGTGGACCAGCAAAAAACAATATTTATGTAAATAATGTTTTAATTTTATTTCATGTTAAGTTATGCACGCAGTCGAGTTCTTTTCTGAATTTGCCGAGTAGGTGGAAAGCGATCTATGAGCCCTTTTGTTAGCGCTTGAGAGCATATCATCAATGTGCGCGGTTAGTTAGGGTGACACAGAGAGGTTCCTGGACGTACTCGGCTGTGTTCAGGAAAGTCGAACTGGGTTGTTCCTGTCCGACTGGTCGGACTCCGAGTGGGGGCTGGCCGGGTGGCCGAGACGCAGCCCCCGAGCGTGTTGAAAACGACTCGGTGAAGAACGAAAACGAGTAGAATGCAACATGTAAAATGCAACAAACTTTATTAAATGAGTGGATAGGTACATAGCTTTCCATTTTCTATGCTTCTACGGATAGAAGCGGCGCAGGTGCTCGATATTCCATGGGTTGCCCACATCTGTACCGTCTGGCCTCTGTAGGTGGTAGGTTCCGGGAACCACTATCCCACTGACTACAAAGGGGTCTTCCCATGGGGAAGACAGCTTGTGAGCGCTGGTGGTCGACTGAATTCGTCGCAGAACCAGGTCGCCGACGTTGAAGTCGCGCTCGTGGACGTTGCGATCATGATAGCGCCGGAGCTGCTACTCATATCTCACATGCTGAGTGGAGGCCGTCAAGCGGTGCTCCTCTGTTGAGTCGATGTCGGTGCATCGAGTCGCTTTGGCTTCGTTTTCGTCGTAGTTCTGGATACGCGGAGCACCAAAAGCTATGTCCGATGGCAAGACTACTTCAGAACCATACACCATGAAAAATGGCGAATAACCGGTAGCCCGGCTTCTCTGTGTGCAGAGTCCCCAAACTACTCTGGGTAGTTCTTGGAGCCACTTTGCACCATACTTTTCGATCGGATAGAAAATTCTGACTTTGAGCCCCTATAGGATCAAGCCGTTGGCCCTTTCAACTTGGCCATTGCACCTGGGGTGCACCACGGAGGTGTAGTAGACGTCGATGTAGCTTTCTTGGCAGTAGTCCCAGAACTTAGAGCCCATGAACAAAGTACCTAGATCTGTGATGATCCGGTTAGGCACCGTGAATCGATGTGATATCTCCTCGATGAACTCGACTGCTTTGGCTGCTGTAGTGGCTATCACTGGCTTGACTTCGATCCATTTTGTGAACTTATCAATCGCCACGAATATATGGTTGTATTCGCTGACGGCCATCTTTAGGGGTCCCACCGAGTCGTGTCCCCAGCAGGCGAATGGCAAGGAAGGCGGTATAGTCCGCAGGGCCTGAGCCAGGACGTGCTGCTGCTTAGAGAAGAGCTGGCACCCGGGACATCGCCTGACGATGTCTCGGGCGTCGGCCAGGGCCGAGGGCCAGTAGAAGCCTGATCGAAAGGCTTTCCCTACGAGGGTAGAGGTACCCGCGTGGTTACTGCAGATACCCGAGTGGATATCGCTGAGGAGTCGGACTCCTTCATCACGTGTAATGCATTTGCACAGGGTTTCTGAGGAAGCCGAGTGCCTGAACAGCTCGGTTCCTATGACAACATAGTTGCTTGACCGGCGAGCAAGCTTCTCATGCTCCTTTCCCTTTGGATAGCTTTTGTTGTTCTTGATGAAGTCGCTGATTAGGGAGCGCCAGTCGGTGTCGAGGGTTAGGACCTGCTGCCCTATGGCCGGGACCAAGTCGGGCTTTGTAGGAGGCTCCTCTTCCATCTTTATGTAGGGCTGTTGAGTGCTTGAACGAACACACCGGGTGGTACGTTGGACCGCTTGGATCCAAGCTTGGACAGAACATGAACCGCCACGTTGTCGTCCCTGGGACGTGGTGGAACTCCAAACCGTAAAACTTGGCTTCGAGCTACCTGATCTCCCTGCAGTAGGCATCCATTTTCTCCTTGGTTCACTCCCGGTCCTTGTTGACTTGTTGTATGACGACTTTGGAGTCGCCATAAGCCAGCAGACGCTTGATGCCGAGTGTAACAGCGATCCGGAGACCGTGGATGAGAGCTTCATACTTAGCAGCGTTGTTGGTAGCCGTAAAAAGTAACTGGAGGACCCATTTGAGTTGTTCACCTTTCGGGGAGATGAAAAGGATTCCAGCGCCTGCACCGTCGCGGTTGAGGGTGCCATCGAGGTACATGATCCAGTGCTCGGATCTGGTGTCGGGTGGAGGATCTTGGATCTCGGTCCACTCAGCAATGAAGTCAGCCAACGCTTGAGACTTGACGGTGGACCGCGGCGTGAATTCATTCGAGAATGCGCTGAGTTCTACTGACCATTTGACGACTCGGCCGTTAGGGTCCTTGCTGTGCAGGATGTTGCCGAGTGGATACGATGAGGCCACCTTGATCTTGTGGGCCTGGAAGTAGTGCCAGAGCTTTCTTGACGCGATGAAGATGGCGTACAATAGCTTTTGCACTTGAGGGTAGCGTGCCTTGGACTAGCCGAGTACTTCACTGATGAAGTAGACGGGTTGCTGCACCTTGTAGATGTGACCCGGCTCGTCTCGTTCGACGACCAGGACGGTGCTCACCACGTTGGTGGTGGCGGCGATGTACAGGAGGAGGACTTCCCCGTCTTCTGGTGCTGTTTGGACGGGTGGCGAGGTGAGGAAGTCCTTGAGCTCCTGGAATGCTTTGGAAGCATCGTCGTTCCACTCGAACTTGTCGGACTTCCAAAGAAGTTTGAAGAAGGGTAGGCCTCTGTCGCCGAGTCGTCTTATGAACCTACTCAAGGCAGCCATGCACCCTGTGAGCTTCATCAGGTCCTTTTTGCTCCTGGGAGGCTTCATGAACTGGTGGCGTTGACCTTGGTGGGATTAGCTTCGATGCCCCGGCTACTGACTATGAAGCCGATTAGTTTTCCGGACGGGACACAGAACACACACTTGGTTGGGTTGAGCTTCCATTTGAATTTCTTGAGATTTTCAAATGTCTCGGAGAGGTCCGTAATGAACTGATCATTATGTTTTGTCTTGACAACGATGTCATCGACATAGGCCTCGGCGTTGCGCCCGATCTGCCCCTGGAGGCATCTCTGAATGGCCTTCTGGTATGTGGCGCCGGCATTCTTGAGGCCGAACGTCATGGTGTTGTAGCAGTAGGCCCCGAAGGGGGTGATGAAGGACGTCTTCTCTTGATCCGACTCCTTGAGGGCTATTTGGTGGTACCCTGAGTAACAGTCAAGAAAAGAAAGGAGAACGCACCCGGCAGTCGAGTCGACGACCTGATCGATGCGTGGTAGAGGAAAGGGGTCCTTAGGGCAGTGTTTGTTGAGGTCGGTATAGTCAACACACATTCTCCATTCACCATTTTTCTTTCTTACAAGGACTGGATTTGCCAGCCAATCTGGGTGTGCGGCTTCTCTGATGAAACCGACGGTGAGGAGCCGAGTTACTTCTACCCTAATAGCCTCCTTTCGATCCTATGCGAAGTGGCGGAGCTGTTGCTTGACGGGTTTCGCCTTCTTGTCCAAATCTAAGGAGTGCTCAGCCTTCTCCCTTGGGACTCCGGGCATGTCAGATGGTTTCCATGCAAAGATGTCCCAATTCTCCCGGAGGAAGGAGGTGAGCATGCCTTCCTATGCTGAGTCGAGGCTGGCCCCGATCACGGCGGTCTTTTGCGGTTCATCGTCCTGGAGGACGATGGTCTTGGTCGCCACGGCTGGCGCGAGCTGTGACTCGGAAGTCGACTCCTTGGCGGGGATCTGCTGCTGATCCACTGGAAGGTTCTTTGCTGCCTAGGCAACAAGAACTGAGTTCCTGGATCATTCCACACGTAGGAGGTCTGTAGATCTCTGTAGACCAAGAGGACCCCCTTTGGAGTTGGCATCTTCAGGAGAAGATACATGTGGTTGGGGATCGCCATGAACTTGGCGACGGAGGGTGTTCCCAGGATGGCGTGGTAGGAGGTCTCGAACTCGGCGACCTCGAAGTTGACGTACTCGGTGTGGTAGTTGTCGCGGGTGCGAAGGTGACTGGCAGAGTGGCCCGGCCGACCGGAGTCGACCCAGCTCCGGGGATGATGCCGTAGAAGGCCTGATCAGATGGGACTAGGGAGGTCATGTTGTAGCCCATGCTCTCCAATGTACTGGCAAAGATGATGTCGAAGGCGCTGCCACCATCGACGAGTACTTTGGCCAGGCGGACCTGGCTCACCATCGGGCTAACCACGAGAGGGTAGGCACCCGGCCTGGGCAGGTGAACCTGGTGGTCGTGGCGGTCGAAGGTAATTGGCGTCTCCGACCACCGCAGGGATTCAACCGGGTGTTTGAACACCAGGTTGACTTCGCGATCATCCAGCTTGAGCTTGCGCCGACTTGATGGCTTGCTGGGGCCGCCGTATATGAAGTTGACGGCCCTGTCTTCTTCCTGGAAGTTCCCTGGGGAATCTTCCCTCTGCTCGTCGTCATCTCGCCTGGGCGAGTTGCGCCTCCGTGGGCGTGCCTGGGTGGTTCTGGAACCACCCGGCCTGTCGCGGTCATCGTGGCGGGGTCGCTTGGGGTCGTCGTCCTTGACGATGCCGTTGGAGAGTGCTCGGCACTCCCGGGCGGTGTGGTTTGCGTCCTTGTGCCAAGGACACTTGCCGTCCAGGAGCCGGTCTAGGTCCGCTTGGTTGAGGGTGGAGCAGAACTGGGACCTTTCGGCGACGGCGACGGTGTTCTCGGGGCCACGCTTGCGGTCCCGGTTCTTGGACGACTCGGCACGGTCGTGCTTCTTCCCATGACGAGGTGGGCGATCGTCACGTCGGCGTTCCGAGCGATTGTCCCACTGAGGGGGACGCTCGGAGGAGTCGTTCTGGGTCTTGTGCCGGCGGTGAGCTCGCTTGGCATCTTTCATGTCAGCGTGCTTGTTGACAACCAACATCATGTCACCCACAGTCTTGGGGTTGCTCTCGAACATCTTCCTCCATAGTTTTATGTTATGGAGGCCTTCGTTGAAGTGGTAGATGACGTCCCTGTCATCATCTTCCGTAATGGTACTACAGTTAGCAAAGTACCTCTTGATGTAGTCGCGGAGGGACTCGTACAGTTGCTGTTTGACGCTGGCCTGATCCCATCTAGTTTTGGGACCCGGGCAGGATGCCTGGTAATACTGGACAAAGGCATTGCAGAGATCCTGCCAGCTGTTGATGGAGCCAGCAGGGAGCGCTTCGAGCCAATTGAGGGCGTGGTGACCCATCATGATCCGGAAGTAGGCAGCCATGATGTTGTTGTTGCCGCGCGCAGCTCAGACGGCGATGGAGTAGGTGCACAGCCACGTCTTGGGGTCCGACTCGCCGTCATACTTCTAGATCCCGGTAGGCTTGAAGGTGGCGGGCCACTGGATGGCCCGGAGCCGACTGGAGAAGGCGGAGAAGCCGTCGAGGTCGTTGCCGGGTTCGTAGTCGCGGCGAGGTCGTCGTGGATGGTTGTCGCCCCGGCGGCCGCGGTTCTGGTGGTCGGCGTCAGGGACGCCGTGTTCCTCGTCGTACTGGCGACGTCGCTAGCGCTCGGCGGCGTCGCGTTGGCGGTGATGGTTGTTGATGCGCTGACACATGTCTTGTTGGTTGAGCTGGAGACGGAGGTCGTTCTGGTTGACCTCTCCGTCGTCGCCGTGGGGTCGTGTCGATTGGTGACTCGACTGGGCACGGTAGGCCGAGTTGTCCTCGCGCAGCTGCTGGCTTGCGTGGCAGCCACATCCAGACGGACGCGAGCCTTGACGATCTCGGGGGTCTCCTGGAGGACCTCGAGCACCTGGAACACCGCGGCAAGGTTGGCCGACAGCGTGGCGAAGACGTCTTGGCCGTTGTAGTCGAGGTCGAAGTCGGCATCAAGGTTGCGGGGTCGGATCGGTGAGCGCCGGCTCCTGGGGTTGCGATGTTGGCGTTCTTCAGGTCGCGGTTGGCCCGATCAATGGCCTCGTCGTTGCGCCTCATGTCGGCGCGGACCTCGTTGCGGCGGAGTCGTTGCGCCTTCTCCCCGTCGGTCTTGTTCTCACGAGTGTCAGAGTCGTCAGAGAAGACGAAGATCTGGCGATGCTCCGTCGCCGAAGAGTGGTTGGGTGGGAGGGTGAACGAGGCATGTTGGAAGCCCAGTTCCTCTCCCGAAGCCGGGTCAGATTGGATCTGACCTAAGGTAGCCGGGTCAGACAATCACACTCGGATCTGATCCGAGTACGTCTTAGCGGCGTTGTGGAGTCCGAAGGGGACCCGATCCGGGTTGTTGCGGTGTCGAAGCGCATCCTCGCCGAGCCTGACGCACTCGGCGATGGATCTGCCAACTCGATCTATCTGGGAGATAAGATCGTCAGCAGATCTGGTAAGACGACGGGTCATCCTAGAAGGAGAAAGCGTCGTGTAGTCCGCCTCGGTGTAGCGAAAATGGCCTCTCATGCCATATTTCAATATAATGTTTTGGCGATTGATGACACACACAACACTTGGACTAATATGATTGTCAAGATAAACATTCTCAGGCTTTTAGGTTCAAGTGATGACAAAGAGAAGATAGGCACAGCTAGGCCCGAAGGGCCACCTCTTCGCTCCAAAGGACAAGAATCGAAGAGACTGTGAAGAAATTCAATACACCGGTTGAACCGATGTTAAGGAAAAGACACACGCCGGTGTAATTGTCCAGAAGCTGGAAACTGAAGATACACTCACCGGATTAACCGACGTTGAAGAAAATGCATACGTCGGTGCATTGCCAAACGAAGACCGATGAAAATACATACACCGGTTGAACCGACGATGCATCGGTCAATTGCATCGGTTCAGTTGTCCAGAGAGGTGGTTTTTGGAGGAACGTGAAGAAGTTACAATCACCGGTTAAACCGACGCTAATTTTACATACACCGGTTGATTGCATCGGTTAAACCGGCGATACACCGGTTAATTGCTAACGGCTAGTTTTTCAAGTGGCAGTTTACATACACCGGTTGAACCGATGATGGCTTTTGGGGTACGTCGGATTAACCGGCGTTAAGCACATTTCTGGCAGCTTTTCTCCAACGGCTATATTTGCTTGTGCTGCCTATATATACCCCCAAGGCCGGGTCATTTGAGGTTGCTAGAGTTCAAGGAAGTATACAAGAGCTAAAGATCATCTCCAACCACCATAGAGCTTCATTGTACATCATATAGGCTTAAGCACACTTGTGAGAGTGCTTAGTGCTTGTTTAGGCTTAGTTCTTGAGAGAACTAACTTGAGAGAAAGCCTTGCTGCGGCAAGCACCTTGTGTACTCGTCGTGTGACCCTCCGACTTGGTGTGGAGTGGCAACGACACTTTGTGCGGGGAAGGAGGCCCCTACTTGGTGTTAAAGCTCCAAGATAGTGAAGACGGTGCCGTGGTGATGCTTCGAGATAGACGGTGGCGGTGACCTCGTCTTTGTGACTTGGCGTCACTTAGCCTTTGCTTGTCGGGAGCCTTGGAGGCGTGGCAAGACGGTGATCAAGCGAAGAGACTCGGCATCACACTTGTTCGTGTTGGACAAGTGGTCGTGGACGTAGGGAGGGACTTTGGTGTCATAACCGAACCACGTTAAATCGTGTGTCTTGGTGTCTTCACGGGAGTTTGCATATCCTCTCCCTTACCTGCTTTACTTACCGCATTACGTTTCCGCATTTACTCTCTCTTGCTTACCTTTACTTTCCTAGTTAGTTTGATTAGGATTGGCTATAGGTTGCAAGTCTTTTGGGGTAAGTAGAAGGTAGCATAGATAAACCTTAGTCATAACTAGCATGTATAGGACGTGTTAGGTTTATCTTATGCAATTAGATTGAGCCCTATGTTAAAAAGCGATTAGCGACCCTATTCACCCCCTCCCCCTCTAGGGTCGGACACCCCGGTGATCCTTACACTCGGGTTCGGGAACTCGAGGCGTGGCAGATCTCGGAGTGGCCATATTGGATCTGGTCCTGGTAGAAGCGCTGCTGAGTTCACGGAGAACACGATCAGGGTCGTCTCGGTGGTGAAGCGCGAGTTCGCCGAGTTGAATGCACTCAGCGATGAATCTACTGACGCGATCTATCTGGAAGATCAGATCGTCAGCAGATTCGGCAGGGCGACGGGTCACCCTGGCTATCGTGGTCGCCACATCAAAGTTCTCGGATTCGGAAATCTGAGAAGTGGCGGATGCCTAGGAGGTTAGATCGGATCTAACCCCAGCGAAGACGCCGCCTCCGGCGGTTGGAGAGCCGAAAGCGGGGTTCCTGGGAACCATGACCTCCAGGAAGGAGAAGCCGATTGTCACCTCCATCTGGGCAATGACGCTGGCGGAGAAGACGACGCCGGTGTTGGTTTCCATTGAACTCGACGTATGAGCCCTGAGTCCCCTACCTGGCGCGCCAACTGTCGGATTGCTATTCCGGCCAGTCCACTAGGGGTGTACTCGGCGGTAGAGTTTCAGGATGGGTATCTCAGGACCAAGAGCTCGATGGTAACATGAAGACACAGGGACTTAGACATATTCGGGCCGCGATGTGCGTAATACCCTACGTTCTGTGTTCGGGGTTGTATTAGGGTTTTTGGAATGTTGCGAAAAAGGAAGAGTCTCCCTATGGGTCGGCCTACGTCTCCTTTATATAGACTAGGAGCCGTAGGGGTACAAGGAATGATATGCTCGGGTTGTTTTACAAGGAAGGAGGTCGGTTAAGATCCCTAGATATCCGGGCTTCTAGCTAGAACCTCTCATCCTAATCCACTGGGGATCCCATCTGCGCACAGCCGAGTTCTGCACGCCGAGTAGTCGTAGCCGAGTCACCGAGCAGGGTAGTCTCCCGAATTCGGGGACCCCACTCGGCAGGGAGGTACATAGATCTACCTCCGTCAATATCTTCACAGGCATTGACATAAAATCATTTGACACGTCTACAAAGAACTAAAATCACAGACATTTATCACTAATATGTATCTATATTTGTTTCAAAATCATGTCTAAATAGCTAACATCTCTATTATTCTAAAACTAATTTCATATCAACACATGCTACTAGAAAAAAA
This sequence comes from Panicum virgatum, assembly GCF_016808335.1. Taxonomy (NCBI): domain Eukaryota; kingdom Viridiplantae; phylum Streptophyta; class Magnoliopsida; order Poales; family Poaceae; genus Panicum; species Panicum virgatum. Next base: position 11,068,984 of record NC_053148.1, read on the forward strand.
GAGTTGACACTCACCCAAAGCGCGAGTGACGCGTGCCGGTGGGCAACAGGGCAACGAGCGGGAGTTCCTCCTTGTACTCCGTCCGCCGGCGAGGTGCCCTCGTCCTCGGACGCCGGCGCGGTGCCCTCCAAATCCTCCTCTCCCTCTCCTCCTCCTCCTCCTCGCCCGGCGCAGAGAATCGAAGACGACGACGCCGGACGAACGAGGCGGCGGCGACGGCTAGGGGGCGCGGGGCGGGGTCGGGGGCGTCGGTCGGGGCCGGCCTGGTGGCGCCAGTCGGGGGCGGGGTCGGGCCGGTCGAGTGGCGCAAGTCGGGGGCGGGGTCGGGCCGGCCAGGTGGCGCCAGGCGCGCGGCCGCGGCGGCGGCCGACCTTGGCACGCGGAGGAGGGGGCGGCGGTGAACGGCGGGGGCGAGGGCGGCGTGGGGGCTTCTCAGGGCGGGGTTGGTCCGGAGCAGGCCGGGCGCGGCGGCGGCGCCGGCCGGCGCCGGCCGGCCTCGGCGCACCGAGGAGGAGGGGCGGTGGACGGCGGGAGGCGCGCCGAGGGGGAGGGAGCGGAGCGGGAGGCGCGCCGAGGAGGGAGCGGAGCGGGAGGCGCGCGGAGGGGGACGGCGGCGGGGGCGGGGGCGGATGGCGGGGGCGGCTCTTGACCTAGGCGGCGGGGTTGGGGGCGGGGGAGGCGTTTGTGACGCACGGGTTGGGGGCGGCCGCGTGGTGATGCGGTTATGTCCTGAGACTCCACGTTCGCTGTGTGCCAAGATCCAAGGCACAGGGCGAAGTCTGACTTCGCCGTGTTCCTTATCCGCGGCACACGGCGAAGACTTGACTTCGCCGTGTGTCTTAGTCTAGATCACGGCGAAATAAATTTGCATCATTTCATGTAATCAAATGTACTTTCCAAAAAATCATTAAATCTAAACACCAAAATTTTTTATATAGCCTCAATAACATGATTAATTTTTTTACTAATTCCATTCTATTGTTTCATGTCATTATTAATCACATTTTACTTATGTCAATTATAATAGTTTACTTGCAATTAATACATTAAAAATACCAAATGGACCCGAAAAAATATGAAAATTCAACATGAAGCAATCATTATCGCATATTGTCTATAGAAAAAGTTTTAAAGTCAAACTCAAATTTTTCTATCATGACATGTACAAATTTAACCTCATTCTCTTCTTCTCTCTGAAACTTTCCGGCAAACTCTTAATTTGTAAGCATCATCGTGACAAAATGTTCGTATCGTGCTCAAATTTTTAACATGCATTCCACGTATGATAGGATGAAGCTGCGGCAAATCTCATAATTTTCTGACGTCGTTCTAATTTTACATAATTTAAACACTATTTGCCACCACAATCGTCGTAAAGTTTCATTACCACAATCTTTGAAATTTTGTTTCAACTACTATTTAAGCTCTAACACTACAGTCAACATTATGAATATTACTTTTTACAATTTTTTTCCTATTATTTTATGCCCTTTGGAATTATATTTGATTTATACGGGAAAAACATTGAAAAGAAATAAATTAGTTAAATACAACTAATATGTCTATAAAAATATCATATTCAAACCTAGTGTACCAAACGAAATATGAAGAGTGTAGAAAAAATTTAGAAGCAAAAATATGAATTTTTTTCGTGTTCGCTGTGTGCTGGACTGAGGCACATGGCAAACATAATCTTTGCTGTGTGCTTCCCTGGACACACGCAAATAAAAACAGCCCTGACGACGCGTGACGGGAGAACCATGTTCGCCGTGTGCTAGCCATGTGGCACACGGCGAAGATTTGAGTTCGCCGTGTGCCTGATTCTGGCACACGGCAAACAATGACGGCCGTGAGGCCTCTGAAGGCAGAATCCGCGTGCGAGCCACGTGATCCATGTTCGCTGTGTGCCTGCGGGTTGACACACGGCGAAACACCACATTCGCCGTGTGCTAGTGCTTGGCACACGGCGAAGAGCATAGTTGCCGTGTGTTTTCTTGCAGACACATGGCAAATCCTCTATTTGCCGTGTGCCTGATAAAATACACATGGTAAAGATTCTGGCACACGGCGAATAGGCGTTTTCCGGTAGTGATTGTCCGCCCGGTTGCTCTGGTGCTGGAAAAAAACCCCTTCGACGACGGCTGAGCAAGAGCTGCCACGCTGCTCATCGCAGGCTCTGGATCGGGCAGCAGCTTCAGAACGTGCGTGCGTTCGTGTTGCTGTCACGGGCACGGCTCTGAGCCGGCGAACGGAGCCCAATCATCTGGTTGACTCCGGCTTGGATACGAGCGCCGCCGAACCATCTCTGTACGTGAACAGCGAGCGGATCCGCGCGTAAAAGAGAAGTCCGTGCCCATGCCATCTCGGTCAAGGTGTGTACTAGCAGTACTCTTGTTCGTTTTTTGGATTATTATTTCGTTTGAAAAAAATCGTTTTGGGGGATAATGGAAGAACGTTCCGGGTTCGGATGTGTTCGTACGGGCGCCACTTAAACACTTAGAAGACGCACGCAGTGTTTGTGTGGTAATCAAGCACGCGTGCCATCTAAATCAAAAAAAAAAGAAAGAAAGCAAGAAAGAAAGGAACGCGTCCGCCCCATAACGGTAGATGGCATCACGTACACCACAGCGACGCCTAACTAGATACACACACAGGCAGTTGCTGCGCGCAACTTGCGCAAGCAAGTCCATGGAGATCCATGGGCGGAACCGAGCCTGCGTGGCTGATCGATCGATCTGAGCAAAGACGAGAGATCGTCGACGTCGATGTGTGCAGCGGCAGGGATCGATGTACAGGTGTTGGAAATATTTCAGTTAAGATATTTTGTGATCTTCACTGTTAAGGAAGTGTTTAAACCATCTAAACGCGATTAAGGAAATCTAATGATATAACCCTAATGGGCTGTGATCAGCAGGCCCATTAGGCCCGTTTCCAGAGGCTGGCCCCCAGCCCCACAGTGCCTATAAATATAAGGTCGTGGTTAGCACCTTAAAACACCCCATTCATCTCAATCTAAAACCCTAGCCACCGCTAGTCTGATCACTAAAGGCACTGGAGGGGTTTGGAAGGCCAAGCACTCCCGTTTGGCGCCGAAGGACGCCGATTCGTTGCTGCATCTCCTACACCGACAAGAACGCCTACTTCCTCTACGGATCAGGCGTAAATGGCTGCTGCAACTGCTAACGCTGGTATAATGTTTACCAATTTATTCTGCATTAGATTGATTTGTCATGAACTAGGTTATGTTAAGATATTGGGTTATTAGCCTCTAATGTTTAAGCCTGGCTAATTCTAACAATTAGTATCAGAGCCATCTTAACCTAGTCATGCACGGTCAATTTTGAGCCATGTTTATGCCTCTGATTTTCGTCGGTTTAAGATGCAATTAGATCCTGCATAATGGCTTTTATGTGTTAATCATGCGTGATTAGATCTAAATCATGGTTAATTAAGTTTCTGATCACGAGATTAGATCTAATCTAATTCGGTTTAGGTCAAGTTTAAGATTAATCTTGATCTGTTAATGCTAAGTGTCTCGGATTAGATGCAATCATGCCTGACTAATGAATCAGTTTAAGTTAATGTCATGATTAAATCAAGTAATTAAGGTTAGGGTTTAAGTTTGCTAACTGTTTTTTCCCCAATTTATGCCTTTGTTAAGTTAACTTCCGCGAAATTAGATCCAAATCCATGAAATTGATGCATCAGTAAGCATTAAGAAGGAGGGGAAAACACAATTTTCAGATCAGCCCCAGTGGGCGCTCCACAAGCGGCCTGCAAGGCCGCGCCCCAAGGTGAGCGGAGCGGCGGCTTGCTGCTGCGGTCTGAGGAAGAGCGAAGGAAGAGTGAGGGGAGTTAGGGCACCCTCCAACAGCCGGCTCCTTATATATGATGCTAGATCAGTAATTAGCCATCCGATCGTAACGAACGGCTGAGATTTCTCCACATTAGGGTTTCGTGGGATGGGCCAAATGGGCCAAATGCGCAGATTGGGCCGCGCGCGCAGGGGAGAATTTTTGGGCCTTTTACGTGTTTTAGCCCAATTTAATGTTTAAAGCCTTTTCTATTACTGTTTCTTATGATTTAAGTTTAATTTTAATTGCTGTTAAGTTTAAAGGCTTTAATTATTTCTGTTGCACTTATTATTACCAGCATTATGTTAATTAATTTCCATGAGTTATGTAAATGCTTTTAATTATATTTTAATTGTATTTATTCACTGAAAATTATGTTCATCCACCATAAGCAATTAAGATGCACTCTATTTAAATGGAACCATCGGGAAGTTTATTTAGAGTACTTGTAATTAATTCTGACCATCGTTGATTTAATTACGAGTTTTAATGATAAATTTCGTTTGTTTTCCCCATCGGTGATGCAAATTGAAATTTATGTATGATTTTAATCAGACCATCGTAGGGTTAATATCATACTTCTTATGCGCATCTTAATTGTGAGTTTAATTAAGTTATTGTTCTCATGATTTTCAGTGAACACTGTGACGGGCTACCTGAAGTCCATTGAGCCCCTGAATGGCACCAACTATCCAAGCTGGTATAAAGATGTTCAGGTGGCCATTGCTGTGTGTGAGTATGATCTCGCCTTACGTCAAGACAAGCCAGCAGAGCCCACTGATCCCAATGGTGATCGTACTGCCATTGAGAAGTGGGAGAGATCAGACAGGATGGCCAACATGATCATTAAGAACACGATCACACCGGCCATTTGTGGTGCTATTCCTGATAAGGACCAGGATGGTAATGAGCTGAGCGCCAAGGCATACCTTGCCAAGGTGGAGGAGAACTTTAAGAGTTCTTCCAAGACTTATGCTAGCACCCTGATCATGAAGATGCTGACTTCACAGTATGATGGGCAAAGTGGAATCAGGGAGCACATTATGAGCATGTGTGACATGACAAATAAGCTGAAGACACTGGATATGGCTATCTCTGATGGTTTTCTGGTGCACTTCATCATGACTTCTCTGCCAGCACAGTACAGTCCCTTCAAAATAAGCTACAACACTCAGAAGGCGACTTGGAGCATGGCTGAGCTCATTAGCTACTGTGTTGAGGAAGAAGAAAGGCAGAAAACTGAGAGGATGAAGGATGCTGTCAACATGGTCAGCGAGCGCTTTGGGCGTGTTAGCATGAGCAACACTCCTAAGCATCAGGCTGAGTCTGGCAGCAGCAGGCAGCATAAGAGAAAGTTTAAGGGCCATAAGAGCAAGGCCGTGTCACATAAGAAGACCTCTAATGAGAGGCTGCTCAAGTTCTGCAAGTCACCTAAACATGAGCAAAAGGATTGCCATGGATTTAAGGAGTGGCTTAAGAACAAAGGTACAATTACTGATTATGTATCTTTTATTGATGAATCATTCTTAGTAAATTTTTCTCCCAATACTTGGTGGATTGACTCAGGTGCCACTGTGCACATTTCCAATTCACTGCAGGTATTCAGTTCGATCCGAACTATAAGAGAGGGGGAGCGAAGTCTAAGAGTGGCTGATGGCAATGAAGTGAAGGTTGAAGGCATTGGGAGCTTCAATTTGGAGTTACCAGGCGGCTTCAATCTTAGTTTGCATGATGTTCTTTATGTTCCCAGTTTGAAGAGAAACCTTATTTCTGTTTCACGTTTAGATAAGTCGGGACATATTTGTGAGTTTGGCAACTTAGTGTGCAACATTAAATTTCATAATTTAAGTGTGGGCCTTGGTCATTTGCAAGACGATCTTTATTTGCTCTCTCTTGATAAAGTTTATTCTGCAATGAATGTGGATGATGTATCGCATAAGCGTAAGCGTGATGATGAGACTTCTTCGAAATTGTGGCATTGTCGTTTGGGCCACATTTCGAGGGGGAGAATTGAGCGTCTCATAAGAGAAGAGATACTCCATTCATTAGATCTCTCAGACTTAGATCAACAATGCGTTGATTGTATTAAGGGGAAGTTCGCTAAGACAATTAAGAAAGGAGCTACTCGGAGTTCGGGCCTATTAGAAATAATTCATACTGATATTTGTGACCCGTTCCCAGTAAAGTCTGTTGATGGTTTTGACTCGTTCATTACCTTCACAGATGACTTCTCTCATTATGGTTATATTTACCCCATTCGTGATCGATTCGAATCATTAGATAAATTCAAAATATTCAAGGCTGAAGTGGAAAATCAGCATAATGTCACTATTAAATTAGTGAGATCAGATCGAGGTGGTGAATATTATGGGAGACATACTCCATTCGGCCAAGTACCTGGACCATTCACTAAGTATCTTGAAGAGAATGGTATAAAGGCCCAGTACAGTATGCCGGGCGAACCACAGCAAAACGGAGTTGCTGAGCGTCGTAATCGTACACTAATGGACATGGTACGTAGCATGCTTAGTTATTCTACTTTGTCTGTGGAGCTGTGGATGGAAGCATTAAAAACAGCTGCGCACATACTTAATCGTGTTCCTTCCAAATCCGTGCCAAAAACACCTTATGAGTTGTGGTTTGGGAAGAAACCATCGCTTAATTATTTGCGTGTGTGGGGCTGTCCAGCCGAAGCTAAGTTATTTAATCCACAGCAAAAGAAATTAGATGATAAGACGGTGAGCTGCTATTTCATCGGATACCCTGATAAGTCTAAGGGATACCGATTCTACTGTCCTGATCGTTTCACTAAGTTCGTTGAGACCAGGCAGGCTGTATTCCTAGAGGATGCAGGAATCAGTGGGAGCTTTCCGAGGAGGGAAATAAATCTTGAAGAAATACGGGCTGAGCTTCCCATCCCGGTGATTCAAGAAATAGTAACACCTCAGTTAGTGCCGCTGTTCGTTCCTTCCGTTCAGAGTACACCATCTGTTCAGATTACGCCTCCTGTTCAGAGTACTAGCGCTGCTCCGCCTGTTGAAGTAGCTCCTGAGCCTGCGAGCGAACAACAAGCTGAGCAAATGGCACCTAATGCTGAAGTTGAAAACCCTGTCGAGGTGCCTCAGACTGCACCTCAACCAGCACCTCAGCCTGTTGAACCATTAAGAAGATCACAGCGGGCTAGGAAACAGACAGTTTTCCCTGATTGTGAAACATACTTAAGTGAAGACATGTATGATATTGGGAAAGCTGATGATCCTAACTCGTTTAGAGAGGCAGTATCATGTGAGAACTCTGCCAAATGGGTTGAGGCCATGGAAGAAGAGCTTAAGTCCATGAGTTCCAATGATGTTTGGGATCTGGTAGATATTCCTAATGGAGTCAAACCAGTAGGCTGTAAATGGGTCTACAAGACTAAACGTGATTCTAAAGGGAATGTCGAACGATTCAAGGCAAGGCTTGTAGCCAAAGGATTTACACAAAAGGAAGGGATTGATTATAATGAAACCTTCTCCCCTGTGTCTAAGAAAGATTCATTCAGAATCGTTATGGCGCTAGTGGCTCATTATGACTTAGAGCTACATCAGATGGATGTTAAAACTGCGTTCCTTAATGGTGACTTGGATGAGACCATCTTCATGGCACAACCGGAAGGTTTTGTTGTGAAGGGCAAGGAACATTTGGGATGCAGACTTAAGAAATCCATTTACGGGCTTAAGCAAGCGTCAAGACAGTGGAACCTTAAATTCGATCAAGTGATTAAGAAATTCAGATTTAAGGAGAATGATGTGGATAATTGTATCTACACTAAGATAAAGGGTGGTAAATTTATAATTCTAGTGCTTTATGTGGATGATATCCTATTAGCGAGCAGTGATAAGCGTATGCTGCATGAGACAAAGGGATTTCTTTCATCCAATTTTGATATGAAAGATCTTGGTGAAGCCTCTTATGTTCTGGGCATTGAGATACACCGAGATAGGACCAAAGGAGTACTAGGATTGTCTCAAAAGGCATATATTGAGAAAATGCTTAAGAGATTTAATATGGATAAGAGTAAGGCCACACCTGTTCCATTAGCGAAGGGCGATAAGTTTAGTGAAGCCCAATGTCCTAAGAACCAATTGGAATCAGATGAGATGAAGGACATACCTTATGCTTCAGCTGTCGGAAGCCTGATGTATGCACAAGTCTGTACGCGTCCTGACTTGGCATTTGCTACCGGAATGTTTGGAAGATATCAGAAAAATCCCGGAAAGGTCCACTGGGTTGGTGTCAAGAAGGCATTACGTTACTGCCAAGGCACTAAAGACTTCATGCTCACATACAGAAGATCAGATAACCTTGAAGTTGTGGGTTATACTGATGCTGACTTTGCTGGATGTGTGGATAGTAGGAAATCTACATCAGGATATATCTACATGTTAGCTGGTGGAGCTATATCATGGAAAAGCTCTAAGCAAAGTTTAGTTGCGGCGTCGACGATGCAAGCTGAGTTTGTGGCATGCTATGAAGCAACTGGACAGGCTGTTTGGCTTAAGAATTTTATTCCGGGCCTCAAGGTAATTGACAGCATTACGGAACCTATAACGTTATACTGCGATAATCAGTCTGCAGTGTTCTTTTCGAGTAACAATATGTCAAGTGGTGCTTCCAAACACATTGACCTTAAGTATCGTGTTGTGAAAGAAAGATGCCAGGATCGAACCATTAAGATTGAGCACATAAGAACTAATTCTATGTTAGCGGATCCGCTCACTAAAGGCTTACCACCGAACGTGTTTAAGCAGCACGTTACTAATATGGGTTTGGTGGATAGTCTTTAGGTCCTGGTTTATGGCCATTATGACTCCCAACTAACGAATAAGCGTTCTACCGAGGTGTTTCAGTGAGACTGTGGGTAATGGGGTCCCAGTAGTGCATCAAGCTACTGACGACGCATTGGTCCGGTACTTTCTGTTACTACTAAGGGTGAACATTAGTATGATACGAACATTAGCCTTAACCGTTCGATCAAGTGAGAGAATGTTGGAAATATTTCAGTTAAGATATTTTGTGATCTTCACTGTTAAGGAAGCGTTTAAACCATCTAAACGCGATTAAGGAAACCTAATGATATAACCCTAATGGGCTGTGATCAGCAGGCCCATTAGGCCCGTTTCCAGAGGCTGGCCCCCAGCCCCACAGTGCCTATAAATATAAGGTCGTGGTTAGCACCTTAAAACACCCCATTCATCTCAATCTAAAACCCTAGCCACCGCTAGTCTGATCGCTAAAGGCACTGGAGGGGTTTGGAAGGCCAAGCATTCCCGTTTGGCGCCGAAGGACGCCGATTCGTTGCTGCATCTCCTACACCGATAAGAACGCCTACTTCCTCTACGGATCAGGCGTAAATGGCTGCTGCAACTGCTAACGCTGGTATAATGTTTACCAATTTATTCTGCATTAGATTGATTTGTCATGAACTAGGTTATGTTAAGATCTTGGGTTATTAGCCTCTAATGTTTAAGCCTGGCTAATTCTAACAACAGGGACCAGGGTAAGCCATGTGCGTGCGCACAACGAGCTCTCCGATTCGCCGGCTCAATCTCCGATCCGCTCGGCCCTCGTGTATAAAAGGACGTGTGATGACCTTGTGAGACGAGAGGACGGGAGCTAGCTAAGTCTTGGTTTGCAATGGTGGGATCCAAGTCGGATCGTCCATGGCTTCTCCTCCGCCTCCTCGCCGTCCTGCTGGTTGCAGCTTCTGGCTCGGCAGCACCGGTGGCGGCGGCGGCGGCGGCGGCGGACGAGGCGGCGTTCGACGAGAACTACGCGGTGCAGTGGGGCGCGGATGGCTATCACCTCGTCATCCGTGGCACGGAGGCTAACATCACCATGGATCAGAGCTCCGGTACGTAATAATAACCCGTGTACATGTGAGCTGCTGCTTATTACAGTAGTTGCTCACGCATGCAACGTGAAGAGACGACTGATCAGAGAGTGATCGATGACGCGTGCTGGGCGTGCAGGTGCCGGGTTCCGGTCCAAGTTCATGTACGGCTCGGTGTTCTTCCACATGAGGATGAAGCTGCCCTCCAGCTACACGGCCGGCGTCGTCACGACCTTCTACGTGAGCTAGCTCCTCCACGACGCATGCATCATCTTGCTTGATTTCTCGATCATCGTTCACCTCCGATCCTGATCGATCGATCGATCCAAACACGTCGATCATATATATCAAAATTAGCTAATAAGGTCATGCATGCGTGTGCTTGTTCCAGCTCATCTCGCAGCCGGAAGATGGCAGCCGCGACGAGGTGGACTTCGAGTTCCTCGGCGACAAGGCCGGCGTCCCCGTCAGCCTCCAGACCAACGTCTTCGTCAACGGCCGCGGCGACAGGGAGCAGCGGCTGCACCTCTGGTTCGACCCCGCCGCCGACTTCCACGACTACAAGATCCTCTGGAACCCTTACCAGCTCGTGTAAGCCCCAAACGATCCTCCCCCCCCCCCCCCTCATGTCCGGCCCCCTGAAGCACATCTTGCAACTAACAATCCACTACATCAACTGCAGGATGTTCGTGGACGACACGCCGATCCGGGTGCTGAGGAACCTGACGGCCACCGTGCCAGGGTACCCGTTCCCGGCGAGGCAGACGATGCTGATCCGCGCGAGCGTGTGGGACGGCTCCGGCTGGGCGACGGCCGGCGGCCGGACCAAGGTGGACTGGTCCCAGGGGCCCTTCACGGCTGGGTACCGGGGGTTCGGCGTCAGCGGCTGCGCCAACAACGGCAGCGCGACGCCGTGCGGCTCGCCGGACCTGTGGTGGAACGGCGGCGACTACCGGAACATCACCGCCGAGCAGCGGGCGGCCTACGAGGGCGTGAAGAAGAACTACATGAACTACGACTAGTGCGCCGATAAGGGCAGGTTCAACAATACCGTGCCGGTCGAGTGCAACTACGCTTAATAAGCTAGGCGGTGTGCCGATCGATCACATCCTCGGTTTACAAATACGAATGATTATTTTGTTGCTTATGAGCAACTCCAGCAATTTTTCATGTTTCAGAGCCCCAAAGTTCAAATGGGATTGCTCCCAATTATATATGCTAGCAGTATTGGGATAATTTTTCATCAAAACTTATTCGAAAAAGTCGTACCGAAAACGTATTCTCATAAAGTTCTATTAGGAAACTTAATTGAAAATATTTCTATGATTCCATATAAAACTTACTTGGATAAGCTGTATCGAAAAATCTGTAAACAAAAAAAGCTCTACATATAAAAAAAATGAAGAAAGTTACTTTTGGAAAATTAAAATCAGAAAGGAGGGGGGGTCTTCCGTAAAAAATATCATCCGACTTTCTAAATATGAATTTATTTTTAGGATAAATTTTAATTTGAACCGTACAGTGACTTGTTTTAATTTTTGAGATGGAGGGAGTATGCCCCAACTAGTAGGCACCAGTTGTGCATGCCATGTTAAAACCGACTACGAGGTAAAACGATGGCAAAACCTACTGGCTGGCAGCTTACAAAAATCACTTGCCTTTCCCATATCGAACCGTCAGCCTTGTGTGTTTCAAGTCAAGGAGAAACTATTGTAGCAACCACTACTCACATAGTAGTATGCTTGGTTGTGGACTTGTGGTTGCCTGGCTGGTGACATTGTAGCATTGGCATACGTGGATCGACTGTTCCTTGTAAGGTTGATGAGAGGCAACTCTGAGAGCGAGGCTCCCGGAGTGCCAAAGCCATTTTCTGAAAGTTCATGTCGTCAGTGTCACGTGTCCGACTTAGATGCTCAATTATTTGGTTAATTCTGGAGATGTTTCAAAACTCAAAAGAGATGTAGCCAGCGACGAACTATATCTGATTCATCCGCGTGAAAAAGAAAAAGGTACACATATACTATATCTTGAATTTTTGGCTACTTTATACTTGTAGAATACCTTTGTTATTATTCGAAGATGTATATGTATGCCTGCTGATAAGTGGAGGAGGTCCATTCAGTGTTTGTGATAGCCAAGCAAGGCCCATAACGGCAGACGACGTCACATGGCACACCTTAATAAAAGGTGACTGTGTAAGTAATCATGGCTTATCTCTATGGGAAGACAAGGTTGATGGTTTATGAACTTTGCATCATCTTTTGAAAACGGACTACCCTTTTGAAAGATCATGCCATGATGCTTAATTCAATTCAGTCGCTATAAGAGGAGAACATTGATCTGGTGTTTGTCTCAGACTGTTCGTGCTGTCCGAATCATTATTTGGAGGTTTGTAATCGCAACGCCATGGCCGCGGTATCCCATCCCCACCAGATTTCCAAGGCCCAAAATTTACATCGTAATTGCGTCCATTTTCTCTATTATTTAGTTACAACTTAAGAAAATAATTAAGATACTAATTGGTAATCCTTCGCCCCCATTCCCCCAAAAGTAACTAGTTTATTTATTTTGAATTACTTCAAAACAATATCCAGACCATCTTAGTTTTTAAATACCATCATAGACTTTTGGTTAAACAAGTCAACATAAGGACTTTGATTAGCAATTGAAAAATAAATTTTTAAAACTAAAGAAGTTCTTGGAGAGCATGTGGATGCTAAGCAAAGTGGTGGCCTCTTTCAAGACCGGGTCGATTTTGTAAGTTTTTTTTTGTTAATATGATCGAGTAGATAGGATCAAGGATTTGTAATTGTATCATACCTAGCAAAAAAAGATTGTATTACGTATTAATCGAAATATATCGACGAAATAAGATGCTGATTCTTATGTTCAACCTGATTTTAAAACATTATTGAATCGCAACTCAACCATGGCAATGTAAATAGTAAATGGATGTTGTACTAAACTAATATAATTATTAAATCTACCTTTTGGAGTGGTTTCACATATATTTTTTTTAGAATTACACAGTACAACGTAGACGCCCACAAAACGCACGTACACTCACCCCTATAAACACACGTACGCAAATCCTACCTCTATGAGCACCTTCGAAGGACTAAGCACCGGCAGATCTAAAGATTCCCGAAGTCACAACTAGCGTCTCATTATCGAGGGGAACTTCGCTTATCACTTAATACATAGCGCCGGGAAAAAATACGAGCACCAAGATTTGAACTCTGGTGGTAGGGTCCCACCGGACCGTCCTACCAGTCGGTCATTAGCCAATTCGCAGGTTTCACAGATATTAGTTCACTGTTAGGGCCGGACGGGATTGTCCTACCGACCCACCAAAATCACAAGCTCTCCCGTAGTGGTTGCACACGCCTGGCCGGCCCCGTCGGGAGGTTCCGTTCGTGGGCCTGCCAGGCGTGTTGGACCACGCACGGGACGCCGCAAACGCCGTGGTTGGGCCGTATGCGCGTGTCAAGAACATCGGCCAGCCCATCAAAAAAAGAACATCGGCCAGCGGCCGAGGAGCAAGAAACTGCTGAAGAAGCCACGAGGCCCAGAACGCCGGCGGACCGGCGCCCCCTTCGCCGGTGTGGGTCCGCCGGCGGATCATTCGGATCGAAACCATCAAGCCGTGGCCGCCGGCCGGCGCGCACGATCCGGGGCACAACCGTGCGCCCAGCGGAGCACCATGATTCCGGTCACTTGCGCCGGAATTTGCTGCGGCAAAAGGCGCCGGCCGCGACCCCCGAAAACGGAACAGCCTTTGCGCTTTACAGGCGGCACCGGCACGGGCGGGCGCTGCTCCGACCCACGGCTCCGCGCTAGCCACATGAAAAGCTCGCCGGAATCCCGACGCCCGAGGGAGAAAAGGCGCCGATCGGAGGCTAGACAAGCGCGGGCCAGGCCAACGCACAACGGCGGCGCTCGGGCAGATCTCGTTACCCACACGCTGCTCGCGCCCCGCCGTGGCCGCGCTCCGCAGCGTCGTCCAGGACACCGCGACAAGGGGAGCCACGCGTCCACGCCCAGTCCGTCCACGACGCCGGCGAACGGCCGGCGAGTAGGCTGGTGGCCGGTAGGCGCGGCGCCGCGGACACCAGACCAGTCTGCGACCTCGGTGAGGAGTGACAGGACGACACGGTGCGCCGGAAGCAAGCAGTGGCCGCCGCGGCGCCACCGCAGCGGGACTGGAGCTGAAGGGAAGGTTACGACCACAGGGTCGTGCCTACCACGAGCTGGTTTGTTATTTTGACATGTGGGTGCTCGTGGTGTGGGCCCGCCGTGTCATCCGAAGGCATGGATGCTGGACTGCTGGTGAGGCATTTTGTTTGAGGGCATGGGAACGGAACAAGCGCTCATCATTATCTTCCCCCTGGTTGTGTGCGATAAGGCTAAGGGAACCATGAAACTGCACCTAGAAGTTCAAATCCAGTTATTTTTTTCTTTTTTGGGATGACAAATACAACTTCATTCCACAACAGTAGTGTGGGTTGACCTCCGAGAGTTTATAGAATTTGTTAGATCGAATGAGAGAATTGTCCATATTTGGATTTAGGCATTTGAACTACCAGATTTTAAAAAGTTGATTTTGAGAGACCTTGAATTTCCAACCTTAAAAATTCCTATCACCACCCTATGCAAAAAGAAAAATCCTTATCATTGTATTATATATAGCTAAGTTGGTACTTGATAAATATTAAAAATAATCCATGAAGTTGTTTAGCACTCTAAAAAAACCTTGAAAACAATCTCTACCGTGTGGGATCCACAAGCCCCACCATCCTATCTCCCCCTTCCCCCTCCACCAGCTCTCATTAATTATTTATGCCTCCAGCAGCTGGGTCACTAATCTTTATCCCTCGAGGATCCAACAGCTAGGTAATGCTTTGAGAGCGGCCGTGGAAGCGCACTATGTTCAGTACTCACCTTGTCATCCATCATGCCGATGATGGTGGGAGTGGAGGCGAGCCACAGCAGACCCTCATACTTGCAGGCCTCACGCACTCGGCATTAGCAGCGCTAAACAAAATTGGCCACTAAGCAATTTCGCAACGCTGGGAGTTTCCGGCTTAATACCGATATTTTAGCAACAAATCTAATAAATCTAATTGTAGTGGTTGTTGTATTGATTTTGCGACTCATTTTTTTCGAGACCATGCATGAGCACGTTTTTCATTAAGAGGGATTTCGCGACTCATTGGAAGGACTATAGCATTTCGCGACTCATTGGTAAATTTACTTCGATTCTCTATAGACCAAATCACAAGATATCAACTATGACATCAATATCGACAATATGGGCAGTATCATTTACTCTCTACCTTGTTGGCAATCCTTTCATAATCATACATTGGAAATTTGTTGTTGCCACATGTTCATTCCAAATGTATGGCTGAGTGTTTGACACACTCCTAAAATCTCTGCAGGCGACCAGATGCGGTGGCCTTAGCATTTCCGACCTCTTTTGACAAAAGCAGGCGGGAGCGAGCTCACACCGCACCAAAGCCACCAACTCGGCCGTCCGTTATTCTCCCACGACTCCTGAGCTGTGCTGTGCTGCTTGGCTCCTTCCATTCCACTACCACCTTCGCCAATCATCCACCCCACCACCCGTCGCCGTCGCCTCCGCCTTTTGCCCTCTCGCCCTCCCCCTTCCCGATCCTCCACCTCTCCCGTCGCGAGCAGGACGGCGGAGCAGGAGGGCGGCGACGCCGAGGGGATGTCGGGGGCGTGGGGCGGCACCACGCAGAAGTGCGCGTCGTGCGGCCGGACGGTCTACCCCGTCGAGGAGCTCGCCGCCGACGGGCGCGTCTACCACCGCCCCTGCTTCCGGTGCCACCACTGCAAGAGCACGCTCCAGGTCCGGCCCCCCGCTTCCTCCCTCCCCCACTTCGTTGTCTTCCTCCCTGCTTGCGCCGTTGATTCTCGCTCGGGGGTCTTCTTGACCAGGGTCTCGCGAAAGCCAAAGTTTAGGTGCAGTATCAGTCACTGCTCACCTTGCCTTTGCGATTCGGTCGGTTATTGCTAGCGTCTCTAGGAGCGGCTGGGCTATCTTGTCTCGTGATTTGTCCTTGCTTCGAATTGTTTGGTTGATGCTTTAATTTTTGTACTTCTTGGTCTGCGTTTGTCAACCGGACCAGTACAGAAGTTGGGCTGCACGATCATGTCGGCTGCGATTGTGCACGGCTTGCGCACGGAGTTAATTGCTTCCCGGTGAATTTGCACGGTTCCTGGTTCTTGCGTGACAGCGAATTGGGAGTACAGTGTACCTGATTTTGGTGCTTCAATTCATCACGGGTGTGCTACCTGTGAATTAGCAGAGTGCGACTGCGCGAGTGCTAACTTCTAACTGATTGGCTGAGTGGACATGCACCTGTCCGGCTGACAAATTGTTGATGGATGCCTTTTGACAATTAATCTTACCTTTTGATGATAGCGTAGGAGTACGAAATAATGTCACTGCATATCTCTTCCTGTCCTTGTGAATATAATATGCATTTTACTTTATCAGGAATATAATCCATCTTCATAGAGTACTCATGTGTCATCATTTTTGTAAGTGTTAAAGGTGTTTAGTTATATCATGAGCTCTTTGTACTTGCTTTCCCTTGCACATGGTCCAGCTGTCATAATTCTTGCAGGGTGTTGACATTATCCTGTAATAATGCAGTGCAAGACAAATGACTTTCCGATATGGATGCAGTTTTGGTACCCGATTAGACATATTTGCATCATTTCTTCAGAGCACATTGTTTGGTACAGTCTGTAGTTTTTTTTTTTGTCGAGAGCAATAATGATCATACTGAATTTTTTATGCTGCATCATACTCTAGTAGGCATTAGTTCTTGCTTGATAGTGAACTGGGTACAAATCATGGAACTCCAGGTTGAGACATTGTTGAAGCATTTTTCTCTTCTGGAAAAATAATCTTGATCTTGAAGCATTTAATTCGTCATAATGCGGGATTACATTGTACTGGTTCTGTTCATCGACCATTTGGGGTTCTTACCCCTTCTTTCTTCTTATTATAATGATGTGCAGTCTCCTGCACTTTGGAGAAAAATGTTTTTCTCCTGCACCTGCATGGGAAAGTGTGAGTGCTAACTGATTAGCTGAACGGACATTCCCCTGTGACCTGTTGATGAATGCTTTATGACAATTGCTAACTATAACTTTAAATGAAATGATGTCAAGGAACACGTCTTTCTGTCCTTATGAATATAACATGCATTAACCTTTTGAGGAATCCATTTTCATAGACTATTGATGTGTCATACTGGTTTAAGTATGTAACTATATGATGACCTCTTTGTACTTGCTTTCCTAGCACATGGTGTGTGTCCCCCAGAAGGAGAGAGAGATAAACTTTTTTTGTCGGAAGCTGTTTCTTAGAGATCAAAAGCATATTCCCTAGTGATCATAATTCTTGTACGAAGTTCATATGATCGGGCAATAATACAGTGCAAGACTAATGGCATT
Source organism: Panicum virgatum (assembly GCF_016808335.1). Taxonomy (NCBI): domain Eukaryota; kingdom Viridiplantae; phylum Streptophyta; class Magnoliopsida; order Poales; family Poaceae; genus Panicum; species Panicum virgatum. The sequence continues at coordinate 11,086,204 of NC_053148.1, forward strand.
CTGAAATGCATGTTGCTTTGGTACCCAAGTATGCATGCTAATGCTATTACTTCAGACCACATTGTTTGATTGTCTATAGCTTTATTCAAAAACTTCTATTTTTTGTCAAGAGAATAATGAAATATTGAATATATTTTATGCTACATCAAACTAGTTGGTAAAGTATATCTGTGAAACATAATCAAACTAATACTTCAACTAACTTTGTTCTACTGACTCTTGTTGCTGCAGTTTAGTAATTATTCTTCTGTTGAAGGTGTCTTGTACTGCAAGCCTCACTATGACCAGATACTGAAGTCAACAGGAAGTTTGGACAAAAGTTTTGAAGGTACTCAAGACAATCAATTAGACTAAGATGTCTTGCCTTATTTTCCTCACAGTTTGCACACCTAGATGGTACAGCAAATACGTTTCCGATTGAAATTATACAAATCTTATGGCTATGATTGAATATGAAATTATACTATACCTGGTTAATCCACATAGCCACAGCATTGTATGACAAAATAAGTGGCGTAGAGTTTCTATTTCCTCCAACAAATGTAATTGTTTTTAGCCACTCAGAGCAAACCATGAATATCTTTTTAGCATTAATCTAATAACAACATATTCCAGTGCCATTCTCTAAAAAGATTGTTTTATGTCAGGTGTGTCCAGATCAGCTAAGCCAGAAAAATCAAATGGACATAAGGTATTCTGAGGGCACCTGGTACCTGAACTACTTGGCTGATGCTTCAGCGCACATAAATTTAATGTCCATTCCCTCTTCTTCTTTTCAAAATACAGGGGCAGCAAAGAAGTAAATTCTCTAGCATGTTTGTTGGCACACAGGATAAGTGCGTAGTTTGTACCAAGACTGTGTACCCTCTTGAAAAGGTCAGTCTTACTCTTCTACTTCAATAAAGTAAAAGATGTCCTGGCAACTAAGCATAATTTGCTCCTATTTATACTGCCTGACTATTATTCATGTATGTAAGTTATGGGTACTAGAAGATTAATTCCATGTATTCCTCCAAACCCTAGAGGGTGGGTAATATGGTAGCCTGTACATGGGCCTCTAGATGGGCCTAAACTATACACACCAACAATGGGGGACAATCCGGTTAGTTTCATGATCTTTATGAAACTATCGCTTTCGAGAAAAAACTCTTTATGAAACTATTGCAGTTCATCAGAATCCTAGTTCAATCACAACTTCAAATGTAATCAAACCTATTATGAGTACTATTATTGGGAAAAAATCCATAATAATTGAAATTGCAGGATAATCACTTTTAGTGCAAATTTCCCGTTGCTAGTAACATGTAGCATAAAGGTTAGAATATCAAGAATTTGATACCTTCTCCACAAGCAAAAGAGACGGCGGTTTAACCATAATTATGCAGTTGAGACTTTAGAGACCTTCTCTGTCAATAATGCATATCTATGAAAATGTCATGAAATAAGTTTCATCAGCCTCTTTTACGGAGCACAACTTAAAGTCACATTTACAATATGCCATTTTTTTTTGCAGGTTGCCCTGAATGGAAGCTCTTATCACAAATCATGTTTCCGTTGCACCCATGGTGGTTGTACACTCAGCCCATCCAACTATATTACACATGAAGGCAAACTTTACTGCAAGACCCACCATTCTCAATTGTTTATGGTTAAGGGCAATTTCAGTCAATTTGAGGACAACTCTGGGAATGCAAAAGTGGCTACTGAGGAACCACCAGAAACAGAACAAGCCACCAAAAACCCAGGTCAAGGTGATGCACTCACAGGCAAACCGTCAGAAGCTGAGCTTACAACTGAAAATTCACCACAAAATGATGTTGCTGCTGAAAAACAACTGCAAAGTAGCAGTGATGCCATAAAACCAACTGAAAGCATTACAACAATGCAGACACCAGCAGGAAGTGAAAGAGCTACTGAGAGTGAGTCAAAGAGTAATGTTGTCGACAAGAAGCTGTCAGAAAATAGTGTAGAAAAGCCACTGCAGAACAGTGTGACTGATGTAAAGCCTTCAGGAAGTGCTGCAGCCATAAGAAAGCCATGGAAGCGTAGTCTTCAAACAGATAGAACGTTACCAAATAGTACAACCACTGAAAATTCATCACTGAGTGGTGCTGCCATTGAGAAACCATCACCAAGCAACGGGGTCGATATGAAAAAATCTGAAAACAGCATGGTTGTCAAAAGGTCATGGCAACGAAGTGTAGCTACAGAGAATCCACCGCAGAGCATTTTACCATTAGATAAGCCATCAGTGACCAGTGAAGATGATGCAAAGCCATCAGAAACTAGCAAAGTGGTCAAAAAACCATGGCAACGCACTGTGGCTGCTGAGAAGCAAACACAGAACAGTACACCAACTGAGAAGCCACAGAACAGTATAGCTACTGAGAAGTCATCACCGATGACTGACATGAAGCCATTAGATAACACCATGGAAGTTAAAAGTCCATGGGGACGCAGGGTATTCAATCATAAGCCACCGAAGAGCAATATGGATACTGGGAAACAGTCTGCAAGCAGTGTGGTTGATGTGAAGCCAGCAGAAACCAGTACAGTAACCCCTGCGCCACAACAACACACAGAAAACATTGAGAAACCTTCAGACACCAGTGCAAATGATATGAAGAGTACAGATGATGTGAAGCCATCAGACACCAGTGCAGATGATGCAAAGAATGCAGATGATACAAAGCGTACAGATGATGTAAAGCCATCAGAGAACACTGCAGCAGTAGTTAGAAAGTCGTGGCAACGCAATGTAGGCGCTGAGAAGCAAACCAAGAGCAGTGAAGTTGATGCAAAGACTACAGAAAGTAGTGGAGTGATCAAAAGGCCGTGGCAGCGCAATGTGGCAACTGAGAAGCCCTCACAAAGTGATACGGCGGTTGTGACACCATCACAGAACAGTGTTGCTGTCTCCAAGCCTTTCCAAAGTAATTCGGCCACAAAAAGGCCATGGCAAAGAAGCATGGCTCCAGAAAAACAGAAAGAGAGTGATTTAACTAGCAGTAAGCCATTGCAAAGTAAGGCATTGCAAAGCAAGGCAGTTGTTGAGAGTCCCCTGGAAAGCAAGACAGCTGTCAAGGAAACGTTACAAAGCATTGCACCTGCTGAGGAACCACAGCAAGTCATTTTGGCCACTGAAAACATATTGCAAATCAGCAAAGATACAAAGAAGAATGATGATACTTCCGAGAAGCTACCGACAAGTGAGACAGCTGAAGCGTCATCACTTCCTACAAGTAAGTTGCAACATGATGTTTCCTCAGAAGGTAAAATTGAGTCATCGCAGAGTGACACTTCTGCTGAGAAGATGCCTCAAAACACTATCTCTGAGAAGGTAGAAAGTGTATTGAAGCCACTTCAGAGTGATACAGCCCATCAGAAGATCTCGGAGAGAGAGTTGGCGACTGAGAACATATTGGAAAGTGTCACGGCTGTTGAAAAGCAACATGCGAGCACTTTAATCGCCAATAACCCATTGATAGAAGATGTTGCAGAGGAGCCAGTTCAAACCAGTGAACTATCTGAGCAGTCACTGCAAAATAAAGAGGCTGTTGAGAAGTCATATCAAAGTGACGAGATAGTTGCAGACATGACAGGGAGTGAAGTCTCTCGTGAGAAGACGCTAGAGCCTGAAAGTGATGCCACTCCCAACAAATCAAACAAGGATCCATCAGAACATGAAGGTCTTCCATCTGGCGAGAGTTCTATGGACTCCCAAAGCAATCCAAATGCTGAGCAGCCATTAGTACCTCAAGTTGCTGTAGCGGAGAAGGCAGCTTTGCAGATTACAGAAGCAGAAAATGATGCAGTTACTGAGCACTCATCAGAATCTCAGAGCATGGCACCTGGTGAGATTCTAAAGGAGGAACCATCAGAATATCAGAAGGATGTGGCTATGGAGCAACCACTGGAACCTCAACATGAAAATGATTCTGGGAATCCACTAGAGCCTGTTAGTGGCACAACTGCCAATAAGACATCAGAGCCTGAAAGCCACATAACTGCAGTAAAGCCTGCCGGATCACAAAAAACTGCAGATGAGTCAGCCGAGCAGTCATCAGAACCGCAAAGCAATGAGAGCAGTGCTTCTTTCAATAAGCCTTCAGATTCTCAAAATGATGCAACTGCCATGGAACCACCAGAACCTCAAATTGATGCTGCTCCTGATAAGGCAACTGGTCAGCCATTGAAGCCTCATGATGATGCATCTGTTGAGAAGCCACCTGGAACTGAAAGTAATGCTGATTCAGATAAACCGTCAGAAAGTAGCTCAGGTACTGACACACTGTCTGTAGACCATCCAAACAACAGCATAACTGCTGATGAACCTGTACCAGGAGGCATTTCTGATGAAACATCACATCAGAGCAGTGCACCTATAGAAACATCATCAGGAAGTGAGACAGTTGTTGAGGATTCAACACACAACAAAGAAACAAGAATCAAACCATCTGAGGAAAGCATAGATATTGAGAAGTCATTGGAGGAAGAAGAGGCGAGCGTTAAGGCCCCGGAGGATGGTGTAACTTCCCAGAAATCATCGGAGGAAGACAAGGCAGATGCAGAGCCATCAGAAGACAATGCTTCTCTTGAGAAACAATTGGAGGCTGATGAGGTGAGTGCCAAACCGGATATTGTGACTCCTGACAAGCCAATGGAGGAGGGAGAGGCAAGTGTTGAGCCATCAAAAAACAATGCTTCTCCTGGGAAACCATCGGAGGAAAATGAGTGTGTCAAGCCATCGGAGGAGGTTGTTACTCTAGAGAAGCCATTGGAGGAAGGTGAGGCAAGCACGGAGCCATCAGAAGACAATGCTGCTCTTGAGGAACCAAATGAAGAAGAAAAGGTGATTCACAAGCTGTCTGAGGACAGAGTAGCCCTTGAGAAGCCATCAGAGGAAGGCGAGGCGAATACAGAGCCATCAAAAGGCACTGCTGCTCGTGGAGAAACAAAAGAGGAAGATGAGGTTATTGCCAAGTCATCGGAGGCTAGTGTGGCTCTTGAGAAACCATTGGAGGAAAGCGAGGCAAACGCAGAGCCATCAGAAGGCAGTGCTGCTATGGGAAAACCATTGGAGGGGAATGAGGCAAATGACGAGGCATCAGAGGACAGCGAGGCTCTTGGGAAGCTACAGGAGGAAGTGGTTGACAGTGTCAAACCATCAGGAGGACGTGGCTTCTGAAAAATCAGCTGCTGACAAGCCATCAGAAGAAGTGGTCAACGAGAAGCTGTCCCACGACGATGCTATTGTCGAGCCGCCATCTCAGGACGACACGGCCACTGCCACTGCCACTGATAAGACCGCAGCTACAACTGACACTGCAGAAACTGCCTGAGACAGCAGTTAGCCGGTTACAGTTAGTTAGAAACAGTTTTAACAGTGTGTGGATCAAATATTATCGTTGCGAGTTAGTTAGAAACAGTTTTAACAGTGTGTGGATCAAATATTATCGTTGCGAATTTTCGGCGTGCCTTCTGTTTGATTTTGATTTTCTTTTTCTCTGTACAATGCTTGAGTTGTAAAATTTGAGGGAAAGAAACTATAGGTATTGATTTGATTTGATTTTTTTTCACAGGCAATACTCCTCCCCATGTTAGGACTTTGGAAGAGGATGCCATTGAGGTTTTTACATATAGGATTGGGCGTGCGGTTTGATTTCTATTTCTGTACATCAGAGATGCATTTTGTAAATGATTTTGTGCAAACAATTAGTAAATTGCAGCGTTTGCTTATTATTTGATTTTCTGCAGTCTGTGTGAATCGATTCTGACTCTGCCTCCTGGTGAAAATTCAGAGATGTATCTTCTCTCTTTAGAGACACGCATAGATGTTTTCTTAGGGCAAATAGGTTCCCTCAACTTTAATTCGAGGGCCAAGTTCAATTCTAAACTTTCAAATAGACCAATGTAGTCCCTCAATTTTCATTTTTTGGTTAAACTCATCTTTATACTGATATTATACTCATAATAAGTTACTAACATAAGATTTGTGCAAAAATTCCTCTTTACCCTTGGCTCCTTCCCCTTCTAAATTCATTTAGGAGCTGAACATCTCAAAGTGTTTTATTTGGAATATAAAATTTTATTTACACATGTATCATATAGTAAAGTTAAAGCTACTTTGCATAACTACGTACGACCATATAAAATGTTGCAAAAAGCTGAGCAAACGGTGACACTAAATTGAGGTGGGAAAAAAAGAAACCAAGTATAAAACGAACTTTTTGCATTTATCTTATATAATTACTAGGTGAGTGCCCGTGCGTTGCTACGGAAAAATTTATTTTTTATAAATTTATTCATCAATGACCAAGATAATTATAAGTGCTCAAACATAATTTACACACAATAAACAAATCATTAATCGGAGATGAAATAGAAGTGCTCGAACATAGCGCTATCAGGACTATCGTCAAAACATCTGTCATGATTGTTGGTCAAATATAGACCCGCAAAAGTAAAGTGATGACACATGAATGTTTAGAACACCTACTTCATTCGACGAGCTGTCATAGAGATTAAGCTTCACACACAAGTTATATTAAAGTTCACTGCATAACAGATTAAGCTTCACACACAAGTTATATTAAAGTTCACTGCATAACCTAAGCAGTGGTAATAGTTTATAGACTCTAGATGACTAAACAATCATAGGGATACATTTTAACTGTCAAGGCCTGGAAAAGGCAACACATTCACTTGCAAGGGTCTAGACAAATACCGTGAGCCGCAACCGCAAGATGGCTGAATCTAAGGTTGGTGTGGATGTACTCCACAAGCGCACGGTGACTCCACCAGCATACCCTACAGCATGGCTTAGAAGCTAGCTGATGATCGAATTGCTGATCTTCTTGCTGCCGCAAAACAAACACCTCTACATCGAACGGTCCCAGCGGTAGCGGTGGGAAGAGCCTGGCCATTGCTTTTTCCTTCATATAGATCTTCATCACCATCGTCATCGTTGTCCTCATTATCTTGTGCACCACCTACAGCCATCACCAGGCCATGGTCAACATCTTCACCATCACTTCCTGGGGCCTCATCAACAGCACCCTTGGCAGTGGTAGGAACCAGCGGCAGGAAATCGGCAACAGCCACAGCAGGGGGAGCGACTTGATCAATTTCTGCATACATCTAACATTCAGAAATCGTGATTAAATTATAACTTTCATAAGTAAACGGCATGCAGTTACAAAAGATATACACACAGTTAAATTATGTTGAATTATTTCTTTCTTGTGTAACACAATTAATGCATGCACATGTACTAATTAGATTATTAAAGTTAAAATGTCGTTGAGGTTGGGTTACTGTAAATAGCACATGATTACCTAGCCAACCATAATTAGTGATATCATAGTTATATATGTTATCCCAGCCAGTGAACCAACTAAGCAAAATAATCAGCTTAACATATACATGCCAAAATTCCAACAAATTCCAAAAACTTGGTTCATATGTGTGCCTCACAAGACTCTGCTTGCTTTCAACTCATGGTTTTAGGCAAAGACCTCATGAAAGTTCAACAACCGACAAACAAACGGTGCATTTGTGATAATGTAACTCTGCCACTTGTTGATTTCTCATTCAGTGTCCAACATGATCACAAAAAGAGTGTGGAATGATCAATGTGGTGACGTAACATTAGTACATGAGATGTAGTTGAGAATGTCGAGAAGCCATTTGTTAATTGGGCATTTTTGAAAGAAACCATGGTAGTTACATGTCGTCTCAGTTTTGAATCTCATGTGATCACTCTTACGAGTGGACAATCTTGTGGCATACAAATTGATGTGATGTGAGATTTGGTACTAACATTTACCTTGACATTAGTGAGGTCGACACCATTCTCTACAAGGTAGCGGATGAACTCCGCAATTCTCTTCAGTTGGAATGTAGTGACCACTGTACAGCCATATAACCTGTATGCAACGCCATCAGTTATATCAGAAATTATCTGAATGCGCAGCTCCGTTTTTTGTTCTATTGAAACAAGAATTATTTCAGTATGAACATACCTTGAGGATTCCTTCTTTGACAGCCAATCTTCCTGCAGATGTCATGGCTCCACCAGCTAGGAAACTGGAGTGCTTAAATGTTCATTCTGCACATAGCCAAAACAAGAACAAGGACTTCAGAACCAATGCAGCAAGCAATTACATATTGATAGAACAAACATGGTGTATAGCAGTTATCAGTGTGTAGGTGTGATAAAAAAAACTGCAATCTAGTAAACTGAAATTTATGTTTACCTGTCCAGTATAGAGTGCTTTTTGTGGTGCTGAGGACAACAATCCACTTCGAATCATTCAAAATTTGAACAAAAGCTCCATTTTTCTTGTACACAAATTCTCCACTCTCCACCACAACTTCGTACTCTTGCCTTTCTTTCTGCAATTCATAGCAAGAGGCACAAAAGAAAGGGTCAGTTGATCTTCCAATTATTCAGGCCGCAAAGTCTTGGACATAATGCTACTTTTTTTCATTACAAAAATGTTTGGGTTCATGTGCTTACTGGTCCAAGGTACTTGTTGCACTGGCTCTGAAGTTTACTCCTATGGCATTTCTCAAGGTTCACTTCTTTGCCTTCCAACCTGTACATTTCATAAAAGTATATGTATTTTACATTAGCCACATTTTCAAACTGACAATTTCAAGTTGAAACGAGTGAACTCAGGTTCACTTACCAATAGAAGAATGGCTCCGTACTCTAACTCTTGGACCAGCCATCATAATAGATATGCAAATTGTGCCCATACCGATGCCTCAGGTCAATCTGCCAGCAAGCACATTCAGAAATAGAGCAGCAGGAATCAGTAAACAAATAATCACTTACAGCAACCTCACTGGATCTTAGATTGTTTCCCTCGCCCATGGACAGGTGGATTGCGGCAAACCTGTGAAACTTGGCGTGAATGGCAGCAGCCATGGAACAGGTGGACGACGGCAGGACATCCTTGCTTGTGTTGGTGGTGTGCCCATACTCTGCAAGCCGTCCAACGAGCTCGTTCTATTTCTAGATAACTCCCGTCCTCTGCAAGCCGCGTGCAGCTAAATGGTTGCTATTTGAATGACCTGCAAATAAAATAATCCAGTTGAGACAGTCTGAGATAGTACCATAGCAAATTCTCAACTCACATACTATTAGAAAATACTCGGAACGTCTAGATGCAGTAAAAATCAAAATATGTGGTAGCTTTAGCTTGCATTAGTTTGCCATATACGGTTACAATCAAAAGGATAGAGATCCCAATATTCAAGGAAGGAGATTAGACAAGGAAATTGATTAACATGCCAGGCGCATCTCCTGTACAACTAAACATGCTGCTGATTGCTGACTGAAACTAAGGCAGTCTGCATATAGAAATTATTAACCCCGCCCATGCATATAAGTACATCTGTTCTTCCACACTCAAATAAAGAAATCAACAGTTCTGGAACACAGAAATAAGTATAGAGGAGCATACCATATACAGTACAATTCTGCTTTAGTTTATTCAGAAAATTTGATTTGCTCTGAGTTCTCTATCGCAGCACCTCTGAAGAAAATAAATGACAGATTAGGACCTTTTCAGGGTAATGCCAACATAAAAAAACAGATGTACAATGAATTGGGTGCATCCCTTATATATAGTTTTAGATGTTTCAGTGAAAACAAAAACATGGTTTCAATTCAGAATAGAAGTGACACAATCAGTTAACACACTGAAAATTCTGCAAGTGATAACCACATTGTCCTAGACATATACCAGCAATGCTTAATCATGAAACCTGAAAATTTTCTGATTTAGTTAAATAGTGTACTGAAATATCCATCAAAATGCTTACTGAGGTAAAGAAACAAAACAATGGTGCTGGATTGTTTATGTACCTTGCTGAATTGATGTTCCCAGGACTGATCTTCCCTCAAGACAATGGAAGTGAGGCATGAAATCAAACATCTGGTGAGCAGTGTACTTGGCAGGTGCATTTCATAGCAAGGAACTGACAACTGCATCTAACCAGGAGCTCATGAACGCGATTGAAGCCATCCGTCGAATAGCTAATGGGCGTGAGCCCTCTTGAATGGAGCAGCACGCCTGGAACTTAGCGTGACGGCCGCGCTGCAGCCCAGCGTCTCCTTGGCGGAATGGCTGACCGTTGTCCCGCGCGAAGCTGGCGAGCAAGCAGGGGAGACGGCTGCCCAGCGTGTCCTCGGCGAAGCAGCCGAGGATGGCCCAGCGCGAATCCGGCGAGCAAGCGAGGGACGACAGCGGCCACGTAGCGGGACGGCGCCCACGGCCTGCCGATGATGCGGGCGGCCTGCCTCGGTGGAGCGGTGGGGTGGCGAGCAGGCAGAGGCGGCGCCACAGCCTGCCTGGGAGGTCGGAGGCAGCTGTTTAGCGGGGGCGGTGCTCGCAGGCACGCATGGGAGGCCAGAGTGGGGGCAGTTTTGCGCCTGCGTGTGCGAGCCGCGTGCACTTGCAGGGTGAAGAACCGGCGTACGGTTTGCGGGGGGAGGGGAGATGGGGATCTGCGCGTAGGAGGAAGGTGCTCGGGGTGTGCGGAGAGGGGTCGGATCTCGGGGGGGCCGTGGTGCGCGGCACGGGGACGGGGCGCGGACCGGGTTCTTCGGGCGGAGTGGACGGCGTCGGCAGCGCGCGGTGGGGAGAGGAGAGCGGAGGCGACGGCGACGGCAGCGCGCGGTGGGGAGGAGAGCGGAGGCGACGGCGACGGCGACGGCAGCACGCGGTGGGGAGAGGAGAGCGGAGGCGACGATGAGCGCGGACGGCACCCACAACCGCAGCCCCTGCGCCTGCGGCAGCGCGCGGGCTTGCCTTCTCACTCGCGGAGAGGCCGGCATCGGTGAGGGTGGGTGCAACGGCGGCGCGCGGTGGGGGTGCTGAGGAGCCGGCGCGGAGGCACGGCGGGGTCGCCGGAGCGGGGCGAGGCCGCGCGCTCGCGGGAGAGAGCGGCGGAGGTGAGGGCGGGCGCGACAGATGCACGTGGTGGGGGTGGGAACGCGGGCGGAGGGACCGGGGCGACGGCGTGCGGATGCGAAGGGAAAGAGAGAGGGGGCGATGCGAGAGGAGAGAGGCGAGCTGAAACAGCGCGTGGGAAGTGGGGGAGGCCGGGGAGGCGAGGAGGGAGGTGGCGCGAGCGGTTTCGTTAGCGAGGGCGAGGCGGCGGAACCGTCGCGAGAGCAGGGTTTTATTTCCCAACCGGAAACTGGTTACCGCCGCCCTCCGGTACCGGTTTACCGGACTGGTTAGGCCGGTAACCGGTGGAAACCAGTTAAATTCAAATTCAAATTCAAATAAATTCAAATTTTCCCGTGCAACCGGTTCCGACCGATTTACCGGCCGGTTTGACCGGTTTACCGGCCGGTTTTACCGGTCGGTTTGACCGGTTTGAAATTCAAAAGCTCCCGTGCAACCGGTTTACCGGCCGGTTTTACCGGTTTACCGACCGGTTTGACCGGTTTACCGGCCGGTTTGACCGGTTTGATCGGTGGGCCTTCATGGGCCGGCCCATTTTTTTTCTTTTTCTTTTTTGATTTAACTTTAAATTCCCACAAACTATACTAAATGAATGAATTTTTGAGAAAATTTGACACCATTAGATTCATCACACCTTGAAGTATTTTTAAGAATTTTTCATTTTTTGAATTCAAATTTAAAATTTGAATTTTGGCTGGTTGGGTATCGGCCGGAACCGGAACCGGACCGGATCGGTTTGACCGGTAACCGGTCAAACCGGACCGGTTCCCACCGGTTAGGTTAACCTTGCGCGAGAGCGCGCGGCACCCGCGGCGAGACGAAGTGGGCCGTGGGCGGGCGGACGAACGAAAGGGAGGGAGGACGAACGAAAAGTGACCCTTAGCCTTTTTAGTTTTTATTATAAGGCCATGTTTAGTTAATTTTTTTTCACAGATGTGTTATAAATCGCGAGACGATTCTAATGATGCTAATTAATCTATGATTAATCAATAATTAGCGGATGGTTACTGTAGCATCACTGTTGCACATTATGGATTAAGTAGGCTCATTAGATTCGTCTCGCGATTTACAGCCCATCTTGCAAAAAGTTTTGTAAATAAACTTCATTTAGTACTTCAAATTAGCAAAATTCCTTCGCAAAATTTTGCGTTTTTGTGTTTACAGGGTGAAAACTAAACAGGGCCTAAGTAGTAGAGAAGAGATAGAGATGGAGCATAATATTAATATAAAGATGAGTTTGGTCTCAAAATAAAAGTTGATAGACTATATTGATGGATTTAAAAGTTAAGAGACGAACTTAACTCTCAGGATAAAGTGAAGGAAGTAAAATACCCATTTTGCTTTTTTTTTCAGTCAAGCTGTTACTGAAACTGAAAGGAAGGTAGTTATTACTACCGTCTAAAAGGTAAAACCCAACAGAGCCGCGAGGGGACAGGCGGGAGGGGTTTCCGATGGCGCCGAAGCGGAAGCCCGCGCGGGGGGCGGCGGAGGAGCGGGACCCCGACGGAATGTTCCGCGGCGTCTCCGCCTTCATCGTTCCCCGCGGCGTCCAGGCCCGCCGTCTCGAGGTCGCGCTCTCCCCCAAAGATTCGCCACTCTGGTGTTGTTGGGGTTCTCCAGTTGTGTGCGCTTAGGCTTCTGGGGATCGATCGATGCAGGTGTGGAAGCAGAGGCTGGTGCAGATGGGGGGCCGCGTCGTGGAGAAGCTCGACAAGGGCGGCGCTGCGGCGGGGGTCAACCACGTGCTGGCCATGGACGCCAAGGCTCTGCTCCGGGAGCTCGACGCCGCCTGGCTCCACCGTTTCCGCGGGGTAAACGCTGCTCGCTCCTCCTTCCTATAATCCTATTGCGTACAAACCCTACCAATCCTATGCCAAGCTGTTGCGCGTGTATTGTCATTTGTATTTGGCGATCTCGTTGCTGCATTGGTGCTGTGGAGGCTTCGCATCATTGATAGATTTTTGTGTCCCGCCAAAATGCCATTTAATGGATTGGATATTTGATTGCAGAGTGTAGTGTCCTTCGAATGGATGGAGGAATGCCTCAAGTCCGGGGAGAGGGGGGGGGAGGCTGCCCGAGCACAAGTTTACAATCAACTATGAAGAGGAATTTAAGCCGAAGAAGGCAGCTGGCAATGGAGGTTCAGGTGTGTTGCAGCCTGCGAAAAGGAGCAAAATATCATCTGAGGATCCTGGGGATCAGCAGAGAACAAGCGACGAGGATAGGGAGGAGCATTCAAATGCAAGTGCGGATAAAGGTTCAGGTGTCAACACAAAGCCTAACCAGTATGCAAGTAGCCAAAGTAGCTCTGGAGATACCAAGGATACCGTAGGTTCTCATGCTACATTTGACATCGAGGTATCAGTTTGATCTGATGAACTATTATGCCATTCCGAATTATGTTGTTTTCATATGTCATGCTCCTTTACTGTTCTAAGCACCTCACCTGATCTGCTGTGTTCTTTGTTGATGATTTTGGAGCTTAGTTTCACAAACTTGAATATGATATCTGAAACAATACTGCTGCATTTTCCATTTATCCTTTTGGAAAGCACTAGTGCATTATTACAAGAGGACTTCAGCGTTGAAAAGAAAGCTCTATGTCAAGGCCTCATCTGTATTTATCGTGTATAGCTTAGTGGGATGTGTAAGTTCACATGCTAACTCATGAATTGTATGACCAGGAAGCCTCTTCTGGAGGTCCCAGCATTTATGCTCCAGCATACTTGAATAGGAATATCACCAAGATTTTCGGAAGGCTTATCGATATATATAGGGGTAAGGACACTTTACATGGAAATTCTCTCATTCATTAGTCCATTGCTTTAACATATCACATTTTCTCCTTCTGAAGCCCTGGGAGATGACATAAGATCATTTAGCTATTACAAGACCATACCGGTAATTGAGAAATTGCCATTCAAAATAGAAAGTGCTGAGCAAGTTAAAGACCTCCCTACAATTGGGAAATCTTTGAAAGACCATGTATGTATGCTTAATTCAACCATTTCTTGAACAGCTGATATTGCTTCCTAAAGTGGTTTTCACTGCATACCGCTATTTCTATAAAAAATAAACAAGCCAGCAATTACTTTTGGGCTCAATATTGTGAAAGAAACATATGTCATATTTTTCAGTATCTCATGGTCACTTAGCAATGTGCAATCCATATATGTGAATTCTGGTTCTAATAAAAGGCATATGCAATCTTTGTGTTCCTGAAAAGAGCTTTGCCCATTCTATATTTCTCAAAATAGAATAATAGTATCAGTGGATGCTGAATATATGGCATGTTTGATTACCATGTCGTTATTACAATTCCAAGAAATACTGGGAGGCTTACATTTATATTTGGATTTTCTATATCCATGATTGCAGCTGAATCCAACAATCCATGTGTGCAGATAAATGAAATAGTTACAACTGGTAAACTCTCCAAGCTGGAACACTTTGAGAATGATGAAAAGGTAATGGACAAAGTAGATCATGATTTGGACATATTTGAATACCTTTGTCAGCATATATATATATATATATATATATATATATATATATATATATATATATATATATATATATGAAAGAACAGGAGAGGGCAAGCCCCCTATTGGTTATACATTAAAAAAATAGAAAAAGTATGCACATAGGAAAAGACAAAAGCATAATTACAATAAGGAATCTAGCGAATCACTAATACAACATCAACAACATAGCCTTTTTTCCGAAGCAAGTTGGGGTAGGCTAGAGATGAAACCCAAAAGAAACAAAGATCACAGTTCAGGCACATTGATAGCTAGTTTCCAAGCGCTCCTAGCGAATCACTAATCTCAGGGAAATATTTTTTCTTCGCTCTACGCATAACCATAGTAAAGTCAAACAAATGCTGCCTTGCAAGTTTCAAGACTTGCTCAACATTGTTGCAAGTGTCTACCCTCTGTCAATATCAACACAATTTAGCTTGAAGGTACGGACTATCAGCTTATTCGGAGAAGTTTGGGGGGTTGGCCCTGCGACTGCACTCAAGTTATATGAAAAGGGACACCGTACTCTTGATGATCTGCGAAAAGATGAGTCACTTACAAATGCTCAGAGGATTGGATTGAAGTACTTTGATGATATCAAGCAAAGAATCCCCCGGCATGAGGTAAGTAATATGTAAAATTACTGTGTCTCTTTTTATTACAAGCTTCTTATATGTACCTTGAATATGATACATATTCCCTGTTGTCTAGTGTCGGTACCCTGTAGCAGGGATACCCACTCCTACTGCAGCAAGGCAGGACTCGTGTAGTCATCCATAACTACGCCATAAGGGGCGGAGCAGCCGGGCCCCACGGGTCAGGCTGTTACCTCACCGGGCCAACGGCCCCGGACCCGCTCCCCGCTCTGGGACGGGTCCGGTGACGCCACGTGTCCCTGAGGAGGGGAAGCTCCGCGCCAACAGCCGAGGGCTCGGACCCCCCACAGGGGTCCGAGACCTCCCCGCATCCGTCCAGACCTCCCACGCGCGTAGAACCAACATACCGCCGGGGCGGGGTCCGGGGGCGCCACGTGTCCCGCGGGCGCGAGTCTTCCGCAGGAAGACTCGCCCACCCACCGCATTAAGTGCGGGTGGTTGAGGCGTGCTCAGGGTTTACCTTTTCGTTTTTTTACCAAATCCCGCCAATTGCTGGAAACGAAATTTCGGCCGAAATTTCGCCAAATTTCGCTAATTCCGAACGGAAAGAGAATTCAAATTCAAAAACGAAATTCCGATGAATTCCGACCGAAATTTCGGTGATTTCGACCGAAATTCGGTGATTTTCGACCGGAAAATGATGTCAGTTGTGATTTTCCTACTGTTCCCGAGGTCAAATGAAAAACTTTTGAATACCAACTTTGTTCAGTTTTTCGAGATCTACAACTTTTGTTTCAGGAACTTTTTCATTTGAGCAATGGTTTGAAAATTATTTAATTATTTCAAAAACTACCAATTAAAAGTCTTGTCATTTCATGTGACAACTTCCATTTTCTCTCTTAGGCCTCAACTAGACTTTTATTATTCTTGTTATTGCGGATATGTCTATAAAATTTCAGGGATATTGGTTGATCTAATTGAAAGTTGTTTTAAATCTAGGACAAACATGATTTGAATTGGTTATCAATTCATGTGAATTGGTTATCAATTCATGTGAATTGGTTATAAATTGTAAACCGTGGCTTAAATGAACTTTTGCCCAAAACCAATGTTGTAGAGTTTTAAATGACGAACAACTTTCGTGTTCAAAGTTTTTCGAGTTGTCACGACGCCGCACCGAGCTGCTCTACTACCTGCGGAAAAAAATTTATTTGATTGACTAAATCTCTATGTTTTTTATCATGCATGACACCAATAAGCTCAGAAAAACACCTAGTTTTTTATCATATTTTTCCCAATTTTTTACAAATTTTTTTGAATTTTACAAATTCAAAACGAAAAAACCGAAATTTCACTTCCCGGCTACTAGCGGAAACGAAATTTTTACCGAAATTTCGCCGAAAAAGTAAACCCTGGGCGTGCTCTGCCGCCGCGGCACGCGGGCCAGCCTTTGTCAGGCCTCACTGTAGACCGCATATTACCGAGGTACACAGTGCAGCCGCATCCGCGCAGAGCCCGTCTGCCGCATTAAATGGATATGACGGGACGTCACCTTTTCATCATACCGCTTACGCCGCAAGCTACACGGCCCGTTCAGTTACGCTGCAGCCAACGCCGCAAGCTACACCCTGGCGCCGTTTTGACAAGACAGGGCATGGCTATGCCGGACGGAGGATTCCCACGGGCAGAGTAAGGAAATCCAGGAATGAGATCTCCGTCGCCTGCAATGCCATAATGTCTGTACAGTATGTCATTTTATACTACATCGTTGGGCCCACCTGTCGGGGACTTAACGGCCATGTACGCGCCTCCCTTGAGATATAAAAGGAAGGCGCTTGCTGCACACTTCAGCTAACGCCAAGACTCTCACAACACAGGCTTGGTTTCACGCCGAACAACCCTGCTCTCGACCTCTTGAGAGCACAAGCAATACAACACACAGTGGACGTAGGGTATTACGCTCGGGCGGCCCGAACCACTCTAAACCTACTGTGTTCATCGCGTTCTTCCACCGAGATTGGGCTAATCCTAGCTAACCCCCGAGTATTCACCCTCTGGGTTTAGGCGGGTGCACTACGCCACCCGGCTGTGGGTTTGCACACCACGACATCTAGGTTAGCGAGATGGAAAAGCTTTTGCAAGATGTTGGGAAGGATATCTTGCCTGGGGTGAGTTACATAGACCATTTTGAGAAACTAATCTTTCCAGCATGCAATAGCTGTTTAAACGCCAATGTTGAAGCCATAGTTTGTTACAAATATTCTTTGGTGTTTCTTTTGTGCATTCACATCTTTTTATTGCAGTTCTGTATGCTTATGATCTTGCATTTATTGAAATACAATTTCTATTTATTAATGAAATTCCCTGTGCGTATTTTTTCATTTGTAAGTAATAATTGTTTGTGGAGGATCATATAGACGCCGAAAAGCTTCTTGTGGTGACATGGATATTGTTATAACTCATCCTGATGGAGAAAGGTAGACCTAAAAGAGTTCGGAAACTTTATCGTCTTCACTATCTTATATTTTTAAATTCAAGTGCAGAAAATGTTCTATTTACTGTTTGAGAAAAAAGTGTTCTATTTAGCTTTAAAACTTTTCTTCAGTCATGTAGGTTTTTTGCCCAAGTTTGTTCAATGGCTGAAGGAAATTAACTTTTTGAGGGAGGATCTTATCTTTAGCATACACAGCGTTGATGTAAGTTGTAAAATACCCACCACTTGGTGAGTGGTGATTCCTGTAAATCTTTGACGGTTCCTATGACAGCGAGAAATGCTTAGCTGATGCATTAAATTGGTCTATTTAAAATCGTAACCCTGATAATCAAGTTTTTTTAATGAGATTTGAAATAGCTAAAATCCAATACAGGGATCAGATAGTGGGGTTGACACATATTTTGGTCTTTGCACATATCCTGGGCGTGAACTGCGGCACCGCATTGACTTAAAGGTAGGAGGTTTCCAATGCACATCCTCAGTTCTGTGATGCTTTTCAAAAATAAGCAACAATATTGCGACCTTTTTATATGTGGTAATTATATGTATTGAAATGACATGATCTTTTCTAATTATTAATTAACATATTTTTTTCTGGTTCTGGCGGCACAGACAATGATGAATTTGCGGACATTGTATGTGCTGTTGCCCTTGATAAAACTGTTTGTCACTGTGTTCACAGGTATACCCAAGGAACAGATATGCATGTGGGCTGCTTGCATGGACTGGAAATGATGTACTAAATCGACGGTATAAATTCAAGATATAGCCTTTTCTTGTTCCCATGGCCCCAAAGGAAACTATCTTTTCCTTTTGAAGCTAAGCACAACAATTGTACCATGCAGGCTAAGACTACTAGCAGATTCGAAAGGATACGTGCTTGATGACACTGGACTCTATCTAGCTATGCGGGGCAGTGGTGGAAAGCATGTGCGTATATACATATCATCACAAACAGAAAATCCCCTTTTGTCAGCTTCATTTGATTTTTTTGTAAATTACAGGCAGGTAGACCCCGCACAGTGCGGGAAGCCTACGGCACTGGTACGCCCTTTTTTTTTTTTACAGGCAGGTAGATCGGATGCGATAGTCAACTGTCACACTGAGAAGGATGTTTTGACACTCTTGGATTCCCTTGGCTGGAATCCCATGAGCGCAATCTTTAGCAGGTTTTGAGTGTTCCTGTAGCGGATGTATTTTGTAAAGCTGTATATCCGTACCTGAACTTACTGGGGACAAAGACTTCGTACTGGTTGTTGTTCATTTATAGATCCTTCAGTTCCCTTGTGTTGTGCTGTAAATTGTACGCAACCTTGTTGAAAGTATCTAAAGTAGTCTCTGCTCTTTGTCATCCGGCATAATGGTTTGTTTTGCTGAGCGCATTGCATTACATACTACAGTTTGTGTGAAAGCATTTTAAATCATTAGCTGAACCTTGTGTTTTGAAGCATCTCGAATAAAGATATCGAGTCCTAAACCTTATCTGGTGCGCTATGCATCATTCATAAAGTATCGTGAAACGTCTAAGCAATCATCAAGCCACGGAGATTTATATCACAAGAAATATGAATTATGCAACTTTGCACAAACGACTGCAGATCAGTACACAACATACAAAATAATGTGGCATGCAGCTATTTAGACTGAAATGTCATATACGAGACAGCAGATGTAGTAACACAGATAATGTCATATCAAGGCACTTGAAACTTTCATACCAATCCATAATTCAAAATTCTATCCCCTGTTGACTTCACCTAGTTATCAAAATGGAATACACCTGACCTGACAAACCTTGCAGGTGTGTATGCTGCATCATTGTTAATGACTAAACAGAGTGGATCCCAAGTTCCATGAGTCATGAAAACTAGCCACTGAGTATCTAGATGGACGTGAAGATTATTTACATCTCTTCCCTACAGTAAAGGTCAGCAACGGCACAGGCAAAGATGTGATCAAAAGAAGCTATTGCTGGGACCACCACCAAGAATTTCCTCCCTGTCGATGAAGCGTTCAAGAATGTCCTTGTCCTTGGTAGCAATGCACTCATCATCTTTGCCAAACCAGTCATAGCGGTTCTTTGCGATGTAATCATAGATTGAATCACGCAGTGGAGTGGGGGCAATCAGCAAGGAGCTCAGGGCTGAGTAGGGAAGAGGCAGGTATGATGCAACTTTCAGTGCAGCTGTAGTTAAAAATATGAAAGTGTTAGTACCAAAACTATATATAATGCACATATCACGAAGAGAAACAAGTGCTGCGAAATACCCCACAGTTCAAAGGTATATATACAGCATAAAAATTGAAGCCTTTTTTCTTGGCTAAATAAGTACCTTTTAAAAAATATTCTATATAGTTTAGTGCCATTGTATCACAGTATCACCCTATCTGTAATAGATGTATCGAACATATGGAACTCTTGGTATACTCTTAGATTAATAAATGCCAAGAGGGGCAAAGCTTATAAAGAATTGTGACTTCAAAAACTTCTCCCAACTTTAATGCAGGATGGCAAGATGGATGTGGCTGCAATAGTTTGAGCAATGAAAGCATATGTCTAATAAGAGAGAGAACCCGATGGCGCAAATCTGACTGAAATTGGATGAGTTCAGTGATAACTAATAAATATAAGGCTTGATATGTTGCTATCCTTCCAGAGCTAATAACTATTGAACCCTGTAACTGACCCAAATCATAAGTATCAACAAGAAGCACAATGGTAGCCGGTGATTTGCTTGTAAAAGACCTTCCAAGTTTAATAGTAGGTGGGGATCTCCCCCAATATTGCTTGAAAAAAAAACACAATGGTAACCCAATGTCACAAGCACATACATGTTACTGAAACATCAAAGAAATTCAAGTAATTCCACCATGACAGCATCATGGAAAACTAGAAAAAGACAAAAACTTCACTGGAGTTAAATATGACCTATGTCTCATTCATGCTAATTTAGTAAAAATAGATGGACACATAACATAAATCCTAGTGGTGGTATCATATCATTCTAGCTGAAATGTTCATATCTGCTACCAGCATTTTTCGTATCATGGAATGAACACCCTCCGAGCACCACAGTCCTAGTCTGTTCATACTACACAATTAACCAAGAACAGCACGTTCTGAATATATTAGGGGAATACTAACCCGTAGAGCCCTCGTAGTAGGCCTCGGGCCCCTCGACGAAGAGCACACGCCGCAGGACGTCCTCTCGGTCCATGCCAACCAGCCTCAGGTACGGCTCCGCGGCCTTGGACTGCACGCAGCAGAACTTGATCTTGGCGTGCTTGTCCGCCCTGATCACCCACTTCACCCCTGCATTGCAATTTGCAAAGCCGGCATCAATATCCGCCATCGTGAGCAATTCACACACGCAACAAACAAGTCCCCACCAGTAGCGAATCGTTCGCCCAATTAGCTGCCAACGAAATGACCCAAAATCCCAGAGCTAGGTCTCGCCCTCGCACTCACCGCGGTGGCAGAGGTGGCAAACGCCGTCGTAGATGAGCACGCGCGGCTGCAGGACGGTCGGCATGGTGGCCGCCACGGTGGCTGTTGCGGTAGCGGCGGACGGCGAGGAGGCGCGCGGCGGGTCCTCGTCGATGACGAGGTCGTCGGCGGCCGCGGCGGAGGAGGTGGGGGCCGCGTAGCCGCGGCGGAGGAGGCCCGCGAGGGGCGGCGCGAGGCGGGGGCCGGCGCGACCGGCGACGGTTCTAGCGAGCATTTTTTTTCCCCCTTCCCTTCTCTCTTCTCTCGGACGCCGCGGCGAGGTGGGCAGGTGGCGGTTCTCTACACACCACACAGGTCTGGTTTTTTCCCCCCTTGGACCTGGGTGTGTTCGTGGCCCGAAAACAGCAAGCGCGCGCTGCCAACCTTCCTAGCGCGCGATGCTATAGCTGCCGCGAGCTGCACTCACCCACGTGAGTGAGTGACGTGACGGTCCAGGTATTTATTTTCTTTTTTCATTTCTATTTTTTTACTTTCACATTCCATTGACAACTTTTGCATGAAAATCATACTAAAAGATTATACCGAGACTTGTGTTTCGAAATTGTATGATAAATTTGAGCGTAAAAAATTATACGAGAAATCTTCCAGATAACATCTTTATACAATTTATGCTAAAATGTTGTCCTCTGTAAGTTATATTTATAAAAGTATACATTAAGTTATATATGTATCGTGAAAGTTGTGCTAAAAATTGTATTTCAAGTTATTACGAAAGAGTTGTATGTAAAAGTTATGTACACCATAAAAAGTTATGATGAGAATTTTTCCTTTTCAGTTGTTCTCTTTTTTTTATGTTCTATTATGTGTTGAAGTTCTCTTGACAACTTTTTTTTTATAAAAAGTGTTGACTATTTGTACTCAAAAGTTGTATGATGAATTTCATGCGTAAAAAGTTGTATGATGAACTTGTGTAAAAGAATTTGTACAAAAAGTCTCCCTGATAAAGATAACATTCTACAAGTTATGCTAAAAGTTAAGTACAAGTTGTACTAAAAAATTATTCCCCAAGTTGCTAGAAAAAAGTTATACGTAAAAGTTATGTATATCATAAAAAGTTATGATGATTATTCTCCACTGAAGACACGCAAAAGTTATACTAAAAATTTATATTTACAAATTATAAATTTCCAAAAGTAGAAAAATGTAGAAAAAAAAACTTTCCAAAAAAGGAAAGATTGCTGCTGTCGGAGATCGCGTGCCAGGAAGCCTCCTGGGGCGCGCGCGCCGACTAGCATGGCCCCCTTTTCTTTTCCTTTTCCTCTGTCGTGCTGGCGCCCATGAGACATTATTAGGAAATAAAATACTCCTTCCTTTCTAAAACTAATGCAACTCTTATTTTTCAAAAAATGTTACAATTTTAAAATAATATTTGTATTTATATTAAATATATTTAGAGATATAAGTATTAGTAATTTTATATGAATTTGGTCAATTTAAATTTTTTAACTCGTCAGAAAGTGAGAGTTGCATTCCTTTTGCATCCTCTTAAGTATCTCCCCGTTCCAAAAATTTAGATCATTTTAATTTTTCTAAATTTATTAAATTTGTTACACATCCAGATATACATTATATCTAGATACATTGCAAATACAATAAATCTAAAAAAAGCTAAAAGAACCTATATTTTGGAATGGAGAGATACTTAAGAAGTTAATTATTTTGAATAGGACTGATGAGAAAAGTCTGTGTCACTTGCACGATGCAAACAAATGTAACATGCACATTCGAGATAGAAAAAACTAATAAGATTTATCTCCATCATTTTCCGATCAAAGCAAAAGATAGATTTTTTTAATCTATATGTGATATGATTTTTAACTCTTTAGAGCCTACTTAAAAAACTAGTAATAATAGGAAAAATTTCAGTTTATATCCTTGAACTATCGTAAAAATTAAATTTTCAATCTTAAACTACAAAATCGGATAATATAGACCATCCAACTATTGAAACCAGACAAATTTGATCCTTTGGGTGGTTTTGAAGTTGGTTTTCTATTTTATGAAAATTAAAATATTCAAATTTAAAGTAAAAAATCATAATTAATTATATAAAAAAAATACAAAATGGGTATTATTTTTTAAAAAAATGTAACTTATCTATTGGCATTGTACTTGTCATTTATTCAAAGCTATTTTTTATGTTCATAGTATTTAGTTGTGTGTAGTTGTGCCTATTAATTTTTGAATAAATAAGATTCAAATAGAATAATATTAGATAGATTATATTTTTTTAAAAAAAAATTGAAACTAGTTTCGTATTTTCTGTTGCAAAATGAATTAGTTTTGATTTTATAGATCTCATTAGAATTTTTTAGTTTTTTTTCATTGCAATCGGGATGTCTCCAACAGAGACAGAGCAAAAGGAAATGCATCTCCCCTCCCCCTGCTCCTCTGCTCCGCTCGGCTGCTCCGCCCGACCCGCGCCGCTCCGCCCCCGACGCCACCGCGGCCCCTCCCCTACTCCTCCGCTCCCTCCTCTGCTCCTCCGCCACCGCGGTCCCTCCCCTGCACCTCTGCTCCGCCCGGATCCACGCGGCCTCCTCGCGGTGGCCTGAGGCGGAGGCGGCGAGGGGCGGCCTCCACGCGGTGGCCCGAGGAGGCGGCGGCGAGGGCCGGCCTCCTCGCGGTGGCCCGAGGCGGAGGCGCCGGCCGCAGAGGAGCAAGGAGGGAGACCACCGGCAACAGCCATTCGGCGGTGGGGGAGGCCATCGCGGCGGCGCTGGAGCTCCCTCCTTGCACCGGAGCTCCCTCCTCTCCGCGAGCCTCTGGATCTCGCATGGCCAGCCCCACGCCCGGCCGCCGCCATGCGTGGCCATTTCTGCTCCTCCCCCTGCCCCGGCCGGCCAGCCTCACGCCCGGCCGCCGCCACGCGTTGCTCGCGCGCGCCCTTGCCGTTTGCCTTCGAGGAGAGAGGGAGTGCATCTTTGCATCTCCTCTCTTCTCGGAAGGCAGTTTGCCTCAGCTTTTGCACGAGTTGTTGGAGGAGAAATCAAGAAGGCACAGTCACCAGCGGGAGGCAAAATTGCTTTTGCCTCCCGCTATTGGACTCAGTCTAATGGTCAAATTTGTCCGATTTTGATAGTTGAATGGTCAATCTTATCCGGTTTTGTAGTTTAAGATTGAAAATCAGACTTTTACGATAGCTCAATGGTGTAAACCGAACTTTTTCATAATAAAAGTATACTAGCTAGTGTGACTATCGCTCAAAAGAGACTTGTAATTTGCGGACGAGCCACTACTGCATCCTTTTCCACAAAATCGTTCCAAAAGCCTCTAAAAAATAAACTAAAAAACTTTGCCTCTCCCTTTCGTTTGGAGCTGGGGTTTAATCTGATAATCCGGACGGTCGAGTCCCGATCCAAAGGTGAGGGTTGCTCGCACATCCAGACGGTCGAGTCCCGATCCAAAGGTGAGGGTTGCTCGCACACCTAATCCAAGCCGAGCCGGCCGTGAGCAAACCCCGCGACGAAGGCAGAGCACAGGCAGCGGCCGGAGTCGAGATGCTCCCATGGGCGGCCACGGCATCACCAGCCACCACTCCGGCCACCGCTGCCATCTCCTTAGCTAGTCTCCTCCGCATCGCCATTCTCCGCCCTCCACGGCCTCTCTTCCGGCCGCCTCCGCTGCTGCTGTTGCGTGCGGGCCTCAGGGCCCCGCCGCGCGCCGCCTCTTCCGACGGCAACGTCTTCTGGGAGGAGCCGGACGACGGGTCCGGGAGCGACTATGAGGACGAAGTTGAGGAAGAGAACGAGCGGAGGAGGAACTCAAGTCCTCCGTCCCCCTCGCCGTTCTCCAGGCTCGAGGCGGCGCGGCAGCAAGAGCAGGAGCTCCGAAGAGGTATCGCCGTATCGGTCGATTTGCCTGCCCAGACACATTTACTTCTTTTCTGCTTCTCCATCTACTTTATCCTGTCAGTATTTTGTTTGCCTAGAAATCGAGCTCCTCTTGACGCCAGAAGAGAAGGCTATCTTGGATCAACACGAGACCCCTGATGTCACTAAAATATCATCAGTTAAGTTTCGCTTGGTGTAACTATCTTTGGTGTATTATTTCTTGCGTTGCTACTTTACTACTGCAATTGAGTTACATTTCAGGCTTGACATGAATGTGTGGTGATTTATCTCCTCTGAAATATTGGTTGTTGAATCTAACTCCTGAAGTTGCATTGTTTGGTGCAGCCGAAATGGCATCCGCTTCATAGTTATGCGTTGGCGCTGCAGATACCTCTCATGGACAAGCTCCTTGACAGTGGAGTTGACATCAATTTACTTGATAAAGTAAGTTATGTGTTTGTGATTTTCCATTTTTTATGTCTGAGAAAGCCCATCTGGGAGCAGAGTTAATTTCGGGAGTGTTGCTGAATGCTGATGCAGGATGGCTTCACCCCCCTTCACAAGGCAGTCATAGGCAAGAAAGAGGCTGTCATTAGCCATCTCCTAAGAAAAGGGGCAAATCCCCATGTTAGAGATAGGGTAAGTACGTAATGGCACAATCTCTTGTCAAATGGCATTCCATAATTTTACTAGAGTGAAGTTCAATTTGAATTCAGAAAACCCTGTGAAGCAAACTTAGCTGTTATCACATTGGTTTGGTCCCCACGGAGAAAGAATGTTTTCCTTCTATCTTGGCCCTTGTATTACATTGCGCCAATGTGTAGGATGGAGCCACACCATTACATTATGCTGTTCAAGCTGGTGCCCTGCAAACCGTGAAGTTGCTGATTAAGTACAAGGTTGACGTCAATGTCGCTGATAATGTAAGTTTGATGGGTACACTTTTCTGATCATTTCAACCATTTTCAGGGGTGTGGTTTTTGTTTTACAGTATTTTCCTTCCATTTAGGATGGATGGACACCGCTACATTTAGCCATACAGAGTAGAAATAGAGATATAGTAAAGGTCTTGCTTGTCAACGGTGCGGATAGGACAAGAAGAACCAAGGTATGCCCCTATGTTTTTATGTCATTTCTGATGTACATTACGCACCCAAAAATTAATTTTCCTTGGCGGATTCTTGCCTATGGAGCTGGCTTCAATTTACCTTTTCTTTTATTTCATAAAATAAGTCACAGATGCATACTCATTTTTCTAGCTACTTAAAAGAATACTTCCCCCCTTATGTTTGTTTTTTGAAGGACCAAAATTGGCGTCTGAACTGTCTGAATTATTGTTTGTTTTTTCTATGAACACATTAGGACGGAAGGACTGCATTGGATCTAAGCTTATGTTTTGGAAGGGATTTCAAGTCATATGATCTTGCAAAGCTTGTAAAACTTATTCCAGCAAACAGAGTGTGATTTTGCTCTGCCACATATCTGAGAGAAATAAAGAGCAAATGCTAGCCATTGAAGCCTAAGACAGGTCGCCCAACTATTCATGGAATTGGTCGTTCCATTCATTCTTTTAAACCCAATTTCTTAGTTCTAATCCAAATTCGTGAATAGATTATGTAAAATGGTCTAAAACTGTAGATACGGGCAACAGGTAAAAGTAACAAGAATGGAATTATAGACAATTTCCCCGTATGCAGTTGCTCTATCGGAATTTGGAATTGCAATGGTCTTTTACTCTGTAGTCATACATGAAAAGGAAACTATACATGAAATCAATTTCTCAGTGATCTCAATATGGCCAAACCAGAGCTAGAGCACACAAATCACAACAAAGCCCGTTTTCATCTGTAGTAGAAATTCTTGTGCTAGTAAACAATTATCTTATATTAATGCAAGCAATTTTGTTGATGAGTGTGGCAACTTATAACAATCCTCTGGTTTCATACACAAGCCTGGTATCTATGTGATTAGGAAAACGCTTGCACATAGCTATCGACTGTACAAGCCTGCAACTTAGGTTTATGACAGAATCTGAGTTTGAACTCATCCCAACTTTCCTGATAAAAAGCTCACAATGCTGAGGTAGACATTCGGATCTGCCGAAACTGGGAAATCACTACTCAGTAAACACCTTCAACAGCAAAATTTCTGCTACAAAATGTAAAATGACAAATACATGTAACACGATCTAGGGAAGTGCACTACGAGGTTATCCCAAATGCTCATTCTTCTTGTAAGGAGATCCGCCTGAAGATGGCATGGAAAGTTTGCCCTCCATTTCTAGCAACCTTCTGGCTTTCTTCTGTGGCAGTAGATAGTAACTTGACAACTGGATCAGCTTTTATCTCTTCATCCGGAACAGCTTCAAACAATGGGTGTTTCTCCAGACACGACCGCATCCATTCTCCAAGTTCCTCAACGTCAGTTATGGTATATATGATTCCTCCTACTTCCATCACATAAGCATACTCATCCAGCAACTGCATGCTAATAACCCTCCTTCGATGGTTCTTCTCCTTGAAGTGGGGATCAGGGAACAGGAAGAACATCTTGGTGAGCTGAGCCTTCCTGAAGTAGTTAGGGATGTATTTCATTGAGTTTGTGCGCACAACAGATATGTTGTCATATTGTCCTGGGTTTGATGCTCTTAAAGCTAATATCCTCTCCTTGACATACTCTGTTACCTGTACCAGGATAAATGACAAGCGAAATAATGAATTCAGATATCGCTCAATGAGTTAATTAGGCCATTTGATTAAAAGAATTGTCTGATACAGAAGACCTTTTACGTCATTTGCTAGCTAGAAATCCAATTCTGATATGGAGGAATAAATTCAACTACACATCCTCTGTGAAGCTGAAGCAAAATATTCTTTTCATAGGACAGAAAGTTTGTGTAGCAGAAACTCCATTGGCATGTATTACTGCAAATTAATGGCATATAAACACAACATATGTTTCATTGTAATCCTGAGCTTCCACTACACCTCTTCGAGCTGTATATGAAATTTTTACAGTATTATTTGCAGATCGTGGCATAGTGCCGAATGCATTGTTTATCGTCATACCACGAGTAGTTCCATTAAGTTTGAAACGATCAATAATGCATCCAGACAAATCAAGGGAAACATAAAACAAATTCGCACGAGTGAATTACCTTGTCCCTCAGCTCCATCCCGATCATGAGCGTGTCCGGGAAGAGGGGCGAGAGGCCGACGAGCAACCCGCCGAACCCGCACCCCACGTCCGCGAAGCGGATCCTCGGCGGCGGCGGCGGCGCCACCTCGCCGCCGCCGTTGTCGGCCGGGAAGTAGCGCGGGTAGTGCTGCGAGAGGTCGACCTCGTCGGGCGACACCGGGACTGGGAAGTGCGAGTCGCTGAGCGGGTTGCTGTGCGCCCGGGCGCGGTAGAACCGCTTCCGGGGGAGCTTCCCCGCCGCCGACGCCTGCTGCTGCTGGCCGCTCGCGCCGTTGGTCCTCGTCATCGGGCTAACAGGAAGGGGGCGAGACGGGGAACCGCCGCGAGGGGTGGAAGGGCTCCCGGACGACGGGTTCGACCCGCCGCCACGCGTGCGGCGGAGGGCTTGGGGGTGGTGGGGGACGGGGCGGACTGGAGCTGAGCGGCGCGCTAGGGCTTCGGCCTCGGCGGCGTGGCGAGGCGAGGCGATGGGAGCGAAGAGTTGGGCCGCAACTCGCGGTAGTGGGAAGTGGGTTTGGAACTTGGGCTGTGGACCCTGTGGGAGACTCGGGAGAAAGTGAGATGGGCCTAGGTGATAGGAAGAAGCGTGTGGGATGAACTGGGCCTCTTTGCGTTTTATGGCACGTTAAGTAAATACTGTAAGTACTAGCACCTCTAACAAAAAAAAAAGTGTCTTGTAGCATCTATCCCGATCCTAGGTTCGACTTTTTGTGGGAATAAATTTTCTAAAATTAAACGTGAAATTTTTGAAGATGCTTATAGAGATAGGGTTCGTGTTTATGCATTCATAAGGATAAATTTACATGCCATGAGTGTCTTAGTTGTACTGTGTAATCATAAAAAAAATTATACTCCCTTCACAAGAAGAAACACGTATGCCCAAGTCTGAGCTTCCATGTAGGTGGCTTGCCATTTACAAAAGAAATATAAGACGACTTTGATTCCGTATCGGAGACTTCGATCCAACGTGAGCAAAATTTAGATGAGAGAAAAAAACTGCTGACTGGTTGGCTAATAAGCCAAACAAACAGAGTGAATATATTTGTATCTATTTTTAAAATGAGTAAGGTTTCCGTCTGAATTTTTGGTTTGGTCCATCTTATATTATTGACAGATGGGTCTTAGTTCATCCCGTATACGAATTGGACCAGCCATCCGTCTACGATTTGATTACATAGATTCATACATACTAACGAACGGATAACTATACGTATCCGATACTTATACCAACTCTGTCCGTAGCAACGCACGGGCATAAATGCCTAGTACATTTTTTAGTTCGCTTGGCTTGTTAGCCAATCAGTCAGCAGTGCTTTTTTCTCACACCAAATTAGCACCAGCCAGCTAGCAATACTTTTATCTCATAACAAATTAATACCAGCTACCAGCCACAACCAAACGATCATAATGTCTCGTGAAGGAGTCCGATCGTGCCAACCTCACCACAAATGTTGTTTTCGTTAAGCCCTTGTTTAGATGCATAAAGTTTTGGCTGTAAAATACTGTGTAATTAGTTATTTTATTTAGCTACATTTAATACTTCATACATGCGTTCAAAAATTCGATGTGATGGAAAATTTTGTAAAATTTTGAAGGCATCTAAACAAGCGCTAAATTTATTTACTGCACCGCCATCGTGCAGCGCGCTGGCACGCCGCAGCCTCCTGCTCTTGCCCGACCGTTCTCCCCCGAGTCGTCCCTGCCTGCTCTTGCTCGGGTCACAAGTCGATCAGTCGCGACGCGGACTTCAATTTCGACAGGACCAGGACCAGCAGCCCGGCACCTGCTGCGGCAGGGGAGGGGAGCCAGCCAGCCAGGGAGGCAGGGACTGGCCTGGGGCGCCCCAGCTATCGACCATGATCTGCCCCCCGGACCACGCGACGTCCACCGCTGGCCAGGCGCTCGGCGGATGGGGCGGCACGCCCTGCCACCCGCCGCGGGCGTGTTGTGGGCGGCAGCGCCGGCTCCGGCGCGTTCCCCGGCGGCTCGGTCCTCTCCTCTCCTCATCCACGGCCCTCTACCCCCTGAGCCCCTGCCGCGCGCCGTCAATGAGGCTGGCGGCCCCGGGGCCCGGCCGCACCTCACTGGCTGCCATTGCTTGCACCCTGCCCACGCTGGACGCTGCTGCTGCTGCCTGCTGGTCTATCTGGAACTCGCGTCGTGCCGTTGCCAAGGCAGCCTGCAGAGTGCAGACCGACCCACACACGCCAGCCTTCAAGGCTCGTGTCGTGTGTGGCAGCTGTAACCGAACTAGAGCATCTGGCATGCATGCAGCCCGCGCACAGGCTGCACGCGCTGTGCACACCACCGTCGAGCAACGAGTGGTGCTCGTCCGGGCGGTTGGTGATGATCCCTTGCTGGTTTGAGCAGTCGACCACGCACACGTACGGTACGGTACGTAGCCTGGCCTGTAGCCACATAGGCAGGCTGCACGTAGGGGAAGAAGAGCCATGTGTAACGTGTACAGTGTACGTTAGCAGTCGTCGCAGGTAGTGATAGGTGATGGACGCTGGACGGTCAATTGTCGCAGTTGCATGCAGGGCTTGCTGCTCATCGATCAGGACAACAATGCTATGGACAGGAAATCCCCGCACAAGGCACAACCATGCATGGAAGGAAGAAATCTTGTCGTGATTAGAGCTGAGTGCGCCGGAAGGGCAACATCGGGTACATCGATACACTTGTGTACGAGGTGCAAAATTTTCTTTTCGAGTGTAGGTGCAATTGTTGCCACTAACATGTGTAGGGCAACCCGGCCGATCCATACATCAGTGACACGAGTTCCTCTATCTGCAGCAATGTAGGTAATCGGCGAACCGTACGTGTTGGGAGTAGCCGGCCGGTTGCCCAGTCATTGGGTGTCGTTCAAAACCTATGCTGCATCCAAGTGAGATAACTAGAAATGCACTTGGATACAGCCTACAGGCCACAGGCCCTGCCTAGCAAAGCCTAGAGATCAAAAGGCTTGGACGCAGTGGCAGGATTGACTGGACGGGTCAAGCGAGCAGGCAGGACCCAGACGTGCATGCAGCCAGTTCAGAAGTTAAGGTGTCGGGTCAGGCAATGTGTACGTGATACACTACTCACTGGCACGCAGCAACAGGTCTACTCCTACGATCTACTACTCCAGCATTCATCGTGGCCCCCTGTGTATCTGCCGGTTTAATCGTCAGCGCCACTCTACGGATTATTATACGGCCTTATCATTCAATTCATCCTAGCAATACGTACGAGTGGCTCAGGCTCGGGGTACGGCTCGACAGGGGAACGACGCTTGCCGTTACCTGTACTAGTGTATAATTATCACCAGTGAGTGAAAGTTCTATATTGCCTGCAGAGGATTGCAACCTGACCGAAACAGAATTTTTATTTGTTACTTAAATTTGGCATTACCTTCAGAACATAGATTGAGCTCACCACGTCTCATCACTGATCTAATTAGGGGTGGTAGCTTAATGGTCTCTTCACAAATGCAGCATTGCTCTTATATATTTTTAGCTTAAAGTTGTATAAGTTAAGAAGCCAATCCCTTTTCAGCACAGCTTTTTAGATTATCTAGGATAAATTAAGATCCCTTACCACTTCTAGTTCTGATTATCCAACCACGTTTGAACCTTCTATCACAAACTTAAAGCATGATCCATTCAAAGCCACCAAATCAGGACACATACTGGCCGGGTGGATAAAGAATTGAATACAAGCTTGTCCCACATACAGTATTGGTGCTTGTAGCGCACAGTATAGTAAAGTCGAGACAAGAGAAAGAAAGAAGGTACGTGGTCCAAGGCTCAAAACCAATCAAAATAAGGACATCAAATGCACACACTATCACTATTAGTATACAGCCCATCACCATTCTCATCACGCACAGCCGCCCCCGCCCACCACTTCATACCAGCTTGAGGAATCGAAGTACACCACATTATACTACTACGACAGCGCCTCCCAGCCGCCGGTATCGGGGCAGGGATGATGGGCGCCTGCAGCGTTGCGAGGAGGCGATGAGGGTGTCGACATGATGCGCGAGCCGGCGGCGGCCATGCCGTGCTGCGGCGACGACGACGCGCTCCTCCTGTGCGGCGAGGACGCGGGCGAGCTGCTGGAGCTGGAGCAGCGCGACGGCGACTCGGGGCGACAGGCCTGCTGCTGGGCCGACGGCGGCGGCTTCCGTGAGCTGCAGCTGGTGCCCGAGGAGGACGACTTCCCGGACGTGTCCGTCACCTGGGATGCGGCGTGCTCGCCGGCGGCGGGATGCCCCGGCAGGCCGAGGAGCGACGTCGACCGGCCGACCGGCTGGGCGGAGTCCGTGTCCTGGATCCTCAAGGTGTGGCGTCACTACCTCCGTTGGTCACTTGGTTGGCTTCGGCATGCAATGCGTTGCCTCAAAACTTTTCTTCTCCCCCGCGCGCTCTCGTATGCCTGACGTGCTCGTCTTCCAGGCCCGGTCGTACCACGGCTTCCAGCCGGCGACGGCCTACCTCGCCGTGAGCTACATGGACCGGTTCCTGTCCTCCCGGAGCCTGCCGGTAAGTGGGACCCACCCTCTCAAGGTAACTAATTAAGCAGGCACTTTGGAATTAATTGACCACAAAATAATTGCACATATGGCAATGCGCCACGACATGTGGGCCAGGGTGGCCTAAGAAATGGGCTATTGGATTGATGACAACTGATTGATGGTATCTAGGAGCATATCCAGCATAGGACAGTACACACAAAAGCCTGATGAATGTTTCAGGCAAAGATGCAACTCTTGCAGACAGCTCTAGGCTGAGGGTGTGTTTAGATCCCACCCCGTAAACATAAAAAAGCCGTAAACCCATTAAAGTGAAAATGAATCTTGTTAATTTGAAGTATTAAATGAAGTCTATTTACAAAACTTTTTGCATGGTTGGACTGTAAATCGCGAGACGCATCTAATGAGCCTACTTAATCCATGATTTGCAACAGTGATGCTATAGTAACCATCCGCTAATTATTGATTAATCATGGATTAATTAACATCATTAGATTCGTCTCGCGATTTACAACCCATCTGTATAAAAAGTTTTGTAAATAGACTTCATTTAGTACTTCAAATTAGGAAGATTCCCACGCAAAAAAAATTTGCGTTTACACCTCCCCTGATCAGGCCTGAATTTAGGGCCATTTTTTGTTTGTCATTACTCATTAGCAGACTCCCGTCAGACGCGGCATGCATGCATGTGACTGTGATGCTGTTCTGTTCACAAGCGCTAGATCGTGATGAGCTATACTCCCTCCGTAACTAAATAACTATCGTTCTTGCTTCCCGAGAAATAATTTTGATTAATTTAATATAAAAAATATTAATATTTATGATACATAATTTATACCATTGGATAGATATTTTAATCTAATTTTTTAATAAATTTATTTGGAGATACAAATATTGCACGTATTTTCTACAAATTAAATTAAACTTGTGGCACGCACACCCAAAATAACAAATAATAAGGGACTGAGGGAGTACATATATGATCATCAGGCCGGGGCACTGCTCAGTGTAGGACCAGTTTTTACTGACTCCCTCATTTTTTTCACCAAATCGTCTGCTAGCAAACTCACCTCATGACCATGAGAATCCTCTCAAATCCTTCCAGGATTATGGATGGGCGTTTCAGTTGCTATCTGTGGCCTGCTTGTCTCTGGCTGCCAAGATGGAGGAAACCTCAGTACCTCCCCTCCTGGAGCTTCAGGTAAAACCTGAATCATTTTTTCCCCAACCCTTTGGTCTCATCCTTTCTATGTCACATCCATGCGTTTGTCTCATGCCACTTCTCTTACACATTTGGGTGTTTTGCCCATCAGTGTCAGCAGATTGAGAGCACCGGCTACATTTTCGAACCGGGGACGGTTCAAAGGATGGAGCTCTTCGTCCTCGCCGAGCTGGATTGGAGGCTCCGGTCTCTTACACCTTTTGCGTTCATCAATCTTTTTGCTTGCAAGGCAGATTCGTCAGGAAGATGCACAAGAAGTCTGGTCTTGAGAGCATGCCAAATTACTATCAATGCAATCCATGGTACTACTAAGCTCATTTTTCTTTTCTTTTCTTTTTCTTTTTGCAAATAAAGAAAAATGGATAAGTAAACTTGCCTTTGTAATCTGAAATGCAATAATACTTGAAAGGCACACAGCTAGCTGATGTTTGAATATCTGAAGAACTCTATGCCTATGCAGTGTCGTTGTCTTTATGTTCTTTTCCTCTCTTTGATGAGAAAATGGGGTCAGTATATTCAGAGCGTCAGTAATCAGTACCATGTTCATCAGGATTAATTGCGAGCCCTGTCCTACATAGGAAGGAGATCATTGGGAATTTGGGATCCATTATTCAATGGACAAACCGAACACCAATTATAGCCTGAACAATCCAAACACAGTGTCACTGTGTCATCTAATTAGTAATAGATAAACAAAAGTGACATGAATAGCTGCAAAGCTAATCCTATAATTTCTTTTCATGGAGCAGAAGCCGAGTTCCTGAACAACTGCCCTGCATCAATGGCAGCCGCCGCCGTGTTGAGCGCAGTAACTGAAATACCAGGCATGTCGTGCGTGAGCATCAGCCCGGAGACAGCAGCTTCATGGTGCCCGGGCCTGACTGAGGTGGGTAATTAACTAACAGACCAACTCATGACATGCATGATCAACTGAAGATATTTGTAAACCTTGTTTCAGTAGTTGATGAGAAAATATCTTTTTTACAGGAAGGGATTAGTAGTTGCTACCAGCTACTGCAGCAACTCGTACCAGTGATCAAGACGACAAGGAGGAAGATACTTGCATCGGATCTGCTGAGGTCAATGCCTTCATCAGTAAGCTCGGCTTCACCAAGCAAAAGACGCAAGATTAATGGCTGCTTCCGAGAGGAGTGACAACACAATCCAGTTCTTTGCTGCCCTTAGTGTTAATCCCCCGGCATTATCTGTTACTAGATGAGTCTGTTCCTCTTTTTTCCTCTCTCCGTTGCTGTTGTGCTTCAAGTCCTGAGTAGCTAAAATAAAATAGATTTTTTGTAGTTTATTCACCAAAATAAAGGAACATTTATATTTGGACATAAATGTGGGGGCTACAGAACGAAACCTGCTGCATGATGAATTCAGGGGGACCATTAGAGCAATAACAACTAGTGAATTACTTTTCGGAAAGTGATGCAAAAGTGAAGTAAGGGCTGCACTCAGCTTGACAGTTTTAGACTGGAAATTATTCTGGGTGGTCTTCTTTTGGCATTGGCCGGGATTCGAACTCAAGATCTCTTGCCTCGCATGTACCTTTCTTACCATCTCGCCTACACATCACATCTGATGGGAAGATATATATTTTTCTTTTGAGGTAACCCATGGACGAGGCTAAGGTACCGGTTGGTAACACCAACCGGTACCTAAGGCTCATCCATAGGCACCGGGTGGTGGTAATGGTACCACCCGGTACTAATGTAAAAATTACCAACCGGTCCCTAAGGCTCATCCATAGGTTCCATCCACCCCAAAAGTACCGGTACGAAGATGAACCGGTATCTATGCTAGTATAGGTACCGGTTCATCTTTATACTATTACTTTTGGGGTAGACCTTTGGCGTGTTTTCTAGTAGTGTTAGGTGCCACTAGCATGCAGAGCAAATGAGCAACAACATATCCTTCCTGTTTGTCTCTTGCAGAGCAGCTAGTTGAGGTGTTTATTTAGGTAAACCTGATTAGCCCTCTTTTGCTGCACTACTTGAGTAGACTAGGATTTTGCAATCTATAAGATCATAACAATATGACATGTTTGTGTTGGTTATACCTGCACCATTGTGGCACACTGGCGGTGGCATGATTTGCCTTTTATTTTGATTTCAGTGTCTGAAAATATCTGGTATATTCATACATTTGCTCCACGTATTGATCAATGTATAACAAAACTCGTTGCTAAAAAAAAGTATAACAAAACTCTAAATGTTTAGTAGCTTTTTCAGCCAGAGGCGAAGTTTGGACCAAACAATGTGCTTTAAACCCGTTAATATTTTGTACAATGATCCCTGGGGTCCCAAAACACAACTTTGACTACTTATTTTTTTTTGTTTAAATTAAATATAAAATAAATCATAATTATAATAAGTGGTTCAGCTTCACGTGCTTCTGACTGGCCTAGCAATTTAAGAGATGTAAGTATTGGAAGTCTGTTTATATAAATTTAAACTTCATTTAATCAAAATTGCATATCTTTGCCCTCTCCCATGTCCCATTGGTTCATTTTCTAACACAATACGCCATATAGGTACTTGATAGGTTTTTTATACGCCATATAGAGAAATTTATAAGTTGTATGTATTTAACATGGAAATTGGTATACTGATTACTTATTGCGTACATGTATACATGGTCTGCATGGTGGCACACACCATGCATGTGTACCTTGACTTATAATCTTTTCTATATTAGGAAATACATAAGGGGTTAATTTAGAAACACGCATATATATATATATATATATATATATATATATATATATGGGAGTTCAAATGTTTTTGTAATGTAAGATAGGTAATTTGTATGAAGATTTAGGGCTTACTTTAGATTCTTTTTACAAGTAAGAGTAAAGGTGGGTAAGTTATAGCCAAAATTTAGGGTGCTACGTTGCATTATTGTTCATAATGGTACATGTGGGTAATATATATAAAGATTTATAGGTTACTTCATGTTGTTTTTTGTAATGACATAGGTGGGTAAATTAGATGTACTGTACCTTATGGCTATCTTACTATTACTAATTGGAAGCTCCTTTGGAGTCCCCACATGAAGCCACCTAGGATCCTAGGTGGACACTCTAGAAAAATAGAGAAATCCTATAAATTCTCACAAAAATCAGAAACATCCGGCCATCAATCCAACGACTTGAATTATAATAGCCATCGAATCTGTTATCTTTCTAATAAATTACCCACCTCTGCCATTATGAAAATAGAATAAAGTAACCCCAAATATATATCTAAATTTCCCACCACCTCTGCCATTATAAAAAAAATCTAAAAGAGCCCTCTAATCTTTGTGTAAATTACACACCTATGCCATTATAAAAAATAATATAAATACCCTAAATTTCCATATAAATTATTCAATTATGTCATTATTATTACAAATTAAATTATTCCTAAATTTGAATCTAAACTATATAATTATAATAATATATTAAAGTGCACCAATATAAAATTATAAATTACTATTTCTATCATTATTAATATATTATTTATATAAAAATACTACCCACGATATATGTCACCATATATTCATGTATAATGGAAGAAATAAGAATACCAATTCACAAACAAATAGTTCAACTAAATATATATTGAATATGTGATGTAAAATGAAATCAATTGTAACTAGATAATGATAAATATATATTTTAGAGTATGTGTTAGAACATTTAATAGATGAAAAGGGCATGAACCTCATTCTTATATTAATTATAATTAGCACGTGCGGGAGCACGGGTTGATAGACTAGTTATCTCATAATTTGGATTATATGTCAGGGGTGGGCATTTTTGTTAGATAATAGGACATATCCAATGGCTTCATTGTCAATAATTATTATAGTCTATCAAATTGATTCATATTTTATCATACTCTAAGATTTATCTATTTTTTACGCAAGTCATGATGATTAGTGTATTATGGAGTCTCTAATTAAGTAGATACAAACTACTTTATAAGAAAAGGCTGCTCATATCATTTTCCAAATCTCAAATTCAATGCACACACAGTAATTTGTGACAAGTTTTAGTTGTTGAGTGGGCGTTACTAATTTGTGACTAGAGGGAGTAGTCCTTGAGACGTTATAATTACTGGAGACTATGAAAAATGCCTAGTGGTAGCACGTTGGTTCCATTGTCTGGTCAGTGTAAATAGAACTTTAAATTGTTGAGTAGCTTCTCCAACCAAAGGAAGTTTCATCTGAATAAAAGGAATAAGCTTTAGTAGATTGTTAGTATTCGTAAAAAACTATAACTATTCCTTGCTTGGAGATCATGAACAATGCCAGGTAGCAGTCAGTTGACTGAAATTCCTAGAGACAACAGGGAAATGCTTGATTGTTAATTAGTTCATGGCAAGAGGCCGTATATATTACCAGATATATCAATCTTTTATGTAAAGAAGAAGGGGCACGACTATCCCCATTTATTTGCCGACCAGCTCGATGTGCATTGCGAAGCGGCTGCCAGCTTCACATCTATCTATTATCTTATTATTTGGCCAACAAACGGAACCTCCATATTCGCTCTTAAGGCCTAGAAATTCACACATTAATCAGAAAAAATAGAAAAATAAAAATTACCCACCACTGCTATTATATTATAATAAAAATTAGCATAAAATACCCCTGTGCCTAATTAAAAATCACCCACCAATGCCATTATAAAAAATAAATATAAAATACTATTTAGCTATGTATCAGTTACAAACATATATTATTTATAAAAACTAAAGCTAACAATAATCAATCAAAATAAAACGAATATAAGAATAATTATATGCATAATATTACTAAATTTAACAAATCAAATTTTTATTATAGGTATATCATATTTGAATTGTTTTAACCAATAATAAAACATAATTTACGATAATGAACATGGTGGTATGTGGTAAAAAATAGTATAATCTTTAAGTAAGGATACAACGACATATAAATTTTTGAATTTTCAATACCAGCCGCGCAAATGCGCAGGCTATATGCCTAGTTTTATAAAAATTATATGAAATATTTGAACGATAAAATGCCCCCCTGCCCCCACACAAAATAAATTTCCACCCGTGCCACAATTTGTTTTTTTTTTGCGAAGCCCGTGCCACAATTTGGATTATATTTCCACCGACTCTCTGCCAGAGCCCGTGGACGTGTGGCCAGGGTTTTTTATCCCGACCGGTTAACCCAAACCGCCGGCCACCGGTTCCGGTTTACCGGACCGGTTGGACCGGTAATCGGTGGAAACCGGTTGAATTCAAATCCAAATTCAAATAAATTCAAAAACTCCCGTGCAATTGGTTCCGACCGGTTTACCGGCCGGTTTTACCGGTTTACCGGCCGGTTTTACCGGTTTACCGGTCGGTTTGACCGGTTTGAATTCGAATCCAAATTCAAAAGCTCCCGTGCAACCGGTTTACCGGCCGGTTTGACCGGTTTACCGACCGGTTTTACCGGTTTACCGGCCGGTTTGACCGGTTTGCCTGGTGGGCCTTAATGGGCCGGCCCATTTTTTTCTTTTTCTTTTTTGATTTAACTTCAACTCCCCGCAAACTATACTAAATGAACGAATTTTTGAGAAAATTTGACACCATTAGATTCGTTGCACCTTGAAGTATTTTTAGGAATTTTTTGAGATTTTTTCCATTTTTTGGAATTCAAATTTAAAATTTGAATTTGGGCCGGTTTCTAACCGGCCGGAACCGGAACCGGTCCGGGCCGGTAAGACCGGTAACCGCGGTAACCGGACCGGTTCCGACCGGTTTTTTTAACCCTGCGTGGGGCCAATCCTCTGTTAAGGTCTGACATACGCTAACCTTTTCTAGCTGCGGTGCTCAAATAAGCTTTAGGTGCTGGCAGAGCACCGGTGAATATTTTACTCCAACTTATTGCACCATCCTCACCTCATTCTCTCTCATCTTAGCACTATCCGAAAACGCACGCTGGAACTGCTCTTAAACATTCCCTAATATCTATTTGCCAAGTTTTTCAATACACTAAGACAATTATGTCTGTGCGTTGCTATGAATAAAGTTGGTAAAATATCAGATACGTATAGTTGTCTGTACGTTAATTTATATAAATATACTTGATCGATTCGTGAACCGGTATCAATGATACAAGACGGAACGACTAAAAAAATTAGTTATTAGAAACCTTATTTGCTTTAAAAATAGATATCGGTTTAAAAGGTAGGTGGTGCTTATATGTATTCCTAGGATGATTTGCCTAGTTTTTCAATACATTTATAAAAGGTAGGGAGTGCTTATGTGTGTTACTAGGGTGGATATTCATAGAGGTCCATGTGTGCGTGTACATAAAGCTGCGGAGGAAAAAGAATAACCTTCCAATGAAATAAGAGTGAAGAAGATGCGTCCTACTCGCACCAATCCCTATCCAAAAACTATACTTGTGCGTACGTAGATACCACATCCACACTGCGGATGATTCTCTTGTGCTGTACTACGCTCTCACTAAATGTAGGTGCGAGTGTTGTTAGCCCACACGTATCTTCAGAAGAACAATTTTTTTTGATCAATTCAGAAGAACAATTTTACCGCACTGCAAACTACTTTCCCACACTGGCTTTTTCGTCGATCGCCATCCTGCATGCCGACTTACCTCCTTTTCGAGCGCTGCCTGCTGCCACCCCGATATCATCCACTCCAATCACAAAACGCAGATGGAAAAGAGGGAGATAAAGACGAAATCCAACATCCCAACTCCCAATGCTCTCGATGGTGAGCTCCTGCTCCTGCGCTGTCAAGCGGTTCCTTTCGGCCAAAGTCACATCTCGGCTGTGTTAAGTTCTGCGAAAAATTCTCAAAATTTTTCACTGATGCACATCACATTTTACATGGAGTATTAAATATGGTTAAAAAATATAACTAATTATACATTTTGGTTGTAAATAACGAGACAAATCTTTTAAGACTAATTACTCTATAGTTGAACAATAATTATCAAATAAAGCCGAAATGTGTTACAGCAAATTTTTCGCAAACGAGCCGAGGCCGCGCTGCATCATCACTACTGCAGGATCCTCGTCGCTGGGACTCGTCAGAAAGGCTGCAATCATGCATGGCGATGCCATGCAGGGAGGATTTCAGTGATGATTCAGGAAGCACACATGCTGCATCACTGGACTAGCGGGGCACCGCAGGTCACGCCACGCGCGGCCAGGGGCAGGAGGACGCGGTGGTGGTCTTGTGGATGGGCGCGGCCGGCGGCCGGCAGGCCGTTGCGTGCGCACTAGCTGCTGGCCTGGCTGCGTGCTCGACCGGCCGCCTGCGGTGTCTGTAGAAAGGAGCCCAAACGCAGTAGCAGTGCCGAAAGGTAGGAGAAGCAGCTCGATCTCGGTGCGCTGCTAACGTGCCGGCTGCTGAGTGCACGTATCCCCTGCGGCCGTCAGAAAAGCGGGCGCCTACCAAAGCGGCTTTGCCTTGGTCAATGCGGCGAGCACTAGCACTAGCACTAAGTAGCAGCAACCCTCGCTCCGCTCGCCTGCCTTTGTGTGCCTCGCTGCACATCAAAAGGAGCAACAACATTGGAGATCGTTTCTGTCTTCTGCACATCGTGCAATCTGAATTCTGAAGTCAGGAATATTGGTCAGTCTTCCCAGTTTGTACTTCTGAACCTTATTGCTTTCATTAGAAGCAGAGTTACACTCTTTAAAAAAAAAGGAATATTGGTCACAGATGGTATCTTGCAGCCGTCAGTATACTAGCTAGCTACATGCAATCTTGCATCAGCAGCTCAAGGCAGGTCAAAATTCAGGGCTTGGTGTTACTGTCCCGCAGGATATATCTTTGCAGGCTGTACAAACATGGCCTGATGCTATTGTACCACCCCCTGATCTCTGCAATCCTTTTCCAACAACTGTGACAATCATTTCAAGTGCTACCCACCTTGCGTTCATTGCAGAAGTGCTCCGGTTCAGGTGTGTGGGCACCTGATCTAATCTAATCCGGAGGCCTTTATTTAGCCCTCGTCCTATCATTAGCCAACCCCTAATATGCGCGCCAACGCCGAATCTGCGTGCGCGGCTCGCCTCCAACGCATAAAGTGTGCGTGGATTCCAGCTCCCGCCGCATCACCGGCAGCCGCCGGCGGGCTTATCATTGCCAATCCGGCGCCATGAACGCAGCCACCACGCGCAACCACCAAGATCCTCGATCGAAAGCTACACACCTGCAAAGGGATGTACTCCACTTTGCGCCATGTCTGAATATAACAGTACAGCACTACTGTTCTTTTTTTTTCCTTTTCCCTTTCGACATTTTCAGAGTGTGTCCCAACTCCCAACACCGATCTTACACTCGCTAAAACGACCTGAGCAAGATCTTCAACTACTTTTTTTATCTTACAAGGGCTCGATGCTAACTAGGAGCCCCTTTTCCCAACAAGTGTTGGTTCGCTTTGTACTGACGAGGGTCGGAGTCTGACGAACCAACCGGTTGTCGCATCGCACGGTTCCTCTGCAGATTGCAGGAAGGCTGAAGACTGACGAACAGCAAGTGCTCACCGGCTACGGATTTTTGTCACATCAGCTGCTGACTTCGGCAATGCTGTGCAGAGACGGGCGCCAATGGCGATGCCTGGCGCCGGGGTGCGCCGCTGAGCTCGGATTGCTCCGGTGGCCGTCCCTGCCCTGCTGCGACAGTTGCAGTTAGATTAGATGGGCGGCACTAGAGTAATACATACTACTAGAAGACAATTTTTCTTGCAGAGCTAGTTTAAGGATCAATTGACGCCTGACAGAAGTAAAAAACATGTACGCTAAAAAAATCCATTTTTCCTGTCTATTAGTGCAAATTAGCTATGTACTAGTGTCTAGTGGTTTCTTAGCCTTTCTGCTAGCATCATGCATCCATGTTCCATGCATATTCTTCGATCACCTCAGCTGACCCACTGATTGGATTGCAGAATGTCAAACTTGTAGGGTGTTTTTTTTTTAGATTAGCATGCAGCTGAAAATTTTGGGTGCATCCCATCCCCTACCATTTCCATGTGATGTGAGGAGAGCAGGATGTGACAAAAGGTGTTATTATGGTATTATCTAGTTTAGGTTCAGAATAACTTGCCCAATACTTATATTCAGCCATGATATCATGGTTCGAGCAAATTATTGGACTTATTCCTTGTATCATGATCATCGAATTCTCTATGCTGATATCATGTGTAATCAAATCGGTTGGTTGGGTAGGTGTTAGTGGCACATAAAAGGTATAGAATTAGAATTAGGAGAGTGGGCAGCTAAATATAGAAGTATCAGCTGGAATAATAAGCTACCTAAGCCAAGTTACCTAGACAGCCATAGGTATTTATCTGCACTTATCTTTCCGAAAGGCTATTACCTACTCTCATTTATCAGTCAAAGAAAACATAACTTCGTGTCGGAAAGAAAAAAAAGATTCTAGTGCTCTTGTGACGCAATTACTAGAATTACAAACAATTCTGTTGGAGAATGTTTTGGGTATGCAAGAATTATCAGGCTGAACTCTGAAGAACACATGCCTCGGTGCATAAAGGATAGTATCCAAATCAATCCATGGATGTGTTAATGCTGAGCTAATCCGATTATGGCAAAAAACAGAACTGGATGCAGAAGGAAACAGAGCAGAGCACCAATGGATGGTGATAACAGGGCAGGGCACCTGATCAAGGCCGCTATCCACCAGCTGCGGCGAGTCCTCACCGGCGCCGGGGCTCCCTCCGGCGTGCTTGAGCTGTGGCAGCACGAGCTGCTGCTGTTGCGCCGCCCTCCGTGTCTTCTCCTCCTTCTTGGCCTGCAGCGCCCTGGTGACCTCGGCGACGGTGATGAGGCGGTAGGCCTGGCCGAGCGCCAGCGTGTCCCGGGGCTTGAGCAGCTTCACCCGCGTCACCCGCGCCGCGCCGCGCCGCTCCCCGCCCTCCTCCCCCGGCCGGTGCGTGACGAGCGCGACGTAGTGGCCCGGGTTGGCGCGCATGACCTCGGCGGCGCTGGTGGCCCAGTAGAGGCGCTCGACGCGGCCGCCCGGGTGCTGCAGCACCACCGTCGCCGCCTCCGCCGCCTGACAGTTGCCCATCGTACGTTCAGTTTCCTCCTCGGCCTCCGCCCTTGTCGTGATCGGAGGCAGGCAGGCAGGCAGGGGCGCGGGGTCAGAGTTGGTGGCGGGCTGGCGGCGAGAGGTGCCGTATGATTTATGAAGCGGCGGTGCGCGGTGGAGGGGGGGGGGGGGGGGGGGGGGGGGGGGGGGGGTAGGATTAACGGCCGAGGTGGCGCTGCACGGACGGATCGGGATCGGGATCGGGCGGCATAAATCGCCTGGCCGGGCTCGCCCGCCCGCTCTGCTCTGCCCTGCCGTGGAGGCGTGGGCGCGCTGGCATTGGCCCGCCGCGGCGTGCGGCCTGGTGTGCACGCGGTGCCGCGCGGTGGCACGTCTACGCCGCTGCGGTAACGGCAGGGCTACGACTGACTCACCACCACCGGAGTTGTGCTCTGAAATCTGCGCCGCATCGGAGGCTGGGTTCCAGAGCTGGGCACGCCGTGCTAGAAATCCTCTGCTTTTGAAA
This sequence comes from Panicum virgatum, assembly GCF_016808335.1. Classification (NCBI taxonomy): domain Eukaryota; kingdom Viridiplantae; phylum Streptophyta; class Magnoliopsida; order Poales; family Poaceae; genus Panicum; species Panicum virgatum. Next base: position 11,130,637 of record NC_053148.1, read on the forward strand.
GCGAAGGACGACCCCGAGCGAGAGGTCGCAAGCCGCGACCAGATTTCACAAACAGGAAGCAGACCTTGCAATAAGCCATTGCTGCCAGCTCCGGGAGACGGAACGATGATTGCACGATTGATACGTGGTTAGGCGGCATCTGAATTGACCGCGAGCTTGCTACTCTACTGGACTTTAGTTGGTTATTTGGTTGACTTGACTCCGTAGTAGAGAATGTTTTTTTATATATCATGATGCCGGTCAATACGATTTTTTCTTCCTCTACTCTATTTTGAAGGATTGTTCAACAAGTGACTTAAGGGGATCTTTGCATAAAGAACTGGGGATCCTTCCTGGGAGATGGTCGAATACCTTACCAACAACGGCAACTATCGTACCCATGAAGCAAAACATGTCAACTAGGTATATTATATAAAAAGAAAGAAAACCTAAAGAGTAAAATGCATCCGTGGTCCCTAAATTTATTTCAAAGTGTCATCTAGATCCTCCAACTCGAAAATATATTTTCAGATCCTCAAACTTGTCTCTGCATGTCATTAGGGTCCCAAAACTCTCACTATGCATATTGAAATCCCTAAACTTATCACAGGGTGACATCCGGGTCCCTAAACTCTTAAAACATATATTTCTAGTTTTTAAAGTTGTAATGGTGAACGTGATGAGTTTGCAGATATGATAATGTATTTTATGAGTTTAAGGACCTAAATGACATCTTAGAATAAGTTTATGAACATGAAAATGTATTTTGAGAGTTTAGGGATCTGGGTGATACATTAGGACAAGATTGAGGGTCTGAAAATGCATTTTGAGAGTTCGAGGACTTAGATGACACCTCAGAATAAGTTTATGGACCGCACATGTATTTTACTCTTTAGAGTTAGCCTTTTCTGAGTTTTCAGTTCAATCCTTTTGCAGTGTTGTCCGATCAATTTCATTCCGTATCGAACATCAGTTCTATCTTTCGTTAGCAATTATAATGGGCATTGTCCGGCATCTATTCAGATTTCGTGTTTCAAGGAGGAGATTTTGAAGTTGCGCTCCGACATAGAAGTTGGGAAGACAAGGTAAAATGCTACGCACGCACTCCCAACTTCTGCTTACTACTTATGGACAGTATTTGCTTTAATTTTTAGAGCATTAACATAATTTCTATTTTCTAGTTTATTGTTTCTGCCATTTGGCATTTGCTTCTGGTTGAAATTTGGTTTGTAATTTCCTATTCTTTTTTTACTAATATTGTGGAAGTCACTATCCTGTTAAATATCTAAAAGTGAACTATCCTTTTAATTATCTAAAAGTGAACTATCATGTTAATTATCTAAGAGTAAGTAAATTTATCATGACAGAGAAGCCGAGCCCCCCTCCCCCCTCTCTCCCTTAGCCCCGAAACCTAGGTTGTCTCCTCTGCCCGTTTGTGGTCCCCGGCGGCCGCTGGGGTCCAAATTCATAGGCTCCTTCGCCAGATCCGAGCCTCCCTTAGCCGGATCTGGGTCGGCACGGCGTCCCTCCACCTAGCCACTCTAGGGCCACCCTCCCCTTCGCCGGTGGCGCCGGTGCGGCGCTCCCCTCTTCACCGGCGGTTGGGTGCCATGGCCCTGGTGCCCGCTCGGCGGCGCCTCCCCGCTGCTGGTGCCCCGAGGGCGCCGGGGGCACCTCTAGACGTTTTGTAACTGGTGCCGGTGCTCGGGTACCGCCCATTGCCGGTATGGCCTCAACATGGTTCGTCGTGGTGGCCCCCATTCCATGGGTGGTCTACGTCGTCCATGGCCGCCACCCGTTGGTCTACCGATGTTCACTGTGGATCTATTTCGCCTCATCCGGAAAGGAACATCTTGTGTCCGTGCTTCATGCCCTCTTCTTCGTCGTTGACTACTCTATTGTGTTGTGGTAGGTTTCAATTTTAGCGGATGCTTTGCCGCCGCTATAGTGCAAGTTCAGGATGTCATGTGAACCTGAAGTTGCGGCTGATCAAGTTCACTTCCATTCATCTTTATGCTTGAATTCAAAATCCTTTTCCCCAAATTTATTTGAAATCTACTGCACCATGCATTACCCTAACTGATTTCCAGTAGAAATATGTAGTTAATTTACAAAGTTCGAAGAGAATTTAACAGAATCGGACATCTAATTTTCTCATGTTTGTATACAGCCAGTGGAAATATGTCAAGGATACAATTTGATTATCGAACAAGGTACCAGTAGTTTCCTCAAAGAAAAAACAAGGTACTAGTAGCAATATATGTTTGTGGAAATGGCCACAGATATATATATCTCATAGTAGATGATGTGCATATACAAGCATGAGATACTTGATTCTTCGATATAGCCAATCTAATAGCCAGCCTATTATTTGAATATTTACTTATGATGGTTTTATGTGACATGGCACTACTATACAGATAATAGCTGGCTGAATTTAAGAGAAACAAGATTCTTCTGTGTAGAGAAGTCAAACAAATTAATTCTCAAGAATTGACCGAAGACAATCATTCTCTACGGCTGTCAGCTGGAGGCAAGTAAGGAACACCTTAATTAATAACATGCTTCCTGTTCTTGAATTTTTATAAACATGTGCTGTTCTCATTTTCATTTTATGCTACATCTTAATAGATAGCAGATATTGAAAGTTCTCAAGTTTAACATGCTGAATCTTTCTTGTTACCTGATCAAGCTGAACATGCTGTTTCACATGTTCATCACAAATACTATTCTCTCCCTATTCATGAGCTCCCAATGCAATGTGAGGGTCTACGAGGACGCCACGGACGCCGTCCCCAACCGCGACAAGCTCACCGTCTACGACGTCTACGTTGCGCGGGCCGCCGCACTGTTCGGTGCTCTCAGGATGAGGGAGGTGTACCAGCACACGATTAGCGGTGGCGGCCTGCTGGACGAGGACGTGAGGATGATGTCCGTCAGGTTCGCCGACCTAGAGACCGGGCTCGAGGAAGTCAAATGAGCCCGGGCGCTGTACGTGTACGCGGCAGGCTTCAGTGATCCCGGCGCTCACCCTGAGTTCTGGAGGCGGTGGAACGAGTTCGAGGTTGCTCACGACGACGAGAGCACGTTTAGGGAGATGCTCAGGCTGAAAAGAACGATGGCGGCGGCGGGCCACGCCAGCGTTTAGGCAACCGTGAATAGCACAATGAAGAAGAGGCCGTGCACCGGTCAACATGTTGAGGACTGCAGGACACTCCAGCAAGAGTATAAGAGAATGTGTGTCGTTGTTGCACTTTGAACGAATTCAGTGTATAATTTTTTTCCATTTTCTTTGTAGTTTGTACAAGCTCATTGTCCACCTGTCATCTGCAACTGGTGTAGATGGGCACGGTTGGCATCAGCAACTGGTGTAGACGGGCACAATTGGCTATATCACATTGCATATGTAATTTTTGACACTGAGAATAAGAACAACTGGAAATGGTTCATGGAAGAGCTGCACAAAGCCGTTGGAGATGTTCCAAACCTGGTTATGTCTACGGATGCCAGTAAAGGTTTAGAGAAGGCAGTAGGAGTTGTATTACCAAATGCTGAATATAGGGAGTGCATAAGACACCTGTACTAGAATTTTATGAAGCACTATATTGGTGATGTCTTCACTGATCACTTGTATCCAACTGCTAGGAGCTACACTAATGGAATGTTCCAGTGGCACATGAAGAAAATATTTGAGTTTGCACCTAACATAGTTAAGTATCTTGAGACCCACCACAGTAGGATATGGTATAGACGTGGTGTAACACCCAGATATTTTTCCTTCTTGTGGGACCCGGCTGTCATTTCCTCCTTTCTCCTCCTCACGTCGACCAGAGACGAGCGGAGCTCGTCCGCTCGCTCCGCCGTCGCCCCCTTCCTTTGATCCCCCTCCTTCGGCCCCCGTTCGTCGATTCCTTCCACGAGCACCTTCCTTCCCTTGTCCTCCACCTCCCCCACACCTTCCCAAGCCTCACTCGAGCCTTCCCCGGCCGGAATCGGCCCTCCATCGCCGGCCGCCATGGGAGAACCGCCGGAGCTCCGTCCCTTCGCGTCGATCCGCTTCTACGGTCATCCTCCGCCCAAATCGACCGCACAAATGGATTCGTGGTGAGCTCCTCCACCTTCCCCACCCCTTTCCCCGGCCTTTTCTCCGTTGCTCCGTGCGCCGCACGCGCCGCCGTTCACCACGAGCACGTAAGGTTGGCTGCTGTTTAGGTATACCCGGAGACTCCGGGTATAAGCCCGGATACTCCGGATTTGGAACACTTCGGGGAAAACTCCGGGTATAAGCCTAGATACTCCGGACTTGGGAGTCCGGACACTCCGGATATTCCGGATATATATCCGGTGTTGCACTATATTGAGTATGTTCATCACTAGGATGTACTTATGGTCTACTTTAGTTAATTCATTTTGCTAGTAGCAAAGTTAAAGGGTGAGGGCCCTTTTGTTCATTTGACGTAAACTTGTAGATTGCCTAACAAATCAAGGAAAAATCCTAAAAATACAAAACTAGCTTTGTTAGATTGGTTACATCTATATCGACATGAAAAAAATTGTTTATTCTTGTGAATTGTCCTCTACATGGGAAAATTGTTTATTCTTGTGAATTGTTCTTTTTGACCCTTGTTAGAAGTTAAATGGTGTTTAGACTTATTTAAGTTGTTTATGCCAATCTATTAGTCTGAAAATTGTAAAATTTAGGCAGTAGTTTGATTTAGGCATGTGTAGTCTACCGTAAAAGTTTCATGTTTAGAAAACATAATTTGAGGTGTTAGTTGATTCATCCATGTGTTAGTATATTTAGAAGTTAAGGGATAGTTTACAATTAAGAAGAGTCATGTTAAATTAAATTAGAAAACTATACCAGTGTTTTAGGACTTGACGGGAGTTTAATTTTCGGCCGGATGATCTGACCGGTCGGGGAACCGGTCTGACCGGTAGTATAGCCAGTATTAGTATAGGACCGGTCTGACCGGTCTGGGACACCGGTCTGGCCGGTAGTAGTAGTCTAGAAACTCCGGGCATATATTCGGAGTCTCCGAATGCATAGGTTGTAGTGTTTTAATTGTTGAGTTGTTTAATAATAATTAATTTCTTATATAAAAGTAATGTTTAATATGAATTGTTCCTAAACTAGCTTTGTTTCCAAATCAACTAAGAGATCTTTTAAAATAATCTTTTAGGGTTGATTAACTATTTTAGCTTCCTATGTATATATAAATCATATACTGCAACCTCGATCCTCACCATGCAGCACCATATTTCTTGTGCATTAATTGGCATTCCATATGCATTTATATAGTAACCGTGGTGAGAACATCGTCCACGAATGGATCGTGAAGCCTAGGATCGGCGAAGCAGGATTGAGAAGGAATTCGTGAAGACCCGGCCCAAGGCCCAGTTGAGCCTAGTCCTGAGCAGCAGCAGCCCGAAGGCAAGCCCCAGTGCACAACCTATTAATATAAATTATGAAACCTATATATATATATCTATTACTTGTGCATTACGTATAGGAATTGGTTGAAACCCTAATTGCATGATCCCTAGGTTTTCTTGAGTTTATACTAGTATGTTAGGACGATAGTAATACTATGCTTAAGAGTTCTCGGTAGAAGTCGAGTGACTTCTTGTCACTCGCGAGATATAGGATGTTTAGAAGTCGAGTAATTTCCGGTTACTCGCGAGATATGAGATTTATTTATATTTCGACACATGAGTTGTTGAAATGGATATAGAATACATGGAAATTTGAGACCGGACATGAATTGATGATGATGTATAGGCATGGCAGTAGGATAGGGTTCCTGGGTGTCTTAGTCCCGTCTGAGTCGGTTAAGGACTGTACCATTGTTGGCCCTGCTGATCATGTTTGAACTGTACTAACCGCATGCCGGGAGTAGGAGGTAGTCGAAACCGGTAAGCCTAGTACTGCCTCGCTTCGAAAGTATAGAATTTCATCACCACCCCTTAGGGCGAGTCGAGTAGTCGCGGAGAAACGGGATGCATTTGTTTACTTTTGGTGGTCTCTCGTTGAGCTGGGCTGACTATATGTAGGTGGGGCGGTTCTGTAGTTTGAGGTGGGAAGGGGAAGGGTTGGTGCGTGTGGTCCGACGAGGCATACGCGTGCCGTGTTGGTTAGGTCTACCTTGCAAGGTTAAATCGAATCGATTCGCCGTCAGTCGCTCTCGGATATGAGCACCTTGATCACTGCGTCGCATTGTAGTATTATGATGGGAGGTCTTTTATGCCTGAAAAAAGAAACTAGTGCTTTCAAGAAGAGAATAGTGGACATTAGCTAATAAATATGCTTGCCAAAAAAAGGGTTGGCCTTAGCCAGGTCCTTCCTTATATGTCAATGTCTATCATGTTTTTGTTGGCATCAAAGCACTGTTCCAGAAGCCCATAACTTGCCCTGAATGGTTTGACCTTTGTTTTCAGCTGCTAGTAGCTTGTATCTATACCAATTTTGTTGTTGGCCACCTGAATACAGTCCCTTTTTACAGGCATCCATGCTGAATTTGGCATGTGTCCAACCTATTATTCAGAGAAGCCACTTCTGAATATGGTGCCCAGAAGGTTGATCTTTTTTCCGAAAAGAAAATCTAGTGACTTCTCTATTGTTCCTCATCATGAAAGTAACCTTTCACTACACTGAACTGAATGTGGATTGTATAACTTTGATGCCCTGCACTATCTCTAGTCAGTATATATTCCAGCATAGAGTACTAAATTGAATGGTTTGCTTACAACTGACATGTTAACTGCTTGGTTAACTTTTAAATTTGTATTTATTATTTAATTATACTTATAGTTTCTTATCTTTTCTCGTGTTTATGGTGTTTAGGATCAAGGATAAAAAAGGTGGGATGCAGGCCCTGGTGGGATGAAGTCAGAGTTGAAGTAGATCGTCAGATTTATTTGCATATTTGCAGGCGTCAAGGCCAAGCTCCCAAAGCAGAAGCTGCAACATGTATTCTTATATGAAGAAGAATTGCCACAACTAATTTGTCACCTATCTATTTTTTTGGTTTTTGTTGTTAAGCTCCAATTTGAAGCAATGTCGTTTGATCAGAATTGTTGGCCATATAGCCTTTATTATTGAAGCAACTCCTTGTTTAATTTATTATGTAAAGTTGATCTGACTCTTGCATGCTCAGTTTGTCTGGATCTCGATGTTGTACTGGTCTCCAGGTGCGCGTATGATATGGACGTTGTGTGCTACAGTGCAGCACCAGCCATGTGCAGGGTCGGGTTCACTAATCCTAGCCAAAAACTGAACACAAGGTTTCAAAAGAGTGATTAAGAGGACAAAAAGGATTAATTGCCCATAGGGTTTGGGTGACATGGTAGGGATTCACCCATTCCATCCCTGGATTAAATCCTCTTGGGTATTGAAACCCTGTGAGCCGAACAAAGCGGGCTTTAGTGTAGAATTCTCAGGTATGTTACCTAGATTAAATCATTTTGATTTGACTGGCAGCAAAATTCTTATGAAATAAAACCATCCTCGAGGTATCCATGTTGACCGCTTAGTCATACTCATACACAATCACATGAACAAGCATATTCAGAGTATTTTCACATTGTTCAAAGCCTCCGCACCAACTCTTCCACAATATTAGCTCCTGCATCCAACACACATCATTTAACTTCCCATCAGGGAGAAGAAAATCATTCAAGTTTACAGCAGTTCAACACATTTGTAAGTGTATTCTAAATGCGCCTGCTAAACAGGTTCACAGCATTGGGTGTAAACCCAGGGCCAAGCACGGTAGAAGCATTAGTTATTTCTCCCGTGCCAAAAGGTAATGATGTGCCCGCTCCCCGCTCCTCCGAGCTGAAGCTCTGTAGAACATCCACCGAAGCTTGCCGGTTCTTGCACATGGACAACGACAACTTTGCTTTATTCTCCAGATTCACCAAGATCACTCTCAGTTGAGCCTACTCCAAGTTGTACAGAGCTCATATCGCTCCAGACCTCCCCCTGAAAACACAATGCATTTCTTAGCGTCCATAATCCCCACATAATGGCAAAGCTACAGAGATTCAACATGACATGCTTTTTCCTACTAATCCAGAATCTAGCAATAGATTCAAAACAAGAGTTCGGGTTCAAACACATGGAGTCAACACAAAAATTACAGACTTCCTTCGCACAACACAATCAGAAAATAAATGCATAATTGTCTCATTTTCACAGCAGAACAAGCAAGTTTTGTCTGTAACATCTCTTCTTTTTGTTCAGGTTATCCCTATTAAAAAACATTTTATCATATTCAAAATATTCAATTTTGAAACTATCTTTCTGCTTTTAGAAAAAATTCACTCATCCCATGTTTCAACAATTTATACCCTTATTTTGTGGCATAGAACCTTTTTTCCCTTCCTAATAAATAAGATATTTATGCAAATAAAGTTTGCAAGTGGAACTAAAAGTGATTTTGCATAAGCTTCAACATCACCAAATATGGAAGACTTTATGCACATGGTAATTATAGAGATAATTGGTCAAAGGAGCAAAGTTGCATTATCTATGATTTTGATCCAGAGAGAATGGATTTAAGATTGAGAAACTTACCTGTGGGGTGAATTAGATGAAGAGTCCACAGTTTCGCCGAACTCATCTGCATCAGAACTGAAATGAAAATGTTCAACATAATAAGCATCTAAAAAAAGGCATACAAGGAATAACTATACCATGATTGATAAGTCCACATTCTAAGGCAAATAACTATTTTACATCAGTATAACATTTTTATCCTTTTGGATTAAGAATGTGCACAATGGAGCAGACCATACCTGCGAATACCTTATTCTAAACTTGAAACCATTCTCCAACAAACATGGCATGTGTGTTTCCCTAACAACCAACGGACGGTACACTGCATATAAAAAAATATGATCGCAGGGGAGCCGTTTGCAAAAATATTTTGTGTTAAAGTTATTATGCAAACTCTGCATGAAGTAACATTCTACTCTTTTCCAAAGAATATAATTAGCTATCGCAACAAAAAGTCTCTTGATAATCTTAGCTGCTTCGAGATCATCACCTATGCAGACAACAGCTCCCCTCATGAGGTTAGGGCATGTGTCTTTCCCTAACAACCAACGGACGATACACTACATATAAAAAATATGATCGCAGAGGAGCCGTATGGAACAATCTTTTGTGTTAAACTTATTATGCAAACTTTGTATGAAATAACATCCTACTCTTTTCCAAAGAATACAATTTAGCTATCGCAACAAAAAGTCTATTGATAATCTTAGTCGCTTTGAGATCATCACCTATGCAGACAACAACATCCCTCATGAGGTCTTCTTCTGGATTTTAAAGAAGAAGCTGGATTTTAGATGGAGGTAAGAGATCCAGATACTTATTGTGGACTTATAGTATTTGAACGTGATGACGACGAATACTGGGAGACTCTAAACGAGGAGGAGGAAGAGACTAGAGACGGTAAGATAGAGTCTAGTCTTTGTTATGAAGATGAGGAGCTGAAAGGGTATGGGGCGAACAATGATGGAGCATTGACGATCCATAAATAACAAAGGTCACATGATGGGGGTTTGGAGATCAGAAGTACTTGACCTCAGGTATGTCGATGAATCACTAGCTGAAGTTATTTTACCATCATACAAAGAAACATCGAGAGGGAAGATACCAAGAAGAGTGAAGAAGAAAGAGAAGAAGATACAAAGAAGCATCAATTCAGCAGGGAAGGTCCAACGGAAGGTTAAGGAGTATGAGCCAAAGGAAGATTGGATCATGTTTCTAGGACAACAGAAGAAGAAGGCTCGGAATGTCAGAGCGCAAAAGATTCAAGGGTAGTGACACGCAATGGTTTGGCCGCCAGAGACAAGTATGCATTGAGGGGTAGTGTTGAAAATAGCAATGCATACTTGTGAGAAACTTATAGAAAAATAGAGAGTATGCATGAACCATGGTTGCCATGCTTTATGGTACAATGTGGAATAACCTAGAAACTAGATATTTGTATGGTTAGATCAGCATGAGGAAAGTTCTAGAGTTGGATATTTTGTAGAAGTGGGTAGAAGATGGACACATAGCAAAACCATATGAGGAAAATTCCAGGGAGTTGACAACTTTAGTCTTTCTCACCTTATCAACAAAAGCTTTTGAACCTTGTGATTCTGAAATTTCAATGTGACATGCCAAGGTGAACATCAAACTGTCTAAGAAAGAACTTAGAAGTGCAGAAATTGATGAACGTATTTTGATTACTAGTTATCCATGTGAAGGCAAGTGAACAACATGTGTACCCAGTTTTATAGAATGAACAACATGTCAATTCAAATAGTTGGGCTATTCAACACTATACAAGTTGATTAAATCCATTTTCAGGTAATGCGGATTGAAAATGGAAAATATCTTGATTATCCATCTTGGTGATTTTGGTAGAGAAAAGCAAACTTGGTGACCAGGCAGTGCGAAGTATTGGAAACACAAACATTACATAGTTGCAGAATGGTATGCCGATAGATACATCATATGATCCACTCTTGGATCCAGAGTTCTGTAACCGTGAAGCACATTTACATGGCATATTTACCACTCTTGGGAGAATTTCTAAAAGAGATAGATCATGCAATGTAGTTGACATTTGAAGTGTATGTAATTGCTAAACACAAGTAGTCGAGACATATGCCAAGTCAGTGCATTACTACATTATATATGAAACTCCAACAGGAATCAGCAGCATCAATCACATGATGTTATCTGAATTGCAACCAGCCAACCATGCACACAGAATGAAACAAGCAAATGAAATGTAGCAGGGTATGTACTCTTACCGGCCGGAACCGCGGGTGGCAGGACCCAAGCGAGGAGGTTGGGGCCTTTGGGCTCCAGCCTTGCGTTGTTCACCAGACCATAATAGGCATCGTGGTGCATGACCCGGCGCGCGGGCACATTGACGCTGAAGATGTGCAGCTTCAGGGTGAAGTAGACCAAGTCGAGGTCCGACAGGCACAGGGCACACGACGGCTAGAGCGGGGACAAGCCGCGGCAACCCGGCTTCCCTTTAGCTTCATTCCAGATCTCCTCGAAGCTCACCGTGTACTTCTCGACCCACTGCCACCCCTCCGGACTGACGACTCGCGTCCACAAGGACACTGTCACTGCCTCACTGTAGTCCTAGTCGTTGGCGTCGCTGTCGTCGCCGCTCTAATAGATGATCTCCACGTACCCCAGTTGGCCTTGGCTCACCGTGACGCAGCGCTAGCCGAACATGAGCAGCGTTGCCTGGTCGAGAGAACTGCCACCCTGGGGCGGTGGAAGACCAATGCCTGCTCGGGGTCAGAGAGATCGCGGCTGAGGATCCCCCACCTGAGGTCGAACAACTAGAGCGTGCTGTTGATGGAGACCGGGGCGCGCGCCCAACCGCGGGCCTGCAGATCCTCCACAGGCAAGGGGGGAAGGGGCATTCTATGTGTTCCCAGGACCACAAATCAACGTCGCCGCGCCTGAGGCAAAACCCACACAACATTGTAACGAACATGGCACCATTTATGCCATTTCGAGTGATTTTGGTGATCGAATGACAACACAACACTTGGACTAATATGATTGTTAAGATGATCATTCTCAGGCTTTTAGGTTCAAGTGATGACAAAGAGAAAGAGAAAATAGGCGTAGCAAGGCCCGAAGGGCAGCCCCTACGGGGGTTCCGCTACCCGGTTAGCGGACGGGGGTCGAGGGGGAGCCGCCCCTCGCGGGTCTCAGGGCAGCGCCCTGAAAGCTCTTCGATTCAGGAGCACCGGAAGAACCGACGCCATGGGCATCGGAGCATCCGATGGTAGTCGGAAGAACCGACGCCATGGTACTTTGGTGCAGAAGCCAAGTCAGCCTATAGGCACCGGTTGAACCGACGGTCTAAAATAGGGCATCGGTGCAATGGCCGTCCTTTGTACCAGAGACGATGTCAAGTGCCCAGAAGAAGTTTCTTCAGCACCGGTTCAACCGACGGTGCATCGGTGCATACCACCGGTGTAATGACGTCAGCGTCCAGGAGAAGATTCCTTCAGCACCGGTTGAACCGGTGAGGCATCGGTGCAAAGCATCGGTTCAACCGGTGGTCTCTGCGTCAGCCATCAGGAGTCCAACGGCTACTTCGTGTTATGAGTGACCGGATGAACCGACGCTACCCTGCCAAGAGGCATCGGTTCTTCCGGTGGTACGCAGATTTTCAGCTAACCGTTGGAGCAACGGCTACAAGACTTGGTGGCCTATATATACGCCTCACCCCGGCCATTTGAAGATTGCTGGAGTTGCTGGACATCCCACACACACCCAAGAACATCTCCAAGCCATACAAAAGCATCAAGATCATATCCTTAGCCCTTAGCACACTTTGAGAGTGTTGTGTAAAGGATTAGCTCTTAGTGAGTGAGTTTGCAAGGCTTAGAGCCTTTGTGCTGTGGTTCATTAGTGAACCAAAACAAGAGCTTGGTGCGCCGGCACCTTGGAGCGTGGAGCTCGCCGGCAACGTCATCGACCCTCCGACTTGGTGTGGAGCGGCGACGACACCTTTGTGCGGGGGACGTGGAGACCCCCATCCTTTGTGGAGAAGCTCCTTAGTGGAACCCGGGGCCAAGGTGACCGTGATTGTGTTCACGGAAGAGACTTGGTGGCCGAGTAGCAATACTCTAAGTGAGTGCTACAACAACGTGGATGTAGGTGTGCCTTTGTAGCTAACCGAACCACGGGATAAACACCCGCGTCAAGAGTTTGCTATCTCCTATCCCGCTCTTTAAGCTTCCGCATTTCATTCTAGTAATTTGTATGCCTTTACTTTCATAGAATAGTTTCTTGATAGGAAAGGCTATAGGTTGCTAAACTCTTTTGGGATAGGGGTTTTACACTAGAACAACCTAGTTGCACCTCTAGATAGCTTGTTTTAGTTTAAGCTTTGTGCAAACTAGTTGGAGCCATAGGTCTAAGTTTTTATTAGTGCCTAATTCACCCCCTCCCCCTCTTAGGCTAGAGCACCCGATCACTTTCAAACATCCAGGCGTGGCACGACAGGGCGAGGATCTTGCACGCGGACCTCGCGAGGCAAGCCGCGACCTACGCCGAGGCCACCAGGGCCGTCGACCCCGTGAAGGCAATGGGGAAGACGCACACACTCTGGCTCGCGTTCGCCAAGATGTACGAGGGTTGTGGCCTGCTCTACAGCACCCAGGAGGTCCTCTGACGCTCCACGCAGGCAAACTTCAAGTCGGCTCATCCGGCAAGTGACATCGGTGCCGCCATCGACCTAGGTCTGGCGGGTACGGGCCGCCGCCGCCCTGACCGAGCTGCACGGGTCCCCCAGGCTGTGGTGCCTCTACGCTGACCTGATGGAGGCGCGCGGCGCGCTGGAGCCCGCCTGCACCGTGCACAAGAGGATCCACGGTCTAGGGCTTGCCACGCCTCCGCTGGTGCTCCGCCACGCCGCGCTCCTGCTGGAGCACCACCGGTTCGAGGACACGTTCCGGGTGTACCCGAGGGGCGCCGCGTCCTTCAAGCACCCGCACGCCGAGCCGATATGGGCGGCGTACCTTGCCTCGTCCGTTCGGAGGTACGGGGTGAGCGCGCCGGAGAGGGTGAGGGACCTGTTCGAGGACGCCGTCCGACGGGCCCCGCCGTCGATGAGGAAGGCCGTGTTCCTCCGGTACACCAAGTTAGAGGAGGACCTCGGCCTCGCCGCGCGTGCCATGAGGGTCTAACGAGGCCGCCGCGGGCGCCGTGCCCAGCCGCGACAAGCTCGTCGTCTACGACGTCTACGTCGCGCAGGCCGCCGCGCTGTTCGGCGCTCTCAGGACGAGGGAGGTGTACCACCATGCAATCAGCGGTGGCAGCCTGCCAGACGAGGACGCGAGGATGCGAGGACGATGTGCGTCAGGTTCGCCGATCTGGAGACCGGGCTCGGGGAAGTCGAACATGCCCGGGCGCTGTACGTGTACGCGGCAGGCTTTAGTGATCCCGACGCTCACCCTGAGTTCTGGAGGCGGTGGAACGAGTTCAAGGTTGCTCACGGCGACGAGAGCATGTTTAGGGAGATGCTCAGGCTAAAAAAAATGATGGCGGCGGCGGGCCACGCCAGCGTTCAGGCGACCGAGATCGGCACGATGAAGAAGAGGACGTGCACCGACCAACATGTTGAGGATTGCGGGACAATGCAGCATGAGTGCAAGAGAATGCGTGTCAGTGTTGCACTTTGAATGAATTCAGCATGTATTTTTTTTCCTTTTTCTTTGTAGTTTGCACAAGCTCATTGTTCACTTGTTATGTATGTTTTTATTGTGTTGATGTGGTGAAACCATTTCTCTAAGATGCATCGTTTCTCCAAGAGTCCATACTTGAGCCTATGTTCTTCAATGGCTTGAGTCTCTATATATACTTAAAGTCTAAATGAAAAGCTAACTAAGTAGGATTGTTGGGATAACAATGGAGTGTTGTACCTCCCTAGCACCTGAATTCTGGAGCATTCCATGTGTGGTGTGATTTGTACTCGGAGGTTGCTTCTTGATCAGTGAGGGGGTTTCACAGGACGGCTTGCATGTGTCGGTGTTTTTGTAAATTTGCAATTACAAAATACAAATATTTTTTTTCAAAAATTTGTAAAATATGAACATAATAAATACACTATATAATTTTAAAATAGGTATTTTGATATTTTGAATTATGGAGCATCTCATGTGGTGTGATTTGTACTCGGAGGCTGCTTCTTCATCGGTGAGTGGGCTTCGCATGTGTCATTTGTTTTTGTAAAAATGTATATTACGAAATATATATAAAAGTTTAAAATATTTTTTAGAATACGAAACATACGGAATGCATATACAATTTTAGAAATGGGTCTTTTGATATTTTTGTTAGGGAAATATGAAATACATATAAGAACTAAAGAAAACTTGTCAGCAAATAGAACTTCTGGCCCTTCCGTTCACCTGTGGCTAGCCGATCTTTCGGCCCACTAAATGTTCCTGTGAGTTTTGCAACGAGAAGAAGGGAATTCACAAAGGGCTCACGGCCCACTTGAGTTTTCAACCAGTTAGATCCAACTAGAAGTTCATTCAAGAAAAAGCCAGCTAAACCCTCTCAAAAAGAAAAAAGCCAGCTAAACTGAAAAAAAGGAGCTAAACTACACGACCATGGTCCACCCGTCGTGAAAGAAAATATATTTTATTCCCACCCTGCCCCTCTCCCTCCCCCTCTCCTCGATCTCCCACTTCCGACCTCCCTCTCTGCTCGTGCCATGGTTTCCTCTTCCTGAAGGGGAAGCACGGCCACATCTCGCAGCCATGGTCACCAACTTCCTGCACAAGTATCAGTTTCAGAATCACCAGCTCGCACTCCCCAAGAAGCAGTTCGTCACCTACGCCGTCTACGCGCTCATCGCCGTCGCCTTCCTCCACTTCCTGCTCTTCTACCCTGCGCCCGCATCTGAGAAGCCAGTGGTGGCGGCGCGAGTACAGGAGGAGGAGGTCGCAGCAGCTGTCTCAGCTCGGGTTAATGCGCGCGAGCAGCTGCTTCCTCCTCCTCCCCCTCCTCGCCGACGAGATGTAGCGTTGGGGAATCCACAAGGTAGAGCATTGGGATTTCCTGTTGATTTTGCAATGTTTGGTGGGAACTTGTTCCTGGGAAGATTTTGCAGCCAGTCAAGTTTGCGCATAAGCAATTTTCGGTTTTTGTATGGATGATGCTAGGTCTAGATTTAGTGTGAATTTCTTGATTTTGGGCATCTGATTTCTGAAATTTCTTCAATTTTTAGTAACCAGGGCATTCTTGTTAGCTAATCCTGGGTTCTTGCAATGCCTCAGCTATGGAAGAAGTAGCTGTGCCGCCGCCGCCGTGCGACTACTCCGACGGTGAGTGGGTGCCGGACGCGCGCCCGCCGCTCTACAACGGCACGAGCTGTGGCACTATCAAGGACGGCCAAAACTGCATGGCGCACGGCCGGCCCGACACCGGCTACCACTACTGGCGGTGGCGGCCGCGGCAGTGCGACCTGCCGGCCTTCTCCCCGGAGGCGTTCCTCCGCTGGCTCCACAACAAGCACCTGGCCTTCGTGGGCGACTCCCTGGCGCGGAACCAGGCGGAGTCGCTGCTGTGCCTCCTCGCGTCGCGCTCCCCGACGGAGCTCGTGCACCGGGACGGCGAGGAGAACCGGTTCCGGCGGTTCGCGTTCCGGGAGTTCAACGCCACGGTGTCCGTCCTCTGGTCGCCGTTCCTGGTGAAGGCCACCGAGAAGGCGGAGCGCGCCGGGGTGCGCCACAACCACGTGTTCCTGGACGCGTTCGACGAGCGGTGGATGTCGCAGCTGGGCGCGGTGGACGCGGCGGTCCTCTCCGTGGGCCACTGGTTCCTGCTCCCCGGCGTGTACCACGACGGCGGCCGGGTGGTCGCGTGCCACGACTGCGCGGACCTGAACCACACCGAGACCGACTTCTTCGGCGCGTTCAGGGACGCCGTCCACCGGACGCTCGCCGAGGTCGCCAGGCGGCACGGCGGCGGCGGCGGCGCGGGCGAGGAGAAGGTGGTGGCGCTGACCACGTTCTCGCCGGCGCACTTCGAGGGGGACTGGGACAAGTCCGGCGCGTGCCCGAAGAAGCGGCCGTACAGACCCGGCGAGAAGGGGCTCGGGTACACGGAGGCGGAGATGCGGAGGACCGTGGTGGAGGCGGTGCGCGCCGCCGCCGGGTCCGTGTCCGGGCTGCGGTTCGCGGCGCTGGACGTGACGGCGCTGGCCAACCTGCGGCCGGACGGGCATCCGGGGCCGTACATGCGCAAGGACCCGTTCGGCGGCGGCGGCGGCGAGACGGGCGACGGGAGGGTGCCGAACGACTGCGTGCACTGGTGCATGCCCGGGCCGGTGGACACGTTCAACGAGATCCTGCTCCAGACCCTCCGGTGACCGCGCCGGGGCGAGACATCCTCAAGACGGCAGACATGTCCTCTGCTGGTTCCTTCGGGCCCTGTTTGGTTTTACCTATCATACCATGGCCGTGTTTGGTTACCGCCGAAAATTTTTCGGCATGTTTTTCGAGAGGAGAATTTTGTATGTATAGAGTACTAAATGAAGTCTATTTGTAAAATCTTTTCAGGGAAAGGTGTAATTTTTCGTGATGAATCTAATGATGGTAATTAATTAATGATTTGCTACAGTGATGCTACATTAACTAATCTCTAATCGCGCGGTCAAAGGCTTCATTAGATTCGTCTCCCGATTTACACGGAGGGTTGTGGATGTGGTTTTGTAATTAGGTTTCATTTGATATTCTAAATTAGTGGTCAAAGGTGCTACAGTAATTTCATAGAATTTAACCAAACACGGCGCATAATACACACTTCTCGAGAAAAGAATCTCACATGTATGGAGTACTAAACGAAGTTTATTTGCAAAACCTTTTCACGGATGGATGTAACTTTTCATGACGAATCTAATGATAGTAATTAATCGATGATTGGCTACATTGATGCTACAATAACCATTCTCTAATAGTGCGATCAAAAGTCTCATTAGGTTCGTCTCGCGAAGTAGTGCAGGATTGTGGAGTTAGTTTTGTAAATTAATTTTATTTAGTACCTCTAATTATTTGTCAAAATTTTTTGCTACGTGTAATAAACCAAACTAAACAGGGCCTCAAAGAATGGGAATGCACGTGCATCGACGGTTCTTTGGGCTGCGTGTGTGATAGTACTTGGCAATTAAGTAGGGCTGCGTTTAGTTCCAAAAAAAATTTGTGCAATAATCGGCATATCAAATTTTTGGACACATGTGAGTATTAAATATAATTAAAAAATAATTAATTACATAGTCCGACTGATTTTTACGAGATAAATCTAATGATGCTAACTAATTCATAATTAAACATTAATTGTCAAATAACAACGAAATGTGCTACAGTAGCCAAACTCAATTTTTTTCACCAACTAAACACCCCCTAGATCATGTTTGATTTGTCATTTGTGTAGTTTTCTGATGCGACTGAGGGCGCTTTGGTTCCTAAAAAATTTTGAGCAATTTTTTTTAATTTTTTTTTACAAAATTAATTAGAAGTATTAAACATAGATTAGTTATAAAACTAATTATATGGATGGATGAAAAATCACGAGACGAATCTATTAAGTCTAATTAATTTATCATTAGAGGTTGTTTACTGTAACACGACATTATCTAATCATTACATAATTAGGTTCATTAGATTATTAATTATCTACATGTAATAATTTTAATTAGTAATTAAACGTTTGAAGTTACTGTAGCACGTAAAAAATTTTGGATGCTAAACAGGATCTGAGACTGTAGCTTTTCTGAAGCTGTCAATAGGCATTTCCTGATGAACCGATGAGACCACGGCCATTCCGTGATCGAAGATAGAAGGGCCTGCGCTTCCTTAAACAAAGCAAAAAACAATGAGGAATTTCGAATCGAGCGAATTTCGTTGCGTTGTGGGATGAGAGATGAGGCCGCCGAGGTGCTCTGCATCAAGTTTGGCGGTACCTGCACTGACGGCCACATCTTGCGCGGAGTCTGGCGGAGCTCGCCCAAAATTCTAGCTGGGGCCGCAAGGAAAGACAAGGTCGCCGCCTCACCGGTTGTTCTCGGTGTCGCCGGGAGCTTGCCTGCCGCGCGGCGCCAGCGTGCACCGGTGGTGGGTGGCAGCGCGGGCGCCCAGTGGCGGAGCGCTGCGGCAGTGGGCGGCAGCGTGGCACGGTGCGCACCAGCAATGCGGGGCGGCGCGACGGGCTGGAGCACGGAGGCGGAGCGTTGCGGCGGTGGTTAGAGCATCTCCGGCCCAAATTTCTACTTGAGCCCGTACTCTAATCGGGTGTTTAGTTGATGAAAATTTTTAGTACAAAGGTCACATCAAATGTTTGACTAGATGTCGGAAGAAATTTTCGGGCATTAATTAAAAAAAATTAATTTCATAACTCGCTTGAAAACCGCGAGACGAATCTTTTAAGGCCTTTGACCGCATCATTAGCACATATGTATACTGTAGCAATTATGACTAATCATGCACTAATTAGGCTCAAAAGATTCGTCTCGTCATGTACATCTAAACTGTGCAATTAGTTTTATTTTTTAAATACATTTAATACTTCATGCATGGGTCTAAAGGTGAGGCAAAAATTTTGGGGTGAAAATTTTTGGTAACTAAACGGGCTCTAAATTTTAGGTGATTGGATAAAAAAAACTCCAGTGAGTCTCCTAAATGGCTTCTCATTTTTCATGCCCTCTCAAAATATAGTCTCCAATAGGGATGCCAATGAATATTTGAAACCCGATGGATTTTTGCTCTATTAGGATACGGATTTGGATCAATTTTTAGACCCGTTGATTTATTAATGAGCCCAAAGTCCTACCCGTTGGGTTTATGGACACAAATTTAGTCCTACAATACCCAAACCCGTAAACCCATGAGTTTTTTAAACCCGATCTAACATAGAACAATTATCATTTTATTTTGTGAGTTTATAACAAATTTAACATTCCTTTCCTTCAATCCTTATTTTGGTAAATCCTTAAGTAGTGGGTATGGTGGGTATTGTTGCTTTGTAGTTGTCGTGTTTGTATATGCATATGATGGATTTGTGATTTTGTATGATGTTATAATTATTTAAATATAGAGCTTGTTATTTATATTTATATTTTCTTTTGTAATTTTTAGTGAATCTAGATTTCTTACTCATAATACGATATACAATGATGTTTACTAATTGATCAAGAGAAAAAATGTATAGTAATGTGTAGACCCATGAGTGACCCGTGGGTACCCACTAACCCGATGGGTTTGGGCAAAATTTTAAACCCGTCACAGTTATGTGTTTGTTAGTGGGTTCAAATATTTTTCATCAGTTTGGGTCCAATAGATTTAGACCCGTTGCCATCTCAGCCCCTAGGAATAGGATCCTCATATCCCCCTTATCTTTGGGTCCCACCCCCACTTTCTCCTCTCCCCGCCGCCCCGCCCCCGTCGCGCCGGCCGGTGCGTCTCCACCCCGCGGCCCTCGCCACATCGCGCCGACGTTGTCGCCTCCCCGCGCCGCCGCCCTCGCCTCCCCGTCAGCCGACGCCGCCTTGACTGGCAAGAAGGACTGCCCCTGCAAAGACACCGCCGTGAACGGACACATGGCGGCCTCGAGCCGCGGCGACCGAGCTGCCGGCCCCGAGCTCCAGCGCTCGCGTCGCCGGCCCCGCGCTCCAACGCCCCCGCCGATGGCCCCGAGCTCTGGCGCCCGCGTCACCGCCCCGAGCTGCAGCATTCCCGCCGCCCGCCCCAAGCTCCGGCGCCCACATCGTCGACCCCGAGCTCCGCTGCCTGCGAGTGGAGGAGACGGAACTCCACAACTGGATCTTGTGGCAGTGGTGCATCCCGTGCTCCTACTGGTCCGAACCGTAGCAGTGGCGTTGCCCCACTCCTCCGCGCCACGCGCCGCCCCGCCGGCGCGCCGGCCTGCCCCGCCCCCACGCGCCAGTGCCGCCGATTTGGCCGTCGGCATCGGGCTCGGGCTGGGAGTCGTCCTCCATGGGGATTTGGCCGGCTGCGGGGGCGGGAGGACCTCGGCAGCGAGCGCGGCGGCGGCGGAGGACGAGGCCGGGAATGACTGCCGCTGCGGCTCGTACGCCCCGCCGGTGCCGACGATGGCGGCGGCCAGCCGCCCGCAATCGGCCATGGAGTGCATGCCCATCGATTCGAGCTCTTCTGCGCTGCTCCTGTCACAGTCTGCTCGATTCCGTCGCCACCAGCTTGATTCCGCCGTCCTCTGAGCTCGACCATGGAGGCCCGCTGGCATTCCCGATGCAGCATGCCAAGCTCAGTCTTGGAGCCGAACACAGCCCGAGCTTATCCATGGAGCCTCGGCCTCACCCAGGCAGCGGCGCGAGCTCAGGCATGGAGCGCAACCTGTCCCCGAGCCTCACAGGCTTGCCCCCACAGGCGATGGTCCATGGAGTCTAGAGCCGAGAGAGAGAGGTGAGGGTGTGTTTAGATGATTTTGTATTTTGTATTTTTAGAAGTAAATTTTCAACATTTGAAATATTAAATATAGGCTAATCATAAAATTAATTACAGATCTCGTCTGTAAACTGCGAGACGAATCTAATGAGCCTAATTAATTCATCATTAGAGTATTTTTACTATAGTATTACTGTAGAATTTAGTGTATAATCACATCCTAATTAGACTCATTAGATTCGTCTCGCGATTTAATATATATTTGTATAATGTGATTTATTTTTCAACTATATTTAGTATACTATACAAATAATTTATAAAAATTTTATATTTTATATTTTGGGATCCAAACAGGGCGTGAATATGGAGGAGAGGGAGAAAGATGCATCGGGGGAAGAGAAAGAGATGCGAGACAGATTGATGGGAGAGGTCAAGAGTGATGCATCGGGAGGAAAGGGAAAAAGGAGACGCGCACCAGAGAAATATGCAGAGAAAGAAAAAAAATGAAAAAGAAAATAGTTGAGACTCCGACAGATAGGTCCAGAGTAGATGCTGAAATTTAAAGATTATTGCTGAAGTTGATGGTAAAAATTATAGCCCCTAAAAGTAGGAGGAGTTCTTATTTAGAAAAATAGGGCCTGAAAATAGGGATTATTACTGGAGATATGCTCTTAGTGCCTATTGTTGGCTCGCCGGCATCGCTGCGACCTCCACCAATTCCTCCTCCATTAGAGCAGCCTCCCGTCGGAGCGGAGGATATGGCGGCCGCCGTCGCCAGTTCTGGCCGTCGCGACGCCGCGCTCCATGCTCACCAGCTCGCCAGAAGGGAGGAAGACAGGAGGCCTCTAGTGATGCTACTCTGGCTGATGCTACTCTGGCGGTAGGTGGTGTAGCTGCCCCATCGTGCCGCATGGGAAGCTCCACCTCTAGTCAGTGCAGTGTCACTGTTCGTTTAGCTGTGGCTGCTGTTAATTTATTATAAAAAAATACTGCTGACTATTGTGGCAACCCCGCCTAAATTAATCCGGCTTAAGCGCGCTAACCATCATCAAAACAACAATCAGGGTTAACACGCACTTAAAACGGAGTAATCCGGCAGTGCTGTCGGGTAAAATCCCGATTAAACCACTTGAACAGGATCGACAAAGCAGTCCAGAGAATGCAACATTCCACAAATTTTACAGCATAGAGTATGAAATTGAATTATTATTACAAACCAGGTTTGAATTCATAAAAGTATAACAGAGTTTAAGTTTGACGGAAAACGAACGATAGTCTAGCGACGAAACAAGACGTCATGATGAAGCCCGTACATGACGTCAGCCACATCCTCAGATGTACCACCTGAAAAACAAAGCCACAAGCAAGGCTGAGTATACTAATACTCAGCAAGGCTTACCCGACTAAGGGTATACTTAGCCCTTTATCTAGACATGCAAGGCTTTTGGCTTGAGGGTTTGTTTGCCCAAAAAGCAGTAAAGAGTAGATCCTTAATTTTATATTTTAGTTTTCAGGTTCTAGTTCAATTAACCATTCTAGGTGAGCATCTATCCAATAGCATACATGGTGGGAAACAATTATCTTTCAACATTCAACCAACCATATTCATCATCATCATCTTTCACTTCTTACTCTATGTAGCAGAAGAGTTAAGCAGTCCCATTATCCGTGAGAGGCGGACGATTCGAATCGAATTTGTTAACCTTGCAAGGCAGACCTAAACACACGTCACGTGGTTACTCCCAGAGTCACACGTGCAACATTTCCCCTTTCTTTCCGGGTTGTGGATCAGGGTCACCGTCCTCGACTACAGAGTACGACGACTCTGCACCCGCATGTGCGCGCATGAGAAACAACGTTCAAAGAAGGTGAGGGAGAAGTCCACTTGCCGGGCCAATCAGGTACTTAAGCTTACCGATTACCATATTCTCGGCATGTGTTTAGTACGTTCAAACGCTTAACTACCACTACCACACACTGCGGCCTTATCACATTTCACTAAACAGACGGGACATCCCAAGTACCACAGTCCCGCCCGTAGGCCTTATAGTTGCAGCAGGTAGTAAACATCCAACTCCTATATTTCTCGCGAGTGACAGGAAATCACTCGACTTCTACCGAAACATTAGCATAGCCAACTAGCGACCTACACATACTAGTGTTCAAACATCGGTACCTAGGATTATGCAATTAAGGTTCCAGTCAACTCCTGTAAACTTAAATGCACAAATAGATAGGAACAATAATAAGTTGCATAAATTTAAAATAGTAGGACATGCTCCGGGGCTTGCCTGGAATTAACACTAGGTTAGTGTTAGTTAGAGAACAACTGCTCGGCGAGCATCTTCCTTCGGTCGTGCACATCGGGATCCATCCGTCCATCTTCTGGATGTGTCCACCATTCACCGTCTTCTGGCTTGACTCCAATGTCGCGTCCTTCACGTGGTTCATCTATCGTACCTAAATGAAATGCAACAATGCATATGTATGACTGCACAGTTTCGAGTTGCCCAACAATATAGATGTTATTATTTTTCCTTCACGATAAAGTTGTAGTCCACATAAAACTTAAGTCAAGAAAACACTTATTTCATTTCCTACTTACTGGGCAGTCATTTATAGAGTAGTAACTTGATGCAATTTAATTCATAAAAACAACGTGGGGTGGCTTCCCAGAATCTTGCTAAGTCATAAAACGCAAGTGTTTCAACAGACACTAACTAAACAAAGATAAAAGGTACAGGTCAAAACATGCAAGTAAAGATAAGGGATTCTTCACTAAGTGTTGGCGATCTCATGATGAGCCTACTGTATATTTTTCAGATTTAAACAAGCGCTATAAAAGGCATCCAAAGTAAATCAAGTTATAGTAACATAGACCAAGTTCAATTTATTCAGACCAAACTACTAAGTTTCAGTGGCTAAAATTTTACAGGAATGTTCATGTACTGAAAATCAAGCTCTAATAAAAACATGATATTTTTCTAATAAAATAAACTAGGGCTTTTGATTTACAAAGTTTATTCATGAATAAATCAAAAGTACTAGTTACACATTACTAAAAATTCCCAAAATTTTTCTATAGCATCTAAAAACAAAGTTAAGACTGTAATAAAAATTTCAGCTCAAGAAAACTAGTATAGAACCCTGTGGATTTAACTCTATTTAACACAAGCATAAACCAAGATCTAATGAAATATATAGCTAGAGTTGTCAAAATGTACTCAAATTTTTACAGTACTATATTCATCTATGGTGTAGCAAACTGTCCAAAAACTAGCCTTAGTTCAAGACTACAACAGGAGATACATACAAAGGTGTATAAAACTAATATTTAATATAGAGATAAAACTATTGGTCAAAAGCAAAACTGGATGTAACAAAAGTTGTAGGTCTTATTGCAAGGATTCCAAAACATTTGGATTTGTATTTTTCTGAATTTTCTACGATTTTATACAATTTTTCAAAGTTTGCTGTTTTGAAGTTCCTTTACATTTTTGCGTTTAGCCCCCTGGAAACTTTGCTTCTTTTAACCTGGGGTCCCTGGTCGGACCAGAAACAGAGGAGGGCAAAACGGCCGGGTTTCCGGAGTGCTTGCTCGCCGGCGGCGAGGGAGATGTGGGGGAAAAGGGAGAGGACGTCGAGGCGCACCTGTGGGTGGTCTCGGGGCTCGCGGGGATGGCCGGACGGGGCTCGCCGGCGTGAAGCAAGGGGCGGCGGCGGGTCTGTGCAACGGCGGCGGTGTTCCGGTGGCTTGGGGCGGTGGTGGAGGGGTCGGGGAGCTTCCTGGGGGCGAGTTGAAGCGGTCTGGGGGCTCGGTTGTGGTGTAGGAGGGTCGGACAGGGGAGCTCCACGGGAGCAGTGCGACGGCGGCCATGGGGTGCCGTGGCGGCAGCTCGCCGGCGGCGATTAGGAGGGGCGGCCGGCCCTGGGAGGCTCGTGGGGAGGCGAGGAAGGCTGCTGGGGGTTTAATTTGGGGAAAAAGGAATCGAAGGGGGCGATGCCACGACGAGCGGAGCTCCGCGGCCATGGCGATGGCGGGTGGCGCCTCTGGCGCAGGGAGCTCGAGCTCTGGCTCTAGCGCGAGAAGAGGAAGAGGCGAACTTGAGTTTGGCATCGTGAAAGGGTGAGGACGGCTTGAACGGCGACGGTGGTTGAACGGCGCGGCGACGCGTGTAGCACTGACGTCGAGAACGGCGACGGCGTCCACGGCGTGTCGAGCGGAAGGACGACGGGGGCGCGTGGCGAGCGTGCAAGGCGCCAGGGAAGCTGGTATGGGGGCAAAACCGGGGACGGGGAAGGCGGTTTCGGCCGGAGGCGCGACGCGTCGGCGGCCAGTGGCCGCGCCGGCGGCGAACGGCGTCTTCACGGCGAGGAACAGAGAGGAAGATGGAGTGAGGGCAAATGCGTAAATAGAGCGAAATTCAAAACTCCAGTTTGTAATTTCAGTTTTTCTCCTTCTACATGGCCTCAAATGAAAAACTTTTGAGTACCAAAGTTGTTCAAAATTTCGAGATCTACAAGTTTCGTTTCAGGCAAAAGTTCATTTGAGACTTCGTTGGAAAGATAAAATTTGAAACTTGAGTACATTTGAAAAGTTACCATATGCTTTGAAATTCAAAATTTTCTCCCATTTTTGTGTGATAACTCGAAAAACTTTGAACACAAAAGTTGTTCGTCTTTTGAAAACCTACAACTTTGGTTTTGGGCAAAAATTCATTTGAGCTATATTTTAGAAATTATTTTCAAAGCAGATTAGTTTGAAATTTGACAGATAAATTAAATCTTTGAACACTACGGTTCAAAGGACCTGTCATTTTATGTTCAAACTTTTATTTTCTCTCTTTGACTTCAACAAGACTTTGATTTAACATAATTTTAGAGAGACGCCTATTCGCTTTCATATGTATACTTGTATTGGTTTACAAAATTATTTACGGTTTCTGACCTATGCATCTATACACATGCATGCACACATAAACGTATTCGAGTCCATCTTCTTGGTTGATTATGCATAATATCGTATTTAATATTTCTTACTTAGCATTTTAAAACTCTGGGATGTCACAACTATCTAGTAGCTGGTGCTGATTTAGTGTGAAAAAATAACACTACTGACTGGTTGGCTGAAAAGCCAAGTGAACATAGCAGTGCCGGTACGTGCATGTTCAAAGTAGGAAAACCAAGTACACTGCAGCCTCGAACTCGAAATCATGTGGTCTGATCTGAAGCTCTACTGCAGCAGTGCTAGTAGTATCATCATATTCTATGGCCTCGTTTAGTTGTCCGTGTAAAGTTGTGAAAATAGAATTTTTGCACATTTGAAGTATTAAATATAGACTACTTATAAAATTAATTGTAGAACTCGTTTGTAAATTACGAGGCGAATCTAATGAACCTAATTAATCTATCATTAGAGCATGTGAATTACTGTAGCAATTTAGTGTCTAATCTTACTATTATTAATTGAAGGCTCCTTTAAAATCTCCATATGAAGACACCTAGGATTCTAAGTGGACACTCTAAAAAAAATAGAGAAATTTTATAAATTCTCACAAAAATTATAAACATCTACCCATCAATCTAACAACTCTAATTATAATAGCCATTGGATCTGTTATCTTTTCTTATAAATTACCCGCTCTGGCATTATAAAAATAGACTAAAATAACCCTCTAAACATATATCTAAATTACCCACATATGCCATTATAAAAAATCTAAAGTAACCCCCTAATCTTCGTGTCAATTACCCACCTATGCCATTATAATAGAAATAGCCCCCTAAACTTGCATATAAAATAATCTAATTATATCATTATTAGAAGTTAAATTACTCCTAAATCTGAATTTAAATTATATAATTATAATAAAATATTAAAGTATCAATATAAAATTGAAATTACAATTTCTATCATTACTAATATTTTTGTTTATATAAAAATAATACCCACGATGTCACTATATATTTATGTATAATGGAAGAGACAAGACTGCCAATTCACAAACAAATAGTTCAACTAAATATATATATCGAATACATGTGGAGGTGGTATGCAAAATGAAATCTATTGTAACTAAATAATGATAAATATATATAGAGTATGTGTTTAAATATTTAATTGATGAAAAAAATGTGAGATACGTAATTATAATTATTGACATCATTCTTATATTAATTTTAATTAGTCCGTGCGGGAACACGGGTTGATAGGCTAGTCATAGCCTAATTAGACTCATTAGATTCGTCTCGCAATTTATAAGCAAATTATGCAATTCATTTTTTATTTCATTTAGATTTAATACTTCATGCATATAAGATTCTCTTTCGATGTGATAAATTTGGAATTTGAATTTCCCAACTAAACCAGGCCTAATTCTTGTTTTCACCAGCGTTCTGGTCTAAACAAAACCATCATCATCGCATAAACATTGACCCTGAACACGAACAAAACCTCCTGCATTTTCTCAAAGAGCAAAGAGGTATGGTGCTAACTGCTAAATTTTTTTTGGAAAAACATTCACATTCGGATAACTGCAGCACACCCTTGAATGATTTTAGTCATAGACGGATAACTGCAGTACACCTTGAATGATGTTAGAGTAAGTTTTATGGTCTACGCCTACTACTGGCTGCAAGAGTGTGAGATTGCCATAGATGGTGGTGGACCCTAGCAGCATTTAATGCTTGGCAGGGAGAGCTGGGATGCTTTTCGCCGGCTCCCTGGCTTCTGGCGAACTGCCTGCTACAATCTCTCTCCTGCGTTCTCTCTCCAACACGTAAGATGTCACCCGCTTTTCAATCACCCATAATACCTGCTCTTATAGGATGTTTAGTTGGTAAAAATATTTAGATTTTAGGACGTTTCATTGTTACTTAATAAATAATATTTAATTATAAATTAATTAAAATTATTAAATTCATCTCGTATGAATCAGTTAAACTATGTAATTAGTTATTTTTTCAACTATATTTAATGCTCCATACATGTGTTCGAAAACTTAATTTGACAGGTCTGTGTAAATAAATTTGAGAACTAAACTCTGCCTTAGTCATAGAAAATTTCAACTTTCAATTCAGACGGTGGCCGTGGTTTCGAAATTTTTTTACATCTTTGACCACTAATTTAGAGTATTAAATAAAATCTAATTACAAAACCACCTCCACAACCCCACGTGTAAATCGCGAGACGAATCTAATGAGACTTTTGACCGCGTGATTAGAGAATGATTACTATAACATTACTGTAGCAAATCATCAATTAATTACCGTCATTAAATTCATCGCGAAAAGTTACACTCATACTTCAAAAAATTTTACAAATAGATTTTATTTAGTACTCCATATAAACATTCGTCATGTTGTGTAATTTTGATTTGACAGCAAACCATACACGGCCGGTAGGAGGATCTCCATTCACTTGATGTTCGGTCAAGTTTCAGATCCCTAGCGTTGAAATCTGTGCCGTCCAAACTAACCACTCTTTCGGCCTCCGAGTAATCAATCACACAAGTCACTCTTTCGGCCTAAAATATTTGTTTGGCTTGTCAGCCAACCAATCAGCAGTACTAGCCAATCAATCAGCAGTACTGTTCTCTCATACTAAATCAACATTAGTCACCAGCTATCAGCCAGTCAGCAGTACTGTTTTCTCATAATAAATCAGCTCCGGTCATCAGCCACAGCCAAACAAACACAACGATAATTCCTTCATATGAGATAAGGACGCACCTGCCAAGCATTGACAAATCCAGCATGTGCCCAATCATCGGACAGATCCAACCTAGTCGAATTGTTATTTTTATTTTATGAATTTTTAATAAATTTAATATTTGTTCTCCCCCGGTTCTTATTTTGATGAATTCTTAATATTTTAGCGGCAGGTAGAGGTAATGTTGCTTTTGTATATATAGTATTTGTACATTCATATAATGGATTAATGATCATTGAATATAAAATTTATGATTTATATTTTTATTTCCTCTATTAATTTTAAGTAAACAATGTACTTATTGCTCACCATGTATTTCTGTGCGCTACAAATTTGATGGCTATTACTCCCTCCTTCCCCGTTTATAAGGCATGGTGGAACATGACACGGTCTTCTAAACAACACTTTGACCATTTATTTATCATATATTATATCACTTTTGATTATAAACTTATAATCATTGTAAACTATGTTTGATTATGAATCCAATCATATGAAATTTGCATTATAAAAATAAAAATTTAATAGTCAAATTATTGGTCAAAGATGAGAAGGTTTGAATCTTGATATACGTGTATGCCTTATAAATGGGGAAGGAGGGAGTATATTAAACTTGTTGATCGAAATAAAAACTAGTATAATAAAATATAATCCCTCGAGCGATCTGTGGGTACCCGTTAACCCGACGGGTACAAATTTAGATACAAATTAAACCTGTAACGAGTAATGGATTTTCTAACGAAAATATATTGTATTCGCAAGCATGGATTTGGGCAAGCAAAATTCAATCCCTATGCACTTTGTGCCCTCGAATGTGCCGGCGCCGGAGCCCTCGCATGCGCCCTCCTGTCTGATCCGGAGCACTTTGTGCCTAACCGCCCCCGCAAGTTTCATAGGACGTGCTTACTTTGTTCGTGTCGGTGATCTGCTAGGTGGCAATGCTGGCTGCTGCGGGGCGCCGAGCTTGTTGTCAGGTGAGTCAGTGAGTCACCGATTCACCATGGCTCACAGCAACGCATGCATGGCTGGATGCATCTCCACCGTCGTGCGTCGTTGTCCCCGCCGCGTAGAGCCGGAGAGCGTGGACCGTGGAGGTAGAAATTCTCGGTGTCCAAAAGGGTGGGGGTGGGGTGGACCTGACCACCGCTGGAGCAAGTACGGCGGCAGCACGTGCCTGCAGTTGCGCCGGATGTCGCGGGGGCTGCTAAAAGGGGCCGTTCAGTTTCCAAAAATTTTCACAAAAAATTTTCAACTCCCTTTAAATACATGTATGAAGCACTAAATATAATTAAATAACAAAATTAATTACACAGTTTGAATGTACACAACGAGACGAATCTTTTAAGCCTAATTAGTGTATGATTAGCCATAAGTGCTACAGTAACCCCACATGTGCTAATGCTGCGGTCAAAGGCCTCAAAAGATTTGTCTCGTGGTTTCCAAGTGAGTTTTGGAATTAGTTTTTTAATTAGTGTCCGAAAAACCCTCCCGACATCTGATCAAACACACGACGAGACATCCAAATTTTTTTGCCAATGGAACTAAACGGACCAAGTAGCACAAAAACTTTGACCAATAATTAGGGTATGAAATAAAGGCAATTTGTAAAACTAACTCCACAGCCATGCGCTATTTCGCGAGACGAACCTAGCCTTTGACTGCACGATTAGAGGTTAGCTACTGTAGCATTACTGTAGCCAATCATCGATTAATTACCATCATTAGATTCGTCACGAAAAGTTACACACATCCGTGAAAAAGTTTTACAAATAAACTTTGTTTAGTACTACATACATTGAAGATTCTTTTCTCGAAAATCGTGTGTCGTAGTTGTGATACTAAACCAAACAAGGCTTTTTTTATAGGGACGCGGGGGCCCACTTGAACCGTGATTCTGCGTACAGTGCAGCCCATACTCCACGGGCTCGATCTGCTGTGGCCCACAGCACAGCGAGGCCGGCCTGCTCATCCTCCTTTTTAAGAATGAAAACGGACTAGTGGATTGCGCGCGCATTGCGCGCGCATAATTCCTTTGTAATCCTAGAGTTAGTTATCATGGTAGTAGAAGATGTTTACAAAAAATATAAAAATAGTATGTACATTTTATAAGATCTGAAAGGGAAAAGGGAAATAGGAAGATCGGAGTTCAAGTTTAGAAAATTCTATTTTTTCCCAGTGTAACCTAATTTAAACACATTGCGTGCCCACATCCTCTTTGTATTCTTGGTGGTAATTTTCATGGTAAGAAAAGGTGTTTTTATTCCCAAGGGGACGTGCTGTTTTTTGAAGAAGGAAGTTTGATTTATCGGCTAATTCTTTTTGCTATTGGCCTTGGCCTGGGAAAAATTTGTTGTGTCATCTTTTTAACAGCTCCTTTTTTCCTCCGCACTGCCAGTCGAAGAATGTTGTGCAGATAGGGTTAGGCTGCTTAAATGTTGGGATGGCACATCATTGAAAGATGAAGCTGCAGGGTGCAGGCAGAGAAGAAAGAGGCTCTGCAATTTTTTTTTCCATCCTGAAAGACTGTAAATCATAACTTAGAGCAAGTCCTTATAGGATTGAGTCAACAAATATAATCTAGAGATGCAAATTAGAAGAAATGCATTTTTACTCTATGTGTTTATGTTTGAATGGACAAAGATCAAAGAAACTGTGCTATCCCTTTGGATCTCTAATGGATTTAAAGCAGGAAATACAGCGATCAATAAATTCCCCTATTTTATTCCAAAAAAGGATTTAAACAATAAATCAATATTTTTGGCCTCACACTCTAAAATACCTTAACCAATGTTGGCTATCCTGTTCTGGTACGGAGATGGGAGGAGGAAAATATGGAGACTTGTATTCAATGGCAGATTTCTGTGTGCATGATGCTCAAAACATTGTCAATGGAAGGAAAAATGCCGGTGGGTGTAGGAATCTGGAGGATGTAGGATATAGCCCTGTCCGTTAAGGTTGATAGCTTCCTGATCGAGTTTCTTGTGTTCATACCAGCCTTGATGGGAAAAGAAGGCAAGGCAGTCAAAATCGGAGGCTGCCAGGTACAGTTTCAGAGTTGTAGGTGCAGGATGCGCAGGTCACCGTGAAGTCCCCCCAAATACAGTAGAATGGCAGTTTTTTTTAGCTTTGCTTTGCTTCTGCATATGTTCACATGCATGTAGGTAAGCAACAAGGAAGTTGGATAAGTACACCGTTTAACTACCGTGGCAAGCATGTTGAATTAGGTTAGTGAAAGAACATACCAAAGGAGATCACGTTTGAATTTGGGGGATGAAGAAGAGCATTAATTAAGCAAAAACGGTACAGAAGCACCTATTTGCATGTGGCCGCATAGGACTTATGGGCAAAAGGAGCATGAGAAATCGCGTTCATACCAGGTTCGGGGGGGGGGGGGGGGTAAATGGCCACGCAGCATGCTGTTCCCACCTACAGGTAATCAAAATTAAATAAGGGAAGACCAGCCAAGTCAGTGGTGTATAAGTAAATTCAATACAAAATGGAAGAATAGTTGAAGTTGAACTTAAAACCTGAAAGCCGTAAAGTAGCAGTAGAATCCTTTTTTTTCAACTATGTACGAAAAGAAAAAGGAAAAGGTCCATCAATTTTGGGCTCGCACCTTGCGGAACAGTAAATTGAGTTGAATCAAATCAATTTCTGTACTGGGAGAAATCATTGCCCAAATAAAATAGTAAATCAGTCGCAACATCTTTTTAAAATACATGGCATAATGAATCCAATCGTGGGTAAAGGCACAAAGAGAACAAGAAAGTCCCCACAGGAACAATATTGGAAGAAGTTGTGCTACATTTATAGATTATATCCGCAGAACCTTTTGAAGATCTTTTGGATTATGTAGGTGATAAGAAAAACTTCCATGTCCAGCTACCTATATTCATAAATTTTTTAAATTATGAACAGATGTTATTGGCACTATTATGGGGGGGGGTTGCTGAACCTGGATGGGTGCATTTTTCTAATCAAAACAATTCAAATATTTGCATAAAATATAATCTTAAAAAATGAGAAGTATATAAAAACAAGATGTCAGGTTTAATTACATATTTTTCTTCCTAATTCTCTAGAAACTATACTATAAATGTTTGATTATATAATTTGCTATCATTTATTGTTATTTAATAGTAATATGGAAATGAAAGTTTCTCTACGGGGCCATAAGGCAACACAACTCAGCATCAATGTTGTTTGCGACAAAGATGAAATTGTTCCCACAGTTATCCTGTTCACTGCTGTTTGATCATACCTATCAAAGGGTATTTGAACCATAAGTCCATAATATTTCATTTTCACCATACCACTAAACAATTAATATAAAAAAGTATTGGTTCGGAGAATTAGTCATTTTTTGTTTTGTATTTAATACAACAGCTTCAAATTTGAGCAAGAAATGTCCTTGAAATCACAGTTGTTTAAATACACAATGTATTCTGTTTTATCTCTTTTCAATTTCAATTGGAAAATAACCCTCAATCCATGTGCCTTAAACAGAAATGAAAGTCCAATTAACAGAAAGGAATACCATTAGGGAAGAAGCTGCTCAAGTTGTAGCTGAAACCAAATATAATGACACCTTTGTGTTGTCCATCAATGGAATTGAAACCACATTAGAGTTTTGCTTAGGAGATCAAGATTTCCTGGGTTCCAGTGGGATTGCCATATCGCTTAACATATTGCGCAAAACTATCCCATGTGAACGGTATTGCTCAAGGCTGACCTTTTTCCTATACTTCACACAATTTGGACCACTGACAAAATAGTGCATGATAGTCTACAAAATGGAAGACCGCTGACCTTCAGCAGCCTCTTTCCAAGTATGAAAGCGTGGAAAATCTATCCTTTCCTCTGCCCACCTACAACACAGGGCGCTCCATACTTTTGGCAGTCCATGCTGCACATATGAAAAGCGTGAAAAAACTTCTAATGACTTGAGAAAATACATCCAGGGTTCTTTTTCCTAAACTACTGATGACCTGAGGAAATACAATGAGGTCTGGCACATTGTTCTTTTTCCTAAGTTCACTTTAAATTGCATGCCAAAATGTATTTCGTGGAACAACTAAACGTCAACAACACTAGAATTGTATGTCTAACAAAGCAAACTACAAACATTTATGTGATTGGTCATTCTCTCAGCTCTAAATCTGGAAATGCAAATGGCACAGAATAATTGAAGTTTGTGTTTCCTTTAAAAATGCAGAGTATGCTTGGAGGCCTATGCAGTGTTCTTAACACTAAATAAATGCCCAAACATATTGGGAAATATTAATACAACTGGACTTGTGTTTGTACAATAGACAATAATTCACATATATGAATAGGAATATCCGTCAGATCAGTCTATGTCAATAGAAATGCTGAACTGACGTGGCATTTTCTAAACTAAACAATAACCATGGACATATATGAAAAAGAATAGATGTATCTTATATGGTATTTCATTTTATTTTTCAAGTACAAAATACCCGCATCAACCAAATATGGCCCTAGAACTCACATAATAATTAATAAGATTGAAGAAAAGTAGCTCATAGTACCTGCCAATGTCTTGAGCAGCATGGAAGGACACACAATTACTTCTAAAGGTGCTTTTGCATGACCTGTAAAAATACAAAGACCATATTCTTAACTTAATGGAAAATGATAAATACTGATTAATACTTATAATTCTAATGTCAGCTTGATCCTACGTGACAAAGAAGGAAGATCACCAAGAGGAAGATCCAGATACAGGGAGTGCTATAATCACTCAACTCCAGCTGCCAAATTTAGCAAAAAAGAAAGGAAAAAAAAAGAGAGGAAAAGAGCGAGTGAAATCTATGAAGGCAGAAGCATAAGCTTGTTGGGTATGAAGCTGGACCAGCACTCACTGCTGGAAGGGACCAAGCTCGTGGTGCTCATCTCCTATCTCCCACCAACACTCGTCAACAGACTGCGCCTCCTGGAGGGGGGAAAAAAATCAAATTTTGTGCAGGCTAAAAGGAACAGATCTAGACAAGGGGGGGGGGGGGGAATGCAGATGCAAGTCAGACGAGAGAGGAGGAAGGGGGGGAGGAGCTCCGCAGCCAACCCTGTAGCAGCGGGGAGGTCCAAAGCGAGCTCTGCAGGCGGCGCCCGGAAGCTCGGCCAAAGGCCGCGCGTCCTGGCGGGGGTAGTTCCCCGCGCCTTGCGCTTGGATGGTGGCGGGGGTGGTGGGACGAGCCCATGGCGCCTCAGATGGAGGGCTGGCCGGGGGTGGTGCGGCTGGTGAGGCTAGCCCGTGGAGGGGTTGGCTGCGGCAAGGTGCGTAGGGCCAGGATCGCAGACGGCGGCGACCAGTGGAAGCGGCGGGGCGTTGGGTGGGAGGAGGGCGCTGCTCCTCGCCTGGTGCCGTCGGCGGGCTCGGGAAGCCCGTGCGCGCCGGCGCCGGTTGGGGCACAGCATCGGGGCGACCAGGAGAGGAAAGCCGAGTGCTCACGGAAATTTCTAGGAGGAAGCGATGGCAGCGGCTTTTGTTGACTTGGGAGACTACCCGGTGAAGAAGCTGAGGCATCGGTTATCACCGTTGGTTAGGAATCGGAGGGTCGGTAGAATTTTCGCTGACGTGGATGCTCCCAGAGCTCACGGAGGCGTGGGGGAATAATACATAGAAATTGGATGCGCGTAGAATCGAATTCGAATAGCACATTTTTTCTACATTGTAAATCGAATACGGATACAGATATGAATTTGGATATTTTCGAATACGAATACAAAACAAATACCTCGGGTTCGAATTCTAATTCAGATATTGACATGATATATGAGCTAACTTACTGTACTAGCGCTCCACTATGATCTCTCCCTCTACTACCAGGTAAAGACTATTGACTAATGACTATGACTAATGAGCCGTAAGTTTTGTTAGGTTTCAATTTCTAATTCAATGTATTTATTGAATATGTTAGATGTTGCCTTCGATGCAGTTGTTGGGTGCTCAGAAAAGAAACAAATGAAAATGAGAAGTGCAGTTGATTGAATCGCAGAGGGGTGCTCTACATAGATTTTTTCCAGTTATGAGTAATGATGAAGTTATTTGAGTTTGGTTCTTATTTGAGGTAATCATAATTCATATCATCGTTATAACAGTTTCATGTTTCAATCATTTTAGTTTGTAACACTGACATTATTCTTCATAAATTAAATATATTGGTAGAATTTCTATCTTCCTCTTAATTACCATCTCAAAAGAAAAATAGTTGGTCTAAAGAGCCCATAATATCTGGCTCGCCCTGGGGCCCTTGAAAACTATGAGCCGACCTGATAGTTGTATTATTTATTTATTTATTGTGAACTTATTATTCTTCTTAATATTTATTTTCTTTGTTATAGACTAAGTGTATGAGTGCTATCAAAATACTAGTGCTTGGTGTTTCTTTTTTCTATTCTCTTCCTTTCTTGACATTGTATTTCATTTGGTTTTCCAATTATTTTTATTGGTCCTTTTATCCTTTTGTTCTTTTATTTCTCAGCGCATTCTTATTTTCATCCCGTTGTTATTTATCTATCCTTTTATTCCATTTCTTATTAGCAAGCGGATACATTGTCTTTCATGTAAAATTATTTATCTGCGTTTAACTAACTTATTTGAAATATCAATTTTTTTGTTCGTTTGGCAGATCAAATTATTCGGCCATGTTGACTCATCCGTTCGTGATATTTATTTTCTATTATTTATTATATACAAACAAATATTCATGTTGTTTAATGTTTTGTGCGCTGTACATTATTATTTGTTTGGTATGTTTAAGTTTTTGTTCATAAAAATGATGATTTGTTCGTGTTGCTAATTTTTTTGTTCCTAGTATCAAAAATTAATTATTTAGTATTAAAAATATTTCTTTTAAAAAATCAAGAAAATAGGTAAGTGTGGTTGTCAGACCGGGGCAGCGGGACTGCTTATAGACATAGAATGTTCTAGAATAAGAGATAGCTCATGGATGTACCTTACCTCTCTTGTAACTACTCGAATAGGCGTAAAACTAGCTGCAGTACAAGAAAACTACCCGACCATGTTGTAATAGGACTCCAACTGTACTGGGCTAGGACATTCCATGTAACCTCTGTTCGCCTAAACGGCCGTTTAGTCCATTTAAACAGTGTTTAAACAGTAAACAGAGGTCATCCGTGTTGTTAGGCCCTAAACGGTGAATTAAACGGTTGGACCGTTTAAACCCGTTGAAACCGTTAAAATCCGTCTGAATCGTCTAAACAGAGTCGAGATAATCATGATTAAAGGAGCTAAATGATCATTTAATTCATAATTTAGTCAATAGGGGGATTACAACTACCACAATCAATACCGAACCAAGTAGCAATTGCGGGATTTAGATTTCTTCCCAAAAGATTATTTGGCGGAATAATTACTTTTTACATGTGCAAATATGTAGACTTTCTAGCATATTTGACATTTACGTACATAAATATGCATATTTTAATGTTATTATGCCAAACCAGTTAGGCCGTTTAACTCCGTTTAAACACCGTTTAAACAGCCTAAACACTAAACAAAGAGTGACCGATTGTTTACCGTTTAATGTTTAAGAAAACATTGCATGTAACCCTGTCCCCCCGGATATATAAGGGCGGGCAGAGACCCCCTCAAAAAACATCAACACCTAAGGCAATACAAGCAACCACACAGGACGTAGGGTATTATGCATCTCGCGGTCCGAACCTGTCTAAATTCTTGTATTCCTTGCACCATCGCGTTTCAGAGCTAGTCGATCCCTACCTACAATTCTATTGCTAAGGGTATCCCTGAGCAGGCTTGGCGGTAAACACCGACAGCTGGTGCGCCAAGTAGGGGGTTCGGCGAGTTCATCGGCGAATTCGATGGCCACCTTCGCTTTCAGCACCATGATGCTTCCTCAAGGCGCCACCTTCGCTTTCGGCTCATGGGTCTTCATCGCCAATGGTTCTGGCAGCTTTGACAGCCACTTAACCAACTCCACAAAGCCGGAAGGAATCTCGTCAAAAAGCTACGACGACCTCTCCAGATCAGATGATCACGGTGACATGCTGCTTCCCGACCTCGTCAAGGCGATTGAGCATAAACTCGAAGACAACTCGGGTCCCACTCGGACTTAGATTGATCTCAACCCGAAATCTACTCGCATTGAGACTCTCTTTGCTCGACCCATCATTGGGTTACGCAACGCATCATCTACTTACCAGCAGATGATCAAATCCACCTATGAAGATAGCTTGGGTCAAACACTAGGCGTCGAGAACTCTTCAGTCACCGCTAGCCGGGGGGCACCCGTTTTTGACGTATACTCAGATCCAGATGAGTCATCCCATGACAGCCTGGATTTTATCACCTATGCGTTGGCAAAGTTTCAACTCAAGTCCTGCCAGGATTGTTCACTAGCAGAACTACTTGACAACCTTTGAGAAGTTGCCAGCATCGATGATATCTCATTCCAACACGGTACCCCCCTTACACCCGCTCCGGATCCAGGTGAACCGAACTAGCCCATTACGGATCAGACCTTGAAAGCTATACTTCAGAACGTCTAGTCTCCGTGATCAACCAACAAGATGGGGGTGCTCCCAGCCAGCACGACCCCAATGAAACTGCGGATCAGATTTCAGATGACGATCTGTCCCAAGACACCCCGCAAGATGAAGACGAAGCTACTCGAACAGCCCGCAGAGCAAGAAATCAACGCAGGGGTGAGCGCAGGGCCCGAGCTGCCGAGCGCGCTCGCATTCACTCGCGTGACCTTAATCAGGAATTCAACAACGTTGCCGACCCGGTCTTCACCACCCCCATCGCCGCGGTGACAGAAGCTACCTTGCGCCTCATGTAGATGCCACAAAACCCACAAATGGAGCGCATCATAGAGCTTAGTCGCCACGCTATGGAACAACTCAAGAGGCAAAACCCCTTGTCCTCACTTCATGGCACCCGATCCAGGGCTACTGTATCAGTAATACCTCAAGCAAGCCGTACCCCGGGTGGCCATCATCGTCAACTACAACAGCAAAACCAAAGAAACCAAGAGGAGCAAGAAGTCATGAGTAGTCATCGCCCCAGGGGTGGACAACCACCAGCAATCCAAGCTCCAAGGCCTCAACCGAACCACAACAACAACAACTGCGGCCGCAACCTTGAAGAAGTAGTCGATTCTAGGATGGATGCACGGGACATCATCAACGCAAGACGCCAAGTGCATGTTGCAGACAATACCGATCGCTTCTCAGCCCTGAGCAGAACCTACGACAATGCCGAGTACCCAAAGGACTTCAAACCCACGAACATCCAGAAGTACGACGGTAAGCAAGATCCTGTTCAATGGTTATATTTATATTCGACTGCTATCAATGTTGCAGGAGGAGACACCTAAACCAAGGTCCTCTACTTCCCGATGGCCATTGAACCCGCACCTCTCACCTGGTTGGAGAGCTTGACGCCCAACTCCATACACTCATGGGAGGATCTCAAGAAGGTCTTCATCGACAACTTCCAAGGGTCTCTACATCGAGTAGCTACTCGACATCCTCTTGCAATGTGCAAGCAAGAGCAAGGCGAAACCATTAGGTCCTATGTCAAGCGCTTTTTTGACACAAGAGCCACCATCGCCAATGTTGCCGACGACGATGTCATCGACTTCTTCCAGGACGGCATTACTGTCCAATCACTTTATCGTGATTTCGGGCGTAACCACCCCAAAATGGTGGTGGATCTACGCGATATGATGCAGCGCTGGGCAGACGAGGAAGAACAAGAGCGTAACCGCTTCCCGCGCCGTAACAACGATAACAACGGGAAGCGCAACAATGATCGTGGAGGGCCCAGTAACCAGCGGGATCCTGCGCGCAAGCGTAAGCCGAACGACACCATCGGCACTATGGATCGCGCCTCGCGCGGTAGGAAAATAGAAATGCCTATGGATCAGTTTGACAAGATCCTCCACAACAAGAGGTGCCCAATCCACCCCAAGAGCAACCACTCGATGTTCGAGTGCATTATCATACGCAAGTCCTTCCAGTCTCCACTGCCGGACGCACCCAAGAAGAAGCAGAACAATGAGGACGACGATGGCAAGAAAGACCCTGACGGGTTTCAAAAACAACAAAACGGGGTCAACGTCATATTTGGGGGAGATCCAAGTTTCGCCAAGCGTGCCCAGAAGCTACTGCTCAGAGAAATCCTCTTAGTTGAGCCCGCAATTCAGAGACCCTTAAAGTACAGCGAGGTCCCCATCACCTTCTCTAGGGAAGATCAGTGGACCGACTTAACTGAACCAGGAAAGTTTCCACTAGTACTCGACCCTGTTGTCCAAGGATCCAAGCTCACTCGAGTACTTATTGACGGTGAAAGTGGGCTCAACTTAATCTTTGCAAGCACACTGATGAATATGGGCCTTAATTATATTATATGAGTTTGCTCACACCAAGCAAAGCTCCCTCCGATGACGACGAGCCGATGGGCGGAAAGCCCTTCCAGTTTCTCGGGTCCTCCGAGGAGGACAGCGAAGAGGAGGTCAGCGGTGACGACGGCGGCTGGAGCGACTCCAGGTCTGAAGGCGGCAGCAGCGCCTTCAGCAGCGACGACGACGACGACGACGACGGCAGCGACGACAATGGCAGCTGGGATGTGCCAGCCCGAAGCCCCAAGTGTCGTAGGTACTAGGTACCTACGAACAGTAGTAATACCATAAGGGTAGAATCACAAAGCCGAAGGATTGATTCCTTTGTAAAATCGGCTTTCCCTGTAATAAACTTTCCTTTAATGAAATCGAGTTCCGTCAATCTTGTGTGTCTTCATTTACTTTCCCAAAAAGCCGATGGCAACGCATCAGGCTTCCATAATACTTCCAGTCTGAACCAAACTCGATGAACCCTCAAATTCGAGTGCAATTCGAAAACCAAACTCTACAAATCCGAGGAAGAACTCTCCAGGCAGCCGGAATTCGAACCAGAATCTCCAACAACCAAACCCTAAGTCCACAGATCTGTGACCATGGCGGATTCTGCAGTTCAGACAACAAGCTCTAACGATGTAGCAATCCATGGCCTGAAGGTAATATTCGGCCTAATCTTTTAGTTTTCTTCAGCTCACTAAGCTTCTGAAACTGAAACTCTGAAACATGACACCAAACGCATATTTCTGAACTTCTGAACTTCAGGTGTCAGACATCCTTCTGTCGCATCCCTCCAATCCAAAATCTTTCCGTCTTGGTCCACAAACCCATGAAACCCCCACAGATTTGATCTCTTGTGAAGCAAATAGGATTCCTTTTGTGAGCCAAAACATCGATTTGAACCTCTGGGCCGACTGCTTAAGAGCCTGGCCTAATCCACCTGAATGCTGGATAACATGGTATAACTGAGTAGCAAAAACCCACATGCCCTTGTGGCAAGATTTGAGCATAGCCGATGCACTTAGCCTATCACTGTCACCCCTTGACAAAGATGAAAATCTTTTGAAAACCATCGGCTATTTCTGGTCTGATGCTCTGAATTGTTTCCTTTTTGGTCACGGACCCATGACCCCTACTCTGCTAGATGTTGTCATGATCACCGGACTAGACATTAGCTCTCCTAATCCTGCTGCTCACAAAATGGCAGAAGTCCCCTTTAAACTTTCTTCCAAAGTCAACTGCACAAACTGGGGTACTTACATGAGTCAGCACATGAAAACAAAAGGTCCAGTGACTGAGAAGGAACACACAACATTCTTAAATCTTTGGCTAGAGCACTTCATCTTCTGTGGCCCTTCTTTAGCTCCAACTAAGAACTATCTCCCCTTGGCCTATCACCTGGCCCATGGTAATCACACTGGCCTAGGCAAACTTTTTCTTGGAGAAACATATAGATATCTCCACTTAATGACATCCAATCTGCTCAACCACAAAAAACTGAGAACTGGAGGCCCTTGGTGGTTCATTCAGTTATGGGCACAGCTGTACTTCCAGCATCATATTCCCAACTTCCAAGGCCTGACCAAGAACTCTTTCCCTGATGAGAGTGGCAAACCAATTAGATGCACAAGCTATGGCCAAGCTTTATTCAGTCTCCCCGGCAGTAAACTGAACTCAATAGATGCAGCAAACTGGTTCAGAATCTTCTACAAAGGACTAGATAATCCCCTCTACTTCCCATTTACTGAATCTGAATCCTTCGAAAACCCAACTGCCTTTAGATTAGATAACTTTGCCGATGACGACAGCACTCGGCATCTGTATTCTTTGATGATTCGACCTAGCTTCCTTCCTGTTGGCATCAGCACCTCTAATAGAATTATCAAGCCAGGCTATGAAT
Source organism: Panicum virgatum (assembly GCF_016808335.1). Taxonomy (NCBI): domain Eukaryota; kingdom Viridiplantae; phylum Streptophyta; class Magnoliopsida; order Poales; family Poaceae; genus Panicum; species Panicum virgatum. Next base: position 11,172,602 of record NC_053148.1, read on the forward strand.
CTTACCAGCCAGTCGTAGCAGCTCGGCAACTTGGTCTAGGACAGGTCCCTCCCCACTTCCATATTCACCACTTGGTGGAGAGCAGAGCCGATCTGACCGATGGTCTCACCAGTTCAAGATGCTACAACATGTTTGATGACCTCCACATCCCAATACCAGCCGATCTGTTCTTTATCTCTTCATCAATCGGCTTTGATACTTGGTGGAACATGTGGAGAACTCATGTCTTCAGAAAAGCTCTAGGTCCTCGACTACAGCAAATCGATCCTGAATATGTAATCCTCGAGGAAGAGGTACTGAATTTGTGCATTTAATTCTATTTGTGCATTTAATTCTTCCTAAGTCCCCTATTCTTTTCTCTTGGCTAATCCTGCTCATCCTGTTAGCAGCAACAAGATGGCCCAGAACCCATGACCAGTACTGGGGAACCATTTCACCTTCTTCCAACTGCTCCTGATGTACTTTTCTGCAAAGGATCACCACCAATGAAGAAAGTGATAATGACTGTCCAGCCAGACTTATTTCAGTCGGCTTTCAAACGAAGACAAACTTCTGCAGTAGTTGCCCCCCGAGTCTTGACCAAGAAAAGGAAGATGATCACCAGGCGAGTGATCAAGAAACCAGTACCAACTTCTCCGAGCCCATCAGAGTCCAACACCAACCAGGTAACTCATCATTCAAGAACTTCTTCTTTATTTCAGACATATATACTCTGATTGACTGTAATTCTATTTTCAGGATGCAGCTGAAGAAACCTCCAATGCAGAAGGCCTGAATCAACATGAGACGGCTGCAACTCCTGATGCACTGATGGATATAAACGAAGAACAAGCTGATACAGTCGATGCTCTTGACGCTAATACCAGCTCTGATAGGACGATTGCTCCTGAACCGACCAACACTTCTTCTCCAGAACAGGTGACATTACAAAACCAATTCTGAACCAGCCGATAACTTCATAAATGCACCTTGTTCTAACTCCAAAGATGTCCATAGAGCTTTGACATTTCAGGTTTGCTTTCCTTCGACCCGGCATCAATGGGTCTGATTGTCCCTGGAGCAGAAACATTATCTCTGCAGCAATCGGCTAACTTGACACATCAGTTTCAACTCATCAAGGATCTTCTATCCGCTCCAATCACCGCTCTGGTTGATGATTCCATCAAAATAAAGAACATCTTCGAGCAAATAGAATCCCAACTTCCAGAGCCATTGCAAATCAAGCTCTGGTCGGCCAGCAACCTCCCATTCTTTCGGATAGAAGTCAGTAAAGCACAACAAAGGATGGAAGCACGTCGCTCTCAAACTTCTCTGAAAGCTGACATTACCCAAAAGTGCAAGGCCCTCAACCAGAAGAAGGCAACTCTAGATATCAAAGCTGACGTGTCTGCCAACGTGAACCAACTCAACCTCCTGAAGAAAGAACTGGCGGAACTCGAAGAAAAGGTCCGCACCACCAAAGAACTCATCCAGGCCGAAGAAACCTCCATCGCAAACTCCAAGCAAGAAACCCAGGAAATAGCCAAGCAGATACAAGCAGAGTTTGCAGACATCAGCACCTTGAGTCGGCAGATAGTCACAGGCGATGACAAGGATGACGAAGCGATTGTAGCACGAGCAGACGCCGTCCGTACTGAAGCTGTGGCGGAACCGCCCAAAACTACTGGGCCCGGGTGCACTGATCTTCGTTGCTAAGCAACTCTGACCCAATCTGGCACTCACCGGCAGTTCCTCGAGTGAAGCCTCGATAAAAGCCACGCTATTCCAGGATCAGCAGACAACACTCACACGAAGGTGAGCCCAGAGATTACAACACAAACCATTTCATACATCTCAGAGTGATTGCAGCGGAAAGAAAATTTATTACAAACCATGTTCAGACTAGCGAAGTACTACGGAGTTCCAACTCCTCAATTATTCAAGTCTCAAAGTTCAGTGGAAGCATTAAAAGATAACTAACGAAATAACGTGACGCATCGGTAAAGCCCGTACGAATGCGTCACTCAGCGGGAGGGTGATTAGCACCAGCTGAAGGGCCATCCCACTCAACCGACCAACCCGGAGGCAGAGTGCAAGGCCAAGTAAGACTCGCAAACAGATCTTCAAAGTTAGTACCTGAAAAACAGTGCCACAAGCAAGGCTGAGTATACTAATACTCAGCAAGACTGACCCGTCTCCGGATATAACATAGTCCGATAACTAGACATGCAAGGCTTTTTTGGTTGGTGGGGTTTGTTTGCCAAAAATGCCGCTAAGTGTTGATCCTTACCTTCAGGTTTTACTTAGCCAGATTCTAGTAGAGTTAACCATTCTAAATTTGCAACTAACTCTACTCAAACATGGTAGAGCAACCATTTAATCAACCAGCAGTATTTTCATCATCGTATTCCACTTGTTACTCTATGTGACCGAAATCATTAAGCAATCTCATGCCGTGAGAGGCGGACGATTCTGAATCGAATTTCAACCTGGCCAGGGGAACCTAGACCACACGCATGGGGATCGACTTCGCTCCCGCCCACGCTACTTTTCCCCTTTCTTTCCAGTCCGTGGATCCGGAACACCCTCCCCGACTACAGAGTCCGACCACTCTGCACCCGTACGTCGCGACATAAAAATAAACCCTACTTCTACCAGGAGGGTGCGAGATCGTTCCACTCGCCGGTCCAATCAGGTACTTAAGCTTACCGATTACCATATTTCTCGGTATGTGGCTAGTACTTTCAAACGCTTAGCGAAATGAGCCACACACCGCGACCTTAGCCATTTTTGACTACACCAGCGGGGTATCACAACTACACAACCCCGCCCGTTGTCCTTACATTTCAACAGGAATTAAAGTCAGTACAAATCCTATTTGCTCGCGAGAGGCAGGGAACCACTCGACTTCTACCGAACCTATTTAGCATGGCAACTAGTCGATAAAAAGATCCGGTATCAAACATAGGTTCCTATGGATCATGCATCTAGGGTTTTCGATCAACGCCTAGAGAACTTAAATGCAGAAAACCAACTGTTACCATACATTAATAAATAGATAGCAGAATGGTAATTCGGAAAAATAGTGGGATTATGCTCCGGGGCTTGCCTTCTTGGGCACTGTCAGGCAGAAAAGCTTCTGGGGCTTGGCCCAGGTCTTGGGACAAGTTAGTACAGTTCAGATTAACCTCCTGCTCCGCACGAGAGTCCGCGGGCACCAGTTCGTAGTCTCCGTCCGCGAGGTTAACCGTTTCTATATGCAATGCAAGATTTTGAGTTATTCAGGAATATAATTTCTTTCCTTCACGATAAAGTTGTAGTCCATGAAAGTTAATTTAGTGATGATTTCACATTTCATTGCATGGGCAACCGTTTATAGAGCAGCAAACATAAATACGGTTATTCATGAATGAGTGGGGTTTTGGGTTTTCATTTTTTTTTATTTCAACACATAGCATGCTTTCATTATTCCTTAACAACACCACTACTAAAGAGCTAGTGATGAAACACTAAAGTAACTCAGATTCAAACTTGAACATTAGGGTATAAATTTCAGCATCTACCATAGAGCAAGAACTATAACTATTCATGCAAATGGATTACTCTAGTTACTTCATCTTTTTGTACAGAATGTTCAACATGGATTCTGGGGCTACAAATTTTATGCAAGCAACTTCAAAGCATAAACTCAGTACTGAAATTTTTCCAGATTTTATACACTTATATAGCAGAGGTGATAAAAAGATTAAAAACAGCAAGCCATTAACAAAGATTAAATCTACAGAAAGTTTTACTAAAGATTTGCTTCTCAAATTTTTACCAGAGACTAGTCCTGAGTTAAACATACTCCAGAAAATTTTTCAAGATTTAACTCACTATGATAAATTAGTTATTCAGTTAATTTAACATGAGTTTGCATGAATTTCTCAAGATGCATCCGACCAGTATTGCATCTGAACTTTTTACCACAGGTAGAACATACTCTAAACAAGATCATGCCCAAAAATAATGACCAGAAACATTGCAGATTACTCAGAACAAAAATAGTAAATCTAGCCCTAAGATGTTAAGCATGATTATTCACCAAGGCAAAACTCTGTAACTGCAGCTCAAAATTTTTAGAAAGGAACATAGAGCTAAAAAGAGACTCCAGAAATAAACATGGATTTTTCTGAGCATAAGAACTATATATGAGGAATTAAGTTGATTAAACAAGCATAAATCATGGTATATAGCAAATGAACTCCAATAAATTTGAATTTTTGAGATTTGCAGGGATTCAGTGGCACAAGGCTGTAGTAAACTTTTCAGAGCAAGTTCATGCACATATTTTCCAGAATTAAATCGAGATTGCTAACAACAGATTAGAGAATCTTGATTGTTCTAACCCGATAACTGTTTTGGTTTGGTGTCATCTTTTTACTGTGATCTTAGCATCCCATTAGTTATAACATATCCAAAAATCAAAGTCATTTGCTGAGCAAAACTTCATGAACATGCATAAGGTGGTTTTCTTAATCTTTTTCCTAGATTAAATTCGGTTGAGTTTCTGCAAATGTGAATGTTACAAAATTTGTAGATTTTGTTACAAGGATTCCAGATCAGTTGAGTTTGCATTTTTCTGATTTTCTGTGATTTGTTTCGCATTTTAGAAGTTCACTGGTATACACTGTAAAACTTGCAGAGACACCCTTGAACGAAAAAAAGAAATTACAACCGGGTCCTTCGCCGGCCTTCTCCGCCGTGGCATCTTGCCGGTGGTGTTCTGCGGTGCAGGGCTTACCAGGGCTGCCACGGGGAGGCGCGTGGGGGAGAAAGGATCGAGGAACACCTACCCTGGTCGACGTTCGAGCGTTTGGAGCACAGGTTCAAGCTCGTCGGCGTTGATGGCGGGTCGGTTGTTCGGTTCGCCGGCGCTGGAGGCGAAGGAAGGCTCGGGGTAGGGGAACAAGGTGCGCACGAGCACCGCGTGAGCTCGTGGATGCTTCTGGGGTAGCTGTCGGGCTCGGTCTTCCCCGGAGTTGGCCGGTCCGCGGTGAGCCTGAGCTCGCCGGCGGCGGCGCAAAAGGGGAACGGCTTCGGGAGGGGGTTTGGGTTCGATTCCGCGCGCGTGGAGCTTATCTGGGAGGTGGCGAAGCTGCTGCGGTGGTCGGAGGGGGCAATGTGGGGCTGGGCTAGCCGGCCCGCGCGAGCTGGATCTCGGCGGCCATGGCGGAGCGGCGGGAGGAGGAAGAAGAGGAAGAAGGGGCGCGACCGTGGGTTCCTGGGAGTCTTTATAGGCCAAAGAGCTCCTGGGTGAGCAATGTAGTGACTGGGGGCGGTCGATTTGGCCCTGGGCGACTCGACGGCGAGCGGGCGGAGGAGGCAGCGGCGCTGCGCCGGCCGGGGTGTCGTGGCGGCTCGGGAGCGGCCTGGGACGCGTGTGCGCGCGAGGAGGTGCCAAGGGGCGGGCCAGGTGGCGTGGAGAGGTTTCCCCGGGTCCATTTGGCCGCGGGCGCGCGGTGGACGAAGTCCACCGGCGGCGTACGGCAGGCGGCGGCTGAAACAGAGCAAGCCGGGAGAGAGAGATGGAGGTAGGGGCTCTTTTGCGATTTCTGAAAATTTCAGGGACCTCTCGGTAAACAAAAATTATCTCCTATTAGGAGGGCTCAATTGGGAAAGTGTTGAATACCATTTTTGCATAACTTTTCAAGATCTACAACTTTTGTGTTATGCAAATTTTCGTTTGAAACTCACATTTTGAACTATTGGTACATTTACATATTTGCACAAAAGGACTTTAGTTTTAATCAGTTTTTGACTTGATTTTGGCTGAAGTTCAATTGAGCACATGTCAATTGAAATACCTCTCATGAGCCAACAAAAATTTTGTGCACATTTTTGAATTAAAATTTGAGTAGTTTTTCACTCCTTTCTCTTTTTCCTTTAATTTCTTTTGTATGATTTGTAGTTTATTTGGTCCTTTCTCTTTGAATTAGTTTCCCAAATTTTTCTTTTAACTTTCACTAAGGTGTATTGATTGGATTTAAAAGTATTGACACCTGAGGTGTCACATCCTACCCCCCTTAAAAAGAATCTCGTCCCGAGATTGGATGATTGAATTGAGGCGGGGAAAATGATATACCTGAGGTGGAGCTAATGAAACCCGGATAATGTCGATTAAGATACTCCTCCGTCTCCCAGGTGGCTTCTTCTTCAGTGTGATGAGACCACTGAATTTTATACATTTTTACCACCTTTCGACGAGTACCTCTCTCTTTTTGATCCAGAATTCTGAGTGGATATTCGGTATATGAGAGATCGGGCCCCACTAAAATTTCCTGTTGATCAATGATTTCCGTAGGAACTCGAACACATTTCTTGAGTTGGGATATGTGGAAAACATTATGGATGGCGGCAAGTCGTGAAGGAAGTCGCAAACGATAAGCCACGGGTCCACATTCTTCAATGATTTCATATGGCCCGACATAGCGAGGTGCGAGCTTACCCCTAACTCCGAAACGTTGAACGCCTCGAGTTGGAGACACTCGTAAATAGACGTGGTTACCAACCATGAACTTCAAAGGATCCCTTCTTTTATCGAAATAACTCTTTTGCCGAGACTGAGCTGCTTGGAGATTAGCTTGTACTATTTTGACTTTCTCCTCAGCCTCGACCACTAATTCGGGTCCAAATATTTGGCGTTCCCCAGTCTGAGACCAACTCAAAGGAGTTCGACACCGTCGACCATACAAGGCCTCGAAGGGTGCCATCTTCATACTGGCCTGATAGCTGTTGTTATAAGAAAACTCAGCCAAGGTTAAACATTTGTCCCAGTTTTTGTCATAATGGATGACACATGCTCGAAGCATATCTTCAAGAATTTGATTAACCCTTTCGGTCTGTCCGTCAGTCTGTGGATGGTAAGCTGAGCTTCGAATTAATTTAGTTCCGAGAGCCTCTTGGAGTTGCTCCCAAAACCTTGCCACAAACTGAGGACCACGATCCGATATAATTGTTTTTGGTATACCGTGTAGGCAGACAATCCGATCCATATAGATCTCAGCATATTTCCTGGCTCGATATTCAGTATGCACTGGAATAAAATGAGCAGTCTTTGTGAGCCTATCAACAATGACCCAAATGGAATCATGGTGCTGAGAAGTATTTGGTAAGCCCACAATGAAATCCATGCTGATATCTTCCCATTTCCAAGATGGAATCGGTAGAGGTTGGAGAGTTCCAGCAACTTTCAAGTGACTAGCTTTCACTCTCTGGCAGGTGTCACATTCTGCGACATATTTGGCAATCTCTCTCTTCATGCGAGTCCACCAAAAATTTTGCCTGAGATCTTGGTACATCTTGGTGCTGCCCGGATGAATAGAGAATTTAGAGAGATGTGCTTCGTCCAGGATTTGTTTCCGCAGGTCAGGATTCTTGGGAACGACTAGGCGATCCTCGAACCACAAAATTCCTTTATGGTCCACTCGGAAACACTTATATTTATTTTCACCTCCTACTACTTGCTGCTTGATGATACCAACACTTTTGTCGTGTAATTGTGTCATGATGACCTGGTCATAGAGTGTCGGTTCCACCGAAATATGATTCAAAGAGCCCTGAGGAATAATTTCTAATTTCAGCCTTTGCATTTCAGCACACAATGTGTCATTATATGACTCCATTGATAGGCAATTGCAGTGAACCTTGCGACTGAGCGCGTCGGCTACCACATTCGCCTTGCCCGGATGATAATGAACCTCCAGATCATAATCTTTAATTAATTCCAGCCATCTTCGTTGCCTCATATTCAGCTCACTTTGAGTGAAAATGTATTTGAGACTCTTATGGTCGGTATAGATATTGCAATGAGTGCCCATAAGATAATGTCTCCAAAGCTTGAGAGCATGAATAACGGCGGCTAGTTCCAGATCATGAGTGGGATAATTTAGCTCGTGTGGCCGAAGAGCTCGGGAAGCATAAGCTATCACCCGATTGTCTTGCATTAGAACACAACCAAGACCAGTGCCTGAAGCATCACAATAAACGTCGTATGGTTTATTGTTGTCAGGTTGAGCCAAGACTGGTGCAGTGGTTAGATGTGCTCTCAATGTATGGAATGCTTCATCACACTTCGTGTTCCATTTAAACTTGACATCTTTCCTTAGTAGTTCTGTCATGGGCTTAGCAATTCTGGAGAAGTCCGGAATAAATCTGCGGTAATACCCCGCCAAGCCGAGAAAACTGCGGATCTGATGAACTGAAGTAGGAGGTTTCCAGTCCATCACTTCTTGCACTTTGCTGGGATCAACTGAAATGCCTTCACTAGATATAGTGTGACCCAGAAATTTGACTGTGTCCAGCCAGAATTCACACTTGGAGAATTTTGCGTACAGCTTATGATCTCTGAGACGTTGAAGAACAATGCGCAGATGTTGCTCATGTTCGGCCTCATCTTTGGAATAGATCAGAATGTCGTCAATAAAGACCACGACAAACTTGTCAAGTTCCGGCATAAATACCGAGTTCATGAGATACATAAAATAAGCCGGAGCATTGGTGAGACCGAAAGACATAACCAAATATTCATAGAGACCATATCGGGTTGAGAAGGCGGTCTTGGGAATATCGCAAGGCCGGATTTTAATTTGATGATAACCCGAACGAAGATCAATCTTGGAGAAAATCTTTGCTCCAGCCAATTGATCAAACAATACATCAATGCGGGGAAGTGGATATTTATTTTTTGATGGTCACCGCATTGAGAGGCCGGTAATCAACACACAACCTCAGACTATCATCTTTCTTCTTTACGAACAATGCTGGACAGCCCCAAGGTGAAGCACTTGGGCGAATAAAACCTTTGTCCAACAGTTCTTGTAGCTGAATTTTTAGTTCAGCCAATTCTTTAGGCGGCATTCGATATGGCCTTTTTGAAATAGGGGCCGTACCAGGTTGAAGTTCAATGATAAATTCGATATCCCGGTCTGGCGGCATACCAGGTAAATCCTCCGGAAAAACATCTATATATTCACGGACTACCGGAATATCTTCGAGACGAATATCTTTCATGGCATAGGCACAAGAGTTGTTGTATTGGTGATGAGGTAAATATAGAACCGAATGACCATGAGTTGGAGAATTTATTTCAACGGCTCGGGAAGAGATATCTAACATTACCCCATGTCTTTTCATCCAATCCATTCCCAGAATAATGTCCATACCTTCTAGTGGCAACAAGATTAAAGTGGTAGGAACAGTTTTACTACCCAAACTAAGTGGCGCATTATGAACGATTTGGTTTGATGCGACTTTACCACCTGGGGTAGATATCATGAATGACCCTTTTGTGTGACAGAAATCTAACCCAACCCTTGCTCCGAATTTAGAACTAATGAAGCTATGGGATGCACCAGAATCGAATAAGATAACAGTGGGGTGTTGGTTTATAGAGAATGTACCCGACATGATTGGTGCTCCCTCAGGAAGGTCAGCAAGGTTGGTGAAGTTAAGTCGGCCCTGCCTGACTTGAATGGTTTGCTTCCTGCCCTTGTGCTGATCATTTCTGCGAGAAGCCTGCCCTTGAGATTGTCCCGCCTGGGGGCACATCTTGGCAAAGTGATCCGGACTCCCGCATCTGAAACAGCGGTTATTATTATCGGGGCGAGCGGCTGGCTGAGCATTCGGCCTAGGGCCGTTCTGCTGCTGCTGAGGTGCAAATCGAGCTTGCTGGGGAAGCCCGAATCGAGTCGGCTGCTGCTGTTGGGGAGGTCGAACAATCCAACGCCCTGGCTGAGGGGCCTTCTGAGAGAGTGCGGGTGGGCTATTTTGCACAATACGATACCTCGGTGCAGAGGCACTCGAGGGTCCAGCAGGTGCCTTGCGCTTCTTTTCAGCGCGGTGTGCAGAAATAAGATCCTCCTGAGATATAGCCATATTCACCAATTCATTGAAGGAGTCCGCACGGACAAGATTTAGCCTTTCTTGTAACTTGGTGCTAAGGCCTCGACGGAAGCGTTCACGCTTCTTAGCGTCGGTATCGGCATGATGTCCAGCATACTGACACAATTGATGGAATACTTGAGCATACTGCACCACGGTACAAGGGCCCTGAGTCAAGGCCAAGAACTCGTTGAGCTTACGGTCAAGAAGTCCAGCTGGAATATGGTGAGCTCGAAAAGCCAATTTGAACTCATCCCAATTCACCACATGATCAGCCGGTAGCATCCCGTGGTAATGATCCCACCACATACGGGCTGATCCGCGAAGTTGCTGCGCGGCGTAGCGAGTCTTGTTCGCCTCGGAACAAGGAGTAGTCAATAGAGAAAACTTGGACTCGATCGTGCGAATCCAAGCGTCAGCGTCCAGAGGCTCATCCGCTTTATTGAATAGCGGAGGCTGAGTGCTGAGGAAATCTTGGTAGCTCGCCTCTTGTGCGTGATGAGCATGATGCCCACCCCGCGGTTGTTGCTGAGCTTGAACCAGCTGCCTCAAAATTTCCGTCTGGGCGGCAAGAACCTCAGCAATACCCACTGGTGGAGGAGGTGGAGGTGGATCGCCATTCCCTCCGGCTCCAAAACCACTAGGGGTGCCTCGAGTTGATCCAACCATCTGAAATGTGAGTACTTTTGCATTAGGCTCATCATTATCATCATTTCAAATGGAATATACATCTCAAAATGACATGGAAATACTGGAAATTGCTTAATCCGGTTGTGCAGCAAAACCAGCGATACAAAAACGCTCATAACTGGAGTTCGGTACATGATATGGACTTGAAATTTTTACAAGAGATAGGAAATTTTATGATCTACAACTTTGGTAGTCATCACAAAGTCAGATTTCCAGAGTAGGTTAGTCGAAAAATTCCATTACTCCTCCTCTGGTTTTTCTGCTTCACAGAAAACAGAGCTTCTGTAATTTACGATTTTCTCCTGCAATACCAATCCGTTTGGGCTGAAATTTTGCGAGCAGGTTCCTGATGAAATTTGGAACAACTTTGGTATTCAACTCAGGAGCTAAATCAGAAAGGAAAAGAGGATACAAATTCGAACTAGCTGTTGCCTTCAGCTTTTTGCAGATCACTGATAATTAACACTAGTAGCATTAGGGGTTCATTACATCCATCGTTCTCTCATTTCTACCTGGTCACTCCTAACATCAGTACTAAGGGGGTTACTCAACTCTAAGTTAGCCTAGTAGCCATGATCCAAAAGTAGGCCACACTAAGAGGAGTCTACAAAAGCTAAGAAACAGCGCCTCGGTCTACATGTTGACCGATGCCTCACTCGCCGCGGGAGTGTGAACCTCAACCGGGGCGGGCTGCGGCGCCTGGTCCTCGGAGTCCATCTCTGAAACGCCCTCTATCTCCTGGGGCTCGTCCTCCTCGTCCACCTGCATCTCGTCGGGAGGTGCGTGAAGGGCATCCTGCGCGTGCTGTATCGCGTGGAGCTGCCCCTGAGCCTCGTCCAACTCAAGCTGCAGGTCGTGAAACTGGTCCTCCAGGAAGTTGATCGTAGCGTCACGATCCGACACAGTGTCCTGAAGCTCGTGAACCTGGCCGTGGAGCTGGGCGATAAGAGTAGCCCTGCTCTCGAGCTCGGTACTAGCCTCCTAAAGCTGCCCATCTCTCAGCTGGACCGCCAGGTGCAAGGCCTGAGCGTGGTCCACCAACTGAGCGACGGCGTAACTCTGGTAAGTGTGAAGTCTGTAAAGGCCGTTCAAGCACATCGCTGTCGTCCGAAGTGCCCCGACCGGGTCAAGGGTAGCGACCACGTCCACGTGTGCCATCCGGTCGAGCCAAAGCGGGTCTGCCGGGTCAGGTGCAGGGAATAACCCGAACGCGGTCAGAACCACCTCCAGAGGGCGCAAAGAGCAAAAGGTGGTCATCGCCCTCATGGCGGTAAGCTCCCAGGTGTCCAACAGATAGTGACCGACCATCTGAGTCACGATCGGCTCCCACCCGTTGAGCGGGTGCTGTGGGATCACCATCGTCACACTGCAGCGACGAACTCCGTCCTCCACAAACTCGTGGCCATCGTAAACCGGTGGCTGGAGGTATCCGGCTGCACTCAAAAGCTCCCAAAGACGGCGGGGAAACCCGTCCCAGTGCAGGCAAGCGGAGTGCACGTGCCCCTGCGCGTCAACGACCAGCAGCTCTTCCATCTGTCCCAACAAAAGACCGATGGATCAGCTGATGGTAACAAGAACTACTAACTCTGGAACAGTGAAAGAAATGGCCAAAACTGTAGAGAACTTACTTCAAAAATTCTCAAAAATTTACACAAGATCCCTCTGATATTAAGGAACAATTCATCTAGTCACCACTAAGATCAATTCGGATTCCATGGGGGTGATATGCTCAGGTATTCAGAGTGATGTCAACCAGGAAAACTGAGTGTCCAGAGAGGGTGTATTTTGACTATAACTCTCAACCTAGACGTCAAAAATTCTTCAAATTTTTATGGTAAGCTCATCACTTAGTTGTCTACAACTTTCATGTTGAACGATTTTTAGTTTGAGCAACTTATAAAGGTCGAAAAATTCCAGTTGTATAGACGGTTCAGAGTTAACAGTTTTACACAGGGTTGATCCAAAAATACAAATACCATGCTAGAAGGCTTCAAAAATTTTCAAATTTTTACAGCAGCTTGATAACCTAGGAAACATCATTTAGTCTTACTACCCCAAGTCGATTTAAGTAACTTATCAGAAGGTTAAAATTCGTGGAAACCAGGTTGCAGACTTTCTGGATACTCCCTAGGATAGTGTTTTAACGGATTTGCTTGCGATTTCCCTAGAGATTTATTTGCTAATCTTTTTGAGAATGAATGCAGAACCTATACGTCCTCACCAAGGAAAAAAAAATTGCCAAGTAACCTTGGTCTTACGCAATGACTTTGGTGGCATACATATTACGTCTCTCACTATATAGCTACTCGATATAGCTAGATAGCCTATAATTCGATTTCGAGTTAGCGTACCTGCAGAAGATTGACAGTATATAAAATGAACCTTTCGCGCCAGCACTCACGAAAGCGTCCCCATACATTACCGATTACTATAGAATCGGCATCCATACCATTACCGCCGTATGGACAACGTTAAGCATACGTTATCGAAACAACGTATTGACTGAGTACCGTCTTTGACGGGGAATTGAATTCCAATTTCGAACTATTACTCCCCATATACTCAACCGAAGTTGGTATATGGGCAGCAGCTCAAGTAGGCCACTGCTTGAGCTTCAGCGTTCGGCTCGCATCACCGACGGGAAGGTCAGACTCCCTCAGCTGACTGAGTAAGCATACCTTCGTGGCGACGATGTAGTTACAGAATTTAAATTGCGGAATTTAAATACTGAAAAGTAATGTGCTGGAAGTTAGCCATACAAAATAAGCCACCTGATTATACCCATAAGATTCCCTAGGGCTTTACGTCCTAGACTTGTCCTTGGAGATCCTAAACTCTTTCAAAACTTTAGTAGCTTTGAAGTCAAGTTTTAATTTGTTGTTTTGAAAACCGAGGCTGTCATCTCTGGTAGGCTGTCTGCGAGCTCTGATGCCAGCTGTGGCGGAACCGCCCAAAACTACTGGGCCCGGGTGCACTGATCTTCGTTGCTAAGCAACTCTGACCCAATCTGGCACTCACCGGCAGTTCCTCGAGTGAAGCCTCGATAAAAGCCACGCTATTCCAGGATCAGCAGACAACACTCACACGAAGGTGAGCCCAGAGATTACAACACAAACCATTTCATACATCTCAGAGTGATTGCAGCGGAAAGAAAATTTATTACAAACCATGTTCAGACTAGCGAAGTACTACGGAGTTCCAACTCCTCAATTATTCAAGTCTCAAAGTTCAGTGGAAGCATTAAAAGATAACTAACGAAATAACGTGACGCATCGGTAAAGCCCGTACGAATGCGTCACTCAGCGGGAGGGTGATTAGCACCAGCTGAAGGGCCATCCCACTCAACCGACCAACCCGGAGGCAGAGTGCAAGGCCAAGTAAGACTCGCAAACAGATCTTCAAAGTTAGTACCTGAAAAACAGTGCCACAAGCAAGGCTGAGTATACTAATACTCAGCAAGACTGACCCGTCTCCGGATATAACATAGTCCGATAACTAGACATGCAAGGCTTTTTGGTTGGTGGGGTTTGTTTGCCAAAAATGCCGCTAAGTGTTGATCCTTACCTTCAGGTTTTACTTAGCCAGATTCTAGTAGAGTTAACCATTCTAAATTTGCAACTAACTCTACTCAAACATGGTAGAGCAACCATTTAATCAACCAGCAGTATTTTCATCATCGTATTCCACTTGTTACTCTATGTGACCGAAATCATTAAGCAATCTCATGCCGTGAGAGGCGGACGATTCTGAATCGAATTTCAACCTGGCCAGGGGAACCTAGACCACACGCATGGGGATCGACTTCGCTCCCGCCCACGCTACTTTTCCCCTTTCTTTCCAGTCCGTGGATCCGGAACACCCTCCCCGACTACAGAGTCCGACCACTCTGCACCCGTACGTCGCGACATAAAAATAAACCCTACTTCTACCAGGAGGGTGCGAGATCGTTCCACTCGCCGGTCCAATCAGGTACTTAAGCTTACCGATTACCATATTTCTCGGTATGTGGCTAGTACTTTCAAACGCTTAGCGAAATGAGCCACACACCGCGACCTTAGCCATTTTTGACTACACCAGCGGGGTATCACAACTACACAACCCCGCCCGTTGTCCTTACATTTCAACAGGAATTAAAGTCAGTACAAATCCTATTTGCTCGCGAGAGGCAGGGAACCACTCGACTTCTACCGAACCTATTTAGCATGGCAACTAGTCGATAAAAAGATCCGGTATCAAACATAGGTTCCTATGGATCATGCATCTAGGGTTTTCGATCAACGCCTAGAGAACTTAAATGCAGAAAACCAACTGTTACCATACATTAATAAATAGATAGCAGAATGGTAATTCGGAAAAATAGTGGGATTATGCTCCGGGGCTTGCCTTCTTGGGCACTGTCAGGCAGAAAAGCTTCTGGGGCTTGGCCCAGGTCTTGGGACAAGTTAGTACAGTTCAGATTAACCTCCTGCTCCGCACGAGAGTCCGCGGGCACCAGTTCGTAGTCTCCGTCCGCGAGGTTAACCGTTTCTATATGCAATGCAAGATTTTGAGTTATTCAGGAATATAATTTCTTTCCTTCACGATAAAGTTGTAGTCCATGAAAGTTAATTTAGTGATGATTTCACATTTCATTGCATGGGCAACCGTTTATAGAGCAGCAAACATAAATACGGTTATTCATGAATGAGTGGGGTTTTGGGTTTTCATTTTTTTTTATTTCAACACATAGCATGCTTTCATTATTCCTTAACAACACCACTACTAAAGAGCTAGTGATGAAACACTAAAGTAACTCAGATTCAAACTTGAACATTAGGGTATAAATTTCAGCATCTACCATAGAGCAAGAACTATAACTATTCATGCAAATGGATTACTCTAGTTACTTCATCTTTTTGTACAGAATGTTCAACATGGATTCTGGGGCTACAAATTTTATGCAAGCAACTTCAAAGCATAAACTCAGTACTGAAATTTTTCCAGATTTTATACACTTATATAGCAGAGGTGATAAAAAGATTAAAAACAGCAAGCCATTAACAAAGATTAAATCTACAGAAAGTTTTACTAAAGATTTGCTTCTCAAATTTTTACCAGAGACTAGTCCTGAGTTAAACATACTCCAGAAAATTTTTCAAGATTTAACTCACTATGATAAATTAGTTATTCAGTTAATTTAACATGAGTTTGCATGAATTTCTCAAGATGCATCCGACCAGTATTGCATCTGAACTTTTTACCACAGGTAGAACATACTCTAAACAAGATCATGCCCAAAAATAATGACCAGAAACATTGCAGATTACTCAGAACAAAAATAGTAAATCTAGCCCTAAGATGTTAAGCATGATTATTCACCAAGGCAAAACTCTGTAACTGCAGCTCAAAATTTTTAGAAAGGAACATAGAGCTAAAAAGAGACTCCAGAAATAAACATGGATTTTTCTGAGCATAAGAACTATATATGAGGAATTAAGTTGATTAAACAAGCATAAATCATGGTATATAGCAAATGAACTCCAATAAATTTGAATTTTTGAGATTTGCAGGGATTCAGTGGCACAAGGCTGTAGTAAACTTTTCAGAGCAAGTTCATGCACATATTTTCCAGAATTAAATCGAGATTGCTAACAACAGATTAGAGAATCTTGATTGTTCTAACCCGATAACTGTTTTGGTTTGGTGTCATCTTTTTACTGTGATCTTAGCATCCCATTAGTTATAACATATCCAAAAATCAAAGTCATTTGCTGAGCAAAACTTCATGAACATGCATAAGGTGGTTTTCTTAATCTTTTTCCTAGATTAAATTCGGTTGAGTTTCTGCAAATGTGAATGTTACAAAATTTGTAGATTTTGTTACAAGGATTCCAGATCAGTTGAGTTTGCATTTTTCTGATTTTTCTGTGATTTGTTTCGCATTTTAGAAGTTCACTGGTATACACTGTAAAACTTGCAGAGACACCCTTGAACGAAAAAAAGAAATTACAACCGGGTCCTTCGCCGGCCTTCTCCGCCGTGGCATCTTGCCGGTGGTGTTCTGCGGTGCAGGGCTTACCAGGGCTGCCACGGGGAGGCGCGTGGGGGAGAAAGGATCGAGGAACACCTACCCTGGTCGACGTTCGAGCGTTTGGAGCACAGGTTCAAGCTCGTCGGCGTTGATGGCGGGTCGGTTGTTCGGTTCGCCGGCGCTGGAGGCGAAGGAAGGCTCGGGGTAGGGGAACAAGGTGCGCACGAGCACCGCGTGAGCTCGTGGATGCTTCTGGGGTAGCTGTCGGGCTCGGTCTTCCCCGGAGTTGGCCGGTCCGCGGTGAGCCTGAGCTCGCCGGCGGCGGCGCAAAAGGGGAACGGCTTCGGGAGGGGGTTTGGGTTCGATTCCGCGCGCGTGGAGCTTATCTGGGAGGTGGCGAAGCTGCTGCGGTGGTCGGAGGGGGCAATGTGGGGCTGGGCTAGCCGGCCCGCGCGAGCTGGATCTCGGCGGCCATGGCGGAGCGGCGGGAGGAGGAAGAAGAGGAAGAAGGGGCGCGACCGTGGGTTCCTGGGAGTCTTTATAGGCCAAAGAGCTCCTGGGTGAGCAATGTAGTGACTGGGGGCGGTCGATTTGGCCCTGGGCGACTCGACGGCGAGCGGGCGGAGGAGGCAGCGGCGCTGCGCCGGCCGGGGTGTCGTGGCGGCTCGGGAGCGGCCTGGGACGCGTGTGCGCGCGAGGAGGTGCCAAGGGGCGGGCCAGGTGGCGTGGAGAGGTTTCCCCGGGTCCATTTGGCCGCGGGCGCGCGGTGGACGAAGTCCACCGGCGGCGTACGGCAGGCGGCGGCTGAAACAGAGCAAGCCGGGAGAGAGAGATGGAGGTAGGGGCTCTTTTGCGATTTCTGAAAATTTCAGGGACCTCTCGGTAAACAAAAATTATCTCCTATTAGGAGGGCTCAATTGGGAAAGTGTTGAATACCATTTTTGCATAACTTTTCAAGATCTACAACTTTTGTGTTATGCAAATTTTCGTTTGAAACTCACATTTTGAACTATTGGTACATTTACATATTTGCACAAAAGGACTTTAGTTTTAATCAGTTTTTGACTTGATTTTGGCTGAAGTTCAATTGAGCACATGTCAATTGAAATACCTCTCATGAGCCAACAAAAATTTTGTGCACATTTTTGAATTAAAATTTGAGTAGTTTTTCACTCCTTTCTCTTTTTCCTTTAATTTCTTTTGTATGATTTGTAGTTTATTTGGTCCTTTCTCTTTGAATTAGTTTCCCAAATTTTTCTTTTAACTTTCACTAAGGTGTATTGATTGGATTTAAAAGTATTGACACCTGAGGTGTCACAGAAGCCATCCATGCCATAGTGGAATTCCTGAACCAGTAGATAGGCTCAAGAGAGAATTAGTACCGCCTGTTAATTTGAGACTTGTAATTGTTCTTTTAAAACATCCTAAGTCGATGGTCACACATCGGCTGTTCGCTTTTCATATTTTTCACTAGCCAACTCAAAGTGTTGGCTTGTCATGATTTTTTTTACTGGCCAACTCAACGTGTTGGCCTTTCATGACTCTTTTTTTTTACTGGCCAACTCAACGTGTTGGCCTGTCGTGATATAGCCAGATGGACGTCATCGGCTTTCATTACTCGCCTTCCCACATGCTCGGGAAATACCTCTTGAGATGCTGACCATTGACAGCAACAGGAAACATGACACCGTCCAATTCCTCGAGCATGTATGCGTTCCCAGGCAAAACCTGATCAACCTTGTACGGCCCATGCCAAGTTGGAGACCATTTACCAAACTTTTTGTCTTTAGTTCCCAATGGCAATACCGCCTCCCAAACCAAATCTCCAACTCGGAAATCCTTAGGCTTGACCTTCTTGTTGTATGCACGGGCAACTTTAGCTTTGTTCTCTTTGATTTTTTCCAGCGACCAAAGCCTTAGCTCTATCAGGTCCTCCACATTATCGTTCATCAAGGCTGCATACTGTTTAGCAGATAGATCATTCTGAAACTCAACACGCCTTGATCCAGCCATAATTTCCCATGGTAGCACAGCATCCTGGCCGTAGACTAGATGGTACGGCGATGTCTTGGTGGACCCATGACATGAAATACGATATACCCACAAAGCTTCTGATAACACCTCATGCCAGCGCCTAGGATATTCATCGATCTTTCTCTTTATGAGCTTGATAAGGCTCTGGTTGGATGCTTCAGCTTGTCCATTAGCTTGGGCATAATACGGAGATGATCTAATCAGCTTAATCCCCATGTCATCGGCAAACTTTCTGAACTCCTCTGATATAAAGACCGATCCTCCATCGGTCGTAATGGTCTGAGGGATCCCAAACCTATGAATGATGTGTTCTTCGACAAAGCTGATCACATCTCTCGATGCTACTGACCTCATGGGCACTGCCTCTACCCACTTTGTGAAATAATCTGTGGCAGCTAAGACCCATTGGTGACCATTGCTAGACGACGGGTTGATCTGTCCAATCATGTCCATGCCCCATCCTCTGAATGGCCAAGGTTTGATGATAGGATTCATCACTGATGCTGGCACTATCTGAATTTTGCCAAACCTCTGACATGCTTGACATCCCTTGTAATATTTAAAACAATCTTCAAGCATAGTGGGCTAGTAATAACCCGATCGCCTAATCAGCCATTTCATCTTATGAGCCGATTGGTGAGTACCGCAGGCTCCTTCATGTACCTCATGCAAGAGCCGATTTGACTCTGAAGGTCCCAGGCATTTAAGTAATAGTCCTTCCAAGGTCCTGTAGAACATATCGTCCCCTATCAGAAGATACTTCATGGCCTTGAATCTTATCCTTCTGGGTGCCCCCCGAGCCGAATCCTTCA
Source organism: Panicum virgatum (assembly GCF_016808335.1). Taxonomy (NCBI): domain Eukaryota; kingdom Viridiplantae; phylum Streptophyta; class Magnoliopsida; order Poales; family Poaceae; genus Panicum; species Panicum virgatum. The sequence goes on from NC_053148.1 coordinate 11,192,048, forward strand.
GGTAATTGAAGATATCGGCTCTCCAGTCTCCGGGTTCTAGAAACTGAACCTCCACATCGACTCCATCGGCTGCTTCCCTGTACCCGGAAGCCATCTGTGCCAAATCATTGGCTTCATTGTTCAGAGTCCTGCGTATCCAGTGGAAATTGATGTATCTAAATTGTGACATCAACTCACGGCACTGCATCCATATTGAGAAAAGAGCCTCGCTCTCACATCTATATTCCTCCGTGAGCTGAGAAATCACCAATTTTGAGTCCCCAAAAATTTCCACCGCCTCTGCTCCAGCTTCAAGGAGTAGTTCCATCCCTTTGCGAACGGCTTCATATTCAACCAAATTATTGGTGCATGAGGCAGTCATTCTGATGGAAAAAGAATATGTCGCCCCACGAGGCGAGACCAACAGAATTCCCACACCGCACCCATCATCACAAGCCGATCCATCAAAGAACATAGCCCAAGCACGAATAAATACTGCAGCAATATCAGTGCTGATCTTGTCCGCAACAAGATCTGCCAGTGCTTGTCCCTTGACTGCTTTTGCAGGCTGGTATCGGATATCAAACTCTGACAATGCAAACATCCATTTTCCAAGTCGGCCTTTCAGGACAGGAGCCGATAGCATGTGCTTTTTGACATCTGATTTGCATATAACAATTGTTTCCGCCGAAAGCAAAATATGACGAAGCTTTGTTCATGTAAAGTATAAGCAAAGGCAATGCTTCTCGATTTCAGGGTACCTGGTCTCGGCGTCTAACATGCATCTGCTGAGGTAGAAAACCACCCTCTCCTGGCCGTCATGCTTCTGAACCAACACTGAAGCAATAGAAGTGTCACCCACGGATAGGTACACATAAAACGGCCTATCTTGCTGAGGAGGAACCAACACTGGAGGCTTTGACAAATATTCTTTGATTTCATCGAAAGCTTGCTGTTGTTCTGCCCCCCAGCGAAACTCATCATCAAATTTGATCTTCACTAGACCCATGAACGGCTCAATGCGCCCAGACAGATTAGAGATAAACCGTCTGACTAAGTTGATTTTACCGATGAGCTTCTGCAATTCTTTCTTCGTAGTAGGTGGCTTCATCGTCTTCACAGCTTCTTGACTCTTTAGGCCGATCTTGATTCCCTGTTCATGCACCAGGAATCCCAGAAATTGACCGGCCGATACACCGAAGGCACACTTCTTTGGGTTCATTTTGAGCCCGAACCTTCGAGTCCGCTCCATAACTTGACGCAGATCTTCTAAATGCTCCGCAGTTGACTTGGTCTTGACCACAACGTCATCAATATAAATCTCTACCAGCTTGCCGATGAGATCATGAAAAATATAATTCATAGCACGTTGGTACGTTGCACCGGCATTTTCCAGTTCGAAGGTCATAACCAAGTACTCAAACAAGCCAACTGCACCTGGTACTCTGAACGCAGTCTTGTTCACGTCCTCTGGGGCCATGAAGATCTGGTTGTAACTGGCGTTGCCATCCATAAAACTCATCATTTTGTGGCCAGCAGCGGCATTGATCGACGTCTCTGCAACAGGCATTGGGTATTCATCCTTCGGAGTTGCTCTGTTGAGATCTCTAAAATCGACGCAGACACGCCATCGGCCATCTTTCTTTTGTACCGGCACCACACTGGAGATCCATTCTGCATACCGGCACGGCATGATGAATCCAGCATCCAGCATCTTCTCCACCTCTTTCTTAACTTCTTCTAGGACTTCGGCCTTCATCTGTCGTGCTGGTTGCTGAAACGGCCGAAACCCCTTCTTGAGCGGGAGCCGATGCTCGACGATGCTTCTATCCAGACCGGGCATTTCAGTGTAGTCCCATGCAAAACAGTCCCGATACTCTTTCAGTAATGCAATCATCTCCTCACCCAAAACTGGATCCAACTTTTTGCTGATAAATGTCGGCCGTGGCTTATCCCAAGAACCGATGTCAACTTCTTCCAAATCGTCAGCTGACGTGAACCCGTATCCTAGTTTGCCGTCGTCTGAGAAACCAGCTGTGAACGCAGGCGAGTCTTCATTGTCTGCAAGATCAGCGGCAAACACAGGGAGATGACAAGAAAAATTATTTGGCCAACCGCATGGGCTGGCCGCCTCTATACTTCCATTATAATTCGAAATCAAATAGTGGATGAGTGGCCAACTGCCAGAGCAGGCCATCGTGTGTACATGATGTAACATTTCCGAACCCAAACAGGATTTTCCTATTTTTTGGGGCCGATCGCCGGGATCGGCCTCTCTATTTCTATTTCATCCCGTGGCATGCCAGGATGCATTTACTCTGTGAGGCCAGTGGATAAGACCAGCCTCAATCCGTTTTTTGTCGCCTCGATCCGATCACAGTCTTCAAGGGCGATCCTTCTGCATCCCAAGCATGCATATCCGCGACGGAGACTTCGCTAGAATCGTCTGCAGGGACCACTTCTACTTCATCGCCGTCCCATTGGACGAGGTACTGATGCATTGTGGAGGGGATACAACAGTTGGCATGAATCCAGTCCCTTCCAAGCAGCACCGTGTATGTACCCTTGCTGTTAACGATGAAGAACGATGTCGGTACAGTCTTGCGGCCCACTGTCAGTTCCATATTAAGAACCCCCATTGATTCTGATGGTTGTCCGTTGAAGTCATTGAGCATCACGTTGGTCTTGATCAGATCAGCAGAAGAACGACCCAGTCGGCGCAGCACAGAGTACGACATCAAGTTGACTGCAGCGCCAGTGTCGACCAACATCCTGTTCACAGGCTTGCCATTGATGAAGCCCTTGAGATATAACCCCTTCAAGTGTTTGTAGCTCTTCTCCTTGGGCTTCTCGAAAATGATTGGCCGTGGGCCGAGATCCAGCTGCGCGACGGCCAATTCCTCCTGTTGGGGTGCTCGAAACTCCAACGGGAGCACGAACACCATGTTCACGTCAGCCGATGGCTTTTCATCGGCTTTTGTCTGCTTGGGGCGCCACTCCATCCTCGGGGGTGCCTCTCTTCCCTCTGCCGTCGCCTAACTTGCTCCGCGAGATCCGGACGCGCTTTCCTCAGCACGTCAAGATACTTTGCTTCTGCGTCTTCGAGGTTGCGCAAGCGCTATATTCTGTGCTTCTGCGACCGATTGAGCCCGTCAGGACACCACCGTGGGCGATGGTACCTGTCTTCTTCCTCTAGCTCTGAATCACCTCCGGATGGGCGCCCCACATGGTCGTCCTGACGTGTTCTGGACCCCAAACGCCGGAACACCGATGTCTTGTCTTGTTGATGCCCTCGAGGCCTGCACTCCAAGCAATCATCTATAGTAGGTAATCGGCTCATGCCGGAATTCCAACAGTACCTGAAGAACGGGCAATGCCAGTGGTCGCGTGTAGCCTGGCGCCTGCCCAGTGTCCTTCCTGAGCGGTGCTCGTACTCGTCTTCCTCCGATTTGTATCGGCGACATAGCTGATACTGGTACTGGTATTTCTCCAGAAGCCGATTAGAAGCTGGAAGCTGATTGCGGATGTGACGTACTTGCTCTTCAGTCACATGCTGCTGTTCCAACTCACGTTCATCTTGCGGCCGTTTGCCAGAAGCGGCCTCTCTCCTCTGCTTGTTATGGCGGCGCACAGGTCCCACCATGTTGATCTGGAATGCTAGATCCTGACCTTCGGATCCGAAGTCTGACAGCTCCACAACGTTAACCGGTGGGAAGGGCTTCGTGTCAACCTTCTTGGTGTGTTGAGCCAGGATCAATCGGCCTTGTTCGATAGCCGATTGGATCTGTCGACGCAGCTCCTTGCATTCACCCGTGGCATGAGTGAATGAGTGGTGCCATTTGCAGTACAGCCTCCCCTGCAGCTCTTGTGGCGTCGGTAGCTTGTGGTTCTCTGGGAGCTTCAGCTGTTTTTCTTTGAGGAGCAGGTCGAATATCTGCTCTGTTTTGGTTACGTCGAAGTCGAAGCCCTTCACAAGCCCCTGCTGCTTGATCCACTTGCATAGGACAGGATTTGCCCCCCGGGTCCACTCTGCCACGGCTACTTCTTGCTCTTCGCTAGAGTCGTCAGATTCCTCAGCTTGTGCCATGTTTACATGGCGCTTGAACTTGTCCTGGTACAGCGTAGGATGGTAATGCTCGTACGCTGTAAGCTTCTGCACCAGGTGAGCCAAAGATGTGAACTCCAACTGGAAAGCCGCATCCTTGATCGGCTTAGCGAGTCCCAGGACAGCCAGATCGACTGCCTCCTTCTCTATGATGCGTGACGAGTAGCATCGGTTCTTGACCTCCCTGAAGCGCTGTATGTACTCTGACACGGTCTCTCCTCGCTTCTGCCTGACTTGGGCGAGGTCGGCAATTCCGGCTTCTGCAGCTTCCGAGTGGTACTGGGTATGGAATTGATCTTCAAGCTGCCTCCAAGTCCGGATCGAATCCGGAGCCAGTGATGCATACCATCCAAAAGCTGGGCCTGTCAGGGATTGGCCAAAGAACCGGACCCTCAGTGGATCCGATACTGAGATCATCCCAATCTGCGTTAAGTATCGGCTCACATGCTCGATGGAGCTGGCTCCTTCTGACCCGTTGAACTTGGTGAACTCAGGAAGCCGATACTAGGGTGGCAGTGGGATCAAGTCATAATCACTTGGATACGGCTTGGAATAGCCGATCGCTTTCCTCTTGGGCAGGATGCCGAACTGGTCTCTGAGTATTGCACTGACCTGCTCCACACTGAGAACTCCTGGGGCCGATGGCTCAGCATTCGGCCCAGTAGCGTACTTTGCCAGCCACGCTTGTTTTTCTGCGTCTGCTCCAGGAGCTCCTGGGTTCACCATCTGCACCGAGCGTGCTGGACTGACGTTGTCAGGGATGTAGGCGCACGTGTAGCCGTGCGGAATCTCCTTAGGTGGCTCGGTGAGGAACTGGCCTTCTCCAGGATCACCGCCGATCTTGTGGACGACGTAGATCGGCGAGCTGTGTGGTCTGGGAGCTGCAAACGAGAATGGCAGTTGCGGCCTAGAATGCAGTGCAGCTTCCTCTGTATGACTCCCCAGGATTGGCCCGGATGGAGAGTACTGGTTCTTGATTATCTCCTGGATGACGCGATGCGCCATGCGCTCGAGTTCGTTCATCAAGCTCTGAGAGTGCCGATGAAGCGCATGGGCCACCATGTAGTTCATCTCCTGACGCAGGGCTCTGGTGCGTTCTTCAGATGGTACAGACAGATCTACATTGTCCAGAGCGCCTTCTGGTGAGAACCCCTCCACTTGATGCCATGGTTGCGAGTCCTCTCAAAAGAGCCGATGAGATCGGCTTCTAGCAGAGCTTTGATCTCATCGTACTTCTTCTTGTGTTCAGGAGGAAGCTCATCATATGTGATGGGCTTGGGAGCGGGTTCTTGATCTTGAGCTCCGATCATCATTGCGGTGGATGTTGTTGCCGAGTGTCCCACTGGGCGTGCCAGAATGTGTTGTCGACCGAAACCCACTGGCGAGCAACGACGGGCAACACGAAGAGCCGGGAGGTTGCTGGTGCGCTGGCAGGCACTGCTCCCTCGTCGACGGCCCGCAATTTCCGTCATGCGCCCGGAGAATGTGTGAAAGCTGGGCGTGCCACCTGACCTATACCCGATCAGGAGGGTGTAGACGTGATCCGAACAGTTTCCTGCATACAAAGACACGTGTAAACGTAAGTCCGAGCCGTGGTCGGCTCCCCGGGACGACTCTTGCATCGGCTTTGAAGAGCCGATCGAGTCTCGGTGTCAGACGGGATCTGATTGTATCCGGATATGATAAATAGAGCAAATCACTATAAAACTGCTTCAATCAAGTCTAATTAATCTTAATCCACGATGGTAACAGCTTCACTACTAGATCGGAACATCCTACACGTGACTAGGCCTAGCGAACGTAACAGACAACTAAACCACAACCTAAAACAGAGGCCTAAGAACTAGCAAGAGCCGATTCCCGGAACAATCCCTGTCAAGGCTAAGATAAAGCATCTACTACGCCACCGGATCATCCAATCCGTTTGCAAGGCCTAACCCAGCAGATATTATGCCAACTCTTAAGATAAGAGCAAACCATAACAGATCGGATCTACTAAACATGAAAGAAGCAGGGTGTTGTCCCTGTGCGACTAGTTCTATGCGATAAGAACTAGCGAGAGATTGAAACGTGACTACACAGAGACAACATGATATTCGCAGATGATAAGCAACAAAGCACAAAAGATCTACTAAAAGCCATGCTACGAACATCATGATAACTAGTACTACTCGCCATCAAAAACGCTTCAGTACGAGTAATACAAAAACGCTTCAGTACGAGTAATACCAAGGTAAAAGCATGGCACTTACTTGGTTGAAACCCTAGGATTAGGGGTGGCGATGCGCCGAGAGTTGTTGTTTGCGAGTCGTGATGACGCTCTCCTTACGAATAACAAAGGATACATATTTATAGTCCGGAGACTTGGGAAACAATCTAAACTAATCTTGTCCCGATTGGAGTCTATCTCTAATCTTGAACTAAATCTAAGGATACACGGCCAATGTGGCCCATATGCTCACGCAGGAGCCGATTTACAAGCCTTCCTCAATCTTCTGCTTTAAGCCCATCTTGCTTTCGGCCCATAAATTAACCCTTGTTAATTTATGACGATAACAATAGTAAAATCAGCTCCACAATAATATCTGGAGGTGCAGATATTCAAAACGCTCATAAACACTCTGCTAGCTTGTATGGCTTCTTTCTCATTCTTGCCATCGGCTACGATGCTCCAAGTTAATTCCGCCGGAGCCGATGCGTGCTAAGCTAGATTGCCAAGACTACAGCTGGATCGGCCACTCTTCCCAGCATCGGCGTATCGTACATCAAGATGGATGTAGTTATCGGCAAGATCCATGAGCATGGTGTCGGAGAGACGGTGAACCGATAGTTGATTTCATCGCTATCGGCCGGCTACCAGTCATATATGTCGCTGATTTCTTCCCCATGTGGAGATTCTGGCTTTAATCTTTCTTGCAACTGAGAGATCACCCTCTGGTCTTCTATACAGTAGCACAAGCAGATGAATACCAACGGAATAATCTCGCGGTCAAGAGAACATGACGACAACCAACATCAGTCTATTTGCTGGAAGTATAGCTGACACAATCGGCTTTGAAAATCATAGCCGATGGCACAAAGGAACTCCTGACTTCTTACTGTGGCAAAGAAAGCTACATGCAAGATTAATTGAATAATGATTCTCCTTGTATTTGCTGCATGCGATTTATTTTGCCAAATAAAGGAACCATCGGTGCATCTTTTTCTGCACTTCCTCTCCCATATATTTTCCATCGGCCATTCTTATGTGTGAGAACAATTAACTTGGGCCAGATGGTTTCCTTTTAAAATTACGTAAGCAGCTTTTGTTCACCGGATCCCATGAAAAATAATATTCAAGCAACCGAAGCTCCTGGGCAATACGTCTGGGCAGCGAGCATCTTCTGCCCTGCCTTTGCAATCTTCTGATCAACGGCCACTGATTCCTTAGCCTCTTCATATGTCAATGCTAGAGTTGTCTTTTTCTGGCCGTTGACTTCAACTACGTATCCTAGAATAGGTTGCACGCTAATCTCCATCTTGATAGCTGATTGTGACTTGTCGGCTCTACTAATCTCGAATCCGTACTTCTCAGATTCCTTTCCGATGCATGAGCATAAAATCGAGTCGATCTTAACCTTGTCATTATCATCGGCTGGAATTTCTTCCAATTTAATGTCTTCACGCCCAATAGCCAATTGGACCTGCTGATCCGTTGCCAATTGTGGTTGTGCTACAACACACTGATGATCAATTGGCTGTGGTATATTTATTGGCTGCTGAAGTTGAACGATTGACTGTTGAGGAGGGATCGCCAGCTGTGATTCTCGAGGTGTAAACTGCGACTGAACGTCCTCAACTTGAGCCGATATGACCGGCTGTGCAAATCCTTGCAGTTCTAATACAACAGTCTGATTGGTTAATGAATGATAAGCTGCTTGTTGTTGAACCAATCGCTGCGACTCCCAATTCCTTGGTTGCTGCAGCTGGGCCGATAGTTGAGAAAACTGCTGCCCCCGGGCCAAGACTGCTGAGCTATTGGTCGAGATTGTTGAGCCACCCACTGTTGATGCATAGCTTGTGGCTGATATGCCATCGGTTGTAAAGCTGATACTTATAGCCGATGACTACCCAATTGATGTGAGTGGTACCCACAAGAACTCATCGGCCAAGAGGCCTGAGGATTATAATGTGTTTGATAATTCCTCGGTTGCGATTGGTATGATGGCTGATAAGTCATCGGCTGCGAAGACGGTGCATAATATTGATAATCGCCTGTCTGAGCCGATGTTTGATGCTGATAAACCATCGGCTTTGATGTGTGATAATCAAACTGATGAACAATTTTATCAGCATCCACATGTTTCACTGTATTGTTCGCCGTGCTCGCCAGGCTGTTAGTCCAGTTGATCATTGCTTGTTTCATAGCTTGCTCGAACATCTCCGTTGGAAAATTCATGATGATATCGTCGGGTCCCACCAGGCGTGCCAAAAGATGTGTTGACGCAAAAATCAACACATTGGAATCCGAGGGCAAGTGTTCGCCAAGCACGGAAAGTCAACCAAGCGTGCCAGTCAATTTGACCTGTAATTGACAAGGGATAAACAAAGTAAAATCCGAGAGCGTATCGGCTGGAATTCCCAATGTCTCTCAGGTGGCGTATCGGCAAGGCTCTGCCGATACAGAAAACGATAACAGATCGGGTAAGATAAATGTGTATTAAAAGCGATCTAAAGGAGATCGGCAAGAGGCTGCCGATATTGGTATGCAACAGATGGCTTTGATCTAAACCGACACGTGCTAGATAACAATACACAAACCCATGAATATATGGATCTGAACAAAGCTGAGCTTACAACCAATCTAACCGGCTTTGCAAGATTTAACGTGAAAACAAGAGAACTAACAGCCGATTAAATAGATCGTGAAGCCGGGTAATTTGTGAATTAATCTAGACGAGATGACAGTGATACGCCTGGAAGTCAAAGCCTAAATATAATTCGATAACTTTTGAATAGATCTGAACGAAGCCACAGTGATGCGCCCGGTAGCTAAAGCTCAGATTTACTCGGTAAACAAAAACTTACCAGCAGATCAAGTCGCTCGAATGTGAGGCGTCCTTGATCAACTTGAAAGAACCCGTCGTAAAAGAAAAGAAAAGGCGAGGTCGCCGAAAGAGTAAATTGCAGGTAAAAAATAGAGTTGTTTGATTGATCGTGTGATAAACCTTTCACAATAGATGGAGGTACATATTTATAGCCTAGACAACCTAACCAGCTACGGCACACCAAACTTGCTAACTAAGAAATATCTAAACAAATTAATATTGAGATACACGGACTCTATCTTCCCTTCCCGTAGAATCCTTGTCAAATGAAGCTTCTGTCTTGCATTTGTTTCGGCCAAGGCAATTAGATTAGGAAATATTTTATTCTCAACAGGCGGAACACTATCCCGTGGTCATCAATTACTTTATTCACCCCGCATGCACATGCTGGCCTCTTTTATTGACGTCATTCTTCCTTTTCTTTATTCTTCTTGCCGTTACATGCATGTCCCTTCTTTATTCTGATTATTTCTTCTTCATAGGCAACACGCCACGCATGCATGCTCCTTAATTAATCAACTCGGCCACCATACTTTTAGTTGCCTTTCAAGCAGTAAACAATCTTTATGTTGCACGCAACACCTGCACGCGTTCATGCGGCTCTACGGGCTATGTCTGTCCATCTTGGTCACCATATGTATGCACGCCCAGCCCTTCTCATTGCCTGCAACCTTTTGCGGATATACGTCACTAGCCTGTAATCTTCGTAATTCAAATTACATCAGATTTGTCAAAATCCGGTGTCAACATCATCAAAGAGGTCTACCATCCTGAGTGGCTGGCCAACCCTGGACTCGTCCAGAAGAAGAAAAACAACGAGTGGAGGATGTGCGTCGACTATACTGATCTGAACAAGCATTGCCCAAAGGATCCTTTCAGCTACCTCGCATTGATCAAGTAATCGACTCAACAGCAGGATGTGTCCTACTATCCTTCCTCGACTGCTATTCAGGCTATCACCAGATTGCCCTGACAGAAGAAGATTAAATCAAGACGGCATTCATCACCCCATACGGGGCATATGCCTACAAGACCATGTCTTTTGGGTTGAAGAACGCTCATGCCACTTACCAGCGTGCGATACAGCTGTGATTCGCTGATCAGCTACATCGCAATGTTGAAGCTTATGTTGACAACATCATTGTCAATACCAAGAGCCAGGATCAGTTCATTGAAGACCTGCTTCAACAGCCTCCGAAAGTTTCACTAGAAACTCAACACAATCAAATGTGTCTTTGGCGTACCCTCTGGAAAACTACTCGGTTTCATCGTCAGCCACCGAGGAATCGAAGCTAACCCAGAGAAGATCAATGCTATCATGGCCATGGATGCTCCAGCCACCATCAAGAATGTCCAGAAGCTGACAGGCTGTATGGCTGCCTTGAATCGGTTCTTGTCCAGGCTTGGTGAACGGGGGTTACCCTTCTTCAAGCTTCTCAAACGACAAGACAAATTCGAGTGGACTACAGAAGCTGCGGAAGCACTCGATAACCTTAAGTATCATCTCCAGTCACCGCCAATTCTTACAGCTCCACTACCAGGAGAGGAATTACTCCTCTACCTTGCTGCTACTACTCACGTAGTCAGTACATCAATAGTAGTCAAATGCCCGGAGGAAGGCCACGCTTACGGCGTCCAGAGACCAGTTTACTTCATCAGTGAAGTACTCTCTGAATCAAAGGTTAGATACCCGTCAATCCAAAAAATTCTTTACGGAATTCTAATCACCTCCAGAAAGCTTCGACACTACTTCGACGAGTACAAGATCTCAGTTGTCACTGATTTCCCATTGGCAGATATACTCCACAATCGGGATGTCACTGGAAGAATTTCAAAGTGGGCAGTTGAACTGGGGGCCTTGGAAATCAAGTTCAAACCAAGAACAGCAATCAAGTCGCAAGCACTAGTTGATTTCTTAGCTGAATGGCATGAAAATCAAATCCCAACACCTCACAATGTTCTAGAGCATTGAGTAATATACTTTGACGGCTCACTCAAGCTCGACGGAGGCGACGCGGAAGTCTTATTCATCTCTCCAAAAGGAGAACAACTCAAGTATGTGTTCCAGATCCTGTTTAAAGTCTCCAACAATGAAGCAGAATATGAGACACTTCTACACGGGCTTCGCCTAGCAGTTTTTCTTGGCATCAAGCGACTACTGGTTTACAACAATTCTCTACTCGTCGTCCAGAAAGTCAACAAAGAGTGGGACCTCAACAAGGACACAATGGACGCGCATGTAGAAGAAATCAGAAAGTTCGAGAACAAGTTTTCAGGATTGGAAATCCACCACATAGATCGTGACAACAACATGGGAGCTGATGTCCTGTCCAAGCTTGGATCTACTCGAACAGCTGTTCCACCTGGAGTTTTTATCCATGAATTACATCATCCATCAGTCAAGGTTCAAAGTCAACAAACCACTGACGCAGAGGCTCGGCCACAATCAGGGAGGTACTGATGATTGAAGAAGACTAGTGGATCTAATTCGTCGACTTCATCAGGGAATTCAAGCTTCCACCATATGTCGAAGCCAAAAGTGTTGAAGCAGTACGCATCATCAGGCAAAGCAAGGGTTTCGTCCTCGTGTGCGACAACTTGTACAAGTGCTCCGCCTCTGGCATTCTCATGAAGTGTGTTACTTTTGAGGAAGGCAAGGATATCCTCAGGGAAAGACACAAAGGAGTCTGCGGCAATCATGCTGCATCAAGAACACTAGTCGGCAAGGCTTACAGATCAGGTTTCTTCTGGCCAACTGCTGTATCGGACGTAGATGACCTCGTCAGAAGATGTCCTGGATGTCAATTCTTCGGTAAGAAGACTCATGTCCCAGCACACAACTTAATTACAATTCCTCCATCATGGTCGTTCGCCTGCTGGAGTCTGGACATGATCGGGCCCCTCACCGTAGCTCCAGGAGAATTCAACCATGTGCTGGTAGCAGTCGACAAATTTACCAAGTGGATCGAGTACAAGCCCATTGTCAAGATCTCATCAGATAGAGCAGTGGATTTCATCTCCGACATTATACAACGGTTTGGTTTCCCTCACACTATCATTACTGATTTGGGTTCTAACTTTACCTCGTAGTCTTTTTGGGATTTTTGCGAGAATTCTTGCATTGAGGTCAAATACACTTTAGTGGCTCACCCACGAGCAAATAGTCAAGTGGAACGTATCAATGGCTTGGTACTCGATGGCTTGAAAAAGAGACTCTATGACGCCAACTCTAAGAAAGGTGGCAAGTGGATTCAAGAACTACCCCATGTGGTTTGGGGGCTGCGAACACAACCCAGCAAAGCAACTGGACAATCTCCTTTCTTTCTCACTTATGGATCAGAGGCTATGCTGCTGTCGGTGTCCAGACCCGGCGGTCTAGCACCAACTAGTAACGATGCTGCTTGTCCCTAATCCTAGATGGTTGATGCAAGAGGTAACACAGGAACGCAAGGGTTTATCCTGGTTCCGGCCACGGGGCCGTACGTCCAGCAGGGTGTGCGAGTGAACTGTATTATCTTGCACCGGAGTGCTTGTAGTAGGGGAGTACAAACAAGATGAGAGAGGGAGGGAAGTTCCCAAGTCTTTGCTAGAAGCGAGGATGATTGAGGCAAGTGCCAATGTCGTGCTCCGGAGAGCGGGTGTGTGTGTATGCGGATAAAGTGATGAGCGTGCGCGTGGCCATGTGAGCGTGGATGAGAAGGAGCCCACCTCCCCCTTTTATAAACACAAGGGGGGCGGTGTACATGTACGGGGAGATCTCAGAAGTCATCATCTTCTCCCCGAATCATGGGGGCGCAGTGGATGTTCACTATTGAAAGTACACTGTGGAGCACTAGAGAGTATGACGTCGAGTGTGGCAGTCGTCCTGGGCAGCCCCTTGGCCTTGCGGAGATCGCGCTGGTGTCCTGGTGATTCCTGTGTGCGTCGTGGCGATTGCTGTTGAGGGTACCGTCCTCTGTGCCTGAGTTGGTGGAGCGCCGAGGGTCCTGCTGGCGGAGGTTTTGCTCTAGTCAAGGTCCATACCACGTCCGAGGGTTGCGCCCATGTTTGCCGAGGGTTCTGTAGTAGATGGATTACAAGGAGTAGGCAGCACAGCGGCGGGATCAGTGCTAGGCATGTTCGCACAGGGCGTCGCAGGTTCCCACAAGACCGGAGCAGTGCTGAGAATGGTGGTACAGTGGCCGGAGTTGGCGGACGGGACTCCGGTCACACCTGCTGTGCGGAATGGCAGCCTGACACCGCTTGACTCCGCGTCCTGCGGCGGAGTGGTTGGCATTAAATGCCCCTATCAGTTAGGTGGACGAGCAGATGGGTTGCTAGTTCCATCTGCCGAGGGGTGGCCTCGAGCGAGGCGGAGTTTCCCACGTGCCGAGGCCCCGCGGAGGGCTCGGTCGAGGGGGTCTCGAACGAGGCAGAGTTGACTTGCCTTCTGAGGGCAGGTCTCCTACCCTCGAGCGAGGCGGAGATGTAGTGCACTTTCGAGGGCCTTGGCGGGGAGGCCTCGAGCGAGGCGGAGCTTGCTCCGCGAGTTCGAGGGGGCCTCGTTTAGGCCGTACCGCGGAGCTGGGCCGTAGGCTGAGTGAGGATTGGGCCTCCTTGGGACCTGGAGAGGATCTGGGTGTTGTGGAGGAGTTGGAGGAGCTCCAAGGTATCCGGGTGCAGAGCGACGACGGAGTTGTCATCATTGGTGGCTTCGGTGACTTCTTCCTCTCCAGGATCGCCGTCGAGTAGTCCTTCTCCCCCTTCGGATATGGGGAAGATGGCTTGCCCTGTTTCGCCGTGATTGTTGAGTCTGACGAGGTGGTTGGCATTGTGGGCCCGATTGGTTAATTGTGTTTTGCGTCTTTGAGGGCGATTTTGTCCCTTAGTTAGGGTGCCCCTCATTGTGGAACCCGACAACTACCCGCAGATATCATGTGTAAATCCCCAAGAGTAGAAGCCTACCAGGAAGGAGAAGCAGATGAAGCATGACAACTTGAGTTGGATACAGTCGAAGAAGCCAGGATCAATGCTTTGACCTAGTTGGCTAGATATCTCCAAGGAGTCAGACGCTATCATGATCACAATGTCCAACAAAGATCTTTTAATATAGGAGTTCTAGTCCTACGACGAATTCAAGATGAAATAGGATTGCACAAGTTAAATTCCAGATGGGAGGGACCTTTCATTGTGTCTAAAGTTACAAGACTAGGATCATATAGAATTACTAAAGCTGATGACAATGAGGCACCCAACTCTTGGAATATTGAGCACTTGCGCAAGTTTTATCCTTAATTCAGTTGCTTGATGGTGTAAGTCGTTCCCTTTAACAAAGCACTAGTTTCTATCAACTCTCGACTACATTAAAGGCAGATATCAACCTGACAGCATCAAGATCAATTACTGCTTAACGGATTGTTCCAACTAGGGTAATCTTTAAAGATTCATACTGACGGAGGTAGATCTATGTACCTCCCTGCCGAGTGGTGTCCCCGAATCTGGGAGACTACCCTGCTCGGTGACTCGGCTACGACTACTCGGCATGCAGGACTCGGCTGTGCGCAGATGGGATCCCTAGTGGATTAGGATGAGAGGTTCCAGCTAGAAGCCCGGATATCTAGGGATATTAACCAACCTCCTTCCTTGTAAAACAACCCGAGTATATCATTCCTTGTACCCCTACGACTCCTAGTCTATATAAAGGAGGCGTAGGGAAACCCATAGGGAGACTCCTTCTTTTTGGCAGCATTCCACAAACGCTAATACAACCCAGAACACAGGACGTAGGGTATTACGCACATCGCATCCCGAACCTGTCTAAGTCCTTGCGTCTTCGTGTTACCATCGAGCTCTTGGTCCTGAGATCCCCATCCTGAAACTCTTCCGCCGGGTACACCCCTGGTGGACTGGCTGGAATAGCAATCCGACAGTTGGCGCGCCAGGTAGGGGACTCAGGGCTCATACATTGAGTTCAATGGCAGCCAACACCGGCGTCGTCTTCTCCGCCAGCGTCACCGCGCAGATGGAGGTGACAGTCGACTTCTGCTTCGCCTTCGGAAGCTTCCCGGAGGTCACGGTTCCCAGGAACCCCGCTTCCGGCTCTCCTACCGCCGGAGGCAGCGTCTTCGCTGGAGTTAGATCCAATCTAACCCCTCAGGGATCTACCACCTCTCGGATTTCCGAATCTGAGAACTTCGACGTGGCGACTACGACATCCAGGGTGACCCGTCGCCCTGCCGAATCTGCTGACGATCTGATTTTCTAGATAGATCGTGTCAGTAGATCCATCGCTGAGTGCATTCAACTCGGCGAACTCGCGCTTCACCACCGAGACGACCCTAACCGTGTTCTCCGTGAACTCGGCATCGCTTCTACCAGGACCAGATCCGATCTGGCCACTCTGAGATCTGCCACGCCTCGAGTTCCCGAACCCGAGGTGGACTTCACGATGTTTACTCCTTCTAGGACGACCCGTCGTCCTACCAGATCTACTGACGATCTTATCTCCCAGATAGATCGAGTCGGCAGATCCATCGCCGAGTGCGTCAGGCTCGGCGAGGATGCGCTTCGACACCGCAACAACCCGGATCGGGTCCCCTTCGGACTCCACAACGCCGCTATGACATACTCAGGTCAGATCCGAGTTCGACTGTCCGACCCGGCTACCTTAGGTCAGATCCGATCTAACCCGGCTTCGGGAGAGGAACTTGGCTTGCAACACGCCTCGTTCACCCTCCCACCCAACCGCTCTTCGGCGACAGAGCATTGCCAGATCTCCGTCGTCTCCGATGACTCCGACACTCATGAGAACGAGACCGATGAGGAGAAGGCGCAACGACTCCGCCACAACGAGGTCCGCGCCGACATGAGGCGCAACAACGAGGCCATTGATCGGGCCAACCGCGACCTGGAGAACGCCGACTGTCGCAACCCCAGGAACCGGCGCTCACCGATCCAGCCCACAACCTTGATGCCGACTTTGTCCTCGACTACAACGGCCAAGACGTCTTCGCCAAGCCGTCGGCCAACCTCGTCGTGGTGTTCCAGGTGCTCGAGGGCCTCCAGGAGACCCCCAAGATCGTCAAGGATCGCGCCCGTTTGCATGTGGCTGCCACACAAGCCCAGCAGCTGCACAAGGACAACTCAGCCTACCGCGCCTAGTCGAGCCACCACTCGACACGACCCCACGACGACGACGGAGAGGTCAACCAGAATGACCTCCGTCTCTAGCTCAACCAACAAGACCTACGTCAGCGCATCAACAACCATCACCACCAACGCGACGCCACCGAGCGCGAGCGACATCGCCAGTATGACGAGGAACACAGCGTCCCCGATGCCAACCACCAGAACCACGGCCGCCGGGGCGACAACCATCCACGACGACCCCGCCGCGACTACGAACCCAGCAACGACCTCCATGGCTTCTCCGCCTTCCCCAGTCGGTTCCGGGCCATCTAGTGGCCCGCCACCTTCAAGCCTACCGGGATCGAGAAGTACAATTGCGAGTCGAACCGCAAGACGTGGCTGCTCACCTACTCCATCACCGTCCGAGCTGCGTGCGGCGACAACGACATCATGGCTGCCTACTTCCCTGTCATGATGGGTCGTCATGCCCTCAACTGGCTCGAAGCGCTCCCTGCCGGCTCCATTAACAGCTGGCAGGATCTCTGCAATGCCTTCGTCCAGTACTACCAGGCATCCTACTCGGGTCCGAAAACCAGATGTGATCTGGCCAGCGTCAAACAGCAACCGGACGAGTCCCTCCGCAACTACATCAAGAGGTACTTTACTAACCGTAATACCATTACGGAAGCTGATGACAGGGATGTCATCTACCTCTTCAACGAAGGCCTCCATAACATCGAACTATGGAGGAAGATGTTTGAGAGCAACCCCAAGACCGTGGGCGACATGATGTTGGTCGTCAACAAGCACACCGACATGGAAGATGCCGATCGAGCTCACCGCCGGCACAAGACCCAGAACAACTTCTCCGAGCGTGGCCCCGACAACACCGTCGCCATTGCCGAAAGGTCCCAGTTCCGCTCCACCCTCAACCAAGCGGACCTGGACCGGCTCCTGGATGGCAAGTGTCCTTGGCACAAGGACGTAAACCACACCGCCCGGGACTGCCGAACACTCTCCAACGATGTCGTCAAGGACGACGACCCCAAGCGACCCCGCCGCGACAACCACGACAGGCCGGGTGGTTCCAGAACCACCCGGGCCCGCCCACGGAGGCACAACTCGCCCAGGCGAGATGACGACGAGCAGAGGGAAGATTCCCCAGGGAACTTCCAGGAAGAAGACATGGCCATCAACATCATATATGGCGGGCCCAGCAAGCCATCATGCTGGCGCAAGCTCAAGCTGGACGATTGCGAAGTCAACCTGGTGTTCAAACACCCGGTTGAACCCCTGCGGTGGTCAGAGACGCCGATTACCTTCGACCCCTGTGACCACTGGGTCCACCTGCCCAGGCCGGGTGCCTACCTCCTCGTGGTTAGCCCGGTGGTGAGCCAGGTCCGCCTGGCCAAAGTACTCGAAGATGGTGGCAGCGCCATCGACATCATCTTCGCCAGCACGTTGGAGAGCATGGGCTACGACATGACCTCCCTGGTCCTATTCGATCAGGCCTTCTACGGCATCATCCCCGGAGCCGGGTCGACTCCGGTCGGCCGGGCCACTCTGCCGGTCACCTTCGGCACCCGCGACAACTACCGCACTGAGTACGTCAACTTCGAGGTTGCCAAGTTCGAGACCTCCTACCACGCCATCCTGGGAAGACTCTCGCTCGCCAAGTTCATGGCAATCCCCAACCACACATATTTTCTCCTGAAGATGCCAGCTCCAAAGGGGGTCCTCTCGGTCTACGGAGATCTGCATACCTCCTACGCATGTGAGGCCAAGAACATCGAACTCTCTGACACCCTGGAACGATCCAGGAACTCGGTTCTTGTTACCCAGGCAGCAAAGAACCGTCCGGCGGATCAGCAGCAGATCCCCGCCTAGGAGTCGACTTCTGAGTCGCAGCTCGCGCCAGCTGTGGCGACCAAGACCATCGTCCTCCGGGATGATGAACTGCACAAGACCGCCGTGATCGGGGCCAGCCTCGACTCGGCATAGGAAGGCGCGCTCACCTCCTCCCTCCGGGAGAATTGGGACATCTTCGCATGGAAGCCATCTGACATGCCCGGAGTCCCAAGGGAGGAGGCTGAGCACTCCTTAGATCTGGACAAGAAGGCGAAACCCATCAAGCAACGGCTCCGCCACTTCGCACAGGATCGAAAGGAGGCTATTAGGGTAGAAGTAACCCGGCTCCTCGTCGCCGGTTTCATCAGAGAAGTCGCACACCCAGATTGGCTGGCAAACCCAGTCCTTGTAAAAAAGAAAAATGGTGAATGGAGAATGTGTGTTGACTATACCGACCTCAACAAACATTGCCCTAAGGACCCCTTTCCTCTACCATGCATCGATCAGGTCGTCGACTCGACGGCCGGGTGCGTTCTGCTTTCTTTTCTTGACTGTTACTCAGGGTACCACCAGATAGCCCTCAAGGAGTCAGATCAAGAGAAGACATCCTTCATCACCCCCTTCGGGGCCTACTGCTACAACAGCATGACGTTCGGCCTCAAGAATGCCGGCGCCACATACCAGAAGGCCATTCAGAGATGCCTCCAGGGGCAGATCGGGCGCAACGCCGAGGCCTATGTCGATGACATCTTCATCAAGACAAAATGTAATGATGAGTTCATTATGGACCTCTCCGAGACATTTGAAAATCTCAGGAAATTCAAATGGAAGCTCAACCCGACCAAGTGTGTGTTCGGTGTCCCGTCAGGAAAACTACTCGGCTTCATAGTCTGTAGCCGGGGCATCGAAGCTAAACCCACCAAGGTCAACGCCATCAGGTTCATGAAGCCTCCCAGGAGCAAAAAGGACCTGATGAAGCTCACAGGGTGCATGGCTGCCTTGAGTAGGTTCATAAGCCGACTCGGCGACAGAGGCCTACCCTTCTTCAAACTTCTCCGGAAGTCCGACAAGTTC
This sequence comes from Panicum virgatum, assembly GCF_016808335.1. Taxonomy (NCBI): domain Eukaryota; kingdom Viridiplantae; phylum Streptophyta; class Magnoliopsida; order Poales; family Poaceae; genus Panicum; species Panicum virgatum. The sequence goes on from NC_053148.1 coordinate 11,211,248, forward strand.
GAGTGGAACGACGATGCTTCCTAAGCACTCCAGGAGCTCATGGACTTCCTCACCTCACCACCCGTCCTTACAGCACCAGAAGACGGGGAAGTCCTCCTCCTGTACATTGCCGCCACCACAACGTGGTGAGCACCGTCCTGGTCGTCGAATGAGACGAGCTGTGTCACATCTACAAGGTGCAGCGACCCGTCTACTTCATCAGTGAAGTACTCGGCGAGTCCAAGGCACGCTACCCTCAAGTGTAGAAGCTGCTGTACGCCATCCTCATCACGTCAAGAAAGCTTCAGCACTACTTCCAGGCCCACAAGATCAAGGTGTCCTCATCGTATCCACTCGGCAATATCCTGCACAACAAGGACGCCAACGGTCGAGTCGTCAAATGGTCAGTAGAACTCGGCGCATTCTCGATTGAATTCACACCGCGGTCCACCATCAAGTCTCAGGCGTTGGCTACTTTCGTTGCTGAGTGGACCGAGATCCAAGATCCTCCACCCGACACCAGAACCGAGCACTGGATCATGTACTTCAACGGTGCCCTCAACCGCGACGGTGCAGGCGCTGAAATCCTTTTCATCTCCCCGAAAGGTGAACAACTCAAATACGTCCTCCAGTTACTTTTCAAGGCTACCAACAATGCTATTGAGTACGAAGCTCCCATCCACGGTCTCCGGATCGCTGTTACACTCGGCATCAAGTGTCTGCTGGCTTATGGCGATTCCAAAGTTGTCATACAGCAAGTCAACAAGGACTAGGAGTGCACCAAGGAGAAAATAGACGCCTACTGCAGGGAGATCAGGAAGCTCGAAGCCAAGTTTTATGGTTTGGAGTTCCACCACACCCCCAGGGACGACAACGTGGTGGCTGATGTTCTGTCCAAGCTTGGATCCAAGCGGTCCATCGTACCACCCGGCGTGTTCGTTCAAGCACTCAACAGCCCTACGGTCAAGATGGAAGAGGAACCTCCTACAAAGCCCGACTTGGTCCCGGCCATAGGGCAGCAGGTCCTAACCCTCGACACCGACTGGTGCTCCCCAATCATCGACTTCATCAAGAACAACAAAAGCTATCGAAAGGGAAAGGAACATGAGAAGCTTGCCCGTCGTTCAAGAAACTACGTCGTCATAGGAACTGAGTTGTTCAGGCACTCGGCTTCCTCAGGAACCCTATGCAAATGCATCACCCAGGATGAAGGAGTCCGACTCCTTAGCGATATCCATTCGGGTATCTGCGGTAACCACACGGGCGCCTCTACCCTCGAGGGGAAAGCCTTTCGATCAGGCTTCTACTGGCCCTCGGCCCTGGCCGACGTCCGAGTCATCGTCAAGCGATGTCCCGGGTGCCAGTTCTTCTCCAAGCAGCAATACGTCCCGGCTCAGGCCCTACGGACTATACCGCTTTCCTAGCCATTCGCTTGCTGGGGACTCAACTCGGTGGGACCCCTAAAGACGGCAGTAGGTGGATACAACCATATATTCGTGGCGATTGACAAGTTCACAAATTGGATTGAAGTCAAGCCAGTGACAGCCACTACAACAGCCAAGGCAGCTGAGTTGATCGAGGAGATATCACTTCGATTCGGGGTGCCTAAGCAGATCATCACAGATCTAGGTACTTCGTTCACGGGCTCCGAGTTCTGGGACTACTTCCAAGAAAGCTGCATCGATGTCTACTACGCCTCCGTGGCGCATCCCAGGTGCAATGGCCAAGTTGAAAGGGCCAACGACTTGATCCTCCAGGGGCTCAAAGCCAGAATTTTCGATCCAATCGAAAAGTATGGTGCAAAGTGGCTCCAGGAACTACCCAGAGTAGTTTGGGGACTCCGCACACAGAGAAGCCGGGCCACCGGTTATTCGCCATTCTTCATGGTGTATGGTTCTGAAGCAGTCTTGCCATCGGACATAGCTTTTGGTGCTCCGCGCATCTAGAATTACGACGAAAACGAAGCCGAAGTGACTCGATGCACCGACATTGACTCGGCAGAGGAGCACCGCCTGAAGGCCTCCATTCAGCATGCGAGATATGTGCAGTAGGTCTGGCGCTATCATGATCGCAAAGTCCACGAGCGCGACTTCCACGTCGGCGACCTGGTTCTGCGACGAATCCAGTCGACCACTGGCGCTCACAAGCTGTCTTCCCCATGGGAAGGCCCCTTTGTAGTCAGTGGGATAGTGGTTCCTGGAACCTACCACCTACAGAGGCCGGACGGTACAGACGTGGGCAACTCATGGAATATCGAGCACCTGCGCCGCTTCTATCCGTAGAAGCGTACAAAATGCAAAGCTATGTACCCATCCACCCATTCAATAAAATTTGTTGCATTTTACATGTCGCATTCTATTTATTTTCGTTCTTCACCGAGTCGTTTTCAACACGCTCGGGGCTGCGTCTCGGCCACCCAGCTAGCCCCCACTCGGAGTCCCACCAGTCGGACAGGAACAACCCGGTTCGCCTTTACTGAACAGAGCCGAGTACGTCCAGGAACCACTCTGTGTCACCCTAACTAACAGCGCACATTGATGATCTGCTCTCAAGCGCTATCAAAAGGGCTCAGAGATCGCTTTCCACCTACTCGGCAAATTCAGAAAAGAACTCGGACTGCGGGCATAACTTAACATCAAATAAAATTAAAACATTATTTACATAAATATTGTTTTTCGCTGGCCCACTCTGACCAACTCTCCTTGCAGCAAAATAAACAAATGAAATTCTTGGAGACTGGCAGCCTGCAGCTCGGCCACGATGCGCTCGGCGATCTCCAGGTCAGCGGCGTGGTTGGCCTCCCACTCTGCGTCAGAGCAGTCTTCGGGGACGCCATCTCCGACCGGACCCAAATCCACTTTCGGGAGGTGGGTCTTCACCAGACTCAGGGTATGCTACACGACATCCTTGGCAGCTCCCCTGATGAAGGCCTCCAGTCGGCCGCAGGACGCCTCTAGCCTAACAGACAAGCTCTCGGCAGCCTCCATGCCCTCGAGCTCAAACGCCCCATGCAGTGCCTCCAGCGGCCTGCTCAGGTGATCCAGCATCGCTCAGCCCTGTGCCACCTGTTCCTCCGCTTCTGCAAAAAGAAACCGGCTGGGTCAGCCCAAGCCGGACAAACGACAGAAAGCACATAGCAGTATGACTTCCGGATCGTACCACGCCGAGCCTGGTGCTCCAGGCGAAGCTTCTCCTCGGTGGCGGCCTCCCGCGCCTCAGCCACCTCCCGGAGCTTCTGCAGCTCCTCGTTGGCTTTGGTGCAGGCCTCCAGCTCTAAACAAAAGCAAGTCAGAGACAAAAACAGTGCGAAAAGGACTTGGCAGACATCAACCCGACTCCTTACCACGCTTCTCCTTGCGCAGAGCATCCTCTGTAGGAATATGGGGTAGCAAAAACAAAAATTTTCTACTGCATAAACCAGGATTGCTGCAGTTATAGATCACGGGATTAGCACTAGACGCGTGGTTGCGGAACTTCTGTAGCGCGTCAGTGTAGTTCAGATGGAAGCCGGCAATGCAGTTGCGTGAACCCCCTCACGAATGGCTCGTCCTTGTGCAGCAAGCGTAGCACCTCCACGAAGTCGACACATACGGGAAGAAGCTTCGCTCTCCAGATTGCTAGATCCGCAAGAACGAACTAGGGCTTGATGCGCTGGAGGAAGAGCAGGAAGGAGAAGGGGGGCGCAGGCTGCAGATGGGGGCGGCTAGGGCTACTGGTTGGGCACCCCCTCCCCCTCCTCCCCTTCTTTTATAGCCCTGGTGGGCGCCCCTAGATGGGCCCTAGTGGGCCCCACCTTGGGCGCCCCCTTTTAGGTGGGTTGCTCTATGCCCCCACCAAAAGTCCAACCCTATGGGCCCCTCAAGGTCCATTAGTGCATCAAAGCCCAGTCTAATTTGGATCTCATCCTCATTAGGCTTCTGGCCCTTAAGTGTGTGACCCTATGGGCTCACACGTGAATAGACATGGCCTAGTACTCCTGCTGGCCAATAGTTGATAGCGGTCTCTAGCAAGACGTGTCAACTCCTAAGCACGCGCGAATCATATCTGTCGAGCCGTCACAATCTTACACATGCTGTTCCCTTTGCCTCACGATATTTGGTCTAGCTCGAAGCCGTCCACTCTTTCTCGATCCTATGATTTGGAATCCTTAGTTAAGTCTTAACCCTAGCATGGCCATGCATTTCTTGATCCGAATCACTCGAGGAGCCCAGAGATATCTCTCTCTTGTAGAGAGGGGCAAATCCCTATCTTGGTCGACTATGTCTCACAGCATGCTTCTTGACAGACCCGAAAGCCACCTTTATAACTACCCTGTTACGGTGTAGTGTTCGATGGCTCCTAAGTAAGTCGGTTCACATCTTGAGTACATACGACGATCTCAGGTCTTAGGACACAGCGTACAAATTGTGTAATGAGAAGTCATCATCTCGTGTTGGGTCAGTTCAGTCTCATGTCTCACATGAGCCCACATTATTAGTTTGACATCCCTATGTCCATGACTTGTGAAACGTAGTCAATCAATTAATACATGTGCTAGTCTAATATTCATGTGTTTCCTCACATAAACTCCGACTAGGAACACTTTAGAATATTCATACAAGTAAAGAGTTTCACAAATGCTTCACATAAGCATTAATCAATACAAGTTGTCATCTATGAATATTCAAGGAATATTTTATTAATCATGAATACAAGGAAATATGATTGTCTCTAGGGCATATTTCCAACAGTCTCCCACTTGCAATAGAGTCAATCTAGAATGTATCTAATACCCATTGCTCTTATGTGCTTCTCATTATTGGGCTATGAAAGGGGTTTTGTCAATGGATCTGAAATGTTCAGCTCCGTGTGAATTTTGGATATCTTGATCTCACCACGATCGATGAACTCTCGAATGAGATGAAATCGCCGCATAACGTGTTTGCTCTTCTGGTGATTCCTTGGCTCCTTGGCTTGCACAATAGCTCCATTATTGTCACAGTAGAGATCCAGCGGGCTAGAGGCATTAGGGAACACACCAATCTCAATAAGGAACTTCCTTATCCAAACACATCCTTCGCAGCTTCCGAAGCTGCGATGTACTCGGCTTCTGTTGTAGAATCGGCCACCGTCTTCTGCTTGGAACTCTTCCAGCTAACCGCACCACCATTTACTTTGAACACGACACCGAACTGAGACTTTGAATCGTCTTTGTCGGTTTGGAAGCTAGCATCAGTGTAACTAGTTACAATGAGCTCCTCCTCACCTCCATAGACTAGAAACACATCCTTAGTTCTTCTCATGTACTTGAGGATGTTTTTTGCAGCTATCCAGTGACTCTCACTTGGATCTGACTGGTTCCTGCTCGTAACACTTAGAGCATAAGAAACATCTGGGCGTGGACTTATCATTGCATACATGATAGATCCAATTGCTGAGGCATATGGAACTTTGCTCATGCGCTCTCGCTCATTAGTCATTGTAGGACACTGAGTCTTGCTAAGATGTATGCCATGTGACATAGGCAAGAACCCTTTCTTTGCCTCTTCCATGTTAAACCGCTTCAACACTTTGTCAATGTAAGTGTCTTGGCTTAATCGTATAAGCCTCTTTGATCTATCTCTATAGATCTTGATGCCCAGTATGTATGCTTCTTCTCCTAAATCCTTCATCAAAAAACTATTTTCAGTGAAGTCTTTACGGACTCAAGCATAGGAATATTATTTCCAATCAGCAGTATGCCATCTATATACAGGATTAGAAATGCAACAGAGCTCCCACTTTCCTTCTTGTAAACACAAGCTTCTTCTTCATTTTTAATGAAGCCAAACCATTTGACTACTTCATCAAAACGAATATTCCAACTCCGAGATGCTTGCTTTAATCCATAAATGGATTTTTGAAGCTTGCATATCTTTCCAGCATTGGTCGGATTGACAAAACCCTCGGGCTGTGTCATATACACGTCCTCGGTCAGATTTCCAATAAGAAACGCTGTTTTGACATCCATCTGCCATATTTCATAATCGAAATATGCAGCAATAGCTAGAATAATCCGAACAGATTTAATCATCGCTACGGGCGAGAAAGTCTCGTCGTAGTCAACTCCTTGAACTTGTCGAAAACCTTTTGCGACAAGTCGAGCTTTATAGATGTGAACATTTCCATCCATATCTTTCTTCTTCTTATAGATCCATTTACACTCTATGGTTCTCACACCATCAGGCGGGTCTATCAAGTTCCAAACTTGATTTTCCTTCATGGATTCTATTTTGGATTTCATGGCATCTTGCTATGACTCGGAGTCAGGGTCTGCCATCGCCTCTGCATATGTCGCAGGCTCATCATTGTCTAACAATAATAATTCTCGCGCTGCGCGGAGCCTTGCTGACCTTCATGGTTGCGGAGGTGTTTCTGTTGCCATAGACATCTCAACTTGTTCAGCTACATTAGCATCACTTGTAGAGTCTTGTCCTATTGGCTCATCTCGAACTTCTTCGAGTTGCACCGTTCTTCCACTTTTCTTACCTTTGTGAAACTCTATCTCTAAGAAAACTCCATTCCGAGTGACAAACACTTTGCCCTCAGATCGATTGTAGAAGTAATACCCTAAGGTCTCCTTTGGGTATCCCATGAATATGCACTTATCCGATTTGGGTGCAAGCTTGTCAAACTGGAGTCGTTTGACAAATGCTTCACAACCCCAAATGTTTAGAAAAGACAAACTGGGAGTCTTGCCAGTCCATATCTCATATGGTGTCTTGTCTACGGATTTTGACGGAACCCTGTTTAGTGTGAAAGCTGCTGTTTCTAGAGCGTAACCCCAAAATGACAATGGTAAGTCCAATTGGCTCATCATTGATCGAACCATGTCCAACAGAGTTCGATTACGTCGCTCGGAAACCAAGTTCCTTTGAGGCATTCCAGGCAGCATAAGTTGTGGAACAATTCCGCAACTCTTCAAATGATCGCTAAATTCGTGACTCAGATATACGCCCCCACGATCAGATCACAAGGCTTTAATCTTCTTGCCACGCTGATTTTCAGCTTCATTCTGAAATTCCTTGAACTTTTCAAAGGTTTCAGATTTATGCCTCATCAAGTAGACATAGCCATATCTACTTAAGTCATCAGTAAAAGTAATGAAGTATTGGAATCCTCCTTTAGCAGTCGAGCTCATTGGTCCACACACATCTGTATGTATGAGTTCCAGCAAATCCGATGCTTTCTCTGGAAATCCTGTGAACGGCGTCTTGGTCATCTTGCCCAGCAAACAAGCTTCGCATGTCTTGTATGATTCGAAATCAAACAAACTTAGAAGGCCATTCTCATAGAGCTTCTTCATGCGTTTCTCACTTATATGACCGAGACGACAATGCCACATGTAGGTAGGATTCAAATCATTTAGCCGAGGCCTTTTAGCACTTATATTACAGATAGGAGAATCATCAAGATTTAAAATAAATAGCCCATTCTTAATGGACGCCAAAGCCACAAACATATTATTCTTAGAGATCACACAACCATTGTTTTCACTCGTAAAAGAATAACCATCCTTCATCAAACATGAAGGAGACACAATGTTTCGACTCAAACTAGGAACAAAATAACAATTATTAAGCTCCATGACAAATCTTGATGGTAGGTGTAGTTGCATCGTCCCGACGGCCAAAGCAGCAACTCTTGCATTATTGCCGACGCGGAGGTCAACTTCTCCTCTTTCAACGCTTCTACTCTTTGTCATTCCCTGCATCGAATTGCATATATAAGCAACCGATCCAGTATCAAATACCCAAGAATTAACATAAGAGTCAGCAAAAAATATTTCTGTAATACGAACAACAAGCATACCTGAAGTGGAAGAACGATACTTCAATGAGGCTAGGTACAGCTTGCAGTTCCTCTTCCAGTGTCCTAGCTGGTGACAATGAAAGCATTCCTTGTCTGTAGCTGGTCCAGGTTTAGCCTTGGGGTTCGCAACCTTAGTCTTGTCCTTCTTCCTCTTCCAAGAAGAACCTTTTTTTCTTGAAAGTAGGCTTATTCTGGACAGCCATCACATGGCCGCCACCTGTGCTTTTCTTGATGTCACTCTTTGCTATTTTGAGCATGCCTCACAGCTCATTCAAGCCCTTCTCAGCCTCGTGCATGTGGTAGTTCGAGATGAAGTTTCCATAGCTCGGAGGCAAAGGGGCAAGAATGAAGTCAGTGGCCAACTCTTGGCTAAGTAGGAAGCCCAGCTTCTCCAGCCTCTGTGTGTAACCAACCATCTTGATTACATGCGGCCCTACTGGTGCTCCTTCTGCTAGCTTAGTTTCAGCAAAGGCCTTGGACACATTGAACCTTTCAGTCCTGGCCTGAGTTTGAAACATGTCCCGTAGTGCCACGATCATATCGTGCACCACATGGTTATTCTCAAACTGCATCTGCAGCTCAGGTTCCATGCAAGCTAGCATGAGACAGCTCACTTCACGGTCTTTATCAACCGCTCTCCTATAAGCATTCCTCTCAGCAGCAGGGGCATCTACAGCTGGCTCCTCTGGCAGTGGGTTATCTAGAACATCTTCCTTGTTAGCTGCCCTGAGAACAATTCTCAGGTTGCGGATCCAATCCGCGTAGTTTGTCTCATTCAATTTGTTGCTCTCAAGTACGGAACGTAAAGCAAAAGGTTGGTTTTGAGCCATTGATCTACAACAAATAAATGCAAAATACTGAGACAAAAGTATTCATGATGGAGTAAACAATATTAAATAATTTAATAGAATTTACTCCAACTAAAATCAATATCCCTCTATTGATTTTTAGTGATTCAAGACCCACAACTAACATGTCCACTAGTGAGCTTTTGCATCACCGCTAGAAGACAAGGTAGATCGGTAAGCAACTCTTGCCAATCATATCTCATATGACTCTTGTTGTTGGGTGACATCTCCATGTCTTGCTCCCAACCTTTATGCCCCAAGGTCCTTAACCATTAAGATGACCTTGTCAAACTCACCAACCTTTTATGCGTGCATGTATCCGATACAGCCTGTCTAGTCAAGGAAAACAAGTGGCGCCCTAATTTCATAGACCCACCACCAATCGTACAAAACATGGGACAGTGCAAGGTTTAGTTGGTAGGGCATGATAGCTCGAAATTTGTGAGGGATCGTTCTACTTCTACTATGACACACGTAGTAGTAAAATGTCAAGAACGGCAAGCACACATTTGTGAATCAGTATGGCCCTTGTTCTCATGGTGATCTCCATCTCCATAGAACTTGTTCACCATGTTGATCTCCATCTCCATGTACATGTACACCATCCTTCATGTAATGAAAACTCCAAGAACTAGAACTTGCTATTACACCTAATAGCTGGTAAATAAAATTACATTCAAAACTGGGATCATCATAGGTTGGCACGCAGGCCATTACATCAAATGCAACAATTCATATGGCTCCGGCTGAATTGTCATAATCACGACACACAGGTCATGAAATAATTACACACATGCATCACATACACATAGGGGCCATACCGATCACAAAACCTGCAAAACAGAGTTATGCGATTCCGACGTCCGAACTTAAATTGCCGAAAACTCTATCTTAAGCTGTTCTGAACCAAGTCTAACTTTTTTTGTAGATACAAATCGATATAAAATTTGCCTCAATCCGAGTTCGTATGCAAAAGTTATGACTATTTTACTGTAAAACTCACTTTTGTAACAAATCGGAATTCGCAGTAGATCCAATCTACTGCCCTATGCATCTCATGCATCTGGCTTATGCCCTAAGTTTTGATTCGACCAATCACATTGATCTCTAACCGCAGCAACCAGGTTTATGTGCATCACTTAACTCAGATGGCGGAAAACCGACCGGTAGGAGTATGTCGTTGCACAATCTTCGCAGCAAGTTTACAAAAGTAGGTCATACATCGATCTGAAACTACACATATCTCCATATGCACAAATCCGAATCTATAATGAGACAGCACTGGCTCTTGATACCGCTGTAGGAATATGGGGTAGCAAAAACAAAAATTTTCTACTGCATAAACCAGGATTACTGCAGTTATAGGTCACGGGATTACCACTAAACGCGCGGTTGCGGAACTTCTATAGCACGTCGATGTAGTGTGGATGGAAGTTGGCAGTACAGTTGCGTAAACCTCCTCACGAACGGCTCATCCTTGTGCAGCAAGCGCAGCACCTCCACGAAGTCCACACGTACGGGAAGAAGCTTCGCTCTCTGGATTGCTAGATCCGCATGAACGAACTAGGGCTTGATGCGCGGGAGGAAGAGCAGGAAGGAGAAGGGGGGCGCAGGCTGCAGAAGGGGGCGGCTAGGGCTGCTGGTTGGGCGCACCCTCCCCCTCCTCCCCTCCTTTTATAGCCCTGGTGGGCGCCCCTAGATGGGCCCTAGTGGGCCCCACCTTGGGCGCCCCCTTTTAGGTGGGTTGCTCTAAGCCCCCACCAAAAGTCCAACCCTATGGGCCCTTCAAGGCCCATTAGTGCATCAAAACCCAGTCTAATTTGGATCTCATCCTCATTAGGCTTCTAGCCCTTAAGTGTGTGATCCTATGGGCTCACGCGTGAATAGACATGGCCCAGTACTCCTGCTGGCCAATAGTTGATAGCGGTCTCTAGCAAGACGTGTCAACTCCTAAGCACGTGCGAATCATATCTGTCGAGCCGTCACAATCTTATACATGCTATTCCCAGTTACGGACATCCTGAACCTGAGCCCTCTCATCCTCAGGAAGGTATTGTATTCTTAACAAAGCGGGAGTCAGCACAAGATGATTATAGAATGAACTGGATAAAAATAAGACTCTTACTGGCCACTGTCGAGTCGATACGCTTTCCTCCGCAACAGCGATCCAGGGGCTGCCTTCCGCTTCTTTTCATTTTCGCCATCAGATTGGGCGGCATTAGTTGAAGATGCAGGCATACAGTACCATGTTTTGCAATTCTTCTGCAAGAGAGTGGTTTCATCAGAAAAGCAAAAGGGAATTACTCATACAAGTACTCGGAAATGCTTATTGACACTTACCGAGGAATTCTTGGGCGAATTGCCTGCCCAGAAGAGCGCTGGAAGAGTCAAAGACTCGTCAAAGTTGTCGAGTACTTTGCAACACCTTCTTACTACCTCAGAACGAGACATCGGTTCAGAGGTAAATCTGGTTGGATCTTTTACACCTTCATATCTGAAGGCGGGATGCTTTTGATATTGCAAGGGTTGTATTCGACAACTTACAAAGGAGAACACCACATGGTTTCCGGTAATTCCTTTTGATGAGGACATGACCAATACGCATATGACCAAGGCCCAAGCGAAGATAGAGTTCAAAGCCCACTCCACATTGAAGTCCGATTTATTCGCGAGTCCGGTTCGGACTGCAGGAGCAGGCCTCACGAAAACGGACGCCCAGGCCACATACGGGCTCCGTTTTGGGCGTTCTACATATCGTTGGAAAGCTAAGGAGATAAGCTTTCCAACCCAACTGATCCCATATCAAAATACGCTCGGAGTCGACAGGAATCGTCGAAACAACATAACGACCAGAATCTGCCTGGATGCAGCGACGCCAGTTTTTGGGCCCGAAGGCCTTGTACTCCCTAGGGTTGCCCGGCCACCCCCTTGGCCGCCCCCCTAGCCTCTCTCTTATATATACACAGCAGCCGCCATTAGGTTACTTGGGTTTTGCTTAGATTATTCTGTCGAGAACAGTTTCGCCGCCGTGTCGGTTTGTGAGACCCCAACTTTGAGATTAATCTTTCATCTGCAGAGTCACTTCAATTGAGCTGCGTTCTTTCGAGTTCTTGCTTGTGTTCTTCGTTGCGCTTGCAGGGATTAGCCTTCTTGGCGAGGTCAACCGGGTTGTGACACGGTTGATAACCAGAGGAGTTGTGGTGCTAAGATTGCTGGATTCGGGTCTTAGGATCTGAAGCCGGATCGGTGTGTCTCGCTCCGCCTACAACGAGAGTTATCCAGAACCTGACGGAAGATCGGGAACCCACATCCCCATTAGGAAGCTCCCAAGAAACTCTTTGATGTCATGACGATCACCTCCAAGAATTATCTAACCCATATGATTAGAGTTGTTAAGTCTTACTTGCCTCAGTTCAATTTAGCTCCCATAGCTAAAGGAATAGCTCCTAATTGTTCCGATGAGAAATTCCAGGACTATTGTAAAGAGTCAGAAGTAATCGCTGATGAAATTTTGAAGAACTTGGCAGAGTAATCTGCTTGTAACAACTCTTGTAATCTTCAGTAGGATCTTCTCTTTGTAGATGTTGTTCTTTATCCTGTTGGTGTGTCTTCAGAAGTATGATCTGACACCATAGGATAAATACAAACTACTCGATCGATCGAATAGAATGTTCACATGAAGTAATCTCTATAGTTAATCAGTTAGGGTGAATCCCATCGGATTACCCAGATAGAAAGACTGTAAAGATATCCAAAAACTACTCGAGCAAGCGAGTAGGGTGTCCCGACCAAGGACTGGAGTAATTTCTAAGATAGATCTGTTAGAATGAACCCCATCGAGTTATCCAAGATGAAACCATCTTAAAAATATCCAAAGCCTATTCGAGCTTGCTAACAGGGTGTCTAGCTTGTAGACTGGAGTAACTATTAAGTTTGACCGGTTAGGGTGAACCCCGTCGGGTTACCCCAGAAGGACAGAATTTAGTAGTATCCATAACATACTCGAGCAAGCGAGTAGTTTTGCCTTAAACGCAAGGCTGGAGTTCCTTATAGTTGACCTATTAGGATGAACTCCGTCGAGTTACCCAAGATGGACAAACAAGTAAAGGTATCCATATACCTTCTCGAGCCAGCGAGTAGGTTGTGTCCTTATATTAAGGACAAGAATGTGACTTGTATAGTTATCCTGAGGAAGTTATCTAGGTCGGTATGAATCAATGCAGATTATCCTGGTTGGATGAACCTTTTGGAGAGTAGTCGGAGATGATGCTGCCAGATTGAAAACTGGCTTTAATGTAGTCGAAAAGATGAGAACCTTTGCTTTATTAAAGAGATCAACTGACATCACCATGTTACTTGGATCAAGGATAAAATCTGCGCAAGTACTCAATATTCCAGGAATTGGGAACCTCACTACCATCTGCATCAGTAATTCTATATGATCCGGGTCTTGTGACCTTAGATACGATGAAAGGTCCCTCCCATCTGGAATTTAACTTGTGCAACCCTGTTTCGTCTTGAATACTTCATAGAACTAAATCTCCGACATTGAAAGACCTTTGATGGACATTGCAGTCATGATAGCGTCTGACTCCTTGAAGGTATCTAGCCGATTGGGTTAAAGCATTGATTCTGACTTCTTCGACTGAATCTATCTCAAGTTATCGAGCTTCATCTGCCTCTCCTTCTTGATAAGCTTCTACTCTTGGAGATTTCCACATGATATCTGCGGGTAGTATAGCCTCTGACCCATATGTGAGAAAGAAAGAAGACTGTCCAGTTGCTTTGCTAGGCTGCGTTCGTAGCCCCCAGACCACATGGGGTAGTTCTTGAATCCACTTGCCACCTTTCTTGGTGTTAGCATCGTAGAGTCTTTTCTTCAAGCCATCGAGTACTAAGCCATTGATGCGCTCTACTTGACCATTTGCTCGAGGGTGAGCTACTGAAGCATATTTGACCTTAATGCAAGAATTGTCGCAGAAATCCCAAAAAGATTGTGACGTGAAGTTAGAGTCAAGATCCGCAATGATGGTATGAGGAAATCCAAACCGTGGATGATGTCGGAGATAAAATGCACTGCTCTATCTGACGAGATCTTGATAATGGGCTTGTACTCGATCCACTTGGTAAATTTGTCGACTGCCACCAGCACATGATTGAATCCTCCTAGAGCTACGGTTAATGGTCCGATCATGTCCAAACTCCAACAGGCGATTGGCCATGATGGAGGGATTGTTATCAGGTTGTGTGCTGGGACGTGGGTCTTTTGCCGAAGAATTGGCAGCCAGGGCATCATCTGACAAGGTCTTCTGCATCTGAAACAGCTGTTGGCTAGAAGAAATCTAACCTGTAAGCCTTGCTGACTAGTGTCCTTGATGCGGCATGGTTGCCGCAAACTCCTTCGTGTATCTCTCTGAGGATGTCGTTGCCTTCTTCAAGGGTGACGCACTTCATGAGGATGCCAGAAGCAGAGCGCTTGTATAGGTTGTCGCCGATGAGGATGAAACCCTTGCTACGCCTGATGATGCGGGCACCTTCAGCGCTTTTAGGATCGACATGTGGTGGAAGCTTGAACTCCTTGATGAAGTTGATAAACTGGATCCGCCAATCTTCTTCAATCATCGGTACTTCTCTGACTGTGGCCGGGGCCTCTGTGTCAGTGGCTTGTTGGCTCTGTACCTTGACTGATAGATGATGAAGTTCGTGGACAAAAACTTCAGGTGGAACAGCTGCTCGAGTAGATCCAAGTTTGGAAAGGACATCAGCCCCCACGTTGTTGTCACGGTCTACGTGGTGGATTTCCAATCCTGAGAACTTGTTTTCAAGCTTTCTGATTTCTTTAACGTATGCGTCCATTGTATCTTCGTTAATGTCCCATTCTTTATTTACTTGCTGGACGACGAGTAGAGAATCGCCATAGACAAGTAGTCGCTTGATGCTGAGAGAGACTGCTAGTCGAAGGCCATGTAGCAGTGCCTCGTATTCAGATTCATTGTTGGAGACCTTAAACAAGATTCGGAACACATACTTCAATTGCTCTCCCTTGGGGGAGATGAACAAAACTCCCGCGCCACCTCCGTCGAGCTTGAGTGAGCCATCAAAGTACATTACCCAATGCTCTGAAACATTGTGAGGTGCTGGGATTTGATTTTCCCGCCATTCAGCTAAGAAGTCGACTAGTGCTTGTGACTTGATTGCTATTCTTGGCTTGAAATTAATTTCCAGGGCTCCCAGTTCAACTGCCCACTTTGAGATTCGTCCAATGGCATCCCAATTGTGAAGTATATCCCCCAATGGGAAGTCAGTTATTACTGAGATCTTGTACTAGTTGAAGTAGTGTCGAAGCTTCCTGGAGGTGATTAGAATTCCATACAGAAGTTTCTGAATTGATGGATATCTAACCTTTGAGTCAGAGAGTACTTCACTGATGAAGTAAACTGGTCTCTGGACGCCGTAAGCACGACCTTCCTCCGAACGTTCAACTATTATCGCCGTACTGACTACATGAGTAGTCGCAGCGATGTAGAGGAGTAGTTCCTCGCTTGATAGTGGAGCTGTTAGAATCGGCGGTGACTGGAGATGATGCTTGAGGTTCTCGAGTGCTTCCACGGCTTCTGTAGTCTACTTGAATTTGTCTTGTCGTTTGAGGAGCTTGAAGAAGGGTAAGCCCCATTCGCCAAGCCTGGACAAGAACTGGTTCAAAGCTGCCATGCAGCCTGTAGGCTTCTGGACGTCCTTGATAGTAGCTGGAGCGTCCGTGGCCATGATGGCATTGATCTTCTCGGGATTGGCCTCGATTCCTCAATTGCTGACGATGAATCCGAGTAATTTTCTGGATGGTACGCCGAAGACACATTTGGTCGGGTTGAGTTTCCAACAGAATTTTCGGAGGCTGTTGAAGGTTTCTTCCAGGTTAGTAATGAATTGATCCTGGGTCTTGGTTTTGACAACAACATCATCGACGTAAGCTTCAACATTGCAATGTAGATAGTCAGCAAAGCACAGCTGTATCGCCTGCTGGTAGGTGGCACCAGTGTACTTCAACCTGAAAGACATGGTCTTGTAGGCGTATGCCCCGTAAGGGGTGATGAATGCCGTCTTTATTTGGTCTTCTTCTTTTAGGGCGATCTGATGATACCCCGAGTAGCAGTCGAGGAAGGATAGCAGGACGCATCCTGCTGTGGAGTCGATTACTTGATCGATGCGAGGTAGCCCGAAAGGATCCTTTGGGCAGTGCTTGTTTAGATCAGTGTAGTCGACGCACATCCTCCACTCGTTGTTGTTCTTTTTCTGGACGAGTACAGGGTTGGCCAGCCATTCGGGACGGTAGACTTCTTTGATGAACCCTGCTGCGAATAGTTTCGCCAGCTCTTTCTTGATGGCTTCTCTCTTCTCTAGTGAGAAACGCCGCAAGCGTTGCTTCTTTGGTGTGGCTTTAGAGTCGACTTTCAAGGCATGCTCGATCAACTTCTTGGGCACCCCTGGCATATCCGCTGGTTTCCACGCGAATATGTCTCGGTTGGCCCTAAGGAAGCTGACGAGCTCGAGTTCCTATTTGTCGCCCAAACCTGCTCCAATGATGGCGGTTTTGGAGTCGTCTCCCTCTTGTAGCTGAATAGTCTTGGTACCCACGTCACCAGTTGGCTTAACCGACGACTGGTTTGGCTTCTTGGAAGGCATTGACTCCTTGAGTGAGAGTTCCTTAGCAGCAGCAAGTATTTTGCTGACAGAGCTAGGAACCCGGATTGTGGCAGCATGATCTATTGCTTTCTTGTCGCACTCGAAGGACTTGAGGAGGTCTCCACGCAAGGAAAGTACTCCTGTATTGCCTGGCATCTTGAGGAGCAGGTACACATAATGTGGTACTGCCATGAACTTGGCTAACGCTGGTCTTCCCAAGATAGCATGGTAGGAAGATTCGAAGTTGGCTACTTCGAACTTGATGTACTCCATCTGGAAGTTTTGTTCTATGCCGAATGTGACTGGAAGGGTGACCAAGCCAATCGGGGTAGATGAGTTTCCGGGAACAATGCCGTAGAAAGGGGCTTTGCTTGAAGTTAGAAGGCTCATGTAGTTGACACCCATCTTGGCCAATGTACTTGCGAAGATCAAGTTGAGCCCGCTTCTGCCGTCAATGAGTACTCGAGTGAGCTTGGAACCTTGAACGACTGGGTTGAGTACTAGCGAGAACTTTTCGGGTTCAGAGAAGCTAGTCCATTGATCTTCCCTGGAGAATGTGATGGGGACCTCACTATATTTTAGTGGCCTCTGAATTGCTGGTTCCACTAAAAGGATTTCTCTGAGTAAGAGCTTCTGAGCTCGCTTGGAGAAGCTAGGATCTCCTCCAAATATGACGTTGATGATGTTTTGTGGCTGTTGGAACCCGTCGGGGTCTTTCTTGTCATCTTCATCATCTTTGTTCTGCTTCTTCTTAGGAGTATCTGCAGGTGCTGACTGGAAGGATTTGTGCAGGATCGTACACCCCCACATCGAGTGGTTGCTCTTGGGGTGGATTGGACATCTTTTGTTGTGAAGGATCTTGTCGAACTGGTCCTGCGGTTTTTCTCCCTTCTTACCACGCGGAGTGCGATCCATGGTGCCGACAGTATCGTCAGGCTTGCGCTTGCGCGCAGGATCCCGCTGGTTGTTGGGCCATCCACGTTCATTGTGATGCTTCCCATTGTTGTCATTGTTGCGGCGTGGGAAGTGGCTGCATTCTTGCTCCTCTTCGTCTGCCCAGCGCTGCATCATGTCACATAGCTCCACTACCGTTTTGGGGCGATTGCGCCCGAAGTCACGGTATAGAGACTGAACGGTAATGCAACTCTGGAAGTAATCGATGACATCGTCGGCGACATTGGGGATGGTGGCTCTTGTGCCGAAGAAGCGCTTGACGTAGGATCTGATCGATTCGCCTTGATCCTGCTTGCACATCGACAAGGCATGTCGAGTAGCAACTCGATGTAGCGATCCTTGGAAGTTGTCGATGAAGGCCTTCTTAAGATCATCCCACGAGTGTATGGACTCACGTGCCAAGCTCTCGAGCCATGTGAGGGGTGCGGGCTCCAGGGCCATCGGGAAGTAGAGGACCTTGGTGTTGGTGTCTCCTCCTGCAACACTAACAGTGGTCGAGTATAAACGTAACCATTGAGCAGGGTCTTGCTTACAATCGTACTTTTGGATATTTGTTGGCTTGAAATCCTTCGGGTACTCGATGTTATCGAAGACTCTGCTGAGGGCTTGGAAACGATCGGAATTGTCTGCAAGCTGCGACCTGCGTCTTGCGTTGATGATGTCCCGTGCGTCCATTATGGAATCGGCTACCTCCTCCCTGTGGTGCCCGCGGTTGTTGTTGTTGCGACTTGGCTGAGGTCCAGGGGCTTGGTTTGCCGGTGGTTGGCCACCCCTGGGTCGATGGATGCTTGCGACTTCCTGATCCTCCTGGTTTCTTTGATTTTGCTGCTCCGGCTGTTGTTGATGATGGTGACCTCCAGGAGTACGGCTTGCTTGAGGTATGACTGTTGCAGTGGCCCTCGACCGGGTGCCATGAAGTGAGGACAATGGGTTTTGTCTCTCGAGTTGTTTAACAGTGTTCTTGACAAGGTGTATGACTCGTTCCATCTCCAGGTTTTGAGGCATCTGCATGAGCCGCAGGGTTGCTTCTGTCATCGCTACGATTGGGGTTCTGAAGACAGGATCCGCGTTGTTGTTGAATTCATTGTTGAGGTTCCATGGGGGAAGGCGAGCTCGCTCGGCAGCTTGGACTCTGCATTCTCCTGTGCGTTGGTTTCTTGCCCTGCGAGCTGTGCGAGTAGCTTCATCTTCATCTTGTGGGGCGTCTTGGGTCAGGTTGTCTTCTGAAATCTAATCCAAGGCTTCATTGGGGTCGTGCTGGCTAGGAGCACCTCTGGCTTGTTGGTTGATTACCGAAACCAGACGTTCAGGAGACAAGCTTTCCAAATCTGGTTCATAATCAGGTAGAACTGTTCCTCTAGATCTAGTTTCCCTTTCGGTTGCAAAGGGAGTTCCATGTTGGAACGGGAGATCATCAATGCTGGCAACTTCTCGAAGGTCGTCGAGTAGTTTTGCGAGTGTATGACTCTGGTAGTTCTTGAGTTGGATCTTTGCCAGCACGTTGGTGATGAAATCCAGGCTGCCTTCAGATGACTCGACTGGATCAGGGTATACGTCGAAAACGGGTGCCTCCCGGCTGGCGGTGACTGAGTAGTTCTCGATGCAGAGAAGATGATCCAAGCTATTTTGATAGATGGATCTGATCATCTGTTTGTAAGTAGATGATGAATTGCGCAACCCGAAAACGGGTTTAGCAAGGGGAGTCCCAACCCGAGTAGAATTCGGTTTGAGATTGATCTGAGTCCGAGTTGAACTCGAGTTGTCTTTGAGTTTCATCTCGATCTCCTTGGCGAGGTCGGGAAGCAGCATGACGCCATGATCATCCGATCCGGCGAGCTTGTTGGAGGTTTCTGAGGTGGTGATCTTCAATGTGGGAGAATTGGTTAGGTGGCTGTCGAAGCCGCCCGAACCGTTGGCGACGCAGACCACGAGCTGAAGACGAAGGTGGCGCCTTGAGGGGGCACCATGGTGCTGAAAGCAAAAGTGGCCATCGCATTCGTCGGTGAACTCGTCGAGTCCCCTACCTAGCGCGAAAGCTGTTGGTGTTTACCGCCAAGCCTGCTCAGGGATACCCTTAGCAGTAAGGTTTGTTCGTAGGGATCGACTGCTCTAGAACTCGATGGTGCAAGGAACACGAAGATTTAGACAGGTTCAGGCCGCGAGTTGCGTAATACCCCACGTCCTGTGTGGTTGTTTGTATTGCCATAGGTGTTGATGTTTTGAGGGGGTCCCTGCTCGCCGTTATATATCCAGGGGCACAGGGTTACATGGTAAGTCCTAGCCGAGTACAGTTGGAGTCCTATTACAACACGATCGGGTAGTTTCCTTTGTATTGCAGCTAGTTCTACGCCTATTCGGGTAGTTACAAGAGAGGTAAGGTACATCCATGAGCTATCTCTTACTCTAGAACATTCTATGCCTATAAACAGTCCCGCTGCCCCGGATCTGACATAGGACTTGCTCTTGATAGTTTGCTTCAATTGGGCTAGCCTTTGCTTGTTAGTTTGATGAACTAGGATGATGGCTTTGCTTGTGTGCTTACCTACCTAGGATCTTCATGATAGTGTGCTCTAGAAGATGGGTTCTTGAACTATAGGTTTGGGCAACACTAGAGGTAGGCTAAGGACGAATAGAAATTGAAAAAGTAGCAATTCAACCCTCCTTCTTGGGCCACGATCCTTTCACGGAGAAATGGAGGGGGGAGAGGAAGGAGAAAAGGAAAGGGGAAAAGGGAAAGGAGAGGCCGGTAATAGTGAGTGGGAAGGGAGAGGGAGTTGAATCGACCGTGAGGTTGGGAACTCACGGTCGACTATAGAATCAGGATTGGGATGTGAAAGGAAACTTTCGCATAGCACACCGACCAACCTCTCCGAAACTCCGCCACTGCCACCGGGTGTTGTTAGGCATTGCTATAGGCGATGGGATTTCTATCCATCACCTGAAGGATCTTGATTAATTAGCCACTTTTAGCTCAATTAGTTTGGCAATTGACTGTTTTGATGAATTGCATGTCTACATGTAAGGTAAAGGCAGAAGATATCATCATGCATGCATACAAGTGCAAAACCTAGAAAAATTTATATATTCTAAATTAAGAATCAAAATTGAATTTCGATTACACTATTGAGTTTCTCACAACGGGACCTTCAAAATAAGACCACTGACTGTGTTTACCACCAAGCCTGCTCAGGGATACCCTTAGCAGTAGGATTGTAGGTAGGGATCGACTAGCTCTAGAACGCGATGGTGCAAGGAACACAAGGATTTAGACATGTTCGGGCCGCGAGATGCGTAATACCCTACGTCCTGTGCTGTTGCTTGTATTGCCTTAGGTGTTGATGTTTTTTGAGGGGGCCCTACCCGCCCTTATATATCCGGGGGGACAGGGTTACATGGAAAGTCCTAGCCCAGTATAGTTGGAGTCCTACTACAGCATGGTTGGGTAGTTTCCTTGTGCTGCAGCTAGTTCTATGCCTATTCGGGTAGTTACAAGAGAGATAAGGTACATTCATGAGCTATCCCTTATTCTAGAACATTCTATGCCTATAAGCAGTCCCGCTGCCTTGGGTCTGACAAGCCCCTGAGCTCTTCGTAGCTGAATCCTGCAGGCGTCGAGTACTTGGGGAAGCATTTTCGAATACTCCAAGTCAACAGAACCCTCCTGGTTGTTTCTATGCCTTCCTTTAGGTATGTCAAGTAGTCTTCCAAGTACTTTCGGTTTCTTCGAGATTGTGAGGTGCTCAAGAGCCAAAATCTTGATCATATATGGTGCGCGAAGTACTCGCGCTCCATATGGAGTAGCCTCCGAGCCTTAGGTTCAATCGCAGAATCAGGCATAGGGTCACTTTAGTCTTTTTCCTTCATTTATTTTCAAAAAAAATGAAAAATAAAACTCTGATGCACATATCTCGCAGCCTTCGAGCCTTGAATTTTAAATCTTTCAATAAGGATTTAAGGATCCAAAACTTGTGACAAACGATCACATCCCGATTTTTAGAAACCACTCAGAATAGTTAACGACCATTGAGCTACCAAGTATTCACAGAATTGCCATTCATAACCTTATTAAACCTTACGGTAACTTTTAGGGTTTTTACCCCTTTGATTCCTGGCCACCGCCATTTTTGGATCCGAACTCCCCCAAGCTTTTACCTTCTCTGTTCACCTTCCAGTAGCCCCTCTCGTAGCCCCCGAGCCAAGATTATTGCTCGTGACGCTGAGATGGCTCCCAAGAAGGGCAAGTCCAAACTTGATGTCGAGGAGGTTGCTGATCTCTCCACGGGCTGGCGAAAGAGCAAAATGTACGAAGTGGCTGTGCGAGAATTGGAGGATAGGAAGCTGCTCCAAAGTCAAGCTGTGATTCAGTGGCGTGCAGCTGAAGGAGAGGATTACCCATTTAAAGGTACTTTTGAAACCGTCATGTTCCGCGATTTCGTAGAACG
Organism: Panicum virgatum; assembly: GCF_016808335.1. Taxonomy (NCBI): domain Eukaryota; kingdom Viridiplantae; phylum Streptophyta; class Magnoliopsida; order Poales; family Poaceae; genus Panicum; species Panicum virgatum. Next base: position 11,232,981 of record NC_053148.1, read on the forward strand.
CAGTCTTGCAGTACCTGTCTCAGAATTTTTCCATGCCCTTCTTCAGTTCTGGGGAGTACAATTGCATCATCTGACCCCACAATCCATCTTGCATCTTTCAATATTCACCCATTTTTGAGAAATTCCTTGGCATCCTCCCTCATTTTCACCTCTTCCAACACTTTTTCATCCTTGTACCAATTCCAAACGCTAGCAAACCTGCCATTGTTGGTGGATGTGAATTAGTACTCCGTCCTAAGAGCCGAGACGAGTACTTATCCTATCAGCCATCTGATAAAGGAGTCAAGTGGAAAAGTTTCTGGTTACATGTCGGGAACTTTGAATCTCCACTTCCTGAAAGAACTCCTGGCGCCCCCCAAGTCTAAGCAAACTGGTCGAGTACTGGTCCTGGTGGTGGTCAAGTAACATGCCTCCTTGACGCTGTTGCAACGTTGAAGAGTAAAGGTAATGGGGATGTGGGTTCCCGATCTTCCGTCAGGTTCTGGATAACTCTCGTTGTAGGCGGAGCGAGACACACCGATCCGGCTTCAGATCCTAAGACCCGAATCCAGCAATCTTAGCACCACAACTCCTCTGGTTATCAACCGTGTCACAACCCGGTTGACCTTGCCAAGAAGGCTAATCCCTGCAAGCGCAACGAAGAATACAAGCAAGAACTCGAAAGAACGCAGCTCAATTGAAGTGACTCTGCAGATGAATGATTAATCTCACAAGTTGGGGTTTCACAAACCGATGAACGGCGACAACTGTTCTTGACAGAATGAATCTAAGCAAAACCCAACTAACCTAATGGCGGCTGCTGTGTATATAGAAGAGAGAGGCTAGGGGGGCGGCCAAGGGGGTGGCCGGGCAACCCTAGGGAGTACAAGGCCTTCGGGCCCAAAAACTGGTGTCGCTGCATCCAGGCAGATTCTGGTCGTCATGTTGTTTCGACGATTTCCATCGACTCCGAGCGTATTTTGATATGGGATCAGTTGGGTTGGAAAGCTTATCTCCTTAGCTTTCCAACGATATATAGAACGCCCAAAACGGAGCCCGTTTGTGGCCTGGGCGTCTGTTTTCGTGAGGCCTGCTCCTGCAGTCCGAACCGGACTCGCGAATAAATCGGACTTCAATGTGGATTGGGCTTTGAACTCTATCTTCACTTGGGCCTTGGTCATATGCGTATTGGTCATGTCCTCATCACTTCCTCTAGACGCTCTACCAACGACTTGCTACTCGACAACCCCTCCTCAGAATCTACCATATCCACAATGGCTTGAGCGATCTGCAACTATTCTTGAAGCTTTGATTTCTCTTCCTCGAGGCTCTTGATCTGCCGCTTCATGTCACAAACTTCTAGATGATTGATGTAGACGCGGCCCGATCTTCCGAGAGGTAGGGTAGATTCGATTGATGGAGTACGTGACGTTGGTGATCCGACTTCTAATCAGACACGAATTCGAAGCCTGCAACTGTTACACCACCGCTCCGCTGGTTATCAACCAAGCACAACTTGATTGACCTCGCCGAAAAGGCTTTTCCTGCAAGCGAATCGAAGAACACTAGCAAGAAAGGATAAACACGCAATCTGAAATTGCAGATGTGAATGAAGCAAAAATCAAAGTGGGGTTCAAGAACTCGATCCCAAAGGACTAATCGACACAGTGGAGGAGATCAAGAACGGGGGCCCTGGATCAATGTATAAGGACTTGTCGCCACAGATACAACGATGCAATGTCTGTTCCTCAAAGGAAAACTCAAGACTAAAACAAAACCCAAGTCTAAGCAGTGGAGGCTACTTAGTTTATAGAAGAGCTAGGGCGTCCTAGGGTTGGGCAACCAGGGAGGGGGCGCCCACAACTTGGGATGAAGGCCCGACACGATACACGGGCCATTGGCCCAAAAGAGGTGGCGCAGCACCTTTCCAGATTCTGGATGTCGAATTGTTTCATAAATTCCCGTCGACTCCTAATAGCTATAGACCTGAATCTGATGTCGTTAGAAAGTTTATGAAATTATCTTTCCAACCATATAAATATCTCCTCAAACGGACTCCGTATGTGTCCGTGGCGTCGTTTTTGGTGCAGACTGTTTCTGGAATCCGAGAAGGAAACGAAGTCCAAGTTGAAGACGAGTCGGACTTCAACGTGTACGCATCCGATGCAGCGATGTCCTCATCGTCCTCCCCTTCTTGAATTGGAGTCGTCCTCGACTCCATCCCATCATCAATCTCCTGCAAAAGGTTAGTGACAGCAGGATGCATTGTGCAAGACATAGGAGCAGTTGGAAAAGATTTATATCGACAAAGCATAGTATAACAAGGTGCATCATGATTATCACAAAGCTCAGCAGCAGCAGATGTAGTAGCAATATAAACACCTTCTTTCAATTTAATTCCATTCGGTTTAGCATCAGACGATTTATTGCTAACATTTTCAGCATGCTCTTTAAAATGTTTCCTAATATCAGCCGACGATAAAGGAAGCAAAGTAATTTTTTTGTCCTTATGCATGAGAGTATATGTATTAGTTCTACCATGGTGTGCAGCATCAGTATCAAATTCCCATGGTCGTCCTAACAATAACGATGATGATTGCATAGGTACAACATCAAAATCAGCATAGGCACGATAAGAACCAACAGAAAAGTGGATGCGTGCTGATTTAGTTACCTTAGTCTTACCACAATTGTTGAACCATTCTAGGTAGTAGGGGTGAGGGATAGAATGAGTGGTCAAGCCAAGCTTCTTGACCAAATCTGAACTCACCAAGTTGCTGCAACTTCCGCTATCAATTATGGTGAGAACACGACAATCCTGCACGATGAGAAACATGTGGAACAAATTCTTGCGTTGGAGCTTCTCATCCTCATGGTCTGCTTTAGAAGTCAACACATGCTGCACAAGAAGACTAGGAAAATCCGCAGTTGCAGCTATGGAATCAATTGCCTCACCCTCATCTTCTTCCGAATCTGAAACAATGTTAGCTGCAAGGACCAAATCATCCTCAACATCACTAGCACTTACATATCCATTACCATCAGGTGCAGTGATGAAAGCACGAGCACTTGGACAATCCTTCATGACATGTCCCATTCCCTTGCAGCGATGGCACATGATGTTTGTAGATGATCTACTCGAAGACCCCCTTTCAAGCATAGCATGCTTCTTGTGTTGTTGGGCCTACACAGTAGATACATTGCTTACCTCAGAAACTGGCACAGGAGCTGGTGGTGTTGCTGGTGGCTTAGCAACAGGCGCCTTGGGCTTCTCAACGTCGGAACGCTGCTGAAACAATCTCCCAGTGTTAGACCTGAAAGAATGTTAGGCAATGCGGCGTCCCTGTACTTCCCGTTCTGCCTTAAGAGCAAGATGATACAATTGGGAAAAACGATTCCAGCCTTTGTAATCAAGAATATCTTGTATATCACGATTTAAACCACCAAATAACCTAGCACTAGTGTCCTCATCATCCTCATGAATACCACAACGTGCTAGACCAATAAGCAATTCCTGATAATATTCCTCTACTCCTTTATCACCTTGTTTTAAATTTTGCAATTTTAAACGTAGATCACGCTGGTAATAAGGAGGAAAAAAACGAGACTTCATGCGTTGTTTCAAAACAGGCCAAGTTTGAGGCACAGCAGTAGCATTACCAGCATTGCAAAGATCAGTCCACCAAAACAAAGCAAAGCTAGTAAATTCACTAGTAGCAAGTCTAACTCTATGCTCAGTAGGAACCAAATGAGAATTAAACTTTTGTTCAACAGCAAGTTCCCAATCTAGATAAGCCTCAGGATCAGCAGTGCCAGCAAAAGGAATCATGGTAAATTTGGCTTTAGCAAAAGGATCATTGTTACCACGATTTTGATTACCTCCCATACCTTGACGATTGCGCCGAAGACAGTCCACAACACGAGCATCAGCATCAAGGTCGGCATCCTCATCGTCGTCATCCTCATCAGGTTGGCGTCGGTGTCGCCGTGGAGGGTGACGTTGTTCAACATATTCAACCCTGGTGACCAGGCCGTTGATAGTGCGCATCAGCTCATCAAACTTCCCGTTGATGTAGTTGCGCTAGTCATCAACAAGTTTCTGCAGTTCATTCTTTGACACACACTCGTTGAAGTCCGTAGGTGACTCTCCTCCTGTCCCTGGCATGGTTAGCAGATAGCAAAAGACAACACCAAAGTATTATCCCTATCAACTAAAAGGAACTGGATGGTGGTGACAGTGGAGTGCAAAATCTCAAACGGCTTACCACCGTCTTGCAAGTGTTCTTACCAAAGCCGAACAGGATGGTACAATCTGTTGTTGAGTTGGGTGTAATAGTTGCAAGATGAACATGTGTTGATCAGAAGAATATGTGTAGCTTGGACAGGCCCAATATGGTAGCAAGGGATTAGCAATAAACGCAACAGAGTAGCAAAGTTCAATAAGTATCCAAGGCACAAGTCACAATTGCTGGCTAAGATATGTCCCTAGGTGTAGCACAACAAGTTGGAACAAAGAACTATGGATAAAGCTCAAAGCAGCACTTGCGCGATTGTTTTTATTCTTTTGCCGATTTCCCTCCAGCACTTGTAGGAATCAAGATTTCTTATTTTGTCAACTATTTTTTTATATATTTTTCTCTCAACAAGGATCACAAGAGATGGAAGCACAAAAATTTTCACCTTAAACAGAGGTGGGATGTGGCCTACACAAAATCAGAAACGTTTCCTGAAAATCTGAAAACAACTTCGGCCCCAAATATTTTTTGAATATTTTTTGAATTTTGTCACCTTTCTGCTGTAAAAATGGAGCCAAAACGGAGCACCGAGCGAAAAGTTATGCCCGTTTTACTGAAGGCACCTCAAGTTATGCTTTTCAGAGAGCACAACTTGGCAGATCGGGTGACGGCGGCTAGGGCAAAGCTTCCCTATTCTCCAACACATAACCACAACTGAGCAAAGCTTCTCAGCAATCGAACAACCTAGGGCAAAGCATCCCTGGTGTATGCAGCAAGGGTATCGCCAGATGAAATCAAGAAGGGCTGCGATGCAAGGCGAAAACACAAGGCGGCTTGCAACCTATCTAGGGCTTGCGCGGCGAGAGTTCACACAAGGCGGCTAGCGAGGGCAATTTAAGTAGCGTGAGGGCTCGACTTGTTGGTGGGGTAAAGGTGGATAGGACGGCGGTGGAAACAAAAAAAAAGCGACGGCGGTTGACTACGACTACGAACACACTAAACCAGCAACAAGACTCGACCACGGACACGAACTCAACTAAGCGAAACTGAAACGAAAATTGCAGAGGCTAAAACAGGTTATGGGACAGCAGAAAGTGTAAATTTTTTTGGGCTTTTTGTGGACTATAGGTAAAGGAACAAGATGAATCTAAAGGGAAACACGAAAATATACCTCACGGTAAACCTGAATCCTGATACCACTTGATGTAGACGCGGCCCGATCTTCCGAGAGGTAGGGTAGATTCGATTGATGGAGTACGTGACGTTGGCGATCTGACTTCTAATCAGACATGAATTCGAAGCCTGCAACCGTTACACCACCGCTCCGCTGGTTATCAACCAAGCACAATTTGATTGACCTCGCCGAGAAGGCTTTTCCTGCAAGCGAATCGAAGAACACTAGCAAGAAAGGATAAACACGCAATCTGAAATTGCAGATGTGAATGAAGCAAAAATCAAAGTGGGGTTCAAGAAATCGATTCCAAAGGACTAATCGACATAGTGGAGGAGATCAAGAACGGGGGCCCTGGATCAATGTATAAGGACTTGTCGCCACAGATACAACGATGCAATGTCTGTTCCTCAAAGGAAAACTCAAGACTAAAACAAAACCCAAGTCTAAGCAGCGGTGGCTACTGAGCTTATAGAAGAGCTAGGGTGTCCTAGGGTTGGGGCGACCAGGGAGGGGGTGCCCACAACTTGGGATGAAGGCCCGACACGATACACGGGCCATTGGCCCAAAAGAGGTGGCGCAGCACCTTTCCAGATTCTGGATGTCGAATTGTTTCATAAATTCCTGTTGACTCCGAATAGCTATGGACCTGAATCTGATGTCGTTAGAAAGGTTATGAAATTATCTTTCCAACCATATAAATATATCCTCAAACGGACTCCGTATGTGTCCGTGGCGTCGTTTTTGGTGCAGACTGTTTCTGGAATCCGAGAAGGAAACGAAGTTCAAGTTGAAGACGAGTCGGACTTCAACGTGTACGCATCCGATGCAGCGATGTCCTCATCAATGATGCTTTCGGTTTGCTTCATACAGCTTATTCTATGCAGCAAGGGATTCATCTAGTCGTTTGGCAATCAGGGCATTCTGCTGCTCCAAGGTTTTTTTTTTGTCAACAGTCTTATATAAAGCATGAGACTTCATGAAAGACCGATTGACAACGTCTTGTAATATACAAGACAAGATTGGTCATATATCACCAACTACTTGACATTGGCAAGCAGCAGCAAAAGAAGGTTTACCTTGGTATATTTAAAGCACCATTGCATGGAATCTGCGAGCTTCTTCATATTTTCCACAGACAACAGTGGATCATCAAAAAGCTCCTTACCCAATTCTTCCTGGGTAGATTGTGGCATTGATTGAAAGGGTCCTAGTCGAACATTGGGATTTATCGACACTTCAGCACTATTACTGCCAACTCCAGCAGCACTCGAAGTACCTTGAGTAGTTGCAGAAGGAGAAGGTGCGAGTACCTCAGGAGCCGGCTCCTTTGATGCCTCAGGCATGTCCACAACTAGGGAGAGAGTAGTCGAGTTCTCGATCAACCCAATTATTGGAGACTCGGGGGTGGATCGAATACTTGTTTCTGGACTACTTTCCATCCAGTTGCGGAAGTCCTGGATTTGGTCTTTCTCCTGTGCTGGGAGATATTGGATCCTAGCCAAGCAAGATTCCAAATAAGAAAGCTGAGGCAAACAGGATGTAATTAAAAAGTATCAGATTCTTACTGGCCAGCATCAAGACGGGGTATCTTCCTCTGCAATAAGGCTCCAGGAGCTGCCTTTCGCTTTTTACTTTCATCAGAAAGAGCAACATCTCCAGAAGTTGGGGGCATGCAGTACCATGTCTTATAATTTTGCTGCAAAAGAGGCAAGGATTTGTCAGAAGATTAAAAACTTTATCTACAAGTACTCGACAAGTATTTCTCAACACTTACTCTGGTCTTCTCGGGAGGATTGGCTGCCCAGAAGAGTACTGGAAGCTTCAAAGATTTGTCAAAGTTATCGAGTACTTTGCAACATCTTCTGAAAACCTCAGAGTGAGCCATTGCTTCGGGGGACATTCATGTGGGGTCCTTTGTACCTTCATATCTGAAAGCAGGATGTTTTCGATGCTGAAGAGGTTGGACCTGACGGCTCACAAAGGAGAAGACCACATGATCACCAGTAACTCCTTTGTTTTTCCAACTGGCAATGGCTTTAAGAATGCACTCGACTGGCTTGCCACCAGGTCCAGTACTCGACCAGTTTTCTTGGACTTGGGGGGCGCCAGGAATTCTTTTTGGAAGTGGAGATTCAAAATTCCCAACATGAAACCAGTAACTCTTCCACTCGGCTCCTTTACCTGTTGGATCATAAGCCAAGTACTCGTCTCGGGTCTCAGGACAGAGTATTAATTCAGGCGGGTTTTGTGGCATTAGGAATGGGTACAAGGATGAAGAAATGCTGGAAGAGATGGAAATGGGGAATAATCCCAAGGAATGCTTCGCAGAAATGAGTAAAAATAGAAAGATGCAAGATAGATTGGGGAGTTAGATGATGCAATTGGATTCCCCAAAATTGCAGAAGAGCATAGAAGAATTCTGATACGGGAAACGCAAGATCGTGTTCCATGAAATCACGAAACACAACGGTTTCAAGGGTACCTTCCATAGGGTAATCTTCTCCTTCACCTGCGCGCCACTGGATCACAACATGACTTTGAAGAAGACCCATATTCTCTAGTTCTTGCACTGCTGCTTGAGACATTTTACTTTTGTGCCAGCCCGTTGAAAGATTTGCAATTGCTTCGTCTTCAATCTTGGATTTGTCCTTCTTGGGAGCCATTTCAAGGTCACGAGTCTACGCTCGGGGGCTATGAGAGGGGCTAACAATGTTACAGGTAGCTGGGAAGTGTGAATCTGAATTCGATGGCGGCCAGGAGTCAAAAGGATAAAAACCCTAGAAGTGACTGAATGGGTTTATATGGTCTCCGATGGCAATTTTGTGATTACGTAGAAGATCAAACAGATTCTTTCCTTTTCAACGGAAGTTACATCACTTTTTTTGCCACGAGTTTTCATTGACTCTTTAATTTAAATTGAGAGATTTAAATTCAAGACTCGGGGGCTACGGGATATGTGCATCAGGGATTTTTTTTTCAATTTTTTTGGAAAATAATGAAAAGACTGAAGTGATCCTCAGCCTGATTCTGCGATTCAACCTAAGGCTCGGGGGCTACTCCATATGGAGCGCGAGTACTTCGCGCACCATATATATTCAAGATTTCGGGGCTTGAGCAACTCATAGCCTCAGAGCAACCGAAAGTACTTAGAGGACTACTCGATGTGTCTGAAGGAAGGCCCAGAAGCAACCGGAAGGATGTTCTGACTACTTGAATTACTTGAAGACAACCAGCCAAGTACTTGACGCCTGCAGGACTCGGCTATAAAGAGCTCAGGGGCTTGTCAGACCCGGGACAACGGGACTGCTTATAGGCATAGAATGTTCTAGAGTTAGGGATAGCTCATGTATATACCTTACCTCTCTTGTAACTACCCGAATAGGCGTAGAACTAGCTGCAGTACAAAGGAAACTACCCGATCGTGTTGTAGTATGACTCCAACTGTACTCGGCTAGGACTTTCCATGTAACCCTGTCCCCCCCGAATATATATAAGGACGAGCAGGGACCCCCTCAAAACATCAACACCTAAGGTAATATAAACAACGACATAGGACGTAGGGTATTACACAACTCGCGGCCTGAACCTGTCTAAATCTTTGTGCTCCTTGCACCATCGAGTTCCAGAGCAGTTGATCCCTACCTACAAACCTTACTGGTAAGGGCATCCCTGAGCAGGCTTGGCGGTAAACACCGACATCCTAGTCTCAACCAAGCAAGCAAAGAGCAAGAAACTAAAAACACTTAAGTAAATTGCTTGAATGTAAAGGAGAAAGGACAAGAGTGTAACACCCTAATTTAATTTCCAGCATTTAATAATAAAATTAATTGGCTTTATTTAAATTTCTAAGGTCTATTGTGTTTAGTAGGGCATTTAATTCAATTTTGTTCCTTAAGTAATTAAAATTTTATCATAGGTTTAAATTTTTGTGTTGCATTCATGCTGGTGCATACTTTTAATTGAGTGTGGTTTGAATTCAAATTTGTATTTGAATTCAAACTTTGTTTGAATTAGGAATAGAAGAGAAGAAGAAATAGAAAAGGAACCCAAACCCAAAACCCCAGCCCAAATCCAGCCATCCAGCCCAACCCACCTCCTTTCTTTTCCGCGGCCCATTTGCTTCAACCCGCACCTGGCCCAACTCGCCACCCCCCGCTCGGCCTGCCAGCGCCCAGTGCCCACCAGCGCACCGCGCTCCTCCCTCACCCCGCACTCACCCGGGTCCACCCGCCAGTGCCCCTGGACGCACCTGCCAACCGCACCGCACGCGCTCGCCCGACCCCGCCCCTTTCCCTCACTGACATCCTGGCCCCACGCGCCAGTTTCCTTCTTCTTCCTCGCGTCGCACCTCCCTGCCGCTGGACCAGCCGCGCCGAGCTTCCTCCTCCCTGCGCCGTGGACCAGCACCACCCCTGGGACCCCTAGTCAGTGCCTCGCCATGCCCTCCGCTTCTAGAAGCCTCGCCCCTAGAACTAGATTAAGCAGAGCCGTTGGGCGCTCCGCTTCGTCCGCGCGCGCATCACGGCCGCAATCCCCGCCGCGGCGTCCACGCGGGGCACGCCTCCCCAGGATCCCCGCGGGTCTTTAATTGGCATCCCGCGACCCCTCCTGCATCCCATCTCGCTCCTCAGCCACCACCGCACTCTAGCTCGCCGCGCCGCATCTCGCTCCGCCGCACCGGGCCTCTGCGCCTCCGTGGAGCCGCCGCCCTGCCGCTCCCTAGCCCCCGAGATCCACCGCACGAGCTCCGCCCGGAGGCCAGGAACACCTCCGAGCCCACCGTCGCCGACCTCGACCTCTGCAGCACCCTTCTCCGCGAACTCCACCCCGTCGCCGCCGCCGGATCCCGACGTCGCCGGCCCTGCACGCCAGCACAGCTCAACTTCGAGCCCCGGTGAGAATCTCCCCAGCCCCCTCGACCTTGCGCACCTGTTTCCTAGGCACTTGGGCCACTTCTGCGGCCGGACACCGCACGCCGGTGATTCCGCTGCCACGCACACCCCTGCTCCGTGGCGGCGAATCCCCTACAGCACACCCCGGTCACCCCCGAACCCGGAAAACTTCCCCAGTGGATCACGCGTGAGGCGTGGAGTCCTCCCGACCCAAAAACCCGTCGATTCGACCCCAGGATGGCCGATTTCGGCCATCTCCGGTGAGTTCTCCCCACGCGCCGCCGCGGGAACCCGCCGCCGGCGCGTTCCGCCGGCGCCGGCGCCCACGAGAAACCCTGGCCGCCCGATCCGCATCCCACGCCCACAGTTAGATCGCGAAACGTTTTGTTCTGAGCCGCGGGATCGTGATCCAATGGATCAGATCCGCGCGTACCCCTTCGCCCTATCATTTTTGCAAAAGAGACCCTGCGTTTCCTTGTAATCAACCCGCACTCCGTGGCAGTGTAAAAATATTTGCAGATCCGCCCATACTTTTACACAAACCCCCTCAAGCTTTACAGAAATCGAACCCACCGTCCAGGCCTGTAGTTTTTACGAGTTAGACCCCGGATCTAGCTGTTAATTACATTTTAGTCCCTGGTTTTTGCAGAATACCCCTAGAAACTTTGTTTTTCTTATAGTTAAGCCCCTAGAACTTGTTTTTAGCCTAGAATATGCGTTTTGGCTCCGTTTTAAGCGTTCTTTATGTCCACGCGATCGTTGTAATGCGTAGAATAGTTTTAGACTTGTTTAGTGTGCTGTTTTTATGTATTGATGTACTGTTTCTTAGTTTTTATTAGTGTTTACTTGTATGCTTATTATTGTGCATTGTTTTGGCCATGTGTTCGTGAGTAGACGTTGATCCATCTGAGGAGCCCCAGTACCAGTACCCAGAGCAGCCATCTTCCGAGCACTTTGAGCAGCAGCAGGAGCAGTACGAGGAAGGCAAGTATAACATGAACAACCTATCACTTTTAAATACAATTTCATATTGCATTTAATACTGTATGCCTATAAGGATTTCCTAGCCACTTTATATCCTTTATATATCCTTTGGGTTGCATTTTTGTTAGTTGTGCTAGGTGCTGCGCTATAACACATAATGGTCCTTTTTATTTAATTTGATTAATGGTATATGCAACTTAATTCTGAGAGTGACCCTCTGTGTGGCTTGAGTGGTTCACGTCTCGTTAAAATTGGTTTTGTTAGAAACATGGTTTAGGGGGCCAGCACGGTGCTTACTGCTGGGTTGGCCACTCTCCATAAGGACCAGTTCATAGAGCGACAACCTGGGACAACAGCGCTACCACAAGACTGGAATGGGACGGTCTTGGCTTACTAATTAGGTCATTTTGGTTCGGGAGTAACTTACCTGCGGGGCAAGAGGGGAGTCGAGCTTCAATGGTCCCTACGCTACGAGGCTGGTCTGTGTTGTCTTGTACCCCCTCGAGGTGGGCCCCATCGTTGCATTGACTGAATCCTTAGCGGTTACACCTTACCAACGTGTCCTTTGTAACGGCCTCGTAGTGAGTTTGCTAGTCATCTCACCTAAGGAAGTGTGATGAACAACTGGCGTAGCTCACGACTTGTGGGTAAAGATGTGCAACCTCTGCAGAGTGTAAAACTGGTATACTAGCCGTGCTCACGGTTATGAGCGGCCCAGATCCTCCTTTTGATTAGTGGGGTTATCTTCCTTTGGCGAGGCAGGTTTCCCCGGGTGGCTTGGTTTGGTTTCGGTTTGGTTCTCAGTAGTATCATGATTAAATTTGACTAATTACTTTGTAACTGGGTTAATGGTAATTCATCAACTCGTAGTAAATAGCTTTAATAAAATTTTGCCAACACTTAAAAGCTAATGCAGTTGAGTCAGCCAACCTTAGAGCCTCATAGTTTGTGTTATACTTGTTGAGTACAAGTTGTGTACTCACCCTTGCCTCTTCTCTACTTTTTCCTCTTGGATACGCTACTGCTGCTCAGTTCCTGCCGACACGAGGGAGTTCGCTCAGCGCTACCAGGACTATGAGGACTTCTAGGTGTTCGTCTCCCAGTCGACGTCCCTGTGGCGCCCTGCTCAGCTTCGGAGAGTTTTTATCGTATTTGTACTTCGCTTCCGCTGTATCAGACATTTATGTCATTAATGTAATAAATAACATTCGTACTCGCTTTATTATATCTTTTACGTGATAGGTGCTGTGATATACTGTTCATTCTATTGTATATACGTGTGACTTGATCCTGGCACGTATATGATTGCTCGGTTTATGTCCTTTTATAAACCGGGTGTTACAAAGAGACAACTAGATTTTTTTCTGTGGTGTCAAGGAGTTGACGCTCCCCCCTAATCCCCGTTGGAGCACCCACAAAGGATTGATCTCCCTTGCATCATGAAGAGCAAGTGATCACTAAGAATACCCCTTCTCCATCTCTGGAACGGCGGGCTTCAAACCGTGTACAATTCTTCTTCTTGGGGCTCCCACAAACTCCAAGAGCTCACCAAGAGCCTCTGATCACTAAGACCGTCTAGGTGCCGTCAAACACCAAGAGTAACAAGTCCTAATCCTTCACTTGACCATCACTAAATCAGCCCTAAGTTCTAGTGCACTTGCACTCTTCCAAAGATTGAATTCTTGATGGAAATGAATGATCTCAAGTGTTTGGATGTCTTCTCTCAGCACAAGGGTGGCCTCAGGTGTTCAAGGGTTCAAAAGGCAGCTCAAATGACCCGAGGTACCACCTTATATAGGCTAGGGATCACCTAATAGCTGTTACCAACTTTTCTGGAAAAAGTCAGTAGGCGTCGGATAATCCGACGGTGCTCTGACCAGAGCGTCGGATCATCCGACCCCACTGTGATCTCCCTGTAGTCACTACAATTTAAACATTTCTACTGATGTCAATGATCCGAGCCATTAGTCTGATGCGTTATGAATATCTCGTTGGATCATCCGGTGCAATGGTAAATTTTGAATTCCAAATAACAGCACTGATCATTGCTCCGAAGAAATTAGTCTGATGGTCTACAGACACAATGTCGGATCATCCGACCCTGAAGGATATGTTCTATCACGAGAAAACAAGCTCTCTGGAGAATGATCCGATATAAAGTCCGACGGTGTACCTTGATAGCGTCAAATCATCCGGTCCTTAAGAGAAATTTCCAACTTGTGAACACCCTCTCTGGAGAATGATCCGACCCTTTGTCTGACACAACATTTCTGGCGTCGGATAATCCGGCTGTTTTGGTAGGATAGTCTGACACTATGGGCGTCGGATAATCCGGTGAAACTGTGTTTTTCTGTTTTCCGTTTTCTGACTTGGATTTGGTTTGTTCCTCGATTCTTTCTCCTTCCAAGTGACTTTCTGAATTTCATAGCCTGTCTTGAGCTGATCTTGAGCAAGTATGCATGAAATCTAAGGCCAATTCAAAGAATGGTCAAGCTACTAACTTGCGAACTCCTCTTTATAGTACGGTAACGAACTAGAAACTATAAAACCTATACTAAATCAAGTGTCCTTCATCTCCTTGTGACACTTGAGTCTAGAAAGGTCCTTAATCTTATAAATATTGAGTCCGTGTTGTTGAAACTTAATTTTGAGGGGTCTCCTTTCATTTGTGACTTAATAATTAATCAATTGTTCCTTCAAAACACACGTTAGTTACAAACATAATCACTAATCACCGAAACTTACCATTTAGCATCCACGGGTCTAGATGCTTTCACTCCGGCGGAGGTGCCCTTGGATATGCCAGCACCGCGGCCGCCGCCTTGGCACGGCCACGCCCGCCGCAGCCTCCCTCCCCCCTCCATCGCCGCACCTCGTGCCTCCCTCCGGCAGCACGATGGCCGGCTCTCCGGCGCTACTTCCTCCCTGCCTGCACGCTGCACACCGAAGCGGCGCGGCTGGGCAGGGCCGCGGCGGCAGATTGGGGGAGCGGCGCATGGCGGAGAGGCGGTGCGGCGGCTCGCCGTCTAGGTAAGTGGTTTTTTTAATTTTTTTGTTGCAAAAATTATTTACTATTTTTTTTTATTTTGGATGCAGAATTATTTTTACCCGAATTTTTCTTTTGTTTTGGATGCAAAATCAGAAAAAGATAAAAAAATTCCTAGAAAAATACGGTTGGAAAATCGACATTATAACTCACAACTTATGGTCACCCATAAACTAGTATGGCCCCTTTCACGTCGGCCAGCCCAGCCCAGCCCAACGGCCAACGCACGCACAGCTCATTCGAAACTCCACATGGGCTCTGTTGAGGCCCCGCAATGGAAAGGCCTCGCTGGGCCTCACGGGCTCTCACACTGTCGCACATAATGTCTGTCACTGCTCCTGGGGAATGTGGCTTTGGTGTCTACATGGGCATGTAGAGGGTGGTGCGGATGATGTTAAGCTGCTCAGTGCCGAGGCTGAACGGAGTAGCCGAGCAGATGCTTCCTACGTAATCCGATGGAAATTTACTTCGGAATTCCTAAGTAACAACCTAGTGTTCTACGTTTTGGGCTGTATGCTATTGTTTCTGTTTCCTTTTTTTCTTTTTGAATCGGATTATTATTTCTGTTTTCGTTTGAACGAAGCACGGCCAATCCTCGATTGACTTTTCTCCTGACACTCGAATGGTTGTTTTGTTTGTTGGCTATATTTGTTCCAGCCAACCTATCAGTCAACTCTTTGCACAGTTGCATTTAAACCGGCCCATCGTCGCAGCCTCAAGGTCGTCGTCCATCGGGGGCTATTCCCAATTGCATGTGTGACTGAAATGAGATCCATCACAAAAGACTCTCTGTCACCCCATTTCTTCCTCCCACCTCACCCGCCCCAACGCCACCGCCCACCGACCTACCACCCCAGCCGCCACCTGCCGGTGGCCTTCCACTCGACCTTCGTCTTGCCCCCGCCGTCAGTCATCACCCATCGGGAATCCAGCTCTGATCGACCAGTGGTGCTCTTACGCCGCCTTGCCTCCACCGCCGGCCGACCTGCCATCACTGCCGGAACACTGCAACCGCCGACCTCCCGTTTACAGCCACCGGCCATTGGAAACTCGGCAACCCGAAACCCTAACTCGGCCACCTCGACCACCACCCTGACTGCTGACACCTCACCGACGGCCGGTCCCTCACCTCCCACCTCCAGCGGCCGGTCCACACCCCCTCTCCCTTCCACTACCTCGGCGGCATGGTGAGCACCAACGGTGGCGGTGGGCAATTGACAGACCTTCTGCGACCCATCAACTCCCTCCCTCACATGGCACATGTGACTCCTACCATTTACATGAACACCGCCACACGTGAGATCGTCATTCAGGTCATCTCCGCCGTCGAGTGATCGACTCGAGCGATTCTCGTACAAGTTATTCATCCGAGTCCAACCCGCTGGTTAACTCCCGCTGTCCCCGCCTAGCCGTGCACCAACCACTGGCGTGTGCTTAGTCAAGCAACACCGACCATTGTTGCTCCGCTGCAACCTGCCATCCGCCAAGCGCAACCACGCATCACGTCCTGAACCACCTATGTACGTAAGGCCAATCTCAGTAGGAGGGTTATGAAAGTGTTATGAGCATTAAATTTTCTGATGTGTCATAAGAGAGAGAAGGGGGAGTGTCATTTGATGTGAGAGGAGTGTCATCACCATGACACTCTTCCAGCTCTGTTACCTAGTTCACAGTCTAGGTAACCATGTATCATCGGTCAAAACCCACCGGCGAGTAGCGACAGGCAACACGAAGAGCCGGGAGGTCGCCGGGGCGCTGGCAGGCACTGCTCCCTCGTCAACGGCCCGCAATCCTAGCACATGCCGCGGCTTTCTAAGACGCAGGGCGTGCCACCTAACCTATACCCGATCATGAGGGTGCGAACGTGCTTGCGATGATTTGCCTGCATACACAAACACGTGCAAACTTAAGTCCGAGGCGTGGTCGGCTCCCCGGGACGACTCTTGCATCGGCTTCTGAAGAGCCGATCGAGTCCCGGTGTCAGATCAGATCTCTATATATCCGGATATTGATAAATAAAGCAAGTAACTGTAAAGCTGCTTCAATTAAATCTAGCTAATCTAATCCATGACGGTAAAAGCTTCACCGCTAGATCGGAACATCCTACACGTAATTGGGCCTAATGACCGTAATAAACAACTAAACCTTAACCAGAATAGAGGCCTAAGAATAAGCGAAAGCCGATTCCCGGATCAATTCCCTATTAAGACTAAGGCAAAGCATCTAATACGTCACCGGATCATCCAACCCGTTTGCAAGGCCTAACCTAGCAGATATTACGCCAATTATTATGTATAAAAACAAACCATAACAGATTAGATCTACTAGATAGAAAAGAAGCAGGGTGTCATCACTACACGACTAATTCCATGCAATGAGAATTAGCATAAGATTAAGACATGATCGCGCAGACATGACATGATATCCGTAGATGATAAGCAACAAAAGCACAATGAATCTGCTAAAATTCGTGCTACGAAAATCAGGATAACTAGTACTACTCGCCATCAAAAATGCTTCAGTACGAGCAATACCAAGGTAAAAGCAAGAACAACGCTGCCCTGATCGCAAGAAGCGATCAGGGTAGCATGACGCTTACTTGATCGAAACCCTAGAATTAGGGGTGGCGGTGCGCCGAGAGTTGTTGTTTGCGAAACGTGATGACGTTCTCTCTTCACAAATATCATAGGGTACATATTTATAGTCCGGAGACTTGGAAAACAATCTAAACTAACGTGTCCATATCGGACTCTATCTCTAACTCAATTTGAACTAAATCTAAGGATACATGGCCCACATGGCCCAAATGCTCACGCAGGAGCCGATTCGTAAGCCTCCTTCAATTTCTTCATTAAGCCCAACTCACTCGCGGCCCATTAATTAACCTGTTAATTTATGGCGATAACACATGCCCCCCTAGTTTTGGCAATGATTATTCCAAAACCACTTCGCCGCTTCATCTTCCCATTGATGCTTCATTAAAACGCACAACAACCGCCATGGAAGACACAACATCTCTGCAACTAGCTCCTCGTAGAATGTGAAACTACTGATCCGTCTTCTATTTTTTTAACTATTTAATCTCACCCTGAATCGAATCCTTTCACCACAAACTCATCTTCTTCCCAAAGCCAAACAGCGCAGAAAACCCTAATCTTTCAGTAGCCATGGCGATCTCTTCCTCATCCGGCTCCAACTTCATCAACTTTCCTTCTTCCCCTCTCCCTTCTTCTTCAAGCTCCTCCGCATCCTCCCTTGACTCTATTTCTGAGAGCCAGGAACCGACGCCGGAGTACGACCCGACGGCGGCGTACGATGCACTCGCTCCTCCGCATTGGGATGCAGAGGAGTTCGACTTCGGGATCGTCTCCGAAGACGACGAGCCCAAAACCAATGGCGAAGACCTCCGACTCCTGTTCCAGGAGGGGCCGGAGAGCAGCAGTGACGAGAGCTTCTCCTAGGATGGAGCCGATTCCTCCTCGGAAGAGGAGATCGGCTCCTCCTCCAGTGGTGATGACCCGATGGATGGGAACAACTTCCTGTTCCTCGGGTCCTCTGAAGAGGACAGTGAAGAAGAGCGCAGCGGCGGCGGCGGTCGGCATAGCGACGCCAAGACCGGTGGCGGCGGCAGCTGCGCCGACAAGGACGACGACGACGACAGCGGCGGCGGAGACGCACCGGCAAGAAGCCTCAAACGCCGTAGGTACTAGGTACCTACGAGCAGTAGATGTAGGTAGTACTGTAGGAATAGCATTGTAAAGCCGAAGGATTCATCCTTTATCAAATCGGCTCTTTGCTTGTAAAAATCCAACTTTTAAATAAAGTCTTTTATCTTTCAACTCATTTGCTCAGATTCCTTACCAAAAAGCCAATGGCATCACATCAGACTTTACTAATACCCAAGAGCCGACGAAATTCAAAATTGGAAGCAACCCGCATAAGAACAGAACACCGCTTCCACTCTGAATCCAACTCGAAATAGACACTCCAAATCCGAGTGTAATTCAAGAATCCCGCTCCATAAGTTCGAGCAAAGACTCGCAAAGCATCCAAAATTCGAACCAGAGCCCGCAAAATGACCAAACCCTAAGTCAGCAGATCTGAACCATGGCGGACTCCGCAGCTGTTGTCGGTCAAAACCCACCGGCGAGTAGCGACAGGCAATATGAAGAGCCGGGAGGTCGCCGGGGCGCTGGCAGGCACTGCTCCCTCGTCAACGGCCCGCAATCCTAGAACACGCCGCGGCTTTTTAAGATGCAGGGCGTGCCACCTGACCTATACCCGATCAGGAGGGTGCGAATGTGCTTGCGATGTTTTGCCTGCATACACAAACACGTGCAAACATAAGTCCGAGCCGTGGTCGACTCCCCGGAATGACTCTTGCATCGGCTTCGGAAGAGCCGATCAGTCCCGGTATCAGATCAGATCTGTATATATCCGGATATTGATAAATAAAGCAAATAACTGTAAACTTGTTTCAATTAAATCTAGCTAATCTAATCCACGACGGTAAAAGCTTCACTGCTAGATCGGAACATCCTACACGTAATTGGGCCTAATGAGCGTAATAAATAACTAAACCTTAACCAGAATAGAGGCCTAAGAACAAGCGAAAGCCGATTCCTGGATCAATTCCCTGTTAGGACTAAGGCAAAGCATCTGATACGTCACCGGATCATCCAACCCGTTTGCAAGGCCTAACCTAGCAGATATTATACCAACTCTTATGTATAAGAACAAACCGTAACAGATTAGATCTACTAGATAGAAAAGAAGCAGGGCGTCACCTCTACACGACTAATTCCATGTAAAAAGAATTAGCATAAGATTAAAACATGATCGTGCAGAGATGACATGATGTTCGTAGATGATAAGCAACAAAAGCACAATGAATCTACTAAAATTCATGCTACGAAAATCAGGATAACTAGTATTACTCGGCATCAAAAATGCTTCAGTACGAGTAATACCAAGGTAAAAACAAGAACAACGCTGCCCTGATCGCGAGAAGCGATCAGGGCGGCATGGCGCTTACTTGGATGAAACCCTAGAATTAGGGGTGGTGGTGCGCTTAGAGTTGTTGTTTGCGAAACGTGATGACGTTTTTTTTACAAATATCATAGGGTACATATTTATAGTCCGGAGACTTGGAAAATAATCTAAACTAAAGTGTCCATCTTGGACTCTATCTCTAACTCAAACTGGACTAAATCTAAAGATACATGGCCCACATGGCCCAAATGCTCACGCAGGAGCCGATTCGTAAGCCTCCTTCAATTTCTTCATTAAGCCCAACTCACTCGCGGCCCATAAATTAACCTGTTAATTTATGGCGTAACACATGCCCCCCTGGTTTTGTCAATGATAATTCCAAAACCACTTCGCCGCTTCATCTTCCCGTTGATGCTTCATTAAAACACACAACAACCGCCATGGAAGACACAACGTCTCTGCAACTGGCTCCTCGTAGAATGTGAAACTGCCGATCCATCTTTCATTTTTTTACTATTTGATCTCACCCCAAATCAATTCCTTTCTCCACAAACTCGTCTCCTTCCCAAAGCCAAACAGCACAGAAAACCCCAATCCTTCAGGAGCCATATCGATCTCTTCCTCATCCGGTTCCAACTTCATCGACTATCCTTCTTCCCCTCTCCCTTCTTCTTCAAGCTCCTCCGCCTCCTCCCTCGACTCTATTTCTGAGAGCCGGGAACCGACGCCGGAGTACGACCCGACGGCGGCGTATGAGGCGCTCGCTCCTCTGCACTGGGATTCAGAGGAGTTCGACTTCGGGATCATCTCCGAAGCCGACGAGCCCCAAACCGAAGGTGAAGACCTTCGACTCCTATTCCAGGAGGAGCCGGAGAGCAGCAGCGAGGAAGGCTTCCCTTGGGATGGAGCCGATTCCTCCTCGGAAGAGGAGATCGGCTCCCCCTCCAGCAGTGATGACCCGATAGGAGGAAACCCCTTCCAATTCCTCGGGTCCTCCGAGAAGGACAGCGAGGAAGAAAGCAGCGGCGGCCGGAGCAGCGACGCCGAGACCGGTAGCGGTAGCAGTGACGACAATGACGATGACGACAGCGACGGCGACGGCGAAGATGGCGGAGACGCACCGGCGCGAAGCCCCAAGCGCCATAGGAACTAGGTATCTACGAGCAGTAAACGTAGGTAGTACTGTAGGAATAGCATTGTAAAGCCGAATGATTCATCCTTTGTCAAATCGGCTCCTTTGTAAGAATCCAACTTTTAATGAAGCTTATTATCCCTTAATCTTGCTTGTTTGGATTATCCCCCAAAAAGCCGATGGCGTCGCACCAGTCTTTACTAATGTCCAAGAGCCGACAAAATTCAAAATTGGAAGCAACCCGTATAAGAACGGAACACCACTTCCACTTCTGAATCCAACTCGAACTAGACACTCCAAATCTGAGCGTAATTCGAGAATCCCGCTCCATAAATTCGAGCAAAGACTCGCAAAGCATCTAGAATTCAAACCAGAGCCCGCAAAATGACCAAACCCTAAGTCAGCAGATCTGAACCATGGCGGACTCCGCATCTCAAACAGCGAATTCTTCAATCGACGATGCAGCAATCTGTGGCCTGAAGGTAATATTCAGCCTGCCCCCTTAACTTTCTTCAGCTCATTAAGCCTCCAACAAATTAAACTCTGAAATATGACACCATATGTAAATTCCTGAATTTCTGAACTCCAGTTGTCAGACATCCTTCTGCCGCATCCTTCCAATCCTAAATCCTTTTGTCTTGGCCCATGAACTTATGAAAATCCCACAAATTTAATTTCCTGTGAAGCGAATAGAATCCCTTTCGTGAGTCAAAACATCAATCTGAATACCTGGGCCGACTGCTTAAGAGCCTGGCCTAACATGGTATAGCAGAGTAGCAAAAACCTATATGCCCTTGTGGCAAGAACTGAACATAGCTGATGCACTCAGTCTATCATTATCTCCCCTGGATAAAGATGAAAATCTTCTGAAGACCATCGGCTATTTCTGGTCCGATGCTCTGAACTGTTTCCTCTTTGGTCATGGACCCATGACCCCTACTCTGCTGGATGTTACCATGATCACTGGTCTTGACATTGGATCCCCTGATCCTACAGCTCATAGAATGGTAAAAATCCCCTTCAAACTTTCATCTAAAACAGACTACACAAACTGGAGCACTTACATGAACCAGCACATGAAAACAAAAGGTCCAGTTAGCAAAAAGGAACACACAACCTTTCTAAATCTTTGGTTAGAACATTTCCTCTTCTGTGGTCCTTCCTTAGCCCCAACCAAGAATTATCTTCCTTTGGCCTACCATCTGGCCCATGGCAACCGCACCAGCCTAGGCAAGCTTTTCCTCGGAGAAACATACAGATGTCTCCACTTAATGACAACTAGCTTGCTCGGCCAAAGGAAACTCAGAACTGGAGGCCCTTGGTGGTTCATTCAGTTTTGGGCACAACTCTATTTCCAGCATCAAATTCCAAACTTTCAAAGCTTAGCCAAGAATTCCTTCCTTGATGTGGATGGCAAACCAATTAGATGCACCAGCTATGGCCAAGCCCTATTCAACCTCCCTGGCAGTAAACTGAACCCAATAGATGCAGCAAAATGGTTTACAGTTTTCTACAAAGGCCTAGAGAATCCCCTCTACTTTCCATTCACTGAATCTAAAGCCTTTGAAAACCCAACTACCTTTAGGCTGGACAGCTTTGCCGATGACGACAGCACTCAGCATCTATATTCTCTATTGATCCGACCAGACTTCCTTCCTGTCGGCATAAGCACTTCCAACAGAATCATCAAACCAGGCTATGAAACCTATCAACCAGTCATAGCAGCTCGGCAATTCGGCCTAGGACAAGTCCCTCCCCACTTCCATATTCACCACTTGGTGGAGAGTAGAGCCGATCTACCTGATGGTCTTACCAGTTCAAGATGCTACAGCATGCTTGACAATCTCCACATTCCAATACCAGCCAATCTATCTTTTACTTCCTCATCATTCGGCTTTAATACTTGGTGGGAAGTGTAGAAAACTCATGTATTCAGAAGAGCTTTAGGCCCTCTACTGCAGCAAATTGATCTTGAATATGCAATCCCCGAGGAAGAGGTTCTGAACCTATGCTCTTATTCTTTCCAAGCCCTCTATAGCTTTCCTTGGCTAACCTTGCTTACTTTGTTTGCAGCAACAAGATGGTCCAGAACCCATGACAAATAACGAGGAGACATTCCATTTTCTTCCATCTGCCCCTGATGTTCTCTTTTGCAAGGGATCACCGCCAATGAAGAAAGTGATAATGATTGTTCGGCCAGACTCACCCCAGTCGGCCACTAAGCGGAGACAAACCTCTGGAACTGCTGCCCCCTGAGTCCCAACTAAGAAAAGGAAGATCTTCACGAGACGGGTCATCAAGAAGACAGCACAACCTTCCCCAAGTCCATCAGACTCCAACACCAACCAGGTAATTCATATCTCTGAAATTTCCTAAAATTTTTTTATATATGCACATATACTCTGGTTGATTATAATCCTTTCCCCAGGACACAACTGAAGAAATCCTTAGTACTGGAAGCCCATCACAACAGAGAACCATCGTTCATGAAGTCAACACTGGAACAACTGAAATCCCTGAACAGCAAGAACCAACCATCGTCCAAGCAGAAACTCGCAGCAAAGAAACTGCAGCAGATGACGTGACGATGGAAGCCCAACCCGGAACTCCCGATGCTCCAATAGAGGCGTGTGACGAACAAGCTGACATAGTCGATGCTACTGTCGCTGCCCCAATTGAGCCGATCACATTCGTACCGACCATCACAACAGGTAACACCGCATAAGCCGATTTTAAATCAGCCGACGACTTTGTTGGTATGCCTTACTCCCAAAACTAACTCTGATATCTCCACAGGGCTTCAATATTTCAGATTTACTCTCCTTTGACCCGGCATCAATGGGTCTGATCGCCCTTGGAGCGAAGATACCACCACCACAGCAGCCGAATGACCTCGCGGATCAGCTTCAACACATCAAAACTCTGCTATCTGCTCCAATCAGTACCCTGGTCGATGACTCCAACGAAATACAGAAAGTCCTCCAGCAGATAGAATCCCAACTCCCAGAGTCACTTCGGGTCAAGCTTTGGCCAGCCGGCCATCTTCCCTTCTTTCGGGCAGAAGTGAAAGCATCGCAACAAAGGATAGAACTGAGGCATTCTCAAGTTCCTCTGAAAGCTGACATCGCTGAAAGGTGCAAGATGCTAAACCAGAAGAAGGCAACTCTGGATGCCAAAGCTGATATCTCAGCGAGTACAAGGCGACTCAGCCTCCTGGAGAAAGAACTGGTAGAACTCGAAGAAAAAGTCTGCACTACACAGAAACTGTTCCAAGAGGAGAAAGCCTCGATTGCAAACTCCAAGCAAGAAGCCCAAGAGATAACCGAGCAAATACGGGCAGAGTTTGCAGAAATCAACACCTTGAGTCAACAGATAGTAGCAGGCGATGACAAAGATGACGAAGCAGTTATAGCGAGAGCCGATGCCATACGCACAGAAGCCATCCACGCGATAGAAGGATTCCTGAACTAGTAGAACAGTCCAGAAAACATTTTGTGTTGCCTGTTAAACTGAAACTCGTATCTGTTAAAAACATCTTAAGTCGATGGTTACACATCGGCTGCCTTGATTCTCATATAATTTTTTTCTTGCTGGCCAACTCAACGTGTTGGCCTCTCTCTCTCTCTTTTTTACTGGCCAACTCAACGTGTTGGCCTATCTCATCATTCATTTTTTTTACTGGCCAACTCAACGTGTTGGCCTACCTCATTTTTTTTTCTTGGCCAACTCAACGTGTTGGCCTTTATAATGCAGCCAGATGGATCTTATCGGCTATTGTTAGTCGCCTTCCCACATGCTCGGATAATATTTCTTGAGGTGTTGGCCATTGACGGCTTCAGGAAACTTGACACCATCTAATTCTTCAAGCATGTACGCATTTCCAGGCAGGACCTGATCAACCTTGTACGGTCCATGCCAAGTAGGACACCACTTACCATACTTCCTGTCTTTAGTTCCTAATGGTAGCACTGCCTCCCAAACTAGGTCCCCAACCTAGAATTCTTTTGGCTTGAACTTTTTGTTGTATGCACGAGCAACCTTAGCCTTATTTTCCTTGATCTTCTCAAGTGACCAAAGTCTTAACTCTGTAAGATCCTCCACATTTTCGCTCATCAAGGCTACATACTCTTCAGCCGATAGATCATTCTGAAACTCAACACGCCTTGATCCGGCCGTGATCTCCCATGGTAACACAGCATCTTGACCGTAGACTAGATGGTATGGTGACATCTTGATGGATCCATGACACGAAATACGATATGCCCACAAAGCCTCTGACAACACCTCATGCTAGCACCTAGGATATTCATCGATCTTCCTCCTGATCAGCTTGATAAGGCTCTGGTTGGATGCTTCAGCTTGTCCATTAGCCTGAGCATAATATGGGGATGATCTGGTCAGCTTGAACCCCGTGTCATCGGCAAACTTTCTAAATTCCTCCGATATGAAGACCGATCCTCCATCGGTCGTAATGGTCTGAGGAATTCCAAACCTATGAATGATGTGCTCTTTAACGAAACTGATCACATCTTTCGATGCCACCGACCTCATGGGTACCGCCTCCACCCATTTCGTGAAATAATCCGTGACAGCTAACACCCATTGGTGACCTTTGCTAGATGTTGGGTTAATCTGGCCAATCATATTCATGGCCCAACCCCTGAACGGCCATGGCTTAATGATAGGATTCATCATTGATGCCGGCACTATCTGAATCTTGCCGAATCTCTGACATGCCTGGCATCCCTTGTAGTATTTAAAGCAATCCTCAAGCATGGTAGGCCAGTAATATCCCGATCGTCTAATCAGCCATTTCATCTTATGAGCCGATTGATGAGTACCGCAGGCTCCCTCGTGAACCTCATGCAAGAGCCGATTCGACTCCGAAGGCCAAAAACATTTAAGTAGCAGTCCTTCCAAAGTCCTGTAGAACATGTCGTCCCCTATCAGAATATACTTCATAGCTTTGAGTCTTATCCTTCTGGGTGCCCCCCCCCGAGCCGAATCCTTCAAATAATTGAAGATATCGGCTCTCCAGTCTCCAGGTTCTAGAAACTGAACCTCTACATCGACCCCATCGGCTGTTTCCTTGTATCCGGAAGCCATCTGTGCCAAGTCATTGGCTTCACTGTTCAAAGTCCTTCGTATCTAGTGGAAATTAATGTACCTGAATCGTGACATCAACTCACGGCACTGCATCCATATCGGAAAAAGAGCCTCGCTCTCACATTTATATTCTTCCATGAGCTGAGAAATCACCAGTTTCGAATCCCCAAATATTTCCACTGCTTCTGTACCAGCTTCTAGGAGTAATTCCATTCCCTTGCGAACGGCCTCATACTCTACTAAATTATTGGTGCATGGAGTAGCCATCCTGATGGAAAAAGAATATGTCGCCCCACGAGGTGACACCAAAAGAATTCCTACGCCGCACCCATCATCTCAAGCCGATCCATCGAAAAACATTGCCCAGGCCCGTACAAAAAGTGCAGACACGTCAGTGTTGATCATGTCCGCAATGAGATCCGCCAGTGCCTGCCCCTTGACTGCCTTTGCAGGTTGATATCGGATATCGAATTCTGACAATGCATACATCCATTTTCCCAGTCGGCCTTTCAGAATAGGAGCCGACAGCATATGCTTGATGACATCCGATTTACATATGACGATCGTTTCCGCTGAGAGCAAAATATGTCGAAGCTTTGTACATGTAAAGAATAAACAAAGGCAAAGCTTTTTGATCTCAGGATACCTGGTCTCGGCGTCCAACATGCGCCTGCTGAGGTAGAAGATAACCCTCTCCTGGTCGTCATGTTTCTGAATCAGAACCGAGGCGATGGAAGTGTCACCCACGGACAGGTACACGTAGAAAGGCCTGTCCTGTTGAGGCGGAACCAATACCGGAGGCTTCGACAAATATTCCTTGATTTCATCCAGAGCCTGCTGCTGTTCTGCCCCCCAGTGAAACTCATCCTCAGACTTGATCTTCACCAGGCCCATGAATGGCTCAATACGCCCAGACAGATTGGAGATAAATCGTCTAACAAAGTTGATTTTGCCGATGAGCTTCTGTAACTCCTTCCTCGTAGTAGGCGGCTTCATTGTTTTTACCGCTTCTTGACTCTTCAAGGCGATCTCGATTCCTCGCTCATGTACCAGGAATCCTAAGAACTGACCGGCCGATACGCCAAAGGCGCATTTCTTCGGGTTCATTTTGAGCCCAAACCTCCGAGTCCGCTCCAAAACCTTATGCAAATCTTCCAGATGCCCCCCAGCCGATGTGGACTTGACCACGACATCATCAATGTAGATTTCTACCAACTTGCCGATGAGATCATGAAAAATATAATTCATGGCGCATTGATATGTCGCACCGGCATTTTTCAATCCAAATGTCATAACCTAGTACTCGAACAAGCCGACTGCTCCTGGTACTCTGAACGCGGTCTTGCTTATGTCTTCTAGGGCCATGAAGATCTGGTTGTAGCCGGCGTTACCATCCATAAAGCTCAGCATTTTGTGACCGGCAGTGGCATTGATCAATGTTTCTGCCACGGGCATAGGATATTCGTCCTTTGGCGTCGCTCTGTTGAGGTCTCTGAAATCCACGCATACTCTCCATCGACCATCCTTCTTCTGTACAGGGACCACACTGGAGATCCATTCTGCATACCTACATGGCCTTATGAACCCTGCGTCCAACATCTTTTGCACTTCTTTCTTGACCTCCTCCAGGACTTCAGCCTTCATCTGCCTTGCCCGTTGTTGAAATGGCCGAAATTCTTTCTTAAGTGGGAACCGATGTTCGACGATGCTTCTATCCAGACCAGGCATTTCAGTATAATCCCACGCGAAACAATCCCGGTATTCCCTCAACAGTGCTATCATCGGCTCACGCAGACTTGGGTCTAGCTTCTTGCTGATAAATGTTGGTCGTGGCTTATCCCCGGAACCGATGTCAACTTCCTCCAAATCGTCAGCTGATGTAAACCCGTACCCCAACTTGCCGTCGCCTGTAAAATCGACAGTGGACGCAGGCGACTCGTCATCATCTGCCACGTCGACAGCAGACATGGGGAGATAACAAAAGAAAATTTTTGGCCAACCGCACGGCCCGGCTGTCTCTATATCACCCCTCGAAACTGAATGCTCATTAACTAACCAACTGCCAGAGCAGGCTAAAGTCCGTTCGCAATGTAACAGTTTTGACTCTAAACAAGAATTGTCTATTTTCTGGGGCCAGTCGCTGGGACAGGCCTATCTAAACCTGCTAGGCTCCGTAGCGTGCCAGGA
Source organism: Panicum virgatum (assembly GCF_016808335.1). Taxonomy (NCBI): domain Eukaryota; kingdom Viridiplantae; phylum Streptophyta; class Magnoliopsida; order Poales; family Poaceae; genus Panicum; species Panicum virgatum. Next base: position 11,260,708 of record NC_053148.1, read on the forward strand.
TGTACTTATTCTGTGAGGCCAGTGGATAAGACCAGCCTCAATCCATTTTTTGTCGCTTCGATCCGATCACAGTCTTCCAGCGCGATCCCTGAGATCGGCTCTTGCCCTTTCACGTCCCAAGCATTCATGTCTGCGAGCGAAACCTCGCTGGAGTCATCTGCACGGACCACCTCCACTTCATCGCCATCCCGTTGGACCAAACACTGGTGCCTCGTGGAGGGAACACAACAATTGGCGTGAATCCAATCCCTCCCAAGCAACTGTGTACGTACTCTTACTGTTGACGATGAAGAACGAGGTCGGGACAGTCTTACAGCCAACTGTCAACTCCACATTGAGGACGCCCTGTGCCTCTGACGATTGGCCGTTGAAATCATTGAGCATCACGTTGGTCTTGATAAGATCAGCAGCAGAATGACCCAATCGGTGCAGAATCGAGTAGGGCATCAGATTGACCGCAGCACCAGTGTCAACCAACATCCTGTTCACAGGCTTGCCATCGATGAGGCCCTTGAGATATAATCCCTTTAGGTGCTTGTAGCTTTTTTCTTTGGGCTTCTCGAAGATAATCGGCTGTGGGCCAAGATACAGCTGCGCGACGGCCAATTCCTCCGGTTGGGGCGCCCGAAACTCCGACGGGAGCACGAACACCATATTCACATCAGCCGATGGCTTTTCATCGGCTCTTGGCTGCTTGGGGCGCCACTCCCTCCTTGGAGGGTGCCTTTCCAACCTTCGCGGGTGCCTGAATTGCTCCGCTAGATCCGGGCACGCTTTCATCAGTACGTCGAGGTACCTTGCTTCTGCCTCCTCGAGATTGCGTAAGCGCTGCACTCTGCGCTTCTGTGATCGGCTGAGCCCGTCGGGACACCATCGTGGATGATGATACTTATTTTCCCCTTCTAGCTCAAGATCATCCCTGGATGGCCGCTCAATATGGTCGTCGTGACGCGCTTTGGGCCCCAAGCGCTGGAACACCGACGTCTCGCCTGACTGGCGCCCCCGAGGCCAACACTCCAAGCAATCATCGATAGTAGGCAATCGGCTCATGCTGGAATTCCAATAGTACCTGAAGAACGGGCAATTCCAGTGGTCACGTATAGCTTGGCGCCTCCCCAGCGTCCTCCCTGTGCGGTGCTCATACTCCTCCTCTTCCGATTCATATCGGCGGCGCAACTTGTATTGATACTGGTATTTTTCCAAGAGCCGATTGGAAGCTGGGAGCTGATTGCGGATGTGACGCACTTGTTCTTCAGTAACATGTCGCTGCTCTGGCTCGTCTTCATCCTGGGGCCATTTGCCAGAAGCGGCCTCTTTCCTCTGCTTGTCACGGCGGCGCATGGGTCCCGCCATGTTAATTTGGAATGACAAGTTCTGGCCCTCAGGTCTAGAATCCGACAGCTCCACCACGTTAGCTTGTGGGAACGGTTGACTGTCCACCTTCATCATGTGTTGGGCCAGAATTAATCGGCCTTGCTCGATAGCCGATTGGATCTGCCGACGCAGCTCCTTGCAGTCATTCGTAGCATGGGTGAACGAGTGGTGCCACTTGCAGTACAGCCTCCCCTGTAGCTCTTGCGCCGTTGGCAGCTTGTGATTCTCTGGGAGCTTCAACTGCTTCTTCTTGAGCAGTAACTCGAATATCTGCTCTGCCTTGGCCACGTCAAAATCAAAGCCATTCACAAGCCCCTTCTGCTTGACCCACTTGCACAGGACGGGGTTTGCCCCCCCCGGGTCCACTCTGCCACAGCCACTTCTTGTTCCCGCCAGAATCATCGGAATCATGTGCTTGGGCCATGTTTACATGGCACTTGAATTTTTCCTGGTATAACTCCGGGTGATAGTGTTCATATGCCGTGTGTTTCTGCACCATGTGCGCCAGAGAAGTGAATTCCAACTGAAAAGCCAGATCCTTGATCGGCTTAGCGAGTCCCAAAACTGCCAAATCGACTGCCTCCTTCTCTGTGATGCGCGATGAGTAGCATCGATTCTTAACTTCTCTAAAGTGCTGCATGTACTCCGACACACTTTCCCCTCGCTTCTGCTTGACTTGGGCGAGGTCAGCAATCCCGGCTTCAGCAGCCTCTGAATGATACTGGGTGTGGAACTAATCTTCCAGCTGCCTCCAAGTCCGGATCGAATCTGGGGGCAGTGACGTATACCACCCAAAGGCTGAACCCGTGAGAGACTGGGAGAAGAAACGGACCCTTAGAGGATCCGACACTGAGATCATCCCGAACTGCGTTAGGTATCGGATCACATGCTCGATAGATCTGGCCCCTTCTGACCCGCTGAACTTGGTGAACTCCGGGAGCCGATACTTGGGTGGCAACGGGATCAAGTCGTAGTCACTTGGGTACGGCTTAGAATAGCCGATCGCCTTTCTCTTGGGCAGGATGCCGAACTGGTCCCTTAATATTGCACTGACCTGCTCCACACTAAGAACTCTTGGGGCCGAGGGCTCAGCACTCGGCCTGGTCGCATACTTCGCTAGCCATGCTTGTTTCTCTGCATCTGCCCCTGAAACTCCTGTACCCACCAGATGTCCCGCGCGTGTTGGACTGATGCTGTCAGGTATGTACACGCACGTGTAGCCGTGCGGGATCTCTTTAGGCGGCTCGTTCAGGAACTGGCCTTGTCCAGGGTCACTGCCGATCTTGTAGACGACGTAGATCGGCGAACCTTGCGGTCCTGGGGCCGTGAGCGAGTGCGATACTGGTGGCCTAGAGTGGAGCAAGGCTTCTCCCCTGTGACTCCCCAGGATTGGTCCTGATGGAGAGTACTGGTTCTTGATCACCTCCTGGACGACACGATGTGCCACACGCTCGAGCTCATTCACCAGGCTTTCTGAGTGCCGATGAAGCGTGTGAGCCACCATGTAGTTCATCTCCTGGCGCAGGGCTCTGGTGCGCTCCTCTGATGGTATGGACAAGTAAATGTTGTCGAGAGCGCCTTCGGGTGAGAACCCCTTCCACCTGATGCCGTGGTTGCAGGTCCTCTCGAAAGAGCCGATGAGATCGGCTTCGAACTGAGCCTTGACCTCATCGTATTTCTGCTTGTGTTCTGGAGTCAGCTCTTCATACGTGACAGGTTTGGTGACCGGTGGAATCGGTGCTTGGTCCTAATGTCCTGTCATCTCTGCGGTGGGCGTTGTTGCTGATGAAGGTCCCACTGGGCGTGCCAAAATGTGTTGTCGGTCAAAACCCACCGTCGAGTAGCGACAGGAAACACGAAGAGCCGGGAGGTTGCGGGGGAGCTGGCAGGCACTGCTCCCTGTCAACGGCTCGCAATCCTAGCACACGCCGTGGCTTTCTAAGGTGTAGGGCGTGCCACCTGACCTATACCCGATCAGGAGGGTGCGAACGTGCTTGCGACGATTTGCCTGCATACACAAACACGTGCAAACATAAGTCCGAGCCGTGGTCGGCTCCTCGGGACGACTCTTGCATCGGCTTCTGAAGAGCCGATCGAGTCCCGGTGTCAGATCAGATCTGTATATATCCGGATATTAATAAATAAAGCAAGTAACTGTAAAGCTGCTTCAATTAAATCTAGCTAATCTAATCCACGACGGTAAAAACTTCACCGCTAGATCGGAACATCCTACACGTAATTGGGCCTTATGAGCGTAATAAATAACTAAACCTTAACCAGAATAGAGGCCTAAGAATAAGCGAAAGCCGATTCCCGGATCAATTCCCTGTTAAGACTAAGGCAAAGCATCTAATATGTCACCGGATCATCCAACCCGTTTGCAAGGCCTAACCTAGCAGATATTATGCCAATTCTTACGTATAAGACCAAACCATAACAGATTAGATCTACTAGATAGAAAAGAAGCAGGGTGTCATCTCTACATGACTAATTCCATGCAACGAGAATTAGCATAAGATTAAGACATGATCGCGCAGAGATGACATGATGTTCGTAGATGATAAGCAACAAAAGCACAATGAATATGCTAAAATTCATGCTACGAAAATCAGGATAACTAGTACAACTCGCCATCTAAAACGCTTCAGTACGAGTAATACAGAGGTAAAAGCAAGAACCACACTGCCCTGATCGCAAGAAGCGATCAGGGCAACATGGCGCTTACTTGATCGAAACCCTAGAATTAGGGGTGGCAGTGCGCCGAGAGTTGTTGTTTGCGAAACGTGATGACGTTCTCTCTTCACAAATATCATAGGGTACATATTTATAGTCCGGAGACTTGAAAAACAATCTAAACTAACATGTCCATATCGGACTCTATCTCTAACTCAATCTGAACTAAATCTAAGGATACATGGCCCACATGGCCCAAATGCTCACTGTTGTCGGTCGAAACCCACCGGCGAGCAGCGACAGGCAACACGAAGAGCCGGGAGGTCGCCGGGGCGCTGGCAGGCACTGCTCCCTCGTCGACGGCCCGCAATTCCGTCACGCGCCCGGAGATTCTGTGGAAAGTCGGGCGTGCCACCTGACCTATACCCGATCAGGAGGGTGCGAACGTGCTCCAAACAGTTTCCTGCATAGAAAGACACGTGTAAATGTAAGTCCGAGCTGTGGTCGGCTCCCCGGGACGACTCTTGCATCGGCTTTAAAGAGCCGATCGAGTCCCGGTGTCAGATTGGATCTGTGTCTATCCGGATATTGATGAGTAAAGCAAATAACTATAAAAAAACTGCTTCAATTAAATCTAATTAATCTAATCTACGATGGTAACAGCTTCACTGCTAGATCGGAACATCCTACACGTGACCAGGCCTAATGAACATAACAGACAACTAAACCACAACCCAAAACAGAGGCCTAAGAACTAGCAAGAGCCGATTCCCGGAACAATCCCTATCAAGACTAAGATAAAGCATCTATTACACCACCGGATCATCCAATCCGTTTGCAAGGCCTAACCTAGCAGATATTACACCAACTCTTAAGAATAAGAGCAAACCATAACAGATTAGATCTACTGGACATAAAAGAAGCAGGGTGTTGTCTCTGTGCAACTAATTCTATACGACGAGAACTAGTATTAGATCGAAACGTGACTGCACAGAGACAACATGATATTCGTAGATGATAAGCAATGAAGCACAATAGATCTACTAAAAGCCATGCTACGAACATCAAGATAACTAGCATTACTCGCCATCAAAAATGCTTCAGTACGAGTAATACCAAGGTAAAAGCAAGAACAACGCTGCCCTGATCGCGAGAAGTGATCAGGGCAGCATGGCGCTTACTTGGACGAAACCCTAGGATTAGGGGTGGCGATGCGCCGAGAGTTGTTGTTTGTGAGACGTGATGACGCTCTCTCTTACGAATAACAAAGGGTACATATTTATAGTCCGGAGACTTGGGAAACAATCTAAGCTAATCTTGTCCCGATCGGACTCTATATCTAATCTTGAACTAAATCTAAGGATACATGGCCCATGTGGCCCAGATGCTCACGCAGGAGCCGATTTACAAGTCTTTTTAATCTTCTGCTTCAAGCCCATCTTGCTTTTGGCCCATAAATTAATCCTGTTAATTTATGGCGATAACACATGCCTCCCTGGTTTTGGCAATGATAGTTCCAAAACCAATCCATCGCTTCATCTTCCCGTTAATGCTCATTAAACACACTGCAACCACCAAGGAAGACGCAACGTCTCTGCAACTGGCTTCTCGTAGAATGTGAAAATTGCCGATCCGTCTTCCATCTTTTCACTATTTAACCTCACCCCGAATCAGCTCTTCATCACGGCAAAAACTCCTTCTTCCTCCCAAAGCCAATAGCGCAGAAAAAACCCCAATCCTCCAGCACCAGCAATGGCGATCTCTTCTTCCTCCGGCTCCAACTCCTTTGGAGATTCCTCTTCTTCCTCTTCTCCCTCTTCCTCTTCCTCCCTTTCCGCCTCCTCCATTGATCCTATCTCAGAGAGCCGAGAGCCGACCCCCGAATGGGACCAAACAGCAGCCTACGAGGCGCTGGCTCCTCTGCACTGGGATGCAGAGGAGTTTGACTTCGGGGTCGCCTTCGAGGAAGACGAACCCACAACTGAGGGAGAGGAAGACCTCCAGTTCCTGTTCCAAGAGGAACTGGAAACCAGCGAAGACGACGCCTTCTCCTGGGAAGGAGCCGACTCCTCCGAAGAGATCAGCTCTTCTTCCAGCGACGACATGGCGGCAGGAGGAAACCCCCACCAGTTCCTCAAAGCCCCCACGGAGGGAAGCGAAGAGGGAAGCAGCAGCGGCGGCGGGTGAAGCAGCAACAGCGCCGAGGATGACGGCAGCAGCAGCGGCGATGACGGCGATGACGACGACAACGACGGCGGAGACGCACCGTCGCGAAGCCCGAAGCGCCGTAGGAATTCAGACACCTACGACTGGTAGATATAAGTAGCATTATAGGGGAAGAATCACAAAGCCGAAGGATTAATTCCTTTGTAACAATCGGTTTTCCTTGTAATGAACTTTCCATTAATGAAATCAACTTCCCTAAATTATGTGTGTCTGATATTTACTTTCCAAAAAGCCGATGGCAACGCATCAGGCTCCTATAAATATCCAAGAGCCGACGAAATTCAAACTAGAAGCAACCCGCACAAGAGTAGAACATCACTTCCAGCTTGAACCGAACTCTTGAATCCGAGCATAATTCGAAAACCAAGCTCTACAAATCCGAGCAAGAACTCTCCAAGCAGCCGGAATTCGAATCAGAGCCTACAGCAATCAAACCCTAAGTCAATAGATCTAAACCATGGCAGATTCTGCAGCTCAGACGAGAAGCTCAGCAACCGACGATGCGGCAATCTGCGGCCTGAAGGTAATATTCGGCCTAATCTTTTAGTTTTCTTCAGCTTACCAAGCCTCTGAAACTAAAACTTTGAAACTTGACACCATACGCATACTTCTGAATTTCTGAACTTCAGGTGTCAAACATCCTTCTGCTGCATCCCTCCAATCCAAAATCTTTCTGTCTTGGCCCACACCATGAAAACCCCATAGATTTGATCTCTTGTGAAGCAAATAGGATTCCTTTTGTGAGTCAAAACATTGATTTGAACCTCTGGGCCGATTGCTTAAGAGCCTGGCCTAATCCTCCTGAGAGCTGGATTACATGGTATAGCAAAGTAGCATAAGCTCACATGCCCTTGTGGCAGGATTTGAACATAGCCGATGCACTTAGCTTATCATTATCACCCCTTGACAAAGATGAAAACCTTCTGAAAACCATCGGCTATTTTTGGTCTGATACTCTGAATTGTTTCCTCTTTGGTCATGGACCCATGACCCCTACTATGCTGGATGTCACCATGATCACTGGTCTAGACATTAGCTCTCCTAATCCTGCTGCTCACAAAATGGCAGAAGTCCCCTTCAAACTTTCTTCCAAAATCAACTGCACAAACTAGGGTACTCACATGAATCAGCACATGAAAACAAAAGGTCCAGTGACAGAGAAGGAACACACAGCCTTCCTAAATCTTTGGCTAGAGCACTTCATCTTCTGTGGTCCTTCTTTAGCTCCAACTAAGAACTATATTCCCTTGGCCTATCACCTGGCCCATGGCAATCACACCGACCTAGGCAAACTCTTCCTTGGAGAAATTTACAGATATCTCCATTTGATGACATCTAACCTTCTGAACCACAAGAAACTGAGAACTGGAGGCCCTTGGTGGTTTATTCAGTTGTGGGCACAACTGTACTTCCAGCACCATATTCCCAACTTCCAAGGCCTGACCAAGAACTCTTTCCCCGATGAGAGTGGCAAACCAATTAGATGTACTAGTTACGGCCAAGCTTTATTTAGTCTCCCTAGCAGTAAACTGAATTCGTTAGATGCAGCAAACTGGTTCAGAGTCTTCTACAAAGGACTAGATAATCCTCTCTACTTCCCATTTACTGAATCTGAATCTTTTGAGAACCCAACTGCCTTCAGATTAGACAACTTCGCTGATGATGACAGCACTCGGCATCTGTATTCTTTGATGTTTCGACCTGGCTTCCTCCCCGTTGGCATCAGCACCTCTAATAGAATTATCAAGCCAGGTTATGAATCTTATCAACCAGTCATAGCAGCTCGGAAATTTGGCCTAGGACAGGTCCCTCCCCACTTCCATATTCACCACTTGGTGGAGAGCAGAGCCGATCTGTCTGATGGTCTCACTAGCTCAAGATGCTACAGCATGTTCGATGACCTCCACATTCCAATACCAGCCGATCTACCCTTCATCTCCTCATCAATCAGCTTCAGCACATGGTGGGGAATGTGGAAAACACATGTATTCAGAAAAGCTCTAGGTCCTCGACTGCAGTAGATTGATCCTGAATATGTAATCCCTGAGGAAGAGGTACTGAATTTATGCATTTTGCTCTTTCCAGATCATCCATCCTTCCATTTGTCTAATTCTAACTCACCCTGTTTGCAGCAACAAGATGGTCCAGAACCTATGACCAGCAACGGGGAACCATTCCACTTTCTTCCAACTGCCCCTGATGTACTCTTCTGCAAGGGATCACCAACAATGAAGAAAGTGATAATGACTGTTCAGCCAGACTTACTTCAGTCGGCTTCCAAACGAAGACAAACTCCTGCAAGCGTTGCCCCCCGAGTCTTGACCAAGAAAAGGAAGATGATCACGAGGCGAGTGATCAAGAAACCAGCACCAGCTTCTCCGAGTCCTTCAGAGTCCAACACCAACCAGGTAACTCATTTTTCTGAAACTTCTTCTTTATCTCATACATGTGTACTCTGATTGACTGCAATTCTATTTCCAGGACGCAGCTGAAGAAATCCCCAATGCAGAAAGCCTGGATCAACATGAGATAGCTGCAACTCCTGATGCACTGATGGATGCAAATGAGGAACAAGCCGATACAGTCAATGTTCTTGATGTCAACACAAGCTCTAATAGGACGATTGCTCCTGAACCGCCCAACGCTTCTTCTTCAGAACAGGTAACATTCCAAAACCAATTCTGAACCAGCCGATAGCTCCATAAATGCATCTTGCTCTAACTCCAGATATGTCCGTAGAGCTTTGATATTTCAGGTTTGCTTTCCTTTGACCCTGCATCAATGGGTCTGACTGTCCCTGGAGCAGAAACACCATCTTCGCAGCAATCGGCTAGCTTGGCACATCAGCTTCAACTCATCAAGTACCTACTATCTGCTCCGATCACTGCTCTGGTTGATGATTCCAGTAAGATAAAGAACATCTTCGAGCAAATAGAATCCCAACTCCCGGAGCCATTGCAAATCAAGCTCTGGTCAGCCACCAACCTTCCATTCTTTCGGATAGAAGTGAATAAAGCACAACAAAGGATGGAAGCACGTCGCTCTCAAGCTTCTCTGAAAGCTGACATTACTCAAAAGTGCAAGGCCCTTAACCAGAAGAAGGCAACCCTAGATATCAAAGCTGACGTGTCTGCCAACATGAACCGTCTCGACCTTCTGAAGAAAGAACTGGCGGAACTCGAAGAAAGAGTCCGCACCACCAAGGAACTCATCCAGGCCGAAGAAGCTTCCATTGCAAACTCCAAACAAGAAACCCAGGAAATAGCCGATCAAATACAAGCAGAGTTTGCAGAGATAAGCACCTTGAGTCGGCAGATAGTAACAGGCGATGACAAGGATGACGAAGAAATCATAGCACGAGCAGACACTGTTCGCACAGCAGCCATCCACGCCATAGAAGAATTCCTGAACCAGTAGATAGGCTCAAGAGACAATTAGTACTGCCTGTTTACCTGAAACTTGTAACTGTTTTAAAAACATCTTAAGTCGATGATTACACATCGGCTGTTCGCTTCTCATATATATTTTTACTAGCCAACTCAAAGTGTTGGCTTCTTTTTTTTATATATTTTTTTTACTGGTCAACTCAACGTGTTGGCCTATCTCTTTTTTTTCTTTCTTTTACCGGCCAACTCAACGAGTTGGCCTATCTCATTATAGCCGGATGTATCTCATCGGCTCTTGTTACTCGCTTTCCCACATGCTCGGGAAATACTTCTTGAGGTGTTGACCATTAACAGCAACAGGAAACTTGACACCGTCTAGCTCCTCAAGCATGTACGCATTCCCAGGTAGGACTTGATCAATCTTGTACGGTCCGTGCCAAGTTGGAGACCGCTTGCCATATTTTCTATCTTTAGTTCCCAATGGCAATACTGCCTCCCAAACCAAGTCTCCAACCTGAAAATTCTTTGGCTTGACCTTCTTGTTGTATGTGCGAGCAACTTTAGCCTTATTTTCCTTGATCTTCTCCAATGACCAAAGCCTTAGTTCTGTCAGGTCCTCCACATTGTCATTCATCAAGGCTGCATACTATTCAATTGTCAGATCATTCTAGAACTCGACACGCCTTGATTCGGCCGTGATCTCCCATGGTAACACAGCGTCTTGGCCGTAGACTAAATGGTACGGCGACGTCTTGGTGGATCCATGACATGAAATACGATATGCCCACAAAGCTTCTGATAACACCTCATGCTAGCGCCTAGGATATTCATCGATCTTTCTCTTTATGAGCTTGATGAGGCTCTGGTTGGATGCTTCAGCCTGTCCATTAGCTTGGGCATAATATGGAGATGATCTAATCAACTTAATTCCCATGTCATCGGCAAACTTCCTGAATTCCTCTGATATAAAGACCAATCCTCCATCGGTCGTAATGGTCTGAGGAATTCCAAATCTGTGGATGATGTGTTCTTTGACAAAGCTGATCACATCTCTTGATGCTACTGACCTCATGGGTACTGCCTCCACCCACTTTGTGAAATAATCCGTGGCAACTAAGACCCATTGGTGACCCTTGCTAGACGACGGGTTGATCTGACCAATCATGTCCACGGCCCAACCTCTGAATGACCACGGTTTGATGATAGGATTCATTACTGATGCTGGCACTATCTGAATTTTTCCAAACCTCTGACATGCCTGACATCTTTTGTAATACTTGAAGCAATCTTCATGCATAGTGGGCCAGTAATAACCCGATCGCCTAATCAGCCACTTCATCTTATGAGCCGATTGATGAGTACCGCAGGCTCCTTCATGAACCTCATGCAAGAGCCGATTTGACTCTGAAGGTCCCAGACATTTAAGCAGTAGTCCTTCCAAGGTCCTGTAGAACATGTTATCCCCTATCAGAACATACTTCATGGCCTTGAGTCTTATCCTTCTGGGTGCCCCCCGAGCCGAATCCTTCAAGTAATTGAAGATATCGGCTCTCCAGTCGCCGGGTTCTAGAAACTAGACCTCCACATCAACTCCATCGGCTGCTTCCCTGTACCCGGAAGCTATTTGTGCCAAATCATTGGCTTCATTGTTTAGAGTTCTGCGTATCCAGTGGAAATTGATGTACCTGAATTGTGACATCAACTCACGGCATTGCATCCATATTGGGAAAAGAGCCTCACTCTCGCATCTATATTCTTCCGTGAGCTGAGAGATCACCAGCTTTGAATCCCCAAAAATTTCCACTGCTTCTGCACCAGCTTCGAGGAGCAGTTCCATCCCTTTGCGAACGGCTTCATATTCCACCAAATTATTGGTGCATGGGGCAGTCATTCTGATGGAAAAGGAGTAAGTCACCCCACGAGGCGAGACCAATAGAATTCCCACACCGCATCATCATCACAAGCCGATCCGTCAAAAAACATAGCCCAAGCACGAATAAATAGTGCAGCAATATCAGTATTGATCCTGTCTGCAACAAGACCCGCCAGTGCTTGTCCTTTGACTGCTTTTGCAGGCTGATACCGAATATCAAACTCTGACAATGCAAACATCCATTTTCCAAGACGGCCTTTCAGGACAGGGGCCGACAACATATGCTTTATGACATCCGATTTGCATATAACAATTGTTTCCACCGAGAGCAAAATATGACGAAGCTTTGTACATGTAAAGTATAAGCAAAGACAAAGCTTCTCAATTTTAGGATACCTGGTCTCGGCGTCTAACATGCGCCTGCTGAGGTAGAAAACCACTCTCTCCTGGCCGTCGTGCTTCTGGACTAATACTGAAGCAATGGACGTGTCACCCACGGATAGGTACACGTAGAATGGCCTATCTTGCTGAGGGACCAACACTGGAGGCTTTGACAAATATTCTTGATTTCATCGAAAGCTTGTTGTTGTTCTGCCCCCCAGCAAAACTCATCATCGGATTTGATCTTCACTAAACCCATGAACGGCTCAATGCGTCCAGACAGATTAGAAATAAATCGTCTGACAAAGTTAATTTTACCGATGAGCTTCTGTAACTCTTTCTTTGTAGTAGGTGGCTTCATCGTCTTCATGGCTTCTTGACTCTTCAGGCCGATCTCGATTCCCTGTTCATGCACCAGGAATCCCAAAAATTGACCGGCCGATACGCCAAAAGCGCATTTCTTTGGGTTCATTTTGAGCCCAAATCTTCGTGTCCGCTCTAAAACTTGACGCAGATCTTCTAGATGCCCCCTAGCTGATTTGGACTTGACCACAACATCATCAATATAGATCTCTACTAATTTGCCGATGAGATCATGAAAAATGTAATTCATAGCACGTTGGTACGTTGCACCGGCATTTTTCAGTCCAAAGGTCATCACCAAGTACTCGAACAAGCCGACCGCGCCTGGTACTCTGAACGCGGTCTTGTTCACGTCTTCTGGGGCCATGAAGATCTGGTTGTAGCCGGCGTTACCGTCCATAAAACTCATCATCTTGTGGCCGGCAGCTGCGTTGATCAATGTCTCTGCAACAAGCATCGGGTACTCGTCCTTTGGCGTCGCTCTGTTGAGATCTCTAAAATCGACGCAGACACGCCATCGGCCATCCTTCTTCTGCACCGGTACCATGCTAGAGATCCATTTTGCATACCGGCACAGCCTGATGAACCCAGCATCCAGCATCTTCTCCACCTCTTTCTTGACTTCTTCTAGGACTTCGGCCTTCATCTGACGTGCTCATTACTGAAATGGCCGAAACCCTTTCTTGAGTGGGAGCCGATGCTCGACGATGCTTCTATCCAGACCAGGCATCTCGGTGTAGTCCCATGCAAAATAGTCCCGGTACTCTTTCAGCAGTGCAATCATCTCCTCTCGCAAGGCTGGATCCAACTTCTTGCTGATAAAAGTCGGCCGTGGCTTATCCCCAGGACCGATGTCAACCTCCTCCAAATCATCAGCTGACGTGAACCCGTATCCGAGTTTGCCATCGTCTGAAAAATCAGCTGCGAACGCAAGCAAGTCTTCGTTATCCACAAGATCAGCGGCAAACACAGGGAGATGACAGGAAAAATTATTTGGCCAACCGCGCGGGCTGGCCGCCTCTATAATTCCATTATCATTCGAAACCAAATAGTCGATGAGTAGCGAACTGCCAGAGCAGGCCATCGTGTGTACATGATGTAACAACTCCGAACCCACGCAGGATTTTTCTATTTTTTGGGGCCGATCGCTGGGACCGGCCTCTCTATTTCTACTACATCCCGTAGCATGCCAGGATGCATCTACTCTGTGAGGCTAGTGGATAAGACCAGCCTCAGTCCGTTTTTTGTCGCCTCGATCCGATCACAGTCTTCCAGGGCGATCCCTGAGATCGGCTCTTGCCCTTCCGCATCCCAGGCGTTCATGTCTGCGAGCGAGACCTCGCTAGAGTCATCCGCACGGACCACCTCCACTTCATCGCCATCCCATTGGATGAGATACTGATGCATTGTAGAAGGGATACAACAGTTGGCGTGAATCCAATCCCTCCCAAGCAATACTGTGTATGTACTTTTGCTGTTGACGATGAAGAATGAAGTCGGGATCGTCTTGCGGCCCACTATCAACTCCACATTAAGGACCCCCATTGCCTCTGATGGTTGCCCGTTGAAGTCATTGAGCATCACATTGGTCTTGATCAGATCGGCAGAAGAACGACCCAATCGGCGCAGCATAGAATATAGCATTAGGTTGACTGCGGCGCCAATGTCGACCAACATCCTGTTCACAGGCTTGCCATTGATGAAGCCCTTGAGATACAATCCTTTCAGGTGCTTGTAGCTCTTCTCCTTGGGCTTCTCAGAGATGATCGGCTATGGGCCAAGATCCAGCTGTGCAACAGGCAAATCCTCCGGTTGGGGTGCCCGAAACTCCAACGGGAGCACGAACACCATGTTCACATCAGCCGATGGCTTCTCATCGGCTTTTGTCTGCTTGGGGCGCCACTCTTTTCTCGGAGGGCGCCTTTCCTCCCTTCGCAGTCACCTGAATTGCTCCGCGAGATCCGGACGCGCTTTCCTCAGCACGTCGAGGTACTTTGCTTCTGCCTCTTCCAGATTGCGCAAGAGCTGCACTCTGCGCTTTTGCGAGCAATTAAGCCCGTCAGGACACCACCGTGGACGATGGTACCTGTCTTCTTCTTCTGGCTCGGAATCACCCCTGGTTGGCCGTCTCACACGGTCATCATGACGTGCTCTGGGCCCCAAGCGCCGAAACACCGACGCCTCATCCTGTTGGTGTCCTCGAGGCCTGCACTTAAAGCAATCATCTATAGTAGGGAATTGGCTCATGCCGGAATTCCAACAGTACCTGAAGAACGGGCAATGCCAGTGGTCGCGTATAGCCTGGCGTCTCCCCAATGTATTTCCTGAGCAGTGCTCGTACTCGTCTTCTTCCGATTCGTATCGGCGGCGCAACTTGTACTGGTACTGGTATTTTTCTAGAAGCCGATTAGAAGCTGGAAGCTGATTGCGGATGTGACGCACCTGCTCTTCGGTCACATGCTGTTGTTCCAGTTCGCGTCTATCCTGCGGCCGTTTGCCAGAAGCGGCCTCTCTCCTCTGCTTGTCATGGCAGCGCATGGGTCCCACCATGTTGATCTGGAATGCCAAATCCTGGCCCTTGGATCCGAAATCTGACAGCTCCACCATGTTAGCTTGTGGGAAGGGCTTTGTGTCAACCTTCATCGTGTGTTGAGCCAGGATTAATCGGCCTTGCTCGATAGCCGATTGTATCTGGCGACGTAACTCCTTGCATTCACCCGTGGAATGAGTGAACGAGTGGTGCCATTTGCAGTACAGTCTTCCCTGCAGCTCTTGTGCCGTCGGTAGCTTGTGATTCTCTGGGAGCTTCAGCTGTTTTTCTTTGAGGAGCAGATCAAATATCTGCTCTGCCTTAGTCACGTCGAAGTCGAAGCTCTTCACAAGCCCCTGCTGTTTGACCCACTTGCACGGGACAGGGTTTGCCCCCCGAGTCCACTCTGCCACGGCCACTTCTTGCTCCTCGCCAGAGTCATCAGATTCATCCGCCTGGGCCATGTTTACATGGCGCTTGAACTTGTCCTGGTACAGCTCAGGATGGTAATGTTCGTATGCTGTAAGCTTCTGCACCAGCTGCGCCAGAGATGTGAACTCCAACTGAAAAGCCGCATCCTTGATCGGCTTAGCGAGTCCCAAGACAGCCAGTTCGACTGCCTCCTTCTCTGTGATGCGCGACGAGTAGCATCGGTTCTTGACCTCCCTGAAGCGCTGTATGTATTCTGACACAGTCTCTCCTCGCTTCTGCCTGACTTGGGCGAGGTCGGCAATTCCAGCTTCAGCAGCCTCCGAGTGGTACTGGGTATGGAATTGGTCTTCAAGCTGCCTCCAAGTTTGAATCGAATCCGGAGCCAGTGATGCATACCATCCAAAAGCTGGGCCTGTAAGGGATTGGCCGAAGAACCGGACCCTCAACGGATCCGACACTGAGATCATCCCAAGCTGCATTAAGTATCGGCTCACATGCTCGATGGAGCTGGCTCCTTCTGACCCATTGAACTTCGTGAACTCAGGGAGCCGATACTTGGGTGGCAGTGGGATCAAGTCATAGTCACTTGGATACGGCTTGGAATAGCCGATCGCTTAACTCTTGGGCAGGATGCCGAACTGGTCTCTCAGTATTGCACTGACCTGCTCCACACTAAGAACTCCTGGGGCCGATGGCTCAGCACTCGGCCCAGTAGCGTACTTTGCCAGCCACGCTCGTTTCTCCGCGTCGGCTCCAGAAGCCCCTGGGTTTACCATCTGCACCGAGCGTGTTGGATTGACACTGTCAGGGATGTAAGCATACGTGTAGCCGTGCGGAATCTCCTTGGGTGGCTCGGTGAGGAATTGGCCTTCTCCAGGATCGCCGCCGATCTTGTGGACGACGTAGATCGGCGAATTTTGTGGTTTTGGAGCCGCAAATGAGAACGGCAATATCGGTCTAGAATGCAGTTCAGCTTCCTCTGTGTGACTCCCCAGGGTTGGCCCCGATGGAGAGTACTGGTTCTTGATTATCTCCTGGATGACGCGATGCGCCATGCGCTCGAGTTCGTTCATCAGGCTCTGAGAGTGCCGATGAAGCGCATGGGCCACCATGTCGTTCATCTCCTGACGCAGGGCTCTGGTGCGCTCTTCTGATGGCACAGACAGATCTACATTGTCGAGAGCGCCTTCTGGTGAGAACCCCTTCCACCTGATGCCATGGTTGCGGGTCCTCTCAAAAGAGCCGATGAGGACGGCTTCCAGCAGAGCTTTGATCTCATCATACTTCTTGTGTTCAGGAGAGAGCTCTTCATACGTGACGGGCTTGGGAGCGGGTTCTTGATCTTGAGCTCCAGTCATTGTTACAGTGGATGTTGTTGCCGAGAAGGGTCCCACCGGGCGTGCTAGAATGTGTTGTCGGTCGAAACCAACCGGCGAGCAGCGACAGGCAACACGAAGAGCCGGGAGGTCGCCGGGGCGCTGGTAGGCACTGCTCCCTCGTCGACGGCCCGCAATTCCGTCACGCGCCCGGAGATTCTGTGGAAAGCCGGGCGTGCCACCTGACCTATTCCCGATCAGGAGGGTGCGAACATGCTCCAAACAGTTTCCTGCATACAAAGACACGTGTAAATGTAAGTCCGAGCCGTGGTCGGCTCCCCGGGACGACTCTTGCATCGGCTTTAAAGAGCCGATCGAGTCCCGGTGTCAGATTGGATCTGTGTCTATCCGGATATTGATGAGTAAAGCAAATAACTATAAAAAACTACTTCAATTAAATCTAATTAATCTAATCTACGATGATAACAGCTTCACTGCTAGATCAGAACATCCTACACGTGACCAGACCTAATGAACATAACAGACAACTAAACCACAACCCAAAACAGAGGCCTAAGAACTAGCAAGAGCCGATTCCCGGAACAATCCCTATCAAGACTAAGATAAAGCATCTATTACACCACCGGATCATCCAATTCGTTTGCAAGGCCTAACCTAGCAGATATTACACCAACTCTTAAGAATAAGAGCAAACCATAACAGATTAGATCTACTGGATATAAAAGAAGCAGGGTGTTGTCTCTGTACAACTAATTCTATACGACGAGAACTAGCATAAGATCGAAACGTGACTGCACAGAGACAACATGATATTCGTAGATGATAAGCAACGAAGCACAATAGATCTACTAAAAGCCATGCTACGAACATCAAGATAATTAGCATTACTCGCCATCAAAAACGCTTCAGTACGAGTAATACCAAGGTAAAAGCAAGAACAACGCTGCCCTGATCGCGAGAAGCGATCATGGCAGCATGGCGCTTACTTGGACGAAACCCTAGGATTAGGAGTGGCGATGCGCCGAGAGTTGTTGTTTGTGAGACGTGATGACGCTCTCTCTTACGAATAATAAAGGGTACATATTTATAGTCCGGAGACTTGGGAAACAATCTAAGCTAATCTTGTCATAATCGGACTCTATCTCTAATCTTGAACTAAATCTAAGGATACATGGCCCATGTGGCCCAGATGCTCACGCAGGAGCCGATTTACAAGTCTTCTTAATCTTCTGCTTCAAGCCCATTTTGTTTTCGGCCCATAAATTAATCCTGTTAATTTATGGCGATAACACTCACGCAGGAGCCGATTCGTAAGCCTCCTTCAATTTCTTCATTAAGCCCAACTCACTCGCGGCCCATTAGTTAACCTGTTAATTTATGGCGATAGCACCATGTGATGACATTTCCACTGAGACTGGCCTAACATCCCGCACGCCGGGAGCAGGTCCATTTTTTAGTTAATGCTGGTTCAATTTTACCTCGATTGTGGGGATTTCTCTTTTTATTAAAATCGACTGAATTTAGTTTGGTTGTCACCCGTTTTTCCCTCTCCTCGCACTGCTACATGCCATTATTTAGATTGGTGCAAAAATCGATTGAAAGCCAGACAAAAATCACTCGAGTGATATCTGGTAACTAGTTTTGATATCGGGTTTAATATGTGGCTTCCAGTTATTTTACTCCCCCTCATGAAATTACTATTGCTCTCCTAAGCTCGAGTGTTTGTGCACATGCATTCAATGTCCATGCATCGCGGTCTGCGTGCACGTGCTTCTACCTTGCCCGAGATCAAGCAGACAAGCACCAAGAACAAGGATCCCCATTTACCAAACGAAACCCAAACCCATGGCCTGAGAACAACGGTAAAACTGCGAGGTAGCTGGAGCTGAATGGAGCACGGATTCAGGCAGTCAACCTGGCTGAGTTACCGTAGCCTTCTGCCGTCGTCGTCCTGAGTAACCACAGCCCCCTGACTCTGCCGTGCAAATGAAGGAGATGGGAGCGTGCCAGCATCCACTCCATCCGCACGGCGGCCAGAAGCCATCGTCTTCATCTCCCAGCAGCACCAATCCCGCAGGCTACTTCCTGCCCAGAACCGCCGGCGCCTGGCTCGCCTGCGGCTTCCTCTCCTTGGCGCTCCTCCACCTCCTCTGCTGCTCTCCCGCCGGCAGCCAACGGGCGGTGTTCTCCCCTCTGCTCCAGTACTTCAACGGCACCTACTCCTCGGTCTCACCGGCGTACGTGAACGTTGCTCAACCCACCGTCGCTTGATCGAGACGCTCCAGCACTTGCAGATTCGAATTTCTCATGGACCTCGTTTGATTTGATGGCAGGCAGGGGGAAGGCGGGCGGAGCTGCGACTACTCGGAGGGGCGGTGGGTGTGGTCACCGGGCCACGCGCGGCGGTACAACGCCACCGCGTGCGGCGTCAAGGACAGCGAGGACTGCGTCGGCAACGGGCGCCCGGACACCGGCTACCTCGACTGGCGGTGGCGGCCGGCGGGCGGGTGCCCGCTGCCGGCCTTCAGCGCGGCGGCGTTCCTCACCGCGGTCCGGGGCAGGCACGTCGCGTTCGTGGGCGACTCCATGGCGCGGAACCAGGCCGAGTCCCTGGTCTGCCTCCTCGGCGCCGGCGCGTCGCCGTTCCCGCCCCGCCTCGTGTACCGCGACGCGGACCCCGGGGAGTTCCGGTTCCGGCGCTGGGCGTTCCCGTCGCACGGCGTGACGGTGTCCGTGTACCGGGCGCCGTTCCTGGCGCGGGCCACCGGCAGGGTGGACGACTACCACCTGCCCTACAGCTCCGTGCACCTCGACGCGCTCGCCGAGCGGTGGTCGGCGGAGGCCGGCACGATGGACGTGGCGGTGCTCAGCGCGGGGCACTGGTTCCTCAAGTGGGCCATGTTCTACAACGGCAGCGAGGTGCTCGGCGCGCACATGCTCCCGGACTCCAACCACACCGAGATCAGCTTCGCCTCGCCGTTCCGGGAGTTGATCCGGAAGTCGTTGGAGCGGCTCCTCGGCTCCGGCGGCGGCGGCGGCGGCGGCCGGACGGTGGTGCTGGCCACCATATCGCCGTCGCACTTCGAGAAGGCGTGGGACGACCCCACGACGTGCGCGAGGAAGGCGCCGTACAAGGATGGGGAGAAGGAGGTGGACGGCGAGGCGGCCGAGCTCCGAAGGGTCGTCAAAGAAGAGGCGTCCGCGGCAGCGGGGAGGATCGGCGGGGCGGCGACGATCAAGGTGCTGGACGTGACGAAGCTGGCGACGATGCGGCCGGACGGACACCCCGGCGCGTACATGCACAGGGACCCGTTCGGGGCCCGGCAAGCCGGAGAAGATGCTCAACGACTGCCTCCATTCCTGCCTGCCCGGGTCGGTGGACACGTTCAATGAGATATTGCTGCAGCTCCTTCTGACCAAGAGGTAGTGGTAGGCAGCTTAGCAATACTCGTGCGAGCGTGCACCTGCCGTATGACATGTAGCGTGTCACTGCTGGCGTGTGTCTGGAATGCATGCATCAATGGTCAACTTAGTGCATTAGGTATGGTCGTCGTTCATCTAAACATGCCCACTAATAGGGAGACGTACTTTGCCAATTCTGGGATGTTCGTATGAGTGCTAACTACTGGCAGTGGCAGCCGGCGGGGCGCCGCCTGCCGGCGTTCGACGCGGCGGCCTTCCTCTCGGCGGCGCGCGGCTAGCACGTACGTGGCCCTCGTCGGCGACTCCATGGCGCGGAACCAGGCGCAGTCCCTCGTCTGCCTCCTCGGTGCGGGTTTCCCGCACCGCGTCGTGTACCGGGAGTCCGGGACGCCGCCGGCCCGCGCGGCAAGCCCGACCTGTGGCGCTGGGCGTTCCCGACGCACGGCGTTACGGTGTCCTTCTACTGGGCGCCGTTCGTCGCCAGGACCACGGGCAATGCGCTCATGGACACCCTGCCGCAGAGCATGAACCACGTGCACCTCGACGCGGTCGACGACTGGTGGGGCGCCGACGCCGACACCATGGACCTGGTGGTCCTCAGCGCCGGCCACTGGCCGCTGAACGGCGCCATCTACTACGCCAACGGCGAGGTGATCGACCACCACGTCCACGACGAGCTCGACCTGGCGATGGACATCGGGTACACCCGGCCGATGAGGATGGCGTACCGCGCCGACGGCGCTGGACTGGCTGAGCCGCTCCGGCCGGCCGCGGACCAAGGTCTGGCCACCTTGTAGCCGGCCCACAAGTACGAGGGCGACACCCTTGTCAGTTGTCACCATGTGCCCGAGGAAGGCGCCGTACAAGGAGGGGTCCGGAGCAGGAGCTGGGCGACCTCGACAGGGAGCTGGTCTCGGGCTCATCTACGAGGAGGCGGAGGCGGCGAGGGCGAACGAACGGCGAGGGCAGCGCGACGAGGGTCGAGGTGCTGGACGTGACCAAGCTGGCCGCCATGCGGCCGGACAGGCACCCGGCGCGTACATGCACCGGGACCCGTTCGCGCACGAGTTGCAGCCGTGGATGGCGGGCGACTGCGTCCACTTTTGCCTGCCGGGCCGGGGCCGGTCGACACCTCAACGAGATACTGCAGCACATCCTGATGAGTGATGAGGAAGAGGCGATGATGAGAGATCAGCGAGCTAGTACGGCCGGCGACCACTAGATCTAGGTGTAGATTCACGGGCACGGTCGCAGCTTGATCACTTAGGTCATTGAGCAGAAAACGGATATATAGCAAGTTCACTTTCTGTGTTTGCGATTTTCGTTTGTGTTGAGCCTGTATATATTTGTTCCCAGGACGTCAGTCATGAGCATACTGCATACTCTCTGCATCTTTTGTATCATGCGCTGGACAGAAACGAACTGAGAGAAGTGTGCTGTTGACCTGTTGTTGGCTCATTTCTTGTGGTGATGATCAAACAGAGTCCGTCTTTATTGGCACCGCCAGGAGATTTTGCAGCAGATTGGTAGGCATTACGCCAAGTTTTGTCAGTATATATACATGTTGGTGATGGTTTAATAAGAGCATCAGCATCATCTTGCATTGGTTCGCAGAGAGAACAACCTGCTTGAGATTGGCTACCAAAAGTTGACACTTGCAGCAAAATGGCGATTACTGTATCAACCTACTAGCACTGGTTGAGATTCTTGGCTAACCATTGATTCCTCGCTCAGTTGTGATTATTGTTCTCCTTGTGTGGATCCCCATGCATCTCTCCCTCGTCGATCATTTAATTTGGTCACTGATTTGGAGTAAAACCAAACATTTTTATTTTGTCCACTGAACATCACAAGGTGCCATTTGACCTGGAATGGTTTTTAAAAGTAAACCTTATCCAGGGCAACATGTTAAATTAACCAGTAGTGTTGTTTCTCTAAGGGACAAGGGCCCAGTGGCAGACCCAAAGATTCGCCAGTTTTTCGGATTTGTAGCGCGCGGTGGTGCTAGGTGATGTGCACAAAGGATGGTGGGTACGTATTCTAGTCACCAATCTGGGTTCTACGCAGCCACAAGGCAGCTAGGCACTTTCAGAGTTCGCTTCATCGAAGGCTACTACAAAGAGTTTGACTACTGGAAACCAATATTTTCCTGTGGATGATCGAATTATTTAACCTTTTTTGCAAAAACGCACAGGAAAACACTGCACAAAATCCGGCAACAGGGGCAAGAGGCTGTGGATATATAGGAAACTAGGTGATACTCCACACGTTGTTGCGGAATTTTTTAAATAAAATCTAAGGTGAAATTTGAAAATAGAAATACTAAGGTGATTGTATGGTAATATTCACAAAAAAATGGTGGAAGACATAAATAGATGGTCCTATCGTAGTGGATAGTGATGTAACATCTGATATAATGGGTTTCTATATGATGTGGATATATAGCTGGCATGTTGAAAGAAATAGATGATATGAATTTTATTTGCATGTAATTTTTTTATTGGATCTGGTAACAATCGATCAGCTAATAGAAGAAACACCAATAGAATATTTGATCACATTATAGAAGAATAGGTAATGAAAAAATAGCGTATGTATATGACTTACATTAATAGATTAAAAGTATTGCACATAGTAGAGATGATATGGATATTTTTTATAATTAATAGGAAAACATGGATAGATTGTATGAAAGAATTGCAAGTTAGTGAGACAATTAGTGTGAAATGATGTGGACACCTTGCATGAAGAGAGAAATAGTTAGTTGGTGACATCTAGGTTATATAGATTAGGAATTGTAGGGTGTAGAGCAGTTTGCGGGTTAATGATACCAAACATTAGAGGTACGGTGCAACAGCCTATCCCTGCCTCGTGATCTATAAATTATTCTATATTCGAACACTACAAAAGTCATTGGTGGTAGCATGCTATGAGCATGCCTTTGCTTTTGGGTTGCGTTTAGATCAATACCGCTAATGCAACCAATCAAAGTCTATGGAGCAGCAGAAAAAAAATGCTTAGTTGTATGCTCGCTTATGACATGACGTGGTTTGAGATTGTTCATTGGCTTGGTGCTGTAGAGCACTAGACTTGAAAAGAGATATTTTTTTCGCGATCGTGTCTGGACACGTTTTTCATTTAGAGGAAAGAAGAAAAGTTAGTTAAAAGTAGGTCCGGAGAATTGGAACCAAACCTAAACTCAATACCTGATTACTCGGTAACAATAGCGCGACCTGAAAACACACCTGAAGTTGCTAAAGCCGACTCTAGCTGTCTATAACCTGCATGGGACCAAGCTACGACCTCATCACACACACGCAGCACAAGGTCATCTACTGTTCTAACCCGACGATCAAAAGTTCTACCATTTCTTTCTTTCCAAAGTAACCAATACACCAAGATAACCAAAGAGTCGAAGCCGCATCTGTCAACCTTGCTTTCATACCTCAGTCCACCAAGAGGCAAGGCTATATGAATGTGTGTTGGGCATGACTCTCTCCCACCCAACCTTGCGTAGCACCTTGAACCAAACCTCTCGGGAGAAAGAGCAGATAGTTAGAAGATGGTCAATTGTTTCTTGCAGCTGGGCACACAGCACACAAGAGTCATCGTCCTGCAAGCCATGCTTTTTCCATCGCGCGGCCGTCCAACACTGGTCATGGAGCACAAGCCAGATGAAGAATTTGCATTTAGCCGGAGCGCGGGCTTTACGGAACAATTTTGCACCTTCGATCAGGTGCTACCCAATGAAGAAAGCCAGGTATGCCGAGGAGGTGGAGAAGATTCTGTATGGCGTCCATTTCCAACATATCATATCCGGTTGGTTCTCCGACAATTGGATCTGACATGTACAATCAGAAATTTGTAGGTAGTCCAGGAGTACCTGCACCGTGAGCACCCCGGAGACGTCCCTAATCCATTGGTCCCTTAGCAGTTCTTGAGCCACCGTCCTTTGTCCCTTGATTCGGGCGCCGACTGCGTTGCAGAGGGATGGTGCAAGATAAAGCAGGGATTGGCCCTGAACCAACGATCAGTCCAGAATAGAGCCTTGTGTCCATCTTCTAGCTCAACATAGATGGAGGACTGGAACATAGCCTCGACCACAGGCTCCTTCTCCATGGGAAGCTGATGCCATGACCTTGATTCATCGGTTTGTTTCATCCAGAGCCATCTCATGCGTAAAGCATAGCCGAACCGCTGTAAATCGATAATTCCCAACCCACCAAGGTTAGGTGGTCTGCACACACGCGGCCAGGCCAACAAGCAATGACCTCCTTTTGCGGATTGAGCCCCTTTCTAGAGGAAACTTCTCCTGTAACTGTCGATGTGCTTGGTCACCCAAGGAGAGAGATTGACCGCAAGGGCTATGTGGGTAGGGATGGCTGATAGTGTACTGTTGATTAAGGTAGCTCTACCAGCCTTGTTTAGAAGTCTGGCCTTCCAGGTCGGCAACCTGTTCGCGACCTTATCAATCAAAGGCTAAAGATCATTCTTGGACAGCTGCCTGAGCCCAAGTGATATGCCCAAATAGCGAATGGGGAAGGGGTCGATTTTGTCTGGGAGGTGACTGATGAGTGTTATCGTTGCCTCTAGATCACATTGTATTGGAGATATCATGCATTTGGACATGTTTGTCTTTAATCCCAATGCTCCTGCAAAGATCTCCAAAATTGTTGTTGTGATCAACAAATCATGCTGCACCGGTGATAGGAAGACGACGATATCATCGGCTTACATGAAAGCTCTATCTGTGATCTTGGGATGCAAAACCCGTAGGAGCCCCTTATTGTCAGCCAACTTGAGTAGAGCGTTTAGTCCTTCCATGACAATCACAAATAATAGTCGCCACAATGGATCCCCTTGACGTAAGCCCCTAGTGTGACAGATCCTCCTGCCTGGCAACCCATTTAGAATTATTTTGGTGCTTGCCGAGGACAGCATGAGGGAGATCTAGTCAATCCACCATCTAGAGAAGGCAAGGTGTTGCAGCAGGCCGAGGAGAAAGCGCCAGTTCACCGTGTCAAAAGCCTTAGAATGTCCACGTTGATGAGAGCGCTCGGCATCTTGGCACGATGTAGTAATTTAGCAGTCAAATGAACTACCTTATAAATTCTCATGAATGAGCCTTGACCGAATAAAAGCACTCTGGTTATGCTGGACTAGACCATGCATGTGTGGGGCAAGGCGACGTGCCAGCACCATGGTGAATAATTTCGCGAATTTGTGTATCAAGCTAATTGGTCTGTAGTCACCAACAGCACACGCATCCTGCTTCTTGCGAAGTAAAACCATGAAGACCTGATTAACCAAGTAGAAGCTGCGACCATCGAGAGACCAAATGGCCTGAAAGGCCCTAAAAATGTCTCCCTTGATAATCGGCCAAGCTGTTCCGTAAAAAAGGCCTGTGAACCCATCCGAACCCAGGGCCTTGTCTGTGGGCATCTCAGCGATAGCCTGCCAGATCTCATCTTTACTGAAGCAATGATCAAGGTGCACATCCTATAGTGGTTGTAGGTCTAGCTCCTCCAGTTTGATGTGGTTTAGGTGGTCCCCTCTTGGACCAAAGATGGAGTCGAAATGGTTGAAGACTGCATTCGCCATCTCCTCATCTCTAAACAAAATTGCATCATCAGCCCGCAGTTTGGTAATATGATTTTTGCGGCTCCTGTGGCAAGCCTGCAGATGGAAGAACTGCATGCTGGCGTCCCCCTGTTATGGTCCAAGCAGGAAGAACTCAAGAATCCCGATAAAATTGAGAAGAATTCAATTACAATAGGAAGAATAGAGTTACAGAGAAGGAATCAGAAGAATGGGAAGAACAGGAAGATACAAGAATGGTTTAATTGTCATCATGTCGTCCTTCTGTCTAACTTGTCCTCGCCTTTATACAGCCGCCGGAGTAGTTACACAGCCATTACATGGGCTTGGCCCAGACCAACACTACCCACTATGACGGCCCATAGAGCCCGTTACATTACCCCCTCCATGAAATCCAGCTTGACCCCAAGCTGGAGCTTCTGGAAAACGGCGACGACAATCATGGTTTTCTTCCCAAGTGGCCAATGAAGCGGGCAGACCAGACCATTGAACTAGCAATTGCTGAACAACCGAAGAGCTTCGAGTGACAAGCTTGGTGTCAATGTTAGCAACAGGAAGAAGCTCTGCAGAATGATCAACTGTAATAGAAGACAAGTCTGAACTTACTTGCACCTGGGGGCCAATATGATTCTTCAGCTGTGAGACATGGACTACTGGATGAATTTTCACATCAGATGGAAGATCCAATTTATAAGCCACTTTGCCCACATGTTGTAAGATAGTGTAGGGGCCAGAGAATCTGATTTGGAGGAATGGCCACTGAAGACTGAACATATTGTTGTAATTTTAGGTACACCGAGTCGCCAACTTCAAATTGCCTCTCAGATCTGTTCTTATCAGCTTGTGACTTTATTCGCTACTGAGCACGCATCAATTGTTGCTGGATTAGGTCAGTCAACAGATGTCTCTCCTTAGTCCACTGTTCCAGTTCTGACACTGAACAAGCATCCATGTTAACAATGCCAAAATGATGGGGAGGATGGCCATATAATACCTCAAATGGAGTGCTGCAGGGCAGAATGAAATTATGTGTTGTACCAAAACTCAACCAATGGAACCACTTAAACCACTGCTTGGGACATGAGTGAATGGAACACCGTAAAAATGTCTCGAGGAACTGGTTCAGATGTTCTATCTGACCATCAGTCTGAGGATGGTATGAGGAGCTCATCAGAAGCTGTGTATCTATCAGTTTGAACAGTTCCTACCATAGTTTGCTAGTGAAAACTCTGTCCCTATCCGAAATAATTGCCTCAGGAAGACCATGGAGTTTATAGACATGTGTCATATATGCTTGAGCCACTTGGAGCGCACTGAAAAAGGATGTGCTAAAGGAATGAAATGACCATATTTTGTGAACTTATCTATGACAACCAAGATCACATCATGCTTGTAAGATATAGGCAGTCCTTCAATGAAGTCAAGACACACTACTGACCAAGGAGAATATGGAACTGGTAAGGGTTGCAGAAGGCCAGGTTGTCTGATATGCTCCACTTTGGCCTGCTGGCAAACAGTGCACTGTTGAACAAATTGTTTGACAGTGTTCTTTAATTTAGGCCAAGCAAAAAATGCTTTAACTTTGTGGTATGTAGCATGAAAGCCTGAGTGACCTCCTATTGCACTTTTGTGAAAAGCCTGAACAACATGTTGCTGAGCCAGGCTGTTGTTGCCAATTCATACTCGACCATGAAATCTGATAAGGCCATTGTGTAGAGAAAAGCCTACTGTTTGGAGATGACAGAGTCAATTCAGTTAGTAACTGCTTAGCTTCCTCATCATCTTGATAACCCTGGATCGGATTTTCTTGCCATAATGGTGTACAAGAAGAAAGTGTTGAAACAGTCATGGGATCAGGCAGTCTAGACAGTGCATCAGCAGCATTGTTAGTACTACCCTTCTTGTAGATGATCTTGTATTGTAAATCCATTAGTTTCAGCAAAGCTTTGTGTTGCAACTTGGTGCATATTCTCTGGTCTATAATATGTAAAAGGCTCTTGTGATCTGTCTTGATGATAAACTCATTGTTTTGCAGATATGGGCGCCATTTTTCCACTGACATTAGAATGGCCATGCA
This sequence comes from Panicum virgatum, assembly GCF_016808335.1. NCBI lineage: Eukaryota > Viridiplantae > Streptophyta > Magnoliopsida > Poales > Poaceae > Panicum > Panicum virgatum. Next base: position 11,288,381 of record NC_053148.1, read on the forward strand.
TTCTTTCTCATAGGTTGAGAAAGCTTGATTTCTAGGACACAAAGGTTTGCTGAGGTAGGCCACAGGGTGACCTTCTTGCATTAGCACAGCACCAGGACCATAATCACAAGCATCAGTCTCCAAGACAAAAGTTTTTGTGAAGTCTAGTATGACAAGTACATGTGCTTACAACAAAGCTTTCTTCAATAACTGAAAAGCTTCCTTAGTAGGAGAGCTCCAAACAAAAGGGGATCCTTTCTTAAGCAGTTGGGTCAGTGGTCTACAAAGCATGCCATAGTGTTTGATGAATTTTTTGTAATAGCCAGTCAATCTCAAAAAATCCCTAATATCTTTCAGATTCTTTGGCACAGGCCACTGTTGCACTGTAGTAATCTTAGAGGGTTCAGTAGAAACACCTTGAGCAAAAATACAGTGACCCAAATACTCAATTGATTGTTGTGCAAAGGAGCACTTGGAGAGCTTGAGGTAAAACTGATGATCCTGAATGATGTCAAAGACAGTGGTCAAGAGCTGAATGTGTTCTGCCAAGGTCTTAGAGTAAACCAGAATGTCATCCATAAAGACCAACACCCCTTGCCTAAGAACTGATGCAAAGATAGTGTTCATGACACTTTGAAACGTTGCTGGGAATTTGCAAGCCCAAAAGGCATTACCAAGAACTCATAAAGGCCACTGTGGGTCCTAAAGGCTGTTTTATGTTCATCCCCTTTGGTGACTCGAATATGATGATAACCAGACCTGAAGTCCAATTTTTGAAAACCATTGAGTACCAGCCAGTTCATCAATAAGTTCATCTACAACTGGCATAGGATGCTTGTTTTTGACTGTGATGTTGTTGAGATGCCTGTAATCCACACAAAACCTCCAAGTGCCATCTTTTTTCTTGACTAGCAACACTGGTGATACATAAGGACTGGAACTAGGCCTGATGACACCATTTCTCAGCATATCGTGAAGCTGTTTCTCGATCTTAGTTTTCTGGGCTTGAGCATATCTGTAGGGTCAAGCATTAATAGGTTGACTTCTAGGTAGTAATGTGATAGTATGATCATACTGCCTTTCAGGAGAAAGGGAAGAGGGTTCCTGAAACAAGTGGCTATACTGAGTGAGAAGATGTTGTACTTCAGGTAGCTGATGAACTGTATCAACCAGCGTCAATGTATGAATGGAATTGTCAGGCTACTGAGTGTCAAGAATCTGGGAGGCAGCCTTCAGCTGAATGCAATGTGACACAGCTCCTCTTCTAATAAGACCTTTCAGTTTTCTAGCACTAATAGCAGAGCACTTGGATGTGTCATATCTTACTCCAAACAACTTAATTCTTTTGCCTTGGTAAGTGATTGTCATCACCTTATTCTTCCAATGTACCATCTGTTGTCGGTCGAAACCCACCGGCGAGCAGCGACAGGCAACACGAAGAGCCAGGAGGTCGCCGGGGCGCTGGCAGGCACTGCTCCCTCGTCGACGGCCCGCAATTCCAGCAACGCGCTGCGGCTTGTGAAGACGCAGGGCGTGCCACCTGACCTATACCCGATCAGGAAGGTGCGGACGTGCTTGCGATGATTGACCTGCACACACAAACACGTGGAAACGTAAGTCCGAGCCGTGGTCGGCTCCCCGGGATGACTCTTGCATCGGCTTTAAAGAGCCAATCGAGTCCCAGTGTCAGATGGGATCTGTTTGCATCCGGATATTGATGATTAAAGCAAATAACTAAAAGACTGCTTCAATTAAATCTAATTAATCTAATCCACGATGGTAAAGGCTTCACTGCTAGATCGGAACATCCTACACGTGACTAGGCCTAATAAACGTAACAGATAACTAAACCATAACCAAAACAGAGGCCTAAGAACTAGCAAGAGCCGATTCCCGGATCAATTCCCTGTTAAGACTAAAGCAAAGCATCTAATACGTCACCGGATCGTCCAACCCGTTTGCAAGGCCTAACCTAGCAGATATCACGCCAACTCTTAAGAACAAGAGCAAACCGTAACAGATCAGATCTACTAAACTTAAAAGAAGCAGGGTGTTGCCTCTGTGCAACTAATTCTATGCGACAAGAACTAGCATAAGATTGAAACGTGATAGCATAGAGACAACATGATGTTCATAGATGATAAGCAACGAAGCACAACGGATCTACTAAAAGCCATGCTATGAACATCAAGATAACTAGCATTACTCGCCATCAAAAACGCTTCAGTACGAGTAATACCAAGATAAGAGCAAGAACAACGCTGCCCTGATCGCAAGAAGCGATCAGGGCAGCATGGCGCTTACTTGGATGAAACCCTAGGTTTAGGGGTGGCGATGCGCCGAGATTGTTGTTTGCGAGACGTGATGACGTTTTCCCTTTTACAAATGTCATAGGGTACATATTTATAGTCCAGAGACTTCTTGCCGTGCAAGGCAACCTCTAAACTCTTTCCTAAACGAAGACTAGAGATAGATTACAACTCAATAAAGACTCGAAGATTAAATAACATGATCTGGACTCTTCCCTCCACCGGCCCAGATCTTCATGAAGCTTCCAAATATCAGCCGAAACATGCCGTATAATTCTGGCAGATTCTGGTCGTCCTATTGTTTTGGCAGTTCCCGTCAACTCCGAGCGAATCTGGATGTGATTCCAATTGTATTGGAAAGCTTATCTCCTTAGCTTTCCATGCATATCTAGAACGTCCAAAATGGAGTCCATATGTGGCCTGGGCGTCCATTTTTGTGCGGCCTCTTCCTGCAGTCCGAACCCCATCTCAGCTTGACCCTTGAGTGCCCAATTATCATTGTATTTGGCCAAACTTATGATATAAGCCTGGCTAAGTGGACTCCTTTACTGTGGGCTTTTCTGACATTTGGCCTACCAATCCTAGTCAAATTCTGGCGATAACACCATCATAGAACTGCACTCCTCCAGCCAATCTTCACCCACAATCATATCATAGCATTGGAGGGGCAGGATGCCAACATTAGATGTAAACACATGTCCCTGCACAGTCCACTGCAACTCAGGAATTCTATGGGTGCAGGCCATTGGACTTCCATCAGCAGCTAAGAATTTACTGGGTGCAAAAGCTTGAGTAGGCAACTGCAGTTGGGAGGCTAGCGACTCACTGATGAATGTTCCTACACTGCCAGAATCGACAAGAATGAGCACATCCTGGATGCCAATCTTACCCTGAAGCTTCATAGTTCTTTGAGTTGGTTGCTGAGCAGGAGTAGTGCTGACTGCCATAACTGTTTGTCGATCACTTTCTTCATCACTAGTCAAGTCATCTGGTTCGTCAGAATGTTCTAGTGCATCAAAAATCTCCTCAATCACATGCAGTGAGATCTGTGGAGGGCATCTGTGGCCATGACTCCATTTCTCCCCACACTTGTAGCACAAGCCATTCTTCTTTCTGAAAGCCATCAGAGATTTGAACTTGTCATCAGTATCTGTCTTGTCTGACTTGTTCTTGGGCACAACTAGTTTTTCAGGGTTGAGAAATTTGTCAGAGTGACATGGTGGACGATAAGCAGCTCTAAGGGTATCTTTGTGCACCCCTTTTTTACTGGAAGCATACAACTCTTGTTCCTGAAGAAGAGCTAAAGCACTTGCTGTCTGAACGCCAGTAGGTCGATGCAAGGCAATAACAGAGCGGATCTCCTCTTGCAAACCTCCAAGAAACCGAGTAACAAAATAGGTATCGTCGTAGTGAGTGTTGTAAAGGAAAATTCCATGAGATAGCTGCTCAAAGCGTTCTAGGTACTCAGATACTGAACCTGTTTGCTTGAGAGCATCCAATTGCCAAAGCTGAAGATGATACTGATCTTTATTGAACCGCTCGAAAACCGCAGCGCAAAATTTGTCCCAATCCAGCACACGCCCACAATGCTCAAATGTCAACAGCCAGGATGTCGCGGCACCATGGAAGTTCAGTGCGGCGAAGCGGATCTTCAGGTCCGAGCTCACCGAGAACACCTCAAAGTACATGTCACAATGATCACGCTAGAGGCGGGGGTTATCACCATCGAATTTGGGAAATTCAAGCTTCGGCAATTGCGGCGACTTGCCCAAAACTGAAGGAAATCCATCACGTAAATGAAAGGGTAGAGGATTTTGTTCAGAATGCATACCCGTGACCAGGTGCGGTGGACAAGATCCGAGGATTCCCCCGCCAACATCCCGGTGAATGTGAGCAAGGTAGTGCCCACTGGGCCGCTCCGAGGACGATGCAAGTGGGCGCATCTCTAGTTGCGGAGCCGAATTGAGGTCGAATGTGGACATCCACCTCGATGGAGGCTGCGGCAGCGCCGTGGCTAGCCGCGGCGGGGGAGGTAGTGGGGGCAGTGGTGGCGCAGACTCCAGATGTTGTAGGCGCAACGCCGTGGTCTCAGATTGGGCCAACAACGTGTGTGTGGCCTCCTCCGCACTCGAGCGCCATGCCTTCAAGCTTCTTGGATACGTCCTCCATTGCTGATGTCACATGTGCTTCAAACTTGGTGGGCTTCCACGGCGCCAGGACGCAAGTGCAACCGAATCCAAAGCTGCAATAGCAGATCGCCATTCCCTGTCTAGAACATGAGCGGCACGACAAGGAGGTGGACGACGGTGCCGGAGCGGCTAACCGGCGTTGTGCGGTGGCCGCCGCCGACTGGGAGTCGGTGGGCAGGGTGTGGACGCCGGAGCTGGAAAAACCCAGGTGGTGCGGACCCAGAGCACCGATGAGGACTCTGGATCGGGAACGGAGATACGGCGATCAGAAGGACAGAGCACCGGGAAAAACATAGGACACCAATTTGGAAAAAAAATTTGGAGAGAGGCTCTGATTACCAATTGTTATGGTCCAAGCAGGAAGAACTCAAGAATCCCAATAGAATTGAGAAGAATTCAGTAACAATAGAAAAAACAGAGTTACAGAGAAGAAGGAATAAGAACGGGAAGAACATGAAGATACAAGAATGGTTTAACTGTCATCATGTCGTCCTTCTGTCTAACCTGCCCTCGCCTTTATACAGCCGGCGGAGGAGTTACAAAGCCGTTACATGGGCTTGGCCCAGACCAACACTACCCACTATGACGGCCCATAGAGCCCGTGACACCCCCTCAGCCAGGTAAGTGATGTGGGCACGCTGCCGCACCAGCGTCCGTTCTAAAGATGCCAACCCTAGGGAGCATAGTTTGGCCTTGCGACAGAGGGCCAGTTAGTGTGATGCAAGCACCCTGGTATCCTGAGCCAAGTCAAGGCGATAAACAATTTCCTTGGCAATTGCCAACTGAAGGCGAATCGATCCGATATTCTTGAAAAGAGATGTTATCCGTTGGCCTATAGGTGGTAAAGGGCTTTAATTTTTTGCTTAGATAATCTAAGTGTCGGGCCCTAAAAGGATCGGGCTTTAATTTTATTCTATTTTGAGCTAAAAAATTAAGGGCCAAGTAGGATTGTAAAAAGAGCATTAGGGTCATGGCCCATTACCACCCCTATAACATGCTTCATTGTTCGTTAAGCATCCTACGAACGCCAGAAATCACCACTAAATCTAACTGAGATCTTAGTAAGAAAACAAAAGAAGTAGAATGTGGTGACTGAGACCTTAAGAAAACAAATGAAATGGAGGGTTTGAAGAAAGGGCACTGTCTTTTGCCAAGATCTAGCATTCACTAATGGAAATGTCCATTATAAACCCGCTGTCCACTGATGAACCCGCTTAAGAAGCGATTACATGACTCGAATGGAAAGTTCTGATGAACCGCTACTGTTCTTATTTAATTTTGCAGAACAGATCCATATGCAATACATAACCGTGCATGATAAGGAAAGGTTCAAACCTCTTCCCAAAGTTAACTTCTCTCCTGTATGATTGAGCTGGGCTATATGTACTACATCGAACTTCCCAACCCAATCCCTTCCCATAGCTCATCGTCGGCTACCTAGAGATGGGAGCGTCGTACCACCCTCTGGATCCCCACAACTACCACAAGCCATCCAGCAAAAACCCTCCTTGTTTCCTCTCCAAACCCGTCTGCGCTCTGCTCGCCGCCGGCTTCCTCTCCCTGGCCCTCCTCCACCTGCTCTGCTGCTCTCCCGCCGGCACTCAACGGCCGGCGTTCTCCCATCTGCTCCAGTACATCAACAACACCGACTCCTTCGTCTCATCAGTGTAGGTGAAAGATGCTGAACGCTTAAAACCTCCATGGTTCCATGACAGCGTTGGTCTGACGGCGTTGGTTGGTTCGTTTAATTTGCAGGCCGGGAGGAGACGAGAGCTGTAACTACTCGGAGGGGAGGTGGGTGTGGTCGCCGGGCTACGCGCGGCGGTACAATGCCACCGAGTGCAACGTCAAGGAGAGCCACGACTGCATCCGCAACGGGCGGCCCGACACGGGCTACCTCGACTGGCGGTGGCAGCCGGCCGGCGGGTGCCCGCTGCCGGCGTTCAACGCCGGGGTGTTCCTCGCGGCGGTGCGCGGCAAGCACGTCGCCTTCATCGGCGACTCCATGGCGCGGAACCAGGCCCAGTCCCTCGTCTGCCTCCTCGGCGCCGCGTTCCCGAGCCGGCTCGTGCACGGCGGCGCCGGCCGGCGCAAGCACAACTTCTGGCGCTACGCCTTCCCGGCGCACGGCGTGACGGTGTCCTTCTACTGGAACCCGTTCATCGTCAAGGCCACGGGCAAGTCGGAGGACGAGAGCGTCCGCGAGAACCACGTGCACCTCGACACGCCCGGCGACGGGTGGGGCGCCGACGCCGACACGATCGACGTGGCGGTGCTCGGCGCCAGCCATTGGCTCCTGAACGGGGCCATCTACTACAACGGCAGCGAGGCGATCGGCGCCCACAACGCCCCCGCCGAGCTTAACTACACCGGCGTCGGCTACGCGTGGCCGCTCAGGATGGCGTACCGGACGGCGGTGGCGCGGCTGAGCTCGAGCCGGCCGCGAACGGTGGTGCTGGCCACCTTCTCCCCGGCGCACTTCGAGGGCAGGCCCAGCGACAGCCCCACGGCGTGCACGAAGATGGAGCCGTACGAGGAGGGGGAGAAGGAGCTGGACTGGATCTGCAGGGAGCTCAGGGGCATTGTGTACGACGAGGCGGAGGCCGCCAGGGCGAGGGGCGCCGGGGGCGGCGCGACGAGGATCGAGGTGCTTGACGTGACCAAGCTGGCGGCGATGCGGCCGGACGGGCACCCGAGCGTGTACATGCACCGCGACCCATTCGCCCACGGCGTGCCGGAGAGGATGTACTCCGACTGCCTCCACTTCTGCCTGCCCGGGCCCGTCGACACCTTCAACGAGATCCTGCTGCAGATTCTCAGGAAGAGGCGATGAAACACAAACAGCTCATCACTTGTAAAACTTGCGTCTTAAATATACTTTAGGGTATTTATTATTTCAAATACTTGTGCTCTGAAAGAAGAAGCTCTGGAAGAGAGATAGCAGCAAGCCAGTGAGGCAACAAAGTTAAGACGCCAAAGCCACAAGTAGTCGAGGTGTCCTCGCACAGCAACTTTTACCTCATTCATCAGAAGTGACAAACTTTAACATTGCTTAGCCTTTGACAAAATTTGTCAAAAATTTTGCCTCATAAAGCCAGCGATTGACAAAATTTCAATAATTTTGGGATTGACAAGTTGATATCCTTGGAAAACTAGCTGCACAAGGTCGAGGATCATGGATCTCAGTTGTTCTGATTTCTGAATATATTCTGTTTGCGCACATCTCCATGCTGCACACCGTTGAACCAGCAATTAATGTGGTAACAGATTCGAGTTGAATAAGCAGAGCCTACTCTCATCTTTGCAGGGCGTCATTTAGACCAAGGATATAATATATTTTACGTGCCCGTTTACATCAAAGGGAATCATTCTTTTTTTTTAAACTATACTACTTTGTGGAGCAAAGGGTTCATGAATAGAAAACAGAGAAAAGGCTACCCATATGCACTTCAAGTCTTCAACTGCCCAAAAAAAAAACATCTGCACTTCAAGGGAATTACTAGAACATCCAGTCCAGTCTCAATGTTTTGCAAAATTTCGAGGCAAAACAATCAAAGGGATGGAGGGAGAGAGAAAACTTACATTGGCCCGTATTAATTACTTAAAAATGGGTCAATACCAATAGACAGCACCAACAGTTTCCAATGCCTATTTGCAATAAAATTATTGCCCGTGTTTTTAAGGGTAACTGTCCAAACCATTTTTTTGTGATGCAAAAAGCCATCTGGTGGCGTTTAAAAACCATCTGTTACATATGGCCAATAATTTTTATGTTAACAATGTTTAGGATGTATCTAGTCATTATAGTTAGAGATGAGTTTTGAATCTTCTTGTATTATGGTCATTGCATTCAGTTCTTTATAAACAGTCTGTAATATGACATAATAAAAAAACAAATTTTGCATTACTTTTAAAATATGGGAGATAAATGATTTGATGAAAATTCATTTGCCAGTTAGACTATTTTCTTTAATAGCATAGATGAGTAATTTAGATGAAGATTGAATGAGTTATATTTTCTTCATAATTGCAGAGGTGGGCAATTTAGATATTGGTTTTAAGATTACTTTAGATTTTGTTTTCATATTGATTAAGAATATATAGAGTATATTGAACTGAAGGCATTGATTTTTTTTAAGAACAAAGAATATATCCTTTTCTTAGCTCGCTTTGTGTTGATTAAGATCAATGCTCTAAAAGGAGTCTCTAGTAATTAACAGTTAGATGTCTTGGATTTTACGTTTGATCACAACCTTTTTATTAGTTAACGAATGCATCAAATATAGGAGAACTAGCGACCACACTCGGCTCTCCCTCTTCCCTTTTTGTAGTGTCACTAGATTCTTCCCTTGCACCATTGGCACCTTGATTGTCATCAAACTTGGGAAGGCGGTCTCCAAAGTTTCCTCTGTGTTACTATTATACTAGTGTAGGCAAACATGTTAAATTATAAAAATATTTTGATTTAAAACATAGCTTAAACAAAATATAGAGGCAATTCCCTACGAGCCATTAAAAAAGTTTCCAATTTCCTCCGTACCACGGAAAAACTTCTCGCTCCCTACCAACCATCAACCTAATTTTGCTTGAAGTCGCGTACCACTGCCGTTAGAGTTTGGTGAAACGGCAGCTAACAGCAGCTTCAAATATCCCTTTTACCCCTCCTACAAGTGGGTCCTGCATTTCAGTTTCTCCCTCAACTTCCGACCTTCCTCTCTCTCACCTTCTACCTTGCCGGCGCCCGCCGCCCGCCGTGAGCGCACGCCGGCCTCCCTCCTCCTCTGGCGCAAGACCATCTGGAAGAACAGCCGCGGCTAATTCCCCGGCCGGGTGGCGCCCTTCTACGGCGTCAATGCGTCATGTCGCTGGCGTTCGTGGCAGTGGCGGCGTACTGGTTCGCACAGTACGCGCGGTTCTGGCGGGAGGTGGTGCCGCTCCAGAGCTGTGCCACGTTGGTGATCGCGCTGGGGATGGTGGAGACCGAGTTCACCGAGTCCGGCGTCCGCCCGCACGGGGCCACGTTCTGGGCGGCCACCTGCGGCACGCTCCGCGGCGCGGTGGCGCGCGTGCTGGTGCTGGCCGTGGCCATGGGCCACGGCGTGGTGAGGCCCGCGCTGGCGGGGCTCAAGAGCGCCAGGGTGGCCGGCCTCGGCGCCGCCTTCTTCGCCGCCGAGGCCCTCGAGGTCTGCGAGAACGTCGACACAGTCAGCGACCACTCACCGTCGCCGGCGAGGAGGCTGTTCCTGGTGCTCCCCTTGGCGGCCCTGATGGGGTACGACTTCGCGAGTCGTTCTATCGCTCCACCGGTCCACCCCGATGCCGAGCCCACCGCCACCCCCTCCGTCGCCGAGCTCATGCTATGGGGCCTCAACCTCACCGGCATGCTCCCGGCGGCGCCGCTCGCGCTCCTCCGCTGCCTCCGCGTGCTCGACCTCTCCACCAACGCACTCTCCTGGAAGCTCCCAGTCCCTGCTCCCTCCCGCGCGGCTCATCTCGCTTGACCTCTCCTGCAACGCGCTCACGAGGTCTGCATGGGCCCGGGTCATGGCGAGCAGTGCGAGGCGGGAGGGGAGCTGGAAGGCGGTGCAGGGCCAGTGGCGAGGGGAGCAGGCGGAGGAGCGAGGCCGGCGCGCGCTCATGGTGGGCTGCTATGGCGAGCGGGCGGCGCCATCAAGGTACATACAAGGCGAAAGAGGAAGAAGACTAACATGCGGGGTCCACCTGTAAGAGGGGCAAAATGGACACTTGAAGCTGGTGTTAACTGCCGTTCTCCTAAAAGCAAATGGCAGTGGCCTGCAGGGGACAAAAATTTGAAACAGTGGCTCATATGGCACGGCAATTTTTCTAGTGGTATATATAGAATTGCGAACTTTTATAATGGTTCACAGGGAATTACCTCCAAAATATACATAGCTTAACATTTGAAATTCTTGATTCAGTGCCGGATAAGTTTGCTTTCTGGAAGGCTAATACAAAAACACACACAAGTGGAGAAAGATAAAAAATAATAAATCGGAGACTAGAGACATCAAACAGCACAAGCGATAGCCTTGATCTATTCATAGTTTGATGCCATGAACTCCCAAATTGATGTCTTAGACATTATGAACAAATTATATTTTTCATTATGAGCGCTATAGCACCAATATGCTTGCATATTCTAGCTTTGATGTGCCAATTTCGAAACCCTCCATCAATAAAATCATCTCCACCCTTGAATACTCACAGATGAAATGCTATAATGCATTATCCATACGCTTACGGATTTATCTGTAAATATTAAGAAACTAGGCGTATAGCCCGTGTATTTGCGCGGCTAGTATTGAAAATTCAAAAAAATCGCATATAGTTGTATCCTTACTTAAAGATTATACTATTTTTTAAAAATACATCACCCTGTTCATTATCGTAAATTATGTCTTATTGTTGGTTAAAATAATTCAAATATGATCTGATTGGTATTTTATATTTAATTTTTTATAATGTCATTGGTGGTTGATTTTTGATTAAGCACAGGGATATTTTAGGCTAACTTTTATCATAATGGCATTGGTGGGTGATTTTTAATTAGGCACATGGGTATTTTAAGCTAACTTTATCATAATGGGAGTGGTGGGTAATATTTATTTTTCTATTTTCTCGGATTAATGTGGGAATTTCTAGACCTTAAGAGCGAACATGGAGGCTCCGTTTGTTGGCCAAATAATAAGATAATCTTATTATTACTAATTGGAGGCTCCTTTGGAGCCTTCACGTGAAGCCATCTAGGATTCTAGGTGGACACTTTGAAAAAATAGAGAAATCCTATAAATTCTCACAAAAATCAGAAACATCCAGCCATCAATCCAACAACTCTAATTATAATAATCATCAGATCTGTTATCTTTCCTAATAAATTACCAACCTCTGCCATTATAAAAATAGACTAAAATAACACCCTAAACATTTATCTAAATTACCCACCTCTGCCATATTAAAAAAATCTAAAGTAACCCCCTAATCTTTGTGTAAATTACCCACTTATGCTATTATAAAAAATAATACAAATACCCCCTAAATTTGCATATAAATTATCCAATTATGTCATTATTATTACAAGTTAAATTAATCATAAATTTGAATCTAAATTATATAATAATAATAATATATTAAAGTGCACCAATATAAAATTCTAAAATTACTATTTCTATCATTATTAATATATTCATATATGATGGAAGAGATAAGAATATCAATTCACAAATAAATAGTTCATCTAAATATATATTGAATACATACGGAGGTGCACAAAATGAAGTCAATATATTTTAGAGTATGTGTTAGAATATTTAATAGATGAAAAAGACGTAAGATAGATAATTATAATTATTAACTTTATTTTTATATTAATTCTAATTAGTCCGCGGGAGCACGGGTTGTATACTAGTAGATACTAACAGTAATGTGATTTTGAGGCTCCGTCAGAAATACACTGATCTGATTGGTCCGTAACCGGTCTGACCGGTTGACACTTGGATAGAGCCATTTTTTTTTCATTCTTGTTAAAGTGGTAACCATGACGCCTGCAACATCAGCAATGTTCAGCCACGCGAGGGCGAGGAGGCGGTACGTGCCAACCCACTCGTCAGGGAAGACAGTGACAAGCGGCACGGTGACCCTGACCGTGCCCACAGACCGAGCCCCGAGCGGTAGGCTGCGGGCGTTCGGGAGCGCATTCACCCGAACCCGTCCTAACCGACTTTGACTCACCATCCAGGCATCCACACACAACATATATAAGGGGTTCCTTAGGCCTTCTGTAGGGGTGGGTGCGCTAGGTGGCATAAAAGTCTGACAGAGATGGTGGGTGCGATTTTACTTCTTCCCTCTCCAGTCGTCCGCACCCTTGTGTGGGTCCGCATTATATAAAAAAAATACTTTCCTCTCTTGCGAGGAAGGATTCGCGGGCCACTCAGGAAACTTCCGTTCCCCATTTACTGTAACATTCACTGTATACATATGTTTGTTTATTTCGTATGCCTCGAATCTGAGGGGGTGTTTAGTTGATGAAAGTTTTTGGTACAAAAGTCATATCAAATGTTTGACCAGATGTCGGGAGAGATTTTTAGGCATTAATTAAAAAACTAATTTCAGAACTCGTTTGGAAACCGCAAGACGAATCTTTTGAGACATTTGACCGCATCATTAGCACATGTGGGTTACTGTAGCACTTATGGCTAATCATGCACTAATTAGGCTCAAAAGATTCGTCTCGTCGCGTACATCTAAACTGTGCAATTAGTTTTTATTTTTTAATTATATTTAATGCTCTAAGCATGTATATAAAGGTGAGGCAAAAAGTTTTTGGTGAAAATTTTTGCTAACTAAACGGCCTCCAGCGGTGCGATTCCTGGCTGAACGCAGGATGCGGTTGTGCTCCAGCGGTGAGGGTGCGGCAAGGTTTACAATTTCGGCGAAATTTCGCCGAAATTTCGGTATTTTTTTCGTTTTCGCTAGTTACCGGGAACCGGAATTTCGGTAAATTTCGTTTCAAAATTCAAAAATTCAAAAAAAATTATAAAAAATTGAAAAAAAATATGATAAAAAACTAGGTGTTTTTCTAAGCAAATAGGACTAGAACACACTCAAATCTAAGATCATTTGCTAGGCTAAAATTAACATTTGAAACCGTAATTTGAATGACTCGTCATTTTATGTGCAAAAATTTGTTTTCTCCCCTCGACTTCAACTAGACTTTGGTTTATCATGATGTTGGTGAGGTACCTATTCAATTTCATACGCACATAAACGCTTCTTCTTTATTTGTCAGGAATTTGCTTGTGGTTTGGACATGACATGGGCAGGTGTGCAATACACACGCACGTTTACTCTTTAATTATGTCGCTTCTGCTAGCTATACGCAGAAACCATGAGAAGTTATAGTAATGTAGAATTAACTCTGACGATGAATCCGTTCGTATCATGCATGTGAATTGTTTTTTTCCTGTAATAATATCTATATGCATGCTTTTCCTTAAAGTTAGCGACAAAATTTGTGAGAGACCGTAATTATTTTAGGATGGCAAGTAGTAGGAGTAAAACAGATTGGAGTATTTGAGAACTTGAAAATTTTAACCAGCTATTAATATGTTTTTCATGACCGAACTCACACTTTAAAATAAAAGTTTGTTTGGAGATTTGACTGCTAGGCTTGTACTATATAGGTTGCTTGTCTTGTACGCACGAATAAAGTATCTTTGTCCTATCAAGGATGGTAAACTACCGAGACAGATTAGATTCGTTTTCTTATTTTACAATGTATGCGCAGTCAACAGAATAATTTCTAACATTGTTACACAAATTAAGCTTCCTTGTCAGATGATGAATATATATAACAATTGGTGTACTCTGTTGTATTTAAATGCAGAGAATATGCTACATGGACTTAGTATGAACTATGTCTTTGCCTCTGTTGTATCTTTGGATTGTAATAATTCTAATATACTTTGGATGTATTGTGTTGTAATAATTTATAGGCATATCCGCAATAACAAGAATAATAAAAGTCCAGTTGAGGCCTAAGAGAGAAAATGGAAGTTGTCACATGAAATGACAAGACTTTTAATTGGTAGTTTTTGAAATAATTAAATAACTTTCAAACCATTGCTCAAATGAAAAAGTTCGTAAAACAAAAGTTGTAGATCTCGAAAAACTGAACAAAGTTGGTATTCAAAAGTTTTTCATTTGACCTCGGGAACAGTAGGAAAAACACAAATTACATAATTTTCCGGTCGAAAATCACCGAATTTCGGTCGAAATCACCGAAATTTCGGTCGGAATTCATCGGAATTTCGTTTTTTGAATTTGAGGTCCCTTTCCGTTCGAAATTAGCGAATTTCGGCGAAATTTCGGCCGAAATTTCGTTTCCGGCAAACGGCGGGATTCGGAAAAAAAACGAAAAGGTAAACCCTGGGGTGCGGTAGTGGGTCTGACACCTCATCCCCACGGTGCGGTTTGCCCCGCCACTGGAGAAGGCCTCCGAACACTTCCCTCACCTCTCTACTCGATGGGCAACAATAAATGCTTGGTTCAACCAGGTGTACTCGTACTTGATTCCCACGCAATCTAGCCGGCCCCGGCAAGTATTTCCTTGCAGGCTGAGACGACGAGGCTCCCTGGACGACAGAGCATGCCTGAAGTAGCTAGCGGACATCTCTTCAGAACCAGAGATTACTTGTCCTAGAGTGTGTTTAGTTCCCACCAAATTTCCAAACTTTCCATCACATCTATCACATCTCCTATCACATCGATACATTAAATATAGCAAATAATCCATGCATAGAGTACTAAATGTAGTTAAATAAAAAACTAATTGCATAGTTTTGATGTACGTTGCGAGACGAATTTTTTGAGTCTAGTTAGGTCATGGTTGGACAATATTTACCACAAACAAACGAAAAGTGCTACAGTGACTGATGTGACTTTTTCTCCCTCTTTTCACCTCATCTAAACACAGCCCTCCTTTGTTTCTGGCCCTGAGATTTGATGAGCAGTTAGTTTCCTTTTTCTTTTCTTTTTTTATTTTTACTCTGAAATGGCCGAAATTTCAAGTATTCACTAAAGGTGTGTGTGTGCCAGAGGCGACAGCAACGGTTACCACTTGTAATTTTCAAGTCTCGATATCAGGCAACCAGCACAACGTAGCTTCCCACCGACAGTAATTAGTACTATATTATTTCATTTATAGAAGTTCTAAACTAATCTTTCCAAGGTTAACTCGTCTTGTATATGTACATGGAACCACGAACCCTTGAATCCCCTTAGGGCACCCGCAGTCCTTAGGGCACCCGCAGTGGGAGGTAGTAAGAGGGTAGTAAGCTCTTGTTCCTAGTAACATACATTGTGAAGAGTGAATGAAGAATGAGGAGTAGTATCAACCGGAAACAACGTTAGCACCGGGTAAGAAGAATAAAGAATTCATATTGGGCTCTGTCATGCAGCACTACAGCAGCATGTGAGCTACGGTGAGAGAGGGTGTGGCCACGCTCATCAATTTGGGCTGGACTTTTTTATTTTCATGGGCTCCACCCAGGGTTCACCTTACCGACGGTAAAACGATTTTCGCCAACTAGCGGTATCGGTAAACCGGCGGTAAATCGCCGAAAACCGCTAGAAACCGCTCGAAATGACAATTCAAATTCAAAAAACCGGTAACCGTTGTTTACCGACCGGTAATCGATGTTTACCGACCGGTAACCGTCGTTTTTAACCGGTAAACACCGTATGACTTTGGAAAATTAAAAATTTTGGCAGCATTTCACCGTAATTTTGTAAATATCATTACTGATGGTATATATCAAACAATTATATAACATTTACACATACATAGAATAGAAGTTCATATCCATAAAAATAGAAATTCACATCCATAGTCCATATAGATCATCACAACAATAGTCCATGCAAATCATCACAACCATAGTTCTCACAAACCATCATCGTCAATATATATAATACATAGTAGTGGTTTCCGGTCCAAATGAACAAATGAACAAATGAAAATATATGTACATATTTGAAATATGAACACACATATATACATATAGCTAAAATGAACAAATTAACATCCAACTACCATGAACAAATGGATTCATATAGCTAATATGAACACATGTTTTTGAATATAGCTATACAACAAACATCTAAAAATCAATGTAAAATCAAGAAATACTCACAATGCAGTGGTTTCCGGTCCAAACGCGCCGATTTCCGCTCGGAAAACGCCGAATACCGCTCGGGATTAGAGGATACCGCTCGGGATTACCGGTCCGAAAGATTTTTTTATTTTTTTGAGTGCCCAAACAGTCAAATATTTGAACATGTTCTATATTAGAATGATGTATGTCATCTCTACTTTCTTACCATATTTTTTCCTTTTTTATTTCAAATATTTTTGAAAATTTTAAATTCGGGCGAAATTTTTCAAAATTTACCGCCGGTATGGATTGCCGCCTAGTAGCGATATCGGTAAAAATCGGCGGTAACCGGCGGTTACCGATCGGTAAGGAAAACACTGGCTCCACCTTATTACCAGTTGCATTGTGAAGCTTGAAACAACTACTACCAGCCGACACATGACCCATCCCTATTACCCATAGTAAGATACATTGCGGCTGCTCTAAAGCAACCATCACCCTGTTGTGCTAGTGCTACTGATCAGAGATGGGAGCAGGGTACCAGCCACTGGATCCCCACAACCAGAGGCTATCCAGCAAACACCATGGCCGTTTCCTCTCCAGACCCGCCTGCGCTTGGCTCGCCTTCGGCTTCCTCTCCATGGCGCTCCTCCACCTCCTCTGCTCCCCTCCCGGCACCCAACAGGCAGTGTTCTCTCCTCTGCGCCAGTACATCAACAACACCTACTCCTTCGTCTCATCAGTGTACGTGACAAATGCCGAACGCTTAGACCTTCAAAGTTTCTTCAAACTTTTTTTCCTGTGTTTTCAGTTCTGTTCTGAAGATGTTGTGTGGCTTGTTACCTTGCAGACCGGGAGAAGGACGGAGCTGCAACTACTCCGTGGGGAATTGGGTGTGGGCGCCGGGCCACGCGCGCCGCTACAACGCCACCGAATGCAACGCCAAGGAGAGCCACGACTGCCTCCGCAACGGGCGGCCCGACACGCGCTACCTCGACTGGCGGTGGCAGCCGGCGGGGTGCCCCCTGCCGGCGTTCGACGCCGGGGCGTTCCTCTCGGCGGTGCGCGGCAAGCACGTCGCCTTCATCGGCGACTCCATGGCGCGGAACCAGGCGCAGTCCCTCATCTGCCTCCTGAGCGCCGCGTTCCCCTACCGCCTCCTGTACCGCGACGAGGGCCCGCGCAGCTACAACTTCTGGCGCTACGCGTTCCCGGCGCACGGCGTGACGGTGTCCTTCTACTGGAACCCGTTCCTCGTCAAGGTCACGGGCAAGTCGGAGGACGAGGCCGTCCGCGAGAACCACGTCCACCTCGACACGCCCGGCGACCGGTGGGCGGCCGACGCCGGCGCGTTCGACGTCGTGGTGCTCGCCGCCGCGCACTGGCTGCTGAACGGCGCCATCTACTACAACGAGAGCAAGCTGATCGGCGCCCACGGGTACCCGGAGCTCAACACGACGGGCCTCGGCTACGCGTGGCCGCTCCGCATGGCGTACCGGACGTCGGTGGAGCGGCTGCGGTCCGACGGCCGGCCGAGGACCCTGCTGCTGGCCACCTTCTCCATGTCCCACTTCGAGGGCAAGCCCACCGACGACCCCACGGCGTGCACGAGGACGGAGCCGTACAAGGACGGGGAGAAGGACAACGAGTGGGTGTTCAGGGAAGTGAGGGACATCGTCTACGACGAGGCGGCGGCGGCGAGGGCGAGGGGCGGCGAGAACAGCACACTGAGGGTCGAGGTGCTGGACGTGTCGAAGCTGGCCTCGCTGCGGCCGGACGGGCACCCCGGCATGTACATGCGCCCCAACCCGCTCGCCAACGGCATGCCGGAGAGGATGTACTCCGACTGCCTCCACTTCTGCCTGCCAGGGCCGGTCGACACCTTCAACGAGATACTGCTGCAGATCCTGAGGAAGAAGCGGTGATCTCTTGAGGACCATATGACTGCCATGTATACTTGTGCTTGAAAACAAGTTCTTAGAAGAGATTAAGCTAAATTTTGTCCTTAGGAGATGGTTTAACGACTGTATCATGTTTTAAAGGAAAAAACTATTGTAAGTTCCTTTTTTTTGTTGCATATTGAGTACAAGGAGTTGACTGTAAATTACTAATAATTTTATTTCTTTAATTTGGAGGCCGACATGTTGAGATTCTTGGAAGACTATCGTGGATCTCTCAGCTGTCAGAAAATATATTCTGCTCGCGCACATCTCTATGCACCACATCGTTGAACTTGGAATTCATTTGATCATAGTTGTCAGAAAGTAGTAAGCATCGTTGAGGACTCTATTCAACAATGATAAAGATGTGATTGTAACATGTGTTAGATGCATGGTCAAGAACTGCATGCCCACCGACAGTCCACTCGGTTAATGGTTATATATTTACCATTTTACCTTGAGCAAGCTGCAAGCACAGAGGTCACACTGACTGTACAAAACCGTAGACTACCAAGTTTTGTTTTTATAGTACTATTCTTCCAAGGTTAACCGCGTCTGCTATATATGCACATCTCGAACTACCACCCAACATTGAGCAACCACAGCCCTCCCTTCTACTTAGTAGCTTAGCCCAGTGGGCAGTGGCTAGCTAGCTAGAGATGGGAGTGTACAAGCCACTGGATCCCCGCAGCCAGAAGCCGTCGAGCAAAACTCCTGGCTGTTTCCTCTCCAAACCCGTCTGCGTCTGGCTCGTCCTCGGCTTCCTCTCCTTGGCGCTCCTCCACCTCCTCTGCTGCTCCCCCGCCGCCACTCAGCAGGCGGTGCTCTCTCCTCTGCGCCAGTACATCAACAGCACCTACTCCTTCGTCGCATCAGTGTAAGTAGCTAGCTTCTTCTTCGTCGTCTGCAACCTGCAAGCTTTGGCACAGAGGTCGATCTGATGACGATGAGGTATTGATGCATTGGTTGTGTGCAGGCCGGGAGAAGGGAACCAGCAGAACTGCAGCTACTCCGAGGGGAGGTGGGTGTGGGCGCCGGGCCACGCGCAGCGGTACAACGCCACCGAGTGCAACGTCAAGGAGAGGCAGGACTGCATCCGCAACGGGCGGCCCGACACGGGCTACCTCGACTGGCGGTGGCAGCCGGCCGGCGGGTGCCCGCTGCCGGCGTTCGACGCCGGGGCGTTCCTCGCGGCGGTGCGCGGCAAGCATGTGGCCTTCATCGGCGACTCCATGGCGCGGAACCAGGCCCAGTCCCTCATCTGCCTCCTCAGCGCCGCCTTCCCCTACCGCCTCCTGCACCGGGACGCCGGGCCGCAGAGGCACAACTTCTGGGGCTACGCCTTCCCGTCGCACGACGTGAGGGTGTCCTACTACTGGGCCCCGTTCCTCGTCAGGGGCAAGGGCAAGCCGGAGGACGACGGCATCAAGGAGAACCACGTGCACCTCGACGCGCCCGGCGACCGGTGGGGCGCCGACGCCGACACCATCGACGTCGCGGTGCTCGCCGCCGGGCACTGGCTGCTGAACGGCGCCATCTACTACAACGGCAGCGAGGTGATCGGCACCCACAACGCGCCGCCGGAGTTCAGCAACCACACCAAGATCGGCTACGCGTGGCCGCTCCACATGGCGTACCGGAAGGCGGTGGAGCGGCTGAGCTCCGGCGGGCGGCCGCGCACCGTGGTGCTCGCCACGTTCTCGCCGTCGCACTTCGAGGGCAGGCCGATCGACAGCCCCACGGCGTGCACCAAGATGGAGCCGTACAAGGAGGGGGAGAGGGAGCTGGAGTGGATCTTCAAGGAGGTGAGGGACGTCGTCTACGACGAGGCGGAGCTCGCCAGGGCGAGGGCCGCCGCGGCCGCCGGCGGCGCCACGAGGATCGAGGTGCTGGACGTGACGACGCTGGCGGCGATGCGGCCGGACGGGCACCCCAGCGTGTACATGAACTACCACCCGTTCCAGCACGGCGTGCCGGAGAAGATGCTGTCCGACTGCCTCCACTTCTGCCTGCCGGGGCCGGTGGACACGTTCAACGAGATACTCGTTCAGATCCTCAAGAAGAGGCGGTGGAATCAGTGAAGGAATGTGATCGACTGCCCGTGCTCCATGTCCATGGCTCGCAGTACACCCCGGTTCGTGTGGCAGCTTTGCCTGGCCGTGGATGCATGATGATGAGTCGTCCATCTTGATGGCTCCGCCGTCTAGATCGTGCGGCTACGAGCTGCCCTTGGGGTTATTTTTTCCCATACATATCTCTTTAAAATACTACCTGTTATGTACTTCATCACTTGGATATTAAACAGAGCTAAGCTCTCGAGGAGATGAGCGCTAAATTTTGGCAAGGTTTTTTTTTCGACTCGTAAATTTTGGGAAGCTAAGGTTGTTATTTATTAACGAAACAACGTTCTTTTTGAACGTATCTACGTGCAAAATGCTCGAGATATGGGTTGACTGTTACATGGTGATTTGGAGGCTGATGACAAGTTGAGATTCTTGGAAGACTAGTTTAATTAGCTTCAGAAGACGGTTGAAGAATCATACAGTACTAGTAGATCTCAAATCAATTCTTCTGATGAATACATTTTTCTGTTTTTGCCGCGTGGATCTCCATGAATTCGCATCGGTCAGCTCGCATTTAATTTGCATTGGTCGTCATAGATTTGAGAGGGCGTTCTAGACCCGGAATCTTTGCAGAGGCTGTCGATCATCTTGACCTCGGATGTAGTAGTTTAAGGTCATTCTCAATGGAATTAATGAAATTTTATTGAGAGTTTTATAACATTAAATTCTATTGCCACAATACAAATTTTGCTAACATGGTAAGAAGATAGAAGAAAGAAGGTCTTAATAACTGTATGATGAAACTGTGCATGGACTGAATGTACGTACGTACTACTCCAGATTATTAATTAGCAGATCATTAATTACCTCCCGAGGCGCATGCACATGCAAATACCACGGTCAACTGCATGGTGCTTCGATCAAGCAGCTAGTATATATGGCCCCGGCCCCTTCAAAGTTGAGCAACCATAGCCGGCGCCGTCTTGTACCTGTAGCTCGCCGGCTCGAGATGGCCGCGTGGCAGCCAGTGCGTTCCCTCGGCACCACCGCCTGGCTCGCCGCCGGCATCCTCTTCCTGGCCCTCCTGCACCTCCTCTGCTGCTCTCCCCCCGTCACCCGGGACGCGGTGTTCGCCCCGCTGCTCCAATACGTCAACACCACCTACTACTCCTCCCTCTCATCATCAGGATCAGGACGGAGCTGCGACTACTCAGAGGGGCGGTGGGTGTGGGCGCCGGGCCGCGCGCGCCGGTACAACGGCACGGCGTGCGGCGCGACGGAGGGCCAGGACTGCGTCCGCAACGGGCGCCCCGACACGGGCTACCTCGACTGGCGGTGGCAGCCGGCCGGCGGGTGCCCGCTGCCGGCGTTCGACGCCTCGGCGTTCCTCTCGGCGGTGCGCGGCAAGCACGTGGCCTTCATCGGCGACTCCATGGCGCGGAACCAGGCCGAGTCCCTCTTCTGCCTCCTCAGCGCGGCGTCCCCGCACCGGGTCGTGGACCGGGACCCCGAGACGTACCGGCGCCACTTCATGCGCTGGGCGTTCCCGACGCACGACGTCACGGTGTCCGTGTACTGGGCGCCCTACCTCGCCAGGTCCGCGGGCAAGACCGTGAACTACAGCATGCCGTACAACCTCGTGTACCTCGACGCGCCGGCAGACCGGTGGGCGGCCGACGCCGACACCATGGACGTGGTCGTGCTCTCCGCGGGCCACTGGCTGCTTCACCCGGCCGTCTACCACAACGGGAGCGAGGTGATCGGCGTCCACGCCCACCCAGAGCTCAACCGCACCGAGATCGGCTACGCCTCCCCGTTCAGGCAGGCGTACCGGATGGCGATAGAGCGGCTGAGCTCCGGCCGGGCGCGCACAGTGGTGCTGGCCACGTACTCGCCGGCCCACTTCGAGAACAACCGCCTGGATGATCCCACGGCGTGCGCGAGGAAGGAGCCTTACAGGGACGGGGAGAAGGAGCTCAACAAAATGGATGAGGAGCTTAGGGGCATCGTCGTCGAGGAGGCGGTGGCGGAAGCAGCTCGGAGGAGCGGCGGCGATGTGATGTTCGAGGTGCTGGACGTGACGAAGCTGGCGGCGATGCGGCCGGACGGGCACCCCGGCCCGTACATGAACCGCGACCCGTTCGCGCACGGTGTGCGGGAGAGGATGCAGACCGACTGCTTGCATTTCTGCCTGCCCGGGCCGGTCGACACGTTCAACGAGATACTGCAGCAGATTCTGATCAAGAGGCGGTGGTGAGATTACAGACTTAGCTCTAGCGGCACGGTGTAGGTCACTTTTGCGATAGGAGATACATTTTTTGAATAATGGGAATGAATTCCGGCCTCTCCAAAATGTACGTAGCTAAATGATTATTACAAAATATAGCCGCTCATTGGCTAACTGTGGAATGAACAAAGGGAAAATAATTTAAATCAATCCTGAGGTTATACTTCCACCTGTGATTGTCTAACTCCAAGGCAACGACCTCTGTCATCGTCACGGGGGAGGAGATCCTCCTAACACCGGAACAATTAAGATCCGGGCTGGAATATCATCCTGACCAAAGATGATAGCAATGGGCTATTTTGCCGTTGACAGCAATTAATCGTGCGATTAAACGTGCAATTAAATCTGTAATTAATGGCCATAACCGCATCACCTAAATGACTCTGATGGTGTCCAGGTTCAACGATCCTGAGCACCTGAGTCACTATATAAGGAGTGACATTCCCCTCATCCATTCTGCACCAGAGCACTGAGGCAACTCGGCTCCTCTCTTCTCCCTCTCCAGTTGCAACAACTGAGTTCCCCAACGCTAATTTCTGCGCGCACAGAATTAGCGTGAGCAGGCCTCCGAAACCTTGCTCGCCTTGAGATCCTGCACGGGATAGGCGGGCAATCAGGTTTTTGGGTAACGCTTTAGCGTGACTGCTCAAAAATACTAAGGCTTTGCCCAATTGTACGACTACTTCCTGGTGGACGAGCCGAACGACTACGTCGACTACATTCCGGTGGCCGAACGACTACGTCGACTACATCTTGGTGACCGTTCGCGGGACTGCACTGCGAACTTCTTCCTGCACCGATTTAGTTCGACTACTTCGACTGAGGCCAACCGAGTAGATGTCTACTCCAGTTGGTAACAGCGCAGCCAATGCCTCCGGCAACGGCCCCGCTTCAGGGTACTCCCTGAAACTTTGGTTATTTATATTGTTTATGCTTATATGTGTGATAAGTATAAACATGTTCACATGTTTTATTTTACTCCTTAAAGTCATAGAAATATTGTTAGTTTATACATTTAATTTTGGAATTAAAATATACCGAAAATTGCCTAGATATCTAACAATCCAAAAACCTGATTGTGTTAATAGGCTTTCGGTATCTAGCTTTGCTGCATCAATCAAACCATCACCTTTTGATGGTTCAAATTACAAACGTTGGCAAGAGCGGCTTATACTGTGGTTAACACTATCGAGAGTGATCCATGTGAAAGAGGGTAAGCCTGAACAATTCTCTCCAGAGGAAGGGAGTGCGTTCGATGAGGCTGATATCCTCTTTCGAGGCTTGATCATTAGTGTTCTCAGTATTAACCTGGTGGATTCTTATATCCGGCTGCCAACTGGCAAAGCATTGTGGGATGCTCTTGAGGCTCAATATGGAGTATCTGACGCCGGGAGTGAGTTGTATATCATGGAGCAGTTCCTTGAGTACAGGATGGTCGAAGACCGTTCTGTAGTGGAACAGGCTCATGAAATACATACTCTGGCAAAAGATCTCAAAAATTGCAGCAAAGAGTCCCCATGTGTGTTACCCAATAAATTTGTGGCTGGAGGTATAATCTCTAAGCTGCCACCTTCTTGGAGGGACTTTGCTACTTCTCTAAAACACAAGAGACAGGAGTTCACAATAGATGGACTCATAGAGACTCTTGATGTTGAGGAGAAGGCGAGAGCAAAGGACATACGTGGGAAAGGAGTTGTTGGTGCTTCAAGTGCCAATCTTGTTCAGAATAACAACTCCCACAAGAACAAGAAAAAGTCACCGCAGAACCAACCAAAGACTAAGAAGACAACCACTTTTAAGAAGAAGAAGAAGAAGACGGGAGCTTGCTATGTGTGCGCTAGTACGGATCACTTTGCTGCAAAGTGTCCGAACCGCAAAGGCAATGACTCCGCCAACATGGTTATTAGCGAGCCTGGAGGAACATCGGGGCACGGTAATTTATTACCTACTGTTCTTTCAGTTTTTGGTTCACCCGAGTGGTGGGTTGACACTGGTGTTAATATTCATGTTTGTGCTGATGCTTCTTTGTTCTCTTCTTACCAGACCGGCGGGACTTCCTCCTTGCTGATGGGGAACGGATCACATGCGCGTGTTCTTGGTGTTGGTACGGTAAATCTGAAGTTTACTTCGGGGAAGACCGTGCAGCTGAAGAACGTACAGCATGTCCCCACCATCAAGAAGAATTTAGTCAGCGGCTCTCTACTGTGTAGAGATGGTTTCAAATTAGTCTTTGAGTCCAATAAATGTATCTTGTCTAAGTTTGGTACTTTTGTTGGAAAAAGGTTATGAAAGCGGAGGCTTGTTCCGTCTTTCTTTGTCAGATGTTTGTAATAAAATTGCATACAATGTTATTAACGTTGATGAAACAAATGTTTGGCATTCGAGGCTTTGTCACGTTAATTTTGGTTGTATGATGCGCTTAGCTAATTTGAGCTTAATTCCAAAGTTCACTTTTGTCAAAAATTCTAAGTGTCATGTATGTGTTGAATCAAAACAAACTCGTAAGCCTCATAAGACCGCGGAGGCAAGGAGCTTGGCACCCTTAGAATTAATTCATTCCGATTTGTGCGAAATGAATGGAGTGTTGACAAAAGGTGGTAAAAAATATTTCATGACTTTGATTGATGATAGTACTAGATTTTGTTACATCTATTTGTTGAAGTCAAAAGATGAAGCTTTATACTACTTTAAAATCTATAAAGCTGAAGTAGAAAACCAACTTGAGAGAAAGATCAAAAGAGTTAGGTCAGATCGTGGTGGCGAGTATTTCTCAAATTTATTTACTTTATTCTGCGAGGAACATGGTATTATTCATGAGAGGACGCCTCCCTATTCACCTCAGTCAAATGGGGTTGCCGAAAGAAAGAACCGCACTCTAACGGATTTGGTTAACGCCATGTTAGATACAGCGGGGCTTTCCAAGGAATGGTGGGGTGAGGCTATATTGACTGCATGTCATGTCCTAAATCGTGTTCCTACAAAGAATAAAGAGATAACTCCATTCGAGGAATGGGAGAAGAAAATGCCAACACTGTCATACTTACGTACATGGGGTTGTTTGGCAAAAGTGAGTGTGCCAATAACCAAGAAACGTAAGCTTGGACCTAAAACTGTGGATTGTATCTTTCTAGGTTATGCTATTCACAGCGTTGGATATAGATTTTTAATAGTGAAATCTGGAGTACCTGACATGCATGTTGGTACTATAATGGAGTCCAGAGATGCTACATTTTTTGAAAACATTTTTCCCATGAGAGATGAAACAAGTTCATCTAGACAAGAGTTCATCGAGGATGATGGCTCTGCTGAGCCGATAGAACACAATGAACATACACTTGTAGAAAATCCTGAGGAGAATAACAATGATGCTCCGAGAAAGAGCAAGAGACAAAGGACTGTAAAGTCTTTTGGTGATGATTTCATTGTATACCTCATAGATGATACACCCAGAACCATTGAAGAGGCATATTCATCTCCTGATGCTGACTATTGGAAGGAAGCAGTAAGGAGTGAGATGGATTCTATTATGTCTAATGGAACCTGGGAGGTCGTTGAACGTCCTTATGGATGTAAACCGGTTGGATGCAAGTGGGTGTTCAAGAAAAAGCTTAGGTCAGATGGTACTATTGAAAAGTACAAGGCTAGGCTTGTGGCCAAGGGTTATACCCAAAAAGAAGGAGAAGATTTCTTTGACACTTATTCACCAGTTGCCCGATTGACCACAATTCGGGTGTTACTTTCCCTGGCAGCCTCTTATGGTCTTCTCGTTCATCAGATGGACGTTAAGACGGCTTTCCTCAATGGAGAGTTAGAAGAGGAGATCTATATGGATCAGCCGGATGGGTTTGTATCAAAGGGTCAAGAAGGAATGGTTTGTAAGTTGTTAAAATCTTTATATGGTCTCAAGCAAGCGCCTAAGCAGTGGCATGAAAAGTTTGATAGAACTTTGACCTCTGCCGGCTTTGTTGTGAACGAAGCTGACAGATGTGTGTACTATCGCTATGGTGGGGCTGAAGGAGTGATTTTGTGCTTGTATGTGGATGACATACTGATCTTTGGCACTAGCCTTAATGTGATTAAGGAAGTCAAAGAGTTTTTATCTCAAAATTTTGAGATGAAGGATCTGGGAGAAGCTGATGTTATCCTTAATATAAAACTGGTAAAAGAGATCAATGGTGGGGTGATTCTTACACAGTCTCACTATGTGGAGAAGGTGTTAAGTCGCTTTGGTTATAGCGACTATAAACCTGTCTCAACACCATATGATGCCAGTTTAATTCTTAGAAAGAACAAAAGGATAATGCGAGATCAGCTGAGATATTCTCAGATCATTGGTTCATTAATGTATTTAGCGAGCGCTACAAGACCTGACATCTCGTTTGCTGTAAGCAAACTGAGCCGGTTTGTTTCAAACCCGGGAGATGATTGGAAGGCTCTTGAAAGAGTAATGCGCTATCTGAAGGGGACAATGAACTATGGAATTCACTACACCGGGTACCCAAGGGTACTAGAAGGGTATAGTGATTCAAATTGGATTTCTGATGCTGATGAGATAAAGGCCACAAGTGGATATGTGTTTACACTTGGTGGTGGAGCTGTTTCCTGGAAGTCTTGCAAGCAGACCATCTTAACGAGGTCAACTATGGAAGCAGAACTCACAGCATTAGATACCGCCACTGTTGAGGCTGAGTGGCTTCGTGAGCTCCTTATGGACTTGCCGATAGTTGAAAAACCGTTACCGGCATTCCTAATGAACTGTGACAATCAAACGGTAATTGTCAAGGTGAATAGTTCTAAGGATAACATGAAGTCATCTAGACATGTGAAAAGGCGGTTGAAATCTATCAGAAAATTGAGAAACTCCGGAGTTATAGCCCTGGACTATGTTCAGACGGCTAAAAATCTGGCAGATCAGTTTACAAAGGGTCTTTCACGAAATGTGATAGACAATGCATCTATGGAATTGGGCTTGAGACCCACGTGAGTCATTCTATAGTGGAAACCTGTCCTATGTGATCGGAGATCCCGTGAATTAGGATGGTGAAACAAACTAAAGTCTGACTGTGAGAAGAGAACCTTTGTGAAAAGGGCTCATTCCGTGTATAAGGTGCATTTCTCATCTAATCTGTATGGCAGGTTGGTCTATACCTTAATGTGTGCCAGGTGGTTTTTTTTAAACAAATGAGTTGTTTTCTTGAAACAAAGATGTTGTCCTACAGAACATCTGAAAGGAACACACCTATATGAGTTTGACCACTGGTCATGGTCTATGAGAATTGGGTATTCTCTAGAAACTCATGAAGGGCCTGGAGTATGACTTATAAGCTCCAAACCGCGGGGATGCTTATGCAGCCTAGTACCAGTGTAGGGCTCTGGTCAAACTTGTTTGCACAAAACTGGCAATTCAAGGCATAGTCCATTGCACAGTTGTGAATAAGTGTAGCCTTTGTCCTAGATGGAAGTTCAACTTAACAGTCTCTGTCGAATACTGGTATATCAATGAGGGAATGAGGGTATTTCTAGTGTGGCTTGAATTTCTTGGTGGGGATTGTTGGAGTAATGGGCTTGGCCCATTCATTCTAAAACATTAAAAGAATTTAAAGCCCACTATTAATGCTAGGGAATCAATGCTTAATTCCGTACCGGGAATTGAGGAGGATCTCAACCGACTTAAAAGGTGGACTTCGTGTACACCACTTGTGAAGCCGGTAAGAGGAGGACGGTGAACCACACGCGCGCGCGCTCGCTCGCCTCGCCGAGCCGGGCCGGGCCGGGCCGTGCCGTGGCCGTGGCCGTGGCCGAGGCCGAGACGAGGCGCGGCGCGGCGCGGCCGGCCGGCCGGGCGGGCGGTGCGGTGCGGTGCGCGTGCGCGTGCGCGTGCGGTGCGCGTGCGGTGCGGTGCGGTGCGGCGTGGTGCGGCGCGGTGCGATGTGATGGCTATTTTGCCGTTGACAGCAATTAATCGTGCGATTAAACGTGCAATTAAATCTGTAATTAATGGCCATAACCGCATCACCTAAATGACTCTGATGGTGTCCAGGTTCAATGATCCTGAGCACCTGAGTCACTATATAAGGAGTGCCATTCCCCTCATCCATTCTGCACCAGAGCACTGAGGCAACTCGGCTCCTCTCTTCTCCCTCTCCAGTTGCAACAACTGAGTTCCCCAACGCTAATTTCTGCGCGCACAGAATTAGCGTGAGCAGGCCTCCGAAACCTTGCTCGCCTTGAGATCCTGCACGGGATAGGTGGGCAATCAGGTTTTTGGGTAACGCTTTAGCGTGACTGCTCAAAAATACTAAGGCTTTGCCTGATTGTACGACTACTTCCTGGTGGACGTGCCGAACGACTACGTCGACTACATTCTGGTGGCCGAACGACTACGTCAACTACATCTTGGTGACCGTTCGCGGGACTGCACTGCGAACTTCTTCCTGCACCGATTTAGTTCGACTACTTCGACTGAGGCCAACCGAGTAGATGTCTACTCCAGTTGGTAACAGCGCAGCCAATGCCTCCGGCAACGGCCCCGCTTCAGGGTACTTCCTGAAACTTTGGTTATTTATATTATTTATACTTATATGTGTGATAAGTATAAACATGTTCACATGTTTTATTTTACTCCTTAAAGTTATAAAAATATTATTAGTTTATACATTTAATTTTGGAATTAAAATATACCGAAAATTGACTAGATATCTAACAGGATCCTCCTGCCCGCCCCTTCAATGTGCTGCCCCGCATCATGATTACGGGAGAAGCATGCTTACAGGCATCGCTGCAACCGGGCCAGGAGTGGCCACCTGGCCTAGGCACATCACATCATCTGCCGGTGGACATGCAGGCAGGGTGACATTCTGGGAGAGGACACGGAAGGATCCGGGGATGACGTATAGGATCTCTGGATGACATGGAGACTCGTAAGAACCTAGGGCGACCTCGGGGTGCCGCAACCCAGGTCCCACGCGACAAGATCCCATCCCCAGAGGGTAGACATTGTTGATAGTGCGGAACCCATCTTTGGGTCCCGCATTCACACCAAAGGCGGTAAAATTCTCTCTTAGCTCACTATAAATAGGATCGAGTGACAACATGTAAAGGGATCGGATCCCAACTGACTAGATACCGACCGGGCAATTGACACATTCAACGAGATACTGCAGCAGATTCTAACTAAGAGGCGGTGGTGAGATTACAGACCTAGCGCCGGCGGTACGGTGCGGGGCGTTGTTGCGACAGCAGAGGAGATACATACATGGTGCAATAGGTGCATCTGTATAATTCGACTAATTGTTGATTGAAAATTTTAAAGTCCAATCCTTTTTTTAATATGCACGTCTTAGGGTATCTCCAAAA
Organism: Panicum virgatum; assembly: GCF_016808335.1. NCBI lineage: Eukaryota > Viridiplantae > Streptophyta > Magnoliopsida > Poales > Poaceae > Panicum > Panicum virgatum. The sequence goes on from NC_053148.1 coordinate 11,318,179, forward strand.
GACTCTGTAAAAAATATGGATAGGTAAAATTTTGAAACAAAAACCTTTAAAATTTCCATCCAACATCACTATCCTCTCGCTATCTGGCTCGGGAAAGTCTCCCAGCCACTCAGGCATCTTTGCCGAGCCACCACCGCTCGGCATCGGCGTCTCCCGTGCGCGAGCGCCTATTTCCTGAGCCCTCCCACGTGCTCCCGCCATCCCCCGTGCGTCGTCCCGCCGTGGCGCCATCGCGCACTAGCGCCATCGAGCCCTCCCGCCGTCGAGACCTTGTGTTGTGCATCCCTCCCGTCGTTGAGACCTCATGCTGTGCGTCCCTCCCGTCGTCGAGGTCAAGTCAGGAGGCGGGAGGCCAGCAGGAGCGGGATGAGGATCTTCTCATCCCAGGCGGAGCTCAAGCCGCCGTCGAGGTCGACGTGAGTGGAGCAGTGGGCGCCGGAGTCGACCCAAGTCATGGCGTAGGGCTTGAGGTCGCCATGGTCCTCTCGCGCAGCACTGGAGGGGACGGCGGGGCCGAATCAGTGGCAACAGAGCTAGAGGCGTGGCTTGGCTAACTCTCCGCGCGAGGCCCCTCCCGCGAGGTGCACGCCTTCCTAAAACAACGATGTCAATTATTATCCTCTCGTGAATTATGGGTGAATGCAGGATGTTGTTTATTTTTCTTCCAAAATTAATACATTTCTTTTTTTCCTTCCATAAAACAATGGTGTCAATTATCATCCTTCCAAAATAAATAATGACGCAAATTATGGGTGAATACATGTGCAAAGAAAAATAAAGTGTGTGTCAAAGGAAAGTAATATATGGGTACAAGATTTGGGTAGATAAATGCTTTGTGTAAAAAAAATTAGAATTTTGGTAGAACCATTTTCCTTCTATAAAAATATGGATTAGCACCCCCTTTCGTCAAATCTTTGAATTTGACAAATAAGACCTCTGTGAGGGCTATGGGGCGTGGGGCCTAATCTTGATGAAAATAGTTTCAGTTATTTCAACTTTTATTTTTATTTACATTATATATTATTTTCATTTTCATTTTTGTTGCAACCATTTTCATTTGCCCTCAAATGCACTTCAACAAAGATCCTGCCATTTTCATACTACCGCCCCTCCGTCATTTGCGGCAGCGAGACGATTTGGCCATCTGATGGAGTGGAGGATAGAGCGAGACAGATTCACCCATGTCTATAGAATTCCAAATGGGCCGCCCGGCCCTAGCCCGGCACTAGCTCGATGTGGCCCGGCCCGATGCGGCCCTATAAATTTTTCGTGCCGGGCCGTGACGGGCGTCGTGCCTAACTCACGGCCTAGGCCCGGCACTAAGGCCTTTTTTCGTGCCGGCCCGGCCCGGTGGCACGGCCGGCCCATCATGCCGTGGGCGGCCCATCGTGTTTGGCCGGCCCGGCTTGGGGGGCGGCAGCGGCACAGCCGTAGACCCGCAGTCGGCGCAGCGCAGGGAGGCGACTGCACGCAGGGGGGCGCCCGGGCGGGGGCGCGTGGAGGCCGGAGGCCGCGGCGGGCGCCGCCGCTGTGGCCGGCGGCCGCGCGGGGCGGAGGCGGCGCCGGTCGAGGGGTGCGCCCGGCCAGAGGCTGCGGCGGCCGCAGCGGGCGGCGCCGCTGGGGCCGGAGCCGGCGGCTACGGCCGAGGGGGGCGCCCAGCCGGGGGTGCGCGGGGGCCGGAGGCGGGCGGCGCCGTTGAGGCCGGCACGAGGGTGGGGGTGGGGTGCGTGCGGAGGAGAGGGAGGGCGGCTGGGGACTTGGGGTGGGGGGAGAGAAGAGAGGGTAAAAATTAGAGTTTGATGATTTTATATGTAGGAGGAAAAGAGGTAATGGGAGGTGGGCTGCTGGGCCACTAAATGTCTCGGGCCGCTATCGGGCCGGCCATTATCGTGTCGTGCTTCGGGCCGGCACTATGAGCCGAGATGGCGGCCCAAGCACTAAAAAGCTGTCGGGCCGGGCCGACACTAAGTACTATTGATAGTGCCTAGAGCCGGATTAGAGTCGTGTTTTTTGGGGCCGTGCCTCGGACCGCCAATTGTGCCCGGCCCATTTGGAATTCTATACCCATGTCCCACTCCCATGCGGGCATGCGCGCGCAGCCATGCCTGCCCTCGCGCTCGCTCACGATCACCGCGTCTCGCAACCCCTTCCGCATCGCAGCCCGGGCGGCCGGATCTCTCCGGGGCAGGCGGGCAGCCCCACCACCGCGCCGGCGCCACAAGGGTACGGTTGCACCCCCGCCACACCGCGCACCGTAGCAACCTGGAGAAGATCAGAATAGCGCATCACCAGCGACGGCGCCACTGCCGCCGGCGCTTCGCACGGCGGACTCCAAGTCAGCGTGCCCCAGCCCCGCGCCTATTCTAGACCCTACCTAGTACCTACTCGTGAATCGCTCGTAGAGCGGCCGATTGAAACGGTTGGTTTAATTTGTTAGAACCCTAGAAGAGAAGGCTGATTTGAAAAAAAAAATCAACCTGCGGGGAAAAACCATCCCCACGCCATTTTCACGAAACAAGATCTTTCTCACACATGCCGAGAAAAGGACAATCGAGATAAAAACCTCTGATCGAGAATCGGCTTGTTCGCTGATTTGAGTGCGACTTTGGATCCGATTAGCCTATGATTATCGGCAAAGGGGTGATCCAGATGCAAACCATGCATGCACTGGGATGTTTAGTTATGTGGAAGATATCTGGTGGAAACCATAATCTTCGTGAAAATCCGTACAAACCACGACAAAAATGTCGTCTAAATTCATCAAAAAATTACATATATAGATGATATGATGATACACAACCTTGTAAAATTTCTTGTCCAAACTCGACTTCGTTTATATCTCACAAATGAAGCCGAGTTGGGACAAGATATTTTACAAAGTTGTGTATCATCATATCATCTATATGTGTGATTTGTTTGGTAAATTTAGATGATTTTTTTGCTGTGGTTTGCATGAGTTTTCACGAAAATTGCGATTTGCACCAGATATGTTCCCTTAGTTATGTTGTATGGAATTACTAAAAGAAGATGACAGCTTATAGCTAGTGTCTTCAAATTCCCTTGCTTTCTTACGTTCTTTGTGGGCATGAGATTGGAGTGGCAAGAATTGGGTACAGCGGTTCCGTAGTGGAAGATGAGTGCGTATCCATGATTCATTACTATTTTATAATAAGTTAAATTTTTCAGCCCTAACTTATAGTACATGATATACAATGTACCTTTACCTGCAACAATGTTCAAATAAAAAAAACTAGTCTCATTTCTTCATTGCACCCTTTTCTTTTACTTTTTTTTTTCAATTTCAAAGAAGACTTACGGCACACTACACTAGGTCTACATTGTTTTTCTTTCTTTCTTTCTTTTTGGATCGAGGTCTATACTGTTGACTTTACTGCGGAACGATGAGTTGAGGTCACAAATGCCCCCAACTTCTTCTTCTTCTTCTTTTCTTAAAGCAACGTGAACCCCAACTTGTTTGCCTGTGCCGTTGTGCGCCAGCACGCCGCGCGCTAACCGGCAACATGAATAAAAGCCTTGTCGTCGTCGTTGGCTGGAGTTTTGCCACCAGCTGATGATTTGCAGTACGTTCAACGACTTCAATCTACTGCGCAATAGCACTCTGTCCATTACTGACCTAAATAAACGTTGCACTTGCATACTACAGTACACTTTGATGTAGTACATATACCCATCCCATTACTATCAAGAAGGTTGGTTGCAGCAGCAGCAGCAGACATGGGAGGAAATAAAGAAGAACTAGTAGATCATGGCCTTTATTGTTCCCTCCCCAGAAAGCTCCTCAGTTGTTCCTTGTTTGTTCTCTTCACCTTGTCACTCATCTACTTCATCTTCTACTCCTCTCCATCTTCTTTCTCCTCCTACGCCGATCTGTTCGACCAATTCAAAACACAGCGAGCAACCAAGAACACATCATCTCTCCCACCTCCTCAAGGTAATTATTCCTTATTTCTTTCAGAATGTGTGCGTGTATTATTGTTCATTTCAGAAAGGCTTACCTGCCATTGTATTCATGATCGTTTTCCAGCTTGGCTGCAATGTGACTACAGCGACGGGAGGTGGGTGTGGGACGACAGCGTCACCGGCCCGCGGTACGACAGCGAGAACTGCGACATGAAGAGCACGGAGAAATGCGTCGTCAACGGCAAGCCGGACAAGGGCTACCTGCACTGGCGCTGGAAGCCAGCGGGCTGCAACCTCACGGCGCTCGACCCGGCGGCGTTCCTCCGGCTGGTCCGGGGCAAGCGCCTCGCCTTCGTCGGCGACTCCACGGCGCGGAACCAGGCCGAGGCCCTCGTCTGCCACCTCTCCACGGCGGCGCGGCCGGCGACGGCGCACCGGTACGAGGAGCGCCTCGGGCGCAAGTTCTGGCGGTGGGTCTTCCCGGCGCCACACAGCGTCAGCGTCTCCACCTACTGGTCGCCGCTGCTGGTGCGCGCCGAGGGGCACTCGGAGGACTACGCCATGACGCAGGAGGCGGTGATCCTCGACGCGCTCACCGAGCCGTGGGCCGCGGACGCCGATGCCATGGACGTCGTGGTGGTCTCGGCGGGGCACTGGTTCCCGCGCCCGGCCATGTACTACGAGGACGGGGAGGTCGTCGGCGTGTACTACTGTACTCCCGCCCGGACGTCAACAAGACCGACATCGGCTACCTCGGCGTGTACCGCAAGGTGCTCCGGAGGACGCTGGAGTACTTCAACGCCAACTCGACCGGCGACAAGCTCGTGGCGGTGGCCGCCATCGCGCCGGGGCACTTCGACCCGGAGCGCAGCTGGGACCACCGCAACGCGTGCTCGCGCACGAGGCCGTACGAGCCCGGGGAGGCGGAGGTGGCGGCCGCGGACGCCGAGATGAGGAAGGTGGTCCTGGAGGAGGTGGCGGCGGCGGCGGGGCCGGGGCGGCGGCGGCGCGGGGTGCGGTTCGAGGCGCTGGACGTGACGAGGCTGGCGACCTTGCGGCCCGACGGGCATCCCGGCCCCTACCTCTTCGCGCACGCGTACGACTGGCGCCCGGTGCCGGAGACCGTCGCCAACGACTGCCTGCACTGGTGCGCACCAGGGCTCGTCGACACGTTCAACGACAAACTGGCCAAGATGATCGTCACCGGCGGGTGATCTGAATTGGATCTTGGGTTGTCGGTCGCGGGGCGTCCGCGCTTCGAGATGACGATGGACATTTGGCAACAAAGGTGAAATATATATTTATCATTATGTAGATATAATAGATTTTATTTTGCATCACACCTCCATATATATTTAAAATATGTTTAGTTGAACTTTGTTCGTGAATTAGTATTCTTATGTCTTCCATCATACATGAAAATATGATGACATATATATCATGGGTAGCATTTTAATATAATTAATAATATTAATAATATATTAATAATGATAGAAATAATAATTTAGAATTTTATATTGGTGTACTTTAATATATTATTATAATTGCATAATTTAGATTCAGATTTATGAGTAATTAATTTGTAATAATAATAATATAATTGGATAATTTATATGCAAATTTAGAGGAGTATTTGTATTATTTTTATAATGGCATAGGTTAGTAATTTACACAAAAATTAGGGGGTTACTGCATATTTTTATTATAATGGCAGAAGTGGATAATTTAGATACATGTTTAGGGGATTAATTTAGTCTATTTTTATAATGGCAGATGTGGGTAATTTAATAGGAAATAACAGATCCGATGGTTATTATAATTAGAGTTGTTGGATTGATGGTTGGATGTTTCTGATTTTTGTGGGAATTTAGAGGATTTCTCTATTTTTTCAGAGTGACCATCTAGGATCCTAGGTGGCTTCATGTAGAGGCTTCAAAGGAGCCTCCAATTAGTAGTAGTAAGATTCAAGTCATTCGTCAGAAAATTGTATTGATAAAGCAAGCCACAACTAAAAAAGTGGTATTTTGCATAATTTTTTTAATAAAATGAGTGATTAAACTTAGCGTAGAAAATATCAAACGATCTACAATTTCAATTTGGAACGAAGCGAGTACCTCACGAGAGGTCGGCAGGTTTCTGCCGCAGGCACAACGCCCACCACGCCGGCCGAGTGGCCGACAAGCCTTTGGTTGATTTAGGGCATGTTTAGTTTCAAAAAAATTTCAAGATTTTTTGTCACATTGAATTTTTAGACACATATATGGAGTATTAAATGTAGTTAAAAAATAATCAATTGCACAATTTAGCTGTAAATGATAAGATGAATCTTTTGAACCTAATTAGTCAATGATTAGACACTAATTACTAAATAAAAATGAAAGTGCTACAGTTTCAAAATCCAAAAATTTTCACGAAGTAAACAGGACCTTAATTCCTAGCATGAATCAGGGATGCAAGGGGCCTGACCCCCTCGACCACGAGCGCTTTTTTCATTTTTGTATTTAAAAAAAATTAAAATTTCAAAAATATATGGCGGTTTCGAAAAATTTCAAAACTATACCCCTGTCGCCCCTTGCCTGGGTGACAGGGGGCCTGTCGTCCTCTGGCTGGGCGACAGGACCTAAATGTAAAAAAATTATATTTAGGTCCTGGCGCCCGGGACGTATTAAACAGCGAACTTGTAAAATAGATAGAAAATCGTAGAAACATCCGAAAAATACAAACTCAACTGTTCTGGATTCTATGAAACAAGATCTACAACTTTTGTTATGTAAAGTTTTTCATTTGATCAATGTATCTTGCTCTATTTTAAATACTAGTTTAATGCACTTTTATTTAAATCTCAAGATCCATCCTTTGGATGCATGTCATCTTTGGCCAGAGTGTTGCATATGGTAAGCATAGGCTTGTACAAAATTGGTACCCCCAGAAAACATTTCTAGAATAAGTTTTTAAATTAAATCTTGCAATATGTCTAGTTTAAATGAGTTATTTATCCATGCTGCTATACTGAGTTTTAGAAGCCATAACTTTTACAGTACCATTATTTTATTTCCTAAGAGCTACAAAAAAAAGTTTGGTAAATTTTAGATAAGCACAACTAGACCAAATGAATTATTTCAAATTTTTCTAGGTACAAGAACTATTTTTCTTGATTTAGTGCATTTACCTTAGTCATAATTCATTTGGTCTAGTTGTGCTTATCTAAAATTTACCAAACTTTTTTTATAGCTCTTAGGAAATAAAATAATGGTATTGTAAAAGTTATGGCTTCTAAAACTTAGTATAGCAGCATGGATAAATAACCCATTTAAACTAGACATATTGCAAGATTTAATTTAAAAACTTATTCTAGAAATGTTTTCTGGATCTACCAATTTTGTGCAAGCCTATGCTCATCATATGAAACACTCTAGCCAAAGGTGACCTGCATCCAAAGGATGGATCTTGAAATTTAAATAAAAGTGCATTAAACTAGTATTTAAAATAGAGCAAGATACATTGATCAAATGAAAAACTTTATATAACAAAAGTTGTAGATCTTGTTTCATAGAATCCAGAACAGTTGAGTTTGTATTTTTCCGATTTTTCTACGATTTTATATCGATTTTACAAGTTCGCTGTTTAATGCGTCCCGGGTGCCAGGACTTAAATGTAATTTTTTTTACATTTAGGTCCTGTCGCCCAGGCAGGGGCGACAGGGGTATAGTTTTGATTATTTTTCGAAACCGCCATATATTTTTGTAATTTTAATTTTTTTAAATATAAAAATGAAAAAAATCCCGACCGCGAGGCAGGTTGCAGTTGGGCCTGCCCGGCCTATGAATGATCTGCCATGTTGGGCCTTCACAGAATTCACACGGATACTAATTGGGTCGTTCTGTTACTGTGCTCAGGCCCATTACAATCCTGCAACTTCTGCTCTGCTGCAGCCTGCAGTTGAACCTGCTCTATATGCAACCATGTTCATGCTCAAACTATTTTTGCTAGCTTCTGCTTTGTCACAAGCATGGTTCAGCAAACCTTACTGTAGTTATTAGGTGAGCCATCTCCCCGTACACCCAATAGATAATCTGACAGGTGAGACCTTTGCGCCATGAGTTAGGCCATGGAGTAAACAACACAGCCCTGTGACCCACACTGAATCTCCGCGCGTAGGCCAACCGACCTCAACCGTCTATCCAAACCCCTTCCACCCCAACCTCTTTTCTCAGTGCGTCGTCTCTCCTTCTGCAGTGGGTTCTTTGGCTTTTCAAATTGGGTTCTTAACCTTTTCAAACCGGCAGCTGATGAAGTCACGCTTTGCTCGGACTTGGGACTCGAATCGTGACAAGTTTCCTGTCTCAAAATTCCAACAAGTCAAAAGCATCAAGAAAGGTTAACTGCGTGCAGTGCACCAAGTAGTAGTGAGTGACAGGTGAAACCAGCCAGGTGTGCAGTTTGGTGAGCTACGGGCACGGCTGCCACACCAAACTCCAGAGAATTCCTTTACCAGAAGTGAGTGACCAAATGTTCCTGCAACAACTGAACTGAAACGACCAATATAGCCGAGGCAGAAACGCCCATGCATCCTTCAGACAAAACTGCTGAACAGGCCAGCATGGCGCCGCTTCCTCCTACCTCCCCTTCCTCGCCCAGCACCACCGCGAGTCCGAGGCTGCTGCACAGCAGCAGCAGCAGCAGCAGCGAGTGGAGCGCCGTGGTGCAGAGGAACGTCAAGTCCTCGCTGCTGCTGCTCCTGGTGCTCTCCACCGTCTTCGTCTTCTCCGTCCTGTACTCGTCGCACGGCTTCGGCTCGACGGCAGCCGAAGAGGTCGTGGAGCTCACGCGGCGCCCCTTGGTGGGGGATCCTGACGTGAGCACCCGTCTGGTGCCAGGAGAGGAGGAGAGAGCCGATGAACCAGTCGTCGTCCCTGCCGAGAACAATGTCAACCAAGAACAGAGCTCGCCTGCAGAGATCTCCTTGCCATCTGCGAATTCCTCATCACCTCCGACTCCAGGCACAGCTGAACGAACAGGCGAACAAAGTGAGTTCAAATTTCTGATTTCATTTTCGCAGTGAATTTCTCGCAATGTTTGTTAAAGCGTTTGATTTCTACGTGCGTAGGTGTCGTCGGAGTACGAGTCGAGGAGAGGTGCGACATGTCGCTGGGGAAATGGGTGAGGGAGCCCAGGGGCCCAGTCTACACGAACCTAACGTGCCCGACGCTGCCGGACTTCAAGAACTGCCAGAAGTACGGCAAGGACCCAGGCCACCTGTTCTGGCGGTGGCAGCCCGACGGGTGCGACCTGCCGCGGTTCTCGCCGGAGCGGTTCCTCGCCGTCGTCCGCGGCAAGCGGCTGGCCTTCATCGGCGACTCGCTGGCGCGCAACCAGATGGACTCGCTGCTCTGCCTGCTGTCGCAGGCCGAGACGCCCACGGACGTGTACCGCGACGCGCTCGACAGGTTCCGGACGTGGCACTTCCCCGCGCACGACTTCACACTCATGGCGATGTGGACGGAGTTCTACGCGCACGCCGTGCCGGTGCTCGACGCCGGCGGCAAGCCGACCGCCTCCTTCGACATCCACCTGGACAGGCTCAGCGCCAACTGGACCAGCCGCCTGCCGGGGCTGGACTACGCCGTCATCTCCGGCGGCAACTGGTTCTTCCGCGTCAACTACCTCTGGGAGGGCGGCCGCCGCGTCGGCTGCGTCAACTGCCGCGAGGCCAACCTCACGAACCTCGGCATCGCCTACGCCGTGCGCCGCGTCGTCAGGGCGGCGCTCGAGGCCATCGCGCGGTGCCGGGGCTGCAAGCCCGGCCTCGCCACGTTCCTGCGCACGTACACGCCGGACCACTTCGAGCACGGCTCCTGGTTCAGCGGCGGCTACTGCAACCGGACGCGGCCGCTGGAGGAAGGCGAGGTCAGCTCGGGGAGCATCGGGTGGGAGCTGAGGAGGGCGCAGATCGAGGAGGTGGCGAGGGCGAGGGAGGCGGCGGCGTCGGCGGCCGGGAGCAGGCGGTTCGGGGTGCTCGACGTGACCAAGGCCATGATGCTGCGCGCCGACGGCCACCCGGGCGGGCACTACGACAAGCGGTGGGTGAGGAACGCCAGCGACTGCCTGCACTGGTGCCTGCCAGGGCCCGTCGACATGTGGAACGAGATGCTGCTCCAGAGGCTCGCCCAGATATCGCCGGCGCCGCTGGTGCGGTGATGCCAGACACGCAAGGGAACACGTACGTGCTGCTGGTTTCTTCAGGGTACAGTACAGGGTAGTGAAACATTGTTGTCAGGAAGTTACACTCCCCTTCAATTTGAGCCGAGATTTGTGCTCAAGGGTGACGAGTATATGGTATAAGAAAAAAATCAACTGTTCTATAAAGTCTTTTGATATGAGTTTTTTACGCTGAGTTTATATTGGAATTGCAATTACTTTACACATGAGTTGCAATCATTTAATTCATAATTTGCATAATAATTACTCTCTCGAAAAGTGCAACTCTAGTATTTGAAAAATAATCTCACAAATAAAGACTGCAATCCTAGGAATTGGACAACAATAATTGCCTAATTTAGTGGTCAGATCTAATATGCATGCCAAAATTAACTTCTGTACATGATTTTAAAAGTCTGGTTAGTTGATTGCGGTAAAAGAATGAGGGTATGGTTCACACTACTAGTAACTGGTAAGGGTGAAGTGGGTATACAATGGTATTTTCTGGGTCAACTGATTAATTACAATGACATGCCACTCTAGTTCATTTCTCCTATTCTAGTTCATTTTATCAACATTTTGGATCGATCCAATGACCCAAAAATTATCTAAATTGCATTCCTAGTAATCTGTCTGGAAAAGTTATGGGATAGGGCCTGTGTGTGTGTGGGGGGGGGGGGGGGTGGGGAGTATGTAATAAAAATTAGGTTACTAGAGCCTCTAATAATACCTGATTTTTTGGTTATTTCATCAATCAAAGCCATTAGAAGGCTGAAAAAATTGAGGTGCGACTAAACCTTATAATCCTTTATCCATACTACTAGGGTGCACGTGCGGCACCGCACGTGTTTGAAGGATAATATTACAGAAAAAAATGAACACACTAAATTTTAGTTGCAAGAAGCATTTTAACGAAACTATATATGGCGAAAATATGCAATCAGGTCAAAGCATTCATATCACGATAGATGGTTTAGTTGCTGCAGCGGTGAAGATTCGCTTCAAGGAAAACATGCCGGATGATGGTTGGGCCACCGGAGATAGACTAAGATAGTAGGGGTGCCCCACATGTTTTAAGAAACACGCACAACATGCAGCTGGTTTGCCCGCATGTGTTTTCAAAAATCTACTAAATAAGTATTTATGCCTATAAAATATCTAGTAATTTATAATTTATACTTATACTAAAGATGTTCAGACGTCAAGGATGTATCTTCAAAAATTCTAATAGATGAAAAATTTAGCCTAAGTGCAATTCAACCACGTAAGACCACAAGTAAAGTTACGAGTACAAACCACTCGAAAAAATGTCATGACTAATGAGTACAAACTGAAACATATATACATGGTGTATTGTGGCTTAAATAAGGTCAAGTATAAACCGGAACATAGGGTCACAAATACAAACCAAAACATACATAAAATGTATTGCGGTTTCTGTTAAAGGAATTCTACATAGGGAATGTTTTGAATATTCCCAAGAAAAAGTCGATTGATCCTGCCCCTCCACGGCATCTACAATTACAAACACCACTGATTCAGCAAGTTCCTAAGCAAAGATAAACCAGCACTGTAGAGAAAAGTGATAGGATAATAACAAAGATTGGGTAAGTGGGCGGTGGGTGACAAAAACTTTTTATTTTCTGCGGGATCCTACAGCGTGTGTGACGAAAATGTGTTCACCATCGCTTTTCGTCAAACTTTTTGCCTTACTTGTGGGCCTTAAAGGGATGGTTTGTGAGGGGTAGGCTAGGTTAGTCTTGGTATATATCAAACTAAAATTAAGCTTGAAGATCATCTAAAAGAATGATTAACAAATGGAGTATCTTTCCATACCTTCAGATGTGCAAGTATTTGAGCTCAAAGAATTCGAAGATGGGCTCTTTAATTGCACCCCAAAAAAGAGTTTAGCAAATATAAAAGGTAGAGTAATTAGGGAAGAAAATCAGTCAGTAGGAAGTGAGCAACCAACTAATTCCTTTACGATTGAGTTTTGGTTCAGACATAAAGTGTAATGTATTTGTTATTATTGTTACATCTTGCCCTGGATGATAATTTTTTATCCTTCGAACACGTCGTCTTCCACATCTATAAAAAAAACATGAAAAAAAAAGATTTCTCTTCCCCAAATAAGACTCATGACTATATTAAAACAATTGGTACAAAAATAAGACATATTCCCCAAATAAGACTTCTCTTCCATATCAATTAAAGCAATTGGAACAAAAAGGGTAATAATTCTAAATATATCAATAAATCTATTGGGAATTGAAAACAAAATCAAAGTTATTAAAGATTAGAAGCCGTTCTCCTAACTGAAGCAAAACATGTACTGAAGAGAGTCTGCACTATGCTTGAATGTTACTGATATGAGAACCACATTTGGCAAAATTGCACATGCTAATTCCTAAAGTTGCTAATGATCACTAGCATACACACAAATCGTACATATAACAAGGGTTAGGTACATAGTTGATTTATGAACCAAATTCCCACAAGAAGGGATCTCACGTGGTTCATTTTACCACAAGGCTCATATACTGCTCATAGCCACATGGCAAATAAAGCTTCCTCTCTTTCTAGAAAAATAAGAAGAGTGCTGAAAGCATGCAGATGTAGGGCTACCAGTTTAGCATACCTAGGGCCTGTAGCAACTTAAAAGTTCAATTGCCTGACAGAAAAGCAACCAGAATGCAGATCTAAGTCATATGTGCAAAACCTAGCAATGATAAATCTGCGCAGCATCACAAAGAGACGCAGATTAGGACAATCCAAAGCGAACCTAATGGCAATATTCAAGATCGAAAAAAGAAAACGAGGTATTTCGTTCCTATTTTATTCAACATGGATAAACCCTAATGGATCATTATTCAAGAACGCACTGGCCCTTGATGCCATCCTCGTCCTTGCAGTTCCCCGATGAAACGGGGGCGAGAAGTTAACTGGATCATTATTATTGGCCAGCACCTTCAAAGATAACGTGCTGTCTGCATCGAAGAACATACTCCCTCCGTACCCATAAAACTTGACATTTAGGACAACGACACGGTCTGCAAAACACAACTTTGACCACTTGTTATTATAAAAATATTTATGAAAAAGTGGTATATGTATACTTTTATGAAAGTATTTTTCAAGACAAATCTATTCATATAATTTTCACATTTGCAAACTCAACAACTTAAAAATTATTGATGATTTATATTATCAATGTTTGACCCAAATCTTATCCAAAACGTCAGGTTTTATAGGTACGGAAGGAGTATATGACTTGTTACCAGAAACCTTACATTGTTATGCAAGTTATCCAAGCTGAACCCTCCTGCTCCAACAATAGCATGAACAGGTGCGGTATCGTTGCTGTTGTCATAGATGTCGATTCCGTTTGCATCTTTTGCAGGCATGCCATTGCAGTTTCCCTGGTATACTGCAAAGTGAGAGAAAAATTAAGTTAAAAAGTTTTGAGAGAAAACTGTTCTAAAAAAATCAAGAGAAACACAAAGATAACCCAAAATCTTAGAGACTTATCTACCAATCATAATTTGGCATTCATACATTTATTAAAATACTACAGTTATTTTAGACACTTAAACCATACACCAATAATTCCCTTTATGAAAGTAAATCATGAACAAAATCTTAGAGACTTATCTACCAATCAAAATTTGGCATTCATACGTTTATAAAAATACTACAATTATTTTAGACACTTAAACCATACACTAATAATTCCTTTTATGAAAGTAAATCTTGGACAAAATCTTAGAGAATTATCTACCAATCATAATTTGGCATTCATACGTTTATAAAAATACTACTGTTATTTTAGACACTTAAACCATACACTAATAATTCCCTTTATGAAAGTAAATGGCAAAATAGCCAAAATCATCCCTAAACTTTTAGTAAAGGGTAAAGTTCATCCTTGTACTTTTGTTTAGGCCAATTTAGTCCTCGAATTATTGTTCTCCGCTTTAGTTACATCATTCACCCAAACTCCACATCCACACCATTAGTAACACCGTAAAAAAAACATCTAACAATAGGAAAAGACCCGTTTACCCTTCGCTTCCCTTCTAGGGTCACTTCTTCAAGCGTTATAAAAAAAGAAGAAAACCCCCCGCAAGCCCCGCCTCCATCTTATCCGCTCATGGAACCGTGGCAGGGGGGCATCACCGCCGCCATCGCGAGCGGGAGGACTCCTTGGAGCCCGCGCCGGTCTTCACGTCGTGCGGCCGCCCTCGCTAGAAGCTGGTCTTCAAGGCTCGCCGGCCCTCCATCCTCAGCAGCGCCGCGGCAGGGGGGCGTCGCCGCTGCCATCGCGAGCTGGGACGACTTCCTAGAGCCCGCTCCGGTCTTCTCGTCGGGCGGCCGCCCTCGCGAGAACCCGCTCTTCTCAGCCCGACGGCCCTCCATCCTCAGCGGTGCCGCGGCAAGGGGTATCTTCGAGGTCCTCCCGCGACGCTCTCCTAGTCGTGCGGCTGCCCCAGAGGCCAGAGCTGCTCCGCGGCGATGGGTCCGCCGAGGGGAACCCCTGCCCGTGCGCCTGCTACTGCTGCATGGTGGCACCCCACTGCCCGGTGAGGAAGTAGGTGCAGCGGTGCGCGAGGACACGTCTGTCCTGATCACCACGTACGAGGGCCAGCACAACCACCATCTCCCGCCGGCGGCCACGGCCATGGCGTCCACGACCTCCGCCGTGGCGGCCATGCTCACCTCGGGCTCCACCTCCTCCTTCCCGGCCTCGCTCGCCCACGGCCATCACCCCCCGCTCGCGGCCACCGGGCTGCTCGGCCCTACCACCATGGTCTCCACCGCCGAGTCATGCCTAGGGGCGGCGCTAGGGGTATGCCCCTGTATGCCAAGGCATACCCAAGATTTAGAAAAAAATACAAATAAGTATTCATAGATGTATACTATCCTATACAACATATGGGCTCAATTCACCAGTCCAAAGCCCAGCAAAGCAAGAAGACCAATCCATCCCTCTTTATCTCTTGCTTGTGTCTCGCCCCGAGCGCCAGGCGCCGAGCCCCTGTCCCCCCCCCCACCCCGACCTCCCGGCACCGCCGTCCGCACACCGGCTCCTCCCGGCCCGGCCCCAGTGCGTCTCCGCCTCCACCCTCCGACCCTCCGGCCTCCGCCTGTCCGGCGGCAGGGGCAGCCGGGCAGGCCCCTCGCCGCGACGCCTCCCCAGCAAGCAGCAGCGAGAAGGAGGGGGCACCAGCTGGCTGGCGGGCCAGCGGCCAGCGGCGCCGACGAGTACTGCTCCTGTGCTCCACCCTCCCTGCACCCTTGGCCTTCAATTCAAGCAAGCCAGCAACTCAGCAAGGTAAAGGTAAGAGGAACACCCTAGATCCACCTCCATCCACTTATCAGTGTAGTATTCAAGATTTCCTCCGTCCCGTCTGATCCCGTCGCTGCTGCCTGCCTGTTGATTCCCCTCATCCCCTGCCGCCCACCCCTGTTAATCGACGCTCGCCGCCAGGCTCACATCCTGCTCCTGCGACTGCGAGTCGCGTCGCGTCCTCCCCGGCGCCGCCCAACGTCCGGCGTCTGGCGAGGCGGCGACCTGCCCAAGCCCAACTCCGGCTGACCACCAGCCCCCTGCGGCTCCCAGCACGAAGGAGCCAGCCACCGGCGGCCTACGGCCAGGTGCAGCCGGCGCCGCCGCAGCGGCCGACAGGACGTGCGGCGCCCCTTTTGTAGCACAGCAGCAGCCAGTGGCGGAGCCAGGAATTTGGCATACCCAGCCACAAATTCCTGGCTCCGCCACTGGTCATGCCCCACCATCACGCTCCACCTCACGACTGCGGCGGCGCCGCACTCCATCATGCACCCCTCGTCCTACGCTGCCGCCGCCGGTTACGAGTCTAAGGCGGTCCCGGTAGCTTGGAGCAGCGGGTACCTGGCATACGGCGCTGCACCTCTGTCCTACTACGGCAAGAGCCCGCCGGCGCTGGGGCACCTATTCGGCGGCGGCATGGGCGGGTCGTCGAGGCTGGAGCAGCTGTACGCCGCACAGATGTACCTGCAGAGGACGAGCAGCCTCGAGGGCGGCCATGGCTCGGCGGCGCCGGCCGTCACGGACACTCTCGCGAAGGCAATCACGTCAGACCCGTGCTTCAGCCTACAGGGTTTTTTTTTCTATAACGCTGGAAGAAGTGACCCTGGAAGGGAAGGGAAGGGCAAACAAGTCTTTTCCTATTGTTAGTCCGATGTTTTGACGGCGTTACTAACGGTGTGGATGTGGAGTTTGGATGAAGGATGTAACTGAAGCGGAGAACTATAGTTCGAGGACTAAATTGGCCCAAACAAAAATACAGGAACGAACTTGACCCTTTCCTAAGAGTTCGGGGACGATTTTGGCTATTTTGCCAAAGTAAATCATGAATAAAAATGCCACAATTTTGTGCATCACTGGGACATGAACTCAAGCAGATATAATACAGAAAGTATGGCACAAGTGACAAAGGTACAGATGTATATTCAGTCATTCAGCAAGATAGACAACCACACGAATAAATACTGCAAACTTATGGTACGAACTTATTTTCAGAGTATATTCTTTGATGAAGAATCTTAAAGCTAACTTGCAAATATTTAATTTTCTTATCTCTGCACATAGCCGTGGGCACATCATCTGATTCAAGTAAAATACAGGTTCTGCTTCAAACAGCTCATTAAACATGAGTAGTTATCCTAAAGTTATAAAGCACATAAGAATAAATGGTTTCCAAAGTATGATGCGTACTAACTGTCAGCATACTTCCCTTCGTCAAACTTGAGAATTTTGGGTCATGATGTGCTACAAACATCCTGGAATATCTGCATAAAGCAGTCTATTTTATATGAAAATTACCAATATATAGTTGTGATACAAACTACAACAAGTTTGCACGGCATGAAAACAAGAATAGTGAACACAACGCATATGGCTAGGGGAGATGACGATGTTCAAACGGTCCCTAGCTGAATTTATATGGTTATATACCCACCCTGCTCCTAGTTAAGTATATTTACAAAGCTACTCTTCAAAAATCCAGCAATTGAGTGCCACCATAGTACTACTTTTTTTCTACTTTTCCATCTGCATTTATATCCAGACTTTAGTTCTTAAAATATATCACAACAAACATCAGCTATTAAATTTCATTTTCTTATACGAAACTGATCCTTATATACAGCAACACTATAAGACAACATAATAGTTAAGTAAATTAGTAAGCCTTGTTCCAATATCAAGAAGAAAATCCAAACACGTGACAGCAATCTTTTACTGGAGTCTATATGCAGAGAGTGAATGCAATTGGTCAGGCCAGAATTAACTATGATGCAGGTTCTAAAGCTCAACCAGTGAGACACAAACAAGAAACTATGATGCTGATCAATATTTTGTTTAAGCAATGAAAAAGACAACAGTCATATAGACTCAATGGACAAGTATATTTCTTCATGTACATGTTCATTCTTGATGCCATTTGAGAATAAGATCATTTTCAATCAAACACAAAGTAATTAGTTGAAGGTGAAAACTGAACTATCAAAACAAAACTATAAGCAACCAGGCATATGGATTTATATGACATATCAGCTACTGTATTATTATAAATTCCAATGAAAGAACTGAGTAGTACAGAATAAAAATGCATATACTCTTGCGCAAGGGTCTCCAAACCTTGTTAAGAACACAATGCTGATATTATCTTGCTCTGTGACTCAGGGTCTTTGCAAAACCTGCATACAACAATGCTTATGGCTCTAATCAAGTTAGGAGTAGGAAACAAAATAATTTACTCAAATGCTGAAACTCTGAAACAATCCTAGCAATGCACAAGTCAATCCACTGATGTAAATTAGTCATTTGGATCACATGTGACTACTTGGTTTGTTACTCATTACAGAGTGCAGATGATTATTCAAAAATGGAAAATAATTTTGAAGTTCTGAAATGAAACACTACATTACTATGCTTTTCATACATGCTAGTATGCTGTTGTAGTGAATAGGATAGCATGGCACTGTAAGGCTTGCAACCATTAGTGAAATATAAACTACAGAGTCTCACTTATAATTCTAGGTAACCACAGTATCACAGAGAGAGATTTATGTAAACGACAAGCACCAAGCATTAGAACCGTAAATTAAGTGCTGATGAATTCATGATGAACCAAGACAAGGCGACACGAGGAGCCAAGAAAACACAGATGGGCACCTGATGGCCTTTGGGATTGAGCTTCTTGATGGCGACCACCATGCCGCCCGCAGGCCCTTCTAGCAGCCGGATTACGCCCTTGTAGACGCTCCCGAAGCCGCCCTCGCCGAGCTTCAGCAAGCGGCTGAAGTCGCAGGTGGCGGCCAGGAGCTCCTGGAACCTGATTAACAAACCTGAATACAAGCTCCAGATTTGGCTTGCTTACCAATAACCAGACCCACCTAAAAAGGAACAAATCATAAGCAAAAAAAACATGATAAAACAATACTTACTAATTATATATTGAGAATTGGGCACTTGTGATTATTTCAAAAACTGTGATAAAGTGTAGTTTTCTCATCCTAAAGTTACGCTTATCAAGAAAAAAAGCATGTGTACCAACCTTGTTATTAGCAATTTTAATCTGGAACGTGTCGGCACCTGGCTCTGATGCATTATATTTCTGGCCACTAAATCCAGTACCAGAAGACCCAGCATCAGCCTGCAGAAGATTGCATGATCAACATGATATATGCAAAAAAAAATGTAGAACAAAAGCTGTGGTCGGTCTAGCTATTAGGACCGGACCGGACCGCCGGTCCGATCGAAAAAACCGTGAACCAGGGACTACAACGGTTCGGTTCACTTAAAAGACCGTCTGTGCAATCGAACCGGTAGTGAACCGGAGCGTTTTTGATTTGGACAAAGTCACCCCTCTATCTATTCTGTGTAACCCTATCCATCTAAGGGTATAAACGGAAGAGTGAGATTGTCTCACATTCAGCTGAACATGGGTGGGGAAAGTTTCGGTTTTTCATTCTTTCTTGTCACGGCGGCGCATCTAGCTAGAGACTGGATCTAGACCGGAGACGAGCAGGGCGCAAGGCCGGCGGCGCATCCGGACGTGATCAGGCTAGCCGCTCCAACTCGTCGCCTCTCCCTAGTTCACTGCTGCTCTTCGTCAGGTCGCCCGCTGAGCGGCCCCTCCGTCTCTCTGCCTTGATGTCTGGTCGTCCGCCGCCCGCAGCTACCTATCTCCGCCAGCATGCATGGCTGCAGGCTCCGCAAGTGCGGCCCTCGTGGCCGGCGATTGGTGGCCGGCCTACCCCTGCAAGCTGTGCTTGCCTGTCTCCTACATCGAGCAGATGAGCTGCAGAGAGAAGACATGGCTAACGCCTGACGGTTAGCAACTCAGAATACAAATAGATTTGCGTAAGTGTATAGTGTTCATATTGACTGATTTGAAGACTCAAACTTGCTTGCAATTGCAGATCAGATTGTTGTTGGAAATAGCAAATTTGCAGTCACTATGTCAGAGCTACTGAATACTTGTAATTTTTCATCGTAGATTCTATTGTTGGCTTGGACATGTTGCTTGCTTCTGCACAAATTTAAATTATATTTATGCTCTATATCTTGAGCTTGCAGTGCTATATAATTATGTTAGCTATGAGCTTATTTTCCCATGATCAACTATGTAGTATTTACTATTAATTACTAGTATATAGTACCGGTTCATAGTATTCATGGCCGGTTCAGTTCAACGGTCCAAAGCTTTTGAACCAATGGTTCAACCGGTTCATAACGGTTGAACCAGTGAACCATTGAACCGAGACCCTCACCGGTTCGATGACTGGTCCGGTCCTAATAACTTATGGTCGGAACAAGTAATACCTCTGCCAAAACTTCTTTGATCAGCTGCTCAGCTTTGCTTATCTGTTCAGGAGTGCCTGAAAGCTCAGCTGATCTTGTCCGTGCACCTGGTTCAGCTTCATTGTCTCCTGTTACTTGAATCTTTGCTCCTGAGTGAAGTTGGAGATACCTGATAGTTTCCCCAGCTTTTCCGATAATAACACCAACCTACAACAAGTCAAACAACAGTGCCAGTTAACATGACTACTAACTTCTGCACCGTCATTAGTAATTTGGCACCAGTTTTTTAAACTATTGGCATTAAGCACCATTTCACAATATTCAAAACTGAACAAGGATCCAAAAATGGCAATGTATTTACTGCAAAAATCAGCTTGGAAACGTGAGCAGTAACAGATCACGACAATTAACATTAACTCTAACCATGACAATTAATATAAACTCTAACAGATCAGAGCAGTAAAAAGGGGAACGTGTGTGCTCACCAGAGGCAGGATGCAGATGCAATTAACTCTAACAGATTAGAGCAGTAAAAAGGGGAACGTGTGTGCTCACCAGAGGCTGGATGCACATGCAGTTGGCCTTCCAATACAACAACAATATGAGTCAATGTTGTGCCCATTGCTTAGTGATGGACACCAGTTCTCACAATCTGCAGAGGTATTGTCAGTGCACTCCATCAGTTTCCTTCGAGAAACAACCGAGAAAACACAACAGACTAATCGAGACAGTAAGTGAGATGCATACACTTGAGATTACATGTTGGCATGTGGACAGGCCTTGGTCATCATTTTGCCATGCATAGTATGCATCCACAGTAGTGGCAAGCCCAAGAGCCCTCTAGAACCTGGAATCTACAGCAACATTAGCTATACATGAGACGTTGTGTTTGCACTGCTCCCTTTTATGCAACCAGCATTGTTATTTTTCAGACAAATAGAGCAAGCACTTCGATACAGAAACAACCCCAAGGTATCAGCAGGGAATAACAATGATGACTTAACTGAAACCATTCACATAAATTCAGTGAACTTATAATGGCAACATTTGAAAAAAAATCAACATAATTTATTTGTTGGAGAACCTGCAAGCACAAAAGGTGACATGCCAAGGTGACGTCTGAAGTAGTCAATTCATATCCGTGTACTCTACCACACCTTATTATCCCGGCGTCCAAATTACGGTATAATTCTCCAAGACCGGTGATTTATGATGCCGATCATCCACTGAAATTAATATTCTCCAAAGGTCTATGATACGCACACAACAGGAAAATAGAGATAAGTAATCAATTAGTTTACTCACAAACAAGAAGGGTAGTAGTAATCTGTATTGCAATGCAGGAAGGAGTAAGACTGAATTACCTGAAGAGTGAGTGGGCTGGTTCACAAAGCAATGCATACAATGATTTGTAGGAAGAAAAAAAAGTATCATATGAACCCTATCACTGTATTTGCTAACTGGCACTTATAATCCAGAACTTTAATTGCTAACTGGCACTTATAATCCAGAATTAGAGAAAGACCTAGCAATCCTGAATACACAAGAGGAGAGGAGCGTGACCATCTTACTCAGAATCCACAAGAGAGGGACATTACAGTCAACACCACATTGAGGCGGATCAATGCGAGCATTCCAGAAATTCAGGAAAGTGAGCTCCTATTTGAGTATACATTCATTGAGGTAGATCAATGCTAGCATCCCAGGCTCCCTGCTGTCTCACGCTTCATCTCAAATGACAATGCATCGAGGCAGCTTTAGCCGCCGGTGGCGACGGCCCGTTGCCATCGCGCTCACCATGAACACCTGCATCCTGATCTCGAAGAAGAACTGGTGCATTCGTTCGGAGAAGCTGTTGGTTAGGTATTTTGCATGGAAGAAACAAAATCTTTCAATCTGTACACTCGATTAAGGACAGAAGGGGAGGGGGAAGTGGCTGGCGAGGAAGAGGACGGCGTGCAGGGCCGGCGGCGGCCATGGCGGATGGTGACGGTGGCTCTGCTTGTGGCCGCGGGCGAGCGCGAGCAGACGCGATGCGCGCATAGGGAGGCGAGCCCACGCCACGTCGGCGGATAGCGAAGGCGCCGTACTTCCGCTCGGAATAGGGGAGCTGCGGCCATCCGCTTGCATAGAGGGAGAGATAGCGCTCCCCGCTGCAGCCATCCGCTTGCATAAAGGGTACTGCAGTAAGCTTTGCAGTACCCAGTGCGGGTAGCCTAAGGGCCCGTTTGGGACAACGGTCGCGGCGCTTAAACGCGAAACGCAGAAATAATCGCGCCAAACGGTTCGCGTCAGTCGCGCGTTCCCCAATCGCACCCAACGCAAAACGCGGAGGATTGAACTGCGCAGGGGAGAATCAGAGAAGTGACGTTTTGTCCGCGTTGGCGTATAAGCGAAGCGCGTCTGGCGCTCGCTGTCCCAAACAGGGCCTAACACACACGGACACACTCGTGTGATGGCAACGGGTCTAAATCCATCGGGTTTAGCCGTCCCAAACTCAAACTCATGAAAAATATTTGAATCCATTAAAAAATCCATACCCGTGACGGGTTTAGAATTTTGTCCAAACTCAAACCCATCGGGTTAGCGGATACCCACGGGTAACACGTGGGTCTACACTTTACTATATAATTTTTTATGATCAATAAGTTTAACATAGTAAACATCATTTGTAGCGTATTATGAGTAAGAAACATATGTTCACTAACAACTCTATATTTAAATGATCATAACACCATGCAAAGTCATAAATCCATCGCATGCATATACAAACACGACAACTGCAAAGCGACAACACTCATACCCACCACCTAAGGGTTCACTAAAATAAGAATTGAAGGAAAGGATGTTAAATTCGTTATAAACTCACAAAATAAAATGACAATTGCTCTATGTTGTATCGGGTTTAAAAAAATCATGGGTTTACGGGTTCAGGTATTATAGGAACAAACCCGTGCCATAAACTCAATGGGTAGGACTTTGTGCCCATTAATAAACCCACGGGTCTAAAAGTTAACCCAAACCCGTACCCTAATGAAGCAAAAATTTATCAGATTTCGGGTACCCATCGCCATCCCTATCCGTGCCATGTCCATACTACTTCCTTGTCAGCACCATTGATTCTCTTATTAAAAGCAGCACTCCTTCATGCTCCTTGTCTGACTCGACCTATCGGCTCTCGCTCACTGATGGATATATATTTAAAGAGGTTTCCTTAAATCTTAGTTAGAAAGAATATAAAAAATTTATTTGAAAACATTTTCTTGAAAAATCTTCTAGAAGATATCTCACGAAAAGTTTAGGGAAAAGTTACAAGGAAGGTTTTGAAAGAGTTTCTAGAAATTAGAAGTTGCGAGTGAGGAAAGCATTTTTATAAAAATATTTTGATCAGTCTAAAACATTTGGAATAATGCACATCATAGTGCATTCATATATGTATTTTGTAGTAAAAGTTAGACCGATGAAACTTAATCTAGAAATTTCACATGAAAACGATAAGTTTTTCTTCATTTTTGTCTTCTAGTGCCCATGTACATGAAATATATCATTTTCGTGCAATTTTTTTTTAAAAAATATTTGCACCACACTTTTGTAACAAGTACAAATATGGAGTGTTCGCACAAGAAAATGGCACAACTGGGAAGACAGGTCAGACCTGTCCCTAAAACCGGTAAGACCGGTCTGGTCAAATTGCCCAAAAAGCAAAATGGACTTCGCCATTCCGTAGATCTCGTCGAAACGATCGAAATGCATATATGGAACGTCCAATTTGGACTTCGGATCGGATGAGAGAGATATGACTTCGGGAAGTTCTGCACCACGAGCAGACCGGTCAGACCGTTTTACAGGGGCGGTCAGACCGGTCTGGACAGTCCAACCTGGTTAGTAAGGGTCACAGTCGATTCAAGAGATACAACCCAATCGAATCTATCAAATATATTTATTTTTCATTGTCTTTACCTTTTCTCTTTACCCTAACTTTTCCAACCTCGACATGCTATTCTTCTCTCATCTCCATGGCGTTTGAGGACGATCTAGCTGGCCTGCCGAACCTAGGGCAACCCTACGCGCACTTGTCCCGATAGGGTCCCTCCCGGGCGAGCATTCTTCGGATCGTCGCCGTTCTGCACGGCGACCAGTCTGACCGGTCCCTCTGACCGGTCTGACCGCTCCACGCAGGAGGTGCTGCAAGGAGCATCTCCTCGCATCGCGCGGCCTAGCATGTTCGTGTGTTGACCACAAAAAGCATCAACTCAAATTGGCGACTCCAGTGGGGAACAAAAATCTGGCTATCATGGCCGATCTATCAAACTCCAATAATATGATGACACTTCAAGGATTGCCTGAAGACCTAGGCAAGGGCATCGACATAAATTTGCATTCTCATTGTTATCGGGTAGCTGAACAAGGCGTCATCATGATGAAGATATCTACCATCGATGAGTTGAGGATGTACGATCTACCAAGGCTTAGTAAGTCCACAGATACTTTGATAAGTGGTTTGCTTATTTTTGTGGATATCCTGATTAATAAAAAGAAGATTGTAGATCCAATTCCTGTTATTCAAAAGTCGGCTATTGAAAAGCCGGCTAATAATCCTTGCAAAAATTTGCCAGATGTTGCTGGTCAAGATATCGGCTGTCTCAAGCCAAAATTGTCGAACCAAAATCCCCTGGAAAGAGCACAGAGACTACATCTTGTACTTCAATGTTCGGGGACAACAAAACAAAGGCAAAGATGCTGATTGCACTGCAACCGGTCTGACCGGTTCCAAGACCGCTCTAACCGGCTCATCTAGGGTTTTGCAAAATAAATCAAACCTAAGACGGTTAAGCCCAAAAACTCGAGATTGGTGTTTGGAAAACCATTGAATCCAAAGGCCGTCACAAGCATCAAAAGGAAAAGCCGAAGCCCTTTCTTGGAGATCTTCCGGCTAAATCCAAAAAACAAAATAATAATGCTAGTCAGCCAAAACATCCAAAACACTCAAGATCTACTCCAAGACAGCAATTCCATGATTCGAATCGGCAACGGAATAATTTTTCTAACTCAATGCTGTTTCCGTCATGTAGTACAACATGCCTTGTTTTTGTCCATCATGATATTATAATTCGTGTATGCCGTCTCTTCCTAAATATTTGTGTCTAGATTATATCACCTATAGGGAGTCACAATTGGTAAACCATCATCTGCCATTAATGACCATTTTGATGAAAAAGATCGGTCTATACAGAAAAAAATACAAGGTGATCAAGCAAGTTTATCATGTAAAAAAAGATAGACGATTAAACATAAATTCAGATTTGTCACTAGATAAAGAAAAGCCGGTTGTGGAAGAGCAATCGGATAGCTCAATTAGTTAAATTATCCCCAATGATGATCATAAAAGGGCAGCCTGGTGCAAGTGGTAGTACTTGCCGCCTGTGAACTGAGAGGTCACAGGTTCAAGTGGTGGCCTCTACACATTGCACGGTGTGTGGGAAAGACCTCCCGCTAATAACCTCCCCCAGACCCCCGCACAGTGCGGGCGCCTACGTCACTGGGTACGTCCTTTTCGTCCCCAATGATGATCATGGTTCAAACAATAAAGTCAAACAATGTTCAAGTTTGGCCGGGGGCAAGATTCGAGCAACCATATTGGTTCTGACAGGACCGGTCTGAACCTAGGAAGTCTGGTGGTGCAAATACATATTACTTATTCCTCTACTGATTTGTTCACACATATATCTATGTGTAATCTTCATTTTACTTACTGTTTTAGGTTATAATGTTAAATAGATTTGGGACACACACCTGATATTATCTCATTTGCTTTCTTTTAGTATTCTCTAATTTTTTTAGTACGTAGCTCTCAAACATATATACACCCTACTACTGTTTGTTTCCAGGGGCTAAACTTTAGCCCCTGTCACATCAAAAAGAATTTTACTATTTAGAGGTATTAAATAAAATATGTTTATAAACTTTTTGCAAATATGGGTGCTAATTAACGAGACAAATCTAATAAGCCTAATTAAATAGTAATTATCAGCTAATTATAGATTAATATACCTCATTAGATTCGTCTCACAGTTTAGCCCCGGAGTTATGCAATTAGTTTTGTAATTAAATTTTATTTAATACTTCTAAATATCAAGATTCTCTTTGATGTGATATGATCTAAAGTTTAGCCTCTCTGGATCCAAACAATCCAAACATTGGCGGATCACATTTTATTCTGAAGTTTTTAGTGATCTTTGGACATGTGTGATGTGACGTTTTTCATATTTGTAAGTAGAAAAAAGGGTGAAAATTAAATGTAAAAATTGATTCCCTTTGGCACTTTAACTTACCCACTTAGCCAGTAGAGACGTCATGCATGGATAAAAGGAGAATGTCAATACAGGAGAAAGTGACTGGACTTTGTGTTTGTTCCGTTAGCAAGATATAGATGATATATACGATGGTATATACCTTTCGTTTCAAGTCGGATAAATGTATGTAGATGATTAGATGCTCGATCCATTATCAGACGGATAGGATCCCCAACGGTTCCAGTACTAATCACTACTACAAAAACGTTGATTTGTCCCGGTTGGGAAACCGCTGTTGTCCTGGTTTCCCAACCGGGAACGCCAGTCCGGGACAAAAGGGGTGCCCTTTTGTCCCGGGTCTGGCAACCGGGACAGAAGAGGACCTTTTGTCCCGGTTGGTAACACCAACCGGGACAAAAGGTGCAGCCAGCGCCCACGTGGCTGGCGCACCCTTTTGTCCCGGTTGGTGGGCGCTGGCTGCACCTTTTGTCCCGGTTGGTGTTACCAACCGGGACAAAATGTCTCTTTTTTTCATGTTTTTCTTTTCTCAATTCTTTTTCTATTTCAATTATACTTTTGCATTTCAATTAAACTTATGTATTGGAATTCAGTGTGTATGATCTCGACTAATATATACATATATATAGTTACTTATATAATATTTTTCCTAGATAGTTTTCATATATAAATTAATTCACTTATATATATATGTATACACATATCTATACATGTGAATTCCTTTACATATGAAAATGTCTAGGACCAATATTATATAAATATATATATACACATATATATTATTGGAGTGCTTATATATATAATACATACATACTCCATCATATTTGCATAGGTATATTCGTTCTTAATTACATAGTAGAATTCGCCTTTTGGAAATTTAATACATACATACTCATAAATAGAAATTTAATACATAGACACACATATATATTTACATACTTATATTCGTTCTTAATTACATATATACGCGTATATTGTCATATTTGCTGTGGTTGTCAATATTAGATATTCCATCGTAGTAGAATTCGCCTTTTGGATCGAGGACTTGCTCAACAATAAATCCGGAGAATTGTTCTTGAATCGCCATAATCTTTTCCTCCGGTATGAGTTTATCGCGCATCTCCCCGACCTATGGAAAAAGGGGATAATTAATTTCGACTAATTAAAATATGAGTTCAAATATTAACAAATTTTTTACTTACTTCCTCCTCCCAATCTGTCCAGCCCTTTGGAGGACCTACCAGACCATGGATGTTCTCGCATACATAGTATGCGCACAATACAGTGCCTGGTTTCTGCCTCACACACTTTAAGAGAGAAGAAATTATCAGGTATTTACATGAATATATAATAAAACTAATGAATCGTGCAATGAATCATCCAAGTGCGTACCGGAAAATCTGTCTTGATCTTCAATTCCTTGTCAAATTTGCCTGGATGATTTTTAGCGAATTCTTTCCAAACCCTGTACATGATTAGAACAATTATAGTCAAGTAACAAAGTGATTCAAATTATCGGTCACCGACGGAGTAGTGGTAGATTTACTTTTTCATCATGTTAAGAAGATTTTCGTATTGTGCTGGAGGTCTCCTCAATGAGTCCATAACCACGAGTAGGCTCTTCTCGGGAATTATGACAATTAGGACCCAGTGTTCACTGCAAGATTATACGGAGGCAGTTCTTGGTAGTTAAGGTTTAAACAATTCGATTACAGAATAGAAAGAGTTAGACGGAAGGAATCACTCACGCAAAGTTGTAAGGAAACAATATCATTTGCTTGTTGTGATAAACGCTTATGTACTTGAACAACATTTGGAATATCTCATCGGTATTGTCGCGTAGAAGCCTCCAATTACAAGTAATTGGGTCGATGAAGCCGAGGTGAGAGTATCCCTTTCTTCTGCAAGTATGTATCTCCATTCTACATGATACCGAATAAATCAAGAGATCAGTATGTTGAGATCATGCAAAACAATACGTAAGGAGAGTAAAATACTTACAGAACCCACAAGGCGACCATAGAGATGTCGAGGGCCTCCTGATGGAATAGTTGGTAAATTTCTTCCCAGTTTATCCATAGAATGGCCTCCCCCTGTAAGAAATCGTCATCTTTAATCTTTGCGCCCTGCATGAAGATGCAATCGGCCATCGCACGCTTGTAGTGCTGGTGCAGCTTATACATTTGCGTTGGAAGCACAGACACTACTTCGGGGGGTACAAGAGTTTTGCCGATCTCAAACGTCCATTTGACGACCACATCGGCCTTTGGAATATCTTCCCCCCCTGCAATCTGAGCGGCCGTCAGGTTTGATTCTTTCAAAAATGTAACAAAGTCTTGTTCTTGCGTCGTCTGTCCCACTACGAGAGGCTCTATTGATTGTTTCTTTTGGGCTCCGAGCTGTGGAACGTCGGACGACGACGACTTTGATTGTCTCTTCTTTTTCTCAGTAGTTTTGATAATTGTGCGTTCGTAGTCTGAAGGGGGGTCTCTCGGAATGAATTTTCTCTTATTTGCTTCGCACATTCCCTTAAAAAATTTCAAATCTATCAGATTTATCACTTTCTCGGGCTCCGGCTTCGGCTTCGGCTTGAAGTGCTCTTTAACTCTTCTTGAGTTATCCGATCGCATTCTTCAAGGCTCATGTCCCAGGGTTTAATAGGAGCCTCCTTGGTTTTCTTCTTCTTTTCCTTCTTCTTTGGAGGCTCCTTAGCCGGTGTAGCTACCTTCTTTGCCGGCGGCCGTTTCTGCTTCTTTGCCGGCGGCGGAGGGGGTGACCATGGAGGCGACGGTGACGCTTGAGTGTTCATCGGCGCATGAGATGATGGTGATGGAGAATGTGCCGGTGAACCTTGCCGAGACAGTGCTGCCCTTGGGGAGTTTTGCGGAGATGCCGGTCTTGGAGAGGCATGCTGAGATGCCGGTCTTGGTGTTTGATCATCCGACTTTAGGACAATGTAGCGCTTATCCCATAGGATGTAGCCATGAATGGCTTCTGATAGTGTCCTCTCCCCATCGCCTCCAGGAATATCAAGCTCGAGCGTCTCCCAACCCTGGCACACCTGCTCCACGCCAACTCTTGTGTATCTAGGCGGAATTTGCTGCCCGTGGTACACGTCGCCTGGTTCGGTTGGCATGGCGGTACCGTACGCAACAGTGAACATTAAATTCTTAACGGCAGTCTGCAGGTCACAAGGTGTCCGGTGGGTGATCTCATCCACTGGAAATCGCTGCGGGGCCGACGCTTCAACTGCGGCCTGGATCCCCGTGGGCTCGGCGGCGGCGACGTCTGTGGAAGCGCAGCTGCTTTTCCGCTGAGACAGGTGATCGGCTGCGACACTAGGCTCTGGAGGCAACGTTTGCGCTTGCTGCTGCTGGCTCATTGCTATGGCCACTTGGCGTTGAACCTCTTCCTCCAGTCTTTGATCGTGTGACATGAGCCGTTCCTCTAGCCTTCGTAAGTGCTCCCGCAAATCATTCTTTCTTCTTTGCCGGCTTCTATATGACTCAATGTAATCCCTGAACCCATACTTCCATGGAACCACGCCTTTGCCTCTTGTGCGGCCCGGATGCTCTGGATTCCCAAGGGCGTAAGTCAGCTCGTCCCTCTCTCTATCCGGCTTGAATGTTCCCTCGGCCGCTGCTTGTATGGCCTCCTGTAGTCTCTGGGCTGCTCGCTGGATGTTTGGCCCATAGACACAGTCACCAGTCAATGGGTCCAAGCTTCCCCCGTGACCATAAAACCAGGTCCTTGACCTTTCAGGCCAGTTCATGGTCGCAGGTTGGATGCCTCTGTCAAGCAGATCCTGCTCCATCTTCTCCCATTTGGGTACTGCAAGCTTGTAGCCTCCTTGGCCTAGAGTGTGATGGTACACTTTCTTCGAGGCGTTGTCTTTGGCCTTCTGCACCTTCTGAAGCCCAAGCTCTGAAGACTTGTATTCTACAAATGCATCCCAGTGACCCCTGAGCTTTTCGAGCTCGCCGGTAAATACGGGTGTGGTCCCGGTCTTGATATATTTCTTCGTCAAAATTTTCTTGAATGATCACAGCTGTTCGGCCATCTTACTCAGGGTCCAGTGCTTGCATATCTCTTCGGATTCAGCTGGAACCGTGAAGTTTTTCTTAAACTCCTGCCAGCACCATTCTTTTTCTCTTTCGGGTACCGCATCCCGTTCCTCGCTTGGATTGGAAGCTTTCCAGAGCTTGAAGCTGATCGGGATGTGGTCCCTGACAATACATCCGGATTGTCTTATGAATTTTTTGGCGGCAGCTTCTGGAGCGATCGGTTCGCCATCTGGACCAACTTCCGTTATAATGAACCGCCCTTCCAGTTTTTTTGTTGGGCCTCGCTTCGTCTTTTTCTGCTGCGACGATGATCCAGACGGCTATAAAAAAACATTCATAGTATTCATATAGATTCAGATGAAAATATGATTGTCACTACAAATAATTATAGTTGTGATATGTACATTAGCACTTTGTTCAGCAGCAGCGTCATCCTGAATAGATGGTGCCTCAATTCCATCACCGGACATATTCAAATATATGTCGGTATTGCTGCCATCATCAGCTTGTTCAGCGACATCTCCTTGACCTTCGCCAATCATATTCAACAAGAACTGTTCGTCTTCCGCGTCTGTGTGTCGCGGGTCCATCGTAACTAAAATATGAATACAAATAAAACCCTTAAAAAATTATCTAAATAATCCACATATTTGCGAGCATTTGACTAAGTACCGATCGATGGACGAGGTCGAGTAATATTCTCTAAGTAATTCAAGAAATGAACTTGAAATATTCTATCGATAATTTCACTAAGTACCGATCGATGGATGAGGTCGAGAAATATTTCACTAAGTAATTCAAGAAATATACATGAAATATTTAAAAGAAATTTAAACTCACTTTACACATACATACATACATACATACATACATTCATACATTTAAAAATTTGTAAATATACCTTTATTTACACAACAAATTATGATTTCACTCTTAACAACAAATTATGATTTCACTCTAAATAACATGAACTCTAAATTATGATTTCAAATTATGAGCATGTCCCAAAGTTACATGAGTGTAGCTTCCTAGCTACTGAAAATGAGCCATAATTGGTCGACGATGTCGATCTCAGTGCTGCAAACACTCGACACACTCTGAAAACTAAAAATTAAAGAACATTGGGGAACTATATATACAGAGGCAGGAGCTTCCCAATGTAGCGAGAGCTTCTGGGGTTCAATGGAATGGAGAAGGTGTTGAGGGGACTCTCGTAGTAGGACGATCTTTTAGGAGATGAAACCTCGGTGTCAAATGCAGTGGGATTCGGCCTTTCTCCAATATGATTCCATCTATTTTTAGGTACAGGCAGCTTTAGTAGTTTATGTACCAGGCTGCTGCATTACTTTTACCTTTTAGGTATAACAAATGTATTGTTGAATGATTGATCGCTCTTATACTAGTTTACCATGCTTCTTAGTACACAATTCTTGTAATCTTCTAGACCTTCATTGATCCTGTACAATGCTAAATTAACCATATAATTTGCTACTTTCTTTGAATTGTGCCGATTTCATCAGGTTCTTTTGTTGTGGTTGATTTTATGGACTTAGGTCTAAGTAGCACAAAACTAAAAGTTTTTTTATTAGTAAATGTTATAGAAAATTTATGGATCCATGTTACTTACTTGCCAAGAGTTTTCTTTCTAGTAAATCGAAGTCAGCAATTTACGTCAATTAAGTTGGACCCTGAATGTTATTATAGTAAATTCATAGATTCATGTCAATTACTTATCAATAATTTTTATCTCATGCAGATCATAATTAGAAAGTTATGTTAGTCATTGTTGTGGTACTGTAAGTTTGACAGATGATTTACACGGTGCGTTTGTGTTGATCTGTGAGCTTATTTCCTTCCATTTCCTATTTGTGACAGATGATTTAAGTCAGATTCAGGGTGAACACTATAATAGTTTTGTGAAGCCTCATTTCCTATTTGATGACCAAGCATCAATGCACCTACATTTGAGAGCAGCAGACAAGCATGGTGATTCTGTTAGTGCTCTGTGTTGGAGGGGACGAGATCGAGCTCTACCTTTGGGTACGCGGCGTGGGCTGGGATGGCCTGTAGCGGCGGGTCGACGGCGAGCAGGGCATGGTGGCGAGGGCGTTACGGCGGCGGCGGTGGCTCTGGGCGGCGGCGTGAGGTCGGGGCTCTGGGCGGCGGCGACGTCGATGGCGGCGGTGCTCGGCTCGCGCGGTGGGGGGAGCAGGACGGCGGCGGCGGTGGCTCTGGGCGGCGGCGTGAGGTCGGGGCTCTGGGCGGCGGCGACGTCGATGGCGGCGGTGCTCGGCTCGCGCGGTGGGGGGAGCAGGACGGGCGCAGATGAGAAACCAAGTGTTAGGAGAAGGGCGAAGGAGGAAGGAAATATATGGGGGGGGCCTTTTGTCCCGGGTGAAGCCACCACCCGGGACAAAAGGGGTTTTTGGGCGGGCCGGGAAAATTCCCAGCCCGCGGCCCACCTTTAGTCCCGGGTGGATCTACCACCCGGGACAAAAGGGGCCCGTTTTCCCTCGTTCCCGCCTAATGTTATGTTTGTTTTTGTTTCTTTTTACTTCTCTTTTAAAATTGGCTTTCATTTGTTAATTCAGTTAATAAAATTATGATTCCAAAAATTATGGAACAAAATTTCTTATCTCTATATAAACTTGATACACGCAACAAAAATAATTAATTTTCATTCAAGTGATTGGGTCAATGAAATATCTAACTTTTTTGAAATCATATTTGTTATTTTGACCATGCAAAAATATATTAGGTGAATTTTTTTTCAAACTGTTGCTTTTCGATAGAAAGTGGATTCTATCACGATATTAACGTTTAAAAAGTGAATTTTAGATAAAATTAAGCAATTTCATGATATTAATGAGTAGTGTGTGAGTTTGAGAGATAGTGTGTGTTAGTGAGATTGTGTGTGTTAGTGAGAGAGTATAGTGTGTTAATGTGAATGTAATTTCATGAAATAAATAAAATTAGTTGAGTAATCCATTATTGAATGAAAATTATAATTGAGTCTAGTAATTAAGTGAAAAATATATAAAATAATATAAATAACACATAAAGTATAATTGTACAGTACATATATAATAAAAGTATTCGAATTGCGATTATGTTTTTATACAATAATATAAAATGATTCAAGTACATGAAGGATTAGCGGTAACAGACTTTCTCTTCACAAATGTCCCTTGATTATGATCACGGCGCAAGTATGGAGCATCATCATTGGCTAGCAGGATGCATGGATCAGCATTTACTTCGAAAGGTGGAATGACAACAAAATTATTATATTCATCTGAAAAGTCTGTCTTGTCCTCCACTCCAACGATGTTTCTCTTTCCTGATAGAACTATGTGTCGCTTAGGCTCATCCTTTTGCTTGTTGATCCCCTTCTTTGGCTTGCTGGACATGTCCTTAATGTAGAAAACCTGAGCGACATCCTGGGCTAGGACAAATGGCTCGTCTCTATACCCAAGATTGTTGAGATCAACTATTGTCATCCCATACTCATCTTTTGTTACCCCTCCTCCAGATAGCTTAACCCATTGGCAACGAAATAGAGGCACCTTGAAATTGGGACCGTAATCCAGCTCCCATATCTCTTCAATGTAGCCGTAATATGTGTCTTTTTTCCATTATTGTCCGTGGCATCCATACGAACACCGCTGTTTTGGTTGGTACTCTTTTTATCTTGGGCTATCGTATAAAATGTGTTTCCATTTATCTCGTACCCTTGGTATGTTAAGATATTCCAAGATGGTCCCCTAGCCAATAAGAACAGTTGTTCACTTATATCCATGTTATGCATTAGATGCTTCCGCAACCAGCTGCAGAAAGTGTTCATGTGCTCACGAGTAATCCATGCCTCAGACTTTTCCGGGAAATTGGAGAGCAGAATTTTCTTGTGTTCCTCGATATATGGGTCAACCAAGGATGATTGTTGAAGAACCGTATAATGCGCTTTCTTAAATGAGAAATCATCTGTGCAGACATAAGATTTCTTTCCTAATGTACCCTTTCCAGTTAGTCTCCCCTCATATCGCGATTCAGGGACTCCAATCGGTTTAAGGTCATCAATAAAGTCAACACAAAAGTCAATGACCTCCTCAGTTCCGTAGGCACTGGCGATGCTTCCTTCTGGACGAGCTCTATTACGAACACATTTCTTGAGTACCCCCATGAACCTTTCGAATGGGAACATGTTGTGTAGAAATACTGGTCCGAGAATATCAATCTCTTTGACAAGGTGCACTAGAAGATGTGTCATGATGTTGAAGAAAGATGGTGGAAATATCAGCTCAAAGCCAACAAGACATTGC
Organism: Panicum virgatum; assembly: GCF_016808335.1. Classification (NCBI taxonomy): domain Eukaryota; kingdom Viridiplantae; phylum Streptophyta; class Magnoliopsida; order Poales; family Poaceae; genus Panicum; species Panicum virgatum. Next base: position 11,352,839 of record NC_053148.1, read on the forward strand.
ACCACATCGTTTTGCAGCTTTATCAAATTCTCCGGGTCAATTATCTTCTGAGAAACTGCGTTGAGGAAGGCACATATCTTCACGATGGTTAACCGGATGTTATCAGGCAGAATCCCCCGCAGCACAACCGGAAGAAGTTCGGTCATAAGCACATGACAGTCATGGGACTTGAGATTTGTAAATTTCTTCTCTGCCAAATTTAAGATTCCTTTTATATTGGATGAGTATCCAGATGGAACCTTTATACTGCTCAAGCAGTCAAACATGGTTTCTTTCTCTTCCTTGCTAAGAGTATAGCTGGCAGGACTTAAGTATTGTCGTCCATTATCTCGCTGTTGTGGATGTAAGGCATCTCGTTCTTCCATACGTTGCAATTCTTGACGTGCTTCTACTGTATCTTTTGTCTTTCCGTACACTCCCAAGAATGCTATCAGGTTGACGCAAAAATTCTTCGTGAGGTGCATCACATCAATTGCATGACGAACATCTAAGACTTCCCAATATGGTAGCTCCCAAAATATAGATTTCTTCTTCCACATGGGCGCCATTCCGTTTTCGTTCGGAACAGGTTGGCTACCAGATCCCTTTCCAAAAACAACTTCTAGATCTTTTACCATGTTGAAGACGTCTTTACCACTACGGTGCATCAGTTTTGTTCGGTGGTCCGCTTGGCCTTTGAAATGCTTGCCCTTCTTTCGTACCGCATGCCTGATGGGAAGAAACCGACGATGACCCATGTATACAACCTTCTTACAGTGAGTCAACCATATATTATCGGTATCATCTAAACAGTGTGTGCATGCTTTATATCCCTTGTTCGAATGTCCTGACAAGTTACTAAGAGCAGGCCAGTCATTGATCGTTACGAACAGCAATGCTCGTAGGTTGAAGTTTTCCTGTTTGTATTCATCCCACATCCGTACACCTTCATCGCCCCAGAGCAATAAGAGTTCTTCGACCAATGGTCTTAGGTACACATCAATGTCATTTCCGGGCTGCTTTGGACCCGGGATAAGCACTGGCATCATGATGAACTTTCGTTTCATGCAGAGCCATGGTGGAAGATTGTACAGACAAAGAGTCACAGGCCAAGTGCTATGACCACTGCTCATCTCACCAAAAGGATTCATGCCATCCGTACTCAAACCGAACCTTATGTTTCTTGCATCCAAATCAAATTTAGGGTACGTTCTATCTATTTTTCTCCACTGCGACCCATCAGCGGGGTGTCTCAACATCGAGTCTTTCGTGCGTTCCTCTTTGTGTCATCGCATCAACTTAGCATTATCTTTATTTCTAAACAGACGCTTCAAACGTGGTATTATAGGCAAATACCACATGACCTTCGCAGGAACTCTCTTCCGGGGAGGCTCCCCCTCGACATCTCCATGATCATCTTTTCTAATCTTGTAACGCAATGCACTGCATACGGGACATGCATCCAAATTCTCGTACTCGCCTCGGTAGAGGATGCAGTCGTTGGGGCATGCATGTATCTTTTGCACTTCCAGTCCCAAAGGGCAAACAAGTTGTTTGGCTTCATACGTTGTGGCAGGCAATTCATTGTCCTTAGGAAGCATTTTTTTAACAAGTTTGAGTAATTCACCAAATCCCTTGTCGGATACACCATTTGTCGCCTTCCATTGCAGCAACTCCAAGGTGGTGCCAAGTTTCTTAAATCCATTTTGACAATCTGGGTACAACAACTTATGGTGGTCCTCTAACAACTTCTGGAACTTCAACCTCTCCGTTTCACTCTCACAGTCTGCCTGCACATTGTGCAATGCTTGCCCCAGATCGTCACTGGGATCATTTTCTGCTACATCTACTTCGGGCTCTTCCATGGGAATATCGTCATCGAATGCACCGATTCCAGCATTCCCGGGAAAGTGGTCGTCAAAATCTTCTTCTTCATTGTCTTCCATGGTAACCCCCTGTTCTCCGTGCTTCGTCCAACAAACATACTTTTTCATGAAACCATTTGCGAAAATGTGGCTGTGTATGGTTCTTGAAGATGAGTAATCCTTGTTATTGTTGCAATGAACACACGGGCAGCACATAAAACCATTCTGCTTGTTTGCCTCAGCCACAGACAAAAAATAATGCAGGCCATCAATGAATTCTTTCGAACGTCGGTCAGCATTGTACATCCATTGCCGGTCCATCTGCATTTTAAATAAATCGATTTGAATTCTTTACACGTATCGAATAAATAAAATATATCAAACCTAAATTAAACTAAATGTAACATAACATGAATAATTAAAAGATATGCAATATCCATCATACATCTTGATTAATTAAAAGGAGTACTTAATCCATTACAGAACTTAACAAAGGAGTACTATACATGAAATTTAAAAATTCGGTCAACAACACATAGGTTTTCAACCGTCCTTGCGTTGGAACACAGAATGTTCTAACGGATTTCTTGCTGGCGCAGAAGAAGATGGCGGAGCTGAAACCTCCGAGTTTGGTGGTGACGAACCGTAACGCAGCAATAAATCCTCAAGATCAAACAGAGGTTCCTCGCCCCTTGCCATGCATTCTCTATATTCTTTTTCCAAATAACGGAGCGCTGCCCTATGAAAAGCACTATGTTTTTTGGACCGACGACCTACTCGAGTTGTGCCCTTCTCTCCAGAAGAACAACGATCACCCCCACCGGCGCCACTCTCTCCAGCTGCTGAAGCCATATTTTACTAAAAAATACCTTTATTTTCCACATAATTATAAATTCTTACCATTACAATGCAAAAATTATTTACTATTACAATTACAATGATCAGATTAATAACTCTTGCAAATAACAATGAAATTATATAAAAAAGACGAAATGTATCATTAATCCTCAAGAAATCTCTAATTAATTGAAAGAAATCTCTATAACTTCTAATTACTTTGACACCGTTCAGTTCCAGGAGTACACTCTTTTCAATATCCAGAAACCCTCTAGAAGAAAAATAAACCTTTATTTCTGAAAATGTATATGTCAGTAACCTCAACCCTGCGGTGATGACACTGCCTTTCGGGGGGACACGGTGCGGTACAAGGATGTCACCAATCGGCTAGTCGCAACACCAACATTTACGATTAATAGGCACAGCACTTGGCACAGGCAGCATGCTCGTTGATATGCTCTCAGTACAACAACGGGCATGCTGACTGCGTCAAATGCTGTCTTCTTATCAATCGGAAGTGCTGGTGATGCGACCAACCGATTTGCGACGTCCTTATAGCGCATCGTGTATCCCTGAAAGGTAGTGCCATCACCGTTGGATGGAGATTAACGACGTATACTTGTTTCGAAAAAAAGATTTTTTTAGCTTCTAGATGGTTTCAATGTGAGCCTGATTAAATACATCACTAGAGTGTCAAAATAATCCATTCATAATACAAAAAATTCTATAATATACTCATTTCATTAATTCATTCATGAATAAAAAAATCAACTATCCACAATATGGTCATATATACAAGTACATCACATGAAGTATCTACACTCATTCTAAAAATTTCTACTATCCATATACTCATCTAAATCTAAAAGAAAATTACACCTACATATGCAATCTAGCTAGCTAAATGTCCAAGAAATGAGCTAGCTACACATTTTCTCTATTTCTAAAGTATGAAATGAGCTATACAAGCCAAGGAAGAAGAGAAAAACAAGCCCCAAACCTTTAGAGCAGATGGATGGACGGGCAATCAAAGATCTTCACAAATGTGGTGAAGAAATGAGCAAGAACTCATCTATCCCGAGCCAAGAACAGCAAGAAAACAAGTGAGCTGAATGGCTCGGGCGGGGGAAGAGGGAAGGGGATAAGGGGCGCAAGGCCTTTTGTCCCGGTTGGAGGCACCAACCGGGACAAAAGGGGGGACTTTTGTCCCGGTTGGTGGTTCCAACCGGGACAAAAAGGCTACGCGGGCCTTTTGTCCCGGTTGGAACCACCAACCGGGACAAAAGGCTCCCATTTTGTCCCGGTTGGTGTCTCAAACCGGGACAAAAGGCCCCCGTCCCCCCCCCCCCCCCCCCGCTGGCCCGGCTAGCCGTTGGACCCGGGACAAAAGCCACCTATTGTCCCGGGCCCAAAGGCTGCCGGGACAAATGGCCAGGAACAAAGGCCTGTTTTGTAGTAGTGAATATTAGAAAAAAAGAATAATGAGTTGGGTCTAATCTTCTGCAACATTCTCTAATTTAAATTAGTTCACTCATTTTTGTTCTCTAAATATTTGATTATAACCCACCTCAAGAGATAACTCATAACTGCGATCGAGGGATATCAAAATAACAACTGTGTAGGTGTAGCATTGCCATTGTGATAACTCATAACTGCGATCGAGGGATATCAAAATCACAATGGCTTTGTAAATGATCTCTGATTAACCTGGAAAGCCCATCGACCGGGTTTGATCGCACCATTTTTGAGGGATAATGATCGCAAGCCTGCTGTTAACCTATTACGGCGCGCGCGTCCTGTGTACGCGCTTTAATTTACCGGGCAGTTTGGTCTTCATGGCAAGTGATGTGACACCGCCGTCTTCTTCATTCTTTCCGACCACACACAAGCGAGGACCCTTTGGAATAAGTTCAGATCTTGTTCACCTTTCACATCATCGTCAACATGGACGTAAAAAGAAGCTTTAATAATTTATATACCACAGATCCACAGCAGGCCTTCAAAGAATAACTTGAGCGTGCATAATTGGCAAACATTTCCTCGTAACCAGCTTTACGTAATTACCTAGATGCATGTGTATTCTGGACGGCAATGTTTTGATTACAAGAGAAAACGGCTGAAATCTCGCTGGCATCGCTAGATTCTCTTGATTACATACGTAATCCTGCTCCTCCAATACTGGCACCAGTTACGCAATGATGGACGGCTCCATCACTGTTGGATGGTCCGCTCGGCTCGCCTACAAGCTACAGCTGAGGGAAGTGTGGCCCTAGTAATTATCTCATGACCAATCCTAGTATGCCAAGTAGCATGGTCACACAATAACTATTCTATAGCCGGCCACGGAGTATAGTCTCCCATTAGCCATTACTCTATATACTTTATCATGCACATTGATAGTTTTTTTCTCAATTTGTATAGCACCTCCACGTGTATTTGACATGTGTTTAGTTAAATCCAAGATTGAGTTGCGTGTTTAAAGCCTCTACATTCATCTCAATTTCCTCTACATTCATCTTCTTCTATCTTTCTTCTCTTCCTCCTCCACATCATGTTCCAATGGATTTTCCAAGCTATGCAGGAGGCACTACCAGAGACCGCACATTTGCCGAGTGCCGACGGCACAGCACTCGGTAAACACATGGCACTCGGCATGTCTGAACTTTGTCGAGTGCCGGCCGTGGGCAAAGCTAGGGGACTTTGCCGAGTGACACATGGCACTTGACTGATTTGTTCACTCCTTTTGATTTCAGGTAACTAAACAAAGATGACAGGCGGTGGCAAGATGACTTGGCTGAGCTCCTTGTACAGGGGCAGTGGTGGAGGTGGAGGAGGAGGAGGTGGTGGTGGTAGTTCCGAGGCATCCGGGAGCCGTAGTGTTCGCAAAGGTGGTGGAGGAGGGAGAGGGAGAGGGAGAGGGAGAGGTGGAGGAGGTAGTGGGAGAGGTTGAGGAGGGAAGGGGGGAGGAGGAGGAGGGAGAGGGACACCTTCTCCTGTAGAGGACGAGGAGGAGGAGGAGGAGCAGAGGGAGGAGGAGTAGTGGAGCGAGGAGGAGGAGGATGAGCAGAGGGAGGCCGAGCAGGGGAGCGAGGAGGAGGAGGAGGACGGGCAGGGGAGGAGGAGGAGGAGGAGGACGAGGAGGAGGGCGAGGAGGGGGCAGCAGGAGGTCAGCGGCAGGTGTGGTAGCGTGGACCGTCGCAACTCCCGCGGCGGCCGATACCTCTAGAGAGACACCCAATGATTCGACTAGCAGAGCCTAAGTAAGTATATTAGTACTTCTTTATTATGCATTATATATGTTGAAAATCACAATACTAACTAAAACTTTACCTTAAACACTCTTGCAGGGGGTAGTTTTTTGTGTAGCCAGGTGACCACAAACGGAAGCCCAATGGTATCTTGGGTCTTCTGTGCGGGTTGCACTTCCCCGGGCTCATGATGCATGCTGGGGTCCTGGAGCCGGCCTACATGTGGGACCACACATGGCCATCCCGGACGCAACTGATCAAGAAGATAGGAACTTCGGCACCAAAGCGAGGCGGGTGGTCGGGGAGTTGTGGGTAAGTCATCCTCGCACTAAAATGGTCAAAATATCGCATTCTGTTTCACTTTTTGGAATGATGGTTGCAATTATCGGGTCTATATGCAGGATTTCTATAGGTGCATGGAAGGCCATGAGGCCCGAGCGAATGAGCAGGCTCACATGGCTTGCTACAAGCTGGTGAAGGACATGCACTACAAGGCGCGTGTCCAGGCTGTCATTTTGTACTGCACCAATTACGAAGATAGGAGCGTGAAGAAACCAGCCGCAAAGGACATATTTCTCATGCGAGACCAGTACTTAAAGGTAAATAAATACCATATCTACTCGTTTATCTTGAATTTGATATTACAATATGTCATACACTTCATTACGTGTAGATGCCTCCGAACTGGTGCGCAAACAAGGGCGAGTGCTGGTCTATGATGGTAGACAAGTGAATCAGTGAGGAGTGGGGCCGCCAGCACGCCTTATGCCGGGAGCGCCATTTGAAGATGCCGGGTCCGGCACATCATCAAGGGAGCCGTAGCCTCACCGAGTACAAGGAGACTTGGGTAAGTTCACTAATATCTTCATTCTTTCTGAAGCTAAATTTTGATTTCTTACTAATCATCTTGTTGATTTTTTGGCAGTCCGCGTCACATTCAGACCAGTCTTGCAATGATTTCATGGCATACGCCATGTCTCACAAGGGTAGGGCAATGTCCGACGTGGCCTACAACCCGACAGATCCACCAGAGGCCTACACCAACCCCAGCATCCACGCGCGCATCAATGCGTACACAGAGATGGGAAGGGCGCTCCACGGGGAGACTTGGGATCCGGCCACCGCGCCACTCTCTGGAGAAGCCATCATGAAGGCGGGAGGCAGGAAGAAGCACGACCGGTACTGGATCGCCCACAGCTTGGTCGACACGGCGAGTACGCCCAGCCTCTCGCAGCTTCGGGCAAGTACCACCGACTCAACCCCGCCCATACTCCCACGGCCTAAGACTTCAGTGGCTAGCGTGCACCAGAGACATGTTAGTTCAGATTCAGTTGTCGTTCTATGATTTTTACGCAACTTTGCTTCACATTGTAACATGGAGGTTAAAATCTTGTAGACCGAGATGGAGGCCAAGTTTGAGGAGGAGAGGAGGTGCCGAATGGAGATCGAGGCCAAGTTGGAGCAGGAGCGGAAGCTGAGGGAGGAGCAGGCCGCTATGTTCCAGAACATGGTCACCGTACCTGGATGTAAGGACTTGGCGCGTCGGTAAACTATGGACCGACGCCTCCCTTCGCCTTTGCACCTCAGCCTTACTTTCCTCCGGACCTGGAGGCACTCCTGTGAGTATACTTTGTTAGTAGGTATTATTATATCTTTGTTATGCTTCTTCAATTTATGTGTTCCTATTTGTAGAATCAGTCGTGGAACGCATCGAATGACCCTCCTCCGGACCAGAACTCGCCGGCGGCGCAGTGGCCAACTTGGCCCTCCGGATCTGACCAGTGAGTGTCTTGTGGACTTGTAGTACTTGTGGTCTTGTGGTATTATTTGTGGACATGTAGTACTTGTGGACTTGTGGTATTATTCGCAGACATGTAGTACTTCTGGACTTGTGGTTACATTCGTGGACTTGTGGTTATATTTGTATTGGACTTGTTCTATGTATCGTACTTGTGATATATGTGATGGACTTGTATTATTTGTATCGATATTTTGGGTCATTGTGGTATTTGTGAATTATATATTTGTTATAATATCTGTCTGTAATGTGACTGTAATAACTGCCAATATTGTGATATATATTCGTTATATTTGTATCAAAAATAGAGAAAATAGGAACAAAAAAAATTGGTCACTTTGACGAGTGCAAAAGCCAAAGCACTCGGCAAAGTGACCATACAAGGCCTCCATGGAACCCACTTTGCCGAGTGCTAAAGTCCTGACACTCGGCGAAGATTTGAACTTTGCCAGTGCCAGGGGCTGGGCACTCGGCAAAGTTCAAATCTTTGCCGAGTGTCAGGGCTTTAGCACTCGGCAAAGTTCAAATCTTTGCTGAGTGCCACCCAGTCGGCACTCGGCAAAGTTCAAATCTTTGCCAAGTGCCGCCCGTTAGGCACTCGGCAAACTCTCCGTCATCGTCGCCCCACGTGGCCATTTTGCCGAGTCTCGTTTGGCTCTCGGCAAAGCCCCCTTCGCCGTCAGGGGGTTTGCCGAGTGGGCTTTGCCGAGTGTTACACGCTAGATCCGGCCCAGTGTTTTCCGGCCTTTGTCGAGTATATCTGGCACTCAGCAAAGTGCCAGATTCCGGTAGTGAGGGGGGCTGGTCCCCACGCTAGATCCAGCCCTGCATATGTATATGGTCTATACCAGTAATGCACAATATGTTAGTATTTTCTATACTAACGGATTTTCCAGGCTGTTCGGACGGGGGGGCTAGTCCCCACGCTAATCCGCCCCTGCATATGTACATGGTCTATACAAATAATGCACAATATGTTAGTATTTTCTATATATTTACAATGACGGAAATTGGTAATTTGAACAGTATACTTATGTACTTCGATATATTTTATAGTAATAGATTTATGAACTTAGATGCATATTTAGGGGTTAGTTTAGGCAATCTAAACTATTGAAAAGGGTAATTTGAAAGCAAAATTTGAGGTTTCATCAAATTATTTTTATGGTGACATAGGTGGATAGTTATTTAGATGATATGTTGGGAGTTATTTTTTTGTAATGGCAAAAGTACATAATTTAGATATAGATTTAGAGGTCACTTTATACTATTTTCATAAAGACATTTGTGAATAATTTTTAAAAATACATAATACATCTCGTGGTTATTTTTATTGGTAATTACTAGAGTCTATAGAATCCATTGTGGGATGTATTTTACTCTTGTGAGAATTTATAGAATTTGTTGTTTTTCCCATCACGTCATGTGAGGTTAAAAGGTAAAAGGAAACATTTTCTAACAGCCTAAGTTCTAGCTTTTGGCATGTATATAATTGATTATAACATCACATATTACTAATTGATTGCAGCTTAAATCTGTTGAATGCTTGAATATCCCGTCATTTTTTGTTTTCTAAATACATCTATATATACATATAATTTTTTGACCAAAATAAAATGTATTCAATTGAATACACAGATGACTAGAATTGGGGGTGCCTGTAGAAGCCGGCCTTTTCTTTTTGTGTTTAACGGATTCCACTTCTCCAATAAAATCTATTATCTTATTATTTGGCCAACGAATGGAGTCTCTACGTTCGCTCTCAAGGTCTAGAAATTTTCACTTTAATCGGAGAAAAAAAATTAAAATTACCCACCACTGCCATTACGAAAAAATTAGCCTAAAATACCCATATACATGTTTATAAATTACCCACCCCACTAAAATATATTTCTATTTATAAATATAAATCTATCCATCGTTTTGTATATCAAGCTACATATCGTATATACATATAGGATACTAGCTACACAATCAAACGGAGTCTGCACGTTCGCTCTTAAGACCTAGAAATTTCCATGTTAATCGGAGGAAAAAAAATAAAAATTAAAATTACCCACCATTGCCATTACGAAAAATTAGCCTAAAATACCCATATACGAGTACATGTTTATAAATAATCCACTCCACTAAAATATATTTCTATTTATAAATATAAATCTGTCCATCGTTTTGCATATGAAGCTACATATCGTGCATACCTATAGAATACTAGTTACACAATCAATTAACATGTTTTACCACACATATATCTTATTATATTACGAAAATCCCAAATGCACCTTTAAGATTATATTATTATTAGTCAAAATAAATAAGATAATTCTAGACTTTGCACTGTATTAGACTACCACCCTCCAAATGTTTGTTGCCGACATTTCTACAAGACACTACCTCACCTCACAATTAACACCACAAGCTCAAAAAAAATTAACACCACAAGCAGATCAGGAACTAGAACAATATCGATCAGGCCATGATTGGTATAGTAAGCTCATCAGGCTTGAATATGAACATGGTTGCTGAAAATTTGAACGGAATCTTGTGCTCTGCACTATGGAGATTTGTTGGCTTCCAAAAAGTAAGAAACTTGGATCGATTGTTTCCCAACAAAAACTAGGCCATCGAGGCATGGCGTCATGCAACAAATGACAGAATTAAACATAATAGCACCAGACAACCAAAAGGATCATAAAGTAGAGAAGCTAGCAAAAGAACAACTGAGTCAGTTGAACTGACCAGTTGGCAGCACTGTTGTAAGGGCTAGCAGATAAGAAACATGTTACTACCACTACAGCGAATGGTAGTAGTTAAGATTGAGGAGATAGGTAGTCGTGACAGGATTAGGGTTGTGTGCTTGTCATGCGGCCACATTACTGACAAAGAAAGATGTAGACAAAAGGAGGTACTACTGCACTAGAAATAGAGATGTACTCTTGATTCCCGAAGCAAATAGCATTTGATGAAAAAGATTTAAGTTTATAAATAATAATTAGATAAAAAATGCATGATATATTTAAAATATCAATACTAGCCGCGCAAATGTGCAGGTCACCTCACTAGTTAAACTATTCTGGAAGAAGTCCTCCCAAATAGTCTCTGATCAGAGCGAGAGTTGATAGACAGATTGATAGATATGTGTGTATGGTCGTCACCCATGCAATAGCAGCATTGACGACGCTGATGCGTACATATGTACTTGCGATCTCCAATAGGACACAGCTAGCCATTGCTTTGGCGGGTGGATCAAAAGCGCGCGATGCCGACTGCCGAGCCTATCACGTCCACATGGAGACAGAAAACGATGGGAGATTCTAACGTTGTCCAGCCGTAAGCTAAGATGGGAGATTCTACATACCGTTCAGCAGTATGCTCATCGGTCATCGAAGTGATCCCGGCTTATTGTAGCATCCCCGATCCTGAACGAAGCTTGGCAGGCTCCTATATATATAGCATCCATGAATGCATACCACAACACCAAGCAACCAGTAGGCCAAATCGAGATAGCAGAAGCTCTGCGAGTTTCAGCCGGTCCCGAATAGCATCCGCTGTTGCATAGAGAACAAGAAGTTTGCAGCAGCAGGGGCTAGCTTAATTAGCTTTATTTTCTTTGTTGGGTGACTGCTCCTGCTCTCCACGACATATGGCCGGCAGGGACACGGACCCGTTGGTTGTTGGCAAGGTTGTGAGCGTCGTGCTTGACCCCTTCGTCCGGACCACAAACCTAAGGGTCGGGTACAATGCCAGGACCGTGTCCAACGGCTGCGAGCTCAAGCCGTCCATGGTCGCGCAGCAGCCCAGGGTCGAGGTTGGCGGACCCGACATGAGGACGTTCTACACCCTTGTATATATATGCACCATTCATTTTCATTCTTCGTTCTCCATCGTCCTAGCTACGATCAATTTCGTTAGTGCATGTTGTAATTCAATTTGTGTTGTCCAGCCCCATTCAGGTGATGGTCGACCCGGATGCTCAAGCGACCCTAACCTTAGAGAGTATTTGCACTGGTAAAATTAGTCTGTTACGGAGGCTGCTACGCATTGTCTTTGTTGAAGAATAAGTGAATTGTTCACCTCTTCCCATCAGTTTAAATGTTTGGGTTAAACTGGTTGTTGCATGCAATATTAATTCAATAATCTCATCATAGTCTCTAGTGTACATGCTAGTGCATGTACATCTTGTGGTGATGATGATATATACTACTATACACGGCCGGATTATTGATCCACAGACTGACTTTTTCATGCAGGCTGGTCACTGTACTACAGGAGTTTCGTTTGGTGAGCCATCAGCTAGCTCTCTCCGTCTTAATTAATTAAGCTAGCTAGGTTCTATCTGACAATTAATTATGGATGTGATAATATCATCGTCGATGCATGGGTTCCCTCTGGGGCGCACACGCAGGGCAAGAGGTGATGTGCTACGAGCCCCCTCGGCCGACCATGGGGATCCACCGCTTGGTGCTGATGCTGTTCCAGCAGCTGGGGCGGCAGACGGTGTACGCCCCCGGCTGGCACCAGAACTTCAACACCAGGGACTTCGCCGAGCTCTACCACCTCGGCCAGCCGGTCGCCGCCGTTACTTCAACTGCCAGCGTGAGGCCGGCTCCGGCGGCAGGAGGATGCACTACCCGAAAACGCTAATTCGCCGTGTGCCAGAGACTTTGCCGTGTGCATTTTATTGGGCACACGACAAAGAGATGATTTGCCGTGCGCCTGCAAGAAAACACACGGCAAACACGAAACACACGGCGAATGACACTCTTCGCCGTGTGCCAAGCCCTAGCACACGGCGAACGTGGCGTTTCTCCGTGTGTCAACCCGCAGGCACACGGCGAACGTGGCGTTTCTCCGTGTGTCAACCCGCAGGCACACGACGAACATGAATCACGTGCCTCGCACGCGGTTCTGCCGTCAGGGTCCGTGTGATGGCCTCACGGGCGTCATTGTTTGTCGTGTGCCAGAGTCAGGCACACGGCAAAATCCAATCTTCGCCGTGTACCAGAGGTTTGGCATACGGCGAACGTTCTTCTGCCGTCAGGCCACCAAACGGCGCTTGGCGGACGTTATTATTTGCCGTGTGTCCAAAGTGACTCACGGCAAACTTGGTCCTTTGCCGTGTGCCTGGCCCTCGTCACACGGCAAAGAGTGGTGTTTGCCGTGTGCCTCAGACCAGCACACGGCGAACATGAAAAAAAAGTTTATATTTTTCTTCCAAATTTTTTCTACACTCCCCATAATTTGTTTGGTACTCAATGTTTGAATATGATATTTTTATAGAAATGTTAGTTGTATTTAACTAATTTATTTCATTTCAATGATTTTTACCGTATAAATCAAATTTAATTGCAAAGTGCATGAAATAATGGGAAAAAAATTGTAAAAAATGATATTCATAATATTGACTGTAGTGTTAGAGCTTAAATAGTAGTTGAAACAAAATTTCAAAGATTGTGGTAATGAAACATTACAACGATCGTGATGGCAAATAGTATTTAAATTCTGTAAAATTAGAACGATGTCAGAAAATTATGAGATTTGCCGCAGCTTCATGCTATCATACGTGGAATGTATGATAAAAAATTTGAGCACTATACGAATATTTTGTCACGATGATGCTTACAAATTGAGAGATTCCCGGAGAAGTTTCAGAGAGAAGAAGAGGATGAGGTTAGATTTTACATGTCATGATAGAAAAATTTGAGTTTGACTTTTAAACTTTTTCTATAGACAATATGCGTTAATGATTGCTTCATGTTGAATTTTCATATTTTTCCAAGTCCATTTGATATTTTTAATGTATTAATTGCAAGTAAACTATTTTAATTGACATAATTAAAATATAATCAATAATGACATGAAACAATGAAATTTGAGTTAGTCAAAAAATATTTATCATGCCATTGAGGCCGTATAAAAAATATGAGTGTTTAGGTTTAGTTAATTTTTGAATATTTCATTATCAAACTAGTGGACATGAAATAATAGAAATTAACTTTGGCGTGTGTCTAGAGTCTGACACATGGAGAAGTCGAGCCTTCACCGTGTGTCTTGGATCTGACACACGTCGAAGTAAGACTTCGCCGTGTGTCTTGGATCTTGGCACATGGTGAACTATGGTTCATGCCTTAACTACACGCTGCCTCTCCTCTCTCCTTCATCTTCCACCACACACGCTCCCTCTCATCTCTCTCTCCGCGTGCTGCCCCTACGCAGTGAGGCCCACGGTGAGCGCGGCGGCCGGAGGGCCACGAGCCTCCTAGAGGGTCCGGCCGGAGGGAGCTGACGGGAGCGGCGAGCGCGGCCCCGACGCGGCGGCCGGCTGGACGCGGCGGCGCGTGCGGCGGCCGACGGCGACGACGTGGACTCGCGGCGGTGGCGTGCGGGCGCGGGCGGCGGCGGCGGCGGTACACGGCGGCGCGTGCGGCTGGGCGTGTGCGGCACGCGGTAGCTGTAGCAGAATTTATTTTTTATTTTTTTTAAATCTTTGCCGTGTGCCAGGATCCCTGGCACACGGCGAAGTTCAAATCTTTTCTGTGTGCCAGGATCCATGGCACACGAGGAACTTCGAACCCAGCACATGAGGAACTTCGAACCCAGCGCCGTCTCCTCGCGCCGTTACCGTCCCCCGTGGCCGACCCCGCCGTCATGTGCTTTAGTTTGCCGGGTGCCGGCCCAAACACACGGCAAAGGTCTTTGCCGTGTGCCCGATAAAAGGCACACGGCGAAGCCGGCTTTGCCGTCGTGGTTGGTCGCCGTCGAGGATTCGCCATGGGCCGCACACGGCGAACATGTATGCCGTGTGTTTTGGGGCCTTTGCCGTGTGCCTTGGGCACACGGCAAATGGCCGGAATCCGGTAGTGATGTACCCCTAAATATAATTAACCCTCCAGCCACCACCATCTATCCGACCCAAGCACGTACTCAACAACGAATGATATAGATTATCATGTGATACATGCATCCTATGTGTGGCCAGCCAGCTGCTAGAAGCACTGCTAGCTATATTTATACTCCTACCTAGCTAGCAACAATAATACATGGTGTGTCCAATAAATAAACGGCAAGTAGACATACCTCTAGGGTCGAGAGCTAGCTATATATATCATGCTGGTCTTGTTATATACTCCCTCCATTCCAAATTATAGTCGTTTTGGCTTTTCTAAATTCATAGACTTTACTATGCATCTAGACATAATATATAAGAAGATACATAGCAAAAATTATAAATCTAAAAAAGCCAAAACGACTAATAATTTAGGACGGATTGAGTATATCTCGATCATATGCTAGTCACTGCATATACATGCCGCATGTATCTTAATTACTAATGAGATGCATATGTGTGTGTGTGTGTGTGTGTGTGTGTGTGTGTGTGTGTGTGTGTGTGTGTGAGCTGAGACAAACATGCATGTAGATGACATGAACTGCTATGAGGTGGCATGTGATCATGCATGTATTACTACTTTTGGTGCTATAAGTTGTCAGTGGGGATATATAAATGTATCTATATAATTTGCTGCATTTTGTACCAGTGCTGCTATAATTCAGGCATATAATTAAGCATGCAACCATGATCAATGTCCCGTTCAGTTTTCTGGATCATGCAAGCGCTCTTTGAACATTTGACAGCACGCTAGCTAGGCAGAATGCACGCATATTTACCGATCGTCGACTGTTCTTGCATTGCAGGGTTTTCTAGCTAGGATCCCTGAGAATCAATACAACAGATACTTAGCATTTTAATCTGTCCGAACCCTCGTTGTTTTGAATCGATGGCATTACCTATGGAATGGCTGACCCATAAGGATGCAAGTGGGTACCCAATGGTGTTTTGGGTCAGCTAAATAATTACGATGGGATGACACTCTAGTTCATTTCTCCTCTCAAATTATTTACGCAGAATGCCATTCTTGTTTACTTTATCAATTTTTGGGTCGATCCATTGGTCCAAAATATATCTAACTTGCATCCCTAGACTGGTATCGATCATCATCTTCCCTCCTAACATTAGCTCTTTCTCCTGCCCAACCTCAAATCGAGCACAATTTAGCTGGAGAGAATAGGACTATTAATATTATTGGTGTGGAGTTCGCTAGAACCGAACCACCCGAGTGAAGAGAGAAATAAATCGAGTGTTGGAGGAGGATGAAACGTCTATCCGAGTGATGTTTAGATAGATTTTACCATCAATAATCAACATTAGATAGATAGCATTAGTACAGAAACGGTTTTTGCTGGCGCCTTCCTTTTGCGATGCTGGCGGTTGGTTTTTAATGATGCTAGCACAATTGCTCAGGGGGACCGCCAGCAGTAAGCCCTTTATGCGGGCAGGCCTCCTAAACACACACCAGTGTTAATGGTCTACATTTTTACTGGCAGTATCTTAAGTGGTCCGACAACACAAATTGGTTAGTTTCAAATTTAGAAAGTTCAAGTTCATCAAGCATTGCAACACCATGTATTAATTCAAGCACAAAATATTACAAACTAGGCTAACATACCATATAAAGTGCAAACATATATCAAACACAAAGTCTGGTAATACAAGTCTCATCCATTGCATACGCAAATGGTCCAAGTTGCACATTACACAATTAGAATGGAAACAACAAGCCTAAAGTACTGGTACAATCTAGCCAAGTCTAACCTCTAACTAATAATCCAGAAACAAAGAGATATACTGACACGCCTACAACTAAACCAAAGAAAACTCCAAGGGTACCAACTCGAGCTCCATTCTTCTTATCAGCCTCCTGCTTCAAGTCAGCAATGTAGCGATGTGTTTCTCCATTTTGAATCTTCATTTGACACATCTCCATCTTCCTATGACACAATTGCATCTTTAGGTCTTCAAAGTTCATGCTCAAATTAACTATTGTTAGATGGTTGTTCAATAATTCTTTCATGCTGAAAAAGACGTGGCTAGACCAGTCCTGGTGCCGCTACTAAAGTTTGAGCATCAACTGTACTATGGGGACCGATGACACTAGATCCACCATGATTAATGAACAAATGTGGACGCTTGTCTAGTAGTCACCTCAGTTAGACATGTTCCAACCACCAGTAACACGAACAAAATCTCAGATTATCCTACCAATTACCCACGTATCTAACATTATTAAAATCAAATCTAACTGGAATACTAAAATATGCTAAACAAGATAAGACAAACATATGCCTAATGAGCTAATCAGACACAGTCATCAAAATAGAAAAATGATCTGAATACGTTAAATACTCACTTTGTAACATGGTTGGGGCACTTGTAGAAGATGTTGCCGGCCTTGCTCCTAAGAAATATGATCTTAGTGTGACATGACTTGTTCGAGCAGTCAGGGAGGGGGAGAGGCACAAACTGGGAGCTGCTCGGCGCTGATGTGTTGCCTGAGGTGCTTGCATGCGATAGACCTCTCCTTCTAACTCAAGCAACATCGATGGAAGAGCAGGTCGACAACTTCGCATCATCGGCGTCCGTGGCAGCGCGGTCGGGAGCGGCGGCAAGGTCAGGGAGCTAGGGCGCGGTCGAGGGTGGCGATGAGGTTTGGGAGCTCGTGCGGTAGTCGGGCTTCGTCCTTCGTGGGAGATGTGGCTGGGCTTCGTCCGTGGCACCAGAGGCAAACAGAGCGATGGAGATGTGAAGGCGTGCTAGCGGGCGGCAGAGCGATGGTGAAGCGGTGGCACGGTGGGGTAGGAGCGATTGCAGAGTGGTGGGGGACAGAGATGGCAGCGGATCGGGTTCGGTGCGGGTATCCGCGGGTTTCGTTTTTTCGGGTTTCGGGTTTGGTGTTGGTTTTTCGCCCACGGTTTTCAAGTTCGGGTTTGGGTTTGGTTTCGGGTTCAGTTTCGGGTTTTGGTTTCCACCCGTGGATATCCAATGGATATCCGAAATAAATTATTTGGAATTAAAACTCATGTTTTATAATATGTTAATGATAATTTGTTTACTTAGACTATTAAATTTATTGAAAGTTGAGTCATGAAAATATTTATTATTTGTTGCCTCTTGTTTATACATGTGAATATGTGTATATTTATCTGCGGGTTTCGGGTATCCATTCGGGTTTCGGGTATACGCGGGTTTGGTTTTGGTGATGGATTTCCACCCGAATCGGTTTCGGGTTCGGGTTCGAGTTCGGGTTTCGATTTCGGGTTTCGGTTTTGGGTGCACGGAGACTCCATCCGATCCGAACCCGACCCGTTGCCATTCTTGGTGGGGGAGCTGTAGGGGGAAGGAGCGTGGCGGAGCGGTGTGAAAGGAGTGGTGGTAGGGCTCGTACACATCAAGCTAAGAGGGAGTGTTCTTATCCCTTCAATACAGTATGCACTTGCTTTAATTTTAAGACCAGTATTTCTAATGGCGGGCATCTTAAGTACCCGTCAGTAGTACCCGATTTTGCTGGCAGGCGTCTTTAAGTATCCGCCGGTAGGATCCAATTGTACTTGCAGGCGTCTTAAGCACCTGCCAGCACAATTATTTTTTTAAGAATTATGATAAAAAGAAATTAATCCCTAGAAAATAGTAAATAACTTTGAATATTATTGAATCTCCTAATACAAGACTTATAGAGGTTATATTATGTGTTGAAAAATAGGTGGAAGTGCATATCACGTAAAAGACGTTAGATTGAGTGTAAATTTCAAAGTTTGCCTTGAGGTTTATGAAACTACATAAGAGATGTTTCAAATCGGTAAACATGTATGCCAAAAATTTATCCAAATGAGCTCAGTTTTTTAATATATGGTCTTTGACTTATTAAATTGGGTCATGCAAAAGTTTTGCTTTTTTCAGGAAATACATGATTTATATAATTATTTCCATTGGACTCATAACAAGAAATTTGATTTGTCTTAACACTAATTCAAAATACAATAACTTTTGTGTATAATAACTATATATATGTGTACTGGCGTGATTTTATAAAATGTTATATATATATATATATAACACCATCAAATTTAAAACTTTTATCTCATAAAGCAACACAAATTGTGGAAGAAATTTTGTGCCGGCAGATGCATATGTAGCCTGCCAATATTGGCGGGGGGGGGGGGGGGTTGGGAATTTTCCAGGACCTGGCATGAATCTGTAACGACGACGCCAGGTAGCCCAAAGACTCCCCGCAGCATCACCGTCGGAGGAGCCCCTCCACGTCTACGCCCGAACAGCTCCACCGCCCATTCCTGCGCATCCTGCACATCATTGACCACCCCTACACTGCCATGCCCGCTCTTCCTCGATCCAGCAAGTAAGCTCCTGCCGCTGCTTAATGTCTCCCTCCTGTTACTAGCTTCGGCCCGATGAACCATCCATAGGAAACCCTAGGCCTCCTCATCCCCTTTGTGTTCGACCTTCGCGCCGCCCTAGGATGCAATTACAAAAATTTATTGTTATTATGATTAGAATTTATTTAGATTTTTTTTATTTGTATGAAATTTGCATTACATTTCTATGCAATTGTTCACGGATAGGCATATGGCTAGTCATGAGTTTGGTCATTCTAGTGGTGGTCGTGGCTTTGTTCGTAGTAGTAGCGGTAGTGGTTGTTGGGCATAAGGAATTCACTTTGCCTGAGGCTCGCCCTTCTGGAATCACTTAAAACAAAGTGAACAGAACTAGGCTGACTTGATGTCGTCAAGCAAACCTACCAACTCCAGGAATAGTAAGATCAACTTTTTGTCCGATTAAGAATGTTGGATCCTTATTAATTTAATATTACCTCTAATGCAATGGATCGATATGTTTACATGGCCTGCCGAGGTAGTTAAATGGCTAGGTGCTACACCTCCTTAGGTGGAAACTACTGAACACCATCCATTTAAGAAACTGACAATCTTTCGAGATACCATCAAGAGAAGATCTAGGTACCATGATTCCAATAATGGCTAGTAGGAAAGCATCACAATTGACTTATGAAAGAAGTTCCATGGAAGCTTGCCTTTTAGAACTTGAGAGGCATGGTTATGTAATTCCAACTTGTCATGGTTCAAAATCAAAGGGCTTCAACAGAATTTACATGGTATTGTTAGTCTCTATGAGAGCCTTGCACAAGAAAATGTAAATGACATGGTATGTGAGTTCTTGTTGATTTAGAAATATTATGGTACTTCCTTTGATTATGCGGAGCAATTCATAATATTTGTCTTCCATCTCCATTGCAGGATATATTTGATAACACCTTCACGGTGATGAGTTTAGAACAAATTTTATGTCAAACCTTGGAGAAGTTGGGTTATCATTGGTACGAGGGGGTACACTAATTACTAGGGAAGGCCTGTACCAGACTTCTATTGAAGTTCGATCTACCTTATCTCTAGCCGCGAAACCAATGTTCACCATCTGCAGCAAAACACTTCCTCGCTCGTAGATGTGAAGCAAAGGACAGCACACTGATCCGTGCTTTGATTTCTATTGACGAAAGCCTGGGCTACAAGGTTGGCGATGTTAACTGTGTTAAGTACCTCTTGCTTGCGAACAATATGCCTTAGATGATGATGTGGCATGGAATTGAACATTTGCATCTTGAATTTCTGGAACATTTAGATTGTAATATGTATTTACTTAGTTGAATATGTGGTGCTTGCACTTTAAATCATTCAGAATATTTTGAGATTTTGTATCATGATAGAATTGTATATGCATATGAATTGACATGTATATGTGAATGTTTGGTC
The DNA here is from genome assembly GCF_016808335.1 of Panicum virgatum. NCBI lineage: Eukaryota > Viridiplantae > Streptophyta > Magnoliopsida > Poales > Poaceae > Panicum > Panicum virgatum. Next base: position 11,373,241 of record NC_053148.1, read on the forward strand.
AAGTTTTTGTGCTGGCGGGTTTACCCAACTACCACCAAAGATAATCTGTGTTGGCGGTCACAGAACTGCCAGCACAGATTCAGCGTAACAGAGCATTTGTGCTAGCTCACACAGAGTGTAACAGCGGAAACTATAACTGCCGCCAGCATAAAGCCAAAATGGTCGTCAGCAAGAACCTTTTATATGAACTTAGTGTAACAAGCACCTTTCACCCCTAACTATAGATTTTACTGTGTACCAACCCAGCTTAATTGGGGGACAAATTGCTTGACCGGCCAGCCGGCTCGCGTATCTCCGAAAGTTGGAGGATTGATGATCGAGGAAGGGGTCAGAAATTAAAGGTTGGTAAAATGAGCACACCGTCACGTGAAAATGGTGGGCGCCGCAGCCTTTGTTGCCCTATGATAGATGAAGATTCACCGGAGGCCACCGCAAGAACATCTTCAGGATCGGAGCAGGCTTTGCGAAAGGATAAATGTACTAGTGCGAAATATTCGTCGGCAGCTTTATGAATTTACCTTGCTTCTTCTGTAATATAGGGCAGAGATCATGATGGAGAGGTGATTGCAGGCAACTAGCTAGAGAGTGGATCGGACAAACGGTTTTTCACTCCAGTTATAGTGGTCAGACTCGTAGGGCGGTGCTATGATGTTCGAATTCCATGTGGCCACACAATTAACCTGTCCCACACAGGAAGAGCCATATTCAATTTCAGTATGCCTTAAAATCTCAGGATGGTGGCATTTTAAAGTATCAAATGCATTATATTAAATAAACAAATTGTACGTCCCACTAAGATTGCAACTTACATGTATTTTCAAAAAAATATTGCAACTTAAATCAAAATACTATTGTATTTATGCTTAGTGCAGAGCGTATACTTTACTTTTCTTTCCCCCAGGTTCCCGGTCAGGAATGACCCTAGAATTGCATTCTCTACCCAATACCCCAATCAAACATACTCCCAGCATTCCAGGAAAAGTGCAATTCTAGGTTTTTTAGATAGATTAGTGGTATTGTGAAAAGACTCTTATAACCTCATTTATTTGCCACATGTGGTTAGCTTGGGCATGCAATTCAAATCTGGCCATTTTTTTAGACAGGTAATAGGGATCCAATCTCTAGAATTGTACACTTTGTGGGTTTTTTTTCCAAATGCAGGATTGCACTTTCCATAGGATGGGAGAGAGTATGTAAATATTTCCTAGGTTTGTTTGTTAATAGGGCAGTCCCCCCCAAAATTTTTCTTACACTTTTACACTTGAAAGCACCACTGTGAAACATTATTTTTTATTCATTTTTGTTTATTGTCTTTCTAGGTGCTCAAATAATACAATTTTAAAATTTTTCAGACAAATTAATATAGAAGCCAAATGGCTTATGTCAGACCCGGGGTAGCGGGACTGCTTATAGGCATAGAATGTTCTAGAGCAAGGGATAGTTCATGGATGTACCTTACCTCTCTTGTAACTACCCGAATAGGCGTAGAACTAGCTGCAGTATAAGAAAACTATCTGATTGTGTTGTAGTAGGACTCCAACTGTATTCGGTTAGGACTTTCCATGTAACCCTGTCCCTCCGGATATATAAGGGCGGGCAGGGATCTCCTCAAAAGACATCAACACCTAAGGCAATACAAGCAACCACACAGGACGTAGGGTATTACGCATCTCGCGGTCCGAACCTGTCTAAATCCTTGTGTTCCTTGCACCATCGAGTTCCAGAGCAGTCAATCCCTACCTACAATTCTACTGCTAAGGGTATCCCTGAACAGACTTAGCGGTAAATACCGACAGCTTAGGTGGCCCGATTAATAATTACAATTAATTAGTTACCATGACAGCATGAATAAAAGTCAAATTCTTTGTTTCCCTCCAATTAATAATAGCATATTCATTCTTTTGTTTTGTGTACAACTATGCCAATCAGATAGAGCAACCACGTGGGTCTGAAATGAGATGGTCTCTACCAAGCTAAATAGAAGTCACAATTCTTTGTGGGACAAATTTTAAATGCTACAGTTGCATCATTTAAGATGGATGGAGTGCTTACCTCAGCCATTTCGTCTAGATTTTCTTATTCAAATTTTATATACCAAGAATTCAAAGCAGAGTTTTATTAGTATATCAATCTTTTAATTTAAAGGTATATAAAATGCCTTGACTTCAAACGATTTTCCCATCTCCACCTTGTACAACAAACGGTGTTCCTTGCACCCGGACGTTCAATGGAAAAATTCTCGTCAGATGCTCCGTCGCAATATTGAGAATTGACTAAGGTAGCATTGGATATCACCTCTTCCAACATACAAAATCATACGTAAATTTGACTATGACATCTGACTCTGAGATATAAAATTCACATCGCAACATGTACATCATGTTTCATGCAACATCCACTCAAAATGGTAACATGCAGAAACAATGATTGCAAAATCAGAAATCACAAATTGAAATCATTAAATAAAAACTGATCACCTGTTGCAACAACATAAATCATCTCTTGCAACATTATATATAAAAAAAGAATCTTTGCAACATCTCAACTCGGCGCCCTTTGGCTGCAACGAGGGGTGTGGTCAGACAATGCACGGCACACGGCGTGCAGGGGCAGCCATGGCCTCGCTGGCGGTAAGGGGTGGTGGAACGGCAGGGGTGCGCACAGGAGCTGCGCAGGAATGCGGCAAGGCTCACCAAGGGGGTCATAGGTTGGGAAGACTCGGCAATGAGGACGTTCCACGTATGGTGATGGCAGCGGGCAGAGCTCGCTGCTGAGAAGCGGGCCTGCAAGGCAACAAAATGGAGGGTGAGGGCTGGGGATGAGGGCAAGCCGTATCCGTGAAGAATTGAAGACTGGTTCACCGGAGACGACGGATTTGGCGCCCCCTCTTCTCCGCATCGCGATGGGGTCACTGGTGGCCTCCACCGCCACCCTTCTCGCTGGACGAGGCCATCGCATCGGTGGGAAGCTAGAGCATCGATCGGAGGGTAGTAGGAGCATCTTTTAGAGGGGAGTAGGAGAGTCGCGCGGTTGCGGAGAGCCATGCATGCTGGACACGGGTTCGCGATGCGCCAGCCTGCTCTTCCTATGGGTTGTGCGGGGGGTGTCTATTCATCGCAGCTGCGATGGGATGGGATCCCATCGCAGAAGCACCGTCCCACCCGCTTCCCAGGCTCCGCCGCCGCCCTAGCTAACCGAGCTCGCCACCGTGCGCCGCCGTCTTCTCCTCGCCCCCGCCGCCGGCACCGTCCACCGGCCATCCAGCCCCGCCCGGCCGGCGGCGCTCCCGCGCTGTCGCGCCCTCCGCCGGTCGATCCGTCGCCACTGCCGGGCCGCCGCCGCCGCCGAGCCCTCCTCTACGGCCGGCGATCTTAGAGCCGCCCCACCCCCAGCAACCCGGATTCATAAGGCTGCCGCCGCCCTCCACCACCCCGGCCGTCGGCGACCTCGACGGCGGCCGCTCCGCCCACCATCCACCCATTCCCGACCCCCCCCCCTCCCCCCTCCCCTAGCTGGCTAGCTCACCGGCTGCCGCGCCCCCTCCCCTGTCGGAGGCGGAAGATGAACAGGCCCTAGCGCTGCTGCGATAGGGCGGAGATTTATCGCGCGCGATAAATAGAAAATCCGAGTTGTGCGGCCACCGGGGACCTCCACCATTGACCTTCTTGCCGTTCCTGACAGTCGCATCGGTGGAGGAGCAGTGGTGCGCGGCTACGAGGCAAAGCGGGCGGCGGGACGGAGCTGGGTACCAAATGCAAGCGGCGCATGCGCTGGTGCGGCATGTTCTCACGGAAGCAAGAGGCGTGATCGGGAGGCCAGTTTGGACGGTGGATAGGGCGTCTGACGGATAGGACGCCCTATCCATAGCATTACCGTTCAACAAAACAGCAAATATTTCATATTACCATACATTATTGTATATTTTGTTTTAATTTAAAATTATATGCCCTTTATTAATTTCATTATATATTCTCAAAATATAGGCTGAATGGCTTCTAGTCGGGTGTTTAAATAATTCTTGTTCGTGGCTTAAGAAGTATATATGCTGGTATGAACTCAACTGAATCAATTGGCGCCTTATAGCTTCCACATGGATTTGGCCTTATTTAAGTTTAGACAACTCAGCAAATGTTTTGCACTGTAGTACTCCCTCCATCTAAAACCTGGCCAAAGTGCTTTTTTTTTCTCTAAACTTGGTGAAAGTTGAAAAGTTTAACTTCTGATAGAACTAAAACTACTTACAATCTGGAGCAGATGGAGTAGTTTGGTCGATCAGTCAAATCCATTATTCTTATCTCACTGGTTATAATTTATGTTATTTTAATCACCGTCTCCACGAAAATAGATGACAGTATAATTTTTTTTTGTTTTCTAGCCAGATTTCCCTTGACTGAGGGCTAATAATCATGAGATATTGAGATGTAAAGGTACCATGCATCATCATCCAAAGAAAAGTACATAGTGAACAAATCATCTTGCGAACGCGCTGGTAGCGCGATGGTAAGCGCTCCCGTCGTGGAGCCGCCCGCCCGGGTTCGATCCCTGTTTGGGACGTGCTTTGGTGTCGCACGGGGAAATTTCACCAGAGGGGTGCTGGGGCTCCCGTGGTGTGAGTGTGGGTGTGTGTACGTGTGTAAGCCCCGGCAGGCGCGTCCTCGGACTTACCGGCAGCCTATCTGCGTTGAACGTGCGGTCAGCGCGGGTGTCCAACTGAGTTTTTACATGATTCCTCAGTGCTTCTGGGTGCTTTCAAAAAAAACATCTTATCGTAGCATAGGCATACAGAGAGTTGACAGGCCAGGTGACAGCTAAGGTATCGTAGGAAGCTTGGAGCCAATCATGAGCAGAGGTTTTGGGTAAGGAATCTGGGCGAAAGGTGAGCTTCCCCGATACTACAGGTAAAGTATATGGTCCGGACATCAGTCTAAGTAACTGATAATAATGGTACAACTTTAACGAGGGAAGTACGACACGAGCATGGCAAAGAAATGTGCTTCGACTGATGTCATCCTCAGTGACAGGCCGGGGTCCTCGAACTCTCTCGGTGCTACAGTTCCAGAGGCGAAAAGGGGGCGACAGGGTTCTCCGGTCTCCACCGGCGGAATCGGCGGTCCACTCCGCCTCCGGCGGCCGTTTCGGCGTCGGGTGGTGGGTGGGATCGTCGATTCCCCGCTAGCTGGTAGGCTATGTCCTAGTTTTTCTAGGGGTCTGTGTCCAGATAACGATTGTGAGGCAGGTGTACCGTCGTTACCATGGAATAAGTCCTTCCGGCCTTGTCCCCGTCTCGGCGGCGTTTGCTCCAGCGTCGGCGAGGGGCCAGTGAAGGTGAGGCTAGCTGGATCTAGCTTCTGTACAGGAGTCTGGCCGCCGGCGGAGTATCGACCTAGATGGGAGGTATGTCTGCTGGCTTTTGGTTTCGGGGGTGGTGAGGCAGCTCTGGTTTTTGTGGAAGCTTGGAGAGCGGAGCAGACTCGGCCTTTCCGCGGCGGCTTCGGTCGTCGACGGCGGGTCTGTTTCCATGGTCGCTGGAACTCGGGGCGTGACCCCGGCCAATGGTCTACTGGCGATGCCTTCATCTTGTCCATGGTGATAAGTGTCTCTTGCGGCTCTCTTCAAAGCCTTGCGGCGATGGAGTTTCTGCTAACCTGGGAACGACGGCGACCTGCTTCCGGCGATGCTCGGCGGCGGGAGATTCTGGAAGATTCGGGCTGTGCAGGCTCCAGGAACTTCAATGTAATTTCTTTGTATATTAGGGGCTTGCGTGCTAAATGGTCCGAACAGTTGTCCTCCGTATCCTTCGTGTGCGTACCTGTATTTGTATGGATATTGTATGTTATCCTTAACTTTTAATATAGGTATGTTCTAAAAAAAAAAGACTGATGTCATCCTAGAACGTTGCGCTGTGATGTTATAAAATTTTGTCAATAACTTTCTGAAAGCATAAATTTTAGAGGCTTTTGTGTTCATGCACCTATACTTAAGTATAGTTTTGCCATTATTTTTTGGGAAAAGTCCGGTTTACATCCTCCAACTATCAAAAAATCCGATTTTCAACCTTCAACTATGAAACCGGACAACATAGGTCATCCAATTGTCAAAACCGAGCAAATTTGGCCCCTGGGGTGGTTTTGAAGGTGGTTTTCCATTTTGTGAGAATTAAAATATTCAATTTTACACTAAAAATTATAAGTAATTCATTTTAAGTCAAAAAATTATGAAATGGGTATCAAAAGTTTTCTAAAAATGTAACCTATCTATTGCCACATGACTTGTGAGCTATTTAGATCTAATTTTTATGTTCATAATATTTGGCTGCTTGCAGTTATGCTTATTATTTTTAGTGAAAGTAAGAATTCTTGTATTTAGCCAGAATTCGCCTACTTTACTTTAGAGGACTAGCTCTTCCTATTGGACTCGTGGGATTGGAGCTATGTATGTGGCCAACTTCAGTCAAAGCAATTCCATGATAGTAACACATGATTTAGTTTCCTACTATTTTCCAGCCCAGCCCCCTTGTGGAAATTTGGATATTAAGGAAACCGTATTTCGCAATAGCAGCTACGAGAATCTTATTTTTCTTAGTTAATTCTTGACTAGTTCTACTGTTAGAATCTCTTTTTTCAGATATTGGGATTATGATCTTATTGGTGGGAGCAACTAAAATCCTGACTGACAAGGTTTGGGGCAATCCAAAGTGGTGGAAGAAGAATTGCGATAAATATCGTTTTCTTATGTTCCACACTTCTTACACTACTTGGAAAGATTAACTAGATTCAAATGGAGCAATAATAGATAGGTTACGTTTTTAGAAAAATTTTGGTACTAGTTTCATATTTTTTTCTAATTTAAAGTGAATTAGTTTTGATTTTTTTTAAATCTAATTGGATTTATTTATTTTTTTAGAAAATGCAAAACCACCTTCAAAACCACCCCAAGGGCCAAATTTGCCCGGTTTTGACAGTTGGATAGCCTATGTTGTCTGGTTTCGCAGTTAAAGATTGAAAATCAGACTTTTACGATAGTTCGAGATTGAAAATTGGACTTTTCCCTTATTTTTTAGACTTTGTGATTATGCCCTAGCTTGTGTTGAAATTGAAGTAGTAGTTTGCCCTGTTCTGTAAGGAGCACCTACGGTGTCAATTCAGCTGTTAAGTGAACTAGTTTTCAACTTTTGTGGTTTTAACCCACCTCTGTGTATGCTATTATTTCAAAGGATACGGCTAATTTACGCCGACCATATTATAAACCATTGTGAGGAGCCAAGGAGAGAAGGAAAAAAGGAGAAATGACGTAAGCACATGCATATGTGTGAGGAGAAAAGGAATCTATCTATATCTATACTAAAAAGGATGAAAGAATTGAGAACATTTATCACCAAAATTAACCCACCCACCCACCCTCCTCACAAAATTCCTCTTGAAGACCCACATGTAAGGCCGGTTGGTTGACAGACCCTTGGTGGACCGAAAAACCTGACAAAAGGAAAATGATTCCGCCCAAAGTGTAATTTTTTTGTTACCGTGCCTTTGTTTACCCACCCACATGTACCCACATGCGAAATTGGCTCTCTCCCGCGTCTGTTTTGGATGGAAATCATCGAATTTCAATCTTTCCATGACTCTCGCTGATCAATCTTTCCATGTTTCTTGATGATCAATCTTTCCATATTTCTCGCTAATATCCATGTTTCAATCCTCGGCCATATGGTTTCCATCCTGGGAGTATCCAATCTTTCCATATTTCTCGCTGATCAATCTTTCCATGTTCTCGCTGATCAATCTTTTTGTGTTTCTTGCTGATTTCCATGTTTCAATCCTCGGAGATATGGTTTCCATCCTGGGTGTATCCAATCTTTCTATACTTCTCGCTGATTAATCTTTCCATGTTTCTCGTTGATCAACCTTTCCATGTTTCTCACCGATTTCCATGTTTCAATCCTCGGCCATATGGTTAACCCTAGTGTATCGATTTCCATCTAGAACTCGACGTCGCCTCCCTACGCAACAACCCCTCCCATGCGGCCGTCGCGGCCCTATCCCGAGCGCCGCCCCAGCGTCGTCGTCTACACGTGCGACAGCAGGAGCGCTGCCAACACGTCTCCCGAGCGCCGAGCGGCCAGCCATGTCTCACTCATCATCGTCATCACATCATCTCATGGCCCTGAATGCTCGCAGCCTGAGCACCACCCAGCAGAGCACCCGGTGCACCCTGTAGAGCAGGAAGAAGCCAAACATGACCTACACACCGGTCCACCGCTCCTCCACCGTGAGCCCCTTCTCTGCCAGCACATCGCGCCCCGTATCCGATCACTTGCTAATCCTCCCCATGAGCCCCTTCTCCACCAGCATGTCGAGTTATATTGATTTGGTGCAGTGCTCTACAACCTTTACTAATGAGAATATCAGATACTACTAGCCAAACATGGAGGTAATATATATATATATATATATATATATATATAACATTTCATTTTCTCTATGTGTTTTTTTAATTCATCTTGATCTTAGATTCTTGAAAATATATACCAGTGGCTATGTAGAACGTGTTTTTGTTTCTTCATGAATGATTGACATAGCATATTAAACTTTATCTGCAGGACTGTTGATGATATTTCATGGTCGGCTTATAGGTCAACCAAGGAGCACCACCACTAGGAGCCGTCGTCTACATGCCATTCTCGCCACCAGCACCCTGTCCTGGTCGGCCTATAGCTCGAAACAGCATGCCGCAGGTCCCGATGGATGAACATCTTCCGCTTGGAGATATAACAAACGTACCCAGCAGGCAAGGTGTTCGTGACAAAAATAAAAGGGAAAATGTTGATGAAGACGGTGAGTGCCACAACATTATCTGATAATGCATTCTGTTTCCAAATTCTAAAAAAATGTATGTGTGTACTCTTCCGCAGATGATGAACTAAGAAACATAAGGCATCAAAAAGCTAGAGATCGCTATGCAAATATGTCATTTTTTCTATTAAACATAATATTTTACATGTAGTATTAGTCAAAATTGAAAAGATTTGATTTAGGACTAAATGTTGCTATATTCTAGAATAAAGGGACTAGAAGGCAAACATAGTATCAGAATAAGTTTTGATTTGGTTTGGGGGGATATTTTAAACATTCCCTATGTAGAATTTCTTTAGCAGAAATCTCAATACATCCAATATACGTTCTGGTTTGCATTTGTGACCCTATGTTCTGGTTATACTTGTGACCTTATTTAAGCGACAACACATTTTGTATGTATACATGTTTCGGTTTGTATTCAAGAGTCATGATATGTTTCCAAGCCGTTTGTACTTGTAAATTTAATTGTGGTTTTATGTGGTTGGATTTCACATAGGCTAAAATTTTTATAAATATAAATACTTATTTAGTAGATTTTTGAAAACACATGCCTGTGGTACATGCATCTCCACTAGTAATGGAAATAGGTGCATGCACATAATTTTGGAATAAAAAAATCAAGCATCAAAATCAAATTCCAGTTGCACCTTTGTTTCAATAAAAGCTTCAAAACAAGATCTCACATCATTATTTTTCAATGATATATTTTGTAAGAAAAAAATACTTTTAGTATATTCTAATTTGCTTATGATTTTTTTTTATAAAAGTTGCTCATGTTGCTTCATAATCTTGTGTTCAGTTAGGTGGATATTGGAGTTGATATTGTGAAGATATTGGTGCTTCATAAACTTTGTTGGGTAGGTGAAGTTTATTACATGGTCAATAATATGCAACTTTAGCAGACGAGTTGAGCATTTTAACTAATTTATTTTGATATTTTTCCACTATAAATAAGGCAACTTATGTTTCTTTGAAAATTATTATCCAAACATATTCAAGTGGAGTCTTACTATGAAGGTCTATTCGAAAGAGTTGTGCAATCAAAATAGAAGTTTAAGAACTACAACTTTTCAAGTTTTAAAATTGCTTGCATGTGCCACTTCAGTTGAGCTGCTATCATCCGAATACACGAAAAATAAAAGGACATAGGATTTCAGGTGGTCTGGTCTGGAATAATTGATGGGTAAGATAAGCATATATAGTGCGCATCAGGATAGATGGAAAAATTGTGTATATATAGATAAAATTACAGCCGGAATAAAAACAAAACATGAAATTTGTCTATATATGTTTTTATAAATCTTACCAAATTTTGATAAAAAAATATTAATGCATTTAGACACACCTGCATATATAATTAACCATATGTACAATCATAGACATATTTGGTTCATTCTTCATCCAAACGCTTTTGTATGTCTTTTTGTTAAGAACACAGTACACATGCAGATTCTTACAACAGGCACCCCAATGAATACACGCTTAGAGCAACTCTAACAGCCTAGGTAAATCCATTTGGCTAGGTAAATTTAGAAAAATGCCGGTCAAAACTCCATCCAACAAACACTCCTTCTCCCTCACCTCGCCATCGCTCCGCATCTTCTCCTAAAAATCTAAATTTAGCTAGGATTATACCTAGGCTCTTGAAGTTGCTCCTATAGTGTTGAGAACTCAAAGAAATGACATATAGCATACGTGTTGGCACAAAGAAATGTTCAATCGACAGATAACAAATCACTAAAGAAGGTTCATTGGGGTAAATCTATTTGGCTAGGTAAATTTAGAAAAACTTCTTGTTATACGCAATTATTTGTTCTTTTCCTTTGAGATACTTGGGAATTCCTATGAGCCAACACAAGATTGCAAATAAATAGTGGAGTCAAATTGAGGAAAGATTCCAAAAGAAGTTAAGTAGCTGGAAGGGGAAATTGCTTTCAGTGGGAGGTAGACTGGCTCTCATTAATTCAGTTTTGTCAAATCTACCTATGTTCATGTTGTCTTCCTTTAGAATTCCTAAGGGAGTTCTAAAGAAACTAGACTATTTTAGATCCAGATTTTTTTGGCAGAGTGATGGGCATAAGAAAAAGTACAGATTGGCAAGGTGGGGTATCTTATGCACCCCAAAAGTGTGGGTGGATTGGGGACTATAAACCTAGATGTCCAAAATTTGTGCCTTTTGAGTAAGTGGTTATACAAGCTCATTAATGAGGATGGTGTATGGCAGCAGTTGCTCAAAAAGAAATACCTGAAAAATAAAATTTTGGCTCAGGTGGTGAAAAGGCCAAGTGATTCTCAATTTTGGTCAGGGTTAATGGAAGTAAAGGATCATTTCTTTACTAGGAGGAATTTGAGGTACAAAATGAAAAACAGACGAGATTTTGGGAGGATTGGTGGATAGGGAACAGTTCTTTGAAGTTGAAATTCCCTGAGTTATACAGAATTGCAAGGAAGAAGAACCAAACAGTGGCAAAAGTTGTTTGTACTAGACCATTGAACATCTCTTTCAGGAGAGCTTTGGTGGGTGAGAAACTTAGAATGTGGATTAAGCTGGTTTCTCTTGTGCTAAATGTGGGTCTTGGGGAGGAGAAGATAAATGGGAATAGAGGTTGGGTAAAAGTAAGTTGTTTTCAGTTAAGTCCATGTACATGGACTTGTTGATAGCTAATCATACACCTGAAAATTGTTTGTGTCGAAGCTGAAAATTCCTCTAAAAACTAAAGTCTTCTTATGGTATCTAAAGAAAGGGGTAACTCTTACAAAAGATAACCTAGTTAAGAGGCAATGGGAGGGGGATAGCACTTGCTGCTTTTGCAGATTTAAAGAAACCATTCAACATTTATTTTTTGATTGGCATGTAGCAAGATTTGTTTGGAAGTCAGTAAGCATGGTTTTTGGGGTTCAACCTCCTACTAGTGTTTATAATATGTTGGGCTCCTGGCTTCAAGGTTTTTCTCTAAAGTTGAGAAAACTAGCTTTAGTTGGCATGGCAGCCTTTTGCTGGGCCATCTGGCTAAATCGTAATGATGCCGTCATTTGTAGAATGTTTCCTAACTTGTATTTGCAGGTCATCTTCGGGGGACTTTCTGGGCAAGACACTGGTCGCAGTTGTCTAAAGAGGAAGGCGAAGATTTTATAGAGGAAAAGTGCAGAACAATGGAATGTGTGATGATGCAACTCTTCGCCAAAAGTGGGTGGAATTTTTCGGATAAGATTAGAGGGTTAACTTCTTTCGTTCAATTATCTGTCAAATTGGAGGGTCTATGTCTTTAGTCAAATTTTACTTTGCTGTTTGAAAACTGTTTGCCTGTTGGCTGTGCAGTCTGCGTACTGCTTTCTTTGTTGGTTGTAGATATTCTATTGTGAATGTTTAAGGTTGGGATCGTCCTATTTCTAAAAAACAAATCACAGTTCGGAGAGAGATTATACCTTTTTGCAAGATATATACATGCAAATGATGCATGGCGGAAAGCCGTTGTTCGACGCCCAACTGAGGCCGTGTTTAGATCTTGCACTAAAATTTTTTGGGAACGTAATCTTACTAATTTGAAGTACTAAATGAAGTCTATTTACAAAACTTTTTGTACAGATGGGTTGTAAATCGCGAGATGAATCTAATGATGGTAATTAATTCATGATTAATCCAAAATTAGCGCATGGTTACTGTAGTATCACTGTTGCAAATCATGGATTAAATAGGCTCATTAGATTCGTCTCGTGATTTACAGCCCATCCGTGCAAAAAGTTTTATAAATAGACTTCATTTAGTACTCCATGTATGTTTCCAAACATTTGATGTGATGTTTTTGGATGTAAAAATTTTGGATCTAAACCAACCCTGAGTGTTTTCGAATGTCATGGACGCTGCAGATAGTGCTGCAGATGTAGTCATAGTTGTTGCCGCCAATGCCAGCCCAACAACACCAAATGTGATAGCATGACTTCTAGTTACATGTGCTATGAATAGACGCTCCCGGAAATATTGGTAGCCATGGAGGAGAGGATGCACAAGACAACCGAGAGGATCGAGAGCCATCTCGCCATGATGCAGGCCAGTCAGGTTGCAAGTGGGGCGGATCGTGCCGTAAACCCGCTGGGTAAGCCCGTGCCACAAACCCACTTAACCCGCATCGCAAGCCCATATCTGGAGTAGCCCATGCGGGTCTGCCCGCGCTGCCCACCGACAGCGCCGCGAAGCCCGCACTCGTACCCTCCCTTATAGCGATGACTGCTTCGTAGCGATGCCGGCTTCGCCGTTAGTCTAATTCCCTCCCAACGTTTGCCGCTCTACGTTCTATCCCAGTCAATTCTTGGGTTAGTAGCCCAGCAAACAGTAGAGACGTAGAGTTCGATGTTACACTACTTCTCTAGTAGCTCCTGGGTTAGTAACCCAGCAAACAATAGAGACGTGGAGTTTGATGTACACAGCTTCTCTAGTAGCTCCATTCAGCTCCCTGTCGCTAGAGAGAGTTAAAATTAATCATGCTCGCTTGATTCAGGGGGAGCAGGATCTTCCAATTATTCTAACAAATCAAGATATGTTTTGAACCTAAAAATTAAAAAAGAGATGGAAAATAGAGGGCAAAATTTGCTCCTCGACACTGTTAAAAAGTGACTTTTGCTCAAAACCACTAAAAATGATTCTCTTTGCTCAAAGACACTAAAAAGCTATGTGCATTTACTGAGGGACATTATACCCACTATTTTATTCTATTTAATTACAAATTAATGTAAAAAGACAAATTTAACCCTAATACCTTATCCTCTCCTCCAGCCCTCTTTTTTCTAGCGCCTCTCAAACCAGCTGAGCAGTAAGCCGTGCGTCCTGGCCGGAGCTCCCTGCGCAAGGGAAGGCGGCGTGGACGGGCCGGCGGCATGCTCTCCCTGCACGGCATGCAAGGGAGGGGTGGATGCGGACAGGCTGGCCGCCTGCCCTCCTAGCGCGGCACGCGGGGGAGCGGCGGACGGGCCGGCCGGCTGGCCGGCGGCGCTCCCAGCACGGCACGCGAGGGTGGTGCGGACGAGCCGGCCGGCCGGCAGCGCTCGTGTGAGGGAGGGGGGACGGGTCGGCGGCGCTCCCATCGCGGCACGCGAGGGAGGGCGAACGGGCCGGCGGCGCTCCCAGCACGGCGCGCGAGGGAGGGGCAGACGGCGCGAGGTAGGAGACGGGCAAGGATAAGGAGGGAAATTCCTATAGTTTTCTATTAAAATATAATATTATGATGGGCTTAGTGTCCTATAGCAAATTACCAATCTTGAGCAATGTCTTCCAACAAAAACATCATTTTTCAGTGTCCTATGGCAAAAACAACCTTTTTGAATAAATTAATATGAACAGTCAGGCTCACTGGAAGAATATATCATATCGTTACATCTCAGAATGTATTGAACTTCCTAACTCATTATTAGCCATTGGTACATAAACATACAAAAATATCTCACATATCTCCTAGAAGTCAATTGCTGAAGACGTAAATATACACATTACCGGTACAAATGCGCAAGCGCAACAAGCCCTTTGAAACTTGGATGCAATTATACAAACTACACGTAATCTCGATTCATCTTGGAAACCTATGTGATCGTCAAATATGGCCTTCGATCACTTGAAGCATCCTAGTCTCCTTTTGTGCATGATTCGGCTGCAACAGCAACAAAGAAAATTACTCTACGTTTCAATATAAACTGAAATTCAACTAAAGATGAGTACACTGTATTATTGCCATGGGGCTTTGTTCCGAGAACTTGAGTTTATGATTTCCCAAGCAAATGTAAATCGACTTGGTACTAATAATCTGAAGCGCACACCTTTGCACAAGAACATGATACATGGGCACGAGGAGCGTAAAGGACTTCCTAAACATTCAGCAGTGGCCCACAAAGCACCATTCTAATCCCCCAATTGCACATAAAAAGCTCAACTCATCGGTTGCCAAAAAAAAAAGAACCCGGAAAAAAGCAAGAATCAATATGTGCTTAAGACAATGCCCACAAGCTCATTATTTACTCGTCAGAACAGAGTAAAACAGATTAACTCTTACTGCAAAACCAAAGAAAGCTTTATCTCCGCAAGTATTCTCAAAGAGAAGATAATGCAGGATCAAAAAAAATCTATCAAGAAGTTTTACTCACAATATTGAACATCCCCGTCGTGCTTTCTTTTTCTTCCTTTCTCTCTGTTTTGTCGGAGGCCTTATTACTACCTTGATGGCAGCATCAAACACAGCTTTGACATTCTGCATATTGACAAACTATTCTGAAGTTAACGGATGCATCGACAACTACAGAACCAAGGAAACATCAACATGGGACGATCAAGAACCGACCTGCTGAGTTTTTGAGCTGCACTCGATGTAACATGTTGCTCCGATGTGCTTGCGAAGTTCCTCCCCCTGCAGTATGAGATAGAAAGGAAAGCACAAAACTATGAGATACTGAAAGAAGTTACATTTCAAACTACTGGGATGAATTAAGGACTATAGCTACTATAATTCTTCAGATGGTCATCAGGGGAAATAAGACCTGTGCCGTAGTAACCGGTACTGCACCAGGATGATCAAGTAAGTAGTGTTTGTCTTCACGAAGATCTGTACGCAATATCATGATTGACAAAAGTTATAATCCATTCAAATAGAACTCATTTTTTTCAATCAAGAAACCACCTTTTGCAATTAGTACAACTGTTGCAAGATATTAACTTCTTTACTACAAGTTAAAATGTAAGAAACTCGAAAAATGTATAGCACTGCAAAGCACACACCAAAAACATGTGGCTGATCTGCTGGGTTACCAGCTTATAATTACAGACACCAAAAAACACGAGAACAACAAACTTAAGACCAAAACCTACACTTTGACCAAAGTTTCTAAGCACTCTCAACTCACAAGTACAACTCGACGGGATACTTGTAGCAAACATGACGAAGAAAGTTCAATTAGATGAAAATGATGCTTTGGTATTTCCAAGTAATATATGAAATCCAGCGGCCAGAAGAATGTTTTCAACTTTCAATTCAAAAGTGTTCCCTAACAACATTGCTCTGTCTATGTGAGGAAATTTTGAATCTATAAAGTACAACTAAAACAATTCATGATCACTTGTCGAGAAGGAAGGTATTAAGTAGATCACATAAACGCAGTAGAGGGTCTCTTGGGACTCTTTACAAACCCTATAAAGCTTTCTTTTCAGCATTTAATTTGTTGAAAAATGCTAGAACTATACAAATCTAATCTGATAAATAAAAATATTTCAGCTATATGATGGGCCGAAAATGATGTATACCAACCAATTATCTTTGGAAGATAATGCGGGGACAAAATGATAGGTACCAATCAATATGTGAAACAAAATAATTTTTTTAACAAACTGTGGCTGCAGATCTATTAGCTGTGCTTCAGAATGATGGATTGAGAATAAATAGCTTTGTTGAAAAATAGAAAGTCTATTAGAACTAATCCCAAATCCACAAGGACCGGTCTCGTTAAACGAAAAGCTAACAAAATCCCAGCAAAGCAATGAAACAAATGTTCTAACCACCACAAGGGACACCAGCAAAGTGTCAAGGTACTCTACAAGGCAGAATGTACAACCCAGTAGTGTCATTATCTCACACGCCAATAAGCGATTAAATGGAAATGTTTCATTGTCACACAACTCACCCAATTTAGTTCCAGCCAAAACTATGGGGACACCTGGTGCATAATGCCGAAGCTCTGGTAGCCACTGAAAGGGGGAAAAAAGGACATTACAACAGCAAACTGGAACTTAGAAAACCACAACATTACAACCATCTGAAACCATTTCGCATCTGTTTCATCTCGAAAAAGATGATCGCAAAGTAGAAACGGTGGTTGCAAGTTTTTTAACATATTAATGAAAACTGCAAAGAAATGCACCTTCTTCATAACATTCTCGTAGCTAGCTCGGCTGACGAGCGAGAAGGCGAGCACAAACACATCGGCTCCACGGTAGCTCAGGGGCCTCAATCTGTTGTAATCTTCCTGTCCTGCAAATAGAGTGGTGTCCACATTATCAACATCACCAACAGCAACCTAAGATGAAAAGTACTAGAAGTATGGAGCTCGTTACAAGCAAAGATTTCCGAAATCACCTGCAGTGTCCCAAAGGCCCAAATTCACCGTGGTGCCGTCGACCACAACGTTTGCGCTGAAGTTATCGAAGACAGTGGGTATGTAATCCTACAAAATGCAAAACACAAGCCAAAAGGAAGGTAAAAAAGTCAGGAATAACTTCAGGCTATTTATCACAATGAGTTTTTTTACAGAAAACCTGCGAAAGACCATATTTGTTACTCCGAAAGATACCAAGAACATTTTCCTGTTTCCGTACTAGCAAAGTACATAGTCCCAAGAAATGAAGAACTCAAAAAAGAAACTAGAAGGAAATCACATGTACAGGCAAACACGGAAATCCCAAAAAATTCCATAAGGATCCAAGAAAAGCCTGAATCTTTCCTGCAAGAAGACGTTGCGCATAGAGATGAAAAAAAAAGAAAGCGCATGAGCAAAGCATTACAGTGGGGAACTTGTTGCTGGTGTAGC
This sequence comes from Panicum virgatum, assembly GCF_016808335.1. Classification (NCBI taxonomy): domain Eukaryota; kingdom Viridiplantae; phylum Streptophyta; class Magnoliopsida; order Poales; family Poaceae; genus Panicum; species Panicum virgatum. The sequence continues at coordinate 11,390,652 of NC_053148.1, forward strand.
AGATGAGCATGCAGGTCTTCCCCACAGCGCCGTCCCCCACCGTGACGCACTTGATGAACCGGGACACGCTGGATGCCATATCCAAGGCCCAAGGTGGAAGAAAGAAATAAGCAGAGCTAGGCAGAGGACGAGAGGTGAGGCGAGGAGCTTGTTCTTCTGCTGTTTGCTGTGGTTGTGGCTCCTTGTAGAAGAGGAGAGAAGAAAGAGCGACAGAGAGGGGTCACATGCTTTCTCTCTCCTGTCTCAAGTCCCTCTGACCGGTTCTCACAGCTGCTTGAGAGGCCACCTCTTCCTCTCTTTTTTTTTATCTCGTTGTCCTGGTGCTGCTTCTGTTTCAGACAATGGCCTACTGGGATCTGGATCCTCTTCAGTCCTTCTCAGAATGGGGTCTACTATCCTGGGACTAAGAACTGTATGAGTTATTTAACTCTGAGGTCTAGTATGTTGTTTGGGCATTTGATGTTCGGCCATCTGATGGTCTGGTTCTGAAATAGTGAATTCATGGTGTTTGGTGTCGTGATGGAGTGCGTGCAATTCAGATTTCTTAGTATGCAGTTCGCTGAGGCAGGGTCAGTTTGGAACGAAATGATTTTCTAAAATTTTGCAACGAAATTACTGCAAATACCTCCGTTTATTCATAAATTCCCAACATGCCAGGAACACGTGACCTTTTCAGATACTTACTGTAAACTGCTTTCTGCTTCATTGTCTCTATCCATTTGGATACAGAAGACCATGGTTCATAAACTTGGGGTAAAGTTTCATTCAGCTTCTGAACTATTAGCTTTGCATTGAAGATTCAACATTGCAACAACAAATGTTCATTTAATTAAAAAAGAATTTGCCCATAGGTTTACTATGGATTGAGAGGTGGAGGTTATTTTTCAGCATTTAATTTGAACTTACAAAATAGCTACGTAGTATGTATAAGATTAACAAATTTGGTTGGTACAATGTCATGCCAAAAAGCTCCCATTTCTAAGTTATCTACTTTTGCATATCTCCATCCTTTTTGTGACTACCTGTCTACCTCCTCTATTCACAAATTAGGTCCTTTTTTCTTAGATATAGTCATAGTCATGTAGATGTAAATTTATTGTCCTTATTCTCTACACATAATTGGAATGAAGACATACTATAGAAGTGGACGAGGACATGATTTGGGGATTTTGTCGGGCTGAAAGAGCAGGCTGGGATCCTCAACAGAAGTGGTCATGAACCATGAGGCCTAATGGTGCACATAACCTAAAGAGTTGGGGGCTGCCTGAGTGTAAGCAGGATAATAGGATATGACACCATGGTACAGCAAAACTCACATGATGACAGGGACCAAACCAAATCATTCACAAAAGCTAGTATCCGCGTAATCGCCGTACTCAAAACCGAGATACGCATGCTAAAGATTGCTTCTGTGGGACCTTGAAAGGAATAAACAAGAACAACTTGTGATTTCGAAGGCAAATGTGTGAACTAAAAAAAACAACTTGTGTTTTCTGAAACAGCATCTGCTCTCTGCAGCCTGCGTGCCAGGACACAGGAGCGCGGTGTCCCCTGGCGTTAATACTGGCGCGCACCAGTCCGCCGCGGCGTGGCCGGCGCCACCATAACTTTTGGCAGCGGCCGCATGCATGCACGGCACCGGCAGCGCGCGGCATGGCGTCCGCGGCCGGCCGGTGCGGGCGCGGCAGCGTCACTGACTAACGCACGTACTCCGCCGCTCACGTGGCGACGCCGCGTGCCAGCGCGGCGCAGGCGGGCCAGCCAGCGCCTCGCGCGGCATGTGGCAGTGGCACTGGAATGGCGAGGCGATACGCCGCGCCGGTGCGCGCGCACAGCCCCCGCACGGGCATGGTCATGTGGTGCCCGCTGCCCATCACCTGGCGTGGCGCTGCCGGCGCACAGCGCGTGCGCCTGCGTCGCTGGGGCGTTGCGCCCGTCGCTGCCCGCCCTGCTACCGGCGCTCACGCCGAGGACTGCAACGCTGATAGTTACAGCTCACCTGCTCACGGTAGAACCTGCCACCAGAGTGTTTAGTTCGAGGGAGAGGGTAAACCAGAGCATTCACGAGGGTAAACACAGCTCGTGTGCAATCGCTGTCAATGTGGCCACTGGCCAGGTCCGAGTCCGGGCGCGAGTACCGGCCGGCCAGTATCAATGAGGAAAAGCTACGTAGAGACCAAGCATTCCCTGACCTGTCAACGCTCCGCTCGTACAATTTGGACGCGAGCGCGAGGAGCGGACGGACGGGGATGGATCACATGGCGGACTTGCTTCAAAACCAAGGGATACACCAGCCCCGGGGCCCAAGCGGATCCCCTTCCTTGATATCGAAGCCAGACCATAGCTGCGCCTTTGGTTGCAATTGACATCATAACAGCCGAGGCTAAATCGAGGACGTCGAAACGCAGAGGCAACTGCTGCCAATGCCACCCAAGACACGATCTTGCCGGGAAGAACTTTGAGGACTCCACGCAACAAAGAAATGATGATACAGAAAGGTATGCTCTCGACAAGCGGACCACACACGTCTAAGGTGAAAGTATCCTCAGACCAACCATGGCAAATGGGGATATGCAGTACTCATTATGGCTTCGATGATGTTGACTCAAGAAATGGAACACGAGCAAAACTTTGTGTTCTTTACCTATCCTACTACTGCGCCTGAATGGCCCGATGCGCCATTGAGTCTAATCGATAAGACTTTTGAGAGTATGTTATGCTTGCTTGCTATGCTTCCTTTGGTGCAAACAGCGGGATGTAATCCAGTTTACACTCTTCGGAGCCTCACCTGCAATGGATTTCCTGCAGTGCTTCTCGTGGGACGGGAGGTGTACTGATCAACAATGTGAAGCATGTCCCAGTCCCAGAAAAAAATGTAGGATTATTTGGCTGTACAAGCCAACATATCTCACTTTCCTCAACTCTTCAGGTCTTCTGACATGGCCGAAGGTATACAATGTGTCGTCAGAATGTCCTGAGTTGCAGCCTTCGCAGTTTTCGTCTCCAGGACAACGAGCTGCCAGATCATAAATTCATAATAAGCATTAAACAAAAAGAACGAGGAAGTATGTAAGAACAAGGGTAACTAAGCTTCAGTTTGCACGCTAGATACCTGATCATAGTCTAGATCAAATTTCAAGAATGCCTCGTTGCACTCTTCCACCATTGTTGCTAGGTGCTTCAGGTTTTTAACTGGCGTGCCATTGAAGGCAAGAACCTATACATAACAAAACACCCAATGATCAAATCTGAAAAGAGCAATTTATCCTGCACTCCAGAAAAAAAACATAAAATGTTGAACTTCATGCATTTTATTAACAATCATAAACAACATTAAGAAAGTTTGAATAGCCATAGTAAACTTCAAAAAAGTACTGGTATTACTGCTGAAATACATTGCCACCGGTTCAAAACGTACTTTATTTTGTTGTGCAATCTCCAGTACACTATTTCCATCGCTGATTTTGGTCTTACACGAGACTATATATTTTTGTGAACATACTGTTCGCAAGCATGCTTATGTAGTCTGTTCTTGTTCTATCTTAACACAAAGAAATAAAAAAGATTTCCAAATATAAGATTGACATGCATGCAAAAACGGCCAAATGGTTACAGATCCATTGATACAGTAGGCGCACAACTATGGGTGTAGACATGAGCTATTAAGTATAGTCTCTTGGTTTACTTGCTAACTTTGTGCAAAAATCCTACAATTAGCAGAGCTCTCACAATAGAAGCCATTATTACCTGAATATTGACAATATCTTCATAACCAATATTTATATCTGACACAAGCACCTGAACATTCATCAGAAAATAAAATCAGTACTAATTGTACAATAAGCTCCAGAGCAAATAGTGATGGATTAGCTGCGCCTTTGTAAATGAAAGTTCTCATAACCCATTCATATAGAAAGAAAAGACCTGTGACACCACAACAAGCTGCTCATCAGGTGACTGCGCCATTGCATGCAAGTGCTTGTCCAACAACTTGACCGGCGCATCATATTCATAGTCTTTTCCATACTGACAGATAGCATTCTAGTTAGTCAATAGGATCGATTCTTATACCCCATAAATCTGAAGTGGAAGAAGGAACTGCAGCAATTTGCACAGTGGGATATTGCCAAACCATGACTCAAGTGCAATAAATAAAAAACAATTGCCCATAAAGTGAATGGCTACAGATGGCTTCTCTAGTAGCTATTGAGTTGTCTTTTTAAGTTTTAAAGAGCACTGGATTTTTTTAAAAAAAAATGCATATGCAATAGCAAGCAGGAAATATAACAAATAAACAAAGAGTTACTATATTGATTGTTTCATAACTTAGACTAAAAGGCGTAGGAGAAGACGGCATACCTCAGATCGAAGATATGGAACAGACACGACCATAAAAACAAAACCAGCAACAATGTAATATGATGGAGGCCTTCCCTTGATATGAGCTGGAATGAGTCTTTTGTGGGTCGCTAGCTTTATGTTAAATTCATGGATTTTTGAGTTGCGCAGTACTTTCACACGCGCCTTCTCACCAGTGTACTTCTGAGAAACAAGGTAGCTGAATCCAATGCGCTCACCATGCCTAAAAGGAACTGGATGACCAAGGAATGAGAAAGAGAAAGAAGAAACCATTTACTCAATTTTCCTAATTGGAGTTTAACTGGGCAACATGGAATAAATCGTAAGTTTTAACTGGATCGAAAGATATAAAATTTACAATGTCCAAAATTGATTAGATATCCCATATCTGTAAGGGTATTAAGGACTCCAAGACATGTATAGAAAGAGCATATCTAAGCTGAAACAAACTGAAAATGAAATCTAATCACCATAATCTGGTTCATTAACTACTGATGCACCATATAAATGGAATACAACTTCAAATAAGCTATCTTCTAACTAAAAAACAAAGCAGTGACTACACCATTTCTTGATCATTGGAGACTATGCCATGACAGAAAACAGCTTCGTCAAGAAGACTCGTAACATATGATCTCTTTACCATTGTAGATAAGTTAAATCACAAAAATAGGGAAAATAACATATGCAGCCATGTGAAGCAAGGACTAACCTGTGCCATCATTGGCAATATCAATACCATCAAAGCTAAGGGTAATATCAGAAGGTTGAAGGCATCCAGATTCAGGAGCAGTTGGCTCAACCCTTCGTACACGAACCCCCTTTTGGTCAGATTTCATTCCCATTGCCTTGCGGAGATCAGGATTTTCCATTTTCTGCCATTCTATACCAAGTATAGGGAAACCTGCAAAATAAAATTAGCAAATCACATACAACTTTGATCCAGAAGAACATAGGTGCAAAAGGACTACAAATTATATAGTAAAATGTACAATCTGAAAAACTATGAAAATGATCCCAATAATTATTGACATGAAAAGGATCCCCACCCATGAAAAAAATGATAACCAGGCCAAGAAGAACAACCAATCCATGTAGTTGAAAGGTAAAATTCCTCACGTAGAGTACAAAATGAGATAATATCATAATATTTCTTCCAAATAAATTTTTTTAGACAATTAGAACTAAGCACAGGCAGGGGTGATCCCTCTTTGGCTCTTTTTCTTTTTTTAAAAAAACAGGGGTGTAGCTTGGACTGACCCCAATTCACTACCTCGCAGGCCTCTTTTTACCACTGGGAAGCATCTCAAATCTTCCAACAAAATGAATATTTAACAGTTTTAGCTATGTTGAAGCTCAATTTTTCATGTCTCAAAAAAGTTATGGTGCACTATAGAGTTGACAGTACTAATTCCTTTTTTTCCAAAGATGGTAAACACTAAACAGAGTTAAGTGTGCACAGCAAAAAAATTCTAGAGTTTCATGTTGAGTATAACATCAGTCCTCGCAAACATAATGACATGCCATCTCATAGACAAGAAAAAGATGTTCCTATGAAAACAAACCCTCATTGGTTCATGTCCCATGACACAGACCATGGATGCATGTCTCAGGAAAATAGACTATATACAAAAACAGAACAGGAAGATACCTGTATATTCTCCTGATTTTTCGTAGTCTTCAATGAAGTGCTTGATAACTGGGGTTGGTATAACATAGCCTATGTTCTCTGCATCTTCATGCTTAAGAGATTGAAAAGCTATACCAACGCATTTACCCTTGTCATTAAAAGCAGGCCCCCCTGAATTTCCTGAATTTATAGCCGCATCTATCTGTTCATGAGTGATATACAGGAAACATAAGTTTTCAAAATGGAGGTTATTAATAGTTCCATACACAAAAAGGCAAAGCTAGAGAAAGTATGCAAAATATAGTAAATACCTGCAACCCAAGAAGCTCTGTAGAACCATGAACATATGACAGTATTTCAATCCTAGATACTACACCACTAGTCACCGAGATAGTATCTCCTCCAATTGGGTAACCAACAACAGTGACAGCATCCTGGAGTGCTGGCAGTGACCCAAACTCCAAAGGTGTAACCCCTTTCCAGAATTCATCATCCTCGACAGTTAACATTGCTGTAATTAAAGCTCAATTGTGGTTAATCAAAAAGAAAAGTGCACTCATTGAGATTATTTTTATTAGAAGCATCAGCAAATTTTGGCAGAGCACTATATGAAATTTAATCCAATCTAGTCGATTGACCAACACAACTTCACAACAGTGCACTAAGATCTCAGTTTGGAGGGGTGAATGCAAACAAGCTCTAGTAATTTTTCCCTATAACCTTCTTATCCTGACAGAACAGTTGCATGATTTAATTATATCCTTCAACACAAGCTTGCAATGCACTCTGTTCTACTTAGTTTTCACCGCTTTTAGCATGCAATTCTATTCTATATGAACAAAGACACATAAATGTAGCTTGTACAGTACAGCTCTCATACTGCAGCAGGCATCCTACACTAACGCATTAACACTATATGAAAGAAACAAGCAGAAAATAGTCTTCCAATGTAAAAAAAAGAAGTCAATAGTTAGGCATATCTTTAATTCCAAATGCACTTTTTGTTGGACATCAACAAAAGAGATGCTATCTTTCAGGCCTACATCAACAGAACATTGTCATTTTTTCAGATACTGCAAACATCAAGCTTAGACTATCGCAAGTACAACTATAGCTAGTTCACATTAAAAGGTAGGTCGATTTTAAAATACTTGATGACAGCTAAAATAACGAGTCCAGTCATGCATACCAATGTCGCACTCAGTTCCTATGGCAAGGACAGTAGCGAGGTACTTGGTGTCGGAGCCACGCTTCTTGAGCTTGACCTGGGTATGATGCTCAACGGAATGGGCATTGGTGAGCACCCTGCGGCCCCCAATGATGAACCCGCTACTGCTCGAGCTGTACTGCCGCTTCCGCTGCCACGGCAGCGAGAAATTAGGCTCCGTGTGGACGCAGAACACCTTCACCACGGCGTCCATCGACGGCACCACCTTCACCACCTGCTCCCACCGCACGGGCTCCATCGCCGCGGGGACCTCCACTATATTCCCTGCCAGCTCCCACCGCGACGGCTCCGCAGCCTCCGCCCCGCCGTTGGGCGCCCCCTTGGGCCCGCCCCGCCGCGGCGGGGGAGAGGGCGAGGGCGAGTGGGCGGCATCGGCCTCGGAGGGCGGCTCGTTGCGGACGCGCCGGGACTTGCGGCCCCGGCGGCGCGGCGCGGGGGAGGACGACGCCGGCTCGGGCTCGGGGGAGTCCAACACCGCGGCGTTGGCGAGGGGCGAGGACGGCGCGGGGTGGTGATGCAGGTGGTTGTGGTTGTTGCCGGAGGAGTCGGGCGCCGGCGGCTTGGGCTTGCGGCCGCGCTTGCGCCTGGGCTTGCCGCCGGAAGCGTGGCCGTGGCTGTCCATGGAGGCGAGCTAGGGTTTCGCCTCGCCGGTGGCGGAGGCGGAGGTGCTAGAAGGAGCGAGACGGCAAACCGGCTGGGTCGGGCCGCGCGTTGCTTGGGTGCGATCGGGTTCGACCCGAAGTGGGCCCGAGCGGTCGTAGTGCACTGGTGCGGTTACGCTTTCCATGGACGAAAGCGCAAACATCTGGACACGGGCCTCGGCCGCTGCGCCTCTACCGCGGGCCGGCTGGGCTGAATGGTCCGCCACTGATTTCTTGGCCGTGTTTGGTTACTGAGCAAATTTTTTGCGCACGTTTTTCGAGAAAAGAATCTTGTATGCATGGAGTACTAAATAAAGTCTATTTGCAAAACCTTTTTAGGGATGAGTGTAACTTTTCGAGACAAATCTAATGACGGTAATTAATTGATGATCTGCTACAGTGATGCTACAGTAACCATCCTCTAATCGCGCGGTCAAAGACCTCATTAGATTCGTCTCGCGAATTACACGGGGGTTGTGGAGGTGGTTTTGTAATTAAACTTCGTTTGCTTCTCTAAATTTTTTGGTCAAAAATGCTACAGTAAAATCATGAAATGTAACCAAACACGACCCTTATCTTAGGTCCCTTCCGCCTACTATTCCTTCCTTTTCTCTCCTCGACTTTTTCTTCGTGGCTACCGTCTTCTTTTGATCCTGACGAACTGATCGCCATTTGCTTCGTCTACGCAAACCGCAGATCAGTCGCGCGTGATTGCATAGATACAATTGACTCTCATTCGGAAGAAAGAAACCGCCGTATTTGCAGCCTTGCCGGTGGAATTTGCTGCCTCTACCAAGAATCCAAGATCCAGTAACCAAGTTCAGCGAAGAAAAAAATGTTCAGGAACCAAGAAAACCCCTTGCAGGTCCGGTCAGTCTTCTCCTCCTCTCTGGCTGCAGTGGCAAGGTGGCATCTATCGGCCGTAGATGCTTCTCCCATCGCCAGCGCCAGTACGTACTTCCCGGTGGGTCATCCACCGCCGGCCGGCCGGCCCACCGCTGGCGCTTCCTGTGCCGGTCCTTTCCCCTCGTTCGTACCCTCTGTCCGCCCCGATTTGCGAGCGGCAGGCGTGTTGGTCAAACCAACTGCAGACGTGCTGTCTGTACTGATCGCCGGTCAATTCCACTGCTGAGGTGCTGTCTGATGCAGTGATGCTTGCGCGCTTCGGTGCGCGGGCTCGCCGGGCGTCCAGCCAACTGGTGTTCCTGCCAGGCCCACAGCTTGTTCATCTTCATCTCTGAAGGTGATTCTGCTCTGCCAGTGAGTGCTCAAGCGCAGCTGGGATGGGGATTTTGTGATCTTGTGGGTAAATGCTACCTGGCTAGGGCGCGTTTAGTTCCCAAAAATTTTCACCTCCTTTTTAAACACATATATGAAGCACTAAATATAATTAAATAACAAAACTAATTACACAGTTTGGATGTACATGACGAGACGAATCTTTTAAGCCTAATTAGTGCATGATTAGCCATAAGTACTACAGTAACCCACATGTGCTAATGACGCGGTCAAAGGCCTTCAAAAGATTCGTCTCGTGGTTTCCAAGTGAGTTCTGAAATTAGTTTTTTAATTAGTGTCCGAAAAATCTTCCCGACATCCGGTCAAAGTGCTAATTTGACATCCAAAAATTTTTGGATGGGAAACTAAACGCCCCGTAAGTGCCAGTGATGAATGAACGATGATAACTTTGAAACCCAACATTCTGAAGGAACCATGTGTTTGCTGACAAACCCACCTGCACATGACTTGCCTTACAGTCACATACTAGAATGCTGTTTTGAAATTTCCGGCAACTCATTTGTTTCTTGTAATGAAGAATGAGTTGTGAATTGCTTTCACTTCGTTAGAAAATACAGATGAGCTGTGAGTTGGGGAAATATATTATGATGAACACAATGAGTTGTGGTTGTCTGATCGTGTCAGAGGTTTTTCGTTTTTTTTAGGGCTGTCAGAGGTTTTTCGTTGATTGGCTTAATGTTTGCTGCTTGTTATTTCCAGGGTAATGGAACTGATTTGAGGCTTACTGATAACACTATACTTATTTCCAGGGTAATGGAACAATATTTGAGGCTTCATCATCATCTCCTGCTTTTTTTGGTCATAAGAATAAGATTCGGATAACAGCATTTTCCATTGCCAGCTGTGTGCAACAGCAAAACATGCATTTTTGCACAACGCAGGAAGAGCGCCTACAGCCCCTAGGTTTCCCAAGCGCATGTGGGTGTAGCCACCTCCCAAATTGTGCAGGAACACCACCTATCCGGCGAGCCCTTTCTCGAGCAACCTTCAAATAATTGCCCAGCGAGCTGAGGCCAAGTCTTTCCCTGACCTGACGGCTGTTGTTTTCGTCCCCTGCGGCCGTGACCAACCAAACTCCATGGACTGATGCCGGCATCGTTGCTGCTCGGTGAGGAATCCATCAGTCAGCTAGGCGGTCAGAGACCCCCAATGGCGAGAAGGAACCAGCAGCCCCTGCCTGATGCCCCTCCAATAATGCTCCCTTTTCCATGTGCATTCCCCTCTGTAAAGACGAGGGAGGTGAAGAGAAGGCTAGCGGCAGCAGGATCTGTGAGTTGGTGAGGTGACACTTGTGTCCCCCTGGCCATCATTTTCTCAGGGAGCAAATAGCATAGCATACTTGGGCCATGATTGGTTCCACGTCACATCACAATTTTAAAAAAAACGAATGTCCGCATGAAGTACTAAATGAAGTCTATTTGTAAAATTTTTTCAAGGATGAGTGTAATTTTTCGAGACGAATCTAATGACTCAAGTTCCGTCTTGATTGGCTACAGTGATGCTACAGTGACCGCGCTTAATTATTCGCTAATCGTACGGTCAAAGGCCTCATTAGGTAGAGCAAGTGCTACAGTACCATAGTTGTAGAGTTAATTTTGTAATTAGACTTTATTTAATACCTTAAATTAGTGGTCAAAGTACTAAAAAGTTTTCCTCAAAACTTTTTCGCAACCCAACCAAACACGGCCTTGTAGTCGCTAGGTGTTGGCATCCAGTTCAGTGGCAGGTCCCTCGGTTCAGTGGCCATGCCCTGTGCAATTTGATTTGAGTTGAGTTAGGTCCTGTTTGGATCTTTACATGTAAACGCAAAAAAACCGTAAACGCATTAAAGTGAAATAGAATTTTGCTAATTTGAAGTACTAAATGAAGTCTATTTACAAAACTTTTTGCATTGTTGGGCTGTAAATCGCGAGACGAATCTAATGAGCCTACTTAATCCATGATTTGCAACAGTGATGCTACAGTACCATCCACTAATTATTGATTAAACATGGATTAATTAGCATCATTAGATTCGTCTCGCGATTTACAACCCATCTATGCAAAAAATTTTGCAAATAGACTTCATTTAGTACTTCAAATGTCATGTTTATATCTTTACACATTTTTGCAAAATGAACTAAACACACTTAATGCCCTTGTGCACGGCCCTGCTGTTTTAGCTCTGCACTGGTGTGTGTGTGTGTGTGGATCGCCACACCCAACCTTTCTCTGTTTGGACGGCAGCAATGGAACTTTGGAAATTTCTATAGATATTGGAAAATGTTGAGCATGAGCCTTCTTTGTTCTGCACCACTAAAACTTTTTTTTCTCGAACACGCAGGCAGATGTTATATATGCTACCATATGCTTAAAAATCAATTTGTACTAATCACAAAATACGATCTCAATTATGCGACGCGGTGCGGATCATCCGAAAACCGTACTCCCCGCTTTAATCATGAGTGGGGTTACACCAAAGGGTTCAGCCAATAATCATAGGGATCCGATAATGATACCCACAACGCGCTGTGCAGCTGCAGCGAGCCCTAGCAAGGATACAACGGCTCGCCCTGTTTGCCGCCATGATCCGCCTGCGACAGAGACTGCGCCGGCATGGACCCACGTCGTTAATGGTAGATGCCACGACATGCCTGGCTGGGATAACAACGTTCGCGCGAAGAACAGCAGCAGCCGGGGTACGGCGCTGTTGGTGGTGGTGGTCTTCATGCTGCTCTCGTGGTTGTCATTCAGCTGTCCATTTACACACCTGGAAAAGCAAAGCATCCCAAGAACAATTTGCCACAACTGTTCCCGAACAACACCGCGTTGGTGATGGGGCCATGGTCGTGTATCCGAGCAACTCGATCGTCGTTGCCATCGCGTTGGACTGCGATACAGTGTGGTTAGGTTAGGTCTTCTGCAACGCAAGCTGTGTCTGGATCGTCTTCGACTTTGTCCCTCTCCTCGGCTCGAGATCTTCAGAGATTATCCGGTAAGGATGGACCAGCCGCGCCGCGTTAGATTGGCGGCATTGATGCGGCGAGAGAGAGCTTAGCGTTGCACTAGCACATCACGTTATATATACTGGTGTATTCATCAGTCATAAAATACTACTTGCGTCTCAAAATATAACAACTTTTTGACTTGATCAAAATGAAACATAATTAATTTTAAATAGAAATGTTATATGTTGTGATAGTTGATTTTATTATTATGAATAAACTGATATCACTTTATATTATCAATCTTTATAGTTTTTTACTATCTAGGTTAAAAAGATTTGACTCAGAGAAAATCTAGAAATAGCTATATTATTAACGGAGGTAGTATATGGTTCCATAGTGAAGTAAACATTTTTAAGTTCAGAGTTTTTTTTTTTTGATAAAAAGTTCAGAGTTTGATGTTGCAAAAGGTTGCTTGCCTCAAAGATCTAGAGTTCTTCAGACAGTCGTCACTAGGTTAAAGCTGATGGTTCAGTTACAATCATTAAGCAGCATGATTGTGACTCTTGCCATCTCGCTCGCTCATCGATCTTTCTTTAGTTTTTCTTTTCAGAGGCTAAAGCTGATTCGGTTAGATGAGGGGAAAGGCGCGCTTTACATCTCGTCGTTCTCAGGAAGTCAGCAGGTATGTGCGCATGCAACAACGCTCATCGATCATCAGGATCTCTCGTGCAGTCGTGCTCCGATCCGTATAGAAACAAAAGTCGGACTGTTACCAGGGGTACATGTACACATGCTTCTTTATGTCGAATGGCTTCGCATGTATACGGCCGCCTGGTCTCGTCTCATACCGTATGCTTATGAGCTACTGTTGTGTCGTTCAGTGTCCTCAGGCAGGGGCACGAAGTTAGTGAGGAACAGTGCGCGGTCTCGGGGGGGGGGGGGGGGGGGTAGGTGCAGAAATTGAACCGAGATGCATGGTTTCTCTCCACAGCCTTCTATCTCTATCTGCTACGTGGCATGGGAGGGCTTGTCACGGTTTGGTCAGTAAAAAAGCTAAGCTTTCACTGAATTATTATCTGAAAGTCTGGGTGTGTGCAAGCAAGCATTGTTTCCTACTTTCCTTTTGCAACGCACAAGCTTACGAAGATTCCTCTAGCGTTGTGTAGATCCCCTTCCATCTCCAAATCCACCCACTGCCTCCCATATGATCCCATCCAATGCAAGGGCGCGCGTGTGAGGAACGCAGCAAAACCGGTCGCCGTCTCGCTGTAGAAACGGGCGAGATCGCGCTTGACAGTCACAATCCAAAGGCGAATCTGTTGACAGCCACTGTTCAGCGGCGCAGCAGCAGCTCATCTGCAGCAGAGGGCAGTGTAACAATCCAAAAATTTGGATTCAAATAAAGAAATTCCTTACACGTGGCCCCCACGTGTCATTCTCTCTCCCTCTCCCTGTGCTGCACGTCGCAGTAATGGCGCCGACGCCTCCCGAAGCCCCATCGCTGTGTCGTTGCCGTCGTGGAGGCCGATCCCGGTTTCCCGGCCGTCGAGCGACTCCAAGTCGACCACGCTCCTCTCCCGAGCTCGCCACCTGCCTCGCTCCCTCCTGCGCCTCGCCTTGCACTCCTTCTCCTTCCCTGGTCGCCATGGACGGAGAGTGAGCAAGCTCACTGTCTCCAGCCAATTCCGCGAGCTCCGCTCCACGGAATTCAAATCCCTCGCAACCGAAGTTCCTCCACATCTCTAGCATCCTCCTCGACCTCTCCTTCACGAGCCCCCTCGACCAGAGCACCGGGAATCCTTGATTTCGCGGCCGCCGGTCACCAGTGAGCTCGAGCTCCGCCTCAACGCCGACAACCCACCTCCGACCACCGTTTTCTTCGCGTGACGGCTCAAATCGACCTTAGGTGAGCCACTGGTGCTCATGCTCTCCACGTTCCTTCGCGTTCGCGAGTTTCCACGTTCGTTCCGCGCCATGCCGCCGCCGGCCACCGTGCTCGCCGCCGCCGCACGCTGGCTTCACGCTCGCGCCGCCCCCCCTCCACGTTAGCGCGAGCACCAGGGCCGCCCTACCCCACTGGTGCTCCCCCGCGCCGCTCCGCCGCCGCTAGGGCCCCACCGCCGCCGGCCCGAGCCGCGCCGCCGCCTTTCCTGTTTCGCGCCGCCACTAGGGCACGCCGCCGCCGCTGACCTCGCCGCTACCTAGGGCCGCGCGCGGACCCCGCTGAGCTGCTGCAGCTGCGCCGCCGCGCGAGCCGCCGCCGGCCACCGCCGCCGCGGGCTGCTCGACCTGGCGCCTGCGCGCTGCCGCACGCCACGGCGCGTGCGCTGCCGGGTGGGGAAGACACCCCTCCCACTGACCAGTGGGGCCCGCTGGTCAGTGGGGTAAGGGGGGGAGTTTTCTTTATTTTGTATTTATTTCGACTGTAATTTGTAAATTCCATATAAATTCAAGGAAAAATGCGAAAAATATGAAATAAATTTTGTTGGATTTGTTAGAGTAAGATCTATGGAGGAAAAATATCCAAAGTGGAAAAATGGCCTTTTTACCCCTGCAAAAATTTAGATTGTGTTTAGTATTGCTTAATTAGTTTCTCTAGATCTGTTAATCTAAAAATTGTGAAATTTTTGCAGTAGCTTACTTTAAGCATTAGTGATCCACCATAAAATTTTCATACACATAGGACCTAGTTTATTATATGAATATAATATGTAACCAAACTTAATTATGTGTATAGGTATAATAATATTTATTTTACATGTAGATTTTTATACAAATTATAAGAGGCAAATAATAATGTCTTTGCTAGTCATATTTTGTTTTATAATAAATCATGCTCTAATTGATAATTTAGCTTCTAATTGTTCCTAGCACTTAGGGTTAAAGTTATTTATCACTATATTTGCATCCTTTTATGTAAATTGTTAATTTGTTTAATGTTTATCCTCTAGTGGCAAAGTCATGTTAGCATTTACTCGTTGTCTCATATGCATAACATTTACTCATTGTTTCATATGCATACATATAGAATCCGCGACCGAGGAAGTCGTATACGAGGTGATCGCGGAGCCGCAGGAGCAGACGGAGCCAGCCCCGCAGGCGTTTCGTGACGACCCGGCCCAAGGCCCAGTGGACACCAGCACTGAGCAGCAGCCCACAGGCAAGCCCCGGAGCATAACCTACTATTTTAACTTATGAAATGTTATAGATATTTACTTGATTATGCATCAAGTTTCTAGGCGTTGGATGAAACCCTAGTTGCATGATTCCTAGGTTCCATTGGTCGGAATACTAGTATGTGTATGTCGTTATCCTTGCCATGCTAAAAATAGGATTCGGTAGAAGTCGAGTAATTTCCTGTTACTCGCGAGATATAGGATGTCTTTATGATTTGATCTTGGAATGTTGGATTATGGAGGAAAGGAAAAGAATTGGAGACCGGACGGGAACTGTCTAGCCCCGTCTGTGTCGGTTAAGGACCGTATCGTTGTCGGCCCTGCTGATCAGGTTTGATTTGTACTAACCGCATACCGGGAGTAGGAGGTAGTCGAAACTAGTAAGCCGAGTAATGCCTTACTTCGAAAGTACAGGACTCCTTCCCACCCCTTAGGGCGAGTCGAGTAGTCGCGGAGAATTGGGATGCATGTATTTACTTTTGGTGGTCTCTCGTTGAGCTCGGCTGACTATACACTGGTGGGGCGGTCCTGTAGTTTGAGGCGGGGAGGGGAATGGTTGGTTTGTATTGTCCGACGGGGCAAATACGTGCCGTGTTGGTTAGGTCCACCTTGCAAGGTTAAATCGGATCGATTCGCCGTCAGTCGCTCGCGGACATGAGCACCTTGATCCCCGAGTCACATCGTAGTAAGAACATGGAAGTGATTGAGATGATCGGTATAGTTGTACCTAATCAATTGTTTTTCCACACTGATTGTTATAGAAGTGCAAACCTTAGAAAATAGGTACCCCTTCCTAATCTTGAGCTAAAATAATGAAAGTAAGGACTCACTCTTAATTGTTTTCCGCAAAACAACCCACAGCCAGAAAGCCGTGCATGTCTAGAATATGGGCTATGTATACCCATAGTCGGGTAAGTCTTGCGGAGTATTAGTATACTCAGGGTTGTGGCTCATACTATTTCAGGTCAGGATGGGATCGACTTCTGCCCTTGTTGTGCTAAGTTTATACAGCTTGGCGCGGATGGTTGGGAGGTGGCCGGACCAGATGCTTAGTCGTTGCTAGTTTCCAAATCACACACCCGTGGGCTGAGTGTGTGATTCGATACGACGCTTCATGTATTATAGACGTCAGGTTTCTATATCGGACTTTGTTTTAAAATAAAGTTGCTCTTGTACATTATTTATGTAATTAAACCAGGTCTGTAGAACTTAATATACTCTACTCGGTATTGTAATCGTATTTATATGTACTCATCATGTTTGTACTGCCTGTGCTCACCCTCGCGTGAGACTACTGGTGTTTGTTTCGATCGGAATGTCGGTTTCGAAAGGACTGTCAAATTAAACCATTAAGCCAAAGGTGCCTGATGTGTTCAAATGATGGCCATTTAGCTTAATTTGAGTTTTAATTTGGTGGTTCTGTCACAGGCAGCAGGCAGCCGGCCATGTATGGTGGGTAGAGGAGCTAGAGGTGGTGACTCGTGAGTGAGAAGGGGGAGCAGAGCGGAGCGGAGCAGAGAAAAGCTGCGCGGGGCCTTCAGCTCGCGAGGATTTGCGACCCTCGGGCTCGGGGGCACTGGCAGCCGCAGTACGCGTGGTTCAGTTAAATGGGGAAAGCGCATGCCATGGCTGATGGCTGTGGGTGCCTTTCAGCTTTCCCCTATCGATGTTGATCCTTTAACCGTGACAGTCTTTTGTATCCATATTAGGTGCATTAGGTAGTTCAATTAAGTTGTGAACATGTTTCATTTTGTAACACGTAGAATCGTGGGCAATGCGGAGACTTGCACATTTTGCGCCATGACCGCGTCAGGGGGGCTGGTCACCGCCACCAACTGTTAGCCGTGCATGTCGCTCGGGCGTTCGCAAATGACGGCGCACCGTGCAGCTGCAGGTGGTGGCGGGGATGTCGGATCAAGCCCGGTTATAACCAAACCCAATGCATCAAGAAAAGCTGCGCCATTGCAGAGAAAACCTCTCGCCATCTCGTGTTCTCGTGTGTGTGCGTCGCGTTCCTGGTGACCGCGCTCCGGGCATCGCCGGACGTCGATGAGTTCCATAGGACGGCGAGCCGCCGATCCTAACACGTGGCATCAGAGCCGGTTGATGTTCTACGGCGGATCAATTAGCCCGCCTAGATCACCAGCCTTGAAGAAACCCAAGATCGAGATGAGCGACGTCGGTCCCAGCTCCGGCGCCGCCGGCGCGAAGGAGAGCTCCTTGATGTGGCCCATGCCGTCGTGTTCGAACTACACCGAGTGGGCGATGTTGATGCAGTGCAACTACGAAGCCATGGAGATTTGGGACGTCATCGATCCCGTCGGTGCTGGCGTGAAGCGCGCGCAGGACCGGCAAGCCATGAGTGTGCTGCTGCGATCCGTGCCCAAGGAGATGTGGCAAACGCTCGGCGGAAAGAAAACCGTCAAGGAGGCGGTGAGGATGATGTGTGTCGGTGCGGATCGCGTGAAGGACGTCAACGCCTAGAAGCTCCTACAGGAGTTCGAGAACCTCCAGTTCAAGGAGGGGGAGAAGATCGACGACTTCGGCATGCGCATCACCAACCTCGTCGCCGACCTGAAGGTTCTTGGCGAGACGATCGACGACGTGAAGGTTGTCAAGAAGTTCCTGCGCGTCGCCCCCACGCGTTTCACCAGCGTGATCGTCTCAATCGAGATGTTTTGCGACCTGAAGAAGCTCTCGGTGGAGGAGCTAATCGGACGCCTGTGCGCGGCTGAGGAGCGGTTCGACGAAAAGGTTGAGGAGATCACCGACAAGGCCAGTCGACTTCTGTTGGCCGAGGAGGAGTGGCTTGAGAAACACAAGCACCGTTTCCAAGTCGGCTCCAAGGAGAGCGATGGAAGTAGCCACGGTGGTGGTTCGGCCAAGAACAAGACGGTGGCGTGCTCTGACGGTGGTGCCTCGGGACCTGTCAAGCTGACATCCGAGGGCACGCCGAGGAGGAAGGGGCGTTGCCAGAACTGTGGCATATATGGCCACTGGGCACAAGAATGCAAGCGGCCCAAGAAGGAGAAGAAGAAGGATGCTGCACAGCCGGAGGCGAACATGGCTGTCGGCGGCGTGGATCAGCAGGACGCGCTGATGGTGGCCACGTGAGACGTCGTGCATGGGTCGTCTCAGTTCGTCCACCTGACAGAGAAAGTGATCCCTGTTCCTGTACCAGATGATCAGTGGGTGCTCGACACGGGCGCAAGCAACCACATGACTGGAACCAGATCGATGTTGTCCCAGCTTGACACATCAGTGCGAGGCTCAGTCAGATTTGGAGATGGATCTCATGTTGCCATCCATGGCATGGGGTCAGTGGTGATGCAAGATCGTTGTCAGGGGCATAAGGTACTAACTGATGTTTACTATATTCCTCAGTTGAGAAGTAATATTGATAGCTTGGGTCAGTTAGAAGAAAAGGGGTTCATGATTGTTATGGGGAATGGAAGGCTTCGTGTGTATGATCAGGAACAGACACTGTTGATCTCTGCACCTAGAACTGGCAATAGGCTATACTTGGCAAAGTTTGGGCTAGTACCACCTGTTTATTTCTTAGCTCAGTCTGATGATCAATCTTGGCTTTGGCATGCTAGATTTGGGCACTTGAATTTCAGGGCCTTGAATGATTTGAGTACAAAGCAGATGATAGAAAGGTTGCCAGTAGTAACTAGAGTGGAGAAAGTTTGTGATGGGTGTGTCCTTGGTAAACACCACAGAAAACCTTTTCCTCAAGTGTCAAGTTTCAAAGCAGAAAAGTGCTTAGAGCTTGTGCATACTGATTTGTGTGGGCATATTTCACCTAAGACAGTTGGGGGTGCATCATATTTTCTCTTGGTTGTTGATGATTACAGTAGATTCATGTGGGTTGAAATGCTCAAGACCAAGGGCCAGGCTCTGGAATGTTTCAAAAAGGTGAAAGCCAGAGTTGAACTAGAGTGCAACAACAAGTTAAAAGCACTGAGAACAGATCGGGGGGGGGTGAATTCATGTCCAATCTGTTTTCAGTTTTCTGTGATGAAGGTGGGATTAAGCACTACACCACCACTCCCTACTCACCACAGCAAAATGGAGTAGTGGAGAGGAGAAATCAAACCGTGATAGAAATGGCCAGGTGTATTTTGGGGAGAGGCAGTCTGTACTGCAGTTTATATTCTTAATAGGTCTCCCACTAAAAGCCTGGATAAGAAAACTCCCTATGAAGCTTGGCATGGTAAAAAAACCCAAGGTCAGTCACATGAAGACATTTGGTTGCACTGCTTATGTGAAAGCCACTGGTCCTGGCCTGAATAAGCTGTCTGACAGATCTAGCAAAATGATGTTTATTGGCTATGAATCAGGCACAAAAGGTTATAGGTTCTTTGATTTGTCAGCTAAGAAGTTGGTGATCAGCAGAGATGTCATATTTGATGAGAGACAACCCTGTAATCTGACCAGTGGAGTGAATAGTTCAGAGCAGGCAATAGACAGCTTCATTGTTCATTATGAGGAGACTGACAGAAATCCGACAACAGCTGTGGCTATGGACAATCCAGTAGATGGAGATCAGGGAGGTGCTCCTGTTGATCAGGAAGACCTTGTGGAACATGATGAAGCCATTCACACTCCCCAAAACAGTCCAGGTTCAGCTGGACACCAGGGTGCAAATTTTGCAACTCCACCCAGTCAACACTCTGAAGAAACATTTGGAGGGCATCTGAGATTCAGGACTCTGAATGACATCTATGATACTACTGATGAAGTGCAAAATTTTGAGTATAGTGGAGTATGTTTTTTAGCTACTGATGAGCCACTGTGTGGAAGAAGCACTGGAAGATTCTTGCTGGTTGGAGGCTATGAGAAGTGAATTGCAGTCAATTCAAGCAAACAACACTTGGTACTACTCAGAACTTCCAAAAGGTCACAAGGCAATTGGTCTAAAGTGGGTGTTCAAGGTAAAAAAAGATCCAAAAGGAAACATTGTGAAACACAAGGGTCGGCTTGTTGCAAAGGGATATGCCCAAAGGCATGGGGTGGATTATGAAGAAGTCTTTGCTCCTGTTGCTAGGCTGGAGACTGTGAGATTGATTCTAGCACTAGCTGCTCAAGGAAAGTGGGAAGTGCATCATATGGATGTAAAGTCAGCTTACTTGAATGGTGATTTACGGGAGGAAGTGTATGTCACCCAACCACCAGGATTTATGAATCCAAAGTATTCAGGCAAAGTCATGAAACTGAACAAGGCTCTATATGGGCTGAAACAAGCTCCTAGAGCTTGGAATTCTAAACTTGATCAGGAACTTGTGAAGCTGGGTTTCTGCAGAAGTGAGGAGGAGCATGCAGTCTATAAAAGGGGTAGTGGTAATACTCTGTTGTTGCTGGGAGTGTAAGTGGATGATCTCATTATCTGTGGGCTTGACACAAGATTAATAGCAGAGTTTAAGAAGAAAATGTGTAACACATTCAGTATGAGTGATTTGGGCCTGTTGAGCTATTATTTGGGCATTGAAGTGAGACAAAAACCTGGGGAGATTACCATCTGCCAGAGAGCATATGCAAACAAGATTGTTGAGCAGTGTGGCATGAGGGGCTGTAATCCGGTTGATACACCTATGGAACAAAATAGCAAATTGTTTCCTGGCAGACCTGACATAGCCAAGGATGTGACAAAGTTCAGAAGCATTGTGGGTAGCCTGAGATATCTAGTTAATTCCAGACCTGACATTGCTTTTGCTGTGGGTATGGTCAGCAGATTCATGGAATGGTGCACTGTGGAACATTGGGCTGCAATAAAGAGAATTGTGAGATATGTTGCAGGTACTTCTGAATATGGGTGCACTTATCTGAATAACACCACTGCAGAGCTGGAGCTGTTGGGGTATTCTGACAGTGATCATGCTGGTGATCTTGAGAAGAGGAAGAGTACCTCTGGTGTGTTATTTTTCTTGAATGGCAATGCAGTGACTTGGACATCACAGAAGCAAAGGAGAGTGTCTCTGTCGAGTTGTGAGTCTGAATATATTGCAGTAGCTTGTCAAGGCGTGTGGCTGAGCAGACTGCTTGCAGATCTAACTGGACAGGGTGTGAAAAGGTTCACTCTTGATGGATAGCAGGTCGGCCATCGAACTAAGCAAGAATCCAGTGTACCATGAGCGTAGCAAACATATTAAAACTCGTTATCACTTCATCAGAGAATGTATTGCCGATGGGCTAGTTGAAGTGGAGCACGTTGGGACTGACAGTCAGCTTGCAGACATCTTGACAAAACCATTGGGCAGGGTGAAGTTCATAGAGATGCGTCAAGCGTTGGGCGTCAGCAAGGTGAGGCACGGTTAGGGAGGTGAATGTCGATGTTGATCCTTTAACCGTGACAGTCTTTTGTATACATGTTAGGTGCATTAGGTAGTTCAATTAAGCTGTGAACATGTTCCATTTTGTAACGCGTAGAATCGTGGGCAATGCGGAGACTTGCACGTCTTGCGCCATGACCGCGTCAGGGGGGCTGGTCACCGCCACCAACTGTTAGCCGTGCATGTCGCTCGGGCGTTCGCAAATGACGGTGCACCGTGCAGCTGCAGGTGGTGATGGGGATGTCGGATCAAGCCCGGTTATAACCAAACCCAATGCATCAAAAAAGCTGTGCCATTGCAGTGAAAACCTCTCGCCATCTCGTGTTCTCGTGTGTGTGCATCGCGTTCCTGGCCATGATCGCGCTCCGGGCATCGCTGGACGTCGGTGAGTTCCATAGGACGGCGAGCCGCCGATCCTAACATCCCCCAGGCTAGCTGCTTTTCAGTCACCATGTTGGTAAAATGGTGAGGAATGTTGAGTACTCTATCCTGCTTGTGTTGAGTGAATTGTCAACCGTGCGGTGTGATCGTGCGCTTGGTCTTTGGATTGCAGGTACACGGGCGTCGAGTGTCGACGGGGAGCTGCCGTGGAGGTGTTGTGGCCGATGGACCGTGCGAGGGACGGCTGTGAAGGGCAGCCGGGACCGGAGCTCGGACCGGGCGGCAGCTGTGGCGTCCACTTCTGGATCGAGGGCGCAAGCGGCGACGGAAGGTGGGTTTCTTAGTTTGCGCCACAAAACCAAGGAGGTGGACGGCTGTTGAAGACGCCAAGTCGTGGAGGTGACGGGCATCGGTCTCGGGACTGACGGAGACGACGGGCATCGACGGCGTCTAGGGCCTCGCTGCGGGCGAGGAGGTGACGGGCGTCGGATGACGTCTAGGGCCGTCAGAAGGCCGAGGCAGGAACGGCGTCTAGGGCCACGGCGTGGAGGCGGGAATCTTCCCGCGCGTGAGGTTTTGGCGGTTTTCTCAAAACCGGCCACCTACCTGGGTTTCGCGGACTCTCCAAAACCGCGGATTGGATCTTCATCAAGACGGCGGCATCGTGGAGAAGACTTCATTCCGAAGAAAGAACCTCGGCCGTCGGATGAGATCGTGTACAGGGGGTGCTGCAGGCCAACCGGTCTGACAGGTCCCTGGCACCGGTCTGACCGATCTAATCAACCGGTCTGACCGGTCCAGTGTACCGGTCTGACCGGTCCCGCGGGTATAAATACCCCTTCACTTGTGTTAGGTTAATTGCGGCTTTTGTAATCTGTTCGTGAACTCCTCTATCCTCCAGGCCGCCGCCCCTGCGTCTCCCTCCCTCTGTTCCTCTCTTTAGAGTAGGTTTTGATTATGGATTTGTGAGACTTTGTATTGGATTTGATTGGGAAAGGAGGCCCCATCCTCCTTGTGCCCTCTGGGCTTTTGAATCAATCCAATTCCCTAGTTTTTGTGCCCATGTGTGATGGATTTCTATTTCATTTTTGGTGCACATGATTGCTAGGATTCTGTGAGCTCTTTGTTGTGATTCTCGTGCTTCTGATCCTGTCCCAAACCCTCTGAAATCACGAGCTCTTTTGAATTGGATTTCTTGAATTTTTTGAGAAACCCCTATCCTTCTTGATCTCCCCTCGAATTCTCGAGATTCTTTGATCTTTTGGACGAGATCTCTTGGGGATTTGTTCAGGGGGTAGGGGCGAAGCAATCCCCCAAGTTTCATCGATTTTTGTGGTCGTTTGGTTGAGATTCATCATTTGAATCCAAGTTTTCGGGGGTTTTCTGGGTGCCACCGGTCAGACCGGTAGGCAAGACCGGTCAGACCGGTCTTCTAGTTTTTGAACAGACTCGACCGGTCAGACCGGTCCTGTGCACCGGTCAGACCGATCTAGGCAGATCAGTTCTGCAGTTTTTCCGATTTGCTTCGTGGTTTCGCTCGCTCGTTCGAGGCCTTTTGTGTTGGTTAAGCTTTTGAATAGCTACTCCAAACTTTGGTCAGAACGCTTGAGGGCTTGGGCGATTTTGGGACATAGGCCGACGATTCGAATTTCGAAGAAATTTTGATCGGCTCCCATTCACCCCCCTCTGGTCGCCGGCTTCGGTCCCTCAATTGGTATCAGAGCTAGGTTGAGGTTTTCAGTACCTTAACCGGTTCGAAAACCACTCAGCGACCATGGCGAGTCTTGGTAAGATCCTAGTGTTTTCCGGCGAGGATTATGCATACTGGAAGGTTCGCATGAGAGCCTTCCTGCAGAGCATGGGAGCCTATGTCTGGGAGATTACCACGAACCAGCTTTACGAGGTGCTTGCTGTTCGGACCACACCTCTCCAGGTGACCCAGCACGAGGCTAACGCCAAGGCCGTCAACGCCTTGTTCGCTGGCGTTTCTCGTGCGGAGTTCTCACGCGTCCAGGGTTTTCAGGAAGCCCACAAAATTTGGATGTGCCTTGAGAACTACCACGAGGGTACACCTCAGGTGAAGGCCAGACTATTCGAGACTCATCGGCGTGAGTACAAGAACTTCACACAGGAGCCGGGTGAGAGCATTGACTTGATGTTTAGTCGTTTTCAGTCGATTGTGAACAAAATCAATGCGAATAGATCTACTGGTGCCCTTGAGTACACAGAGCACGAGAAGGCTCTCAAGTTGCTCTACGCACTTGACCGCTCTGTGTGGGATCTCAAGGTGAACACGATCATTGAGTCTGCAGGCTATGAGACTCTGACCGTGAATGAGCTTTTCAGCAAGCTCAAGGCCACGGAGGTGGATAACCAGACACGAGCCAAGCTCAATAGTGCCCCTCCTTCCAAGAGCGTCGCTCTTGTGACTGGCCCAGGTGGATCGAGCTCTAACGCTAACTCTACTCCTGGCTTTTCTCTTGCCTCTTTGCCTTCTGTTTCAGATGAGCAGCTGGAGACGCTGGGCGACGACGACTTGTGCCTCCTGATCAGCAAGTTCCAGCGCGTCTACCACAACAGGCAGAGGAAGAAGAACCCCGGGTGCTACAACTGCGGCGATCTGAACCACTTCATCGCCGATTGCCCCAAGAAGTCCGGCGGTGGCCAGAACAACTCCTTCGACTACTACCGCCACCGCAATCGCGACGAGGGAGGCTCCAATAAGGAGCGTCGGCGCCACAAGCACCGCAGTCGTCACCGGGGAGGACGCTTTGACAAGGAGTCGCTCAAGAAGCGCTTCCAGTACAAGGCCAAGAAGCGGGAGAAGGCCTTCCTGGCGCAGCTCAGCGACCTCGACAAGAGCTCCGACACCGACCGCTCTTCTTCACCGACCTTCGACGACGATGACAAGAAGAAGAAGAAGAAGCGGGACAAGGAAGCCACCGGCTTCATCGGCCTTTGCTTGGCGGCCGGTCAGCGCAAGACCTTCTGCACCATGGCGGGCGAAGCCGATGGTGCTCGTGCGTCTTCAGGTGGACATGCTACACCGATGCACTCCGGCTCTTCTCCTGGATCCGAGAGCGATTCAGAGGTAAACTCCACGATCGACCTGCTTGATACAGAGGTTAGGGAGTTGTACGCCACTCTCGACAACCAGAAGAAGCTGCTTAAGTAAACAGCTAGAGAGCGTAGAAAGCTTAGGGCTGAGCTGGCTTGTGCTAGGGAGAAATCTAGTGAAGATGAGTGCGCTGGCTGCATATCTCACATGAATGATCTTGTTGCTCTCCGTGCCAAGCATGATGAGAACGTCGCGAACTTAGATGTTGCTAAGACTTCGCTCTCTGACGTGTCTCACGAGCTAGCCAAGGCCAAGCATGAGCTTGAACTTGTCAAGGACGCTCCCATTATTAGTGATGTGCTTGAATGCGATGAGTGTCTTATCTTCAAGTCTGATCTAGCTTCTTTGCAGTCTAAGTTTGCTACTGTTGTTTGTGAACTAGAGGAGCTTAGATCTAGGCCTGCTTTGTTTGGCGCTTGTAAGCTTTGTCCCCATGCTTAGGTTGGAGCTAGAGGAGAAGAACGCTTTGATCAAGTCTTTTGGAAAGACTAAGGTCGTAGAGTCTAGCCCACCTATTGACTGCTCTGTTTGCCCTAGTTTGATCTCTGATTTGGATAATCTTGCGGTAGAGAAAGCCAACTTGGAGAATGAGAACACATACCTTAGGGTGATTCTGAGTTGGGTTTCTAGCAGTGAGCCGCAGTTGGGCATGATGATTAAGCAGTTCAAGCGTGGTGATGGGTTTGGGGTCGGTTACACATACACGAAGTCAGACTTTGATAGGTTGTATGGTAAGATTGGCAAGGCTGCTAGAAACACTGCTAGCACGAGCACGCAGCCTTCGCTTGTTGACCCAGCGGATGGTGTGCTTAAAGAACCACCGAAAGCACCTCCGCAGAAGCAGGTTTGGGTTCCAAAGCCCAATGCGCTGAGGAATCCCCTAGACACGCTCCCTGCTGCCATAGCCCAGGTTGCCCAGAAGAAGAGGGCTGCTCCTCCCCGTCCGCAGGCTAGGCCTCCACCTCCCAAGCGTGAGGTGAGGTACCACTGCGAGTTCTGTGACAGGGAAGGTCACCTGGAGGAGTTTTGCTTCAGGAGGAAGCGGGCTGTGAGGAGAGAGCAGGAGAGACGGAACGCGGACATGTACTCTGCTCGGGTGCATGGTCTTTCTCGGCGTGGTGGTAGGCAAGATGCTAGGGCGCGCCGTGTAGGTGGAGGTCAGGGAGACGGTGGTGGTTACCGTGCTCCAGCGGGTGGTCGCTTTGCCGGTCGTGCTCCTGGTCGTTTTCAGTACGGCTATGGACCACGAGACCGAGGCTTTGGAGGAGGTTTTGAGGCTCCACGCTTTCCTCGTGGTGGTGTTCGTCAGTCACGCGTTAGACGGGACGGGGGATACGCTTTGTCTGGTTTTGCTAACCCTTCTGTAGAGCAAATGGCTCGACACTGGTTTGCTTCTCACTTTGCTAACCCTAGTGTTGAGACATTTGCTCACCATTTGTCTCACTACTGATGTGCAGGTCGAAGGCTTGGAGAACAGGTGGATCATGGAGTCCAGTTGTTCGCGCCACATGACCGGAAATGACAAATGGTTCTCCAGCCTCACCCCGATGCGCTCAAAGGAGTACATTGTGTTCGGGGATAATGGAAGAGTAAAGGTACGTGGACTTGGCGCTGTTCGAGTTTTTGATCGGTTTATCCTGAGAGAAGTTGCTTTGGTTTTAATTTGCTCTCTGTTTCGCAACTTCTTGATGAGGGGTTTGAGGTTCGCTTTAAGGAGGGTTGTTCGCGTGTTCTTGATTCCAGAGGAGATTTGGTTTGCCGGATTACACCTCGCGATCGGGTTTTCTTGGTTGATTTCTTTGGAACTCCTCTTGGCCCTTCTCGTTACTTGATGGCTAGTCCTTCTTCTGATCTGTGGAAGTGGCATAGAAGACTTGGACATTTGAGCTTTGACTTGTTGTCGAGACTGAGCTCACTTGGCTTGATCCGAGGATTGCCCAAATTGAAGTTTGAAAAGGACCTTGTTTGCCATCCGTGTCGCCACGGGAAGATGATTGCCACTTCACATCCGCCTGTTAATCAGGTGATGACCTCTCACCCTGGAGAGTTGCTACACATGGACACTGTCGGTCCTTCTCGGGTGATGTCTGTTGGTGGGAAGTGGTACGTTCTTGTGATTGTGGACGACTTTTCTTGCTATTCTTGGGTCTTTTTCATGAGAACCAAGGATGAGGCTTTCGAGTTTGTTCGAGACTTGATTTTGAGGTTGAAAAACGAGTTACCCCAGGCCATGAGAGCGATCCGCAGTGACAATGGCACAGAATTCAAAAATGCTTGTTTTGACGCCTTTTGCAGTGATTAAGGGCTTGAACACTAGTATTCTTCTCCCTACACTCCACAGCAGAATAGAGTTGTAGAGCGAAAGAATCGGACACTGGTTGAGATGGCGAGTACGATGCTCGATGAGCATAGGACTCCTCGCAAATACTGGGCTGAGGCGGTTAACACTGCTTGTTACGTGTCCAACCGCATTTTCTTGCGTGCTTTCATGCACAGGACTTCTTATGAGTTGCGGTTTGGACGCCAGCCCCGTGTTGACCATCTCAGAGTTTTCGGTTGCCGGTGCTTTGTGCTGAAAGATGGAAATCTTGATAAGTTTGAGTCTCGCTCGTCTGACGGTATTTTTCTCGGTTATGCTTCTCACTCTAGAGCGTACCGTGTGCTGATTATTGATACTAACATCATCAGAGAGACTTGTGAAGTCACTTTTGACGAGACTGCACCATGCAATTCTTCTGTCTTTGAAGTTGCAAGAGATGATGACCTCGGCACCTCCATCTTTGAAGATGAGGAGGAAGAAGCTGCTGAGGGCGAGGCTGAGGCTACCATGCGTGCTGTGGACCCAGTTGCCTCCGCCATGAGCTCGGACGATGATGATGGCCCCGATCCGACTACGTTTACTTCACAGGGGCTGATCGAGGAGGTGACTCAGGCTTCACCAGCTGCACCTGAGGAGGCACCAGCTTTAGTTGAGGAGGAGGCGACTTCGACACGCGAAGCACCGCGACACATTCAGCGTCGCCATCCACCTCAACAGATGCTAGGTGATCTCAACGAGCGAGTCACCAGGTCCAAGGTAACAAGTATCGCTGGCTTTGCTCATTCAGCGTTTGTTGCCTCTTTTGAGCCCAAAGATATTGGACACGCTCTTTCTGATTCTAATTGGGTCAATGCCATGCATGAGGAACTTGAAAATTTTGAAAGAAACCAAGTTTGGGTTTTTGTCGAGCCTCCACCTGCTTGTAATCCCATCGGAACGAAGTGGGTCTTCAAAAACAAGCAGGGTGAAGATGGTTTGGTTGTTCGGAACAAGGCTCGTCTTGTTGCCCAGGGGTTTTGCCAAAAAGAGGGTATTGATTTTGAGGAAACTTTTGCCCCTGTTGCTCGATTGGAAGCTATTCGAATCTTTCTTGCATTTGCTGCTTCCAAGGGTTTTAAGGTTTTCCAAATGGATGTTAAATCTGCCTTCTTGAATGGTTTTATTGAAGAAGAAGTTTATGTGAAGCAACCCCCTGGTTTCGAAAATCCCAAGTTTCCAAATCGTGTTTATAAACTTCAAAAAGCTCTTTACGGTTTGAAACAGGCACCTAGAGCTTGGTATGATAGATTGAAAACCTTTTTGCTGGCTCAGGGCTTTAAAATGGGATGTGTGGATAAAACATTGTTCCTCATGCGGTTTGGCAATGACTTTCTATTAGTTCAGATATACGTGGATGATATTATCTTTGGTGGCTCTTCTCACGCTCTTGTCTCCAAGTTTTCTAAGCAGATGTCCAGGGAGTTCGAGATGAGCATGATGGGTGAGTTGTAGTTCTTCCTCGGGCTGCAGATCAAGCAAACTCCTCAGGGCACTTTTGTCCATCAAGCCAAGTACACTAGAGACTTGCTGCGGAAGTTCGACATGAGTGACCTGTCTCCTCAGCCGACTCTGATTAGCACATCGACGGCGCTTGATGAGGACTTGGACGGCGAGGCGGTGGACCAGAAGGAGTACAGGAGCATGATCGGCTCTCTCCTGTACCTGACAGCGACGCGGCCAGACATTCAGTTCGGTGTCGGCCTTTGTGCGCGGTACCAGGCTTCTCCGCGCACCTCCCACAGGCAGGTGGTGAAACGCATTTTCAGGTATCTGAAATTCACCCCTGAATTTGGTCTTTGGTATTCTGCGGATTCTTCTCTGGTTTTGGTGGGCTTTTCTGATGCCGATTTCGGTGGGTGTCGGTTGGATCGCAAGTCGACATCCGGCACTTGTCAATTTCTCGGTACATCTTTGGTGTATTGGTCCTCTCGCAAGCAGGCTAGCGTAGCGCTTTCTTCCACAGAAACTGAGTATGTTGCCGCTGCTAGCTGCTGCTCCCAGATACTTTGGATGAAACAAACCTTGCAGGATTATGGCTTGAGTTTCGGTAGGGTTCCCATCTTTGTAGACAACATGTCTGCCATTAGCATTGCAAAGAACCCTGTCCTACACTGCAGAACCAAACACATAGATATCTGGTTCCATTTCCTGCGAGATAACCATGAGAGAGGCCACATAGACTTGGTCCATGTCCCTTCAGAGAGGCAAACCGCAAATATTCTCACCAAACCGTTTGAGCAGGACACCTTTGCTCGCTTGCGAGGGGAGCTTGGGGTTTGTTACCCCTTTTGATTGCTGACTTTTCTTTGGTTAGCTTTGTAGATTTTATTTGCTTCTCTTTGTTTTCTAGGTTTAGTAGTTGCATTGTGCATATGCATTGTACATGTTTGCATTTTGCATTGTCTCACTTGCACTAGCATTCTTGTATACATTGCTATGATCTTCTAGTGCCTGCTAGTGTGAGTTGATAAACTTGATCATGTATAGCTTGCTCCATTGTGTATATGACATCATCTGAGTTAAGCTATTTTGATTTGAAAATCTGAAACATGATCACCCTGTCTTGTCTACTAGCATGTTAGGGCGTGTTGATATGCTTTGCTATCTTATTCATGCTAGTGTGGCTTTTCGTTCAGCAATTCATACTTGAAATGATCTAAATCTGATAAAATTTCTTGAACTGTTCTTGAAATGGATTGAAAAGATTCAGGTGGGATTGCTTGTCGCACTGATCGAGCTTTCGGGACGGCTCACTTTACACTTGTGAGAACCCGGACAAAGCTATGCATGATTGAAACGAGTGCTTTAAGCTTCTGATTGTCTTTGACATAGGATTGGCCTTGTTGCTAAGTAAAGCATGACAAGCTTTCAACCACTGGCATTAATAATTGATTGCTATAAATTTGATTGAAAAATGAATGTTGGCAACTTGTTTTGGCTGGTTTGGCTCACCTGTATGAGTATGAGTAGCACTGCTTTCCATTCCCTACTTGTTAGTGTTAGATCATGGGTGATGCTTTTATTTCTCCTAAACTGAACTTGCCTAGCTCTAGACTGATTTGATATACCCTGTTAAGCTAAATGCAGGTCTTGTTTATGGATGCACACATGCTTGTGACTAGATGTTGCTCATATCCTTGTATTCCTGAATGCTTTCACTTACACCTCCTGCATTGCATTCATTGCATAGCATCTGTTCAGGGGGAGTTTCAGCTTCATGGGGAGCTTTAGGTCTTTTTCGACTTGATGTGTGCATGTGCGAATAAGGGGGAGAATTTTGGGAGAAGTGATCGAACAAGGGGGAGACTTGTTTGATTTTTGAAAAATTTGTTGTGCACAGGGCTTTGAGAGTGCATCATTTTGGGAGAGTTGCACTTGTGAGAGGGAAAAGCTTTGCTTGGGGAGTTTCTGCTTTGTTCTTGGCTCCTGGTTTTCCTCGTTTTCCCTCTGCTTCTTGCATGACTGCGTCGAGCGTTACCTCTGTCTTCGAGGAGTCATGTTTTGGCTTTTGATCGATTGCGTCGAGCCTTTGCCCTTGTCTTAGGGGATCGATTTTGCTTGAGTAAGTGACTATTCTTGCCTTTCTGAGATTTTCGTCACTTGCTTGTGCTTCTTTGTTCTTTTCTGGTTTCACTTCTCTTGCTTTGTTTGTGGTGTGTTGACAACGCACTCATCAAGGGGGAGATTGAGGAATGTTAAGTACTCTATCCTGCTTGTGATGAGTGAATTGTCAACCGTGCGGTGTGATTGTGCGCTTGGTCTTTGGATTGCAGGTACACGGGCGTCGAGTCTCGACGGGGAGCTGCCGTGGAGGTGCTGTGGCCGATGGACCGTGCGGTGGACGGCGGTGAAGGGCAGCCGGGACCAGAGCTCAGACCGGGCGGCAGCTGTGGCGTCCACTCCTGGATCGAGGGCGCAAGCGGCGACGGAAGGTGGGTTTCTTGGTTTGCGCCACAAAACCAAGGAGGTGGACGGCAGTTGAAGACGCCAAGTCATGGAGGTGACGGGCGTCGGTCTCGGGACTGACGGAGGCGACGGGCGTCGACGGCATCTAGGGCCGTCAGAAGGCCGAGGCGGGAACAGCGTCTAGGGCCACGGCGTGGAGGCGGGAATCTTCCCGCGCGTGAGGTTTTGGCGGTTTTCTCAAAACCGGCCACCTACCCGGGTTTCGCGGACCCTCCAAAACCGCGGATTGGATCTTCATCAAGACGGCGGCATCGTGGAGAAGACTTCGTTCCGAAGAAAGAACCTCGGTCGTCGGATGAGATCGTGTACAGGGGGTGCTGCAGACCAACCGGTCTGACCGGTCCCGCGGGTATAAATACCCCTTCACTTTGTTAGGTTAATTGTGGCTTTTGTAATCTGTTCGTGAACTCCTCTGTCCTCCAGGCCGCCGCCCCTGCGTCTCCCTCCCTCTATTCCTCTCTTTAGAGTAGGTTTTGATTATGGATTTGTGAGACTTTGTATTGGATTTGATTGGGAAAGGAGGCCCCATCCTTCTTGTGCCCTCTGGGCTTTTGAATCAATCCAATTCCCTAGTTTTTGTGCCCTTGTGTGATGGATTTCTATTTCGTTTTTGGTGCACATGATTGCTAGGATTCTACGAGCTCTTTGTTATGATTCTCGTGCTTCTGATCCTATCCCAAACCCTCTGAAATCACGAGCTCTTTTGAATTGGATTTCTTGAGTTTTTTGAGAAAACCCCTATCCTTCTTGATCTCCCCTCGAATTCTCGAGATTCTTTGATCTTTAGGACGAGATCTCTTGGGGATTTGTTCAGGGGGTAGGGCGAAGCAATCCCCCAAGTTTCATCGATTTTCGTGGTCGTTTGGTTGAGATTCATCGTTTGAATCCAAGTTTTCGGGGGTTTTCTGGGTGCCACCGGTCAGACCGGTAGGCAAGACCGGTCAGACCGGTCTTCTAGCTTTTGAACAGACTCGACCGGTCAGACCGGTCCTGTGCACCGGTCAGACCGGTCCAGGCAGATCAGCTCTGCAGTTTTTCCGATTCGCTTCCGATTTGCTTCATGGTTTCGCTCGCTCGTTCGAGGCCTTTTGTGTTGGTTTAGCTTTTGAATAGCTACTCCAAACTTTAGTCAGAACGCTTGAGGGCTTGGGCGATTTTGGGACATAGGCCGACGATTCGAATTTCGAAAAAAATTTGATCGGCTCCCATTCACCCCCCCTCTGGTCGCCGGCCTCAAATGGTAAACAGGATCTCACGATTAATTGCAGAACGAGTGCGACGTGTATTACTAGCTAGCTGCTTTGTTTGCAGCATGCACGGTGAACCAGCAACCTTCTACAGATGATTCTGCACGATGATGATCAGGGAACTTGGGTCTCGATCTCTCAACTTGCTTTCGTGCTGTGCATGCATCTCGTGCAATGAACAGGCGCCCTACTACGCCACGCCGCCGCCAATCATGCATGGGCTACATACTAGTACTACGGCGCCGCTACTGGTGGTGGATCGACGGCGACGGCGAAGCCGTCGCCACGCTCGCGATCCCTTTCCATGCTTAGGCCAGTCTCAGTAGGGGTTTCGTAGCACTGTTACTTAGACTGTCACGTCAGCTTTTCTGTGAGATAAAACTGCCATGAAACTATCACTCTCAGTGCACAGTTTCGTTGCACAGTTTCATAGACATGATGCAGTATTTAATATGTGGATTGTGTTGTGATCAAATGTACCACGAGAACTCTATAACATTTTTTGCAATTGTTTGTAAACTACGTATTAGTCTAGGAACATGGTAAATAAGTATTGTTGTAGCCAAAATAAATATTTGGATTAATAATTTACAAGAACTGAAAAAGGCACCCGGCAAGGTGGCAAGCAGAATCAGTAGGCACCAGATATCTTCACATTGTCAAAATATCACAGAATCAGAGAAGGCAATCTGGGCAAAATATCTAAACAAGCCATGTTTGAAATTATCATTTTGACAAGCTCTGATAAACCGTTGAAGTAATTCGCACATTACATGTTCCTTTTTCAGATATCAAAACATAGCCGACCAAAATCTAAACCACCAAAGCATACAGAGAACCATACAGAGAATAATCTTTAGTGGCAGAAACAGTAATGCAAGTAAAACATTGGAGTAACAGCATCTTCTAGTACCTGGGAGAAGAAAAATAATGAATCAACTGTGTGGCCAGCAGAGCATACAGAGAACCATTCACCAACTCTGGATCAACTGTGTGGCACTCACCAATTTTGTACAGGAGCAAAAAGCTGCTGCCGGCGGAGGTGCAGCCGATGCGGGAGGAGCTGCACCAGACGCGGGAGGAGCAGACGCCTACGGAGCTGCAGTCGCCGGAGTTCTCGTACCGCCGCTGCTTCGTTTGGACGGGCTGCCGCTACTGCTGAGCTGGGGGACTTCTTTCCCCCGCTGGGACATGGCGTCGCAGGCAGTGGGAGGAAGGGCAGGGGCGGTAGCGGATCTGGAGGTGAAGGGTAGGAGCGGCGGCGGGGCAGGGGCGCCGGCGGATCTGGAGGGAAGGGGAAGGGCGGCGGCGGTCTGAGGTCCGACCGTCCGAGCGGAGCGCGGGAAGCCGGAGCGAGCGGCCTCCCACCGCACGGGATCCCGCCATGAAACGATGGAGCTCTCAGTGCGCGTTTCACCTCCGTTTCATTGACTTGGAAACGACGCCGGACCCGTTTCGTGGTGAAGAAACGATTCTCTCCTCTCTCCTATTAATTTGCTTGCCATGTCAGCTTTTTTTGCTGAGATGTCCATCTAATTAATGTCATGAAATCCCTATGAAATGCCCACTGAGACTGGCCTTAGACCCCATGGGCAGCAGGTTTCAGTTTGTCTCTTCCTCTGGCGAGCGAACGACAGTAGCGGGTGGGAGAGCTCGACCTAGGCCACTGCTGATCCCTGACCCCGGCCGTCCCGATCGATCGTACGCCGACTGACCTGACCTTGTTCGTGCTCTAGCGGAGAGTTACATGGGGCCGGCCGGTACATCGATCGATCGAGCTGCGTAGACCCGTAGTTTTCAGCCACTGTTTGCCCTAATCGCCGTGCCGAAACCCTTGGTTTTTGGCCGCTGCTGTGTGATGGAGCGCCCACACCGGTCACCACCGAGCGCCGGTGATCGGTGAAGAAGATTACATGGTAAAACGCGATCTGGTGCAGCTAGCGTTTGTCGACACCTCGGCGTGGGCATGGGCGAGCTGAGAGCCGCCGGAGGCGTGGAGGGCGGCCATACAAAAAGGCACGGGCTGGCCGGCCGGCGCTGCTGCTGCTGCTGCTGCGGCCGGGCCGGCGCGGAGAGGGCCCCGGCGGCAGGGGGCGATGGAAAAGGCGACACAACGGCACTAGCTGGTATCACGTGATCGCCTTTGGGGATCCTTTTTTTTTCTCGCTGACGGCGGCGATCTGCTGGGGAACTGGCAGCGGAAATGCCCGGCGAGCAGGGGGCGCGCATGCACTGGCGACCTGGATTCCGGCATGGCCTATCCCAGCTGCCGGTCATTTTTTACCAGCGCGAGCAAAGGGATGCGCGTGTGCTGTGGACTGGATCGCAGAGCCTTTTCGGTGCTCACGTGTCTTTCAGGTACGTGTTCTAGTGTATGGTTCCCTTTGTCAGGGATTCGGGGAAAAAAAGCTATTTTTTATCTGCCTCTTGATCTATCTTTTTCCTAAGGCAAGGGGGGAATTAGTTAAACTAATAAGTTGGCATGGTTGTACACTCTCAAGTACCAAATTACACCCAATTACAAAGGTCTTCCATAGTCATGTTCCCCAGTTGCCTTTGTTGGCATAGGCAGCGATGCTAGATGGAAGAAGAGCAATATAGCCCGTCAGCATCATGAGCACTGTGACGACGTATTGATTTAGTACAAATGGTTGTCAAATAGTACAGGAGAATACATCCTGTGGAACGTGATGTGTTATTATGATACACAACTTTGTAAAATATATTGTCCAAACTCGACTTTGTTTGTGAGATATAAAAATAATAAATTTCTAACAAATCATCTGGACAGCTTTCTGGCTTGAAATTTGTTATTTTTATATCTCACAAACGAATTCGAGTTTCGACAAGATACTTTATAAGGTTGTGTATCATCATATCATTTACATATGTGATTTTTTGATGAATTTAGATGATTTTTTTACCGTGGTTTGCACAGGTTTTCACAAAAGTTGTGGTTTCCACCAGATACGTTCCCGATTTGAGAGGGCAGAATCTATATGAAATAGTAAAAGAGACAGTAACAACTTCCTTCTATCCGCAAAATAAAACTTCCTTCATTACAAAATCTAGGTTGTTTTAATTTAGTTTTATTCTAAGTCTAAGCTCTTTATCTTGAACTAACTTTATACAAAAATATATCAACATTTAGAAAGTCAAATATTGCACTAAAACCACCATAAACTTGTCTTGATAGTGTATTTATTTGATATCGTATATACTAATATATTTTATATAAAATTTGGTCAAAAACTCAAAACTAAAACAATGACCTACATTTTAGAATAGAGGGATAAAATATAAATTGGTTTTTAAAGCTAGAACAATACTATATTAAATGCGTACTTACTCTTAATACAGCTCCTAGTTGCGGGGGCAGCAAGTTCAGTTACTTTGTTTAAAGAATTCCGTACAAAACAATATCTCATCAATGACACCAACCAGCTGACTCAACTGTTCTACACTTCTACTATAGAAGAAAGCGAGTCCTAGGAAACTGATATGCTAAATAAATATTCAGAAGTACAAAGAGCAGCACAGTTGCAGTGTTGAAAACAATATCCACGGCATCTCATTGTAAGGAATTCCTCAAAAAAATTTGTAAGAAAAAAAAGATGTACTCCACTTGCAACCCAAAACAGGCATGCAAACCCAGGGATATTGATCAAAAGCCTACCCGTAGCTCAAAATTTTTTCGGTTTAACACCCAAGACTTAAATTTCTGATCCACTAACAGTATTCACTAGACAATTCGGCTCTTGTTTGGCTTCTTGGATCGAGTACCTTTTAACCCTCATTATCATTTGCAGGAGGATATTGCAATTTTTCCCTTAAAAAATGGATGTGTAAATAACTCTAGCTCTGGCTGCCATGATCGTATATTTCCGAGACAGTAAGGTTAAAGCACGTGAAAGCACAGTGGAATATTTAAACTGCTTATCCGATTTTGATAATCTTTAAAAAAAAACCCACCCACCAAAGCATGTCAAACTTGACATAGGAATAGACAGACTGAAAAGACCATTATTGTATTATTGCCGCCATGTTTTTTCTAAGGTGATGTTGGACTAAAACAAGTCGGGGTGTCGTTTTTCTCATTTCAGAGTCATGCCACTGTAGAGATATAGAGCAAAAGATATCGACCATAATCGCGAACTGTTCAACCCAAAACTAAGGAAGATTAGGTTATCTGATAAAAAGAAAGAAAAAAAAAGATGAAGTCTGAGTAATGTAGTTCCTCATGGAGAATGAATGCTGCCTGTTCTTGCCGTACCAAGCAGCAGCCATCCAGTTGTGATCTGGGGCCTAAAGTTTAACTAGAGGTGATGCTTTCTTCACCAATCTGTCCATTATTTCAGTAGCACATACAAGTAAAAAAAGAGAACAATATAATTTCCATTATGTTTCGGATTTTCTTTGTTTCCCTTTTTTGTTTCTTAATTTCCGGCCAGACTCTTCTGTAACTTTTCTAATTCTAATATAATTAACCAGTAGGGGAGTACCCCTCCTGTTTCTTCAAAAAAAAAAGGAGAACAATAATACAATGAGCTTGCAAATAAGTTAAAAAATTGGCAGCTCGTCGCCAAAACACGAGGGAAAATAGGTGCATGTGAAGAACTGTTTGGGCATCAGTCACCACATTTCTAGCCCAAGCCATCCGTGCTCCACTGCCCCAGAACAAGTTTCTTCCATTTCAAGCTCTAGTCCCTCTCGCGCAGAAGCGGGCGCCGCCTGCTGCCAATGCACGATGCATGTGGAAAACGCAGCACCGGAGCCATTCCATTCCATGTTAGGTGCATCACCTGCTGCTACTCCTGTGAAACTTCATCAACTCACCCCTCCTGAAATCGAAGGAAACCTTTCCTTTCTCCGTCCAATCTCTCTCTAGATTATCCAACACGTATGTCGACTGCCTTTCCTTCTTTTTCTCTACCTGTGCATCTATCACTCTCACACACGCATACGTTGACACATGCCAGCAAAGGGATCAATCATCAAGATGGGTGTCCCTGTCATGGCCAAAGGTTGCTATGCTTTTTTGGGGGATGAATAAGGCCATTGAAGGGGATCTTTGGCAAAGGATGTATACTGTCAGTAGTAAACTAAGGTTACCTGCCATAACCCTCTCTTTCTCTCTTTGGGACTTGCATCCTGTTCATGGGGATCAATCAAATCATCCACTGTTGCAGGGTGAGCACCTTTTCAGCTGTGTGTGAACCGCGAGGTGCGAATTGTCAAATGCGAGTGAGGAAAGCGAAGAGACGACTGAGGTCGAGGGGCCTTCCGCCTTCGCCAATGTACTGTATTTTCTTTCCTCTCAGCGTCAGGGTCTGTAGAAAAGGGTGTGAAAAAAAAAGCTGCTCGCTTGTGTCTTGAGTTCTTGAGAGCATACGAGTACACCACTACTCCTTTTGGTCATCACGCGATCTTCAGGGGACATGGTACAGGGGGCCCCGGGCGGTTCCAAGCAAGAGCGCATCTTCTGTGGCGAGAATCCTTCCAGCTGCAACCCCAAGACACCACTCCCTGAACTTCCTCCGATTCACATCAGGAACAAAAACCACAAGGTCATCACATTTCTTTTTTTTCTCTCGAAAAGACCAAGGTCACATTTCAGAGTTCAGACGATTGGCTTTTGTTTTGTGCCCATCTGGGATTCAAAAGAGAGAGAGAAAAAAAGAGTCCCCAACCATCTGGCCCGTGGAGCGAAAATGACAGTAGGGGGGGGGGGGGGGGGGGGGGGGGCGCCTGCCCGAGCCTGAGCTTGACGGGTCCTTCTCCAGCCTCCCCCGCTCGCGCTCCCTCCTTGTCCGAGCTCGACTAGGAGCCAAGCTGCATGGATTTTCGCTTGCAGGACGTGGAGTTCGTGGCCAGGGAAAAGTTATTCCTCCTAGTATAGGATCCTATTTCTAAATATGAAAGCCCCGATGCTCGGCGGCCGACCAGGCCGTCCATGTCGTCCTAAAAAATTTTCACCGTGCGTTCAATGATTTACGGCGTGTATTGCCTCATGCTGGCTTGCTGCGGTAAAAAAAAATCCCCCCATTCAATCTCTCAGGAAGAATCCCGTTCACGGCTCATTTAAGTCCTCACCTACTCCTGTGCCGCACGACCGCCGCCGCCCACCGCCGTCCTCCTTCGGGCTGGCTCTCCACCGCCGCTCCCCGCCGTCTGAGCCGTGGGTGAGCCTCGCCGCCCTACAGGCTTCCTTGCGCGCGCCGGCCCTGCCCCCGCTTGCCTCCCTCGCCGTCCTTCCTGTCGGCGTTGCCGGCCCGACGCGGCCTCGCCGCCTTTCCTCTTCCCGCACAGGTCGCCGCCGCCGCCCACCAACCCCGCCACTGGCCTCTCGACGCCCGGGCACTGCTTCTCCTTGCCCATCCCCGCCCGGACAGCTGCCGCTCATCCCCGCCGCCCGTCCTCGCGCGGCGGTCGCCATCCATCCCCGCCGATGTGGCCCCACGCCATGCGCTGCCGCCAAAGGAGGCGCGCCGGCCGCCCCTCCCCGTTCGCGGACACGTACGCGACGCGCCCCTCCCAGCGGGTGGCGCGGCCGGCCCGGTGCTCTGAGCCGCCCTCAAGGCGCACGGTCGGCGGCGCTCCCCACGCGGCGCCGGCGGAGCTCTGCACATGTGCACACCGGCGCTCCCTGCACGGCGGCTGCGGAGCTCTGTCCGCGGCTCGCGGCCCGCGTTACCTTCGCGCTCCCGGCTGCCACCGCTTGCCTCGCCTCCGTCTGTGGCTCACGGGACGCGTCACCTCCGCGCTCGCGCCGGCCGCCGCTCCCCAGTTGCGCCGCCTTCGCCCGTGGCTCATGGGCCGGCGTCGCCTCTGCACGCGCACCGGACGCCAGTCGTCTCGCGTACGCCCGCAGCAGCCGCCGAGGCCATTGCCGCCATGCCGCACCTCGACGGGGAAATGGACTAATCCATCCGTGGAAGCCCCCATCCACTGCGAGGCAGCACACCATGCATTTGACGGTTTGCTTGTGTACCCTCTGCTTCGGCCATGGAAGATGCCCGCTGTGTGTTTGATGGTTTGCGTCTGCAGCACTGACCAATTGAC
The DNA here is from genome assembly GCF_016808335.1 of Panicum virgatum. Lineage (NCBI taxonomy): Eukaryota > Viridiplantae > Streptophyta > Magnoliopsida > Poales > Poaceae > Panicum > Panicum virgatum. Next base: position 11,430,377 of record NC_053148.1, read on the forward strand.
CATGCCCTGATTTAGATGATAGGGAGCCCTGTTTAATAAAAAGAAGACACATTTAAGCTACTTGCCTTATCTAAGGTAAATGTTTCTAGCTCGAATGTGAATTTTATTTTTCAAGCAATAATTTAAACAAGTTAGATACCTTGGATATGATGCTCCTATGTCAGTCTCACATATATTTGCATTTACAAAAGAACAATCATTCTTCATCCTTTGCGATTAAGCTCACCATATGGTTTGATGACATGGTCTAATCTGATGTAATCATACTTCATTTCATACAAATAAAGATTTTCTGGCCAAGATTTGTATCACCAGTTCTAGCTAAGGAAGGTTCGTCGCATCCTTGCAACTTCACTGGTGAAATCAACAAGACTGTCATTGCGCTTTTTGCTCCCTCTGCTCAGAACAATAAACAGCTAGACATTTTCCCTGTTGTATATCAACAAAACTTACATAACCGTATAAAGAATTCGGATGACATGTTTGATCTGTGGAATTTAACTTAGCTATCATTGACTTACTCCTCAATTGATTGCAGGGTGGTTTGATATAAAGCTCTACACAAGATCCTCTCCCAGTGACGATTTAACATTTGTGATAGCTGTGCCAATCGAGCTGATGTGCTTTCTATGCAATGCAACACCACCGTGCTGAAGGCCAAAAGCTCTTCTATAATTGGTCATGCCCATTTCTTTTCTTTTCTTCTTTTTTTCCCACTTCATTCCTATTTACTTCAATAGGCCTGAATTATATAGCCTCCCTACTGCAATACAATATGAATTGTGTTATCCGATGTGTATAATATACCTCAGAAAAAAAAGCAGTTGCTTACAAACTATATAAATAAAAAACATCTCCTCCTATTTCCATCTTCATGTACATTAATATGTATGTACCATCTTTACCTATATATACTATACTTTTTAAATACCTTTGCTCTACCTGAATTTATATAAATACAAACTAAAATATATTGCCAAATAGAATCAAAGAAAAATTTTACGCGCGCGATGGCGCGCGCAATGCACTCGTCCTACATTGATTCTTCCCCGGTTGTTCCTAGTACCGGCAGTACCCCTGCCGCAGATCGCATCTTAATAGCAGTAAGAGACTGCTAATCTTCTGCACTGATCGGGTTAATGCGGATCTGCTGCGATCTGCTGCTAATCTGGTCCCTGCTGCTCCTCCTGCTCCTGCTCGGAGGATTCAGAAGCTCGGAAGCACGCAGGAGCGCAACCAAAACAGTTTCCTGGATGCTCCGGAGTCCGGTTACCGGCCAGGCGCGCACCGCTCTTCCTTCCCGGTGTCCTGAGTCTCCTGACTCCTGAATGAACGGCGGCCGGAGCGTCCCCGCTTCGTAGCGCGGATTCGCTTGGGAGTTTTTCTGCTCAGCACCCGCCGAAGGGTGGTGCTACGGCCGAGTTGTTCTTTACGCGCGTCTGTTTGCTGGAGAAGCGCGGGAGCCGTACAGTCCGTGTGCGGGGATGAAGGAGACAGTTGGGATCGAATGACCGGAGGAGGGGTGTCGCTAGCGTTTCCGGGGATTGACACTGGTGCGTGGTGCCGGGTGCCGGCGAGCGAAATCGTGGACCACGCCCGCCCCATGGGATGGTCATGCTAGAGAGAGAGAGAGAGTCATTATTAGCTCTTTAAAATACTGGTAGTGTGTGTGATACTAGTAGCAACCAAGACAGTCGATCGAGAGCAGGGATTTTTTTTACCGACCGTTCCGTTCGAACCCGGTGCCCGTTTCCGGCTAACCGGTCCAGTTTGACCGGTTACCGGTAAAAACCGGTCAAACTCAAATTTGAATTCAAAACCCGCAGTTATACCGGTTTCGAACGGCTACCGGCCGGTTAAACCGGTTTACCGGTCCGGTTTGACCGGTTACTGGTCGGTTTGAGTGGTAACCGGTCGGTTTGATCGGTAACTGACCAAATTCAAATTTTTTTCTTTTTTAGTTTAAATTCAAATGCCCGCAAAGTATACTAAATAAATATTTGTATAATATGTTTTAGCCTAAATGAACCCTCCAACCCTCTTTTGTACTACTTTTACATTATATTTGTATGCAAGTTTTTTTTGTTTAACTTCAAATGCTCACAAAGTATACTAAATGAACGAATATTTGAAAAAATTTGACACCATTAGATTCATCGCAACTTAAAGTATTTTTAATTTTTTGGAATTTTTCCATTTTTTGGAATTCAAATTTAAAATTTGAATTTGGCCCGGTTTCTAACCGCCCGGAACCGGGCCGGGCCGGTTAGACCGGTAACCGCGGTAACCGGTCCAGTTCCGAGCGGTTTTTTAACCCTGATCGAGAGAGAGAGAGGTGTGGGGGGTGGGGGTGGGGTGGGGGGGGGGTAGTATAAATTTTGGGCAGGTGTGGCATCCCCATTCGGAGGTGGCCTGGCCTCACAAGTCACAGCCATACAGAGAACACACCCACACACAAAGTAGGCGAGCCAAGCGGCCAGGGAGGCGAGAAGCAGGCTAGCTAGTAGCCGCCGCTGCTCGCTCCTCCGGTATTCTTGGCTAGGCTTCAGCTCCATCCGCTCGCGAGCTCAGAGCCGAGCCGGCCACAGCGCAGCAGCTAGCTCCTCGCCTCCCGCGTCCCGCCCCGCTGCCCTGCCGCGCCGTGCGAACGAAGCAACCGCGCCGCTGCCCGCACGGCGACGGCGATGGAGGAGCAGCTGGGCCCGGTGGCGGTGACGCACCTGCTGCAGCACACGCTGCGGAGCCTCTGCACCGGCGACGCGCCGCAGTGGGTCTACGCCGTCTTCTGGCGCATCCTGCCCCGCAACTACCCGCCCCCCAAGTGCGTCTCGTCCCGCCCTTCTTCTTCTTCTTCTTCTTCTCCTTCCTCCTGCCCTTCTTCTCCTTCCTCTCCTTCCTGCTCGCCGTACACCAGCTGCTAACGCGCATTCTAGCCGTGCCTGTCCGTGCCTGTCCATTCCATGGCGTTTCATTCCTCCTCCGCTGACTGGCTCTGCTTAATTTGCTGACCAGATGGGATCTCCCTGGCGCGGCGTACGACCGGACCCGAGGCAACAGGAGGAACTGGTACAGCCCTATTGTTCCTTCTCCTTCTCCGTGGCCGTGTGTGCTGTTTCCCGACTCCCGTCATCCCGTGTGTGAACGAGCGCTCTCTCGGTGTGTTCTTTTCTTTCCTCGCGCGGCGTCTCGCCAGGATCCTGGCGTGGGAGGACGGGTTCTGCAACTTCGCGGCGGCGGCGGCGGCGGCGGCCGCCCCTGCCGCGTGCTGCCAGGAGGTGGCGGCGGCGGCGGCGTACGCCGGGGACTGCGAGGCAGCAGCAGCTGCTGCTGCTGCGCAGGAGGCGGCGAAGCACCAGCCGCAGCCGCCGAGGCTGCAGCCAGAGCTCTTCTTCAAGATGTCGCATGACATCTACAACTACGGCGAAGGGTAGGTGGCCGCCGCCTGATGGCTGACTAGTCCGCAGTTACCCGGTTAATCCTCCCCTGGTGCTGATGATGGTGGCCGGGGCCGGGGCCCTCCTCCTGTTCTTGGTGCGGCTCGCTGCTGCAGGCTGATGGGGAAAGTGGCGGCGGACCACAGCCACAAGTGGGTGTTCAAGGAGCCCCAGGAGCACGAGACCAACCTCATCTCCTCCTGGAGCAACCCTGCCGACTCTGTAAGCACCAAGCACCACCATTACTGATCACTAACCATGAACTCCTGAATGTCTTTAGGCAAGCAAATCACCTGTCAAACCCCTCTGATATTCTGATCTGTGACTGTGAGTGATCATGCCCTGCGCTTTTTTTTTTTTGCAGCATCCGAGAACGTGGGAGGCGCAGTTCCAGTCCGGAATCCAGGTGCACATTTTCAGGCCTTGACAGATCGCAATCCGCCGGACCCCTCTCGATCAGAGCCAGAGGCGGCAGCCGGCAGCTAGCTAGCTCTGCCGGCCGGCCAACCTCTGCAGCCCTGCTGCATGGCGTGGCGAGCTAGCTCGCCAAGCCATGGCCAGCTAGCTGACGCTGCCATGGCACGGCCCTTTTCGCCGGCCTGCGTGCGCTTTCCTTTTCCCTTTTTCCCCTCTCGCTCATTCTTGACTGCTTGGCTTCGCTTGCTTTGCTGCAGACCATCGCCCTGATCGCTGTCAGGGAGGGCGTCGTGCAGCTCGGCTCCATGAAAAAGGTAGGCGAGCGCCACCGCTCACCGGTCGTTTTCTTCTTCCCCGCTTCCGATCCCTCTCTCTCTCTCTCTCTCTCTCTCTCTCTCTCTCTCTCTCTCTCTCTCTCTCTCTCTCTCTCTCTCTCTCTCTCTCTCTCTCTCTCTCTCTCTCTCTCTCGCAAGAACCGAGGCGTAGCAGTAGCTAGCGTTTGTATCGTGCCGTGTGTGCCATGCATGCAGCCGCGTTGCACGCTCCTGGCTATGCGACGGTGACACTACGGCGTGCTGTGCTGGGTTGGGCTAGCGGCTGGGGCTTTGCTTGACGGGCGCAAGTTGATGTGCAGGTGGCGGAGGACCTGAGCTACGTCGTGATGCTGCGCCGCAAGTTCGGGTACCTGGAGAGCATCCCGGGGGTGCTGCTGCCGCACCCGTCGACCGCCGGCGTGTTCCCGGGCGGCGGCGGGTGCGTGGGGCCGCCGCCGGTCGACATCGCCTCCGCGGGGTGGCCGCCGGGCCTGATGCCGCCGCCCGCGGGGCCGCCGCTGGAGCTCTACGACCCCTACGGCGCCGCGGTGGCCGCCGCGGGGCCGGCCGCGGCCGCGGCCGCGGCGTCCATGCACATCATGCCGTCGATGAGCAGCCTCGAGGCGCTGCTCTCCAAGCTGCCCTCGGTCGTGCCGGCCCCGCAGGCGCAGCCGCCGGCCGGCGGGGCCGTGCCCGGCGCGGCGCCGCTGGACAACAAGGAGGAGGAGGAGGAGGAGCAGGGCGACTACGTGCAGTGCCACGGCATGGGCGTGGCGAGCAACGGCGGCGAGAGCACGAGCACGAGCGCCGCCACCGCCGCCGGCGCCGCTACCGCCCCGATCCCGCCCTACTTCGTCGACGTGGGCGGCAGTAGTAACCCCGGCGAGGGGTTTTAGCTCGAGCTACGGAGCTGCTAGGCCGCCCTGGCTCTCTCTCAACCGCGCGCGCGCTCGCGTACGTCTCTGTCGATCCGTAGGCAACGGCGACGGCGTGGCGTGTGGTTGTGCTAATCTTCTCCATCTAGTGATGTCATTAATCGTTAATTACCACTATATGCTAATACCACCGGCCAGTTAACCCAAGGAATCATTCGCCATTGTTTTGGTTGCCTTCTTCCTCTCCTCGTCCTTTCTGCTCAGGGCACCATGCATTCCATTCCTTCTCGACGACCCAGCCGGCCAATGGCCACTAGGCCAGCTTCTCCGTATACGGTTGTGAAAGCTATACCTATACGAATTGAGGACATCGACGTACTACGTGCGTGTTGTGAGACGACGACACCTGATGGAGGACACGGCAATGGCGGCGTGGCCCCGTCATCCACCTCCGAGAGTACGCAGTCCCCCCCCCCCCCCCCCCCCCTCCGCATCGTCCTCCGCGATGCGCTTTCGACCAGGCATTTGACCGCTCCTCTCCGGGGCCCCGGCCGGCCCCGAGTGCGTCGTCCTCCCCAATCATGGTGGGACCGACGTCCGCCCAGTGATCCCTTGACCTGCTTTCGAGTCACAGCGATCTGGAGCTTTAGCTGCCGTGGAGCCCTGGACGCGAATGATTCTGACCACCAGTGCCGAGCCCTGCGTGCATGCATGGCCGGCAGCACCAGCCCGGCCGGCCGAACGAGCGAGCGGTCGAGGCGCCGGCCGGTGCGTGCATGCGTGCGTAGATCACCACTAGCTAGGAGCAGGGCGACCGCGACAGTGCACTGGTACGCCGCCCCGCCCGCCGGCGCTCGTGATACATGTGGTCGAAACGAGCGAGCCAGGGAGAGAGACGCACACTCGAACAGTGCTGCCTGGGACGAGCCGGTCGTCGATCTCGAGGCTCGTGCACAGGAGCCCCTGCTGAGGAAAGGCGTCGGGCTCGCCCAGGGCCAGACACAGTAGCGAGCCGGCCTCTGAACTCGATCTGGATGAGGACCGGCCGGCCGGCCGGTCGTCTCTGCTACCTGCTAACGGCCTGGCGCGGCGTCCGGCCGGCCCGGCGAGCCCGCGTGCCTAGGGGTGGTAAAGGGCCCAACATTTTGAACTAGAAAATCTAAGGATCGGGCCCTAAAAGGATCGGGCTATAAACATATGTATTTTTGAACTAAAAATTTTAAGGACTTTATTGGGCTGTGAAGAGACCATTAGGGCCATGGCCCATTACCACCCCTACGCGTGCCCCAGCGGTAGTGGCTCTTCGTTCGCTGCGGCCCCGCCGGACGTTAACGGATCGGCGGCTTTGTCGACGGCCTGGGCAGGGCCGGCGCTGAGAGAGACTGTAGAGCCCGGCGGGAGTTCCAGGTCCAGCGATTCAGTCAATCGCAATGATCCAGCCGCCCCTCTGGTCCCCCTGCGCACCCGGGGGAATTTCCGGGACCATGCTCATCATGGCCTCCATGCCCGAGTGAGTCGACCGGCTTGCGGATCGCCCTCGCCCGCCGCGCCCTGGCGAAGCGCGTGCGCGGTGGCGTTCACGCCTCACGACACGGTCGCCAGGTGTACGAACCCGCCGCGCGTGTGGGGTCGGTTGACTTGTCTCTCCCAACCGAAGCCGCGCCCTCGCCGCTCGCCGGAGTACAAAGAGTTGACCCCCGCGGCTGCCCCCGGCACGTACGAGAAAAGAAAGATCCCGGCGCGATGCCATGAGCGCACGCTGCTCCACTGCCACGGACACGGAGTGGGCTGAGGGCTCTCGGATCCTCTGCGCATGTCCGCCCGATCATGCATCCAGAGGCTCACACGTGCGTGAGCCCGTTTAGCCAGGGACCGGACGGCGCTATGCCATCCAGGACATTCGGCACGGGTGGGTGCCCTGCATCCGCCCGCCCGGCGCTGCCGATCGAGCCGACACGGCGCGGCCACTTGCATCGATCGATCGGCGGCCACCGTCGCGCGCGCGCGCACCGTAGCACGCGTACCCTCCCATCCCACCCTCCCCGGTTGTATAGCTACAGAGCCGCCGAGAGCGATACGGCACGTGCCGCTGCCGGCGGCGAGCGTGGCGCGCAACGTTTTCGGCGAGCTAGCGCGCGCGCCGCGCACCGGCGGCGTGGTCCTGGCCGCGCGGCGCGCGTCGGCGCGAGAGGCAATTATTAGACGGGGGAAGTTTCCCGTGCGGCCGCGGGCGGCGATCGAGCGATCGGGTGGGGGCGGGCGGTGTGGCGGCGACGGGTTTGTTGGCACCCGGGGGCAGGATTTCGACGTGATCCGCGTGATCCTCGGGTGCCCCCGCGCTGCTGATGGCCGGGGAGCAGTGCGGCGGCGTACGGGCTGAGAGAAGGAAGGACCGGGGTTGGGGGTTGGCGGACGGCGGCCGTACAGTCACGTCGGTAAGCTGACATGCCGACAAGGGCCGGGCCGGGGGGCACTCAACAGCGGCTTCACGGCTTTGTGCTACTGTTAGGTTGCGCCGGGCTATGTGGTTGCCTGCAACACAAGTTACCTTGTGATATCTCTGCATGATGGCATTCGTATCTGCAAAAGGAAAAATTGTGATGGCCGGGGCATCTCTGATTTTTAGTTTACTAGTCTGTCAGCCCGTACTCCCGCATCAGCTAATTAGAATTAATATAAAAATAAATTGATAAATATAATTACTCATCTCACGTCCTTTTCATCTATTAAATATTCTAACACATACTCTAAAATATATATTTTTATTATTTAATTACATATATATTCAATATATATTTAGTTGAACTATTTGTTTGTGAATTGGTGTTCTTATCTCTTCGATCATACATGAATATATGGTGACATATACCGTGGGTAATATTTTTATATAAATAATAATATAAATATTATATTACTAAGGATAGAAACAGTAATTTTAGAATTTTATATTGGTGCACTTTAATATATTATTGTAATTATATAATTTAGATTCAGATTTATGAGTAATTTAACTTGTAATAATAATGATATAATTGGATAATTTATATGCAAATTTAGGGGGGGTATTTGTATTATTTTTATAATGGTATAGGTGGGTAATTTACACAAAGATTAGGGGGGTTACTTTAGATTTTTTTTTATAATGGTAGAGGTGGGTAATTTAGATATATATTTAGGGGGTTACTTTAGTCTATTTTTATAATGACAGAGGTGGGTAATTTATTAGGAAAGATAACAGATCTGATGGTTATTATAATTAGAGTTGTTGGATTGATGGCTAAATGTTTTTTATTTTTGTGAGAATTTATAGGATTTCTCTATTTTTTCAGAGTGCCCACCTAGGATTTTAGGTGGCTTCACGTGAAGGCTCCAAAAGAGTCTCCAATTAGTAATAGTAAGATTGTCGGCATGAACCTGTTCGACCTCAATCCTCTCATCTCTTGGATCCCAATTGAAATCTTCAGCTGAAATATTGGATGCAGTTTGTAACTCTTGCTCCCGTTTTTTCAATATATAATTAGTAGGGGATAATGCCCCCTGTTTCCTAAAAAAGAAAAAAACGATGCAAGACAAATTTATAGTTCATAGATATTGGTAGTCATTTTGAGGGAGTGCATAGAGTGACTAGTCAGGGTGATACGTGCTTGAAGTAACTAAGCCTCAGCAAAAAGTAGACCATCTAATAATTTGTAGATATGGAAATAAAATTGAAATTTCAACAACATTAGATAAAAAAAGTAAGCTGCACACGTACACAAAAATCTGATGAAGTAGCTTGTTGATTAACATATATGACTTGTTTGTTGGTAAAGTGCATGTTTTGAGCTGCAGTTTAAGTTAAATTCTAACTAAACACTTAGACCCCGTTTGGAACGCAGGATTCATAAAATATAGGTATAGGAAAAACACAAGATTGAAACAGATGTGGATTTGAAATCCTACATTAATCCAAAACACAGGAAAGTTATTTTTTTAAGTAATAAACACAGGAAAGTTGTGAAACATGTGTTTGGATGCTACATAGTAAGAACGTAGGATTCCCAAGACGGCAAGACACAAAGGGAAGAAAATATGATGTTGGATGCTTATTTTGCTCCAAAACTTACTTGCAAGACTCCGTTCCTTAAAAATTTAGGATTCAATCCTTTGTTCCAAAGGCTCTCAAGGGAAAATTTCCTGTAGGATTTGAATTCTCCAAAATTCCTATACTTTTCCTCCATTCCAAAGGGGGCCTTAAGGTTTGGTCAGCATCAAGTTGGTAGTCCTACGTATTTACTTTAACATTATTGTGATGTTGATGCATGAAAAAATGATTTCATGGTTCAAAGCATCGGTCAAAATCTAGTCAAACTGTTGTTTCACCCATCTCTGAGATTTTGCCCGTGTCTGATTCTAACAGCCTGAAACCACATCTTGACACATCTTTTTATCAAATGTTGTAAAACGTCCAAGGAACTTTTCACAAAATAGTAACGTATTTGTATACTTCACATGCAAGCTGTTATTGGTCACATTCAAACATCAGGAGGAGTTTACAATATGATATTAATTTGGCTAAATGAAATAAAACTTGCATAACTGAAACTCTGAATTTCTCAGATGAGCTCGCGATTTTTGACCAACTTTGGCTGTTTCGATTTACCAATTCATGCACCTACCAACCTTTACAAAAGTTGTAGACCTTAGTACAAAAAACTGTTGTTTCAAAACATTGGCCAAAATCTAGTTAAACTGTTGTTTTAGCCATCTCTGAAATTTTGTTCGTCTGATTCTGACAGCCTGAAACCACATCTTGAGGCATCTTTTTCTCAAAAGTTTACATGTAAACATCACAGGAACTTCTCACAAACTAGTAACCCTATATGCATATTTCCCATGCAAGCTGTGTTTAGTCAAGTTCAAACATCAGAAGGAGTTTACAATCTGAGCTAAATTAGGCTAAATGAAATAAAACTTGCATAACTGAAACTCTGAATTTTTCAGATGAGCTCATGATTTTTTGACCAACTTGGGCTGCTTCGATCTACCAATCCGTGAACCAAAACACCTACCAACCTTTACAAAAGTTGCAGAACTTAATACCAAGAACAATATCTAGTTCAACGTTTTGTTAAGTTTTCAACCTCCTCAGCCTGGCCTCTACTTTTCCGTACAATATCTTTCTCTCTCGCTTTCGTTCTTCCCTGTTCGAATCAGCAGAACCACCGACCTCCGCTGCCACCGGCTCCAAATCCACCGGGCACGCGAAAGCCCTTAGAGCCAGAACGCCCAAGGGCAAAGGGTCGAATAATGATTCCCCAAAATCATGAGGTCGTTTATTACTCTCTCCGTCTCAAAAATAAATACAATTTTAGGACTAAGCACGTAAATCAATAGTAGATGTAAAATTACAAAAATACTTTTTATTTTTTGTGATGAGTGAATGAGGTGTTAGTTGTCTTTTGTGAGAATCTTTCGGAAATTAGCTTGTCTTTTGTGGTAGGTGGGTCAAAGTTAACATTCTTTGTGAGATAAATTTTAAACTCTAGAATTGCATTTATTTTGGGACGGAGCGAATATAAACCCTACATGCGCCAGCTCGTCGCAGGTTGGTCCACAGGCCCCCCCTTGTTATTATACTTGAGGCGAAACGTGGTCACGCGGAGCACACGCCGGCGTGGCCATGGGCGCCGCGCGTCCAGGTCGAACTCGTGCAAGTAGTCACGGACCAGCCGGTCGTCGTCCTCCTTGTGGAGGACGGACTCGACGAGGCAGAACTTGCTGTCGCCCATGTAGAGAAGCTTGGCACCTAGATGCAGCTGCGGCCCCTTCCGGAAGAGCCTATCCTGGCCTAGCTTCCAGGCCGGTGCACTCGTGAACTCGGCGGCGACGCGGGCGACGTCGCAGGCGCAGAAACACTCGGTGCCGTTCCTCTCGCCGCAGAGGCCGACCCACGCGTCCAGCTTGGCGTCGAAGTAGGCCTCGCTAGTTAACGGCAGCACCCAGTCCCCGTGGCGCCTCCACCAGGGGCGCTCTGCGTCGAAGGAGAAGGTGCCTGTCACAAACAAGTGATCTAGGTAGTATGGGGACTCGATTATAGGAAGTAGTTTAGTAGCGTAACACAGAACACGGTCAGCTCGCCGGGAAATGGTGGGATACAGACGGGATCCACATATCGCCGCCGCCTCCGGACGCAGCCGGCCTCTCTGTTCTACTTCTCTTTTCTTACCCCTTCTCCACGGAGCACTCTCTTTTGTACATCGCGTCTCCAGAGCAAGGAAGTGGGCCGGCGTCTACTTGGGCCGCCAGTCCGGGCCGAAGAACTTCTTGTTGGGCTGGTGCTTCCTGGTTGGCCTTGTAACATTAGCTCTCTCTTTAGTTTCAGCATCACCAACTCTATCAGTCATGACAATTCCCCTCTCCATCAGAACCGGCTTGTCCCCAAGCCGGTGCAGCAGGAAAACTCTGACGAAGAGGAGTCTCATTCTCCCATGTTGACAATGATGAAGGCCAAGAAGACCATTTGACTAGCACTTGAGGGATCGGTTGATTGTTGTGGTAAATTGTTCGACGCTGCAGAATATGTTCTGGAACCTGAAACTGAGTGGAGGTAGGAGGCAGAGATGAACTGACCTTTGTGTCAATACCCACAGCACGTTTAAGCTGAGAAACATGGAAAACTGGGTGAATAGAGGACGATGGAGGTAGCTGCAGACGATATGCAACAGTACCGATCTTCTCCAGAATTTGAAAGGGCCCAAAATAATGGAAAGACAACTTGGAATTAGCTCTTGGCATAATTGATTGTTGGATATATGGTTGCAGCTTAAGGTAAACAAAGTCTCCTTGCTGAAAATGTCGTTCAGTTCTGTTTTTGTCGGCTTGGGACTTTTGTCTCTGTTGAGCTCGGCAGAGATGCTGCTGTAACAGTTGAGTCATAACCTTTCTGTTGGAGAGCCACTCTTTAAGATCATCAACGGCACATGATTCAATTCTATCAATGCCCAAGTGACGAGGTTCATGACCATAAAGTACTTCAAAAGGAGTCTTGCCAAGAGAAGAATGATAAGAAGTGTTGTACCAGAATTCAGCAAGTGGTTTCCATTCCTTCCATTTAGTAGGACACCCATGAACAAAGCATCGAAGATATGCCTCCAAACACTGATTAACACGTTCAGTTTGACCGTCTGTCTGAGAGTGGTAGGCTGTACTAAGTTTCAAATGTGTACCAGAAAGCCTGAAGAGTTCTTGCCAAAGTTGGCTGGTGAAAATTCTGTCACGGTCAGAAATAATTGTTTGAGGCAATCCATGAAGTTTGAATATGTGATCCATGTACAACATTGCTACTTTCATGGCAGTAAAAGGATGGGACAGTGGAACAAAGTGGGCATATTTAGAGAACATATCAACTACTACCAAAAGGCAGTTGCAATGCTTAGAAGTAGGAAGACCCTCAATAAAGTCCAATGAAACCACTTGCCAAGTGTACTCTGGAACAGGTAAAGGTTGAAGGAGGCCAGGGTATTTAACATGTTCTGGTTTAGCTTGCTGACAAACTGAGCATTGGGAGACAAATGAGTGAACCTGCTTTTTTAATCCAGGCCAGGCAAAGAGATTCTTAACTCTGATATAAGTTGCATGAATTCCTGAATGACCTCCCAATGGACTGGCATGTAGGGCCTGTATCACATTTTGCTGAGCTGAATTGTTGTGGGCTAGCCAAATTCTATTCTTGTATCTGATAACTCCATTAGTCAGAGAGAAATGATCAATGACACCTTTAATAGATAGTGCTGCCAACAGTTCTTTAAGTTCAGGATTGGTCTGATATGCATCAGTGACTGCTTGGAGCCATGCAGGTTGGAGTTGAGAAACTGCTAGGACTTCTTGATCTGATGGTGCTTGCACTCGAGAAAGAGCATCTTCCACTTTGTTTTCATAGCCCTTCTTGTAACAGATTTTATATTGAAGACCCTGCATTTTAGTCAGTGCTTTATGTTGCCATGGGGTAGACAACTTCTGGTCATCCAAGTGAATGAGGCTCTTCTGATCAGTGAGAATAATGAATTCATTTGTGATCAAATACTGTCTCCAGTGATCAATAGCCATTAAGATAGCTAGATATTCCTTTTCATAAATAGATAAGGTCTGGTTCTTAGGACCTAAGGCTTTGCTGACAAAAGCAATATGATGTCCATTCTGTTGCAGAACAGCACCAATTCCGGCTGCAGAAGCATCAGTCTCAATGAAAATTTTTTGAGAAAAGTCGGGCATGGCCAAGACAGGAGCTGAGACTAAAGCATTCTTCAGGGTGGTAAAGGCCTCTTGGTGTACTGTTGTCCAAACAAACAACTCATTCTTTTTCAAGAGATTGGTAAGTGGTTTAGCAATGATGCCAAAATGCTGCACAAACTTTCTATAATAACCAGCTATACCAAGAAAACTTCGAAGCTCTTTAACTGAAGTGGGGGTAGGCCAGTTCTGGACTATCTTGATCTTGCCAGGGTCAGTGGCCACGCCATCAGCACTGATGATATGCCCCAAGTATGGCAGCTCTTGCTTAGCAAATGAGCATTTGTACAAATTGATTTTAAACCGGTGCTCATGTAACAGTTGGAACACTGCAGCCACATGTTCTAAGTGTTGTTCCCATGTTTTACTATACACTAGGATGTCATCAATAAAGACAATAACACAAACTCTGAGAAGAGGAGCTAGTACCCAATTCATCACTCTCTGAAAGGTAGCAGGCCCACCAGTAACCCCATAAGGCATTACCTTATATTCAAAATGTCCCTGATGGGTTTGAAATGCTGTTTTGTATTGGTCAGCCTCCTTCATCCTGATTTGGTGGAATCCAGACCTCATATCGAGGGAAGTGAACCATTTGGAACCAGCCAATTCATCCATAAATTCATCAATGACTGGTAATGGAAATTTATCTTTGATGGTCAAGGCATTAAGCCGTCTGTAATCAACACAAAGCCTCCAATCCCCAGTTTTCTTCTTGACAAGCAAAACTGGAGAAGCAAAAGGGGAAACACTAGCCTGAATCATCCCATTCTGTAGCAATTCATGTACCTGTCTCTCTATCTCATCTTTTTGTACAGGATTGTATCTATAGGGTCTCAGCCTGAAAGGTTGTGCACCAGCAACCAATTGAACAGAATGGTCATAAGGTCTCTTGGGTGGCAGGCCTGTAGGTTTCTCAAAGAGTTCAGAAAACTTGGTGACCAATTCAGATATCTCAGGTGGCAAATTCAGAGTACTATCCTCCTGGTGGATGGAATAAAGTTGGAGAATACACCACAAGTCATCCTTCTTTTGCAAGGCTGTCACATCAGAAGAAGAAATGGGATGGCAGCTGGTTAAGTCAGGTTGAACTCCTTGCAAAGTGATTTTAACAGTCTGATGAAGAAATGACATCCACTTGCGTTTCCGGTGAATTTCCATGGGGCTGTGCATTTCTAGCCAGTCCATTCCAAGAATGACATCATAACAGTGGAGGGGAAGGATTTTCAAGGTAACAGCGAATTTGTGCCCATTGATCACTATAGGACAATTGAGAAGTTCATGAGTACAAGTAAGAATGGTACCATTAGCAACCCTCACTTGAATAGGTAAGGACAATCTCTGCCAGTCTGAGAATTGAGTAGCCACAGATTCACTGATGAAACTACTTGAGCTGCCAGAGTCAGCAAGAATAATCACCTGACAATTAGATATTTTGCCCAGAAACCTGACAGTTTTGGGTGCTTCCACACCATTGACTGCAGCTAGTGAAATAGCACAGAGATCCTCTTCTGAGTCTGAACTAGTATTCTTGAGAGACAGAGGGTTTTCATCTTCAGAATCATGCACCAATTGCCAGAGTTCCTCCACTACATGCAAGGGTACAGAAGCAGCACACTTGTGACTGGGGTTCCATTTCATGCCACATTTATAACACAGGCCTTTAGCCTTCCTGTAAGCCATCAGGGCAGAAATTTTACTGTCTGAAGATAAATTGTTGGGAGTCCTCGAATGATCATTAACTCTTCTACTATCAGAAGAAGCAGGAGAGCCGGAATTCGTAAGATTGGTGATAGATACTGACTTCCCAACATTCTTGATCTGATGTAGAAACTCAGTTTTCTTTACTTCTCTTCTAGAAGAATCCCCAGCAACTTTTTCCTGCAACAATGCAAGGGAACACGCAGTATCCAAATCGACAGGCCGATGTAAAAGAACTATAGCTCGAACTTCGTCCCTAAGACCATCAATGAACCTATTGGTTATCATAGCAGGACGCATGGTAGGATCATGAGCTAACAGCTGGTGAACAAGGCAGTCAAATTGCTCTACATACTCTGTTACACTACCAGTTTGTTTGACATGGAAAAACTGCCTAATAAGTTGATTGTGCTGTTCGCGTTCAAAGCGATCACACACGGCCTGACAAAGATCATCCCAACTAGTAGAAACAAACTTGGTCTCCATGGCTCACAGCCAAAAGGCTGCCGAACCAGAAAAGTACATGGTGGAAAGCTTGACCCACATGGAAGCAGGAACCGAATAGATATCAAAGAAGTTCTCACACTTTTTCTTCCAGATCTTAGGATTACTACCATCAAAAGTAGGGAAGCTAAGTTGAGGCAAAAGCGCACTCCAATTCTGGTTACTGCTAGGCGATTCTGGGCTTTCAGTACCAACAAGGGAAAAAGGTATAGGGGTGATCGGGTTCACACCTGTGACCGGGGAAGGCACATAGGTGGTGACCACACCTCGGCCAATTACCCGGTTATCGCGTGCATCGCGGTGGCCATCAGGCCCTGAAGCCGTCTCCGGAGAGGTTCCTACCAGATGAGCGGCCGCCGGCTTTGTGAGATCGATGCGCTCTTCATCAAAGTGCTTGTAGGCGGGGTTGACGAACTCTTCTGTCTTGAGACACAGCCGATCTACCTGATCTCGCAAACCTTGCAAGTGATTCTTCAGATCATCCACCTTGGCGTCGACTTGGGGCTTCCAGGACACGAAATCCTTCACGGCTTCCGTGTTTGCCTCAAGAGCACGACGAAGCGAGTCGAAAGTATTGCGGTCCTCCACCCGATCCTTCTGCATGTCCTTCAGCACCGCTGTGAGATCAGCTATGTTCTGATCCATGGCCGCCAACTTCTTCTGCTCGCGCATCTGGTACTGTGGCCGTAAGAGATAGTCAGGAACCTCCGCCAGGGTCGCCGGATCTTGTCGATGATGTCGGGGAGCGGAACAACCTCCGCTACGCGGAGATCACTGGCTCTGATGCCAATTTGTCACAAACAAGTGATCTAGGTAGTATGGGGACTCGATTATAGGAAGTAGTTTAGTAGCGTAACACAGAACACGGTCAGCTCGCCGGGAAATGGTGGGATACAGACGGGATCCACAGATCGCCGCCGCCTCCGGACGCAGCCGGCCTCTCTGTTCTACTTCTCTTTTCTTACCCCTTCTCCATGGAGCACTCTCTTTTGTACATCGCGTCTCCAGAGCAAGGAAGTGGGCCGGCGTCTACTTGGGCCGCCAGTCTGGGCCGAAGAACTTCTTGTTGGGCTGGTGCTTCCTGGTTGGCCTTGTAACATTAGCTCTCTCTGTAGTTTCAGCATCACCAACTCTATCAGTCATGACAGTGCCCTGCCCTGCTTGCTTCGGGGACTCCTCCCCGTTCCTCTGCCAAGACCGGGAGCCCGCGGACACAAAGAGTGTGCGGCCGACTGGGTGTAGCGCGTGGCAAAGGACTCGGTCGGTGTAGAACGGCGGCCGCGCCTTCTTGATGGTGGTCTAGGACCACAGCGCCTGGCTGTCGTACGGAGGCGGGTCGCCGTGTGCCTCGGCGAGGATGTCAGTGAACAAGAAGAGCTTGCCGGCGACAGAGGCAAGGAGGGGGCTCGACGGGTACTCCCCTCGGCAGGAGGGCCACGGGCAGATGGTCAGGCCCAGCGCGTGCGTGTCGAAGGCGGGGATGGCGGGCTTGCCTTACCCGGGCTGCATGGCAAAGATCTTGGCGTCGTGCGATATGAAGCTGCAGGAAATTTTGTGCAACGCCTCAATGCGGGCGACTGGCGGCTCTGTGAAATGCCTCGGCCACAGCAGGTCGGTACCTACGAACGCTGTAGCCCCTCTCCCAATCGTCCAGCAGCAGGTAGAGATGCCGCTTTGCCTGCTTTGTCCGTTTGGCATCGGAGTCGCTGCAGCGCACATCTAAAATCTTGCGCTTCGACATACCGTCTCCCCACCTCGATCAGGTATTCAGGTGGCTCTGTTCTCTCTCCCTTGTTGTTTCTGTATGGCCGCACGCCTAATGGATCACGAACAAGGTGCGCTCTGGCTCCTCTATCTATGGATCTTGATGAGGCCACAATTTTGAACCCGAGTAGCAGTACTCCTAATAAGCAATAAAAATACTAATAATTATCTTACCTTGTCTTTCACGGGAAGAAAGAGCCAGATTCGGATACAGCAATCCAACCCACACAGTAAACCCTGTCGATAGGAGGAAGAAGAATCTTCTTCTATGTTGTTCTATTTGATCTGATGAGAAAGGCCTCATGCTCATGGCAGCTCCGTAATCCCAAAATTCCAATATCCCTCTCGAATCTAGGCTCCTATTCGGTACGTTAGCAATGGAGATTATGAGGGAAAAAAGATCTGACAAGTGACGAGGAAAAGGAAAAGAAGAAAAAGAAAAGAGCAGAGAAGGGGGAATAACCAGAAGAGAGCAAAATGACGAGCAATTGTAGCATTGTTTTGTCACGATGTTGAACGAATTCCAGTACTCCGAAGTGTTCAATATGTGACAGTGAAGATGCTGGGTACTTCTTAACAATGGCAACAGTAATTTAAGATGTGATTGTTGAACATCAATACAGGCAATGTTATAGGAAAGCTTCAGGCGCCATACAGGCCTTAATGCTGGTTGCCAGTGCAGGTACTGACAGTGACATGAGGTGAATCAATAAAACTTATTTAACACCCTTACTATCAGTGATGTAATTCATTGTTCTAAAGCCCTTTACAAAAAAAAAACCTTGAAAATTTTACTTCTTGTACCTCCGGAATAAGGGACATGCCCTAAGACCAAACAATATACACCTTCACATAAAATTAAAATCAATGAAAAAAGTAATATGTAAGGTTGTATATATGTCGCAAGCAACTGAGTATTAGGGGATTTGCTGAATACTGCAGACTTTAGTGCAAAAGAATATTTTGAGACAAAGAAATTTAATTTAAGTAGGTAATGTGTATGATTAAATCATCTCAAAACTGATACAAACATGGTCAGTTAAACAAATTAAATAAAAATATGACTACAATGTAATATGTATAAAAAGAGTTTAATAAGAAAAAAAACTTTATCTAAAAGGAGTTTAATATACATGTGCATCATGATTATGGCATTCAAAAAGTAGAAATGGTGCTAGTTAGCATCACTAGGGTCTGAAGAGATAACCTCTTTTGCTGCTTTAGTTTAACAATATCTTTTTTGTCTAAAGGTGAAACCATAACGCCTTTGCCATATACACTATATATTATGCAATGGCAGATGCAGCAAAATATATATTGGAGGGGAATCTGAGCACCTTGTTCCTCCTCCATCTCCATTTTTCTTCTTTCCTTCCTCATTTTTGTTTCTCATCCTTCCTATTGTCTCCATTGTTGCCATTTGCCGACTATTTCCTTTGCCAGGAAATTAAAAATAGCCGTAGCGATGGATTCGATAGCCTTGCAGCAGTATGATCGAAGAGGGAAAATGGGTCTGCTACGTTTTGGGAGGAATCTGATTGGTGGAATTTTGCATCTATCTTGATTTATAGAGCATAGGTCTATGGTGGAGTAAAAATCGCAGGAGAAAGCGATGAAATAGGGCAGCATGGGTGTGACGAAGAAGAGAGGCGCGGAAAGAGGTGGAGTTCGTTGGGAATGGACCTAGTTACGACCAAGGTTCACCTGCATTTATGGATCATCCCGAGTGAGGGCGCCCATGATTTCGAATCTGAGTAGCAGTAAGCAATAAGAAAAATATAATTATCTTACATTGTTTTCCAGCCGAAAGAGCCGGATTCGGATATCTGATCGACACAGCTAACCCTGTCAACAGGAGGTGAGGAGGAAGAATCTTCTACTTTTGTTGTTTTATCTGATCTGATGAGAAAGGGCGCATGGCAGCTCTTGAATCCCAAAAGTCCAAGATCCCTCTCGAATCTAGGTTCCTATTCGGTACGTTAGCAATGGGGATTATGAGGGAAAAAAGATATAATGAGCAAAAGGAAAAGAAGAAGAAAAAAAGTGCAGAGAAGGGGGAAAACAAGAAGAGAGCAAAATGATGAGCAATTATAGCATTGTTTTGCCACAATGTTGAACAAATTCCAGTACTTCGATGTGTTCAATATGTGACAATTGAGATGCTGGGTCCTTAACAATGGCAACAGTAATTGAAGATATGATTGTTGAACATCAATACAAGCAATGTTATAGGAAAGCTTCAGGCTTTCAGGGGTTAGTACCCCATCTTGTCACCTACGATATGCGGATGATACCATACTCTTCATGAAAAATGATTTGATACAGGCAAATGGGTCGTTTGCTTCACGCCAACTCCATTGAGAAAAAGCATGCATTACCGTCTGCTAATGCTCCCAACCCAGCAACAACGGCATTATATATATTCCAGATATATGCTGCTGGCATTAGTAAAAGGTGAATGATTAGCGCGTAGCCAACCCCACATGCAAATGCCGATGCGCACGGCAGCGCCAAAACGAGCGGCTCGGTGGGCAAGCAAGGAATCAGACCGAGCACACATGCCATGACCATGATGGCGCGCGGAGCAAACAGGGGCCACGGCCAAGCCGACGGCGCCGACATGTGGGATCAGGGGTAAAATCGACTTTTTGCATCTTAGTTAACAGCACACTGACGGAAATAGCAACGGAATGGCACCGAGGGGATGAAACAAAATTTCTATGGCATTGAAGGAACTTCTCAAAATTTTGTGGCATAGAAGGGAGTCATCAAAATTTCTTTGGCACTGAGGGAATTGGCTCTAAGAAGAAGTAGACTAATAAAATGGAGCATTTTGAATATACCAAGGAGTGCTGGTGGTATGGGAATAATCAACTTGGAGACAAAAAAATGTGTGCCTCTTGAGCAAATGGTTGTTCAATCTTTTAAATGAGGATGGCATATGGCAAAGGTTAATAAGGAAAAAATATTTAGGAGATAAAACCTTATCACAAGTATCAAAGAAGGTTGGAGATTCTCATTTTTTGTTGGGCCTCATGGAGGTGAAAGATCTCTTCCTATCATTAGGAGTTTTCAAAGTTCATAGTGGAGACCAAACTAGATTTTGGAAATGTCTATGGTTAGGAAACAAAACCTTAAAAGATGAATGCCCGGAGCTGTACAGAATCACTAGAAGAAAAAATGTTACTGTCGCCAGTGTGCTTAATTCTAGGCCTCTCAATGTTTCTTTTAGAAGAGCTTTGTTAGGTAACAACTTAACCCAGTGGCTGCAATTGGTAAGTAAAGTGGTGGATGTGGCTTTAAATAATGAGAAAGATGTTTTTGTCTGGTCTCCAAATAAGAACGGCTTGTTCACAGTAAAATCCATGTACTCGAATATGATGACTAATGAAGCATACCCAGCGTTTTGTAGATCCTAGAAAATAAAAGTTCCACTAAAAATCAAAATCTTTCTTTGGTTTTTAAAGAAAGGGGTTACACTAAGGACAATCTAATCAAAAGAAATTGGAAAGGTAGTGCTAAGTTCTGTTTATGTAATTCTAATGAAACCATACAACACTTATTTTTCGAGTGCCATATGGCAAAATTCATTTGGTTCACAGTCTTTATTGCATTCAACATAAAGTCTCCTACCAGTTTTACACATTTGCTAGGTGCTTGGATCAAAGGATTTCATCATACTGTTAGAAACCAAGTTTTGGTTGGGGTTACCGCTCTTTGCTGGGCGTTATGGTTGAGTAGGAAAGAAATAATTTTCAAAAGGAAGGTGCCTAATTCTTATTTGTGGGTGATCTTCAGGGGACGTACTGGACAAGAAACTGGGCAAGGCTGGCTAAAGAGGAAGAGAAAACTTCTTTAAACGAGTGCTGTCAAAGATTAGAAGCATGCGTAATGGAAATCTTCAGCAAAGCAGGATGGAACTTTAGGAATAGGATTCAACACTAGTCTTAGTTTTTTGAGTAAATTGCACCCACCATACAACAACTTGTAAGGTGGGTGCAAATGGGTCCAACAGTTTGTAAAATGCTTAATTTAGTGCAATAACTTGACAGGTGGGTGCAGATCGGTCCAACAACTTGTAAAATGCCCAACTTGATGCAATAACTTGGCAAATAGGTGCATTTACAGTACAAACATTACACGGCAATGTCACGACAATGTAACTAACGCAAAGTCTCAATAAAGAGTATATTCATGTTAGGACATATTATTAAGTATTATTTGACCATTGATTTTTGTGTTGCGCCTGCGTGGCAATGTATTTGGCCAGAATAAAAACCTTTAGAAATTAATGTTATGACTTCACATTAATTATTTTTGTATTGTTATTTAATTTTAATTAAAACTATTTAATTTGTTATTCAATATTGAAAAATTCACCCTCACTGTTTCGGATATGTTTGATTATATGCTCTGTTAAACTAAAAAAGCCAATACATTGATACAAGCTATTGATACCTTTTAGGACCTTGGTACATATATTTTTAAAGCCTCGTATATTCGTTAGAAAGGAAAAATGAGCTAAATAAACAGAAACAGACATGAGCATTGTTGAATACATGAGCAGAAGCGCAGATAAAACCTAAGGTTTCAGGGTCTCTCTTATCGACTTCAGTGTTTGAGTGATGCTAATGGTGTAATTCTAAAATTTGTTTGCATTTGAACTAATAAAACATTGTACATAGTTGAAAAGCAACAACCGAATCACCATTAATAATTTCCATTTATAAAATTTAAGAATTATTGACGTTCATCTACTTTGCATAATATGTTGATGTTGTAATGATAGTTAAATAATATATTATTTTTAATAAAACAATAATTAATTTATTTTGAGAATAAATTTATTGGTGTCCATTGCGACAAAAAAATCTATGGTCAAATAATACATTCCGACATGAATATACTCTTTATTGTGACTTGACGTTAGCAAATATATTATCGTATAATGTTTGGACTGTGAATGCACAAATTTACCAAGTTATTGCATTAAATTAAGTATTTTCTAAGTTATTGGATCAATCTGCACCCAGCTATCAAGTTATTGTACTAAATTGAGCACTTTACAAGTTGTTGGACCAATTTGCACCCATCTGCCAAGTTGTTGTATGATGGGTGCAATTTACTCTAGTTTTTTTTCGCTTTTGAGCTGTGGCTATTTGCTTTGTTTCTTAACGTTGTTGGTGTCCGTTGGTCAGGTTTTATTTCTGAACTTTATGCTATTACCGTAGAAGGCGTCTGCAGCCTAAGGTTTTTGCTCCTGAACATTGTATTTGTGGCTGTATTCACTTGTGAGTGTGGAGGCCGGATAATGATCTTTTTTCTGAAAAGGAAAGCTTCAGGCGCTGGACAGGCCTTAGCGCTGGTTGCCACTGCAGGTATTGACATGAAGTGAATCAATAAAACTATTTCAACACCTTTACTATCAGTGACGTAATTCATTGTTCTAAAGCTCTTTGTAAAACAACCTTAAAAATTTTACTTCTTGTACCTCTAGAATAAGGGACATACCCTAAAGTGCAAACAATATACACCTTCACATAAAATTAAAATCAACAAAAAAAAGTAATATGTAAGGTTGTATTTATGTAGCAAGCAACTAAGCATTAGGGCATTTGTTGAATACTGCAGACTTTAGTACAAAAGAATATTTTGAGATAAAAAAATTAAATTTAAGCAGGCAATGTGTATGATTAAATCATCTCAAAACTGATACAAACATGATAACAAATTAAATAAAAATATGACTACAATGTAATATTTATAAAGAGAGTTTAATAAGAAAAAACTTGATCTAAAAGAAGTTTAATATACATGTGCATCCTGATTATGGGATGCAAAAAGTAGAAATGGAGCTAGTTAACATAACTGGAGTCAAAAGAGATAACCTCTTTTGCTGCTTTAGTTTAACAATATTTTTTGTCTAAAGGTGAAACCATAACGCCTTTGCCATATACACTATATATTATGCAATGGCAGATGCAGCAAAATATATATTGGAGGGGAATCCGAGCACATTCTTCCTCCTCCATCTCCATTTTTCTTATTTCCTTCCTCGTTTGTGTTTCTCATCCTTCCTATTGTCTCCATTGTTGCCATTCGCCGACTATTTCCTTTGCCAGGAAATTAAAAATAGCCGTAGCGATCGATTCAATAGCCTTGCAGCAGTATGATCGAATGTTTTGGGAGGAATCTGATTGGTGGAATTTTGCATCTAGCTTGATTTATAGAGCATAGGTCTATGGTGGAGTAAAAATCACAGGAGAAAGTGATGAAATAAGTCAGCATGGGTGTGACGAAGAAGAGAGGCGCGGAAAGAATGGAGTTCGTTTGGGACGAACCTAGTTACGACCAAGCTGCTCCTGTATTTATGGATCATCCTGAGTGAGGCTGCCCATTGTTTCGAATCCAAGTAGCAGTAAGTAATCATGGTTTTAAAGGCGTCGCCTAGGCGACGCCAAGGCGTCCAGGCGGTAAATTTTTCTAGGCGTCCTCAACGCCTAGCCAAAATCAGTGAGAGAGGGAGGAAAGAGAAGAAGAATGAACTCCAAAAGGCCAAGCAGCTGCCGCACAATCCATCCCAGCTAGATTTCGTGCTGGTGGCTCTGGCAGAGAGAGAAGATAAAGTTGGGGATGGGAGGAACTGAGAAAGGCAGAGAGAGGAACCAGCGGAGAGAGAGGAACTAATGAGGGAAGCACGAGAGGACTTAGGAAGCCTCTAGATCTGACTCTGGAAGGGGATAAGTACTAGTATGTGAGTCATAGATGGGTTGCTGGTGGGCTGGGCCAACTGCTTCCCTACTCTTATATGCTTGGCTCCTTTTCTTTTTACCTTTTTGCCTTTTTCTTTCCTTCTCCCTTCTACAGTCTGGCTTTCTGCAAGGCTGACAAGGCGTCGCCTTGGCTCGCCTTATGAGCGCCTAGGCGTCGCCTAGGCATCCAGGCAGTGGTTGCTCGTCTAGTCTCACCTTACCACCTTAAGAACCATGTAAGCAATAAGAAAAATATAATTATCTTACCTTGTTTGTCACCGGCCGAAAGAGCTGGATTCGGATATCCGACCGACACAGCTAACCCTGTCAACAGGAGGTGTATTTGATCTGATTAGAAAGGGCTCATGGCAGCTCCGGAATCCCAAAATTCCAAGATCCCTCTCAAATCTGTGTTCCTATTCGGTATGTTAGCAATGGAGATTATGAGGGAAAAGAAAGATCCGACGAGCAAAAGGAAAAGAAGAAGAAGCAAAGAGCAGAGAAGGGGTAATAAAACAAGAAGAGAGCAAAATGACGAGCAACTGTAGCATTGTTTTGCCACGATGTTGAACGAATTCCAGTACTCCGAAGTGTTCAATATGTGACAATTGAGATGCTGGTACTTAACAAGAACATTTTTACAATGCTTGGGGAGTACAAGCAATGTTATAGGATAGCTTTAGGCGGACAGGTCTTAGCGCTGGTTACCACTGCAGGTATTGATATGAGGTGAATCAATAAAACTAATTCAACACCCTTACTATCAGTGACATAATTCATTGTTCTAAAGCTCTTTGTAAAACAACCTTGAAAATTGTAGTTCTTGTACCTTCAGAATAAAGGATATATCCTAAAGAGCAAACAATATACACCTTCACATAAAAACAAAATCAAGGGAAAAAAGTACTATGTAAGATTGTATTTGTCGCAAGCAACTGAGCATTAGGGCATTTGCTGAATACTGCAGACTTTAGTGCAAAGAATATTTTGAGTCAAAGAAATTTAATTTAGGCAGGTAATGTGTATGATTAAATCATCTCAAAACCGATACAAACATGGTCAGTTAAACAAATTAAATAAAAATATGACCACAATGTAATATGTATAAAGAGAGTTTAATAAGAAAACTGTATCTAAAAGGAGCTTAATATACATGTGCATCCTGATTATGGGATGCAAAAAGTAGAAATGGAGCTAGTTAGCATCAGTGTGGAGTCAGAAGAGATAACCTCTTTTGCTGCTTTAGTTTATCCATTTTTTTTGTCTAAAGGTGAAACCATAACGCCTTTGCCATATACACTTATGCAATGGCAGATGCAGCAAAATATTGGAGGAGAATCCGAGCACCTTCTTCCTCCTCCATCTCCATTTTTCTTCTTTCCTTCATATTTTTTGTTTCTCATCCTTCCTATTATCTCCATTGTTGCCCTTTGCCGATTGTTTCCTTTGCCAGCAAATTAAAAAATAGAGCATCTTCTTCCTCCTCCATCTCCATTTTTCTTCTTTCCTTCATATTTTTTTGTTTCTCATCCTTCCTATTATCTCCATTGTTGCCCTTTGCCGATTGTTTCCTTTGCCAGCAAATTAAAAAATAGATCGATTTGATAGCCTTGTAGCAGTATGATCGAAGAAGAAAAACAGGTCTGCTACATTTTGGGAGGAATCTGAATGGTGCAATGATGCAAAATCGGTTCCCAAACAATTACTATTTTAAAGCCGGATATGAGATTTTCATCCTTCAAATTCGTGGATCATATTTCCTAATATGTCAAGGTTCAAACAATAGGATATTTGATATAAAAGAACGGTTGTGGGGACACGATAATATAGGAGAAGTAATATATAGGATGACCCTCTAGATAAAGATATAGAGAGTTAGATACTAGAATTTAAGAATTCTTTTGAGATGCTCTTATTTTCTTTTTTTGTACACATACATGTTATATACTATGTATATGATTTTTTTGCTAAAAAGTTTAGGTATTCAACTGAATACCCATGCATACATGGCAGGCCCGCTCCTGTTGTCATCTAACTTGATTTATAGAGGACTAGTAAGCATGCCCGTGCTAAAGCTAGTAAGCTACGGATAAATTTTAGATATACAAAAAACAACACATAATCCATAGTATAAAACTAGTGTGCCCCTCTCCAGCAGAAATATAGTCTAGATAATAGGTAGCTGGATTGCTCGCCGGAGCCATGCTGACCCACTCAGCCACCATGGGCCCCTCTCCATTCACCTCCTCGCCTTCCCGAGCCCCCACTGAATTCTTCAGATATCGAGTAAAGGCAACATTTACACGTATCACATGCATTGTAACATTTGAACATCCTACGAGTCCAAATTTTAACTAGATTATGCTTAGTAAACCAAATTAACAAACAGTCGCATGATATCTCTAACTTACTACTTAGATGAGAGAGATTCGACTACATGACATTCTAATTTGTAATATAGATTTTTTAAAGCTAACTTGTATATAGCTTAGGTTGAGACATTCAATTCACGACATTATAACTTATTACATTGATGATACTTCACAAGCACTCGAATCAATTTATCTATTCAAGGAGACCATATTCAAACTAAAATTGTGCTTGATTAACCAAATTAACTAAAGATTACATACTATTTTGGCCGCTCAATTATATGATATTGATATTCTAAATTATGACATGCATAAATATATAGAAACAGTCAAATTATTGCGAGAGTTCGAACTATTATATGATATTGAGTTTTTTTTCAAAAAGAAAAGATGAACAAGTCTATTTTTATTGTTGAATTATTGCTAGAGTTCAAGTTTAGTTCTCAAACTAGGAATAAATAAGATTCAACTGAAATAAATAAGACTCAACTCCAATATAGGACCAAAAGATAATTATGATTTTAGAGACTGAGTTGGGCAAGAGCAAGCGGTTGGATTGGCCTGACTCTTCAAGACCAAAGATACTCGGCTTTCTTTCATTTCAACTCAAATGAAAGCACTTTCTTTTGAGCTTATTTGCTTAAGCTGTAAAGAAGAGAGCAAAGCAATTAAAACATGAACCCACTCATGTGAACTAGGTTTGCAGGCCTTTTGAGAGTATCTTTCTTTCATTTCAACTCAAATAAAAGAACTTTCTTTCGATCTTGTTTGCTTGAGTTGTAAACTTAAGCTGTAAAGAAGAGAGCAAAGCAATTCCAACATGAACCCACTCGTGTGAACTAGGCTTGCAGGCCTTTTGCATTCTTAAGAGACTTCTGCCTTGAACTGTCAGCAATATAAGAATACTAGGAAGATCGTAGCGGAAATGTTGAGATCTAACAAAATAACTAAACCTAAATTTTGGTACTAGTTTTATTTTTTCTAATTAGAAATAAATTAGTCATAAATTTTAGAGATTAAATTAGATTTTTATTAATATTTATATTTGAAATAATACATCTAGTATACGAATTGACTATCCGGATTATCCGACGATATCCGCCGGATATTAGTCATATCATATCTGAGTCGAGTCGGGTATCCAGAACAGTACCCGGTATCCGGAAAAGAAAACTATCTGGATTTGTTTCGATTAGGGATTAAAACAATCGGGAATGGTCTGAAGCGGTATTACAATAAGGAAAACAAAAGCAGTCGGGACGGGATTTTTTCGCATTTATGAAATTTATAAAATAAAATATGGTAAAAATAACTATAAAACTAATTGTAAATGATAGCTTTTAATTTTTTTTCAAAAAATGGGAACGGTATCATAATATGAAAAATGATATATGTCGCTACGGGAATTTCCCATCCCATTTTTCTCTCTAGTTTTGTTTGGACGGTTAGTCGGAAAATTTATGTACTATTTACATCCCTAGGAGCGAGCTTGGCTCTTCTTTGGAAGTAAGCTTTTTCCTGGCCCTTTGAAGCAAAGTAGCCTCCAGAAACCAGATTTTTTTTTGACAATCCAAATGTTCAGCCTAACCTAGCGAGATTAGAGTTATCCTTGCCAAGGATCCAAACGCATCCACAATCTCTGATGAGTTGAAATTTTGTGAGTTAACTAATTTGTCATTGTTGGAGGAGATCACACGAGGGAAAGTAATATTATTGATAAATCTTTATAGAAAGATAAAGTTTTACTATTTTTCTATGAAATGAATAACCTGTGATGCATTAGATCAACCGTTGAAGGTTAGCTGACCACGAATCTGACGGCGCATCCGAAATGCTCGAGAATCGAGAAGGGCTAGTGACTATTCCTCGCCGGGAGGGCATTTCGGTCATTCCGCTCCTCGGCTCGGGCCGGGTCTTCGCCTGCGCACACACGCCACGCTGGATTAGAGTCAGCACTCGGCATTCATCCACAGAGGAATAAAAAGGAGGCAGCGAGAGAGCACTAGAGGCCAACAGCTCGAGCTTCTCCGCGAACCCCACCCCTAGCGCCGCCCCTTCCCTTCCCCGGGCGCCCTCCCCGGCATCCTCCCCGCTCTCCGATCCAAGATGGTGAGTCTCTGGTCTGTACCGCCTGCCCCTGTTCCGCTCGTGCTATTCACCCCGATCTCCTCCTCACTTTTTTTGTGTGAGATTTTTCGGTATCTGAATCGGCCTGTGCGGGAATCGCCGCCGCCGATGTTCTCCTATCGCTTCACGGTTCCGATTCGTGGGTTAACTCGTCTAGTGAGATGTGTGAACTCTTGGAATCTGACCCTTTTTTTTCAAATGATAATATTGCTGATTCGGTGCTATGCGCGCGCGCTGTGCAGTATAAGCTGGGGAGAGGAAACCGCGACAAGGTGCAGCAGTTCATGGCCATAACCGGCGCCAGGTTCGGTTGTTTAATTGCTGTTGAATTTGATTTTACCGGTGGACCCTAGGGTATGGAATTATTGTGGTCATTGGCAAGGTAGCTACCATATTAGGTGGTTCAGTGGTTGATTGGTTGGTCTAAATCTTAAATGAGATTGTGCATCATAATGTTCAAATTGCAATAAATTTGCTGCCGATCCATGCATGATGCGCATTTTCTGGTCTAAGATGCAATTTAGTTCCTGCCGTAATATATATGTTAAAAATAATGTAGCTGTTCTGGCCATCCAACTTGCATCTAGTACTCATATAGAAACCCAAGTTGTTGCTGTCTATGCAAGTATGCATTTCTGCGTTTTGTCTCATCTCTTGTAGGCATATACTTGCATGCCAATCGTACTAGCTTTGAAGTGCAAATGTCAAATGTATTTGGTGCCTTCGCATCTTATTTTTTAACAAATATTTATTTATTTTGGCACTATAACATCAATTATTGTGGTTGCTTACAATTTATAGATCTAGTTGACTAGATGAATTTTGATGCTGGCAATTTATAGAAAACCTCAATTTCGGTGCATAAGACCTATTGATCTGGAATGTTAAAATACATGGGGGTTCCAATGACTCAAGTTATTTAAAACATCATTTGAGAATTAAAAATGTAATGATGTATTCAACAAATGGAGTTAGTAGTCCATTTATCACAATGTTAGTAAGCAATTTTCATCACCTGATGCAGTGAGAAGGTTGCCCTTCAGGCACTGAAAGCTAGTGATTGGCACTTGGAAGGAGCTTTTGACTTCTTCTATAGCCAACCTCAGATTTCTGCTGTCAATACTCGGCATCTTGAAGACATTTTCAATAGATACAAAGGTATCAATTTCCATTGGCTTAGATAAGCTTCAAATTTAATTCCCTTAGTAACATACTGATACGTTTCCATGTTCCCACACTGTTGTGTAGGATGCAATACTATAGGGTCCATGACAAATACATTAACCTTTTTTTGTTTCTTCGAGGAAGGTTCTCTTGCCTGTTCCGATTTTTTTTTTAATTAGGATCTCATGATGTATTTTGGTTTTGTTCCAGAACCTGATGCTGATATGATCATGGTGGAGGGAGTATCTCAGCTTTGCAATGATCTGCAGGTAAGGAGCAGCTATCGCCATCTGTAAATATACGTTCACTATTTACTCACTTGATTTTCGCCCGTACACATATGTACTGCTTACTCTATTTTGTTGCAAATAGAAAAGAAAATTAGGACATTGACATGGTCTATGAGGTAGCATTTTGACCTTTAATTGATATATTAAATGTTTTCAGAATTAAAAACAAAATACAACAACAACATAGCCTTTTTTCCCAAGCAAGTTGGGGTAGGATAGAGATGAACAACAACAACAACAACAACAACAACAACAACAACATAGCCTTTTTTCCCAAGCAAGTTGGGGGTAGGCTAGAGATGAAACCCGAAAGAAATAAGTTCAAGGTTCAGGCACATTGATAGCTAGTCTCCAAGCGCTCCTATCCAAAGCTATCTCTTTAGAGATATTCCAATCCTTAAGGTCTCTCTTAACCGACTCATCCCACGTCAGTTTAGGTCTACCTCTACCCCTCTTTACATTATCGACCCGCTCAAGAACCCCATTAAATTAAAAAAAACAAAATACTTTCTTGTGGCCAATCTATTATGAATTAAAAACAAAATACTATTATGAAACTATACCCATGATTGATTCAACAATATCAATTTCTTGTGGCCAATCTACATACTTTTGCTATGTATTGATACACAAGCTAGGAGTTTTTTTATTAGCATGGACCTGAGGCAGCATATTTATAATTTATATACACAATCGGATGGAGGAGGGGCTACTTATTTAGCAATTTAGCATACATTTATGCATCTGACATCGGTCTTGATTTTTTGTTTCAATTGTTGTAATTTATTTGAATGCTGCGGAAGAAATAGATCTTTCTGGCATAGTATTGTTTTCTTTGGCACTAGGGCTCAGATTTTATCAAATTTAGAATAGACTGGCCTTTAGAGTTTGTATATGTTGGGTTATTGGGTCATCACTTTGTGCTTATCTCTGGCAAATGATCTTGACTGGATTATAGGTTTGTGATTTTTTAGTTTGGAACTGCCATTTACTACTATCTATATGTCATGAGGGTTAAAAAAAAACAAATTGCTGTTATACGGGTTGCCATATATTCTGTCTCAGGGAAAGGGCTTGCAAAATATGCCTTCTATATAGTAGCCGTACATTACCTATTATTCGGACCAACTTTCTATATATTTCTGATGAATGTGTTTCATTTTTATTTCACAGGTGGAGCCTCAGGATATTGTCATGGTATGTGCTTAGCTTCTTCTGAACTGACCTGTTATGTTTTTACTAAGTTTGATTGCGAATTAGTCTGTGGCAGATATAGTCATATGAACTGGTCTACTGGAGTTGGTTTTACTTATGTTGGATACTTGGATGTAGTGTTTGCTCACAAAAATAAGTTTACAATGATATGCTTATTCTATCTGTGGGAACCGTGTGATAGCTTGGTTGGTAGAGCTCCAGTTGAGAGGCTGCCCATCCAGGTTCAAGCCTGGGTGCTCGCAGGTCATGTGAATACCTATCAAATGGGTTTGGTACTCCCCTCTCTTAAGGCAGAAGCCAAGGGGACAGTTTTCTCCCTGGTCTAGTCTTTTAATGCTTATTCTTTCTATTTAATTCGACACTGCCACCTTTGATCATTATTGCTCTTAGCCATATAGTCCTGTGTGGTGTGAACAGCTTGTCATATCATGGCACATGAAAGCCGCCACAATGTGTGAATTTACTCGCCAGGAATTCATTGGTGGACTGCAGTCTATTGGGTTAGTGCTGCTTGCAATTGCAATATTCCAATATGAAGTTGATCCATACCCTCAATCGACCATTCATATGGTTCTTTTAGTAAGTCTACTTGTTATTTGCAGGGTAGATTCAATCGAGAAATTTCGTGCAAAGTTACCATCATTACGAGCTGAGCTAAAAGATGATAGTGAGTTTCCTTTCCTAAAAGCTAAACTTGATAATGTTTTACTTAGGAGTTTGATGTGGCCTCTTAGTTCAGAAAGTTATTCTGCAATGCATAGAAAGTCTGCATCACGGCAAAGGGTTTCCTTTTCTTTAGAATTAATGTGTGGAATGAAATGATTTCTTTTTCTTTTCCATATCCAACTGGTGTGTTTACACTTTTCTGACCCAGATAAGTTCCGTGAGATATACAACTTCGCGTTCACTTGGGCAAGAGAAAAGGTTAGCCTTAACCGCAGAATATTTCTTGCAGCTTTCACAGTGACTATTTGTATCTGTTGGTCATTGGCAAATTTTTCATCATTCATAAAACAGTATACATATACTGATATTTTCTATGAAGCTTTATGTAGCATATTCCTTTATTTGGCAGGGTCAAAAGTCTCTCTCACTGGAGACTGCTATTGGGATGTGGCAGTTGCTATTTGCTGAAAGGAACTGGCCTCTTCTGGATCATTGGTGCCAATTTTTACAGGTATAACTGAAGTTAGGCAGTTCCACTAATTTCATTCTCAAATTTAATGGCATCCGGCATTACTGTTGCTCATCTTGGGCTCTTCAAATTTCAGGTCAGGCACAATAAAGCCATATCTAGAGACACCTGGGCGCAGCTGCTGGAATTTGTAAAGGTACTTCTGTCCATTTTACCTCCCTTTCCATTTATCTGTTGTGGCTTGTGGTTATCATAGATGCCCACTGTGATTACAAGTATAGTGCATTTAGATAGTTGTGATGCCACAATCTAGCAGATAAACTTGATTGAGAAGTAATCAATACAATTCATGTGGTTAGCTGATGTCCTTGACTGTAGTTGCTATGTAGTTTTGCAATCTGCATTTCTGATGTCTTAACTAGCTAAGCTTTGAGCTACTAATAAATCGCTCAGAAGCAACCTGAAGTCTTGTTCTGCATCATTATATCTCCTTTTAAGTTCAAGGGAGTGTCCATGATTTTCTTGCTTTTTATTTATGCAAATTATTAATTTTTGTTTTGTTGCAGTCGATTGATCCACAGCTATCCAACTATGACGACGAAGGTGCTTGGCCCTACCTCATAGATGAATTTGTGGAATACCTGACTGACAATGGGTTGGTTCAGCGCACGAAATGAACTGCAATGGGGAGGATTCGCCCCTCACCGAACAAACGGTTGGGCTGTACAAACACGATTCATCTTGGTGTATACGGTGCCCAGGACCCGATGTTGGCACTCCTGCTCAATCCACTCGCCAAACTGTTGGCCTATCATTGCATGACAGAATTTGCTGATAAACGCGGAGAAAACGCAACCTAAGCCTGGGAAGTGGTGGTCCCGAGCCTGCCATCGTGAACTACTCCAAAATGCACTGGGGAGTTTGGGACTCTGGTTAACGTACGAGTTGTTTCGGATGTATCACTGTCACTTGCTACTATATTTCTATTATCCCTCATCCTGTCCTGTGTATTCTCTGGTGTCGGTGCAATCTTGCGGAACTGTTTGTCTCGTCCTTGCGTGTCGTTTGGCGTATGCGTGCGCGAACCCAGCCGCCCGATGGCGTTTTGCTTGCTCTTAGTTTTAACTGGGCATCACATGGCGTATTGGCGTGGCCGATGGACGGCTTGGCCGCGGCCGGGCCTTGTCCGTGCCACCACTAGTCGGTGAGATTCGAAGGACACTCACCTTTTCGTTGCACACTGACCTGCCGGCTGCCGCCGACCTGCGTTTTATCTTTAGCTCTGTCCTGGACGCAGACATCTCGATTCTCGAATTCACGTACAACAGTTTAAGGCTGTTTTTAGTTCGTGAAAAAATTTGGATTTTAAGTATTGTAGTACTTTTATTGTTATTTGACAATTAATGTATAATCATGAACTAATTAAATTTAAAAGGTTTGTTTCGTGTCAATCAGTTGAATTGTGTAATTAGTTATTTTTTCAACTACATTTAATACTTCATGCATGTGTCCGAAGATTCGATGTGATGGATACTGTAGAAAAAAATTTGGAAACTAAACAGGGTCTAACTTGCTTACATGCATCAATGAATTTGGTCATTTTGTTAGATGGCGCTGTACAATTCGTGAAAAGCATCCAAGAAGAACATCAGTTGAGCTTGAAGTGACGGTTTCGGTCAAAATACAGCTGTGGCCCAAATGATAGTATGCACCAACCCTTTTCTTTAATTAAGGACAGGAGCACTATCATATCATATAAGAAGAAGAAGAAGAAGCATTCGTACATAACGCGCTGAAGCATACACACCACACAAACAAATGCACATAACACAACGCTACACCACCACCACCTGGGAGAGGAGCTGAAAGCAAGCCGTCGAGCTGCGCCGTCGTCATTAACGCTGTGCCACACCAAAAACTGTGGCCCGCTGCAAGCCCAAGCAACTATCTGAACTCCTCCACCACGGGACTATCTTCCTCAAGCTGCACACCCACGATCGTTGATCTCCCTGCCCCAGCGATGCGTTAGCGAAGAAATCCCGTCACGGCACTATTGAAACTCACTGATCCGGGCCACTCTGCGTGGGGGTCTCGCCTCTCCCACCGCCTCACACTCCTCTGCCAAAGAACTCAGATATCTGAAACCGCTTAGAGAGCATCACTTCCGCCTAGCCGTCACCGAGATCACCACTGCACCATGCATGTCAACTCAAGACCTCCAGCACCCATGGGCCCTCTGCACCTTGCCGCCAACACATTGACCTTGCGCACCACCACTGCCGCTGCGCACGGGCCATCCAACCCCCCGCGCTACCACAAGCCGAGGCGAGTCTCCATAAGCGGCGCCTCCAATGAGGGTGCGACGCTGGTGGCGCTGCCGTCGCTCGTCCAGCAATGGACCGGGTTTTCACCCCAAAACCTCAGGCCTCAGGACACGGTGCCACATAGTGGTGCCCCCAACGGGGGAACGACACCCCAAGGATGCCGCCACCACTACAACCGACAAGAGTGCCGGTGAAAACTTTCGCCTAGACAACACCGTACCTTACGCACGCCCTCAGACAAGCAGTAGCAAACATTGTCCTCGCCGCCTCCGCATCTCCTCTGCCGGAAGGTGGCTCGGTGCATCCCAACAATGCCGCCACGGCACCACAAGGACATACCTGTGCTGGAACCAAGGAGCGCCCAGCGCCAGCCACCCGGCCCCGCCACCGAAGCAGCGCCGAAACCGCACAGCCGTCGAAGAGAAGAGACGAGGAGCACCACCATCTCACCTCCGCCCCCACTGCCCGCACACAGATGTCCGCCGGCACCACCTCCCGACCACCATGGCCAAGAACGGCCAGCCACTCAGGCGCTTCCCGCACAGGACCTCCCGCATCGTAAAACCACCGCGCCCTGCACCTCGCAGGCCGCCACCGCCGCCGCCGCCGCCGTCCCTGCGCAGGGCCGAGCTGGTGCGCCCCCGGCCCCTGTGCTGACCGCCGTCTTCAGCCTGCACCGGCCTCAGGCCCCACCAACGCCGCCGCGACGGCCGCCTCCACCGCCGCCAGCACTGCTCGCGTCGGCCGAAGCCGCCGTCTTCAAGCGCCCTCCGCCACCGCCGGACCCCGACACCGCGCCCCGCCACACAAACGCGCGTCCCCACCGCGCAGCCACCAGATCCGATCGGAGCAACGCCGGATCTGGGGGCTCCAACCTCCACCGCCGCTAGCTCGCCGCGCCGACGAGGAAAACTCCGGGGGTGCCGAGTGGCCGCGCCCACCCGAGCCTCCGGAGGAAAAGGGGAAGGGCCCCGCCGCCGCCTTCTCCGCAGGCCGCGCGAGTTGCCGGTGGCCTACTCGGGCGGTGGCGTGGCGGGAGGAGGCACAGGAGGGTTGGCGGCAGCTAGGGTTCGGGGCCGCTCGGTCGCCCGCGCGGGAGCGACCCGAGCGGAGAAGAAAGGCGGGTCCTACCCTACCGGCAGCCATTACCAAGTACCAACCCATCTCTATTATTATATAAAAAAACATCGCTATGGATAGATAGGCTTTTGCAGATGGCTGCCCTCGACACGTAGGTTACTGCTTTCAGCCTTTCAGGAATTACCGGTGAAATTCAGGTCTGCTTTCTATGTGTTGATGTACAGTGGAAAAGGCCCAGCCCCTCTATTGAGACTTTCAGTAAAAGCAGGCTTTTTGAAAGGCATGGTCTGCTGCTTCGATTTGGTTGGTCCAAGTTACGTCTTCCTGCGGCACAGTGGACTGAGCCAGTCAACCCGTTTCCGTAATGCTCGAACAGGGCTTTGCCAATGCCAAACATCTATGCTCTCCTCTAACCCCATGCGCCATCGTCTAATTGTGCTCCAGGTAGCGGTACTGGAATTTATCAGCGAGCAATTTTAATGTTCAAACTTTAAGTCCTTGCAAACATAATGAGTGCCAGAGGAGAAGCTAAATTCATGTCTCAACTCTCAAACTTGTACATTTGTAAGTAAAACAGCATGCGCAGCCACGACCATGAGGAACCACCCGTATCTTCTTTGTAACCAATGTATCACTCAACTTTCCATATTTGGAAAAGTTATCTAGATGACGTTTTGCTGCTGTCCATAAAATACTTAAATTTTGAAATACTAAAATACTTCTCGTCGTATTCTTCCTTCGTCTTCTTCCTCCTGACACCTCTTGCTCTCACAAGCATCTCCTAATTTCTAACTTTGGCAACTTCTGGGCTGTCATACTCGCCCATCCTAAGCCAAGCCACCAGCACTGCATTGTTCGGGGTGATTACCTCGTACCTTGCCATGCTCTCCCTATCTCCGCCATTTTTTTGGGGGGGGGGGGGGGAGGGGGTGGAGGGACACCTTCGTCCTCTCAGTACATCCATAGTGAAATAAAAATATAGAAGAAGCTCCATGGATCTGGCGGTGATAGAAGGGGCTAGAGTCCGTCTAGATACACCGCTTACTCCATTGACATCCCTCCAAAATCAAGGAGATGCCCAGATGGGAACTAACCCCGAGTTCATAACCATGCTGAAATGTTCACATTGCTCACTAAAATAACCACTTTTTACTAACCCATCGCTAGAGTTAAGACTGTTATAGAGCGAACCGGCCCTCCAAAGGTCGAAAAAACCCCTATGGCAGGCCGGCCATCGCGGTCACACGGGCCCGTGCTCCTTGCTAGTAGCCTCTCGCTCTGGCGGGCCTGACCTCTCGCCTCGCGTCCGCGAGCGAGGCCACGCGGCTCTGCGAACGGGGCGAGAGCCCTCGCGGCCGAGGGCCGAAAGCGACGCGCACAGCCGCCGCTCGCACGCCCCGCAAAAACGCCCAGACCCAGAAGCCACCGAGCCGCCACCGCACCATTCCTTCCGGCTGCCGTCGCTTTCGCCGCCCCAGCTCGTGCGCTCCCCACCCGGGCTCGCTCGCCTCTCGCGACAGCGGCCGAACCCTCCACCCGATTCCTTACCCCCCTCCGCTGCTTCGCCCGCCCGCCCGCCTCCAGCCGAGAGCTCCCGTCCCGAGGGTTTCAGGCCGCTTGGCCCCTAGCGCCCCGTCGTCTTCCCGGGCCGCCGCTTTTAGGTGCGACCTCCGCATCTCGTCCAGACGGAGGCGGGGTGGATCGCTGGGTTTTCCTTCCCTCGGAGATCGCATCTCTGGCCCGCGGGATCCGATGAGATGCGGGAGCGGCCTCGCGCTCCGAGCTCCTAGCAGGCATGGCTGAAGCGGCGGCGGCGGCGGCGTCCTCGTCCTCGCCCGGATCCTCCGCCCCGCGCCGCCTCCATGGCGCCGGCGTCGTCAGGGACGCGCTCCCGTACGGTGGCCTCGCCGCCCCGCCCCCGCCGCCGCTGCCGTTGCAGCAGCAGCTGCCGCCGCCGGTGGCGCAGCAGGCGCAGGCCGCGGGTGGCGGAGGCGGAGGCGGGGGCGGAGGGAAGATTAGCCCCGCGGTGCTCTTCATCATCGTGATTCTCGCCGTGGTGTTCTTCATCTCCGGCCTGCTCCACCTCCTCGTGCGCGTCCTCACGAAGAAGCAGCACCGCCGCGGCGGCGGCCGAGGCGGCCCCGCGTCGGCGTCGGCGGCGGCGCGGGGGGATGCCGGCGGTGCGGACGCGGCGCTGCAGCGGCAGCTGCAGCAGCTGTTCCACCTCCACGACTCCGGGCTGGACCAGGCCTTCATCGACGCGCTGCCCGTCTTCGCCTACCAGGAGATCGTCGTGGGCGGCGGCGGCGACGGCGACAAGGAGCCGTTCGACTGCGCGGTGTGCCTGTGCGAGTTCGACGCCGAGGACCGGCTCCGACTGCTGCCGCTGTGCGGGCACGCCTTCCAC
The DNA here is from genome assembly GCF_016808335.1 of Panicum virgatum. Classification (NCBI taxonomy): domain Eukaryota; kingdom Viridiplantae; phylum Streptophyta; class Magnoliopsida; order Poales; family Poaceae; genus Panicum; species Panicum virgatum. The sequence continues at coordinate 11,468,523 of NC_053148.1, forward strand.
CTCAACTGCATCGACACCTGGCTGCTCTCCAACTCCACCTGCCCGCTCTGCCGCGGGGTGCTCTTCGCCCCGGGGCTCATGGGCGACGACAACCCCATGTTCGATTTCGAGGAGAGGCTCGAGGAAGGGAGGCTGTCGGAGGATTGCGACGACGGGTTTGGATTGCCTGGGCAGAAGGCTTCAGGGTTAGCACAGACACCGGCGGCTGAGAAGAGGGTGTTCCCCGTGAGGCTGGGGAAGTTCAAGAATGTCGGAACACAGGGTGCGGTGCAAGGTGGCAATGCCAATGCCAATCCCAGTGTGTTGAGTAGGGATCAAGGGGAGAGCAGCAGCAGCAGCCTCGATGGAAGGAGATGCTTCTCCATGGGCACCTATCAGTATGTTCTTGGCACTTCTGAGCTCCGGGTTGCTCTCCAGCCTGGCCGGGTTAGGAACGGCGCTGGTGGCGCAATGAGGGGAAGACCTGCTGGTTTAAGTTCGATCAATGCTGATATTATGGAGGGGAAGAAGATCTGCGCGAGGAACAAAGGGGAAAGTTTCTCCGTGTCGAAGATTTGGCAATGGTCTAATCTGAAGGGCAAGCTACCTGCTGGTTCAGATGAATGTTCGGATGCCGGGAGCCTTCCATGGATGAAGAGAGGAGGTGCCGCGGATACATCAAACATATAACTCTGTACTGGTGTACTTTGATAGTAGCTAATGTTTCTTTTTAGTAGTGTTGCTCACTTTATTCTTCTTATTTCTTTCGGGTTTCATCTCTAGTCTACCCCAACTTGTTTGGGAAAAAAGTCTATGTTGTTGTTTGTTGTGCTCACTTTATTCCTCACCTGTAGTCATTTTGATTGGAGTGTCAATCTCATTGGGGGCTTAACTTTTGGTAGTCATGCCAGCATAGTGTGTTGCACCATGCAGATTGTGATGATTTAGAATCCTGTTATTCTGGTCTGCCTTATATTTTGTGTTAGTCTGATGTGCTGATCTACAATTTATGTTTCTGCAATTTCTTTTGTGCTGCTCAGAGTATAATTGACATTGACCTGTACCTTCTCCAGTCTAGACATTCGTTGACCAGAATACATGGGAAGACATATATTAATATTATAAGCTAGTATTACATGCCATCATTAACTGTTCATGCACTATTAGAAGGATTTGGCTTCTTTGACTTATCTCTGGCAATCCAGTTCTACATCCTCATACTTGGATGCAATTGGCAAATCTGTTATTTTCCCTTGGTAAATATTTACTGCCTCTAAAATATGTTTCGACCACTGAGACCAAGGTTCTGTATTCACCTTATTTTCTCTTAAAATATTTGTTTTGCCTTATATGGTAATAGAGGATATTTCAAATATTGGAATTTTTTTACCCATTTTCAGCCACGGATGCTCTAGTGAAGTCACTGCTGCCCACTTCAGGGTCCTGAATTCCTTTGTATTTTGTGAGTATTTGAAGAGTCTTGCCTTTGTTTAGCTTTGAGGCTCAGGTAGGAGCATCGTAAATTTTGAATTCATGCAGCTAGGCCATTGATTCATGATATTCCCGCCTTCACCCTTCTGTGGAGCATAGTGATTGATATGTACAGGAAATTCTAATGATTGAGTCTGCACTCTCTGATTAGCATATTCTTTTGCTTTTAGCCTGTCAGTCATCTTGAAGACTACTGTGTGAATTTTAGACCCTCTCTTTAAGAATCTCTTTACTCAGCCTGAAGTCTCTGGGCAGCCTGAAGCCCATAATGCTCAAAGTATACATTCAGTATTTCTTTATGTCTATTATATTTACAGATGACACCTATCTGTCTATATTCTTACCATTTTAATTTAGTATATCTGTGTTTCAATGGTGCTTTAATTTCTTTGTTTCTCACTTCCAGTTTGTAGGATGAACTTCATCATTTGATTCCTAATCTATCAAATTTAAGATCAAGAGTTGTTGAGATGTCAGCTGGCAAGTTGGTAAAGTGGAGCCAATACCTTTTGTGCTGGTGCTCCATCTACATGGAAGGGGTGACCATTTGGTCTCTGTCAGCTCTCTTTTCTGCATCTATATGTAACAGAAAATCATATCCCTTCAGCTTAATGCTCCTCGTGGTGGTGGACTAGACGGTGACCAGGCTAAGTGGAACCAAGGAGTTTTCATAATACAGTATGCTGGTGAGATATAAAAAAGGACGGTGTTTAGTGAAGTGGAATTCAGTGTCATGTATTGTGTTCACTCATCTTTTGGCCAGTTTTGAATCAGAAAGCAGTGTGAAGTGCCCGCACCAAATGACTCCACTAAATCAGATGAGCAGGTATCATGTGCCGTCTGCTATATATCTGGGGTTTTGCACCGGGATCTGACCCGAAATGTGAATCAACACATGCTCAGAGTTCTCGCTCTTCTAATCCACGTTCACTTGTTAATTCAGTAGTTACTGTTAATAACCAGATCTGAATCCGGAAATAACTATTGTTTGTTTCTGATATCTGAAACTGTTGCTTCGTGATTGTCCTTCCAGATCTCCATTTCCATGGTCATGTCAATTGACAAGTCTCAAAGATTCGTTCCATTTCAAATGTTTTGCAGGCCTGAGGTCCCACAAGGCCGTGAGTCATTCAGGTCCATGTCCTGCCGTTGGTCACAAGCTGGTGCTGGTCACAAGCTCACAGATACTGTTCTCGACGTGAAACTTTGGTGGGCACAGGTTATCCAGGGCTCCAGGCTTTCAGCGCTACGACCACACAGACCACTGTTCCTTCTCGGACGCAGATGCAGATGCAGCTGTTCATGAGTAAAGGCAGGCTTGGGCATGATTGAAACGGACAAGAGCATCTGACAAAACTGGAGGCTCGCGACGACGCCACTGCCTACTTGTGTTGTCAATTGTCGTGATTATTGTCGTATATGTTTATTTTTTCAAAAGGTTTCGAGTTTTGACTCGGCAGCTTTCGCTTTGTTTAGAGCTGTCAGAAGGTCAACGTGACCATTCGACTTGTTTCGATCTCAGTGCTGTCAGTATCAGTAATGTGATGTTAACGGTACTGTTAATCGCTGGCACGTTTGGCAGCACCTCAGGGTTTTGGCTGGCATTGCAATTCATCAACTTTGGGACCGAGAGCAAATTGGCTGATTGTTCGTTCACACTTCGCCGTGCGTTTGGGCCCGGGGCCTCACAAATTATTCAGTCAAGAAAAAAAAACTTACAGGGTACATGCAATGGTACCTCGAGTAGTCCGTGTCAACATTCTTGCAACATTATTTTGGTAAGGCCTTGTTTAGTTGCGAATTTTTTTTAGTTTGATACTATAGCACTTTCGTTGTTATTTGGTAATTAATATCTAATTATGGACTAATTAGACTTTAAAGATTTATCTCATCATTTATAGTTAAATTATGTAATTAGTTATTTTTTAACTATATTTAATACTTCATATGTTCGAAGATTTAATGTGATGGATATTGTTGGAATATTTTTGAGAACTAAACATAACCTAACGTCTTCAGCTTAAAACGTCAACGTATTCAGCAAGCGGAGCACATCACGTGTAGCAGTCTGTGGCGTACTGGCGTGCATCCGAGCACCAAGATGAAGCAAGGGGACGATTGGTCCAGTGTTAACATCAGGAGCCGGAATATTACCCGATATCCGATTCGATTCCTCAGCTCAGTTGCGTCGCTCCCTGAAATCGTCCTCCAATGATCGAACCATGCTTGCAAACTATCCAATGATCGAGCCATGCTTGCAAACTAGGAGTAGTGATCTGCAGAGTGTCGATAGCTGTAGACACGTCACCAGTTTGTTTCGTTCCGTCCGTGCTCGCTGACATGACGCTGAAAATGACGCCTGCATCCAGGGGCGGATACAGGGGGGCTAGGGGGCTCAAGCTCCCCTAATTATACGTAAAACTGTAGCAAGACCTTCAAATCACCATTAAATCTTCACACAAATCAACATCTCTATTGTTTCAGCCCCCCTCGCCTCCAATCCTGCATCCGCCACTGCCTGGATCATATATCGCGGTCGAAAATACTACGCAAATTAACAGTTAAACTAGAAAGCTGTGGCGGGGATCGCGCTGGCGGCCGCTGGACGTGGTGGCGCTGGCGCCGGAGACGAAGACGGCGGCCGCGGGTCTCGCCGTCAAAGCGCGCCAGCTTGGTGCCTTGGTTCTTTCACCTTGGACCGAAACTGAGCAGGAATTTCCCGCTGCCTGGCCGGCGGTGGATCGGCATCAGTTGCCCGGCATCGAGCAGAGGTCGGTCCTGGCGCATGATCGGATCGATCAAGACCAACCAGCAGGGCAACACGCATGTGTGCTGCTCGAGATACATTCCAGGGTGCGGCGGGGATTCTATTTATCGCGCGCGGGGTGGGAACCGTCGGGTCGCTGAAGCGGCCGGCGGCCCCTGTTCATCTTCTTCCTTGAGCAGGGGGTGGGGGGACGGCCGCCGGCGAGGGTTGCGAGCTAGAGAAGTGGGAGGGTTGGCCGTGGAGGAGTGGTAGGTGGGCGGAGCGGCCGCCGGCAAGGTCGCCGGTGGCCGGGTGATGGAGGGCGGCAGCGTCTTTTAGGTTCCGGATTGATGGGGCGGACCTAGAGGAGGGGTTCGGGGGCGGCGGCGGTCCGGCAGTGGTGGCGGGTTGGCCGGTGAAAGGTGAGGCGGCGCTCCCGGGCCGGATCCCCGGTGGGCGGTGCCGGCGGCGGGGGCGAGAAGAAGACGACGCGGCGGCGGCTGGACAGCGCGACAGCGAGCTCGGTTAGTGTTGGCGGCGGTGGAGGATGGCGGCGGAGACGCTGGGGGCGGTGCCGGAGCCGGGGAGGTGGGGGAAGGCGGGGGAAGAAAGGGCGGTTCTCGCGGAGGAAGAAGAGGGGCGCAGCTGCGATTAGATTCGTTCCAATCACAGCATGCGAGAATAGATGTCCACGGTGAGGGATCATGGGATCGTGCGCGACATGGGCGATGCGATCGCACGGAGGACGGTGTCGGCCAGGCCAATGCCCAGGTTCACGGTGTGGGGGTATCAGATATCAGATGCAGTCGTGGCACCGTCCAACGCCCCTGGTTGCAGCCTCCCTGCTTAACACAGCATAGAAAATGCACCGGAGTGTTGCATGAATTCGGTCAATTGTGGCATGTGGTTTAGAAAAGATTAAAAGGGCCTTTCGGATGGAGATGGGACCTAAGAGTTGCCGGTACAAGTCATACCAAGATAACATAGCTAACGCACTGCTGATGACATCTTGTACTGGAGGTATTTCAGCATGGATGAGCATAGAACATGATGCGCTGTGCTTGTCTCATCTCTTCCTCCAAGAACGAACAATTTCTATGGCTATATAGTGACAATTTTGGACAGTATAGAGTAGCAATCTATTTTACAAAAAAAATACAAGCAAAAAAAAAAGACAAGAAGAAGAAAAAATTAATAAGGACCTCCCTACCCTATGGACACCAAGCTTCGTCATCTCGTCGCAAGCAAAAAGCAAGAACAACCGGACGACCAAGAGGACGAAAGCAACGGCCTCCCCTCCCGGCCTTATCGCCCCCTACCGCCCCATTAATGATAATGGCACGCGGCCAAGGCCGACGGTTACGCCCGCCGGGCGCCGCGTCGACGTCAGCCCCTCGCCGCGGCCGGGGGCGTGCGCGGGGAGTGCGCCTGGTGGAGGAACAGCGGCGGCGCGTCGCGGCCGCCGAGGTCCATGGACGACCTGGCGGAGGCCGCCGGCGGCGGCGCGACGAAGCGCGCGGAGAAGTCGAGGTGCCCCGCGTAGTCGTCGTCGCCCTCGGGTCCGCCGCCGCCGTCGTCGAAGTTGAGCGCGTAGCTGAGCGGGTCGTAGTTGAGCTTCCCGCCGCCGGCGCCGGCCCCGTGGCGCGGGCCGCCGCGGCGGAGCCGGAGCCGGCGGATGAAGGTCTTCCACCGCGGGCCGGCCACCAGCTCCGACCACTCCCGCACCTTCATCAGCGCGTCCACCCCGCGCCGCCACCACCGGCGCCGGCCCGACGCCGCCCCAACGCGGTGCCACCACTCCTCGCTCGCCGGCTCCGCGCGGGGGCGCGCGCGCGGGGACGGGGACGGCGAGGAGGCCGCCGCCCACGGCGGCGCCCAGAAGCAGCCGCAGCAGCGGCGCCCGCGGGGGGAGAAGAAGGCGGCGTCCGCGTCGTCGGCGCCGCCGCCCGCCGCGACGGCGCCTCCCCCACCGGCGGCGTCCATGGCGATTAGGCTAGGCGCGGCGTGTGGTGTGTGTGGGGTTGGGAGGCGGGGGGCGCGTCGCGGCGCGGCGAGTGGCGCGCGGGTTTTATTGGGGAGGTGGTTTCCGGCGGGCGCGATTAAAACATAACCGCCGGGCCTCGCGATGCGCTCCCCGCCGACACGCGGGGCCCGTGGGAGCGGTGTTTTCCTCGGGTTCCTCTGCTTCTGTCATTTGGGGTATCTCCTTGTGGGGCCCACTTGGCAGTGCTCGGGTGGTGGGGTCAGCGGTCGGCCGGTCGCTACTCGCTACAGCGGGTGGGGTCGGTTGGCTCCAGACGGGGCGCCAGGTTGGCTCGACGGCGGCATCTTAGGACGACCGGACGGGCAAGAGATGCATGCCGCCATGGCCCTGCCGTCCCGATGGCCGATGGGTGTCTTGTGAGAAGGTTTTATACTGGACCCCGTCATCTTAAATGCCATGCAGCCATTGAATAAAAGTTGGGAAGACAATTCTTGTCGGAAAGATGCAACCAGAGGCCGGGAGTGCGAACGAGCTGTAGCTCGGTTGGCAACTCGCCAGGTGCGCAAGCTGGCTGGCCCGCGTTCGATTCCCATCGGGAGTGACGCCAGTGGCGCACTGGGAACAGTATTTCCATGGGTACTGTAGCATGCGTGCATGGGCTGTGTGCGTGTGTGGTATCGTGAGTGCTAATCTGCCGCGTTTCGAGACTATTCGGAAAGCCTCGTCTGCATTGAATCTGGTCAGTGTAAGCGTTCAAAATTTTACATGACTCACCAATGCTCTGAGTACTTTCAAAAAAAAAAGGCCGGGAATACGTTTTTGTAGGTTGTGGTGTTTTTGTTACCGAATGTCCGAATCCAAGTTGCTGTAATTCTGTAAAACTGTCACTGAAGCAAAGGGAGGTCGTGTCAGACGTCTGACGAACTAGAGCAGAAACGTGTGCGATTTCTTTCCTTGCTGATTGGGGAGACGATGGCTCGCATTGGACTGGAATCCACACGCACCCAAACAGCAGCACCTTTTCCATGAATGAAGATAACTATCATCTCCCATATTGGCTTTGCGCCTTTAAGTGCAACAACACGGGCCACATCTCGCTAACAGCCTTGTTATTCTAGTTGATCCATCTAGCAAGTGCTCGATCTTTGTTTAGTACGCGATAGAAAGAAAGAAAGATCATACTTCCTCTGTTTCAAAGTATGTATATCGTTTTTACTATATATTTAGGTATATCGTAAATCTATATGGGTAACAAAATCTATATATTTAAAAAAAAAGTCAAAACAACTTGTAGAATAGATGGACCCAAAATGTTCTGCATTATTTGGTTTTCTAGCGCTGCCTAGCGCTAGAAGAGAATCTCGCATGCATGGAATACTATATGAAGTTTATTTGCAAAACATTTTCAGTGATGAGTGTAATTTTTCGCGATAAATCTAATGATGGTAATTAATCGATGATTGGCTACAGTAATGTTACAGTAACAATCATCTAATCATGCGGTCAAAGACCTCATTAGATTCGTCTCGCCAAGTAGCGCAGGGTTGTGAAGTTAGTTTCGTAAACTGTCTTTATTTAATACTCATAATTAATGGTCAAAGTTAGCTACACTACCTAGCGCTACTAAACCAAACAAAGCCACTGTACTTTTTGGCTGGAGTGTACTGTACTTTGTTGACTAAGATCAATCGGTTTTTTAGTATGTTGATTGAGGTATATCATGGTCCTTTTACGTCCAATGATCACCACTGGTATCATGTTCTTTTGAATAATTGGCTATCAAAATTGAGACGGTCAGGACTCAGGCGCATGATTATTGACTGTGTGTTTAGTTCCCACCAACTCCTCCAATTTTTCAAATTTTCCATCACATCGAAATCACATCGAAATATTAAATATAGTAAATGACTCATGCATAGAGTACTAAATGTAGGTAAATAAAAAAATAATTGCATAATTTTGATGTACGTTGCGAGACGAATCTTTTGAGCCTAGTTAGCCTATGGTAGAACAATATTTACCACATACAAATGAAAAATACTATAGTGATTTTCACAAACACTTTTCGCATACTTTTTGCAACTAAACACAGTCATTGTTTCCTACTTTAACCGTGCTCTGCATTGAGTTGCGTGCATCGATCAACTCAATCAAAAGCTTGAGTATGAGTAATTCACTGTATATTATTCCAACACTATCTGGTTTTGGACTTATATAGCATGTACATAAACCTATAACACATACCGTTTGCAACTACTATCTAGTTCCCACGAAAATAAAATTATGTGAAAAAGCCTATAGCACACACTCCAACGAGTTCAGTTTCAGTCTATCTCTCTCTGTTTTCTTTTAGGGACAGCTCAGTCTCGATAGAGAAGCTAGTATACTTGACTCGCCGAGAAATGGTTCAAAGTGTATTGGACGCAAGTCGGTATCGCGGATTGCTTGTAAGCAATCGTGGTGGAATGGGTAGCGTCGGATGCCCTGGTTTGTGCGCGGCTATCTTTTTTGATACCTTGGAACATTCCATTTCCAACGATGCTTTCATTACCATCCCTTTCTGCAGTCAGGATCGGCCCAAGCCTGCTGGACTCTGGGATCTCAGCGCAGCAAAACTTATCTTCGAATTTTTCCCAGTATCGCCCCCAAGCCTGGATTATGATATCATCATCATAAGATCGACCCGCAAATTAAACCACATGACAGTAGTACATACGTGTACATGCATGTTGCTGAACAGTGATACAGCCGCTACCTCGTGATTTATATCTTCGCTCTGCATTTTTTTGTGGGGGGGGGGGGGTGTAATTTGAGTGTTTTCCGTTTTTTTGATAGGTTTCCTTCACGCTAAAACTTGCCTGGAAAGAAAGGGACGCTTTTGGGCCGCAAGAATCTTGTACGAAGGCCCTTTTCTTTTAGCGGTATACCCCCATTTGCAGGCCCTAACGTTGGGTCGTACCTTGGACGGCTTGAAATCTTGTGCTACGGGCCGGCCCACGGGTGCGTTCGGCTACTCATGGCGGCTTTTTTATTTTTATATTTTTTAAAAACGTTTTTTACATAAATATATTTTCGGTTTCACATTTTATAGTTTTATACCCCGCATGGCAAAGGGGTGGCAGGGATCTATATGTAAATAAATATAATTTTTTTTGCGCGGAGGCTCCTGGCGGGAGCATGCGGCCCCCCGTCGGGTGGCAGGCACCTGCCGCCCCGTGGAGGGGCGGCAGACAGCCCGCCCGCCCGGCAGAGGGGCGGCAGACTCCCCACATATAAAAGTCAAACTGCACCACCTCCAGCACCAAGTTCTGTTGTGCACGACACACCTTCCAATGTATTTGTTTGTACGAAACTAAGTATATTGTGTATGTAGTATGTCTAAATGTCTTGTTCAATTAGTTGACAGTGCGTATTTCTATAGAATTTGGCTGTAATGAATGAAACCTTCAATGTAATATCTTATGTGGTATCTTGTTTAACATTCAATTTAAATTTCGTTCATTGTATCAAATTGGTCAGCCCCAAATGCTTGGACACATGGTTTGTGACCACCTTTAGCACAAACACCAATTAAACAAATCAAACAATTTTGAACGCCAGTTCTACTTGACCGAGTCATGGAGCCACACGAGGTTCAAGGTTCAAAAAAAATATAATCATTGCAATCAAACATAGTAAACATATAAGTATTGCAATTAAAGGTAGAGGAGCCCTGCCGTCCCGTCACAATTTACTTCACAATCTAGACCGATCAACACCAAAACACCATATGATACACATCATGTCATTTCTTGGAGACCATAGTTCGGGGGGCCATGAAGTCATCTAGGTCGTCATCCCAGTTAACAGAACTTGGTGCTGGAGGTGGTGCAGTTTGACTTTTATATTTGGGGGGAGCCTGTCGCCCCCCTGCCGGGCAGGCGGGCTGCCTGCCGCCCCTCCACCGGGCGGCAAGTGCCTGCCGCCCGGCCGGGGGAGGCTCCGGCCAGGGGCCTCTGTGCAAAAAAAATTATATTTATTTACATATAGATCCCTGCCGCCCACCTGCCGAGCGGTAGGGGTATAAAACTGTAAAACATGAAACCGAAAATATATTTCTTTAAAAAACATTTTTGAAAAAATATAAAAATAAAAAAGCCGGGCTACTCATGCCAAAGGTGTTGGGCCGAACCTGCCGGCCTGTGCAAGCAGATGCACGGGAAGTTCGGGCAGGCCGACGAGGGTTTTTTTTTCTTTTTTATATTTAAAAAAATAAAAATTTCAAAAATATATGTCCGTTTTGCAATATTTCAAAAATACCCCTCGGTCGCCCCCCCATAGGGCGACAGGCCCAAAGTGTAATTTTTTTTCTTCAAATTCGCAACGAGGTCCCTGGAGAAAAAAAAGGGGGGTCTGTCGCCCCCTCAACGGGCGACAGGGTCCCCTCCAAGCCCTGGCCGCCATTCCCTTTGTCATTTGAGCCTAAAAATTCAAGAAAAAAGCTGGAGTGCTTGCCGTGTTGTCACATCTTTTTGAAATGGTGGAAGAGCACTACTATTGGGTCACGTATGTCTGGGCAAAGAATGTGATATTTGGGAAACCCGTGATCGCCGTGCTGAGTAGTGGCAACATGTGATCTCGTACTCGCAGCTAGATACACTATGATTCCTATTTTGAGCTATTCGAGCGTGTAGTCGTCATCATCGTCGGCAGGATCTCGGCCGCTAACTCCTACCGCACCTAACTTGTCCTTCATTAAATCACGGAAAAAATCGCAAGAACTTCCCTTATTTCAAGAGCATTATGGAACCCACAAACATAACAAGTTCACATCAATGATACCTATAGAAACAAATGACAAGTAAACTAGCACAATCATAAACATCAGATACAAATAAGCGGACCGCAGCTATCTCATTACAAATAAACATCAGAGATACAAACATCAGATATATCTAACCACCCCTAGGGCGTCGGACCTTCTTAGCCCTCTGCTAGGCACGGACATGGCCCTCGGAGTAGGTGAGAACATCCGGAGACCTCACCTGTCGCTCAGGACGCGCAAGGGGCTGCGGTGTCTGCTGCTGAGAGATCCCAAGTGGTGCTCCTCCTAGCTGTGAATACCCCAAGACATCGGGGTCACCTTGCGCGGCAGGCTCTTCTGGACTCAAGCTGTCAAAGTCGTCTAAGATGAAGGTCTCGTTATCTGGTCGAAAGGAGGAAGAAGAAGGTCCGGCGCCCGCATGGGGGTAGAATCCTAAGCAAAAAATGTGGATGTTAGCGTACGCTCGTATATTTTGTCATGACATGTAGAAACCGAAATACGAAACATAAACTAACCTATGTAGGCCGGTATCTGTGGCCCCGGTACCATCCCTGGATACGGTCCGCCAACTGGTGCTGTCCCTCTAAACATTCCAGTATGGCCGAACGCAGTAGCTGGATCGTATCCTGTATGTGATATTAGTAAATATGTAGGAACACTTGATGTAATTTTAAAGAGATATGTACGTTATCTGCACTTGGGAAGAAATGCGACGTCGGCCCGTGCACGGTCGACGGACACGGGAACGACGACGAGGCCTGAGACGACCCGTGGCTGTCTTCGTACTGCACACTGGCTTCCGAAGTTGTGCACTACCTGACGCAACTGATCACGCTGCCTCGACCATGCCTCTGTCTGCACAAACTGGATCATTGGGGATCCGGCACGTACCCTCGTCAAGTAAGTCGAGCAGTCCATCTCCATCATGTTGCAAAGGCGAAGCTGTATCAATTCAGTAAAGGTACAGTTATAAACACATGAATTATCTTATGAATATGATTATATATATATATATGCAAATATGATCAAGAGACTCGCCGCACCAGCTAGTGCCTCCACGTGGTGCCGGGCATAGCCATCCTGAGGCCTCGCCTGGTGTGGCTGCGGGTGAGTGTCAACAAAAAACCAGACGAGCCCGAGTCCGGGGTAAGTACCATGTGAGGTAAGCCCTAAAGGAGCTGTCTGTGTGTGGTCCTGTTGGATGGACCAAGTGCTCGTCTGCCTGTTCCCATTGGTCCACCCACGGCTGGATCTTGGTGAGCCAATCATCAGAGCACGGCAAGCCACTCCTTGACAACCTACAAAGTGGACCACGAAGAATCGTTAGATTCGACACGAATGTATGAGCCAAGTTCATTCATAATTACCTGTGGTCCTGGCGATTGACAAGCTCCAACGCGGTGTGCACCGGAAACTCCTGGCGCTGCCCAAACTGTCTCCTGACTCTCCAGGGGCAATATGCCTCAACCGCGATGTCATAAACCAGGACGGCGGTAGTAAGCCACAGGCTCGCATTCACGGAGCAGTGCGAAGACAGGCCTGCTGGTGCACGGGTAGCCACAGCCTCTGGGCTGTAAAGCTCCCAGACAACATCCTCGGGCGTCAGCACGTCGAGCTCCGAAACAAATTCAGGATATGCGCGTCTAACCTGCGCATGGGCCCAGGACCTCTGCATTCCGAATAAGTAAAATTAAAAGTGTGCTAATGCATCATGTAACAATGAATAATAAAATTAGATTTGTTGCGAATGTACCTGACGCCAGATCCAGATAGTTCCCATAGTGGGCCTCTCGTCCTCCTCGTCGCCGTACATGGCCCCGTGGTAAGCCTCGTGGCTGACCATGGGCCGACCAACGGCTAGCCTCTCGTATGACCAAAGCTGTAGCAGTAGTGGGCACCCTGCCAGGATAGCGTTCCCATGTGTCTTCATGCAGCCGTCGCAGAGTCCACGGTAAGTGGCTGCAAGTACCGCCTCACCCCAGCTGTAGGGCGGTACGTCCTCGTCCCCATCCGCAATCTCCCGTGCATACGGAAGGAGAATCCTATCGACCGAGTTGGCATGAGTGTTGTTGAACATGATGTAACCAAACAAGCAAAGTATGTACGCCTCCAGCGATCTGGTCACACTGTACTCGTCGGCATCCGCAGCCAACAGGGCAGGCTGCATAAACAATTAAGATTAATGGTTTCAACTGACAATGGAACATGTGAATTATAACAATTAAATTTAAATATGGAATGAATACGAACTGTAAACTGTAGGAACCAGGTCTTCGAAGGACCTGCTGCTCGCGGGTGCGGGTTGATCGGACCTGCTTCTTCCACGCGGTCAACCAGGGCAAAACGGGCCTCCAGGTCATCCTTCCACGAGGCCGCCACCACACGCGGACCTACAGCCTCCCCGACGATAGGGAGGCCGAGGAGGTAGGCCACGTCCTGCAGCGTAGGAGTCATCTCCCCGCACGGGAGGTGGAACGTGTGTGTCTCCGGCCTCCATCTGTCAACGAGCGCCGTCAGGAGGGATTGGTCGAGCTGAATAGGCCCAACCTCGACAAGACGGCTCAAAGTCAGTAAACCGGCCTCACATAACCTGCAAAAAAACAAAATTGTCGAAACAAAGGAATACCGATGAATACATAAGTGATAAACAATAATATTTCATTACATACCGGTCACACCAATCGTGGTGTATAGAGATCGCCTCCCCGGGTGGACGAGGACGTAGCACCTCTAGGGCTCGGTGCTCAACAGCTGCAAAGTAAGACCTGTGGCTCGAGTCGATAACTGGGTCTAGTAAGGAGTCCATCTCCATACCTGCATTCAAAAATATATGAGAACACATATGTAAATATATATTTCATACAAACTGGACACATAGGTACAATAATAGTTCATTACATACCTGCAATATTTCATTACTACATATTACAAATAATGAAATACAATTGTGGATCATGACACCGAATGCCTTCCACGAGCAATTCTCGCCGATGCTCGTCTGAACGTAGGAGGTGCTCCATCTCTGGGATTTCCGGAAGGACCGACGTCAGCAGCATCGTGAAGTGCATTCTGAGGACACTTCTTGTAGTTGTGACCCAATGCTCCACATTGGCTGCAACGCTTTTGTGCCTTGCTTGCTTCCGACTCGTCCATACCATTCCGAATACGACGTGTCTGACGACGGCCTTTGCCTTTCTTACTGGCTGGATCAGGAATAAATATCTTATTCTCATTATCCTGAGTGAAAGGCCCCACAATTCCAATCCCGTATACCTCATGTCCCCAGGTGGATACAGCTGCTTCCTTGCTGAAGTACGGTGAAACAAATACTCCTGGCTGCAACGCAGACTCTGCACATGCTGCAATGAGATGGGAGCATGGCATATGCAATAACTTAGGCTTCATGCAGGAGCAGAATGCTTTGCCATCAACTGTAATCAAACTCTCCTGTACCACCCTATCTCTACGGATACCACGACCACTTCTATCCTTGCATAGAACCTCAAATCTATGCTCCATTGTACCTGTGGATATGACACGGTGTAGTTTGGCCTTTTCAATCTTCTCTTGCATATATTGTGTCACTTTTTTGCAAAACTGAATTTGGGGGTTGCTGATGTTTATGCTTGCAGCCGTGTAACGCTCTCTGAAATACTTCATGCACCCATACATGATGAACTCAACAATTCCCACAAGAGGAAAGGCACGACAAGAACGCATAACCATATTGAAACACTCTGCATGGTTCGTTGTCTGAATACCATACCGTATTCCGTTGGTATCATAAAGGAATGACCATTTCTCCTTAGGTGCACCTCGAATCCAGTGTGAAAATGGCTTCTCAATTGAATCCCTAGCCTCTGCAGCCTGACTCGTGCCTGCTCCTGATGCCCTTACCTTTACTAGCTCTGCAGTCAACTGATCAAGCATCTGTCATAATGCATTGAATTTTCTCTGTTGATTTTGGGTGCACAACCTCTTAAACAGGTTCTTAAGATCCTTGTTCTTGAAATGGTCATAGAAGTTTGCACCCATATGCCTAATGCACCACCTGTTTTGGACATCGGGCCATAATGGAGGAGTTGTCGCAGTTCCACGTTGCAATTTCAGTATTGATTGCAGGATACCTGCATGTCTATCACTAATAAGGCACACATCTGGACGTGCAGCAACAACATGAATCTTAACTCGTTCAAGGAACCAATACCAACTGTCTAAGTTCTCATTCTCAACAAATGCAAATGCGAGCGGAACTATTTGGTTGTTGCAATCTACCCCGATTGCGGTGAGTATCTGACCTTTATACCTTCCAGTCAGAAATGTGCCATCAATGCAGATCACCGGAAGACAAAACTGAAATGCTCTAACACAAGCACCTATGCAAAAGAAGGCTCGTTGAATAATTCTTTGTCCCCTAGTCAAGGCTGGTACAAGGTATGTGTCATAAAAGCTTACAGGATTTCTAGCAGCAACCTGGGATAACATACGAGGTAGGTTATCATATGATGCCTCGTATGTGCCGAACCGCATCTCGAACACCCTTTGTTTAGCCCGCCATTCCTTCAAATAACTGATGGTGTACTGATAAGTCTGCTCAATGTGTCGAACATTCATTTTTGGCTCATAATTTAGATTGTCCATAATAAACCCATAAATTTGCTTTGCAACAAAGTCGCATGATATATTGCGATGCGAGGGAAGAACTTCTGACAGCAAACAAGTGTGCTCTGTGACAATGGAACATTTCCAGTTTGACTTTCATTTTCCCTTGAATGCATGTACTCGCCATGGACATCCAGCATTCACACACTTCACCTCATATTCTTTACTGCCAGACTTTACGACTCTGAATTCTCGTTTCAATGATATTGCCCATAGTCTCACAGCATCTTTTACGGCTTCAATGTTTGGATATGTTGCACCTTGCACTACCTCATTCCCTCTGTACTCCCACTCCTGATTTCGTACATCTTCTGCGACATGACTGCCAAAACCATGCTCCTTCCACTCTTTTGGCAATGAGTACTGCTCGTCATCAGATGAGCCCTCATATTCTTCCATCTCTATTGCGGTTTGGTCTTCTGCCTCCATCTCGTTCACAATGCTATGTATCCTCTCTCCCTCATCAGCAAGGCCCTGTGGTCCCATGTTTTGGTTCTCTGTCTCTTCTGACTCATTTTGCTCAACATAATTGGTCTCTCTTCGAATACTCGGAGTTCCTTGATCTGCACAATGTTGAATTTCATTTTGTGTCTTCTCCCGGATTTGAACAAGAATGGCCAGAGGCCACCTACACTCTAAAGCTGCTTGCATGTACTTCTGCCAGTCATCAGTGCTGTGTATCATCATCAATTCCCATAATTCACTTTCTACCTCCCAATTAACAAGAGACTGGACAGTGATCACATGTGTCAACGGATCAACATGGAACCCACGCTGCAGCCATTTACATATGGAACCAAAACTCCTTTCCAAAGGTTTATCTATGCCGCTAGATATGCGTTAAAGTCAGAAAGATCTACTCCATTTGGCCCATACATAACATTATATTCACAATAAAATACTTGAAACTGCATCTTGCTCGACGTATCTGTATATCACATAATACTTATCGAGTTGTACTCTTTACTTCACTACCTTATTCAATAATCCGTAAAAACTAAGTATGAAATTCAACTACAACGTATAAGTATTCATAACTACGTGATGACACTCAAATTCTATACTGCATATGCCAAATTCTATTCTAAATCATAATTAATTTATAAACACGTCTCTAATAGTACTGCAATTGTAATAATAAATGCGTAGTACTAATTTTCTAAACTAATTTACTACTACGTAACTACAAACTAAAGTATCATTAAACTCCTACTTAAATGGTTCTACTATAGCACTAATTAAATTAAATTACTCACCCCTACTTAAATTACTCATACTTAAATACGTAGTATTTAAATATAACAATATATAAACTAAATGTACTAACCTGCAGATAACAAGTGCTGAATCCGGCAGGGCTTCGTCGCTTTCCTTCTCCTCACTCATCTCTTTTTTTCTGGATTTTTGGTGGAATTTTCGGGCTCAAATGAGGAGTAAAGGAGAGGGTTGGAGCTTATATAAGGGGGCACACCCCGGTCGCCCGAGGGGGGGGGGGGCGACAGGCCCCCTGTCGCCCGCGGGGGGGGGGGGGGGCGACAGGCCCCCCTGCTGCGCCCGTGGGCTGGGCCCAGTGGCCGCCCGAGGGGGGGCGACAGGTCCCCCTGTCGCCTGTTGGGGGGCGACAGGCCCCTTTTTTCTAGGGACCTCGTTGCAAATTTAAAGAAAAAAATTACACTTAGGGCCTGTCGCCCTTCAGGAGGGCGACCGGGGGTATTTTTGAAATATTTCAAAACGGACATATATTTTTGAAATTTTTATTTTTTAAAAATATAAAAAAGAAAAAACTGCGGCCGACGACGCGCATGGCCCAACACGTCCACGACAATGAATTTGTGGTTGTGGCACTGGCACAACCCCAGTCCCCAGTCACCACCCCCTTCCGCGTGACCGCGTCGCGCCGCCGGCGCTGGGTCATCGTTGCCTTGGCAGCGTGGATGTGACATGTGAGTGGGATTGTGGCCAAGCAACGGTGGATGGCGTGGCGCCACGCTCGCCGGACCCTCCCGCAGTCGCCGCGCCCGGCCCTGTCCTAACTCCGGCGAGACGCGGCGGGAGGGGGACAAACTGGAATACTGGATCGGTGAAAGCTGTGAAACGAACGAGTTGGCGCTTTAGGATTCGTGCGCGCCTATATACATCGATCCCACCGTTCTCCTGGACAGCGGGAATCAAGACAAGATCTCGCTTCCATTTTCCTCTCCGCGGAAATAATAACCGCTCATCAGGATAAAGTATCTGTACTGTTTATTTGCATCTTAAATATATACTCCATCCATCCATGTAGCTCTGCCTTTCAGAAAATGAAACAATTTCAAATGTATATAAAATAATATTTATATTTATATTAAAAAATAAGTATTATTACTAAATTTATTTGAAGATATAAGTATTAATTTATAAGAGTTGGTGCTGCGGGACCGGGCGGCAAGCGCGTGCAGGCTGCGGGCAGTTGGTGGGCTGTGAAACGAACCTGTCTAGCTCAAAAGCATATAATTATAGTTTAGTCAAACATGATCTAATAATTATAAATTTTTTACTATAACTTAATCATATAATGATTAGCCCATAATAAAATTTTCATCGTAATTTGATGATGGGGACTATAACTATAAATTACTTACAGAGAAGCATATATCTAAAACTACAGAAAAAATTTGTACTAAAGTATATCATATAATATATTCAATGCGTAGATCTACTTATGTGGAGTTCAACAAAATTAGATTTTCTCTTTTATGATTTTTTGGTGATTTACTGTGATTTTTAAAATATTTACTCAAAATAAAAAAATAAAAAAATTAGAAAAACCGCTGCCACCTCACCCTCAAACCGCTCAGGGAGGTTATTTGAACGGTTTTATGAGTCTGAGAAGGCTGGACGGACGATTTTGTGATCCAAAGAGGAAAAATAAATTCGGTTCAAAGTTGAGGGAGGCAAAAAAAAATTCCTAAATTATTAGAGGCATAAGAGATTTTTTGGGCTGCGACTAGGACCGTGGGTCTAGTTGCCCTACACCCAAATCCGCTCCTGCTGAGAGACTAACAACTTGGACCGTCCCATGACAAGTCTCCACTTCTACACTCTTCCGTGGAGCCTCACCTCCACCAATCATTATAACATCAGTCCAGTGTATGCGCGGCGGTGCTATTCAAGCAGCACAGGCTCTCTCCCTTTTTGCCATCAATGGCGGGGATGCACAGCGGAGATTCGTCGGGATCCATCCATGGATCTTGCTGTGATCTAGTCCATGGGAAGGCACGGGTCTCGGATACGAGCCCCGCGGCATTGGCCCGAGTGCAGACGGTGGCGGGCACGCAGGAGACGGCGCCGGCGCCGGTACAGGCCCTGCAGGGAAGCGACATGAGGTTCTCTCTCTATCTCTCTACACGTGCAGACATGAATTGAAAATTTACCACTAGACCATTTGATTGGCACGAGCCAGTTCTAAGTTGTTAACAGCGCCAAGGTGCTTGGAGCTCACCTTGGATGGTCTGCCTGCGGCAGAGCCCTTTCACGTGAGATTAGTTTTTTTTTTTTTGAAACGCACGTCCCATTCTGCTAATACTACTCCCTCTGGATTCTTTTTGTTAACGTTAGGGCAAGATGCTTAGTTCCGTTTTGAACTAAACATCTTGTCCTAAGGCACACAAATTGTCCATTCTGTTACATATAAGCTTACTGTTTCAATTAAGTTCAGTTTTGGTTCCCACCTAGTTGGAAAATATAATGAGGATCTGAGGTCGTCTGTTGATGTCCGGGCAGTATCTTCAAGCGAAACTAACGTGCATTTTCTGCACATATAGTTTCTTTGATGAAACGATGGTGGACAGTGAAGCTAGTAGGCAACAGTGGGAATATGATAAATTTGACAGAATGCTACAAGATTCATGTGCCACGCCAGTGAAATTGCCATTTGATTTTCTGAAAAGCATCACAAATGATTTCTCCGAGGAGAGAGTGCTGGGACGTGGCGGATTCGGAGAGGTTTACAAGGTATGCTAATTGTTTATTTCCCCCTTATCCTTCTTATTGTAGACACTCAAATCACCAGAGGCTAATATCTCGCAAACTATGAGACTGATCAGGGAATCCTTCAAAATGGGAAAGCGATTGCTGTGAAGAGGCTGAAGATTCTTGATACGAACTTAGATGATGATCAGTTCCAGAAAGAACTTAATTACAAATCTTTCCGGGTTAGAGCACAAAAACATAGTACAATTCAAAGGCTATTTGTGCTGACTCATGGCAAGTCCCCTGGCCAGATTCACGCTCCCAAGGAAGAGGCAAATTTGTCATGGCTGAAAAACGAGAAAGGGCTCTATGCTTTGAATATGTATCTAACAAAAGCCTTCGCGAGCACATTTCAGGTATGAGAAATTGAGAAATGCTGTAAACATCTGCATGGTTGCTTGCAGTAATCATGTTGTTGAATGTCTAATAAATCGAAGTACTTTCAAACAAAATAACACAATGAGTAGGTGTGAATATATAGTAATATTCCTGAAAGGAGAATTTTAACACAATCATTTGAGTTGGTGTAAATGATTAATTTTTCATAATTTTATTTTTTAAATTTGTTAACATTGTTCTGGAAAGACATAAAAATACAGGGAACATTAGATCGAAAGCTTCAGAATGCTGGGTATATAGTGTCGGTGGTGAGAATCATGGGTCATAGGATTCGATACTTATTAGTTTAGATAGAATGGACACACTAACAAAACCACTCAAGCGCATGTAAAAGGCATGCAATTATTTATTGATTTTCTTGCCTTACACATTTTTGTTTTATTTTTACGGATGCATCATGTGGTCTCGAGTGGCCCCTGAGATTTGAGATAATCAAAGGGATTTGCTCTGGTTTGCATTACCTTCACACGGAGCGTGATCTTGCTCACATGGACCTTAAACCCGAGAATATATTACTGGATGACAATATGGTGCCGAAAATTGTAGATTTCGGTACTTCAAGGCTCTTTGATAGTAAGGAAACTCGAATTATCACAGAAAAAATGGGTGGGGTCATGGTATGCGAAACACCTAGAGAATGCTGTTCATATTGTATTTTATTTTTCCAGTTTAACAAGCTACCGTCTTTCATGGTGTATATATCGTGCAGGGGGTATATGGCACCAGAGTATGCCGAGTCTGGGATGATATCAAAGAAGGCAGATATATTCAGTTTTGGTGTGGTAATCCTGGAGCTGCTTACAGGTTCCAAGTCCGAGTATCCCCAAAGTGAGGCATCTTTCAAGGGATTCACTGACGGTGTAAGATGAACCAGTCAACACCTTAACGTATTCTGTTTCGTTTCTCGATCATGTAATACAATCTTTTATCATGATAAACTTACTGTTGAAATTTTAGGTGGTTGAAAAATGGAGGAACAGGTTATCAAATGCGGGCTACAGTCAACAAGTTAGTACCTGCGTCTTGATTGCATTAAACTGCTTAGAAGTTAACCGAGATAAAAGGCCTACCACGGAATGCATAATCAAAAGGCTTAATGGAGGCCAGGTAATGGTTTCTCCACCCTCTAACGAATGTGTAATTAAAGATTTTTGATTGCGCAAGTCCAGATGTTTTCTTCATCTTATTGTATGCATTTTTTTCTCCTCGTCCGATCCTACACAGGAACCCAACAGCTCAAGTTCATGTGTGCAAAACAACCCGAAACGTGTTGCCATTGAAGTTGGGGCTGTGGTTCTCATCTGGGCATTGGTAATATCGACCCTGAATAAGGTCACGACTTTGGTTACCTTACTTGCCATAGGAGGACCGGCTATACGTCTCGTCACCTACTTGAAGAATCACTGTAATTCAAGGCCACAGATGATTTTATTCACCATGGGGGCTACACTGGCTTGCAGTTCTGGCTCTAGGGTCATCAGCAGCAGCAAATGTGAAGTTTGTCATCGTGGCTGGGGTAACCTTAGTTGCCGTAGGAGCTATGGTACTTCTAGTCCTCGGCCACCGAGACTACGCCGTTTTGTTTGTTGTTGCAGTGCTTGTACTTCGGCCCCGTTTAGTTCCCAAAATTTTTCCTACAGTATCCATCACATCAAATCTTTCGACATATGCATGAAATATTAAATGTAGTTGAAAAAATAACTAATTACACAGTCTAACTGATTAGCATGAGATGAATCTTTTAAGCCTAATTAGTTCATGATTGGATATTATTTGTCAAGTAACAACGAAACATGCTACAGTAACTTTTCATCATATTTTTCACAAACTAAACGCGGCCTTCTTTTTTGAGGGATGATTCCGGAGAAGAAGAATGATGATGCCACCAAGAAAAGCGGCACGACAACCGATGGAGCCTAGCTAGCTCTGATGACATTGGCCCGTGTCTCTGTGCAACAAGGTTGGGTTGGTCCTTCCTGGCATCGCTTGACATTTTAATCCAAGTGGTTGGAAACTCAATTTAATACAAGCCGATTGTAAAAACTCGTGGTGCCGATGCAATCATGACCTTACGGTGTCAAATAAAATTAATTTATAAAATCAACTTCACAACCATTACTTTAGGAACCCTGAAGATTATAATTAGATTTTTGATCGCGTCTTTTGAGGATGGCTATTGCATCACTGTAGCTAATTATCAATTAATTACCGTTATTAGATTTGTCGTGAAAAATTACACACATCCCTGAATAGATTTTATAAATAGATTTCATTTACTACTCCATGCAAATTATATTTTTTTTGGGAAACGTGCCCGCTAGAATACTAACCAAACAAGGCCCATAAACGAGGTCCATGACCATGACTGTTGCATAGTGCCGCCAATATTTTTTTTTGAATTGTCTTTCTTTTTTTAGATGCCTCAACTCTTCAATACAGCTATTAATACAAGCTGTAGTATCTGAACTCACGCACTAACTCACATCACCACACGCACACACTCACACACTCACGCCCTAGTGTGCAAGCTAGACCTACCCCTATATGAAGAGACTGCACGTGGCTGAGAGGTATCCGAAGTTAACCAGGTTTCGAACGTGACGGGCACGTCACCCTGACCATTGTGGCACATCCACGCGTGAGGCAACAGCTGCAGAACTTGCAGCGGGAGAAATTGGGAAAAACCCCGGTGCGACACCAGGCGAGTCCGAGGCTCGAACCCTGGTGGGCAGGAAGCCACCCACTGGCTCCTGCCACCCGCGCTACGCGCGGTTCTCTTGGAATTGTCTTTCTGCGGTCAGGATCGGCCCAAGCCTGCTGGACTCTGGGATCTCAGCGCAGCAAAACTTATCTTCGAATTTTTCCCAGGATCGCCCCCAAGCCTGGATTATGATATCATCATCATAAGATCGACCTGCAAACCACATGGCAGTAGTACATACGTTTACATGCGTGTTGCTGAACAGTGATACAACCGCTACCTCGTGATTTATATCTTCGCTCTGCATTTTTTTGGGGGGTAATTTGAGTGTTTTCCGTTTTTTTATAGGTTTCCTTCACGCTAAA
Source organism: Panicum virgatum (assembly GCF_016808335.1). Classification (NCBI taxonomy): domain Eukaryota; kingdom Viridiplantae; phylum Streptophyta; class Magnoliopsida; order Poales; family Poaceae; genus Panicum; species Panicum virgatum. Next base: position 11,491,665 of record NC_053148.1, read on the forward strand.
ATCTTACCCTACGATTCCTGGCCAATTCCCTACCCTCGGAGCGCGTCACGTCGCCAGCCGCTCCCGACCGTCCGAATCTTGCTTTTTTCAATAAATTTACATAAAAGTCCTCGAACTTTCTCGAAATACAATCCGCCGTCCACTCTTCTCTCACAAATTTGTTTTCGAATAAGCCCCTAAACTTTTCTGAAATCAACCCGCAGTCCACCACACCTCCTGCCAGCCACCGCCGCGCGCCCCACGAGCCGGCCGCCGGCCAAGCGTCGCGAGGCCTCGCTCGCCCCCAGCTCGAGCTTACTGGACAGAGAGAGAGGAGGGACGGCGGGATCGCCCTGCTAATAGGCCGGGAACCGAGTTGTATCCACACCAATCCATTCATACAAGAGAAATAAATATTACCCAACCCACCCCAAACTTCCACCATCGTAAACCAACCCAGCCCAAACATTTCATTAATAACATAATAAACTATTAGTCAAACTATAGTTTGAGCCAATAAAAACCCGTTTCCTAAACTTTGTTGCTCTAGTGGTGGTGGATGGAGGTCGACGGCGGACGGCTCCGCGGCGTCTCCGGGGTGGTTCCCCAGCCCGTCGCACCTCGGGGAGCTAGCGCAGGGAGCCGACGGCGAGGTCGCGCGCAAGGCCTGGTGCGTCAACGTCGGTGAGATCTCCATGGACGGCCGCTCCATCGATAACCCATCGCCATCCACTAGTTCAACTGCATCAGTAGCAGAGGCGAACCCCCATCGCCTTCAACAAGGGAGAAGTGAGAACTATAGCAAGAACAAAAGAACAACTGAATGAACTGACGAATCTATGCGTGCATACCGGAGGTGAGGGGTGCTTGTCAGAGAGATCCGAGGAGCACCGGGCTTGCGGTGGAGTGAGACGGCCTGGTCCTTGGACAGCCGCGCCTCCCGCGGCGGCGCCGGCGGCCCCCGCGGCGGTGGGCGAGGTCAGGACCCCGCCGTCACGCTGTGGCCAATCCCGATGGGTCGCGGCGGCGGTGGCAGGAGGCAGAGGCGAGGGTTTGAGGGACGGAGAAACAGAGTCGTTCTCCCTCTCGAGTGTCGCTGCAGGTGGCTGGTGGCCCATCGCATCAAAATTACAGCCCATGGTTACTAACCGTTACAAACTGCTGTGGGCCTGAAAACCAAACCAAACCAATCCATTTGCAGTGTCGGCTTATTAGCATCCAGCCCAATTGAAACTAAAGCAAAATCCAAACTGTTATCGTTATTCCAGCCCAAACCATTTGCAGGGCGACGCTGGGAGCAAAGGAGCGTAGGCCAGCACGGCATCGCACGTAGCTCTCGGCCGCGGCGAACGCCGCCGCGCGCTCCACAAGCCGAGTCGAGCTGCCGGCGTGCGCCACCTCGGCCGCCAGCGGATCCGCCGCGCCCGCCGCACGCATCCGTGCTCATGGACGCCGCCACGCCTTCGTGGTCCCGCTCGGGACCGATGCCGCACCGCGCCCCCGCTCGAGGCCGCCGCCGCGCCCCTGCTCGACATGAGGGTTAACCGAACCGTCGGTAACCGGTCCGGTTTGACCGGTTACCGGTCAAACCGGTCCGGTTCCGGTTTGGGCCAGTACCAAACCGGCCCAAATTCAAAATTTAAATTTGAATTCCAAAAAATGAAAAATTCCCAAAAAATTCCTAAAAATACTTCAAGGTGCAACGAATCTAATGGTGTCAAATTTTCTCAAAAATTCGTTCGTTTAACATACTTTTCGGGCATTTAAAGTTAAAACAAAAAAGAAAAGAAAAAAATGAGACAGCCCATTAAGGCCCACTTGGTAAACCGGTCAAACCGGCCGGTAAACCGGTCTAACCGGCCGGTAAATCGGTCTAACCAGCCGGTATACCGGTTACACATGCGATTTTAAATTTGGATTTGAATTCAAACCGGCCGGTAAACTGGTCAAACAGACCGGTAAACCGGTCTAACCGGTCGGTATACCGGTACGCAGTGGCGGAGCCACCACTAGGGCGAGCCAGGGCGGCCGCCCTAGGTCCCTCTAAGTGAAGTCTAGAGTATATTTGTTAACAGTAGAGGTAGCAGAAAAAGAGAAAGAATGATGGATCTGAAAAACATAGGAAGAACATAAGAGAACAGGAAATTGGCTTCCGCAGAATAGATTACTTGAGAAAGGAGTAAGAGTTCAAACAAGTTGTTCGATACCATTCCTCCTCGCACGCACTCAGTATTTAACTAGCGACTCTCTTGCGTTTACATGGACTTGACCTGATACGTGCGCGCAGGCACATCTAGCGAACCCATTCGCGCCAAGACAGACACTAGGCTTCCTGGTGCGGCGGCCCATAGTAGGAGATGCTTTCTCTGGTTCGTGGGTGCTGACAATATCCCCGTTCTCAACTCCGGCAGGGGCTCATGGCGGTGCGGCAGCGCCCCCCGAACGCGAGGTCGAGTGGGCTGCGGCCTCTTAAGTGGCTCAACCTAGCGCCCCAGCCCAGCACCGCATCTTGCCACCAGATGCCGCTGCCAATTTCGGCAGTTCACCATCTACCCCCCTGCAGTCCCGCTCAGGCGCTCACGCTGGCGTGTCAATGCCGTTGCGCGACGCCACTCCACGCCCGTCCGTTCAGCAGCCCCATCTCGGCGCCCGTCGGGCGCCTGCAGCCGGGCAGCAAGTCTCGGCGTCTCGCTCTGGTCGTACAAAAATTTTATCGTAAAAGTCCGCCCTAGGTCATTTTCTGGGCTGGCTTCGCCACTGCCGGTACGAACCGGTTGAACTGAGTTTTTTGAATTTAAATTTGAATTTGACCGGTTTCTACCGGTAACTGGTGCAACCGGTCCGGTAAACCGGAACCGGAGCCTGGCGGTTACCGGAGACCGGTCGGTTAGGTGAACCATGCTCGACAGAGGTGTCGCCCCCTGCCAGCCAGAGCTCCGGCCGCGCCCGGGGGAGAGAGAGAAGGAGAGGGGAGAGTGGGGAGGGACCGAGCCAGGGAAGGGCGCACGGCAGCACGGCGCCGCGGGCAGCCCTCGCCCATGCAGGCCGGCCGTCGCGCGCGGCGGCGGCGGCGGGGCCAAACGTGACGGCGGCGGCGGCGGTTTAGACTTCGTTTGAGGTAGTTCAACCCGAGCGCCGCTGGCTGCGGTGACGGCCGCACGGTGAGCCGTTATTTTAGTTGGGCGCCGCCGAGGCCTCCGCGTCGCCACTGCAGCCTGGCATGCCGACGGCCTCGTAGCCTGCAGGTAGCTAGCACGCTGGATGCCTGTGCTGCCCGCTCTGCCGCGCCGCCGCCGGAGTTCGGCGCTGCCTGCCAAAGAGTACCAGCTACGAACTAAGCAGGGGCCACCTCGCGCGATCAGAGAGGAGATGGGAAACCGCGGCTGCCTGCGGAGCTGTGCGATGTCGCCGTCATTGCTGCCTGTGCACGAGGGCCGGCGCTCCGCCGCCCCCAACTGCGTGCACGGGCCTGCGCACTGCTGCCTTGCATTTTATTAAGACCTTTTTCCAACACTCGGCCATCGCCTTCCCTCCATCATGGTTGTGCCATGCCTGGACGAAGCAGCAGGGAGCAGCGGCCATACCTGGCCCATGGGAGTGACGGGGCTACTCCGTGCCCCCTTGATCCCCAACTTCACAGTCTTGACTAAGATTTGTCCATTTTCTGATTCTAACTGCAGCTCACATCAAGCCATAATTGCTGCCTGCAAGGTGCTCGACAAAATGCTCCAGTGACGACATGATGTTTGGAGCTCTGTTGGCAAAGGAGAAATTCTTTGGCAAAGTTGAAGATGTGGCCTATGAACTCGGATCCCAGTACCAGTACAACAGACGCATAATGTCCCAATAATGGTCCTCTTCTCTTCTAGATTGGAACATCAAACCTTGCAGTATCATGTACTCTCCAAGGTATAATGATTAATTGGACTCCTGCAAGTTTTCTATGGCATTTTTGTTGTCAAATATTTGTCTTGTACCGTGCTGCTATTATGTAACGACCCGAAAAATTCACCAAATAAATCACACGCTAAAATTTTTCAAAAACTCTTTTTCATCGTTGAGCTCAATTAATTCTAAACCCTAATTTCCCCAGAGGTTTCCGCCATACCGACACCCGACTTCATTTGTCGTTCCATCCCTTTTCTCCGCTGACCGTACTCCTCTCTTTTTTTTCCACCGCCGTCCCATCCCGCGTCACACGGCCGCTTGTCGCCCACGCGGGACCGCCCTTCGCGATCGTCGCCGCGAATCTCTCTCCTTCTCTTTTTCTCTCTCTCCTTCCTCCCTCTCCTCCTTGCCGCGTGCACCCGAGTGCCGCTTGACCGCAAGCGCCACGCGTACCCCGCCTCCCCTGTCTGCCCGCGTACGCATGCCCGACACCGAGCGAGGCCGACCGGGGCCGCGATCGCCGCCGGCGTGCACTCGCCCCCCTTTTTTTCTTTCCCTTTTCCTTTTTCCCATTTTTCATATCTTTTCTCCATTTCTTTTCCCTTTTTCCTTTTTCTTTTCTCCCTTTTCTTTTTTCCCTTTTCTCTCTTTCTCTTTTCTCTCCCTCTCCTTCCTTCATTCCCTCTCTCCTCCCCGAGCACGGCTCGGCCCGCCTGCCACCGGCCCCCTGATCGCCTGCCCGTGCCCCTCGCGTCCTGCCGCACATGGCCGCCCCGCCACCCCCGCTCGGCGTGCCGCCCCTCCTTCCCTGACGCGCACTCCCCTGTCGCAGCGCACACCGGCTCGCCCATGCGCGCGGCCGTGCCACACCAAGCCACCTGCCCCGCGCGCGCCTCTCCTCCCTGCCGCGCACGCTCGAGCCCCTGCTCCTCGCCCCGTACGCGCGCGCCACCCGGCTGCCCGTGCGCACGCGCACGCACGAGGCACTCGGCGCGCCAAGCCGCCTGCCGCGCCGGCCGACTCCATGCGCGCCCGCCCTCACTCCCGAGTGCACCGTGCCGCGCCGCTCGCCGCGCAAGCCGTTGCCGCACAAACGCGTTCGCTGCTCCGCCCAGCGCCGTTCGCGCGCACGCCGCCGCGCACAGCACCCGCCCTCTCCGCCGGCCGCACAGCGCCGCCGCCCCGCGACAAACACAGCGCCCTTGGAGCCCTCCACGTGCTTGCCTCCCTCCTACACCGTGCCGCTGCCGAGACGTCGCGTCGACGCCGCCCTCGACGCGCCCGCTGCTCCCCGACACGCGAACGCGGCCGAGCGCCATTAAGGCTCGCCGCGCCGCTCGCCGGACGGCACCAACCCGCCCCTCCCGCTCCACCGCCTTAGCTCGCCTTTAAAATGGCCCCCAGCGCCGCTCCTTCGCTCCACGACCGCCTCCACCGTAGCACGTCCTCTCCCGAGGTGCAGCTGCACCGCCGCCGCGAAACCGCTCCGCCGCCACGCCTGCTCCCGCGACCGGCCCGCCCCGCCGTCTTCCTGCTCGAGCCAAGGGCTGAGGTAGGTGCCCTAGCCCTTCCTCTCCCTCCTCCCCCACAACCACGCACCCTGAGCTACCCCTGCCTGCGCCGCCCACGGCCGCCGCCCGCTCGCCACGGCCATGGCCGCCGCACCCCTCCTACAGGACCCCTCCTCCGAAATTGGAGAGGGGAATCTAACCCCCAAGCCTCCACCTCCTTTTTCCCCATGATCCCGGCCACCCTAGAGCCCCAGACCACCGGCCCAGGGCCGCCGCCGGTGAGCCCTCTCCCTCCCCTGTTCATCAGCGCGTGGGGAGGAAGAAGATAGGGCATATTAGCCCATAACCCCCTTTCCTTCTCTCTAATTAATTAAGAACCCTTCCATCTTTGGTTTTCTTTCAAATAAAACCCTGTCCTTTATGGTAATCACAAACAAAAACTCCACTACATAAACTTAATTATAAATAGGACCCTACCCTTTTCCCGAATAACCCAAACCTTTCCAGAAATTACAACCAAGTCCCTTCCATTCCAAAAAACAATTCGCAAATGAGCCCTCGGACCCCTAATTAACCTGTTAACTTATCATTTCATGCTCCAAAACAACTCCGATCGACCCGAAACTTTGCCACGCCTTTTCTAATATAGTTTTAGGCCGTGCCATTGAGAAACCACCCAAAAATATTATTCCTACCTCCATATCTTAATTATTTCCGATTCGAGCTCAACGATAAAACTTTTATCTCTTTTCTTGATTGTGTGTTTGTTTGTATGCGTCGTAGATCACGGTTTGAACAAAGGAGATCCCGTTGACGAGCAATACTGCGAGCCAGTGAACAAGGACCAGTTCTGCGACCCCGAGCCCGAAGGACAGTGCTTCGACAAGGACCTCCCCGAAGGCCTCGAAGACGGCAAGTTCAATCACATCCTTTGATGCATGCTTTTGTCCTAGTTTTTATAAACACAACCCATTGGCCTATTTTACAAAGTTGCATATCTTTTGCTTGCATGAAAACACGGTTGGATAGCCACCCCTTGATTTGTTATAACCATTCCTTGACCACCTAGATTAATGTATGAATGTGATTGTTTGGACGTTAATCGCTGCTAGAACGCTTAGGATCTTATACACAATACGACTTGTTTTTATAAAGAAAAGGGGTGTGTGTGTGGGAAGGGATAAAAGTGAGATTTCGAAAGATGTGTCTAGACGGGATGGATGGCATTTCTGTGTGATTTGCCGTTTGGTGTGCTCGTGCCTGTGTGGCAGGGCAAGGAAGGGAGATATCCATCTTGTCACCCCTAAGGACCGAGTTGATGTGTCATCTCACCTAACTCCACTATCGTGCAAACCACTCGACCGTTGTATGGGCAACGGCTTAGCATAAACCCCACTAGTTAGTCTGATAGCCATCAGGAGAGCTGAGAGCAACGGGTGATCAAGGAGAAGGGATTAGCTCTGTGTGACTTATGCCCCGGTTACAACCTCTGTGATAGGTCAATGACCCCTTGGTGCATCCCGTGATGGCTAGTCAGGTCTAGCTAAGGTGGGTAATGGCTTTGTTGGGATCTGCACCGACACTAAGGTGGTCGAGTTGTGGTACTCCGCTTGTGGGTAAAGTTGCACACCTCTGCAGAGTTAAGAATCTATTCGAATAGCCGTGCCCACGGTACTGGGCGAGTTACGGTGTGGTCACATAACTAGTGTTTATTGTGGCATGGGTTGGCGTGAGTTGTTTTGGAAATGTGTCCGGCAGTTGTGCCGTGTGCTTCGGCGGATGAGGAGTCCGGTAGTAGCTTAAAACTTGGATCCTATGTGGATCAACCCCTCGTGTTACTCGGTACAAGAAAACTGGTTTTTGGAAAATGCTTTCTTTCAAATGAACCCCTGCATAAAATATTGCTTTCCGCAAAACAAACCCTAGCCTTATCCTTGAATTACCCTGTGTGCATTTTATTCTGTTTGCACCCCCTCCGTGGGTGTGGTTGGACTTGCTAAGTACGTTTGTACTCACCTCATTCTTAATTTTTACAGAGGAAGACCCAGGCTTCATTCCAAAGGACGTTGAGTAGGGTACCGTCCTGCACCCAGCCTTGCCTGTGGATTAGGGTCACCCGCAGGAGATACCGCATGGCGCAAGACTCTGATGATCTTCTTTTTATATTTAATATCCTAGCGTGTGTGCGGATTGTAATCCTCGCGATAGTGGCGCTTCTCTGCTCACTACCGCGTAGAGTTGTACGGTAATGAACCATCTGATGTAATAAATGTGTCATCAGCCTTCTGGGACTGATGTTTGTAACACATTTAAGTCTTCTCTTATGAGGGGACGCTTCATATTATAAAGGATCACATTATTATTTGCAATTCTTTGTAATTGTGTGGCATTCAGTTACTTAGAATCATTCTGTATTTCAGCTATTTATGTGGCAAACTAAACTAAGTACATTTTCCAAGGAAAGAACTAAGTTAGGTACTTTTGTTTAGTTGCACTTAGAATCCTTCATATTTCATTCATCACACTATTTATGATAGTTATTGCGTTATGCACTTTTGTTTAGATGAAGATGCCTTAGTTGGTGTGGACTGCATACTGAACTGTGACATCACCTCAAAGTTACCTTCTAATTCATTAGAAAATTCTTGCCTTGAGCTATCTATTGTGGTAATCAAACCATTCTATATGTGCTTTTCCTTTATATAAGAATTTCTAATATTTGTTTACTTCATGCTGGTAATGATGATAGGGCTCAAAGGATGACCGATTTTCAGTCAATGAAAAATCTTTCAAAGGCAATTGACTTTGCTAAGAGGAATTTGCTCGCTGGAAATAAAATTATACTTGTATGCTGTCAAAATGGTAAGTTAACAGAGTCCACCCCCGCCCCCCCCCCCAAAAAAAAAGGGTTGTCTCATCTGACTTTCTTGCACTACGGATCAGAATGCCATATACTTTCTTGCATTTGTTTGTTCAATTAATTGAGCTCTAATTTGTTGTTTTGGTCCCCTTCAGGAGAAGATATAATTATTTGTGTTTCCTTGGCAATAGTGACATTGTTGTTCGATGATAACGGTAAGTCTAACCTTGATTACAAAGATTGCAGCAGATATGATTTTGCTTCTCTTGCAAAAATGGTACAACAAAGATTTTAGTCTCTTGTTAATTTGCATTCATGCAAAAAATTATTAATTCCTGCGTATGCAATTTAGTATGTCATGCATGGTTACATCATGAATTAATTGTTTCTTGCAAGGATGCTTTGACTGTGTCCATTCTTTCATGAAAAGAGACATCGCAAGATTGGAGATGACGAAGAGGCTGGTATATATTCATTTGCAAATTTGCAGTAAATGCACAGCCATCTAGAGGAAACTTGAAACAGGTCTATGATTCATTGCTTGTATGCATGGAGTTTCTATTGGTTTGAACTTCAGAGTTGGTCTTTCACGCCATTTTATGAGATATGGTTATACTGAGAAACAATAGTTCCTCAGGGATTGCTAAGCCTCAGACAAACTATGACAAATGATATCCATTCCTTCTGTGATCTAAAATGGTCCCCTTACGGAACTCTTTTGTTTCGCTGTAATAACCATATGCATGTCTCAGATTTCTATCTTACATTATGAAGTTGAGAGCTGTCATCTCAACAAATGCTAAAACTCTTTAGCATAATATTATATCTTTCATTGTAATATAACTGCAAGGACTATTATATTTTGGTGTAATAAAACAAGTAAATTCTTCTTCTCTACAATCTCAATCTACTAAATTTACAAATTTCATTATTCAGATCGATGGCCAATTAACAAATAAGTTATGATCAACTAGATAAAAAAATATTACATCCATCGTATGTACCAAATAAGTGGATTATTGGACCATGGAACAAATATTTGAAGGTTTGACACATTAACAAATCTCGAAATATAACTAAGTATGCCTTCGGATGCAAACGATTGTAGAAAGGTGAAAAAACAACACGAGATACAAAGACTTTAGGAACGTCCGTGATAGCGCGCCTTATGCACTTTAGGCCCAATCTTGCGCAGGAGTCCCGCCGCCGTTAGCTTGTCGTCGCCGGCCTCGCACGCCGCCATCCGTCCTTGGCTCCGCCGGGAGGGCCCAAGTGAGTGAGGGGGCGCCGGGAGGGACCTGAGAGAAGCTGTGAGGAGAGAGAGAGAAAATGGCAGGGACGGAGGAGGGCGTCGGTTGGGGGAGGGGTAATAAAAAAACTGACACGTGGGTCTCACAGCCTATGACACTTCGTATAGAATAAACAATTTTGATGACAATACGAATAAAGAATCTCAATAATCAGAACAAAATATTCAGAAGAGACTCTAGACGTACAAATAGTACTCGACAAAAGAAATAAAAATTCATTCACTATAATAATATGACAAAACACACACCTGCCGCATTACTCTACAGGTGTCCGGGTCCCCGCGTGACCCCGATGGCCAAAAAAAGTGCTTAGCCTGTGACACATATTTAAGAATGTGGATAAAATAAAAACACATCTTTACATGCTAATGCTATACTGTTGTTCCACTACACAAGTTGTTCAACCTAATAACAGTTAATGCAGCAATAACCTGCGACCAAAACAAAAAAATACATAGAGAACAAATTGACCAAATCATCTCACATACATAGCAACCTAATTACATTCTTATTCCATTTATCAAATAAAGTTTTAAATAATACAAATAAATGGTACAAATCAGGTCTGGCGCAGCAAGGCTGCGTGGAGTTTCTAGTTTGCCCGGAAAGAAAGGGATGCTTTTGGGCCGCAAGAATCGAGTACGAAGGTCCTTTTCTTTTCGCCTGCAAATTAGGTATACCCACCCCCGTTTGCAGGCCGTAGCCCTTTAACAAGAAACACGTATCGCTCCTCAGGCCCACACCATGGGCCGAACCTCCCGGCCTGTGCAAGCAGATGCGCGGGAAGATCGTTCGGGCAGGCCGACGACGACGCGCATGGCCCAACACGTCCGCGACAATGAATTTGTGGTTGTGGCACTGGCACCTCACCCAGTCACCAGTCGTCACCACCTTCCGCGTCGCGCCGCCGGCGCTGGGTCGTCGTCCGCAGATTTTACCGTTTGTTAATGTAGCAGTAACTGTTTTTTTATTTTTGTATTTTTAAATTTTGAATCGGAAAACACCAGTTACCACTACCGGTAAGTGTTGCCGCCAAATAACGGTAATGGTAAAAATCACCGGTAACTAATGATTTACCGCTGGTAAAGTGAACACTGGTGATCGTTGCCTTGGCAGCGTGGATTGTGGCCAAGCAACGGACCAACGGTGGATGGCGTGGCGCCACGCTCGCCGGACGCCCGGACCCTCCTGCAGTTGCCGCCCCCGGCGCTGTCCTAACTCCGGCGAGACGCGGTGGGAGGGGGACAGACTGGATCGGCGAAAGCTGCGAAACGAACGAGAAGCGGTCAGGTGAGAACGCAGTTGGCGCTTTAGGAATCGTGCGCGCCTATGGGCGTGTTTAGTTCCAAAAACAAAAAAATTGTTGTCAAATCAATAGTTTGATCAGATGTCGGAATGATTTTTCGGATACTAATTAAAAAACTAATTTCAGAACTCACCTGAAAATCGCGAGACGAATCTTGTGAGGCTTTTGATCGCATCTTTAGCACAAGTGAGTTACTATAGCACTTATGGCTAATCATGCACTAATTAAGCTCAAAAGATTCATCTCGCCGTGTACATCCAAACTGTGCAATTAGTTTTATTGTTTTAACTATATTTAGTACTTCATACACTTATCATCCAAAGAGAGAGACACAAATTTCGAGGTGAATTTTTTTTTTAACTAAACGCGCCCTATATACATCGATCCCACCGTTCCCCTCGACAGCGGGAATCAGGATCTGGCTCGCCGTTTCCTCTCCGCAGAAATAATATCAGCTCATTAGGATAAAGTATCTGCACTGTTTATTTACATCTTAATATATACTCCATCCGTCCATGTACCTTTTCTAAAAACCAAACAATTTCGAATTTGATCAAATATGTACATCATAGGTCTATGTAATATTTATTTATACTAGATTTATTTGAAAATATTAATATTAATATTTTTTGATCAAATTTGAAATTATTTGCTACGTATACTATTAAAAAAACTCAGGATACAGTATCAGCCGAGTCAAAGAATCTCCCAGAGTGCCAGTTGGGAGTTGTTGGCGAGTGCTCGCGACAGCGATCGCGCGCGCGGCCGTTGTCTCTTATATACGACGATTCTTCCGCCGCGGTGCTTCACTCCGAGCCTCCCGCCTCCCGCTTCCCGCCGCCGCCGTCTTCTCCTCTTCTCGCCGGGGGACCCGATCGAGGTACGCTCTATTGTTCTGTCAGTAGGCCTCTCACGCAAATCGCGGCTCGTTAATTCTCTCCGGCTCCCTACAGATCGACGGCGATGGCTGGCGGCGCCGGCGCGTGCCCTCCGCCGGGGCTGGGTTTCGGCGGCGAGTACTACTCGGTGGCGGGCGGGGTGTGCAGCCGCGACGGCAGCTTCTTCGGCGGGAAGCCGGTGCTGGCGCAGGCCGTCGGGTACGCCGTCGTCCTCGGCTTCGGCGCCTTCTTCGCGGTCTTCACCTCCTTCCTGGTACTACTTTTTTACCTTATCCTGCTCACCGAGACACCAACGTCTCCATCTCATGCGTGACTCCACACTCCAGCGCTTTGGTTCTGCTTGCTCTAGTCTTATTTGAGACTCTGAAGTCTGAACATATTGATTGCAGATTCCCACTAGCACGCGTATGCATTGCACACGCAAATGGTCAATCGACCATGCATTATTGCTGGCTACCATGCATGATTGATGGTAGATTCTTTTTACAATTTAGTAAGAGCGTAAATTTGCACGATATATAAAACTATGAAATTAACTCACCAATCTGTGTATGAGAAACTGGGGGAGATTCAATGAAGGATTCTTGCAGCCATAAAACCAAACTCTAATCGACTACTAATACATGGATTTTTTCCCATTTGATCTTAGCCCAAGTTTGGATGTGCTAAAGTTGAATACTGAACTTTAGCATCTATTAGCACTCATATCCTTACTTTTTTTTTTGAATCCTAGCTAAAATTTAGTTCACCCCATTAATACTTCTTTGGATAGACTAGTACTTAGCATTTTTGAACATTAGCACTTGGATCCAAACACCCTTTAGAAAAATGAATAGTTGACTTGCGAGAAATAGAATGATTCTGTGTGCTCAGATTCCGTTTTACTAAATATGGGCTGGATCTTGCGTGCGGAATTGAACAACATTCTGAGTTGCATGTGCGGCCTGATTTGACTTTGAATGTTTTTTTGTTATTTTCTTAAGTCACAGTTGGGTTTTCTTAAAGCAACAGTCAACATGATATATGCATAGGCACCATGCCACCATCCATATATATAAGAAATTTAGCTAAAGTTTGACTTTTTTATGAAAACAAAAGCTTAAGCTGGCGTACTGAAATCACAGTTGTCCTTGTGCCGTCCCTTTCGAGAGTTACAGAAAAATAGAATTGACGCATGTAGTTCCTTTTATTGGTGTAATTATGAATTGATTTATGCGTCAAAGTCCAGGACTATCAACTGGGAGCATAGATATAATTAAACTCATACTAAATAAAATGATAGGACCACATGAATAATGATCATATATCCTTTATATTGTCACTATGTAATGAGTAGGAGTAATCGTTGTTTTGCACCAAGAAGAAGAAAAAACTAATAGCAATTAGATCATTTCCACCATATAATTTTTATATATATTTACTAAATTTGTGCAGCTAAGTTAGCTCATTTTTATATATTTCCACCATATATATTTATCAACTCCGTCATCGTTTATTGTCCCGCTACACTGCAATTATGCATTGCTTATAGCATAATGTAACTTCGTACTCATGAGTTAGAACTGTTGCACATAAATTGCTACGCCAAACTAAAACAATAGGCCTTCCTTTCTGCTACACCAAAAATAAATTAAACCAAAATTTGACCCATAGAGCTATTTTACAATCAGGACATAGGGCTCAAATTAAAGTCATTTTAGTGGTGGAACATTATACATCGGAAGGCCTAATACAACAAGCTTATGGCTGTAATTAGTTTACAAGTTAGTTATATGTGAAGTTTTTTTTTTGTATATCAATGTGCTTTTCCTACATTGGCAACATTGCATAGCCATTTTATTAAGTTGTTTTTCAGTTTATTATGAGTATCTCTGCCTATCATCTCTATTTAATTAGTTGATCAAAGTACTAATAATCATATTAGGCACACAGAGTATATACTCCCTAAAATTACAGAAAGGTAATATTCATACATTGACATGATCACTATTTAGTTTCCCTAGAGTTCGAGAACCCCTTTATTTTTGTAATATCGCCAGTGTAAACTCCCTTAACGCTACTCTTCTCCTCCTAGCTTAAATGACAAAGCGGTGCTTCCGCAATTTCTTAAAAAAAAACATGATCACTGGTAAATTACTTTACAAGTATTGGAATATTCATAACAAATAATGTAATATTTTTGAACAAATTTTTACAGTCAATCCAGTTATACCATAGAACTATTGAGATTTGAGAAGTATATCGATCTTAAGGTTTAAATGTGTTCACCCCATATATACAACCAAAACGACACTCTTTTATGGCTGGAGCCAGATAGTATGCTTTTGTTACAGAAATATACTATGCTAATTTTAATTCAACTTGCATTTACTGGATGCTTGATGCATGAATTGATGTCCATACTGAATTTCCTCATTTCTTCATATATGCTATACTATATAACACTTTTTATACTTGATTTATAAGACATATTTGATTATGGTAAAACGGTAACATCAGTTTTCCAGAAGAATGACATATATCAGTGTGAAACTGCATTAATTGAAATCAGAAAAGAGTGACTTCTTTTATGTTTGTGGATCACAGCATGCATATGACCTATGTTTTACAATTATCTGAGTTTAGCTTGCATTCCTTAGACCATGTACTTTGTTTACCTAATTCATATTTCCCCATTCCTATGTTCAAAGAAGACTAATATTTCCCATGCTCCATAATTCAACCTCTAACTTTACACAGCATGCATGTTTTAGAGGAAAAAAAATCTTACTTCCAAACATCTTATCTCATATTTTTTTCCCCTATGTTCTTGAGCCCCCAGTCCTTATTCCTGTGTTCCAAATAGGCTACAAAGTGTCACTTGTGAAACTTTAAAAGCCCTTTGACTTTGCGACCTTTGAAAGTGCCTGGAACTCTCATGGAAGGGTTTGTTCCATATGAATTTGTTTTCTTAGACAAGGTACAACCTCGTAAAGGAATTCCTCTGTATTCCCTTTTTTCTAATTAATATGCCCATGAACTCCATCCCCGGGCCTCTTTAGAACAAAAGAAAGAAAATAGGAAGATTCCAAATTATTTGAATCCAAAGGAGATTTCTATACCAAAGAGTCATGCTAGCTAGGTCCCAGTGTAGGATTATAACTGTGAGTGCCCCTGCACTGCAGGTGTGGCTAGAGAAGCGGTATGTGGGATCGCAGCACACCTCGGAGTGGTTCAACACGGCAGGCCGTAGCGTCAAGACCGGCCTCATCGCCAGCGTCATCGTCTCCCAGGTACACACACTGATTCTACTGACACTTGCTGATCAATTTCCCTAGCTTGATCTGTCCGTCTTCAGCTTGGGACTAGTAGCTAACGAAAGCCAGGAATGGATTGATGGATCGTGCATTGCCGGATCGAGCAGTGGACATGGGCGGCGACGATCCTTCAGAGCTCGAACGTGGCGTGGCAGTACGGCGTGAGCGGCCCGTTCTGGTACGCCAGCGGCGCCACCATCCAGGTGCTCCTGTTCGGCGTCATGGCCATCGAGATCAAGCGCAAGGCGCCCAACGCGCACACGGTGTGCGAGATCGTGCGCGCCCGGTGGGGCGGCGCGGCGCACGCCGTGTTCCTGGTGTTCTGCCTCGCCACCAACATCATCGTCACGGCCATGCTGCTGCTGGGCGGCTCCGCCGTCGCCAACGCGCTCACGGGCATCAACGTCTACGCCGCCAGCTTCCTCATCCCGCTCGGCGTCGTCGTGTACACGCTCGCCGGCGGGCTCAAGGCCACCTTCCTCGCCAGCTACATCCACTCCGTCGTCGTGCACGTCGTCCTCGTCATCTTCGTCTTCCTCGTCTACACCTCCAGCAGCCGCCTGGGCAGCCCGCGGGTGGTGCACGACCACCTCACGGCCGTCGCCAGCGCCGCGCGGGACTGCGCCGCGCCGCTCTCGCACCCCGACCAGGCATGCGGCCCCGTCCACGGCAACTTCAAGGGATCCTACCTCACCATGCTCAGCTCCGGAGGTCTCGTCTTCGGCATCATCAACATAGTCGGCAACTTCGGCACGGTCTTCGTCGACAACGTAAGCCCGGCCCGCACATTTCTTCAATTCGATCGGTGATTTGGATTCAGGATAATATGCATCCAAAATTCCAACTTCATTTATGCAATGGGGTGTGCAGGGTTACTGGATGAGCGCGATCGCCGCCCGGCCATCGTCGACGCACAAGGGGTACCTGCTCGGCGGGCTGGTGTGGTTCGCGGTGCCCTTCTCGCTGGCAACCTCGCTGGGGCTCGGCGCGCTCGCCCTGGACCTCCCGATCACGGCAGCCGAGGCGGCCAGGGGCCTCGTCCCGCCGGCCACCGCCACCGCGCTCATGGGCAAGTTCGGCTCCGTCCTCCTCCTCACCATGCTCTTCATGGCGGTCACCTCGGCGGGCTCGGCGGAGCTGGTGGCCGTCTCCTCCCTCTGCACCTACGACATCTACAGGACCTACATCAACCCGGA
Organism: Panicum virgatum; assembly: GCF_016808335.1. NCBI lineage: Eukaryota > Viridiplantae > Streptophyta > Magnoliopsida > Poales > Poaceae > Panicum > Panicum virgatum. The sequence goes on from NC_053148.1 coordinate 11,507,910, forward strand.
CGCCACCGGCAAGCAGATCCTCCGCGTGTCCAGGGCCGTCGTCCTCGCGTTCGGCTGCCTCATGGGCGTCCTCGCCGTCATCCTCAACCTCGCCGGCGTCTCCCTGGGATGGATGTACCTGGCCATGGGCGTCATCATAGGCTCCGCCGTCATCCCCATCGCGCTGCTGCTGCTCTGGAGCAAGGCCAACGCCGTCGGCGCCATCCTCGGCACCGTCACCGGCTGCGCCCTCGGCGTCACCGTCTGGCTGACGGTCGCCAAGGTCCAGTACGGGCGCGTGGACCTGGACAGCACCGGGCGGAACGCGCCGATGCTGGCGGGCAACCTGGTGTCCATCTTGCTGGGCGGGGCGGTGCACGCGGCGTGTAGCCTGGCGTGGCCGCAGCACTACGACTGGGAGAGCAGCCGGCAGATCACCACGGTGGAGAGCGTCGCCGCCGACGGCGAGCTGGCGGAGGAGCTCAAGGAGGAGCGGCTGGTGCACGCGAAGCGGTGGATCGTCAGGTGGGGCGTGGCGTTCACGGCCGTGATCGTGGTCCTGTGGCCCGTGCTGTCGCTGCCGGCGGGGAGGTACAGCGCCGGCTACTTCACGCTGTGGGCGGCGGTCGCGATCGCGTGGGGCACGGTCGGGTCGGCGGTGATCATCTTCCTGCCGCTGGTGGAGAGCTGGGACACCATCTGCAAGGTGTGCGAGGGCATGTTCGCCAACGACGCCGTCTACGAGCGCCTCGACGACATGAACCTGCGCCTCAGGGCCATCATGGGGGCCATGCCCGGGGCGGAGGAGCGCTACCAGGAGATGCAGAAGGAGAAGGGCCTCGGCGCCATGGAGATGACGCATCATCCTGGTTCCGGCACCCACCCGTCCACGGTCGCCAATGACGACGGAGACGATCTTCCCCATGCTTAAGAGTTAAGATCAATCAAGATCAAATACTAGCACTGTTCTTCCGTATTGATGATTCACATCACACACATTCAGTAGCAGGCTAGCAGAATACTGCGTCGTGTTTTGTACAGTCAATAAATCTTGCACTGAACGTCGATAGACTTGGTCGATTGTTTGCACTTCCAGTAGGGGTTTGTCTAGTTATCTGGTGTGTATATGTCTGGGGTTGCTTGTTTTCTTTGCTAAACGACGCATAATTCAAATTTATATCTCTTGGATCTCCCCTGCACTGTTCCTTTAAATTCTCTCGATCTCCACCCTTTTTTTTCATTAGCTCCGACAAGCTTGCGATGGTGCAATTTGCAAGATATATACAAATGGATTGATTGGGTGAAATTTTGCGACATGATGAAATTTGCAACTCATTACTCATGCTTGTCTTATGGAAAGCTTTTATGATTACAGGAGCTAAACATTTTCTTAATAGCAAGAACTAAAGGAATATTTTCTACAAATGGATTGTCTTGGTGAAGTTTTTTGGTCGAAATATTTATATTGTGAATCTTTGGCTGATTGCCAACAACCTGACGAGCCTCTTAGACCAGCATGGATAAGAAGTGGCAGGGAGCAATCACAAGAAAGAAGGATGTGTCTTTTTGATGGAAGTTGTATATGGATTATGGAATAAAGTTAGGATTATGAGGATGCACCATTCCCAACGATCTCTGAGCATATCCACATTAGGGCAAGCACATTGGTGTCGTCTTAAAGACGATCTACAGTGAGACATAATCTTGAGACGATCTACCAATAGTTTGTCTTTTTAGTTATCTCAAAGTTATACCACACCTCTTAATTTGTGGATGAAATAAAGAATATTTTGAGTTGCATGGTAACAACAGCTCGTACAATGGTGAGAAGTAGTCTCGTACTACTAAATTTTAGCCTATGAGATGATTGTTTCACGAGGCAACCACCTCTTTCTCTCACCTCGCTCTCTCTCCTCCACATCACCAAAAATCCTATATAGCATTGCATGAGACGACCTTCGAGACTGCTGACGTGTAGCAATGTACTTACCCTAAGGCTCGCTAGCTAGTATGTTCAATATACTACTTGTATTCAAACAAAGACCATGTTCATTGCCCTAATGTTAGCTTCATTTTCACATCGTCCTGCCGTGGGAGGTTGAGAGTTGATTGTGGTTTGGGCATAGGGGCGGATGCAGCGTAGGGCTGGGGCAGGATTTGGGATGTTGCAAATTTTTGGTTTGACCATCTCATCTTTTTGTTTCACTGTGGGATATTGTCAACAGGATTTGGGAATTTTTTGCAAAAAAAAACAGGATTTGGGAATTTATGTCTTGATATTGTTGCTAAAAATGAGATGACCTGTTGAAATTGTCCATTCGTGATGTTACAATGGTTTTAACTGAACTCGTGTACAAATTCTTGGTCCGCACACCAAGGGATTGCATCTTCAAGCGATGTTGTGGAGACAATTTTTCACTTGGAATGAGTGGAAACATATGCATGACATCATCAATTTTTATACTTGCTTTTATAATGATACAATGTTAATTCCCAATATTGTACATATCATTTTCAATGCTACAGAAAGAGTTTGCAGAGAGCGGGTCCCTGAATAGGGATGGTAATGGGTCATGGCTCTAATGACTTCTTCACAATCCAACTTAATTTTTATATAATTTTTAGCTCAAAAATTGTATATGATTAAAGCCCGATCTTTTTAAGCCCGATCTTTGAATTATCTAAGTTAAATTTCAAACCCTTTTACCACCTCTAGTTCTTAAAAAGGTACGACAAACGGCTTGGACTGTTTTTTTTAAAAAAGCGAAACGGAATAGGTGTCTGTGTAGCTGTTTGTGTAGCTGTAACGAAATGTCTTGCAAATGCTCCATAGGCCGTAGCCCGTAAAGGATAAAAAAAACACTTCCCTGAGGCCCAAGGCCTATGTGCTCGGGACCAGAGGCCGCGACACGAAACCTCTGGAAACTGGAAACGCACGCACGGTGGGGACCAGTACCACCAAGATAAGCTTCTCAGCTCCGTCTCCGCTCAAGGGCCACAGCCCACAACCAACCGCTCGCCGCGCGCTCCCCCTTCGAGACGAGCCGCATCTTCTCCCCCCGCGCGCCGACCCGCTCCGGAGAGCTAGGCATGGCCGTCCTCCTCCGCGGCACGTCCGCCGCTGCCGCCGCGACCGCGGACCCCTCCTCGGCGCTCCTCGCCACCACCTTCCGCCGCGCCCGCGGCTGCGGGCTGCTCCTGCCTGCCGCGCCGCGGCTCCGCCGCGCGTTCGCGGCCCGCGCCTCGGCGCAGCCGCTCGAGGTCTGCGCGAAGGAGTCCATCACCGTCCCGGGCCGCCTAGGCGACTGTGAGCTCTTCACTCTATCTCTGTTTGTGTGCGCGCACGCGCGGCTCCTTGTAGTTGTAGCAGTAGAACTTGAGGTAGTAAGCTGAACTGACAATGCAGGTTGTGCTGGCCGCTATTTCGATTCAGGGAGTTATTCTGAGTTCCATTTTCTGCGTTAAGGCTCGAACCGCGAACGCTAGCTTGAACGTTTCACGTTTAGAGTAATGGTAGGTTTGCAAATTTGATTCCATGTTGCTATCATGGCTCATGAAGTCATGAGTGGTTTATGAATACACGTGAACACATGTAATTGTCCTAAAACAATCAGCAATATGCACTTATCCAATTTGCAACAAAATGTGTTTCACTTGGTGTCCTTGTTCGAGCCATCATCTACATGACAAAATAAACCGTGCAAGTTCTCTGAATAATGTAGCCAACCATACTGTGTTGCAAAATCCCAAGGTGTACTTTTATGATCAATTTTCTTTTGAGAAGGTTGATTTATTTGTTTCGTCAGTGTTTGGAGCCTGTGGGAGTTAATATTGTTGTAGTGTTTTGGGAGATGGACATGTTAAAGTGATCTTTGGAGTTTGATTTCTTAATTAATTGAAACGCTGCCTCCTGTCCTGCCTTCTTTAAGTTTTCCACTGAAAGAGATGTAATTTGTGTGGAATAATTGCTTGATTAATTGGGAGATACACATGTTACATATATATAGGGCTGAGAATAGCTTGGGGCTAAAGGAAATCCCGAAACCAAATCTACTCAGGACTCTAACTAACCATATCTCTAGCTTGGGGCTAAAGGAAACCTCGAAACCAAATCTACTCAGGACTCTAACTAACCATATCTCCCTAACCAAACACAGGGCCGGCCGGCTTATACATGCCTAGCGCAGGACCCACACACAAGTATGTACAGAATCTGTCTAACATCCACGACTGTATAATGTGTTTAAACCTTTATGGCAAAATGTTTTGGACGTTGAATTTGATACATGCTTTGGTCTCTTTATGCTTAAGTTTTAATAACTTTGCATTGCGATCCCTTTTCGATAATTTTTTGTGCGAGTGTAACCAATCTGTAAGGATTGATAAAAATAAAATATTGTATGTGATGATCACACTAAGAGTGACAGATCTCCTTTTTTGTGTAGAATAAAAATGCTTTATACTGGGAGTATTAACTTCAATTCCTGAGATAGAATTATCAGCACTCGGAATTCAGGAAAAAACTAAACTAGGTTTATCTTTTTTCTAATCTACATTTGCCTGTTAATAGCAAAAGTTGCTCTGCAGCCTCTACTACATGTTTAGCTCAAGCAGGGAAATTACCAGTTGCATATTACACAACATAGTATTTAAGGCAACACCATTTTATCATATTAATTGTGACTTCATTACAACAACAACATAGCTTTTTTTCCCAAGCAAGTTGGGGTAGGCTAGAGATGAAATCCGAAAGAAATAAGTTCAAGGTTCAGGCACATTGATAGCTAGTCTCCAAGCGCTCCTATCCAAAACTATCTCTTTAGAGATATTCCAATCCTTAAGGTCTTTCTTAACCGACTCATCTCACGTCAGTTTAGGTCTACCTCTACCCCTCTTTACATTATCAACCCGCTCAAGAACTCCATTACGCACCGGCGCCTCAGGAGGCCTTCGTTGGACATGTCCAAACCATCTCAACCGATGCTGGGTAAGTTTCTCCTCAATTGGTGCCACTCCGACCCTATCCCGAATAACTTCGTTCCGGACTCTATCCCTCCTTGTGTGCCCGCAAAACCACCGCAACATCTGCATCTCTGCTACACTCAGTTGCTGGACATGTCGCCTTTTTTAGGCCAACATTCAGCACCGTATAGCATCGCCGGACGAATTGCTGTCCTATAGAATTTGCCTTTTAGCTTTTGTGGCACCCTCTTGTCACAAAGGATGCTAGAAGCTTGCCGCCATTTCAATCAGCCAGCTGAAATTCTATGCCTAACATCTTCATCAATGTCGCCATCCTTTTGTAGCACCGATCCTAAATACCGAAAAGTATCCTTCTGGACCACCACTTGTCCATCTAGACTAACGTCTCCCCCCTCATGCCTAGTCGCGCTGAAATCGCACATCATGTATTCGGTCTTGGTCCTACTAAGTCTGAACCCTTTCGACTCTAACGTGCGTCTCCACAGCTCTAACTTCCTATTAACCCCTGCCCTACTCTCGTCAGCTAGCACCACATCATCAGCAAAGAGCATACACCAAGGGATCTCACCTTGTATATCCCTTGTGACCTCATCCATCACTAAAGCAAATAAATAAGGGCTCAATGCTGACCCCTGGTGTAAGCCTATGTTAATAGGAAAGTCAGTGGTGTTGCCATCACATGTCCGGACAAACGTCGTCGCATCCTTGTACATATCCTTAATGAGGTTAATGTACTTAGTTGGGACTTTGTGCTTCTCCAAGGCCCACCACATGATATTTCTCGGTACTTTGTCATATGCCTTCTCAAGGTCAATGAAGACCATGTGCAAGTCCTTCTTCTGTTCCCTATATCTCTCCATCAATTGTCGTATTAAGAAAATCGCCTCCATGGTTGACCTTCCAAGCATGAACCCAAATTGGCTTTGGGTCACACTTGTCACTCTTCTTAGGCGATGCTCGATAACCCTCTCCCAAAGCTTCATCGTATGGCTCATCAACTTAATCCCACGGTAGTTAGTACAACTTTGAACATCACCCTTGTTTTTGAAGATAGGTACTAATATACTTCTCCTCCATTCTTCCGGCATCTTGTTTGACCGAAAAATGAGATTAAAAAGCTTAGTTAATCATACTATTGTTCTATCTCCTAGGCATCTCCACACTTCAATGGGGATACCATCAGGGTCCATCGATTTACCTCCCTTCATCCTCTTCAAAGCCTCCCCGATCTCTACCTCCTGAATTCTCCTCACAAAACGTCTGCTGGTATCGTCAAAAGAGTCATCTAACTCAAGGATAGAGCCCTCACTCTCCCCATTAAACAACTTGTCGAAGTACTCTCTCCATCTATCCATGATCTCCTCATCCTTCACTAGCAGTCGATCTGTCCCATCCTTAATGCATTTGATTTGGTTGATGTCCCTTGTCTTCCGCTCGCGGATACTAGCCATCCTATAAATGTCCTTCTCCCCTTCTTTCGTGCCTAGCCGCTGATACAGGTCATCATACGCCTTACCCTTTGCTACATTCACAGCTCGCTTTGCAACCCTCTTCGCTAATTTATAGCCATCGATGTTGGCTGCACTCTTGTCAAGGTGGAGGCGCTTGAAACACTCCTTCTTCTCCTTAATAGCCCTTTGCACCTCGTCATTCCACCACCAGGTGTCTTTCCCCTCCTGTTTGCCTCCCCTACTCACGCCAAACACCTCTGAGGCCACCTTCCGAATACATGTTGACATCTTTAGTCACATGTCATCTGCGTCTTCTCTTTCTTCCCAAGGCTCCTCACCTAGCATCCTTTCCTTAAACGCTTGTGCCGCTTCCCCTCTAAGCTTCCACCACTTTGTTCTCGCAATCTTGGCACGTTTGTCCCGGTGGACACGTACCCGAAGACGAAAGTCCGCCACCACAAGCTTGTGTTGAGGGACAACACACTCCCCAGGTATCACCTTACAATCTAAGCAATCACGTCTATCCTCCCTCCTAGCAAAGATAAAGTCGATCTGGCTCGAGTATTGTCCACTACGAAACGTCACAAGATGGGATTCCCTCTTCTTAAACACGGTATTCGCTATCAACAAGTCGTAGGCTAACGCGAAGTTCAACACATCCTCCCCCTCTTGACTCCTGCTACCGTACCCAAAACCCCCGTGCACTCGCTCGAACCCTACATTAGTCGCACCCACATGGCCGTTGAGATCTCCTATGAAGAGTTTCTCGCTGGTAGGCACGGTACTAACCATGCTATCTAGATCTTCCCAGAACTGCATTTTGGTGCTCTCACTAAGGCCTACCTGAGGGGCATAGCCACTGATCATATTCAAAACCGAATCTCCAACTACCAACCGGATTAGGATAATCCGGTCGTCTTGCCTTCTAACCTCTACGACTCCATCCTTAAGTCTCCTATCAATCAAGATGTCTACATCATTCCTACCCGGAGTTGCTCCCGTGTACCAAAGCTTGAAGCCAGTATCCTCAACCTCCTTCGCCTTCTGGCCCTTCCATTTAGTCTCCTGAACGCATAGAATATTTACACGCCTCCTAATTGCTACATCAACTAGCTCTCGCAACTTACCCGTTAGGGACCCTACGTTCCAGCTACCTATACGAATCCTAATTGGCTCGGCTAGCTTCCTTACCCTTCGCACCCGTCGAGGGAAGTGCGAATACCCTTGCTCATTTTTCACTACACCCGGGCGTAGATGTAGCGCGCCATTCAGGTGACGACCCGACCCTTACTCACTTATCATCGTAACCAGGTCATGATACGACGCGCCCTTGGGGGGATGGCGACCCGGCCCTTGCCCATTTATCACCACACCCGGGTTCCGATGTAGCGCGTCGCTAAGAGGGTTACGCCCCAACGAGTTTCTTGTGGGTTTCAAATCCATTAGAGTGGCTATTTTTATGCTGGTTTGCCAAAACCTAACGCAACCCTCCTCCTTTATCCGGGTTCGGGACCGGCTATGCTGAGACGACTCAGGAGAGAGAGTCTTCCAGTCAGCATAGGCAGAGTTTAATTGTGACTTCATTAATATAATTAAATGTTTGCAAGGTCACTTTGATATTATTATGTGATTGATACTAATTACTTTTTTTTCTTGAAAACTACTGATACTAATTACTAAAGAGAAAAAAGGTGGGCAGCATTGATATTCCCAGAATAGAAGAGTTTGAATCATGTTTTCATTGAAGTGCCATAACTTATGGCTATTGTAAGTTTTTATGCTCTGATTGTTGAAACACCGTTATTTATTTGACATGTTGACGACAGGTCCGTTCACACAAAGGGTTTTGTTGACAATAGAGCAGAAGCATCTTCCATATGATCTAAAGCTAGTTGATCTAGCTAATAAACCAGATTGGTAGCTCTCTGAAATTTGATACTAACCTTTCTGAATTTAGATTGTTTTTAGTGGATGTTTCTCGGCTTCATTGTTCGATGGCCCTGAATCACCATTCTTGTGTTGCTTCGTCAGGTTATTTGAAATTAATCCAGAAGGTAAGGTGCCTATTGTGAAGGTTGAGGACAAATGGATAGCTGATTCTGATGTTATAACACAAGCATTAGAGGAGAAGTACCCTGAACCATCCTTGGCAACTCCAGCAGACAAAGCTTCAATGTATGTGATTTTTCAGTGCCCTAATGACCCTGTTTTACCTTCTTGTAAGGGCTCTCTGTTCAGCACTCTTGTTGTGAATGGTGAGCCATACATGCATGTTTTGTGTTCATTCCTCTCCTGTTTCATTCCTTTTTCAGAGCATCTATGTATGACTAACCATACCAAATATTATGTTTCATTTTTCTATATCACTTAATGTAACTGTGCTGTAGCTATTCTTTGCGGTTGTCCATAAATTGTGACTAATTGACCTGGACTCCTGGTATTTATGCATTAAATCAGTGTTTTTATTGGCACATCCTACATGATAAGTTGTTTGATTTGTATCTTCGAGCTATCTACAACTTTGTTAGCTTCCTTTCCTTTTGTTAATACTTGGCAGTAATGCTAGTACCGGCATCATAATTATTGTCCATAAATTTCATTGCAGAGGGTCAAAAATATTTTCCACCTTCATCGGTTTCCTCAAAAGCAAAGATCCTAGTGATGGAACAGAACGGGCACTACTTGATGAGCTGACTTCGTTTGATACTTATCTGAAGGATAATGTAAGTGGGTTAGTGTCAATTGTAATGTTACATGACTGCTTCCAATTAGTACTGTGGTTTTATGAGCTGCAATATTACCTAATGTCTATAGGCCCTTCTACTAGCCATATCCATACTCATTTCAGAAACCCCTGTTCAGTGTTGCATGAATTATACCATGTGTTTGGTCACAGGCATTGAAAAAATACACTATCCATAGCCCCCCTTTTTTCTTTCTTTCTTTATTTCCTTTCCTTTTTTTTGGGGGGGGGGGGGTGCCTTATGTGTGGCCATCCCTCTCGAGTCCCAACAGCTGGTGCACATTTTGACATCTGATATCAAAAATTTTCATGTCCAACATATCTAATATACAAATTAGTTATTGCCCTTTCCCCCCCTACGAAAAAGACTCAAATTTGTGACCCCTGACACTAATATTGTTTCATATTCTGCTGCATTACATGCTAAAATGGTTAAAGCTACATTGTGACCAATGATACTAGCTGCAAAATTTTTCTTCTGAAATGACTTTCAAGTCATGCGTATATGTGAAAAATGAGAAAATAAGTTTCATGACGCCATGGAAATGTGGTTACATGCATGCTCGAAGTTAGAAAAAAGCTGACTGCTAATCCTGAATTGCTTACAACTGTATGGTTCCTTAGAATTATTGGTCATCTAAAATGTAGTTTTGCTCTCAAATGATTGCAAAAGTTCGCACATGTTAGGCTATTTTAGATTTTAATAAACCAAATGCATCACTTTCATGGTTCTCAGTTTGTTTAATATAACATCAGTTCTTATATAGATCTGTTAAATTTCAAATATGGAATATCGTGATATCATTTGCGAACCATCATTAATCAGAAGTAGAACAGCCTTATGTTTTTGTTAATTATCTCAAATTCAGTCTAGGAAGTTTTATCAGCCAAGACGAATTTGTTATATAATACCTCAAATTACATTCAGTTTGTGTGAAATGTGCTGTTTACTCCACAAGAGCCCCTTTTATGTGGGCTTAATGATTAGAGTATGCTTTATTATTTAATAAATTAATATTTTCTGTTTACTTTATCTGAAATTGACTATCTTCTTATTCTGAGATGCTGTTTGGTCCAGGGTCCATTTATTAATGGCGGAGCAGTTTCTGCTGCTGATCTCTCTCTGGGTCCTAAACTATATCACATGGAGATAGCTCTGGGTCACTACAAGAGTTGGTCTGTTCCAGATTCACTTTCACATGTAAAACAATACATGAAGGTACATTGTCATCTTTGTGCAAGAAATTTTGTTCTCATCTTTTTGGTACTTGTTTTTCTCTGGGACTGACCTGTAACTGAGCCAGAGGTCGATCCAAGGAACATGTCACTAGGTTGTGCCCGTGACTATAAAACAAGAACGATCTCAGCCAAAGAACCTAACCTCTCCTTCAGATGCCTGGGCTATTAGGTGAGAGATACGTCTGGCCCAGGACCTCCCCCCCCCCCCCCCCCCCCCCAAAAAAAACCCCCACACCCACCCACCCACACAAATTCATCTCATCACTAGCAAACATTAAGGCCCCAGCCAGGCATGGAGAGGCTCCATAAAGACACATCTGCCGCACTTGGCCATTGACCTGTGCAGAAAACTTTAGCTCACCAATCATCAAAGGAGAGTTCTCCAGGCTGCAGAGAAAGGCTATGTAAGGCCACCTTTTGCAAAAGTCTGAACCAAAATTGACAAGCAAAAACACAGGTGACTGTTAGGTGATTAATCAACTCTGCCTCTTGGTCACAAAGTGGATAGCGATCAGGGTGCAGCTGGCCCCGTTTAGCAAGTCGATCAGCAGTCCAGCATTTGTTATGTGCTACCAGCCACATGATGAAACGGCACTTGCCTGGCGCCCAGGATTTCCAAATGCGCTTCCAGGTTTAAAATAATAGAGCCCTGGGGAAAAAACCTTCATAGGTCGACTCAGCTGTATATTGACCAGATATGGAGAAATGTCACACGTGTATCCTGCACATCTAGCTGCAGCACCACTTTAGCAAGGGCATCCTGTAGCTCAAGGAATTTAGCAATGACCCCCCACCAAGAGTACCCCTTGTAGCTCAGAAATCGGAAATCTATGCGTTCTCTGTGGGAGCTTCTAGAACAGTATGTTTATTTTGGGCACCAGGGAAAGAGATGAGGCACAAGATCCATGATCCGCTGCCCATGAAGCTGGTAGGAGCTAGGGTTTCCCACGCGAGAGAGTTGCAGCGAGGAAGGAGAGGGCGTAGAGAAAGAGGGGGGGGGGGGGCGGCGGCTAGGGCTTCCAGGAAGCCGGCAACAGATAATTGTTGCTGCTTAATTCTCATTGATCAAGTGTTCACAAATATGTCTCCAGGACTCTCCTCTAAACAATAAAGCTTGATAATTTCTATGGGCCCTGGGCCCTTACTGGATGTGGCCTAGCCACTTGGACGGCGCCTGGCATTGGTGATGCCGGTCATAACATCTCTCCCCCCTCGACGAACAACTCGTCCTCGAGCTGGAAGGCGGGGTAGAGGTCCTGGAACTCCTGGAGCTGCTCCCAGGTCGCCTCTTCTGCAGGAAGACCGTGCCACTGGATGAGGATGTACCAAACACCTCGACGAAGGTGGGCGCGCAAAACGCGGTCAGGCACTGGAAGGAGTCGACCATCCTGCACCGGAGGAAGGGGCGGCGAAGACGTCGGCGGATCACCCTTGTGCGGCTTCAGGAGGCCGACATGGAAGACGTTGAGCAGGCGAGCGCCCTCCGGAAGCTTGAGTCGGTAGGCTACCGACCCGATACGCTCCAGCACCTGGAAATGCCCGGCAAAGCGAGGCCCCAGCTGCCCTTGGCCCGTGGCGCCAAGGACTGGGTGGTGCGGTGGAGCAGACGCAGCCACACCCAATCTCCCACCACGAACTCTAGCTCGCGGTGAGAGGCGTCGTAGTACTTCTTGGAGATCTGCTGCGCCTGGAGAAGTCGCTCGCGGATCTCCGCTAGCACCTCGTCACGATCACGGAGGAGGCCGTTGACGGCGTCCGTCTGGGCAGAGCCCGCCTTGTAGGCCAGCAGGGGCGGTGGTGAGCGCCCGTAGACCACCTCGAACGGAGTGGCGCATAGAGCGGAGTGGTAGGAGGTGTTGTAGCAGTACTCCGCCCACGACATCTAGTCGACCCATGCCCGAGGCCGATCACCTATGACACAGCGCAGATACATCGCGATCACCTTGTTGACCACCTCAGACTGCCCGTCGGTCTGAGGGTGGAACGCCGTGCTCATGCGTAGGGCAACGCCCGCCATCTTGAAGAGGTCGCGCCACACATGGTGAAGACCGGGTCCCGGTCGCTGACGATCGACGTCGGGAAGCCGTGGCGGCGCACAATGCCGTCGAAGAATGCCCTGGCGACCGAGAGAGCGGTGTAGGGGTGGCCGAGCGCGATGAAGTGGGCGTACTTGGAGAAGTGGTCGACCACAGTCAGGATGACCGACTTGTCGCCAACCTTGGGAAGTCCATCGATATGTCCGCCCACACTTGGGACGGCACCGGAAGGGGCTGCAGCAACCCTGCAGGCTGCATCGCCTGCGTCTTGTTCCGCTGGCACGTCGTGCATGTACGCACAAAATCCTGGGCGAGGCTGCAGTCGCCCGGGATGAAGAAGTCCGCCCTTAGGCGGTGGAGCGTCTTCTGCAGGCTTAGTGGGCCAGCAGGAGCGCCTGGTGCCGAAGGTCGTCGTGTGCCGGGATGTAGATGCGGGAGCCGTGTAGGAGCAAGCCGTCGTCGAAGCGCCACGGCTCGCCCAGCTTGCCGTCCTGGAGCTGGCGGCGCAGTGTAACAGCATCCTCCGCGGTGGCCGTGGCAGAGCGGACCGCCTCGATGAAGGCGAACGTCGGCCCAGAGATGGCGAGGGCCGTGTGGGACGCAGGGTCCGCCTCCATGTCCCGACGGGACAGAGCATCGGCCACTGTGTTCAGGCGGCTTGGGCGGTACTCCACCGCGAAGTCGAGCCCGAAGAGCTTGTTGAGCCACTGATGCTGAGGGACCGTCGAGAGCCGCTGGTCCAGCAAGAACTTCAGGCTGTACTGGTCGGTGCGGACGAGGAAGTGGCGCCCTCATAAATAGGGTCGTCAATGGCGCATAGCTTGCACCAACCGGATCAGCTCCCGCTCGTAGGCCGCCAGCTTGAGGTAGTGTGCGGCGAAGGGTCGACTGAAGAAGGCGAGGGGGTCCCGCGTCCTGGTGAAGGACCGCGCCGAACCCCGCACCTGACGCGTCGCAGTCCACCACGAACTGCTTGTCGAAGTCGGGCATCTGCAGCACTGGCCCGGTGGAGAGCGCCTGTTTCAGGCAGACCAAGCGAACGCGTCCTTCCGCAGGAGACGCGTCAGCGGAGCCGCGATCGTGCCGAAGTCGCGGATGAACTTCCTATAGTAGCCCGCGAGGCCCAGGAAGCCCTGCAGGTCGCGCGTCGACCGAGGTACAGGCCACTCGGTCACCGCCGCGACCTTGTCGGCGTCCATGGCAACCCCATCGGCGGAGATGACGTGGCCCAAGTACGTCACCGAAGAGGCTCCAAACGAACACTTGGAGCGCTTCAGATGGAGGTGGTGCGCCTGGAGTGCATCGAGGACGGCGCGTAGGTGCTGCAAGTGTTCAGACCACGATGAACTGTAAATTAGAATGTCGTCGAAGAACACGAGGACGAACCTACGTAGGAAGGGACGCAGCACGTCGTTCATCAGGGCCTGGAACGTTGCCGGGGCGTTGGAGAGCCCGAACGGCATGACCAGGAACTCGAAGTGGCCGTGGTGTGTGCGGAACGCCGTCTTGGCCACATCATCGGGGTGCATCCGCACCTGGTGGTAGCCCAAGCGGAGGTCGAGCTTGGTGAAGTACCGGGCCCCATGGAGCTCGTCCAGGAGCTCGACAACTAAGGGAATAGGGAACTTGTCCTTGGATGTCAAGGCGTTGAGGGCCCTGTAGTCGATGCAAAAGCGCCACGTCGAGTCTGGCTTGCGCACCAGCAACACCGGGGCGGAGAGCGGAGGTCGAGCTTGGTGAAGTACCGGGCCCCATGGAGCTCGTCCAGGAGCTCGACAACTAAGGGAATAGGGAACTTGTCCTTGGATGTCAAGGCGTTGAGGGCCCTGTAGTCGATGCAAAAGTGCCACGTCGAGTCTGGCTTGCGCACCAGCAACACCGGGGCGGAGAGCGGAGGTCGAGCTTGGTGAAGTACTGGGCCCCATGGAGCTCGTCCAGGACCTCGACAACCAAGGGAATAGGGAACTTGTCCTTGGATGTCAAGGCGTTGAGGGCCATGTAGTCGATGCAGAAGCGCCACGTCAAATCTGGCTTGCGCACCAGCAACACCGTGGCGGAGAACGGAGATGTGCTCGGCCGAATGATCCCCTATGCCAGCATAGCGGCACACTGCCGCTCAAGCTCGTCCTTCTGCAGCTGAGGGTAGCGGTACGGTCGGACCGCCACTGGTGCTGAGCCCGGCAGGAGGTGGATGCGGTGGTCGTGCCGGGGGCAGTCCGCGGGGTTCCTTGAACACTGCCGCGAACTGAGCAAGGAGCGCGTCCAACAGAGGCTGGCCGTCGGTGGTCACCACCGCTCGGGTGACCGGCTCGGCGATGTCATGCTGAGCCGAGTCCAGACCTCTCCAGAGAAGGCGCCAGCCACCGCGGTCGAACGTCATGCACAGGTCGTCGAAGTCCCATAGGATAGGACCCAGCGTACGCAGGAACTCGACGCCCAGGATCACCTCGAAGCCGCCCAAGTCGATGCCGAAGAAACGGAGGTCGAAGTCCTCTGTGCCGTAGCCAGTGCGACATTGGGGGCAACTCCATGACACAGAGCCCGGTCTCCATTCGCCACCAAGACCTATATGGTCGGGTGAGCTGATGTGGCGAGGCGGAGGCGGCGCAGGAGCTTGGTGTCGATGAAGTTGTGCGTGGAGCCGGAGTCGAGCAAGGCCACCAGGCGGCACCCGTTGATGGTCACGGGTAAGCGCATGGCGTTGGCCGTCCGAATCCCAGCGATGGCGTAGAGGGAGACGGTCGGCTGCACATCCGCTGTCTGGGCCGCAGGCTGTGCGGCCATCTCGCCCGTTGCGGCCTCCACTGCCGCGACGGCCTCAGCGGTGTTGTCCTCCACGAAGTCGGCGCACTCCAAGTAGAATAGGCGCTGACATTGATGGCCCCGCACGTACGGCTCATCGCAATTGTAGCAGAGGCCCTGTCGACGGCGCTCCTGCTGCTTCGCCAGTGTGAGACGGCGGAACGTACGCTGCTGCTGGGGTGGGGCGCCCGCCGGCGGCGGTGCAGGGAGGGCGAGCGGTGCCCCCGGGGCGCCCTGCGTTGCTGGAGTAGGGCGAGGAGCCGGCACCCCGGCGCGCTGTGGGGGTCGCGCCCTGCGCAGCGCCACTACTGCAGATGTGGCTGCCGCACGACGCTTGAATGCGCGCGCGAGATGCATGGCCGTCTGGAGGTCCTCAGGTGGCGCAGCACGACGTCCACGCGTATGTGGTCCGGCAGGCCGCCGGTGAAGAGTTTCGACTTCTGCAAGGCGGTGAGGTCACGCGCATGGCACAGGATGGCGATGAAGCGCTCGGCATAATCCTGCACCGTGGAGACGAAGGGCAGGCGTGCCAGCTCGGAGAGGCGTGTGCCGTGGAACGAGGGCCCGAAGCGGAGTGTGCATAGGTCTCTGAACCGATCCCACGTAGGCATACCGTCATCCTTCTCAAGGGCGTAGTACCACGTCTGGGCGCCACCAGTGAGATGGTACGAGGCGAGCCACGTGCGATCTGAAGCCGGGGTACGCTGGCCGCGGAAGAATTGCTCACAGTGGTTGAGCCAGTTCAGGGGATCCACCGCGCCGTCGTACGTCGGGAAGTCGAACTTGTAGTAGCGCAGAGGGTCAGGCGTCCCCCCGTGGCCTGTCCCGTCGCCATAGGGCAAGGACCCGTCCGACGATCCGACGTGACCGCCGTAGGGCAGCGACGGTTGAGGTGGTGTCGTGGTGAACACGGGCGCCGTCGACTGGACATAGGACGGAAGCGGCGACGGCGACGGCGGCATGCTCAGCCTGTGGATCGGCACCGATGATGTCGTTGTAGATCCGTAGCCCGGGAGGCCACACTGGCACCCTAGCGGCATGGTGGGCTGAGGAGGATGCGGCGCCGGCTGGTAGGGCGCCGGGTGGCCGTAGATGTCGCGGATGGCGAACGACATGTCGGTGAGCACCTTGAGCAGGGGTCCTGCGTTTGCCCCTAGGCGCCCATGGCCATGGCGGATGTAGTAGATGGCGGCGGCGGCTGTGGTGGTGGAAGGGTGGAAGGCGGCGGTGGCGCAGGGGGAGGATGTGGGGGGCCGGAGGTCGCAGGCGGGGGACCTGACATCTCTGATATCAGATTGGTAGGAGCTCGGGTTTCCCACGCGAGAGAGTTGCAGCGAGGAAGGAGATGGCGCAGAGAGAGAGACGGGGTGGCGGCTAGGGCTTCCAGGAAGCCGGCAACAGATAATTGTTGCTGCTTAATTCTCATTGATCAAGTGTTCACAAATATATGTCTCTAGGACTCTCCTCTAAACAATAAAGCCTGATAATTTCTATGGGCCCTGGGCCCTTACTGGATGTGGCCTAGCCACTTGGATGGCGTCTGGCATAGGTGATGCCGGTCATAACAGAGGCCATCTATCGTTCCAGAGTAAAATGTTTCTGCAGCTAGATATCATTTTAATATTTCATATGGTTTACTTTATCTCTTCCATTTGTTTGACATCTTCCTAAGGAGTTGGCCTTGGGATTCTATCCTTACCGGAACATTTGAATTTTCTTTTGCAGTCAATTTTCTCAATGGATTCTTTTGTCAAAACTCAAGCTCTGCAGGAGGATGTAATTGCTGGATGGCGCCCAAAAGTCATGGGTTAAATCACATTTGTAAAGTAACAAGTTCAGGTAAACTGCATATATATTCCTGTTGTCGAAGAAAGAACATTTGCATGTCTAGATTTGCTTGTTTTGCTAATTTGCTTTTGTGGCAATAAGCCAATAATGATGATAGGATGCACAGTTCATACTTATGTCGTAACTAGAAGTATGGAGGCAGGCTTGTTATTGGCTATGCAAAAGCAATATT
Organism: Panicum virgatum; assembly: GCF_016808335.1. NCBI lineage: Eukaryota > Viridiplantae > Streptophyta > Magnoliopsida > Poales > Poaceae > Panicum > Panicum virgatum. The sequence goes on from NC_053148.1 coordinate 11,525,163, forward strand.
TCAATCATATGTGTAAAATACATGTAGAGAACTGTCTATAATGTTGTTGATGGTTAAGAGTACTCCAATAGTAGTTGTTCCCCCACTTAATGATGGCCTAATGATTATGTAGCAGTTTAGCCTTTGGCCTTTAATTTCTAAATTATGTTAGGCTAGAAGCTAGTGGCTGCAACTGTTGTGAACTTATTATGGGCCTCCTACCATTACCAAGCCCAGCAACCAATATATTGTCATAGTTAATCCTGCTTTCCCTTTCTGCACTTTGGCGTCAGCTCAACTTATTCACATGTAGAAACTAAATAGAAGATAATAACACATGATGTTTAGCTTCTTTGATAATGCTGAATATCGCAGCCAGACTATCATATAATATTTCGCAATTATGATCATCCAATTTTAGTTGTTAAAAGTAAGGTTTGGTTGTGCGCAAACATGTCTGCATTTAACCATAACCCATAAGGTGTTTCTATTTTCCCAAGTCAGTTGTCACAGTACTATCTCTGTATCCTTAGCAATGGACCCTGCCAGTTGACACTCCATGTGAGCTTTGTGAATCTCTGTTGAAAAGTGAGAATCTACCATTCTGCTGTTTGCAATAGAGACGTGTGATGTCATTCTTTGCTTAAATCAGTTTCACGTGAAGTGCAACTGATTTTAATAGAGACATGCTGATTTGGCTAATTGGCTTGTACCAAATGGCTTATCATGTGATGTTATGTTTCTTTTGTATTAGGAGAGACATGGCTATCAGAGGATCAAGATGCACATGTTCGTCGCATGTGTTAAGTCTGTACATGAAAGGTGTTGGGTTTTTGTTGGAGTTTTCCAGAGCATAGCATGTAAGGTATTCATATCTGATCTCCTTTGCTTTCTCTGTCAGATAGAAAATATCAATAAAAATCAGAAACCTCTCATGGAATTGAGCATTATTGTCCAACACCGTTCTGTTGAACAAAGGGGAGCTGTTGTATAGCTGTTTAACGCACAATACCAACTTTATTTAACAAACGAACATTCCAAACCAATGATCCGTGGTGCTGACACAACCTCTTGGTGAAATCATGATAGCCTAAACAAAGAATTGCCCGTTTCATAACGTACTTGTGGCCGTTCCTTGTGATTTAAGGATGCAATTGCAGAAACACTGAATGTTAGATCCAAGGGTACTTGCAATCATTTGCCCATCCTAATCCAAGGCCCCACAAAAAGTGAGATAGCTTTCCGCTGATTTCAAGCTGCAAACCTCCAAATATATTTCATCCAGACGTTTGCGTTCATTGAAGCATCACTGTCCGTGAAGCTGAGCTGCTGCATTATTCGCTGCCGCTTCTCTTTCGCCATGTTTCTGCAACACTTAGACACTGAACCTGCAATGATTGACAAGAGCTTTGCATTCAGCATACATGGTCTGAGGCGTGGAAGTTCCAACCGTCACGCTTATGCCCGTGGTAGGAGTTGTATGTTTTATTGCAAGACTCGGAAGCCACAATAGCAGCAGAGGTCTGACATGTGGGTTGTTCATATCTCCCTGATCTGACTACTGCCTATAGCCTGATATTTTCACAGAGGAACCCGGTGTGCGTTCCATGTAAGATAAGCATGTTCGTTCCCTCTCAACTCCGGCCTTCACATCAGCTCGACCAAAAGAATGCCCGCACATAAGATAAGATGATGATGCTATCTGGAATGGATGCTTTGCTATGTTCCTTTTTCTCTTTTGTTATGTGTGCGTCCGTCGTCGCTGGTCACTTGTCCCAATGATGTTTCCGCAATGTTACTGGACGTACTGGGTCGTGCGTACTGCGTTTCCACTAGCCGCTGCGCACTTTTCTCAGTGGTATGAAGCACCGTTTACGTCAGTTCACCCTGCAATTCGTTGCGTACAATGATTCTGCTTACCGTCCTGCCCGGAACCGGAAGGGGTGTTCCCGTGACTTTGGTTCCTATACGGTTGAGTCACTGACGTGTGGGATCCGGACCACACGTTTGCGACGGGACCCACTGACATGTGGCCCTGTAGCTTCAGAGGAGGCTCGTCCGTTTGCGATTAGAGGCCAAAGTCAGGGAAGACTGTCCGTCCTACTCCTGCCAGCTTTCGTGAACACACATGATGCATAAGCTTGTACTGCTGGGTTCGGCTCGTATGATGGGCCGTATACATGTTGCATCCAGGCACGTTGTGGAAGCAGTCGAGATCAACGGATGCGCTTCGGTGCTCCCATCGTGTGCCGCACTGGCAACCAGCAGAGCACGGCATTTCGAGTTGCCAAACTGTTCTGTCACGTCCTGTGTTTGTGGACTGTGGAGGTTCTAGTTCTCTAGCGGTTGTTTTTGTCGGATCACCGGGCATCTCGGCTTTTTCTTTCTTTCGTGCCGGTAAGAATCGGGTGCAGGTGGAGAAATTGCGGCACCTGATTGATCGTCGAGGTTCCATCGAGTGATTTGATCGCCGAGGGTTTAGATTGATTGGGCATCGACCACGCTTGCCGTGCTCCCCATGTGTGACTCGCTACCCGTATCCGCCGAAGAGGTCACGTCCAAGCTCGTGCGTTCTCACGTCCCACAGGTGCCATGATGGCATCCAAAAAGGAATCGTGCTCGTCTTCCCCGCTGGCTGTGGAGTGCTGCTCGCTCCACTGTTCTCGTCGCGTGCGCTGACGCCGCCCCGGCACGAGCGAGGTTGCAGTAGCACCTTGCGTGACGGCACACCGTACGCCTGAAAAATCAAGGGAGCTCGTTTTCATGGCGGCTGAGCCCAGCATGGACGCTTCGCCCGGCAGACGGCGACGCGCCACGGGCGCCGGACCGGAAGCCGTCGCCGTCAGTTTCCAGGTGAGCTCTCAGGTGAGGTGAGCACCGCGCGCGGAACGGGAAATCGGCGGCCGCATCGCACGGGCATGGGCGTGGGCATGGGCGCCTTCTGTGCGAAACTGTAGGCCGCTCCCGTCGCGTCCCTTTCCCGTGGGATACAGACACGCCCGCGCACATGGCTCGATCGCTCGAGAAATTCCCCGGTCAGTGGGGAACTTGGGGCGGCGTTCCTGGGCACCGCCGCCGGCGAGGCCGCGCTCGGCTCCTGTTCCCCCCGGCCGGAATCCCACTGTTGCTCGGGCACGAGCGGGAGCAGTGCGGCGGCGGCGACCTCGCGCACGGGTGCATCCGGCGCTCGCCATGCCGCATTAATGCCGGGCGAGCAGAGCAGAGAGAGAAGCTCGTCGAGAACCCGGCGGCGGCCGGAGTGTCTCGACGCGGGACATTCAATTCGGCGCCTGCCGTCTGCCGTGCATCCGAGTGGGCGGCGCGCAGGCTGGTTGGAGAGCTAGGAGTACGTCGCCGCCGTGCCCTGACCGTCCGATCACCGTGCCGGCACGCGCCGTTCCGGGCGGTCGAGAGGCGCCCGGGTCCCCTCCCCCATGACTCCATGAGTGAGGCCATGCGAGGCACGTCGGGCGTTTCTGCCATTCCGATTCTGAATTTCTGAGGCCTGCAAGCGATCAGCGCACTGTTCATTCCAGCTCTCCTTTTCTGAACATGTTCCTTGCCGACTTGACCTTGGAGCCTGCAGAGCCAGACGGTACATCTCTCCCGGGCAAACAGGAAGGGAAAGGGAAAAGAAAGGCAGCCGAAGTACCAGTAGCCCGCCTGCCCTCCCCTCCGATCAACCGCTGCCCGGTCGGCCGCGGGCCGGGCACCGGCGGCCCCAGCCCCACGCGTGCCCCTCGCACCGCACGGGCCCCCGTCCCCGCCCACCGCGATCCTCGCGTCGCGCGCGTCCAAATCGCCACGGAACACCGAACCAGCGGCCTAGCTTGCCACGGCGCCGCAGGTCGTCCGCTTGCTGCTTCCACGACAGTGCCGGCGGGGGGCAGGTAGGGTTTACCTTACCGCCAAAATTTACCGATACCGCTACTATGCGGTAACCCATACCGACAGTAAATTTAAAAAAAAATCGCCGAAATTTAAAATTTTTAAAAAAAATTAAAATAAAAAAAAACGGTTACCGCTAAAATTTTCCGATACCGCTGAACGGCGGGAAATCGGTTACCGGCGGTAAGGTAAACACTGGGAGTAGGACGCTGACGGGGGTTAGGGGTATAGGGCCGACGAGATGAATAGAAGGGACCGCGCGGCCAGCGCGGATCGCTTCACTTGCCGCGCGCCCCCACCATGTCCCGGCGCACCGGCGGCCCATGGCCCCCTGTCGCGCGGGAGGAAGCCGCCACGGGCTACCTTGCAAGCTCGATCCGCGCCGGGATCCGATCCGTCGCGTCGAGGCGCCTCCCCCCGTCCACGTCAAGGGGCCGGGGGCGCACGTTCTGGACGCGCGCGGTGGCCGATGCCGCGGGCGCACGAGGCCGGGCGCATCCGGACGCCGCATCGCGTTCCGGCACTGCCGCGCGACATGGCCGCCGATGGCGCCGCGCTTCGCCGCCGACCCACGCGTGATCGATGATCGCGATCGCGAGTCGCACGGACGGAGGATGGGGGCAGGCTGCACAGCCGCCTCCCTCGTAGGCGCCTGCATGGACGGACACGGACGTGGCCGATTGGCCGGGCCGCCGACCAGTGCTCGCCGGGGGATGGGTGTCTGATCCGCTTGCCTTCTCTCGCCGGCGACCCGACAGGTGCGGTGCAGGCGAGCCTCCCCTCCCCCATGCTTTGGCAGCTCACGCGCGGGAGGGAACGAAGCTGCCATGCGCGCAGGGTTGCTTAAATGTCTGTCCACTGGCCGGGCAACAGTTTGGCCGTGCCGCCAGAGTGGAAGCTGACAGGAGGAAACGGGCAGCAGATCGTCGGCATGATGGAAAGGTGCATGTGCATTGCATGCACGCCCGGCTGCACACGGCACATCACCAATCAGATCATCATCAGAAGATCGGGATGATGCATGGCGCCTAGTAGATGTCATGTGTTTGAATCCTCTGTGCAGATCATGAGCGAGACCGTTAAGAGATCAGGATAGCAGCCGGCAGTAACTTCGAGCCTTCGAACGTCCAGGTTTTTCATTAAATGTTCGAAGATGTTTCAGTCATATTACTATTCATGTCATGTGGCGCGAGGTACTTCCACTTGTTGTGTTGAGTTACTGGTCAACCCTAAATTTAGTAGAATAAACTAAACTAGCATGACATATAATTAATTTCGGTGGAAGAGATGAAGTAACTCTCGAGGACTTCGTTAAGGTTTATTGGAAGTTTCATCTAGGGTTTATTAGAAACATCATTCTCTAAATTCCAGATAGATAAGATACAATATTCTTCTTCAAAAAAAAAAAGAAGATAAGATACTATATCACCTACACTTTCCTCGCAACAAAATAAAACAATTCTCACTCGTAACAAAAACAAACTGGCCTCTCATGATAGTCATGGGTTAGTGATCTCCATTTTTTTTAGACGAAATTTAGTATATTCCAATTCATGCATGTGGGCAAGCCTGCGAACCCAGTTGCATCCCTAGTAACTAGTTTTCAACCCACTAGGTACCACGCGGGCAGAATCCACCGTTCAAATTATACACATGCATGAAAATAGTTGCTTAAGAAATTGGATCCGTCTCCTCATCAGACTTAGATACTTACATTCTTGTAAGTCACATATTTGACTGGGTAACACTACACACAAAAACAACGCACAAAAACAACTAAATAAGGGAAGGGAGTTGATTGGGAACACTAGAAACAAAAAAAAAAAAACTAAACAAGATACCTAACGGGTGCACTACAGATAGAGTACATGATCGATTGAACAAAAAACAAGACACAAAAACAACTAAACAGAGGAAAAGCAGTTGAGTGGGCAACACTGATGAGTTGCGCAAATACAAGATCTAAGTGACCTTTTTTTTTGGAAAAAGAAAAGTTTATTGATCTTAGACAATTACATCAAGATGATATAATCATACTAAAATACAACCTGACCTCTGTATAACTCGGATGCACGCAGCCTAAAGAGTAAAAGGAACAAAAAAGCGACATGATAAAAAATCATGCCGTAGCAAACTACAACATACAACTTCATCTTCTGCTCCTTGCCTCCTTCGTTACCATAGCATGACCTAGACTTCGAATTAGGCTCCCAAGACAACGCCTCCAACGAGGAAACGGTACGCGCACGCACCGCCATTGCAGTGACCCAACCAATTAAGGCCAGATCATAGATTTTCACCCTAGAGAGCAATTTTTCAGAATCCAAACAATGCTTTCAGCAAGGCCATTGCCAGTTACAACTAGTTAAGGTCAGACCTTAGAATTTCTTCCTGACATCGAAGAATCAGTACCAAACAAGTACCACATAGACAAAGTCACTGGTGCTGATCCCTCTTCTTGCCAAACCAATGCTACCAAACAGACCAGACTTGGCCCACTTCAAACAGGCACGAACTCCAAGTCTAGCAAACCATCAGTAGCCTCATTTGCCGCGAATACCATGCTACAAAGTGGCCAATATGGATACGTGCATAGTCCACCGAACGAAGTGCAGATTGAATCTGTCTTCGGAGTAGAGAATCCGCAGATTGAAGCCAAGATGACACGAGTCTCTGGAATTGCGTGGAGCACACATGCGAAAATAGAATGAAGATGTCGTTGTTAGAAGTAGTCGCGAAACCCGGAGCTAGCCTCTCCGTCGTCGAAGCCGGAGGCCCTCACGACGAGGAACCACGGTAGCCAGACTGGGCTGATATCCCGGCGACCCCGAGAACCGGCGGCTAGACTGTGCAGCTATAGCCTGAAGATCAGCGACGCCCAAGTCGCCACCGCGGCCACCGTCGCCGAGGCCGATGGACACAACGGCGCATGTGGATCATGTCCTGGGGATGTCGGATCGCCTCGGATTGGGCGCCCGAGGAGCCCTGCCGCCGCCGGATGAAGAAGGCAGATCTAGTCCCGTGGCCACCGGATCCGGCCGCAGGGGCCCCGGATCCGGCCACGCCGGCACCGCCACCGCCCAGCACAGCCGCGCCCGCCTGGTGGGGGGATTCCGCCCGTGCCTTGTTGCCTCCGCTGGAGAACGAGCACCGTCGCGCACCATCACCTCCCAGATCTGCGCGGGCGAAGCTCGTTGTCGAAGAGATCACGCCGCCGTCCTAGCAGACCAGCAGACTTCCGAGGCGCAGCTCAGGCGGCGGCGAGGCCTAGGGAAGGGTGGGGAGGGGCTGGCGGCAGCTGGCTTGGGCACCTCCCGTGTCGCCCTGGGAGGAGAGCGACGCGGGGGCCAAATCAGAATCCTGGCCTCCGATCTAAGTGACCTAAGTAAATCCGTAAGAAATTTGGTCCTCTTTTCTTTGTTTTGTCGAAAATGCAACGGCCTGCCGGATTTTCAAACTAGTGGATTACCAACGGTACGAAGCTGAAGAGGAAAAACAAAGCCAAATTTTCAACTCAATTTTCTTTCATCTTCCAACTCGACAAGTCCAATGATCCACTTTCGAACTTGCACTTGCATTTTCTTGGGGCATGTTTGGATGCAAGGGATAATCCTTAGCCCTCACCTTTTAACTTCAAATTATCTCTCATGCATTCAAACATGTGGGATAATTTTGAGCTAAACGGGATTATCCCTCCCAAAATTCTTAGCCCCTCCAAGAGGTGATAATCTTACTATTACTAATTGGAGGCTCCTTTGAAGTCTCCACATGAAGCCACCTAGGATCCTAGGTGGACACTCTTAAAAAATAGAGAAATCATATAAATTCTCACAAAAATCAGAAACATCTAGCCATAAATCTAACAACTCTAATTATAATAGCCATCAGATTTGTTATTTTTTCTTATAAATTACTCGCATCTCCCATTATGAAAATAAACTAAAGTAACCCCCTAAACATATATCTAAATTACCCACACATGCCATTATAAAAAATCTAAAGTAACCCCCTAATCTTCGTGTAAATTACCCACCTATGCCATTATAATACAAATAGCCTGCTAAATTTGCATATAAATTATCTAATTATATCATTATTAGAAGTTAAATTATTCTAAATCAGAATTTAAATTACATAATTATAAATAAAATATTAAAGTATCAATATAAAAATCTAAATTACAATTTCTATCATTACCAATATTATTGGTTATATAAAAATAATATCCCCGATGTATCACATGTATTTATGTATGATGGAAGAGATAAGACTACTAATTTACAAATAAATAGTTCAACTAAATATATATATCGAATACATGTGGATGTGGGATGCAAAATGAAATCTATTGTAACTAAATAATAAAAATAAATAGAGTTAAATACACCAGCGGTCCTCGAACTTGTCCCGAGGTGCCACTTAGGTCCACGAACTTGCAAAATCGAAATCTGGCACCCTGAACTTGTTAAATTGTGCCACTTAGGTCCATACCACTTGATGTGGTGCCACGTGGCATGAATATATGCAAAAAAAATCCCTTGAATTTTATCATCTTCTATATGTAGATCCTCCTCATCTCTTTCACCTCTTTCTGAATCCGCCACGCTGCTCCTACCGCCGGCAGCCACTTCTGCCCCGACGTCCAGAGCGCCGCCGCCCCATCACCTGCCCTACAGCCATGCCGCCGCCGGGCAGCCACCGCGGGAGGCTGGGGCCGGGATCCTGCCTACGCCCAGCCTGCTGCCGGCGAGCGCTCGCAGCCGACCGGCCTCCCGCGCCGAGACCGCCTCCCATCGAGGGCCGCCTCCCACGGCGAGGCCACCTCCTAGCGCCGGCTCCCATGCTGGGCTGCCTCGCGGCGAGGCCGCCGCACGCGCCGAGGTCGTGATGGCGCTGCTGCTACTACTCCTGCTGCTCGCGCTCGCTGCACGCGCTGACGATGATGGCGGCGGTGATTCCGAGGCCGCGGCGGTGTTGCCGGCAGAGGCGGAGGCCGGGGTGTGGAGGGCGCACCCTGCTCCCACCGCCGCCGGATGCTCCGGCCCCGGCGTCCATAGCTGCGCGCTCGCCTCAGAGGTCGCCGACGCACACCTCCACCCTTTGCAAGCTCCTCTCGTGGTGGGACACGAGCGGCGGCGGTAGTGCTAGCTCCGCCGTGTTGATGCCGGGGCAGGGGCCTAGAGGGCGTGGCAGCAGCAGTAGGCCCTGAAGCCTGAAGGACAAGGACGTGTGGCACTGCGGGGCGCTCGCGGAGGGCACTGGCGCCGAGTGGCAGTGTCTGAGGGCGCGGTGGCGCTACTGCTATTTGTGCCCACTGCGCACGCCGACGACGACGGTGGCGGCGGGTCCGAGGCCGCGGCAGCGTTGCGGCCGTTGCCAACGACGATGGCGGCGGCGAGTCCGAGGCCACGGCGGTATCACCGGCGGAGGTGGGGGCTGGGGCCGGGGCCGGGGTTGAGGGCGTAGCGGCGGCGGCAGGTCGCGTATGACGGGTACGTGCGCTGCGGCAGGGCGTTCGCAGAGGAGGGGGCCTAGGCGGAGGGCGCCGGTGCTGGGCGGCGAGTCCGTGGTCACGGCGGCGGCACTGCTGCTGCGGCTTGCACACGCCGCTGCCGCCACCGACGGCTGTGCGGGGCCGACGCCGCAGGGGCGCAGGGCGACGACCACGCACGGGTCGTGGCACTGGGAGTGCTGCCTGTCCGTGCTGGGATGCAATCGTAGAAGATCCCAAATTGCATCCCAGCACGAGAGGAGAGGCGCGCCGGCGAAGGGAGGAGCGGCGCGCAGGTCGGCGGCTCGCCGGAGGTGGGCGTGCGGCATGGAGGCCGGTGGCTCGCGGCCGCGGGAGGTGCGCTCGCGGCGTGGAGGCCGGCGGCTCGCAGAGGCAGGCGCATGGCAGCCCTGCCTTCTATCCCTCAAGGATGTGAAGGTAGAAGACGATAAAATTCAAGGGTCTTTTGCATATATTCATGCCCTTTAAAGGGGTATGGACCTAAGTGGCACTACTTAAAAAGTTCAGGGAGCCAGATTTCGATTTTGCGAGTTCGTGGACCTAAGTGGCACCTTGGGACAAGTTTGAGAGCCGCTGGTGTATTTAACTCTAATAAATATATATTTTAGAGTATGCGTTAAAATATTTAATTGATGAAAAAGAACGTGAGATACATAATTATTGACCTCATTCTTATATTAAGTTTAATTAGCCCGTGCGCCAGCACGGGTTAATAGACTAGTGGGAATAATTATGCATGGTCCCTACAAAAAAGTGAGTATGCACACACAGCTAGACATGAGAATGGAAAGGAGAGTGTGGGCATTACTCATGGATCCAAACAACCCATCTTAGACTAATTCTTAACCTATCAATTTAAGACTAAATATTATCCCTTAAAATTAGCCATAGGTTAAGATAAAAATCGACTCACGGAACTCGAACCAGTCTTGAATCATGACACCCAACAGTGTAGCATCTCCCAAAGGCTAAAGTGCTCCGTCCGCGGACTCCGGGGGGTATTGGCATCGCCCGTCAAATCTCCTCCGGATCGATGGCGACGGATCCAAGATTCTTCATTCAGAAGGGCACGGATGGAACCTCGACACCTGGTATCCACAAGAACGCCAGTCGCCATGCCGGGATGGAAGAAGCTTTTTCCCGTACGTGCGTGCTTGCTTTAGCCGGCCATTCGATTCGATTCGCACACACACACTGCTCAAATTCCAGGCCGGGGCCAGAGTGGAGCGGCGAAAGATTCAGGCAGGCGCTCGATCGCCGGACGGTCACAGGTCACGCTCACGCCGGCGCGGCACGGCCGGCATGCGATCGAGAGCAGATGCGGTGGCGGCACGGCAAAAGCGGCGCCGCTTTTGCCAGGGCGATAGGAAAAGGGTAGCGCCGCCGCGCATGTTTCGCCGCCCCCATTGGCTCCTCCGCGTGCTCGATCCAGCCTCTTGGAACAAAGGGCTTCGCCACGCGCGTCGTCGCTGCGCCGTTCCTCTTTGGACCAGAGCGTCGGGCCTGATGAGTGATGACGATGAAGATCCAGAGGATGTCCAAGAATCTCCCGTTCCTCCGCTGCTATGGGATTCCAGCTATCGGACTTCTGCTTTCCAGTCGGGCGTCCACTAGTACGAGTGAGTGAGATCCGCTGTCACGCTCTGCACCGCCCGAGCTCCGATTCCTCCGAGCTCCATTCGAGTTGCCTGCGGAAAGGTCGGTCGGTCGGTCGGGCACGATCGACAGGAAGCCGTTGATGCGTCAACCGTCACGGAGCTCGTCCAAAGCCGGTCTCATGGTGTCGAGGGAAAAAGGCAGGCGGTAGTGGAGCTAGCCAGCACGCCCTGTCCTCGAGTCGCCGTGACGAAGCGAGAGGGAAAAGAGCGAGTCCCTGGTCAGGGGAGAAAAAAGATCTCCAGTTCGGAGACGACGAGATGAGACTGACTCATCGGATGAGCAGCAAGTCCAGGACTAGTGTGCTGTACGGTAGCCACTGGTTTTGCGAGCCAAGACCGGCACGCTAAGCCACGGCATCTGCTGCGACGACGTGCCGTGGCAGCGACCGGCCGGCGCGAGTGCGACACCCCCACACGCGCGCCACCGCGCGGGCGGGCGGGGCGGGCAGGCCGGCAGGCGAGGGGCCGGCGCGCCAGCTCAGGTGACGGGCCGGCGTCCGGGCGGCCTGGCTGGACCAGGCCACGCCGCGCAGCGCACGCACCCGATCCTTGCTGGCTTCCTCCCATCCCGCGCCCACCCTCCTCCTCCCGCGCGCGCGCGCGGCGAGGCAAGGGCTGGTGCCAACGGAAAGCCGCTGCCCCCCACGCCGAGCCGAACCCAACCGCGGCTAGTGCTCGGCCGGCCGGCCGGCGCCCCGCGCGCGGGGGTGCCAGGTGCCACGCGCGGCGCGGCAGGCGGCAGCACGGCCCCGTGCCCTTTCGGGTTGTTTATTGGCGTTGGCACCCGCGGTTTCTGCGGTGCGGGTGGGGTTGGCCTGGCCCCGCGCGCGGGGGGCGCCCGGTGGCCGTGATGAGTGGCCGGGCGGGCGGCCATCCCGCGGTGCCCCTCCGCGCGGGGGCACCATCATGCGCGCCCCGCTGCCTTTCCATGCCATGCGTGAGCTCCAAAGCGGCCAGGCCAAGCCATCATCGCTGGCGCCCCGATCGACCGGTCGGCCAGGCTCGTCGGCAGGCACTGCGATCGACGCCGCCGCGCCTGCCGCTGGGGGGAGGCCAGCAGGCCGGAGAATGAGAGAACGCCGAGACGCCGGCATGATGCGTACGTGCAATGCACCGCGGCGAAAACGAGAGTTGCGTGGTGGGTCAGATAGATGAACTACTGAATTACTGACCGATTGCGCAGATGTGGCACGGTGTAGTCTCATCGACCGAAAAAAAAAAGAAGAAAGAAAATAGTGGTCATGCTTCCTTGGCTGTGTTTAGTTCCCAAAAACTCCCCCCCAAACTCCAAACTTTCCATCACATCTCCATCACATCAAAACATTAAATATAGCAAATGACTCATGCATGGAGTACTAAATGTAGTTAAATAAAAAAACTAATTACATAGTTTTGATGTACGTTGCGAGACGAATCTTTTGAGACTAGTTAGGTCATGATAGGAACAATATTTGCCACAAACAAACGAAACGTGCTACAGTGCGCTACAGTGACTGATGTGACTTTTCGCATCCACTTTTTACACTCTTTTTACACATCTAAACACACCCCTTGCATTGTTTGGAGGCTTGAGCTAGCAGACAGTACTTGCAACAATTATTTCGCGCAATGACAGGCCTGAAAATAGACATGCAACCTTCAGCAAAATTCTATAGACAACATCCTAGTAGGAGGGTTGGGACTGATCTTAGCATGGTTGAGGCCTTGTTTAGATGCACCCAAAATTTCAAAACTTTACAAGATTTTCCATCACATCGAATCTTTAAACGAATGCATGAAGTATTAAATATAGCTAAACAAAATAACTAATTACACAATTTGACTATAATTTGCGAGACGAATCTTTTGAGCCTACTTAACTCATGACGGGATAATAATTACCAAATACAAATGAAAGTGCTACAGTACTTTACACTCAAAACTTTTCGCATCTAAACAAGGCCTGAGGCATGATTGGTTTGCTAAAAATGCAAACCCACTGTCCTCCTTCAAAACTCGCTCCGTAAACAAAGGGAATCACCACTAATTAACTACTAGCCTTTTCCGAGACCTTGCTGCACGCACACACGCACCAGGACCTGTTAGATATATTGAATCGAGTAGGGCGTAAATCGAGGGGTTACTTTCTTTGTTCAGAGCCACCGTTGGTTCATCGGTGAAGTTTTGCGCTAGGCAGCGACGCGCAGCGCAGTGGCATCGCTGTGGTGACGGCACTCCGGTGATGGCGTGGTGGCGCTTCCCGCCGCTGCAGCCTCCCTCTCTGATCGGGTTAGGGTTTTGAGGTGGGAATAGTGGCGGCGACGAACCTCGTTCCTTGTGCCACTGGTCCTCACCTCCTTTTATGGGGCTGCGCGACGGGGGCCCACCAGCCTTCCATGGGCTGAGCGCCCCCGATCAGGGCGCGAGTCAGGGTCCATTTGGTCCGTTGGGCCCAAATGGTGGAGATCAATACTAACATTCTCCCCCTTGATCTCATCTTGTCTTTTAACTTATCTCAATTTTTACTTTCAACATTCTTTATTCTTTGTTTACCTACTCCATCACGGATTAGTGCATATGAGCATGCCTCATCGTCACGGTCAATAACCGATAGACTTAACAGCTACAACACACCTCTCGGTTCTGAAATAGGTACTTTAATTTTGGGCCCTTTATCGTCCGGAAAACATAGGCTATACCATGAACCCATGTCGACTGTGTGTTCTCTGTACACACTGGGCGGCAAGCCTTTAGCAAGCGGATCCGCAGACACTTTCTGTCACTTATACTCACAATGCATTTCATCATGATTGCGGACTTTCTCCTTTACAACGTATAACTTTGTGTCAATGTGTTTGGCACCACACTTGACTCGTTGTCATAGGAGCAAACTACTTTAATGGTTATTGCTGTTGTCAACCATTATCAACTCCGGGTACAGGTTCACTTAAGCATTTTGCCTGTCCCTCGGCCTCGTATCATGCTATACTATATTTTTGCATCACATTGATCATAATTGCTTTGTTTTGGAGCTTTTCCACACAAAACCTCCAAATGTGAAAGTTAGCGACAATTGTGGATTTCGCTACACATTTCACAAGTTCTACTTTTGTACTCACAACCTTTTGAGAGTACTTGTTCTTTCAAACTTAGCATGAGGCCGACATTCTCAATTTCATTCCAGTGATCTATATCTGGATTGAGCTTTTGCCAAAATAACCCGGATACATGAACTATGTCAGGGTAAATTCTTTACTTGCGCGCTCATAAAGCTTCCAACAGCTAAAGCTTATGGAACCATTTCCATCTCTCATTGGTTCCTGGAACACTAACGTTTCCAAAACTATTACCCTTGACGATAGGAACTGGCGTAGGTTTACTCATATGCATACTTCATCTCTTTAGAATCTTTTCTAAGTATGCATTTGCTGTAACCATAATACCCCTTTCTTTTTATCTCAATGAGTTTCAATTCTTGGAACGAAAACCAACCACCGAGATCAAAAACTTGAGGACAAGAATTCTTTATCTGAAATAGCATATTAACACCACTACTATTGGGTAGGGTGTTATCTTTAAGTTGTGGAAATAAAATTTCTCATTCTTTAACTTTCTTTAAAACTTTCCTTAAAACTATTGTCCTCCTCAATCTCTTTAAAAACCCAAACATTCTCACCATTTCAATGAACTTTAGATACCACCGTCTCAAGGCTTATTTCAATCCATAAATGGATTTCCTTTTGTGGTATCATGTATATATTCTTTTCTTTTCATGACAAAACGTTAGGTAGTGTCATGTAAACATTTCAGCTATCTGATATAATTCCAAAACATAATGCGCGACTAACGTCATTATGATTCTTAGAATCCTTTGCATGAGACTGGAAAAGTTCTCATCAACTTATTCCCTCTGGAGTCACATTTCTCTTTGTAGGTCCATTACAACCTACTGTGGTGACTCTTTTAGGAATTATTTTCCTTTTCCACGGACTTAGCCCATAGAATTCTCGTGACTTCTTCAAATGAGGTGGAATCAACCTCCATTTCTTTTCTTGGTACATTGTTTTCTATATGGGGTTGTTGTTGCTCTTTGCCAAAAGCAATAGACTCTATAGGCTCTTGCATAACAAGACCCTTCTTTACATTATTCATCTTCTGTAACTTATTGCTCCTGCAGGGGCGGATACAGGAGGGGGGCTAGGGGGGCTCAAGCCCCCCCTAAGCTCCCCTAATTACACATAAAACACTATAGCAAGACCTCCAAATCACCATTAAATCTTCACACAAATCAACATCTCTATTGTTTCAGCCCCCCCTTGCCTCCAATCCTGCATCCGCCACTGTGCTCCTGAATCATGGAAGTGGACACGCATTTCTACTTCTCTTCAAGGCTTAGGTCTCTACATACCATGCTCCCCCAGATTATTCCATCTTCTGTAAAGATGGCATATCAGTAAATCTCTTGTTTGGGTTCAATCTGTTAAAACTTTATATCTATTAAAAACTTTATATGTGCTCTGTAAGCACCATCTTACTATCTTGGAGAGTCGTCCAGCATGAATGCCGGAATTTAGCCATTTCATTACATAGGGGTATCACTATAGTGACCGTTGTACTCCCCCTGACGGTCACATTCATTCTTTAATAGACCATCTTTTGCTTTCAATGCACATTACAGGGGAGTACCTTTCTTAACTGTCTCATATTTCTCCCCCTCGAAATGTGGCTTGAAATTTTTCTACCACAATTTCGAAAACTATTCACAACTTTGTGAATGAGAAACTTTTATTACTTCATCCACATGATTATGTCATGCAGAACAAAGTATTTTCTTAATTCGTATGGGAGTACCTTTTATTCACTTTATTTTGATAACTCATTAGAGTCCTTTATTCGATATGACAGTACTTTTTCCTCATTTCACTTCTCGAACTCAACAGAGTCTATTACCAGTACTTTAGCAAGTCACGCTCGCAAAACTTTCTTATCTTGAGGTTCATATGTAACTTTCCATTCTTCATTAAACTCAATGAGTGCTTAATCTCTGTGACACAATAGAAGTGCCCGTTCAATTCTAGAATAGCAAAGCTACTCCAAACTTTTCTCCCAGCGTGGGATAAACCAGTACATGAGTCATCACAACTTTCTCTCGACATGCAGGATTAGCACTATGCCAACTTTATCCCGTCATGCGGGTTATTTCATACTTATCCAAACAAAAATGTCAGGATCGGTTCAAATCAAATTCAGAAATAAATCTGAATATTCCATGACACACATACTTAATCCGATGTTGATCAAATTAAACATGTATGACTTATCACAACTTTGAATGAACTCATAATGAATTCTACTTGATAGAGAGTACATAAGAGACATTTCTCAAAACGGACTCTTATTGCTTTATCTACTCTTCTTGGATAAATATCCTGAGTACTCTTCCTGTCAAGCCGTTCTTTACAGAGAATATATTCTCTTATGTAATGACCTTCTTTCTTTCTGAGTCACAAGTATCCCAGTTCAATGTCTTTAGTCCTTCAAGGACAACATAGAACTCTTTGTTTGAAAAGTCAATAATCAATACTTTAAGTTCTATTCTATATCACCGTTGGGCAGAAATAGAATAAACTTTTACATTAATTCTGTATCACCGTTGGGCAGAAATGGAATTAATGTATGGAAAACTCAATAAACTTTAAAACCATATATCTGCTCCTCAAAATTAAATTCTCCCGTTGGTTCGAATTTAATTAGAGGATAATCAACTTTATTGCAGCGCAAACTAGAAAATACATTTCTCTAGTTTGAGAGCAGTTCTTTAGCTATTCTCTGAAATGATCACTTTGATGCAACATTTACCAGAGACCTTAAACTTCAAGGTATGATTCATGAAAAAATCATGATAATGTTATCATCAACGTTGGTCAGAAAATAACAATACCATAATTAACTTTAAATTTCTCTTCCATGAGAAATATCTTTGTGATTCCAGTAATATTCAACTTTGAGACTTCAAATGGCAGAATAATGCCAAAACTCAACTTTTACTTTAAACAGCGGAAGCTTTTCTATCTTATATCCACAGGGAAAAACTCATTTAAGACTTTTAGACCATTCATCCAATTAAAACTTCTCGTGGGTTCCGACTTAATTGGAAGATAGCAACTTGTATAACAGCGGAAATATTTTCCTTTCTTTATGGCAGCGGAAAACTTTTCTTTCTTTTCTGAAACAGTACTTTATACTCATTTTCTCTCTAAACAATTTATCTCGTTGGTTCAAAATTGAATAGAGAAAACAAACTATACAAAACTTACTCAAAGTAAGCTCTTTTAATCATGCTCTTAAAATTTAATTGTCCCGTTGGTTCTAATTAAATTAAAGAGCAACAATATAAACTTTGCAGTGGAAACATGAAGGAATTTCTATTTTTCAGAAGCAATATTGTGAACTTTTATCTCTAAACAATATACATGTTGGTGCAAAATTGAATAGAAATTAAAACTATAATCAAAATCATCAAGAAAAGCTTATGGAAATTAGAAAACTTGAAATTTTCTTTTCTGTTGAAGCAGCCCGCTTGCGATTTTGGCCCACGGCCGGCTCGCGGACGCCCTCCTGGGCCTTTGGCCCAACAGCCAACGACCGGGCCGCCAAACCGGCCCGGCGTGGCTCGCCCTCCTTTCCCTCACGGGCCGCATCCCGGCCCACGAGGATCCAGCCGCTCCCTGGCCGTCGGATCTTGATCCGACGGCCGTCCGTGTTCCCCGCGAGAACAAAAGAACCCGGCGACCGGCCCTCCCCCTGAAACCCCAGGCCATTTCTTTCCCTCCCCCTTCTCTCTCCACGACGGCGGCGGCGGCCCGAGTGAAGGCGTCAACGGCCATGGCGGCCGCGGAGGAGGACAAGGCGGCGCCGCCGCGGCTTGCTCGCCGGCGCGCGCACTCACCGGTGGGTGAGCGCGCCGCCGTCGAGCTCGCCGTTGACGGCGCCTCGCGTTCGCGTCCACGCGCATGCGCCCCGGCGTCTCGGCCGCGAGCGGCGGCTCGACGTGCTGTGCTCCGGCGATCCGGCGTCCCGGCATGGCCAGCAGCCTGCGGTGGAGGAACGGCGGGTAGGTCCCTCCGGCCTCAAACCCTAGGGTTAGGGTTCACTATTTGCTTTGCCTTTTCAATTCGAAGATCGATTTCGTTTTCCTTTCTCTGATTTCTTTCGATTCGCTGACGAATCCAGACTTTCCCAATCTCGATCTTGTCGAGCGGCGGCCGAGGGTGAGCGTGCCGCCGTCGAATGGCCTTGTGGCGGTGCCCTGAGCCCGAGCTCGCGCGTGCCTCTGTTCTACCCGACGGCGGCTCGGCTCTCTGTTCCGCGCGACGGCGGCGGTCTGCCGGCGAACCGGCGGCTCTCGTCGCCTTCTCGCGTTGCGGTGGCCGGCGGTGGTGTGCGCAGCACGACAGGTAGATCGCGCCAACCTCTGTTCTTCCCTAGGGTTAGGGTTCAATGAACCGAGACCCTTCTCTTTGATTCTTTCGATCCGAGTTCGGATCCATCCCCAAATTCGATCTACACACTAGATCGAGGCTCTGGTACCATTGTTAGATATATTGAATCGAGTAGGGCGTAAATCGAGGGGTTACTTTCTTTGTTCAGAGCCACCGTTGGTTCGTCGGTGAAGTTTTGCGCTAGGCAGCGACACGCAGCGCAGTGGCATCGCTGTGGTGACGGCACTCCGGTGATGGCGTGGTGGCGCTCCCCGCCACTGCAGCCTCCCTCTCTGATCGGGTTAGGGTTTTGAGGTGGGAATAGTGGCGGCGACGAACCTCGTTCCTTGTGCCACTGGTCCTCACCTCCTTTTATGGGGCTGCGCGACGGGGGCCCACCAGACTTCCATGGGCTGAGCGTCCCCGATCAGGGCGCGAGTCAGGATCCATTTGGTCCGTTGGGCCCAAATGGTGGAGATCAATACTAACAGGACCCAGCATTTGGGGGGCTACAAAAGAGCACATCATGCGGCCGTGTATCCACCAACGCAAGAACCTGACCAACACATTCCTGCGCGACGCCTGACGGATCCGCGGGCACTTTTGCTAGCGCGCGCCAAGCTACTTTCCCCCGTTTCTCGTGAGGCATCATTGCGCGGGTCGGCCCCTCTTTCCCGTCAGACTTTTTTGGAGAGAAGAGAACCCATCATCATTCGCCCCCGGTTGGGCTGCTGACGGAAAAGCTGCGTCTCGTACGCGTACATGTCTCCTCGCCGTTCGCGCCACCGGCCGGCAGCGTCCCAGGAACTCGCTGGTGGTCGACGGCTGCTGCCGGCCACGGCCGGGGTGCTCAAGGTTTAGGTACTCCTACCCGGCAGCTGTTTTTAATAGAACGGAGCAGCTAGGAAGGATGGCACCTGAAGAATCGAATGCCCTACACGAGTTCAGGGAAGACGCATTGGTTGGGGGTGGTAAAGGACTTTTTTTTTTTTGCCTAGATAATCTAAGAGCTAGACCTTAAAAAGATCGAGCTCTAATTTTATTTAATTTTAAACTAAAATAATAAAGACTAATTAAAATTATGAAAAAAAATATTAGGGACATAATTCATTACCACCCCACGGCACCCCGGCACCGTTCCGTTGTACCGAACGTCCTCTAGCCTCCTCTCGGAGTCCGACAGCGAGGGTACGGGATCCCGTAGCGGGACCCGGGCTGTCGTTGGATACGCCGGACCCGTCCACGTCGAGTCCCACATTGCCGGCCCGGCCGCGTAGTGGCTCTCTCCGGGTACCGAACGGGGTGTGGGCTCCGCCGGCACCGGAGGGGGATGGAGGGTGGACGTTGTTCCTAAACTGCCGCGGACACCAGTGAAGTGAAGCTCGAGCACGATGTGGGTGCAAGCAGACAAGTGTAGATGTGCTGGAGCTGTCTGCAGCGGACAGAATTCTGCCGTTGCTGGCTGTTTTGCCAATAGCGGATTCTTGTCACTGTAAATACTGCATAGTAGAAGGAATTTAATGGAAGACATTACAACGACCACAAATAAGCTATATTCTTCATGAAACCTAATATATAACTCTTATCGAGATACGCAACCATAACTAAGTGTATAATGCTGCTATCTTGAACCTTTTAGCGATTCAACAAATTAATGACATTGTTTCATAAAAAGCTACCCCCTCCTTTTCTTTATATGTAAGGCGTATTAGCATTTGGAAAAGCTCGTCACAAAAAAAACATTTGAAAAAGCCTTCATAGACAAATTCGGTTATTAATTTCTCATAGAATACAATATCAATGTTTTACAATCGATATCGTATCAAAGATATGTGAAATATGAATATATTGGAACAACATTTAGACACTATGCATGCATATAATTTAACTAATTGTTGGTCAATACAAAGTTTGATGTTCAAATCCTAATATCCCTAAATAAGAATAGGAGGGGGATATCAGTAGAGGAATGTCTGGTAAGTTCAATGATTGAGAATGCTACATGATATTGGTACTTATCCCTGCGTTCACAGTTCGAAACTATTCTCAGAAAAATCATGCACCACATTTGTTCACATTGAGTTGTTCCGAGACCAATTGGCTTCACTCTATTGTAGTTGATGAATTTTGAGTAGATTGACAATCAATGTGCTCCACATTTATCCATGAATTTTTAGAAACCATGTCCCTTAAATTTACTAATCGTGCAAAATCACATGTTGGTATACTAGTATATCTAATTTCCATACATCATCAATCCACAAGGAATTTAATATAAGACATTTAATAGAAGACATTACAACTACCACAATAAGTGATATTCTTCTTGAAACCTAATTTATGGATCTTATTTAGATATGCAACCCTACTAAAGCCTAGTACGATGCAGTTGTCTTATAAGAAGCGATAAGAAAAGGAATGACTAAATTGGCTCTGATAGGAATCTATGACATTGAAAACAATTTGTTAGCAATTCTTAGCAACGCAGTCTACCACACATGTTCACACTGAGTCTTTATTTCCGAGATAAATTACTCAACTGCAGTTGATGATTGCTTGATCAGTAATCAAGCTGGTTGCTAACCATAATTTAGGCCGCTAATATCGCTTGCTCCTGTACTAAGAGCATATTTTCCATTAAAGAGAAGACGAATCTATTTGTTCGGTCCGCTTTTGTGATGTTAACAAGCAGCGTGACAATTAAAATAAGGTGGAACACAATTTGTGGTCATATTCAATAGCACTCCATCATTACTCTCGAAACTTGCCGTATTGTGGTCAGTGTGCTTTCCGCTTTCTTTCAAAAGAACAAGGGAAAATCAAATTCGGACTCAAAGAGCTAGACAAGCCCCAACAGAGGATAACAAGACTCAGCTGAGGTAAGATAGCACTAAAAATATATTACATTTTGGATTACTTTTGAAAAATTAGTGTCCCAAGAAACTTTTACACTTTTAATCATTAGATTTGATTATACGATTTGTATTTTCCCCCACCTAATGGCTTTTATTCTCAAGACTTCAGCATATCCTAATCCAATTGCAAAACAAGGGCAGGTTTTCAATTACGGTAGACAAAAAAATTCGGACCTATAAATACAAAATATCAAAAATATTGGATAAAATTCGAACGAATTCAAATGTTTTTTTAAAACATTGGCAATGTATTTACTAGGAATTATTACAATTGTACCAATATGATATTTTTCAGACCCCACCGATAAACATGAAATTTCAGATTTTTTGGTGAAATTTCACCGAGATTGTTAACCCTTTATTCAGGAAGGATTATAGGATTATATACAAAAATCGCTCATGTCCAATGCCGTGAAAACGCTGGAGCTACCACCACCACTCCATTTTCATGCTGTTAACAAAGCAACAATTAACAAGAACATGCATGCTGCCATTCCAAAGTAGCAGGAGTATAGGCTAAAGATGAACAAGAGAGCTCTAGCATTGCATCAAAGTGAAATGCATCCATTTTACAAGGCAAGACCATAATCCCAACCATCCATGGAAAACCCTCCCCTGAGCATCCGGATGCTTTGCAAACCGTGTCATCCCAAAGCTTTTTGCACATGCCCTTGCCGCCCTCCTCCAGCCCAGCTCTTGCTTGTCCTAAACATTCTTTCGTGGCCTCTAAATCTCTACAGCTAAGAATAGTACTCCTACAGATTAAGGCTCCTCCACTCCATGCCCCCCTGCATTGCAAGCACGCGCAGCCGCTGCAGGCTGCAGCGTCCTTTGTCTCCTCCCCTGTCTGCTACTCCATCCACCACCATTCCACCCGGCATCGCTGAGCTGTGACCGGCCTGCAGCACCCGCCACACCTTGTCTCGCCTTTTCCTCTCACAGCCCCAGCAGGATGTAGTAGACGAGCGTGATGGGCAGCGCGATGAGCATGCCGAAGATGACCCTGCAAAGGCCAAGCCGAACAGCAGGTGAGACAAAACCCCCTGACGTGTCCGGGTCCTGGGCGGTGGAGCACAATGCAAGGTCGAGAGCGCTTACGCCGTGCTGAGGATGTCAGGGTGCACGCCGTACTCTTTGGCGAAGACGAAGGGGACAATTCCCTGCGGCAGCGCTGCCTGCGCGTCGTCGTCGTCGTCGTCAGAGCAAACAAAACGAACGTCAGCGAGAGGGGAAAAGAGAGAGGCGGCGAGGAGCCGAGGAGGGGCGTGCAAAAGTCTAAAGGGAAAAGCGAGCTGTGCCGGGCTTTACCGGCACAGGGGACATTTCGATCGGCATGCCCGGCCGGCCACTCGAAGGCTGTTTGCTTCTTGCTTTCGATTTTTTTTTCGGAATCAAAAGGCGGTTCTTGTCAGTGGCATGTCTGTGGTTCGTTTGTGCGGTTGGTCGGTTGGTCTCGATCGTGAGGTTTTTGGTGAGGGTCGGGTTTGTTTTTTTTGTTTTTTGTTTTACCTGGACGATGGCGACGTGGAGGAGCGTGCCGCGGAGGCCGACGGCGAAGGAGGCGGCGGCCATGACGGCCGGGCCGGTCAGGAACCGCACGGCCATGGCGAACGTTGCCACCTTGTTCCCGCACGCGATGATCCGCGGCTGCAGCGCCATGAACAGCCCTGCACGGAGAAAGCGACGCCGCGGTGGTGTCAGTCAGTGACTCGGGAGCACAGGCTAAAGATTCACCTACTGTTCCATAGGTGGACTGGCAGAGCTGCGAGAGAGCACGGACCGAGGCTGAACATGGCCATGCCGAGGCCGGCGTCGGAGAGGATCGAGATGGACTTGAGGATGATCGCCGGCATCTCGAAGTTCCACCTGCATGCCAGACGATCGAGCAGATTAGTGAAGGGCCGAATCGAATGGAACGCCGTTGGTGAACACGGGACCTCGCCGGCGGAGGGGTCAGTAGTTACCGGAAGCAGACGAGCGACCAGATGAGGCCGATGAGGCTGGAGTAGGTGTTGGGGTTGCGGATCAGCTTGCGCCACACCATGATGAGGATGAGCCGCGTCATCACGCTCGTCGGCGGCATCGCCGCGGGCGCCCCCGCGCCGGCATTCCCCCCCTGCCCGGCCACCGCCGCCTTCTCGTCGCCGGCCTCCGCGTCCCTCTCCGCTCCGCCCCGGTTCCCGAAGCTGAAGTCGTCGCGCTCCGCGAAGTCCTCGCTCCTCTCCTTCCTCCCGTCCGCCGCAACTGCACCGTCCAAGAAACACAACGGAGCTTTGAGCATGCGCCGCCGCGCAGAACGGGACAGCCGGTGAGTGAGGAGGAAAAAAGATGCATGTTACCTTTCCGCGGGGAGGCAACGGCCATGCGGACCTCCTTGACGGCGGCGGCGTCGTTGTACTCGGCGTTGCCGTTGCCGAACACGTCGGAGACGGGCGACGCGCTGGAGCTCCAGACGAACATGTGCAGGTCCTTGCCGTCCTCGCCCTTGGCCTGCCCGTTGGCCGCCTTCTTGGGCCCCTTGGCCGGCGCCGCCATGGCCGGGTTGGGCGCCGGGTACTGGCCGTACTTGTTGGGCTTCCCCGGCGCGTCCTCCTCGTAGTTGGACGGCCTGGGCGTGGCGCCGGTGCGCACCCCGAAGGCGTCCCCGGCGGCGAAGTTGGAGCTGCGGCCGACCATGGAGTAGAAGTCGGTGTGGTTGAAGCTGGAGCCCCGCGGCGTGGGGTTCCGCGACGACTGCAGCGAGTAGATCTCGGCGTTGGTCAGGTTGCTGGGGCGCGGCGTGGTGCCGGAGAAGCCCATGGAGCGGCGCGAGTAGATGTCGGAGCGCGAGGCGTTGGAGCGGCGCACGGTGACGTGAATCTTGCCGTCCTCCTTGACCTCGGCCTCCGTCTCGATGGCGTCGTTCCGGCCGTCGAGCGAGACGACGTCGGGGTCGACGACGATGGAGGCGATGGCGCCGGCGGTGTCGGGGAACTGCTCGGTGATGAGGATCCTGGCGCCGCGGTACTCGAACATGAAGAGCATGAGCGTGTACCAGATGATGCACTGGAGCACGACGATCTGCACCATGAGGCTGCCGGAGAAGTCGCCGTACATGCCCTTGAGCAGCGGGATGCCCATGACCAGCGTGTTGGGCAGCGTGGAGAGGGAGAAGAGCGTGATGGTCCACTCGAGGCAGCCCCGGTGGGAGAAGTAGCTCCAGGCGGTGAGCAGCGCGAGGACGATGAGCTTCTGGAGCGTGTCGGCGGCGATGAAGCGGAGGTTCATGGTGTAGGGGTTGTTGGTGGAGATGAAGTGGAAGGAGAGCAGCGGCACCGCGAAGAGCGCCACGAAGCGGTTGATCCCGGAGCACTGGTCCGGGGTGAAGATGCGCCACCACCGGACGGAGCCGTACGCCAGGACCATGGCGACGTAGAGCGGCACCATGGCCGTCATCACGTGGTAGAAGTCGGTGCCGGTGATCATCTTGCCGGCGCGCTCGGTCGCCGCCGCTCCTACGCCAAGATCACAGGGAGACTCTCAGCGAGCTGCTTGCTCCTCGGCGTGTGCGCGGCCTCCGGGAAACGCGGTTGGTGGCGCCGGCGGCGTGGTGCGGCGGTGATGAGTGGGTGGAGGCCTGGAGCCACGGTGGAGTAGTGGAGTGGAGGCAGGCGGGGGAGCCAATGAGGGAGGGAGGGGAGTGGGCAGAGGCGCGGGTGGGATTATTTATACACATCAGATGGGCACTGAACACGCACCCCGACATGAAGATGGGCCTTGTGGCCCGTGGGTTGAAGGAATGTAAAAATTGGGGTTCATATGTCCTCTAGATTATTTTTATAAAAAAATATCTTTTCATCATAGACAAAGAAATTGAAGTGACATTTTTTTTGGGTAGTCTGACCAAAAATTATCCCATGCACTGTTGAATTGGGTTAAGATCGGTTATCGAAATATGGACTAAGAAAAAGTATTATAAGAGGCTACTTGTTCCGTCCTGAAATGTAAGGTAATTGAGAGTTTAAAATTTGTATCCAAACGTAAGATATTCTAGAGTTTTTGAAAAAATTCATAATAATTTTCTTGGTTTTGATGCTAATTTTGTAAAAAAATTAAATGTGATGGGCCAATGAAGTAAAAAAAGGTATGGTAGTCTCCTTGATTCTAGTGTGAGCACTAAAAACTAAGAAATTAATTAACTAAACAATTCACTAATAATGTATCTTTTCTCTATCTCCATAATTTGCCTACAAAAACCCAAGATACTCTACATTTCAGGACGGAGGGAGTAGATCAACTTCATTTTGTAATACGGAGTAATTGGGTGGTAAACATACAATTGCATTAACGTACACAGACTTTTAATTTCATTCCTAAGTTAGCCTGCTCTAGTTAGGCTCCATCTGGAATAGCTTATACCAAAAAATTCACTGGTGAAGCTAAAAAGAAATAGTTTTATATGACTTTTAGCACGAGTTTATAAATAAGCTTCATCTATAATAACACGATTTGCGTGAAACAGGTAAAGCTGAAACTAAATAAACTACGCTAAATATGACCTTAGAGGCTGTTTGGGAGATCTCCACCTTAAAAAAAATAGATTTGCTCCATAAACTCCACTCCACCTTTAGGCTCTACTTCAACAATTTTCACTCCCTGTTTGCGAGAGTTCCACTCTACAAATCGCAGAGATGCAGTTCCCTCCACCCCGCGCAGCCCAGTGTGCAAGTAGCGACCCAGGTCGGTCCATCTAAACTCTCCTCACTTTCACGCGAATCCCGCTTGTCAAGTTATCTTCTACCTCACTCCATCTCTTCTAGTGTGCAGTCGTAAGTTGGGGAGAAAATGGCGGAGTCGCCGCCACGCCGGAAGCCGTGATTGGAGGCCGGTGGTGAGGCAGCGTCGGGGTGGTGCCGAACCTTCTCTCGCCGCTCCCCGTCAAAGTTCTCGATAAGATATTCTCCCGCCTTCAAATCTACGATGTCGTCCGCACCACAGTGCTCTCCCGCGTGTGGTGGCACCGGTGGGAGACGCTTCCCACCCAATCTCTTTTGTGGGCCCTCCATCCCCGTTAGTGATGCACTCCTTCGCCAGGCCACGCCCCTCCACGCCTTCCGGCTTGTTGGACTGAGGAGGTGGCGAGCCTCGGTGGCGGGCGGCTGTGAGCCCCGGCGGCGGTGTTGGGAGCACTTCATGGCGGGTCGGCGGCGTCGGGAGCACTAGTCTGTGTTATTGACTTTTTCTATTTTTTATGTGAAAAGGTATAGGAAAATGTATGTAACTAGTGGGCGGATAATTATCTTCAACTCGACCTGTTTTTAAAATTGGTGGAGCATCTCTTGAGAAGCTCCTAAAAAATTTGGAATGGAGTTGGTTTTTCCTGAAGTGGAGTGGAGCTAGTTGATATATTTGGATCTTTTTATGGAATGGAGCTGTTTTTAATACTACCTCCGTCCCAAAATATAAACATTTGTTGACTTCTGCTGATCAAGTTTGACCATTCATTTTATTCAAAAAATTTATGAAAAATATTATTTATTTTTTATGACATGTTTTATCATCGTATATATTTGAAGTATATTTTAATTGTTTTTATTTTTTTTTAATTTTTCGAATAAGACGAATGGTCAAATATGATCAGCAGAAGTCAAGAAATGCTTATATTTTGGGACAGATGTTTATACAGCAGAGCTCTCCCACATACTCCCTTATGTCACTAGTGCTACACCATACGGTGAACCAAAGCTGCAGCCAGTAAACCAATCCGTGAAAACAAATTCTCATGTCGAGGAGGGACTCAGATTCAGTGTCGTAGCTTCACTAAGGAACAACGTGCCTTACCTTCCCATATCTGCCGTCCAACTTTAATCCAAGGAATCTGGTGATCTCCAGGCAAAACAATAGAAGCAGCAGGCGGGAGGGCTCTCTAGCCGGACGCGGGACGCGTTTTGGCGCGCGTCCGCAGTCTTTGCGCGCCGCCGCGGGAGGCTTCCCGCGCGCCGCCGGTTCCGCAGCTCCGCCCAGCCCCCTGCGCCTGGCCTTGTCCCTCGCCGGAGGTAGGGGAGGAGCCCCCTGCGCCTCACCTTGACTCGCCGGAGGTGGGGGAGGAGCCCCGCGCCTCGCCGCCCCAACCCTCCACTCGGGACGCGCCGGTGCTGCTCCTCCCAGCCCCCTGCGCCGTGCCTCGCCGGAGGTGGGGAAGGCCCTGCCTAGCCCCTCGCCGCCCCAACCCTCCACGAGGGCCGCGCCCGCGCCGGCGCTGGTCCGCCCCAGCCCTGTGCACCTCGCCTTGCTGGAGCCTGAGCTGTAGCCGCCGGCCGCATCTTACTCGCTCGAGCCCTCAGGTGTGTATTGGTAATGTAGTTGTTTTTCTGTTGTATATGTCGTGTATTCCAATCATTATTGTGTTCTGGTGTGATCTGAATATTCATAAAGATTGATATTTGGGTTACAGAGCTGGTTGCTGGTTGAGTTAAGGGGGATATGGCAGAATTTAACAAGGGGACACCTCAAGTTGGTTTGAGGTTCAAAACTCCAGATGAGGCTTGGCAGTTTTGGGTGACATACGGGGGTTATGCAGGCTTTGATGTGAGGAAACGATACTCAAATGTCAGTAGCTTTGATGGTAAAGTGACTTCATGCAGATACGTTTGTTCCAATGAGGGTCACCGAAGAAAAGGGCAAACTGACCATGTGACCAAGTGTTTTAGAGCTGAAACAAGAACTGGTTGCAAATCACGGATGACTCTCACATTGGATCGTGGTGCGGGGAACTATGAAGTTACTGATGTTGTACTTGAACACAATCACATACTTGACTTGCCAGAAACCCGACACTTGATGGCATCACAAAGGAAAATTTCAGAAATGCAAGCTTTTGACATTGAAACTGCTGATGATTCTGGGATTAGACCAAAAGCGGCACATGAGTTGGCTTGTCGTCAAGTTGGTGGGCTGTTGAACCTTACGTACACTTGTCGTGACCAGAAAAATTATTTGCAAAGCAAACGACAAAGGGAGTTGGCTTTTGGACAAGCTGGCAGTATGCTGAAATATTTTCATGAAAAAATTTCAGAGAACCCATCATTCCAATATGCTTTGCAAGTGGATTGTGAGGAGCGAATAACTAACATTTTCTGGGCTGATGCAAAAATGATCATAGACTATGCACATTTTGGTGATGTTGTCACGTTTGACACTACTTTTGGCACAAATAAAAAATACAGGCCATTTGGTGTCTTTCTTGGGCTGAATCAGTTTCGAGAAACCACTATTTTTGGTGCAGTAATTCTCTTTGATGAAACTGAAGACTCATTTACATGGCTCTTTGAGACCTTTCTAGCTGCACATAATGGGAGGCAACCTAGAACTATTTTTACAGATCAAGATGCAGCAATGGGAAAAGCTATACCCAAAGTGTTCACAGAATCATATCATGGACAGTGCACCTTTCACATCATGCAAAATGCTATCAAACATTTATGTTCAGTGAAGGGCCAAGGGAATGATGAGGGTGAAGAGGGTGAAGACAGAGATGGCGCACACCCACATGTACAAGCGGAGGATGATAGCAGCAACAAAGAAACAAATTTCGGCATGCATGAGTACAGTGCCATTGGTACTTTTACCAGGCTCCTAACATCTGCAGCTTGTGATGAAGGCAATATTTACAATGAAGATCTCTTCTAGATTTGCAAGTTGGTTGGATAGTATTTTGCATAGAGCTAACTATAGTATTTTTTGCGTGACCCAGTAGTAGCACTTGTTTGAATGTAGAAGTATGCCACAATGCCAAACAAATTCGCTTTTGCACTGCCGGCACATGTGACATTCTGAATGTTCAGACTTGTGCTAACTACAGCCTGATGATTGATTATTACCATGCCAGCCAAGGCCTAAATGGCACAATTGTAACTATTTGAATGCCATTATTATATTGATTAAGAAACTTGGAAATCTAATTTCTAGAAAATTTGTCATATAAGATATTTGGATATTTTTTAGTATGGTTGCCTCCTACTTGTCTGTGCTGTGAGAGGCTGAATAAAAATCGTCCTGCTGCTGGACTTTGAAGAGTGAAGGAGGTAAGGCGCGTTGTGCCTTAGTCACCGTGTTCGGCAGGCCGGAGCTGGAGGCTGGAGCTGGAGTGATGTGAGGGAAAAATATTGTTATCTAGCTGGTGGCTGGAGGCTGGAGTGGTGTGAAATATAAATATTGTAGGGCTAGAGGGCCGGAGACCAGCCGAACACGGTGAGCGGAGCTAAGGCACTGAAGCTGAGTCCGTCGAGGAGGAAGCAAAACTCCCGTACGGCTCCCACGCCACGCCACGCCACGCCGACAGGGCAACCAAAAAGCTGCGACGCGACTCCAAGGACGCCCCCGAATAATCAAACCGCCCAGCTGCGCCAGGCCGCCCTGCGCCCGGCGTCGGGCGCCGCGCTCCTGCGCCCTCCGCGCAGCTGCCCCCGTCGCGTCGCGGCGCGCGGACCGAACGAAAAAGAAAAGCTGGCGGCGGGCGATCGAGAGCGCCGGTGAGCCGCATGCATGCACAAGGGTCTCGCAGCGGCGTCGTGACCAGGGAGGGAACGATGGCAAAAGCTCGCGCCCTCGCTCGTCGCCGCCGGGCGCCGGCGGCGCGGCTCGCCCCGTCGCGCGGTGACCACCTGCTCCCCCCACGTCCCCGCGTGCATGCGCGCTCCCGGCCAGCGTCCATCACCGCCTGCCGCGCGACGCACGGGAAGAAGAACGGTGGGGGAAAAAAAGGGGGCGGGGTGTAGGGGTTGAGATATCCTGCGGTGCCAGTGCCACACTAGCCGGTGGGTCTGCCGGTCCGGCGTGGTGGTGGCGCACCCGCACCGTTGGAAGGAAAAAACTTTTGGCGCCTCGGCGCCATGCGCCTCAAAAAGCTGACCGGCCGGGCGGCCGCTCCTGCTCCTCGGCCGTCGTCGGCACGCACGCACGCACACGGCCGGGCTGCAGATGGGCTCGGAGTTTTTTTTTCTATGCCGGTGGTCCAGCCGGGCGCGTACCGTGCCACAGTTGTTTATCGTTGGCTCGAGCTTCGTTCCAGCTGCGCTAGCTTTTTATCCTGCTCTGTGTCTGCGGTTCATGCTGCCACTGCTCTTGCTATAGCCTTGTTACTTTGGGTCTGTTTGGATACAAGGAATAATCTTTTGCTTTCATCTTTTAACTCTAAATTATCTTTTATGTATTGAAACATACTGAATAATTTTGAGCTAAAATAATTTTGGGTTCAAATGGATTATCCCTCTCAAAATCTTTAGCTCCTCCAAAGGTGATAACAAGGCTGATTGTGCATGGTCCCCACACAAAAATTAAGAGTATGCACACACATTTAAACTTGAGAATGTGAGGAGAGGATGGGCATTAGCCCATGGATACAAACAGCCTACCTTAAACTAATTTTTAATTTACTAATTCAAAACTAAACATTAGCTCTCAAAATTAATTTTGAAATGTTCCAAACACGGCGAATAGCACTAGCACGGGTGGACGAAAAGATCATAAGCCTCCCTCGAATATACCCGCCCCAGAAGTGAGGCTTGTGTGGCAGGCTTTTGGGCGTGTGCTGTCCCCGTAAACCTGGTCTCCGATGGTTTTTGTAAAGTTTTCTTCGTACGTGAGAGCTGGATAAAGCTACTGTCGCTGGTCCTGTTCATTTGGAATTTCCGGGCGTCTCGCAGCAAAAAAAAAAAAACTCCGTAGTCCAGAGAGGGCATACGAGACGCGACAGGGCCGTTAGCTTAGGCCTAGCTTAGTAGTAGTGGGTGAGGCAGATGTGGTGCCACGCGATCCAATCACACTGGACCTAACATTCTGGTATGTCTGCGTATCACACTGGCTTATCCGTCGTCCCATTCATCGTCCTATTGAGCTCGGAGCTCATGGTCGAGTCATGCCCAACCATGCCCTTCACTCATGTCCTATTGTGTGTTTAGATTTTTTTGACGTAAATTTTGAAAGAGAACATACTATGTCAGAGCACTAAATAAAGTCTATTTAGAAAATTTTTTGCATGGATGGGTTGTAAATCGCGAGACGAATCTAATGAGCCTAATTAATTCATAATTAGGGGATGATTACTGTAGCAACACTATTGCAAATCATGGATTAAGTAGGCTCATTAGATTCATCTCGTGATTTACAATCCATCCATGCAAAAAGTTTTACAAATAGATTTTATTTAGTACTTCATGCATGTGTCCAAACATTCGATGTGACGTTTTTTGGTGTAAAATTTTGGGATCTATGTTCGCTTGGATGTAGCTGATGGCTGGTGCTGATTTGTTATGAGAGAACAGTATGCTGACTAGCTGATAACTGGTAGCTGATAGCTAGTACTGATTTAGTATGGGAGAATAGTACTGCTGGCTGGTTGGCTGACGAGCACAGCTAAAACAGCGAATACTTCCATCACATTTTCCATCACCGTACCGTCTTCTGACACCGGACCCTTCATTCAACTTCCACGCAAGTCCGAAGCTGTCATTTTATCTGTATCGATGATCATATATTCATATATGATATATCTCTCTATCTAACCCGATCGCCATGCGTCTAGCTTTCACTTACACACACACTAGTCTCAAAGACTCAAACCCTGAAGAACGCAATTTGAAAAGCTGATAAATTTAAATGACTCGCTAATACAAGCACAAAGCTACTACTTTTTTTTTTGAGAATCGAACAAAGCTGCTTCTAGTGATGTATATATCGCAAAACCCGTAACTAAGTGCAACCTTACACCTACAAACCTACTAGACCATGTCCACTTATCCGTTAGTACTTCAATATGCGAAATGACGCCCTGTTTGGATGTGTTTAGATCTTTTTGATGTAAATTTTTACTATTTTGGAGCACTAAATAAAGTCTATTTACAAAAAATTTTGTAAGGATGGGTTGTAAATCGCGAGACGAATCTAATGAGTTTAATTAATCTATGATTAATTTATAATTAGCGGATGGTTACTGTAGTATTAATGTTGCAAATCATGAATTAAGTAGGTTCATTAGATTCATCTTGCAATTTACAACCCATTCGTGCAAAAAGTTTTATAAATAGAATTTATTTAATACTCCATACATGTGTCCAAACATTCGATATGATATTTTTAGGGTAAAATTTTGGCATCTAAACAAGTCCGTTCGATGGCCCCCTAGCTAACGAAATGATTAAAGTAGGGAACGCAAAAGGGAAGAGCAGCGATGATGAGGGAAGAAAGGCTCGCTCTGCCGCCTTGCTAGCCAGCTACTTGAGCCTCTTTAGAGAAGTATAATAATAGCCTGCTTACAGGCTGAATGCTAATAAGGTGGACGAGATAAGGAAGGAGAAATAGAGGAGAAACGGACTGCAATTTTACAACTAGCTTCCACACAAGAGCCAAAACAAACTTTATCATAGAAACAAGTATGTTATGTATTAATGGCGAAATGCTAACTAATAATATACTAGTCAGCTGAGAGATTGACTGCAAAGACCCTTGCAGCTACCTATATTATTAACCTTGCTATTAGAAGCCGGCGGCCGGGTGGCTAGAAAAACTAATACTTGTCAAGATTCCAAATGCTCTCATCCCTCCTCCCCGTGCTGCTGCAGGAGGGCAACACAGATCATTAGGCCACGTTCTTGCCTTAAGTAGAACCCCCTTTGCGCAAAGCAAAGCTATGGCCTGACGGCACGTTCTGGTGTTGGTGCGTGCGTCACGAATTGCATGTCTGTCCCGTGGAATGTGGGAGGCAATGGCTCCCGGGATGAGCCCCCATCCAAGCCTGTTTCCCGGAATTTAACTGTTTCAGGCTCGCAGGCTTGCAGCTGCGTGGAAGCAGAATTCAGTGGTGGGGACTCTGGGGCTATGATTTCAGCTAGTTCATGTGTAGGGGCATGGGGTGGGGGGTCTTTCCCCCTGGTGTGCATAGAGTCGTAGACATAGCGGCCCACACGATGGCATGTTCTGCGAGCGCGTGACGTGGTCTGGATTCCAGAGCAAGTGAAGCGAGTGCCGTGGCCCATGGGCACAACACACTAGTTGGGGCGAGCACGAGCACGAGGCCGTGCCGGAGCCAGCCGCTGGGCTCCGTCCCGGTGCCAACGCCAGGCGGCGGCCGGCCAGAGAGATCGCCAGCATGGGCTTTCGGTGCCGGGGACTCCATGCTTTGCCTTGCTTGCCTGATTCTGCGTCGCTGGCAAGCTCCCTGCCCGATCAGCTGCCGTGAAAAGAAAAAAAGAGAGAGGCATGGATCGCGACGCATTGAGTGTGCGATGTGCGTCGATATCCTCTTCTGGGTCCACTGGAGATTCAGAGGGCTAGTAATATACTACTTGGCGATGCTGAGCAGGGTGGGAAACCGGATATTAGATATTCGAATTATCCGATATCCGTATCTGTTTAAACATCAATATGAATATCTGTATCTGTATTCGAATTTAATGTGGTAGTAAAGTGGATACATCCGATCCGATTTTCATTGATTTTCTCTATCCGATTCCAGATTCGTATTCGACAATATCCGACACTATTCATATCTGTTTTCATTCAAAACTATTTAAGAAATTATATTTATTTCTTACCACCCATATTATTAATTTTTATAATAAAGATATAATATAAAAGATTAAATTTACTTTTAAATATTGTTATTTTATCTCAAAATTACTTCTATATTTTTATTTATATATAATAAATTATTTATATGTTTATTACAATATATTTTTAGTTCTAATTTTATTTTTGTGTATTTATTTATTAACAATAAATAAATCATTTTAACTAGATATCTTTATTATGTTATTATACTTTTAATTTGTACATGTATAACATTTTTATAATCTAAAACTAATAATAAAGAAAATAGCTAAACATTACCTCATATATCAAGTCAATATCCGAATTCGTATCCGAATTTGAGGCATCCATTTTGCATTCGTATCCGAAAATATTCGTATTCGTATTCGATTTAAAATATTGTAAAAAGTGCTATTCGAATCCGATTCCATGCGAATCCGATCCGATTCTATCCTTAGCTGAGCTTGCTCAAGAAACCAAAGAGCTGTCGGAATCCGAGAACGGAGCTGATGGGTCTGGTCAGGTGTGGCGCCCACTGGCAGTATCATTGTTGCCACACTATTCATACACAAGGTTAGTTTAATAGTAGTGTCATAAACATTAAATTTACTGACATAATAAATTTTTTTATGAAAAAAGAAAATAGAGAGTGTCATGAAATGTGAGAGATTCGATTATAGCCTAATTCTATTGCTTCAACATTTTTTTTCTTCACGACACTTGGGAAATTGGGAAATGGATTTCCTACTCTGCCACGTGTCGCGGCTGCACATTCCCCTGCACGCACCCGTTGGCAGGATCTCTCTTGATCCTCGCGACCCGATTGGTCACGCGCGCATACTCGACACGTACTGCCTAGACGTTCGCGACAGGTTTCGTTTTTTTTTCTTAGCGAGAAAAAAAAAAGAAAGCGCGAGGCCCACATGGACCCTTGCGTTCCCAAAGGCGGCAGCCGCATCGGAGAGGGAGGCCCAGCTCGGGAAAGGGAGCCTCGGCTGGCTTGGCCCAGAGGCGGCGCGCACGGGGCCGGGGCAGCTGCGACGAGCCCGTCGGCGCGTCGGGCGCACCGAGCGAGAGAGAGGTGGGCGCGCATGTCGGGGACAGAATTATGGGAGTCGATGCCACTGAGCTATCGGTAAACCCATTGCAGGGACCATGACCAAGCCACTTCAGTGGAGTGCTTCGTGCAGATGGGTCTGGTCCAGCAAAGGTACTAGTACTCGGTAAATGCTTTTTGGTAAAACAAAATGAAAGTTTGCGGTACAAGACGTGTGAGGAACTTTTGCTTTTGAAGTTTGGATAGTAAATATTTTCTTGGTCATTTTTTGACATGCCACATGGAAATGGTGTGGTGTGAAGGGATCTGACGTAGAAAGTGCCACTTCGGCCTATCTTGAATATCTAATGTTTAGGGCAAGGTAATAACTTGTCGGCAAGGTAATAACTTGTCTTGAACATCATATACTAAAAGGACGGTGATATGATTTCGATTTATGCATTCCTCTGTTACTTGTTTTAAGTCATTTTGTTTGGTTGGCTTGTCAGCTAACCAGACAGTAGTGCTTTTCTCACACACCAAATCAACACTAGCCACCAATCATCAGCCAGCCAATAATACTTTTCTCTTATAACATATCAGCATCAGCCAGCAGCCACAGTTAGCTGAACAAAATGATTACTCCACGTAGTACCTACATGCAAATTTGGCAACTCTTATTGAGGTAGTGACAATAACCTGTCTACACGATTTGAGATCTCGACTCGGTACATGTGCATGTGATAACTTTTAGTTTCTCAATTTGACCACAGCTTGTGTTTGTAAACAGAGACTAGTATTTCCTCCAGCCTCACATGAATCCCATACGCGTCTGCACGTAGCGCTTGTGTGTTACGTGATTTCTTCAAAAAAAAAAAACTTGGGCGTACGTGCACACGTGGGGATGCCGAATCAAGAAACTGTTTACGGGCTCCCCATGAACGCGGGCATGTGCTCCTGCCGTCCTCACTAGTCACTCCCTCCTCTCAAGCTCAACCCCAGCTAGCACTGTAGCCCACCATGGTTTTGACCGGTCAGACCTCGGACACCACCTCACCAACCGGGGAGGGATTTTAGCCCGGCTGCTTGGAATGGAACAATGGCGTGCACCGAGAAACGCAGACCAAAGTTCCTCATCACCATCCCAGATAAGCTTGTTTACTCACGAACCGAGCCGGGCAGAGGCTGCTGGGCAGCCGCACTTGTGGAACCGCGTACGCCGGAGAGGCCCTTCCCCTGAGCTGCAGGACCCGCGCACAAGAACCGCAGGATCCGCGGGGAGATCGCGCTGCTGGGAACGGGACCGAGCACCGGATCGGAGCGCGAGCACGAGCAGCCTGTGCCGTGCTCGCGTTGGAGTTGGGCGCGGGTGCGGTGGTGTGTGGCGCTTGCGAGAACCGGGCGCGCGCGATCTCCATGTCGGGCGGAGATCGCGCGGGATCCCTGGGGACTCGCGGGCCGGCCGCGCATCGGCTGCTCCGTCGTCCTCATCCTCTTCGCGCACGCGGTCGGTGGTGTCCACACGCACGGCACCGGCAACCCTGCTGCTCGTGAGCCATGATTCCGGCGTGGGAGTCTGCTGGAAGCCTGAAAGCCGCTGCAGTTTTCAGTGCCCGTCGGGACTCGCCAACGGTGAATCTCGAGTTCGGCCAGCCTAGTGAAGAATTAGCTAGGGGAGGAGCACATGCACAGGACTACAATCCTTTTGGTCGAAATGGAGCAGCACGTGAAACATTGAGCTGCCACCAGACACACGTTGTACAGAGAGAAAGAGGAAGCGAGAGCAGCTGTTATTGTAAAGTTTGTGGCATGGATCATGGATGGCTAGTTGATCTCATCTCAGTTCTAAAAGCTTTGACCTGCTTGCTAGGCATAGGGGGCGGCTGGCTAGCAGTGGCAGTCGTCGCCTAGGTGGACAGGATCGCGTGATTCTGGCCAACATTCTTCCGAGTGATGTCCCCAAGTTCAGGACTGGTGTCTGCAAGCAAAGTGAGGACATGCGTCTCCCTCTACCATGCACCTGTGGCTACAGACAAGATTTTCTTAAAAAATATTTAATAAAAAAATATAATTTCTGGATCAACTATGGCGAAATTTGGACTGTTCCCAGTTGTGTGTGGTACAAGGGATTCGAACAAACTAGTCCGGCCTGGTAACCCAAATTAGGCCCGAGCCCAAATCAAGCACATGGTGTAGCATCGACAGCCTCCCAGCAATCCGGGGAACTGAGAGATCACAGAGCAGGAGCAACAGGTAATCAGAGCCACGCTTCCCGTGGCAAACTACTCTCGCGATGCACTGATGTTATTATCCAGCAGGGCTGTACAGGTATTCAGAGGCATGCCCACCACGCATAAACCTGATCGTGATGGCTCAGAATCCAACTTTATTACACACGTAAAAAATGGACAAGAAACAGCCTCATGCACCGGATTATTTGGCCTGTGCCGTCACACCACCAAGATCTCAACTGGTAGGGAAACGAAATCGCACCTGATCTGACATGGCGCTCTGCTTATTCACATTGGCATGCACAGCAAGTAGGAGGCTGGTCATTCAGGCAACGACGCTGGCCAGGAAGTCGAGCACTTGCTGTCGGGCGGGCAGTGCTGGAATCGCGCCTCTCTCTGTCACCGTCAGAGCTCCACAGACGTTTGCAAACTTCAGGGCTTCTCGCAATCGGCCGTTTAAGCCACAAAAATGATAATATGAGTTGTTGTAAGCTCAATTTGTGTGCAGAACAAGAAATAGCAGGCTACAGTGAAGAACAAGGATGTCCAAACAAGAACGAATAATGCATAGTTTAATTGTTTGTGTAGGTGTGAGGCACTAACCGAAGATACTGAGTATGCCCAGACATAAGCTTTGCCTATCTCGGTAGAGAAGTACTGAGACTTTATATATTCATGGAATAACCTATAGCTAATATCTAAATCAGTGAGCACCAAGTGACTAAAGAACATGCCTCTCGTGGCGGGAAATTTAAGAGAACATAACCGCCAGTAGCAACATATGCATATGCTGTTATAATCTTGCTGTTACGCCGTTCAGTACCCCCAACCATAGATAGACATGGTTTAGTGATTCCTTGCTTCAGATGTAAACTAGATGAATTGGTACGAAAAAAAATGGTGAATGCAACTTTAATTTCAGTACACAAACCATAGATCCTTTTTAGCTGTGCCAGCTTGTTTTTTTTAATCATGGAGTTAACAAAACCCTATTCTTAAACTTCGAAGTCAAAGTTCCATATGAAGTTATATTGACAAAGATTTTTTCCCCCTTAATATTCCATAGCTTCTGGATTTTGGGTGCTTTCAATATTCAGGATATGAAAAGTTTAGTTTCATACACATATACTGAAAATTTCTCAGCTTTATATATGCGGATTGTGCGTCTCTATAGGTATCCAACTGAGCACCTTTGACTCTATGAAGTAAATATACCGTACATTTGTGTCACACTGTCACATTAGTTAATTTTAAAATTATTCCATGCATCCGTCTGTATTAAAAGAGAGCAGGAACACTGCAGCAAACTGCAGGACCACCTACAACAGAGTTTGACCTACTTCCTGAAAGAAGAAAATAAATCAAGTGCAGGCTCATATTCTGTAAGCTGTAGGTTCTAGACATACCTGGAGCAATGAAAAATCTGTGGCTAATTGAGATAGTATTCCAGCAACGAAGGCATCTCCAGCACCAGTTGTATCAACAGCAGTTACCTTCAGTCCACCAACTCTCCCACTAAAATCCTGTTATTTACAAATGCACTGTAAACGATTTTTGCCCCAGACCTACTTACATAAGATACAATTACCAAGTGAATGCAAGAAAGAATAAAACAAGAATGTAATATCTAGGTGTTAACATGATTGCTAGAAATGAATAATTCCATTTATATTATATCAAATGTCGTATTGTCGTGTGACTTTTATCGGACAATGAAGTATGCTTATGCTCATGGAGGAAAAGAAAGAGGAAATGACATGCCACAGCAAAGAATAGTAGTAGTAGTCTCCATATCAGAGGTGCGTAAAATTAAATTACCTTAGAATAATACCTACAGCCATCTGGACCTTCAGTAACAAGAAGCAATTTCAGGTTGGGGTGAATAAGTTTCTTCACAACAGCATCATCATATGGATCCTCCCCGTTCGTCAGAAAGGAAACTTCCTCTTCACTTATCTTTTAACAATAGCTACAATATAAGCAAACCAACATACCTCTTGCGTTTAAAACAAATTAGTATACTTGTTACCTTGATAACATCAGCAGTTTCCCATATGCTCAGGATACCATCTCTAGCGTCCTCAACTGATGACCACAAAGGAAGCCTCAAATTCGGATCATATGAAACAAGTACTCCAGCATCTCTAGCTGCTTTGGCAGCTGCAATGTGTGCAGTTTTACAAGGCTCAGTTATAAGACTTATTGAGCCATGATGGAATATTTTCGCCTAGCATATATAACATGATTAGGAATTAGGATACAATCAGTTTTTCGTGAATATATGTTACATGCTTACAGATACAAGCAGTGGTCATAGTAACTATTGAAATGGCAACATAGTGCCTTCTTATACCTTCCTTATTAGATCAAGTTCAAGTTCTTTTTCTTCAAGTAGCATATCAGCACTTGGATTACGATAGAACATAAATTCACGTTCACCATGACTTCGTAGTGTCACAAAAGCCAATGCTGTTCTAGCATGAGCATCGAAAAGTAATCCTTGAGTGTTTACATTATTCTGCTTCAATATATCAGCTAGCATATAGCCAAATTCATCATCACCAACCTACAAGTGTAAAATTTATTAGTAGAAACCAGAGAAGATAGAAAATAAACAATGGCGATAAACAAGATGAAAAGGATAAGTAACAGATCACTATCAGGAATATAAATGAACGTATAGTGTAACGCAAGCACTAGTTTACCGTAAGTACGTACAAGATTGTAAAAGAAACAAAAATGAATCAATACCACATAAACTCCATGTTTTTCCTTTCCCAGGTTTCAAACAGAAAAGTGTATTCGCACATGTTTGAAACCCCTGTAGTTGCGCTAACATCTGGATAAAGATAAACAGCACAGATGCAACTATGTTACCTTCCCAATAAAAGCTGATGACCCACCAAGACGAGCTATTCCAACTGCAACATTGGCAGGTGCACCCCCTGGAGCCTTCTTGAAGGCTGGTGCTTCTGCCAATGACACTCCATTGACAGTTGGAACAAAGTCAATTAGCAATTCGCCAAAGCACACTACGTGGGGAGAATCGCTCATTCCAGGGGCACCATCACTGCTTAAGACCGCCTTTGTTTGAACTAGGTGAATCAAACAGGAATCAAATCAGATTCTTTGGATTTGACAGCATCGTGTTAGACTGACAAAGCATCTTTATACTTATCCAAAAACATTATATTGTAAATTGAGTGACCACAGACAGGTCCATAATAATCAATATCAATGCACGTGAGAGTTGTAGAGTAAATTCCAGTTACATGAACAGAAAAATTTGAAGAGTTACCAAATGCTGATCAAGTAACCAAGATACTAGCTCTATGGTGCTTTATGTTTCAGGAACCATAACTTCAACAAAAAGAATTACTTAGCATGCAAATGCCAAGCTATAAGTGAAGTGACCCCATTGCATCAAGCAGAAGGGATGCCGCTTTAATCAATAACTTAGCATGGCCTGTTTAGAGCACTGAATTGCTACATTGTTGACTCATGTTTCATGTAGATGTACACGCGTCAGTATGGACTTCAACATCCAAAACTGGGCAAATTTGCCATCCTAGTATGAGTGCAGAAAATTTTGCAGCCACGATGCTCATCACCCCTAAACTGTGAGCACTGCGCATTGGACATTTGGAAATGGTAGAGTAACCAGCTTTGCAGAACACAAAACACCCTCCCAAACCAACCCATGCCAATGCCACCAGTTCCAAGTACCATTTGCACTGAAATCACATGCTACTATGCTACAGGCCATAAACACACCAACTAACTCATATTTCAAGTACCACCCCCAAGTTCTCAAAGCCCATCTCTTAGCGCTGCTGCTACAAAAATCGAGAAGATTTTTAAAACGTAGCCCCAATGAAAAGTAGTGGCAGCGAACCGTATGCTGAACAAGTGAACAGCACATGCAAACGGAAGCACGCTCTTAAGTCTTAACGCCTTAACGGCGCGCGTACTAAGCCCACGCACTCCGCACCCACTACCTGCGCGCGTCCGGAGCGGCGCGGCAAAGGCGACGCTGCGGGGCCTCTCGGCGGCGGAGAGGGAGCGCCTGCCGCCGGCGCGAGGGGACGAGGAAGACGACGGGAGGCCACGGCCCGCAGCGCACGCGGCGTGGAGAGCCATACGGGTGTCGATCAGCCTGACTGCGCAAGGGCGGCGCCGGCCGAGGCGGTGATCGGGGCTCCGAGGGAGGCGTATCGCCGGTCGCCGCGGCGGGCGGGCGGAGGAAGCGAGGGGGCGAGCTTCCGGGTGGATTTTGGGCTGCGCAGCTTGGCTAGTTGGCTGCCGGTGAGTGGCGTGGCCACTGGTCAGAGGCCAGACCTCCTTGGGCGTTGCGCGGGGTAGCTCGCCTGGGTGGCTGGATGCCTGGATCATGATCGTACAAATGGATTTTAGTCTCTCGTCTCCTACCAACCAGGCATCCAGCCATCACATATTCCTTATAGATGTGATATGAAGGAATAATAATTACCGCAAGAAATATTCCTTCCTTATTTGAATCTCTCGTCCACTACTCCTCTCCGTCAAATTATAGTTCGTTTGATTTTTTTAATTCTAGATTTGACCACTTGTTTTTTTAAAAAAATTGTGCAAAATATTACTATTTTTATCGTGGCTTGCTTTATTAACAAAAGATCTTCAAGAATAACTTAAATTTGACTATATTAGTATAATTTTTTTTGAATAATAACACGAGTCATCAAACTTAGAATTAAAAAAGTCAAACAACATATATTTTGGAACCACCAAGCTAAGCAATACGTATGCATCACACATCTCCGGGTATGTGAAATAAGGAGAAGGAGATTCAAATAGTGTCGTAGGCGGTTGGTGGAGTTCCAGACAGACAACTATTGCGGTCTTCTCCTCTTTTCTTTTTTTTTTGTTTGAATTCCAATTTTGAAATGCTAGGTGCGCATGCCAGGCACCATGCCACCAGCACACGAGCTACATCCTCGTGCTCTGAGTGTTTGGATTAAATTTTAATTAAATCTTAAAAGTGTCGAATGAAATATCTTCTTTTCAAATGCGATACTTGTCACACAGTAAGCATGACTAGCTTACGTGCATGGGAGGGATCAGGCGGCCCTCGTTTGATTTCATTTTCTTCAAGCTCCGCTGCTATATATCAGTCTGTCACTTGGCGTGCTTCATTGTGCATAATTATCACTTAAGAAAGTGGTAACCGCAGGACACCAGTATCATTATTCATTACCCCTACAGGCATACAAAAATCAGAAAAGAAAAATAAAATAGCAAAAAAGAAAAAAATTAGATCGAGTGACCTTGTTGGGCCTTTCTGGGCTGAAAGAAGTCACTACGGTCCAGTCCAGTCTGCAGTCCATTATCCCACCATCGGACCCTTTCGAATAAACATGCAGTTCTCCCATATTCGAATAAACATTGCTCGGTTCAGTTACCAAATTTTCAATCTTGGTAATTGTGCACACACAATTACTAAGACTGTGAATTAGAAAACCAAGCCGGAGATCATATCCCATGACACACTCTCCTTTCTCTCTCTTCATAATGATTTTGTTATATCAGCAAATTTAATGTTCATGACACTCCTATTGAGATTGATCTTATTGCAAGCATACCTTTAAACTTATATTTGATTGGTTGGATAAGTTAAGTTCGCATTGATATTTTTTTGAAAAGCAAAGGTGGCATTAATATGATTGTTATTTTTTGAGGGGAAATATGATCGTTATTTGGTACCTGGATTGTCTTGAATATTATTCATACTCGCCTAGACAATGGAATCCGGATCCAGCTACACAAATCACAATGAAAAAAAAAGCTCTTTGACATGCAAGAATATTTTTGTCCCACTAGGTTATATTAATAACCGTTCGTCCGTTGAACCAGTGGACCTGCATCTCGTAGCCCGTGTTTAAATACTCGCGACTTGTTTGTCCAACTGTGCCTTCGATCTCTCCCAGGCTGCTAGTGCTAGGCATTTGTCGGATTTTAGCAGGAGACCTCGCATACGGCGTCCGCGAGGAAGCTTCATACTACGCTCCAACCTCTGGTCCCCGTTGAACAAGTCTCCACATCCTGCCATTGTATCTCCTGTCTATACTTGATAACTGTATAGACTTCAGCAGCCTGGCCATGTCATGCCAGCAAAACCATTTTGTCAACAGATGTGTACAGGTCAGCAATCCCCGTGAGAATAGAGAAGTCTCGTGCCATGACTTTGAAGAAACACGCACACACAAAAGTATAGGCAAATACACCGGGCACAAAGAAGATGCGACCACAAAGCTTAAAACGTTTGCAATGCTAAAATTTGACCAAGAAGTGGCAAAAGAAGAGTACGTACTATACCGCCTGCCAAAGGCGGGGATTAGTCTACGTAGAACGCAGAATCTTCAATGCCACCGTGGCCGCACCAACTTTCCACGTGCACGCACCCCTCCGTCGTACGAGGCCCGCCTGAATCGATGCACAAATAGGAAAAAAATAGAGGGTAAACTTTTTTTTTGAAAAATTAAATAGAGGGTAAACTACCCGCGTGAAAGCGCCACTATAAGAAACAAACGACGAGCAATGCGAGCACCGAAGCCAACCACGAGAAATTCCACGAGGGGTGAGGCCCCACACGCTCGTGGCTGCGCGGGGTAAGTCCCGCCACACGCAGACACACCCCGCCGCCCAGCTAGGGATGAAAACAGACGGAAACAAACGGGAAAATCTCATTTCTACTTCTGTTTTTATATTTTTTGGTGGAAACGGAATCGGGTTCGGAAAATACGGGTACGAAAATAGGATCGGGTTACGCGGAAGTACAGAAACGAATCAATACGGACGTTGAGCCGGAAAAAATAATACGATCAAATATTCTCCGGTATACATTAACAAAGTCACAAAATAATATACACATACGAAGTTATAAATCCAATATTCACTAGTATGCCATGTGTTAACATGTTAATATGCATACTTAGTGATTGATATGTTTTTGAACATATACATTTTTAGACATATCTTATGTAGATTAAAAACATGATGAAAAATAAAATAAATACGGGTCAATTCCATGTAAAAACGGGATTCCTCGGAAACAGACGAAGAAGCC
Source organism: Panicum virgatum (assembly GCF_016808335.1). NCBI lineage: Eukaryota > Viridiplantae > Streptophyta > Magnoliopsida > Poales > Poaceae > Panicum > Panicum virgatum. The sequence goes on from NC_053148.1 coordinate 11,569,508, forward strand.
TCATTTCTACTTCCGTAAATAAAGAAACAGAATCCCACAAATACAGAAATAGACAGACAAAAATAGAAAACGGAACGGATTGGAACGAGAATATTTCCGTTTGTTTTCAACCCTATGCCAGCAGCATCACCCACGCGCGGGTCCCGCTCCCGCCGCGGGGTCGGGGGCTCTCGAGATCCAAGGCTGGGCGCGCGGCCTCCGAGAGGCCCGAGCAAAGCAAAGACCCACCACCACCAGAGATGGCAGCAGATCGGGTTCGGTGCGGGTATCCGCGGGTTTCGGTTTTTCGGGTTTCGGGTTTGGTGTTAGTTTTTCGCCCACGGTTTTCAGGTTCGGATTTGGGTTTGGTTTCGGGTTCGGTTTCGGGTTTTGGTTTCCACCCGTTGATATCCAATGGATATTCGAAATAAATTATTTGGAATTAAAACTCATGTTTTATAATATGTTAATGATAATTTGTTTACTTAGACTATTAAATTTATTGAAAGTTGAGTCATGAAAATATTTATTATTTGTTGCCTCTTGTTTATACATGTGAATATGTGTATATTTATCCGCGGGTTTCGGGTATCCATTCGGGTTTCGGGTATCCGCGGATTTGATTTTGGTGATGGATTTCCACCCGAATCAGTTTCGGGTTTGGGTTTCGATTTCGAGTTTTGATTTTGGGTGCACAGAGACTCCACCGGATCCGAACCCGACCCGTTGGCCATTCTTAACCACCACCACCAGTGGCCAACTTGCCTGCCTGCTTGCAGCGCGGCAGGCTGCAGCCCACCCGACCCGGCGACGGGCAAGTGGCCCGACCGCAGGCAGGCCCCACCAGCATGCTAGATCGAACGAGAGGGGTCCCGCGCGCCAGTCGGTGGGCTGTCCACCGCGCGAGTCGAGTTCGCTCGCCTTCGCTTTTCCGGCTCACCCCGTCCTGCGTGTCGCCCTTTTTCTTCAGACCATCACTTCCACTCGTACACCACACTCGGGTTACGTCACGCAGGCGTTACGGTCACTGACTCGCGGGGCCACAGAACCGAGCCCCACATGTCATACAGACTAGGTGTGAAATCGCCCGCCGCCAGCCGGGCGCCTTTCCGAATTTAATTAGTCGCTGCCCACCAATCGCACTCGAGCCCCCGGATTTTCGGTTCACCCAAAGACTAAATTTGGGTTGCCGCTTGCGTCAGCTCGTCGTGGGAGGAGAGCGGTGGCAGCCGCGGGGGAATAGGAGCGAGCAAGCAGGCGGAGCGGAGTAGCAGCAGCAGCCAGTTGCAGCGGTCGAAGCATAACGGGAATAATTTAATGCGGCTTGGGGTGCACGCGGGCAGGTCAATCCTCGCGCTCCACCTCCTGCCCGCCCCCGCAGCCGCATCCGTAGCCATGTTGGATCCACCGCCCCACCACCGGTAGCTGCGGCGGCGGCGGCGGCGGCGCGGCGGAGGGATGAAGAACTTCCTCAGGAAGCTGCACATCGGCGACTCAGCCGGCGGCGACGGCGCCTCGTCGCCGGCGCCGGTGGCGCCTCCCCCGCCGCCAGCGAAGAAGGGCGAGCACAAGCACGCCTCCGGGTTGTCGGGCTGGCTCAGCTCCGTGACCGGGCGGCCGCACGCGCCTCCTCCTCTTCCTCCCCTCCCGACCCCTTCTGCTGCTGCGGCGGCGGTGGCGGCGGAGGTGGAGGCGGAGGAGAAAGCGTTGGCGACCGCGCTGGCTTCGTCGGTTGAGGAGAGGAGGGTTGCCCGGGAGGAGGAGTCCCGCAAGGAGGCGGAGGACGAGAGGAAGCGGGAGGCGGAGATGGAGAAGAAGGAGAAGCGGGAGGCGGAGCTGGAGGACTACCACATGCAGCTAGCGCTCGAGATGAGTGTGCGGGAGGACCCCGAGGCGATGCAGATCGAGGTGGCCAAGCAGATCAGCCTCGGCTCCTGCCCGCTCCAGAGCTCCCCCGCGGAGGTCGTCGCCTTCCGATACTGGGTACTCAGCATCTCCACCCCACCTCTCCATCCTATTGCCTTCTTCTAAGTAGATTGTTCCCGTTACTGCGATGGGATCTACTCGTGCTATGTTCATGCGAATTGGACGTCAGAGCAGAAATGGGTTTCATGTGTTAGTTTGGCCAGACGTCTGCTGTATTATGTATCGATCTTGGTCATGGTGGTGTTCTTCTGATAGACGTTGAACTCTATCCTGGAGTGGAATGGGTATCGGATCATGGAATAATGTAGTTAGGTAACTTAGCTCATTATGGTATATATGCTTATTTCCTTTTCTGGTATATCTCTGAAATTATGTTATTCAGGAACAGCACACCTTGGATTGGTCTACCGTTCCCTTTTCTTTTTTGAGGAAAAAAAGTTAGACCATGATTTTGTAGTAGTGTGTTTTAGACCATAATGAACATCTGGCTTGTTTTATAATTATAGAAGCTACTGGCTACCCATGCTTTTGTAGGCGACGCATTTGCAATGCACTAAAGCGCTCAGTCAATAGCCTAGAACTAGCAGCATCCACCAGCCACCATTAGATGTTCTCCTTCATCAGATATTGTTAACAAGTAAAACCGCCCTATGTATTTGTGACTCTTACCATTTTCTTACTTTCTCATATGGTAGATTTGTTCGTGCTTCACAGAGTTTCAATGCCCTTAGCTACGACGACAAAATTTTGGATGGTTTCTATGACATCTGTGCCACTGGGGATGAGGCCACATTATCGACCATACCCTCTTTGATGGAACTGCAAGCACTCCCTTTTTCACATGGTGCCAAAACTGAAGCTGTATTGATCAACAAAGCACTTGACTCTGAGCTTGTAGCACTGGAGCAGAAGGCACTTATCATGACTGTGGAAATTCGCTCAAAAAATTCAGAGTTTGTTGGCCGCACTTTGGTTCAGACTCTAGCTAATTTAGTTTCCAACTACATGGGTGGACCAGTCATTGATCCAGAAAGCATGCTGTTGAAGTACCGGAAAATGAGCAGTGCATTGAGAGCTGATATAAGAAGTGCAGTTATACCTCTTGGGCAGCTAAAAGTTGGTTTGGCTCGGCACCGTGCACTGCTTTTTAAGGTCAGCAACAAATTGCATTGTGGTCAGCAATCTGAGGCATATTACTTTTGTTATTATGAAATCTGTCATAAACAATAAGTCCTAGAGATGCTGTCGTGGATGACAATCATTTTGAAATGCAATATCTTCTCTTCAGTACAAAATTTGACATGATCACTTTCTTGCTATCCTTGTTTAGTTAGTAGCATAAAAACCTGATTTCATTTTTGTTATGTACTCAGCTGAACTCATGACATAACAGTTGAACACATGTTAATGCTTGCAAACTTGTTTGTTTCTGGTCTTTCAGTATTTTAATGTCTATTCTCTGCATACTTGCATCTAGGTGTTGGCAGACAGCATTGCTGTTCCTTGTCGACTAGTTAAAGGAAGGCAGTACACTGGATCAGATGATGGAGCTTTGAACATCGTGAAATTTAATGATGGAAGGTACTGTGTGTATCAATCCCTTGATGAGAAGTTGTTTTTTTAGTACTTGGATATTAGGGATTGAGATAAGTTTGTCCAGATTTCTGATTTCAGCCCCTTGTGTTAGCAATGGGTATTGCATTACATTAATACATTACCATCTATAACGCACCACATGTTTACAGGGAATGTATTGTTGATCTCATGATAGATCCTGGTACTCTTATTCCATCAGATGGTGCCGGCCTGTGTAGAGAAATGGAAGACTGTTTATTCGTAGATGATCAACATGACAGTAACACTCAGTTGATTTCTTCTTTCAGTGAAGCTTCGAGTTCCATTCATGGTTCACTTGAACACGAATCACTTGAAAAAGAATTCACACCTAGCAATGCTGGGAATTCTGGTCCATATGGAGCAACAAATGCCCAGACTGACAATGACGTATCTGGGTCTGGGGTCTCAAGTTCATTTGAGGAACTATCATTTAGCACATATGCAAGTGAAAATGTGCCTATTATCCATGAATCTAATGCAGATCATACCGTGACTTCAAAAAGCAAAGATAAGTCGATCACATCAAATAATTCGTCATCAAGTTCACCTCCATCTTCTGAGATGGGCAGTACTCCAGCTGTACGGAGGAAGAAGGTGAAAGATGTCTCGGAGTATATGATTAGTGCTGCAAAGGAGAACCCCCAGTTAGCAGAAAAGATTCATGCTGTATTACTTGAAAGTGGAGTTGTGCCACCACCTGACTTGTTTTCAGAAGAATCTAAGGAACAACCAAAGGACCTGATTGTTTATGACACATCTGTATTCCAAACGAAAGATGAAATGATCAGGACAATGAATGAGCTTGAATCCACAGCACACGATGGTTCTGGTGGCCATGGTCCTTCGTTGCCACATCATCCTGGACATGAGCTCAAGATTGTTCGTTATCGGACGCCTCTTGACCTTAAGCCTGTCCAGGGATTGGGTGTTTACCATCCGTTCGATTCCCGGGATAATGCTGCTCCCTCTATACCTTTGTATGAACCATCTGCACCTCCCCAGGAAAATCCATTACAACTTATGAAGCAAATGCCTGTTACAGCTGCTGCTGTTGCAACAGCTGCCGTGGTTGCGTCTTCAATGGTCGTCGCTGCAGCTAAATCTAACAGCGATATTAAACTAGATGTGCCTGTTGCAGCTGCAGCCACGGCTGCTGCAGTTGTCGCTACTACTGCTGCTGTTAACAAGCAATATGAATACCTTGATCCTGGCTGTCAATTGCTTTGCTTGCCAAGTTCATCAACCAAATCAATCCAAAAAGGTAGCCATGACTTGTTGGATAATGATCATCTGGATAATGCCCTCGAGCATGAAAAGGATTCGGTTCAAGCACCTCAGGAAACTGAGCAAGTTTCTGATAGGTCAACTGGGACAGAGAGTGCAAGATCTGAAATTGCTTTAGATGATGTTGCAGAGTTTGAAATCCAGTGGGAAGATCTTACACTTGGAGAACGTGTTGGGCTGGGTACAATTCTCTTTGACTTTTGCAGATTCAATTTCTTTGTCGCTCAGCTTGTATACCTATCAATTTATTTGCAATGTTACTGACTAAAGATTGCCATTAGTCATGGCTTTTCTTGACTAAACATAACTAATAACATAAAACATACTTTTTCTGAATGTGAAAATAACATAAAACATACTTAGAAACGTGAAATCACGCTGCCTTGTATTTCAATGCTGTTCTGACTTGCTTCTTTTGTCTCCAGGATCTTTTGGAGAAGTGTACAGAGGTGAATGGCATGGAACAGTAAGTTCTTAATTTACCTTGTCTCACTAATTAGAATAAGACTTGGTTGAGATAATAAGCCTACTAAACTTATGGTAGAATTAGATCCAATGTAACGAAGAAATATTAGGTTCTAATAGAATAATATGTGAAGAAACAAAATGATCCCTCTATTTCACCTTGTCAAAATTTAGAACAGTTTCCATTCTTTGTTGCAACTGTTAGAGAGTTTATCTCCTCTGTTAGAGTTTATCTCTTCCCCTGATTTAGGAGGTCACGGTTGAGTGTTTCCCGTGACCTTCCCTTATGCGCCTGATCTCCCTGATCCTACTCCTATAAATCAGGTAGAGGGTGATCCTAGGTAGAGGTCTCTATATATTGTAACTCCTGTCATTCAGTTGAATATAATCAATATTCGCGCTATCAGCAACTGCATAGGAAGTCATACACTCCTTTTTATAGGGACACTGAACACCACCAAACTGAGGTAGCACTAAATCTTGTTACAAGTTACATCTAGGCGCGTGTCTGCAATAAATCATGTCTTGAATTTTGTATTCAAGTGATGCTAAATCTTGTTACAAGCTACAGATAGGCACATGGCTGCAGTAAATCATTTGTCTTGAATTTTGTATTCGAGCAATTAAGTACCACAACTATGTATGGACCCATATGTAGCTTTGGTACTAATCTTGACTGCCTGAGGGGGTATTACTTCTATGTATTGACATGAGATCCACGTTTAAGTCAATGTAGTAGTCATCAAGGTGTATTTAAACAATTATTTAGTCTTAGGCAATTCATTCTCCCTAAAAAAGGTTTCTGACACATTGTAATAGTTATCAGAACTATATTATTATTGTCTATCCTTACCTGAACTCTAGATGCTTGGACTTGTAAATGAAGAGTGTTAAAGCTAAAACAACTAACCTACAAATGATTGATTTGATTTAGCTTAAACAGATCTCATTTGTTTCACTCTGTGCACAAATAGTAAAAAATGTCCATTTCCATCTTTGTGCTGCTTCTATTGCATCATAGCAATTTGCTGCTCTGTGTAGGAAGTTGCGGTCAAGAAATTCTTGCAACAAGATATTTCAAGTGATGCTCTGGAAGAATTTAGAACTGAGGTATATGAATTTTCACATTTTAAAATTTTGAAGGCTACAAAATGGAATACTGTTAGCTTTATAATGAATTGATTTATTCTCTCAATCTGAATGGATCAATAATCTTGAGACCATGCAGAACTTACGCTCTGTCCTCTGTCATTTTTAAGCTTGGAATTACTACTCAAACAGAACACGACAGTATTTATTAAGCTTGCATAGGACCAATAATAAGATGTTGCTATTGAGCTTAAAAATTTCTCAGCTGCATATCCTAGTAATTGCAGCAACTTACCATATTATCCCTTAACAGATGCTACTCCTGCATCTTAGCAGTTGAAGTAAATGCAAAGCTTAATTAATCCAGACCATTTGATGAAAAGGAATGAAGGGCATGTATTCATTTGAGGTAACTGTAAAACAGCTCAAAAAAACCAGTGGTGGCACTTCAAACACATCAAGGTCATAATGTTTGTTTGGCACTCTCGGCATGGTATGACATGAACTGACAAGCATGATAATAAAACCAAAGCTCTGTTGATCTACACAGTTTTGAAGTAGACCATGGTGACTAACAAAATCCAACTAATTACAGTTAGCTGACTTGAATACAACTGTTTTTTTAATGATATTGGTAATATATTAGAGTTCAAACATATTTTAGTCACAAAAGAATTTAGTGCTTGTCTGACACCAACAGCATGGTATGACATGGAATTATCAGTTGGCACATCGACATTATAACGATTATTTTCAATTATGCCAAAAATGTTCATGTTTATTTATTACAATATTTGTTTCTGTTTAGGTGGGAATAATGAGAAGATTGCGTCATCCTAATGTTGTTCTTTTCATGGGGGCTGTTACTCGTGTACCTCATCTTTCCATTGTGACTGAATTTCTTCCAAGGTACCGTTTTGCTTCCTTGTTGAAATTTTATTTTAGTTTTTAATATTCAACTATTTCATGGATTATAATGACAGCGCCAATCTTTGTTGAATAATGCTTGATTGCCATTTTTTGAAGAAGTGTGTTCTATAAATAAAAGAACTTAATGGATGTAACGTGTGTAGTGTCCTATACAGATACTTTTGTGGTTAAACTAATGAATCTTCCAGAGTAAAAAAATGTAATGCCACAGATCTCAAAGTTTCACTGTTATTACTTGTGGCAGGTGTGTAAAATCATCAGGTCCTCTAAAAGAATCTAAAGTTTTATGGTTAAATTAAAATTTCAGAGCGAAAAAATGTGATAAGATTCCACAAATATCAAAGTTACTCTGTTACTGGTGGTGGTGGTGGGCGTGGGGGGTTGTGGGGTGGGGGTGGGGGTGTAAAATCATCAAATCCTCTAACTGGAGTACTCAATCTACAACACTCAGGCAAAAATCTACACCCTTTGCTTCTGCCATCCTCCTGCTCCTCTATTCAGTCCTCCTTTTTCTCCTTTGCTGATTCTTTGTTACTTTTACTTGACAGTTTATTGATTTATCACCATTGAATTTTTTTCTTAATAAAGTTAATCCATCTTGTATAAAATATGGAACTGTCGATGGATTGCCTTTTGAATTTCTGTTGGTCCAGCTTGGTCAAATGACAGTCTTTTTGAAATGGCCCAAAGTACTCTTCCTAGAAAGTATTAGTGGAGAAAGTATCAGTTAATCTCAGCCTATCTCGCGCACTGAATTTTTCTCTGCATATTTATATAAAAACACTGATTGTTGTAGACTTCTGGAATAGTGCAGCAAAATGCTTCTAAGAAAATGGGAAGTTGCGCCCACTGGGACCAGCAAGTTGCCAGGTTTACACCGTGGTTAACAGCAAATATAGAAGAGGATGTATAACTGTATAAGAATAGTTTAAAATCTAAACACATTGCAGGACCTTAATGAGAGTACAGGATCTAGTCATTTAAAGCTGTATATGCATAGTATGTTAAAGCATTGTTCAGGTATAGGTTCATGGCTGTAAATCATTATGTTTTATCTGTCTTTTCAATACAATTTGACTTGCATAAATGCACAATTACAAACTGTAGTATTGACAATGCAGAGGTAGTTTATTTCGGTTGATCCATCGGTCCAATAACCAGTTGGATGAAAGAAAACGTTTAAGGATGGCACTTGATGTGGTATGGCTAAGTTACCTTTTGTTTTTGTGTTTCATTCATATTGAGAACTTCGATCTATCTTTTCTAATACTTGGTTGTTGTCTGCCACAGGCTCGTGGCATGAATTATTTACACAATTGCACCCCTGTCATAGTTCACCGAGATTTGAAGTCTCCAAATCTACTTGTTGACAAAAATTGGGTTGTGAAGGTAATAAACATGTCCATTAACAGTGGTATGCTTTGGGTCTTGGGCATTTCTAGATATATAACAATTATACCTGTCATTTCTAGATATATAACAATTATTACTTGTCTTGTGTTTAGGTTTGCGATTTTGGTTTATCACGTATAAAGCATAGCACCTTCCTCTCCTCAAGATCCACAGCTGGAACAGTAAGCTTGCATAATTATGTTAAATCGAACATTTCTATTTCTTACAATAAGAAACTTGTTCTTGAAAACAGCAAGTTTATATTTGGCTTGCCTTTTAGTTCTGCTCATTTGTAAAACTCATTTCTATTGCATTTTGTATGAATGTATATAGGATACCTCCCAATAGTAGGAAAATGATTGAAACGCCTGATATTGACTTTTATTGTAGCATTAGGATTGTTATGTGTAGCTAGAGGGATTAGAGCATGCAATCGTGTTGGCCAGGGCTAGAAGCCTATTTGAAACTCGTAATTCATTTCATGTTGAGATAAATCTAAACTTGCATTTTTGATCCATCTATTGATTATGCCATAATTTACTCTCTGATGGTTTGATGGATTGGAGAGGATTGTCTGATTCTGAAAAAAATGCTGAAATATTTAGTTGGTTAATCGTGCTTTGCCAGGTCCAGAAGCTTGTTTAAAACGCACAATTCACTTTGCCTTGATATCAACGTAAACTTTCATGTCATCATGTGGGTATGAGGATGAGATGGATTGGAGAGGCTCATTAGAGCCTGAAACATTTACAGTATTTTACCAGTTCTGAACCACCCCCTCCCCTCCCCTGCGCGCGCGCATCTGAATTTGATAATGTCGAATCAGCAGTCATTTATAAGCTTTCTATTTTTTTTCTTGTACTGTTAGAATTTGGAACTTTGATGATGCTATATCAGCAGTCTTTTATAACCTTTTGCATTTTGAGTAGTTTGCATAGTCAAAACTCAAAAGCTGCTTTAGGCTAAATACTGAAGCTGCTGTCTGCGCTATATCAAATGCAGGCAGAGTGGATGGCACCAGAAGTACTTCGAAATGAACCATCAGATGAAAAGTAGGTTTTACATGTTGCTCTCCTTGATTCGAAATGGTGTTGTGATTTATGAATGTCTTTTGCATTTGTTTTCAGATGTGATGTTTTCAGCTATGGGGTCATATTGTGGGAACTTTGTACATTACTACAGCCATGGGAAGGTATGAATCCCATGCAGGTTGTTGGAGCCGTTGGTTTTCAGCAGCGACGACTTGATATTCCAGGTGGTGCGGATCCTGCTGTAGCAGAGATAATCAAGAGATGCTGGCAGACGTTAGTATGCTTTAACTCCTGGGCTGCAATGGAATTTTAACATCTATAAAGTGTTACAAAATTGTTGAGGCCTTAGATGTGTAGTTATTTACTTAAACAGTTGCAGTCGTGAATTGGTAAATTTTCTCTCACACAAATACTATCATGAAATTGTGAAAGTAAAGGCAGACTTCCACTCACCAATCCACACACAAAAATTCTTAATGCATTTTTTTAACATAAGGGATCATGTTCTCTATCCACTTACAAAATTTGAACTTTAAATTCAATTTGTACGCGGAGAAACAAAAAAAAGAGAAATATCACAAGGGGATATGTTGGACCAATTGGAATTGGGCGGGGAAGTAAATTGAGCCTAAATTTTGCTCAGGAGTTTAAGCAGGCAAAGTGGCTTGGTGAGGGGAGTAAAATGAAGTTTTCCTTAAATTTATGTTTTGTTGGAGACTTGGAGTATATCTTTTGAAAAAAAAAATTGTGTTGAGAGAGATCATAATATTTTGCGATATACTGAAAAAATAAATATTCTGAAACACTTAATTGCATTTTATTAAATTGAATGTTTGGTGCTTTTCCTTTTGTCCTTATCAATCTTTTGCGTCTTACTTAGTTTCACCATTCTGTTTTATCTACTGTTTCATGTAGGGATCCAAAAATGCGGCCATCATTTTCAGAGATCATGGCTGCTTTGAGACCATTATTGAAAAACATGCCTGCTAACCAACCTACCAGAAAGCGGACACAGCAAACAGATGATTAAGAATATGGTGGTCAGTATCAGCTGACGACAAAAACCAAAAAGAAAGTGCGCTGGTCTGTCTTGCCTTCCCCGGCTTCAAGCAACTGACTATCTGTAACTATCACCATTGTCTTGTACAGTACGCCAAATGCATATCTGATGAAAAAAGATGAAATTTTGGTTCCTTTGCCCTCAGAATACAGCATTAGGTTCTCCATTGAAGCCAGCAGAGTCTGTCCATCTGCTGAAAGCCAACCCAAATAACACAGTTCAATGAAACAAAAAGAAAAGAAAGGGGAAACGGAGTTAATGAAGGTTGCTGCACAATATTGTTGCAGGCACAATGGTGTACTGGAGCCAGAAGTTGACATGCCAGGTAAACCAGGTCCCTCGTCTCCTGTTCAGCCAGGCATCACTTTCGTTAGTCCTCGACCTAATGGAGTATTCATCTTTAAGGCCCCATCCATCAAATTGTAATGTTCTTCGACAGAAAGGTCGTTTCGCCCTTAGAATCTCACTTGCAGGCCCATGTGTATATCACGTCCCAGCAAGTTTGATGTAATTGTCAATTAGATTACAAAAGAAAATCTGTTGATTGTACTTAAAATAATCATTCTTTCCAAGGGGAAAATGCCGAGCCTCTCTTCTTACCTCTTTTATTCGCTGTTATTTTACTTGATGTCATCATTCTTTGCGCCCTATTGAGGGTAGACCACTAGCTGAAACGGCGCGCTTCTACTGTACATGAGGTGTGCATAGTAACATTATGCATTACTGCGGTGACACGTGCAAATAGTTTCTAAAAGAGTAAAGTACATCACCGGTATCTAAACTTGTGTCGTTGTATCATCCCGGTTCCTAAACTCACAAATCGACCGTTCAGGTGGTCAAACTTGTTCATCTGTGTCATTTCGGTCGATAAACTTGTTTCACTATATCATTCCGGTCCCTGAACTAGAAAATCAAACATTTACGTCTTCAAATTTGTTCAATCATGTTATTTCGGCCCCTAAACTTGATTTTGAGTCTCATATGGATCAAAACAAGGCGATCTAAAATCTATATATCATAAAGTAATTCATAATTTTTTCATATAAACTTGAATGAAGATAAACTTTATATCAAAATGGTAGCCCTCGACGTAATCTACAATTTTATAGTTGAAATATTTTTGAATTAAAACTATTTAGGGTCTCAAGATATTGTTGTAAGTTTATAGATTTTGAAATTTAAAAGTTAAAATTAAATTTTGGGATTCTAAACAATTTTAATTCAAAAAAATTTCAACTGCAAAGTTGTAGATCACGACGAGAGATACAATTTTGATATAAAGTTTATCTTCATTCGAGTTCATATGAAAAAATTATAAATTACTTTTTGATATAGAGATTTTAGATTGTCCGGTTTGGACTTAGATAAGACTGAAAACCAAATTTAGGGACTGGAATGACACGATTGACCAAGTTTGAGGATCTAAACAGATGGTTTATAAGTTTAGGGACCAAAATGACACAACCAAACAAGTTTGAGGACCTAAACGATCGATTTACGAGTTTAGGGACCGGGATGACACAGTCGAACAAGTTTAGGGACCGGTGACGCACTTTACTCTTTCTAAAATTTGCATCCAATGTTGAGCTGTAACGTTCAGATGTCAATGTTGCTCGATAAATTGTTGTAACGTTCTGCTCCCCTCTTTCTGAATTATTGATCATTTTATTTTTTTATGTGTGTTTGTGGTGCATCGAGGGGCGGATCTAGGAAAAAAGATAGGGGCTGTAAGGATCGATGGACCAAGAGGGGGGTGAATTGGGCCTTTTTCAAATTTCTAAGATAGATAAAACAACCTTAACCTATGCAATACTAGTAAGGCTCAAATCACCAACCGGCTAAACAAAGCAAACTACACAAGCTAACAAAGATATGAAACTAAGCAAGGTAGAGCTAAGCTATGATCTCTAAGGTCAAGCACATGAAAGAATGCATGAAAGTAAGTGTTTGAAATGAAAGAGAGTGCAAGAGACAACCGGATTTTTCCCGTGGTGTCGATGTGTTGGCACACACCCCTAATCCACGTTGTGACACTCACTCAGAGTCTTGTCACCTCCCATGTCACCGAGACTTGGGCGCTCACTAAGAGTCTCCGTTCACCATCCCGGCGTGGTGGAGCTCAAGCCACGTACAATCTTTTTCTCCGGGCTCCCACAATCCTTGGCAAGCTCCGCGAGAAACACTTCGATCACCAAGATCATCTAGGTGCTGCCAAACACCAAGAGTAACAAGCTCCTAAGCCTTCACTTGACCTACACTCAGTTGGCTCTATCTCAAGCACACTTGCTGCACTTGCAAAGGATGAAATCTTCAAGGTTGAAGCACAAACAAAGCACTAGATCTTCTCTCTTTTGCTCAAAGCTCTTTCTTTTCTTCTCAAGGGTGGCCTCAGGTTTTCAAGGTGTCAAAGGCAACTGAAATGAGCCAGGGGTACCCTTATATAGAGTGGAGGAGGTCACATAGCCGTTGGAAGTTTTCTGCAGAAAAACCGTGACCACCGGAAGAACCGACGGTATAGAAAGTATAGGCATCGGTTCAACCGGTCTCTCTGTGTCAAAGAAGTAGCCGTTGGAGTTCTGACACAGTATCCACGCTTGCGTCATTTGCACCGGTGCATGCTCCGTAGGGGCATCGGTTCAACCGGTGCTGAAGAGGTTCACTGATCAACTCAAACAAGCATTCTGGAATAAAGTACATCCAATGCACCGGTGCTTTGATTCTGAAGCCATGGTTCAACCGGTACTGAAGAGAAGTTGAAGTCCACCAAAACATGCTCTCTGGAACAAAGAACTTCCATTTCACCTGTGCTTATCTTTTGACCATCGGTTCAACCGGTGCTATACTTGATTTCTGCCTTCATCCAGAGAAGATAGACCGACAGGGCATCGGTCCTTCCGCCATGCATCGGATGCTCCGATGCTAGGGCACCGGTTCAACCGGTGCTGCTGATTTTCTTTGTTTTCAGCTGTTTTGACTTGGATTTGAATGTGACTTTGATTGTTTCTTCTTCCAAGCGTTGTGTTGACTTCTATTGACCATATTTTGCTGTTTTTGAGTGAGTGTGCAAGATTTCTAAGGCCAACTCAAGTTTGATCAAGCTACTAACTCATGAACCCCTCTTAATAGTACGATCAAGAACTAGAAACTATAAAACCTAACTAAATCAAGTGTCCTTCAACTCCTTGTGACACTTGAGACTAGAAAGGCCCTTAATCTTTCATATCGAGTCCTTGGTACGCATGATTGTTTCGAATTGAGGGGTCTCCTTTCATATTTCATATGAGACTAATCCAGTTATTGAGCTTTCCTTTAAAACACACGTTAGTCACATACGGTTGTCATAAATCACCGAAACTTACCATTAGCATCTATCGGCCTAGATGCGCTACAATCTCCCCCTTTTTGGTGATTGATGACAACACAAAGTAGAGATACATACTATAAGAAAATGAAAGCGATAAACAAGCATGCAATACTTGAAATAAAGCACATGTAGGGACATGTCAACACAGAGCATACACAAAATCCAAATAACATGTCCATACACAAAATCCATGAAGATCCAATCACGCCACAAACCACCAAGCTCCCCCTATCTCTACTCCCCCTATCTATCTCCCCCTTTGGCAACAAAGCACCAAAAAGGAAGGCAAACTAATCCTGAGCTGGAGAAGGCGGAGTCTTCCGGCTGGGTCCGGTGGAGAACTGAGCGGCGGAGTTGTCGGCGTCGTCGTCCGTCCAGTCGTCATCGACCGAAGAGGACTTCTGCTCGACCGGAGTCGTCGGAGCAGCAGAAGTAGCTGGTGTAGCGGTAGAAGCTGGCGCGGCGACGACCATGGAGTCCGTCGGAGGAGCAGACGTGACGGGAGTCAGGTCTGGCTGAGTGGAGCGTACGACGGACGGACGGAGCACCTCAAGCTGTGAAGGTGACTCGAACGTGAGTGACTGAGCCGAGAGGTGCTGGAGCTGGTGTAGGATCTGCTGCTGTCTATGAAACTCTGCATGCTGCTCGGCAGTCCAAACACTAGGCTGAGGAGCAGGAGCCGGAGCAGCAGTAGGAACATGACTGGCAAACAACCCGGTCTGAAGAAGTGGTGACATCGGGAAAGATGACAAGGGTGTCTGCACAAATCCGCCAACAGGTGGAGGGGGAGCAGTGGGGTCGAACTGGAGCTGCTGGGGTGTAGGGAGCTGAGGCTCAGGCAGTCCAGTGTGACGGTACAGCTGACCGAAGCATCCCGAGAAGAAGGTAAACATCTGCTGCTGGATCTGGGACTGCTACTGAAGCTGTAACCTCATGGCCTCCTGTTGCTGCCGAATGCCCTCAAGAACAAGTGTCTGGGCCTCCTGCTGGCGAGCCTGCTCGGCTTGCATGCTCAGCTGAGCTGCAGCAAACCGATCCTGCTGATCTGATAGCCGAGTAAGAATGGCAGCAAGTGCATCGGGCTGAGTGACCTGAGCAGTGGTGACTGGAGGAGCAGGGGCTCGTGCTGCACCAGAAGATCCTGCCTCATCATCATGAGCTCCTCGAGGGACGGTAACAGTGGGAATGAAGTCCTCGTCATCCTCCGAGTCCTCTGAGTCAGTGATCAGGTAGTGTGGGAGCTGGGCCTCTGCTGCTGCTAGTGAAGCGTCCTCGGCTGCTGTCGGATCATCTGCAACTCTGCCCTCAGCCGAGACACACTCATCAAGTATCTGCTGTGCCCTGCGCTGGCCTCTCGAGCCACGACGACCGTCTCGAGGAGTAGCAGGTGAGTAAAACTGAAGTGTGTCCTCGAGTGCTCCAGCTTATCCATATGCTCATTCTGACTGAGCTGAGCCAGAATCCAGCAGATCCAATGAGCAAACGGATGGCGGCGGTGAACTGTCATCCCATCCAGAATCACATCCTCTAGCTCGCAGATAAAGAAGTCGACTAGGTCAAAGTCACGACCTGTCATGATATAAAGTAGAAGCCACTGTTGCAGAGCTGTGATCCCCTCATTGTATCCAATCCGAAACAACAGACTCTTCCTCAAAGCTAGATGTACTGAGTGAGCTACGTGAGTAAGTCTGTCCGGGGTCCTCGGTGTGCCAGGCAGGAAAGGCTGCTCAAAGAGAATGCTGATCTCCTCGTCAGATGGGACGTGAGACTCATGAGGACGACGAGGAGGCACCGTGCTGCCATAAGCCTGATAGTGCACGAAGTGTGGCTCCTCGGCAATCTAAACTCCAAGCAGTGTAGCTAGACGTGCTCGAGTCAATCTGTAATGCCTCTGCTGGAACATAAAATCTATGAACTGTCGGTCCTCCTCAACAAATAGGGTGGCGTAGAAAACGCGAACCCACTCTCTGATGTATCGAGATCTCTCATTCAGTAGAGCTGGCAAACCCTCATATCTCTCAAACAAGGGGAGAATAGGAGTGCCTCCTGCTGCCACGCGCATAGCCACCCAGTGGAGCATTTTGTGCTCGCTGATCTTGATATTCATCTGGGTATAAGCGTGATAGAAAGACTCCTGGAGCAGAGTGTGGAAGTGACGGTCAACTCCAATATCCCTCTGCTCGGGAAACCACTGCTCCGGGGTCACGTACCTCAGTCTCTTGACCCTAGGTCTTGGAATACCCCTGAGATCAAACAGCTCAACCTCGGGCAGCTCCTCACCACTGTCCTGACCTCCTATCTGAGTGTCACTGCCGGTGTGCTGCTGCTGCTGTGCATGACCTGCTCCCCTCTGAGTACTACCACCTCGAGTCCGTGGACGAGTACGGGACTCAGGTGAGGTCTGTGCTGTCTGAGTACGTCCTGAGCGACGTAACTACTGCTGTGGCTCCCCCTGAGCCTGAGGATCCCTGATCCGAAGTGATCCCTGCCTGTCTGCAGCATCTGCAACTGCCTCAGCCTGCTCTCGCTCGCGGTCCTCACGGGTGCGCTTCTTCTTTTTCTGCACAACCACCTTGTCTTTTCCCTTCTTGTCACCAGCCATCTGACAGAGAAGCAAAACATGGATTTGAATTGAGCCTATGACGTGAATTCTAGTGGATAACCTCTGAAAGATCACACTAATTTAGATCTCATTAAGACAAGTGTTAGTGTGTGAGAAAAAAAAGTGTTATGTGAGGTGCAAGGGGTAAGAAACCTAAGATACACCACAAGCTGGGAGAGTGTAGGCCATACCCTTGCAAAACAGGGAAGAAAACGACGGAAAAAGCCTAAGAGGCAATTCCTCGAACACTTGGCGTGCACTCGGGCAAAGGGTGGAAGGAACTCAAATTTGGCTTGTAAGCTCGTGCAATGGGAAGGAGTGGAGCAGGAGGAGCAGCAGTGCAGGCGGCGCTGGGCGAGGATGACGGCGGCGCGCGGACGGCGGCTTGCAGGCAGCGCAGGCGCGGAACTGGGCGGCGCGAGCGTGGCACGGGCGCGCGTGAGAGGCGGCGAGTGGGCGCATGGTCTGGCGCGGAGCGGCGCGTGAGAGGTGGCGGAGTAGCGGCGCAGAGGACTAGCAGTGGCGGCGGCGCAGAGAGCTCAGGCGCGGCGGCGGCGGAGCGGGCGTCCGAGCGCGGCGGTTCGCGTGGGAAGGAGAAGAAATGTGAGGCTGACACGCGGGGCCCGTGGGCGGGATAAGTGAAACAAAACGAGCGGGCCCGCCAACCCTAAAGCATCGGAAGGTCCGATGGTGCAGATACATGTGCATCGGTGTTTTTACCGGTGTAATGTTGACCAGATCTGAAAGAGTTGAAAACGTGGTCAACAAATGGCACCGGAAGAACCGTTACTGAGGCGTCGGAATATCCGACGGGCGTCGGTGCATTGACAGGAGTAAGGTCCAGAGACTCTGCAAGGGCTATTACTCCACGCAGTAGCACCGGTTGAACCGATGCTTAGGCGTCGGTTCATCCGCCAACCATCGGATGCACCGGTGGCCATCGGAGTAACGGGCGGAGATTGTTCCAGAGGCGAAGCAGAAACCGAGCCACGAAGACTTAAGCACCGGTTGAACCGATGATGTGAAAAACCGGGCGTCGGTTTAACCGGTGGTTAAGGAAATTTTCTGCTGAACTACAAACTCTACTTCTGATCCAAATTTTCAAAGCCAAAGCCATAAACACCCAATTTGGACCATTTTTGAGAGACACCCTCACCCCTCAAACACTCATACTACATGCTCGCAAGCTTTTACATAAACATAGGCAAATTAAGAACTGAGCGAGGTTTAAACACAAAAACCAAATGTATGAGCCACTTTGCCTATGAACTTAGAGATTGAAACTTTAAGTTCGATAGGACGTGACTCAATAGGCATGAAAGCACAACATTGATCTTATCACCCTTGTAGAGATGATATATCATATTTAGCATGAATATCTTTCTCGAAGTGTGATTTGCTCCCTTGTGATACTACTAACGTGATGCAATGCCAATGCAAAGCAAGAATTAGACATGGATGCATTCTATATGACAAGCACATGCATTGCAAAAATTTAAAACTATCTTGTCAAGTTTGAACCCTTGGCAAGCTTCTTCATGATGAACCATTCTTCATGCCATGAGCGAAACGAAGACCACCGGCTCATGCAAGACCCATGTTCATCACTATCTTGACAAGGTTAGACAAGTGTCCTATATGGATGCATTTTTCTATATGACAAGGCAACTTACATGACGTTTGCCGCATCTAATACATTTAGCTCATTCCTTAGCCTAACAAAAGTACTCTCGTCTAAAGGTTTTGTGAAAATATCCGCCAATTGCTCCTCGGATCTCACACCTTGAAGAGATATGTCTCCTTTAGCTTCGTGATCACGCAAGAAGTGATGGCGAATATCAATGTGCTTTGTGCGAGAGTGTTGAACCGGATTTTTGGCAATTTTTACGGCACTTTCATTGTCACAAAGGAGTGGGATCCTATCTAGTTTCACACCAAAGTCCAAAAGGGTTTGCTTCATATATAGGATTTGGGCACAACATGCACCGGCCGCTATATATTCCACTTCCGCGGTGGACAAAGCCACGGAATTTTGCTTCTTACTCGACCAAGAAACTAGAGAACGCCCAAGCAAGTGGCAACCCCCGGAGGTACTCTTGCGATCCACACGGCTTCCGGCAAAATCCGAATCCGAGTATCCCAAGAGATCTAAGCTAGCGCCTTTGGGGTACCACAAGCCTATGCTTGGGGCGTGCTTGAGATACCGAAGGATCCTATTCACAGCCGAGAGGTGTGATTCCTTTGGGTTTGCTTGAAAGCGGGCACACAAGCACACACTAAACATTATATCGGGCCTAGATGCGGTAAGGTAAAGCAAAGACCCTATCATAGAACGATAGAGGGATTGATCAATCGGTTTACCGTCCACATCCAAGTCGAGATGCCCATTAGTTGCCATGGGTGTCTTGATTGGCTTGCACTCATCCATCTTGAACTTCTTCAAGATATCTTTAGTATACTTTTCTTGATGGATGAATGTCCCTTCCTTCATTTGTTTGACTTGAAAACCAAGGAAGAAGGTCAATTCGCCAATCATGGACATCTCGAATTCCCTAGACATCATGGTAGAAAACTCATGGCTTAGTAAATCATTAGTTGAGCCAAAGATAATATCGTCAACATAAATTTGACAAATGAAAAGATCCCCGTTGACGTCTTTTGTGAACAACGTGGTGTCCACCCTCCCGATCTTGAAGCCTTGCATGATTAGGAAGTCACGAAGCCTCTCATACCAAGCCCTTGGAGCTTGTTTGAGCCCATAGAGTGCCTTGTGCAACCTATAAACATGATTAGGATTCCTCGGATCTTCAAACCCGGGAGATTGCTCAACATAAACAAGTTCGTTAATAATGCCATTTAAGAATGCACTTTTCACATCCATTTGATATAACTTAATGTTATGATGTGAAGAGTAAGCAAGAAGGATGCGGATAGCTTCAAGTCTTGCGACCGGAGCAAAAGTTTCACCAAAATCCAAACCTTCGACTTGAGAAAACCCTTTTGCCACAAGTCTAGCTTTGTTGCGTATCACCACCCCATGTTCATCTTGCTTGTTTCGAAAGACCCACTTTGTGCCGATGATGTTCTTGTCTTTCGGAGGAGCTTCGAGGACCCAAACTTCATTGCGGGTGAAGTTGTTCAATTCTTCTTGCATGGCCATCACCCAATCCAAGTCCTCAAGCGCTTCCCCTATGCTAGTGGGTTCAATACAAGAAACAAACGAGTAATATTCGCAAAATGAAGCATGCTTGGAGCGAGTTCTTACTCCCTTGGAAGGACTACCAATGATTTGACCAATTGGATGATCCTTGGAGATGCGACCATGCTTCACTAGCGGTGCTTGAGTGGATGCTTGTTGGGGTGGATCATGGGTGACTTGTGCTTGTGGTGGAACACTTTGCTCTTCTTGTTCTTGGACTTGGGGTGTTGGTGTTGGCACATCTTCTTGAGGTTGTGTATCATCTTTGTCTTGATCTTCATCCACTTGGGGTGCCATGGAGGTGTTTGGTGTAGATGAGGAAGGTCCTCCCCCTTGATCATTGCCTTCATGCACCTCTTCCGGCTTGATATTCCCAATTGACATATTCTTCAAAGCTTCATCAATCTCGTCATCACCTACAATGTCATATCCAACAACCTCCTCTTGGGAGCCATTAGATTCATCAAACTCCACATCACATGTTTCTTCAACTAACCCGGAGGTTTGATTGAATACTCTATATGTTTTGGAATTTGATGCATAACCAAGAAAGAATCCTTCATCACATCTACTTTCAAACTTACCGAGCTTTTTCTTCTTATAAATGAAGCATTTGCAACCAAAGACTCGAAAGTAGGAGATGTTTGGCCTCTTCCCGGTGAGGAGTTCATATGGCGTCTTCTTGAGGAGTCGGTGGAGATACACCCGGTTGGACGCATGGCACGCCGTGTTGATTGCTTCCGCCCAAAATTTCTCGGACGTGCCATAGTCATCCAACATTGCTCTTGCTATAGTGATCAATGTCTTGTTCTTTCTCTCCACCACTCCATTTTGTTGAGGCGTGTAGGTGGCGGAGAACTCATGCTTGACACCCTCTTCATCGCACCATTCTTCAATTCTCATATTCCTAAACTCGGTGCCGTTGTCACTCCGGATCTTCACAATTGGGGAGTTGTACTCCCTTTGAGCCCTTCTTGCAAATGTCTTGAAGAGTTCCGGAGTTTCACCCTTATCGCCTAGAAACATAACCCAAGTGTAACGTGAAAAATCATCAACAATTACTAGGCAATAGAGGTTACCACCAATGCTCTTGTATGTAGTTGGTCCAAAGAGATCTATGTGAAGTAGCTCGAGCGGCTTGGAGGTAGACAACATCGTCTTGATGGGATGATGTGTTGCAACTTGCTTTCCGGCTTGACATGCACTACATAGCTTGTTCTTGTCAAAGGTGACATCCTTCAAGCCGGTGATCATCCCTTTCTTGTGGGCTTTCTTGAGGTTGCTCATGCCTATATGAGCAATTCTTCTATGCCAAAGCCACCCAAGAGACGACTTGGTGAAGAGGCATGTCATGATGCTTGTTTGCTTTGAAGAGAAATCCACCAAATAGATGTTGCCATGCCTAAACCCCATGAATACCATTGACTTGTCTTCTTCAAGAGTTACTACAACACCATTCTTGTCAAAGGTACACGTTAGTCCAAGATCACACAATTGAGCAATTGAAATAAGATTAAAACTAAGTGCTTCTACAAACAAAACATTAGAAATAGATAAATCTTTAGAAATTGCTATTCTACCCAAACCTAAAACTTTTCCCCTTGAATTATCACCATAGGTGACATGTTCATGATCTCCGGGGTCTTCAAGAGTGGTGAACATGCTATCATTGCCGGTCATGTGTTGAGAGCAACCGCTATCAACTACCCAATGTTTTCCACCGGCTTTGTAGTTCACCTACACACATGAGAATCACTTTTGAGTTTTAGGAACCCAAACAAGCTTTGGGCCTTGCACATGTGTGACAAGAGCCTTTGGGACCCAAAGTTGCTTGGGGAGCTTCTTCTTTGACTCCTTAGTGAGTTTGCCAATGAATTTGGCCTTCACCTTGCCCTTCACTTTACTCAAGAGAAAATGGTTATTTTGAAACATTGATGAGTAATTCTTGGGTAAATTAGGAAGATGACATGATGGTAAAGTGCACTCACTAGTGTGGTGCCCGGTGACTTGGCAAAGTTGGCAATATGAACCAACTTCCTTGATGAAGCTAATCTTGATCTCCGGAGAAGGAGTAGTAGCTATGTTTGGCTCCGGAAATGAACCAAGACCTCTCTTGCCATAGTCACGGACATTGTTGAAGAGAATCTCCTTGTGGATGTATTCTCCTCTTGAGAGCTTCTCCACACTACTCTTGAGGCTTGCCACTTGATCCATCAATTTCTTTTCCCTAGAAGGTGCAAGCTCGGGCAAAGCATTAGTAGCATTTGCATTAATGAGTAGGTCATCTCATGAAGCAGAAGCATTGACCTTCTCAATAGTTTCATGAGCAAAGTTCTCAAGATTTGGGTCAATTGCTTCATAGGCAAATTCAAGTTCTTGATATTTGTGAGCCAACTCCCTATGCTCTTGTTTAAGCTTTTTGTGGCTCTCTTCAACTTGCTTAGCAAGTACAAGTGACTCATTGTGCTTTTTGAGCAAGTCATTGTACTTGCCAAGCAAATCGTAGTGGGCAAGCTCTAACTTGGCATGAGTGCTCTCAAGAACCTTGACTTTGCCCTTTTTCCTCTTGATAACGGATGTATACTCATTAATGAGGTTAGCAAACTCATTAGGATCAAGCTCATCATCACTATCATCTTCACTCTCACATACCTTAGAGTTACCTTTGGCCATGAGGCACATTGGAGGTGCAGGTAGCGATGGTTCTTCATTTGTGAGGGCGATGGTGACTATGTCTTCTTCATCACTTGAATCTTCGCTTGATGAGACATCGGTCACCCACTCTTGTTTTTCCACCAAGAAGCTTCTCTTGGTGTGCCCTTTCTTCTTTGGGAAGAGCTTGGTCTTTTTGTCATGGCTCTTCTTCTTCCCAAGTTTCTTGTTCTTGTTTTTCTTCTCATCCTCTTCATCATCGCTTGAATCATGGCGATGTTTGCCTTTGTTGTCCTTCTTTCTCTTGTCCGGCTTGGGGCAATCGGGAGAGATGTGTCTTTTTTCCCCACAATTGTAGCATGTTTTGTACTTGACATCTTCCCTATACCGGAACATCCTTCTTTTGAGGTCAAAGTTGTAACCCTTCTTGTTTATCTTGTCGCTCAAGCGTGTGAACTTTCTCATCATGAGAGCAAGTTCCCCATCTTCTTCATCATCGGATGAGCTCTCATGATGATCTTCTTCTTCATTGCTTGAGCTAGATTCTTACTTGACCATCTTGAGCTTGCGGGATTTGTTGGCCTTGGTTTTGAGAGCAATTGACTTGCTTGTTGTTGGCTCTTCGGACATACCAAGGATACCCATTTCATGAGCGCGAATTTCGCCCACAAGCTCTCCCACTTCCATTGCATCAAGATTCTCTTTTTGAAGCATAGCATTGATAATGTTGTACTTGGACTTCGGAAGGAGCATGAGAATCTTGCGGTTGATGGAGCCACTGTCAATTTTAGAAACTTCAAGAGCGTTAATGTCCTTGACAATGACATTCAAGCGAGAATACATATCATTGCAATTTTCATGAGCAAGCATCTTAAAGGAATCAGATTTTGCTCTAAACAAGTGATATTTTTGTTCACGGACTTTTGTGGAGCCTTCATGAATTTCAATTAGCTCTTTCCATATCTCACTTGCTAAGTCCATGCCATTTATTCTAGCAAAGACTTCCTCACTAATGGCTTCGAAAATTGCATTTCTAGCCTTAGCGTTCCATTTTAATTACTCCGGGGTGGGAGTTCCGGTGAATCCGGTCTTTGTTGCCATCCACACTTCGGGGGCAATCACATCAAGGTATGCGGCCATACGAACTTTCCAATAGGCAAAGTTCTTGCCCTCGAAGTGAGGCGGCGAACCTCCCATCTTGGCCATAGCTATAGGCGGTGAAGCCTAATGATCCAAATGAGCAACGAGGCTCTGATACCAATTGTAAGGATCGATGGACCAAGAGGGGGGGTGAATTGGGCCTTTTTCAAATTTCTAAGATAGATAAAACAACCTTAACCTATGCAATGCTAGTAAGGCTCAAATCACCAACCGGCTAAACAAAACAAACTACACAAGCTAACAAAGATATGAAACTAAGCAAGATAGAGCTAAGCTATGATTTCTAAGGTCAAGCACATGAAAAAATGCATGAAAGTAAGTGCTTGAAATGAAAGAGAGTGCAAAAGACAACCGGATTTTTTCCCGTGGTGTCGATGTGTTGGCACACTCCCCTAATCCATGTTGTGACACTCACTCAGAGTCTTGTCACCTCCCATGTCACCGAGACTTGGGCGCTCACTAAGAGTCTCCGTTCACCATCCCGGCGTGGTGGAGCTCAAGCCACGTACAATCTTCTTCTCCGGGCTCCCACAATCCTTGGCAAGCTCCGCGAGAAACACTTCGATCACCAAGATCGTCTAGGTGCTGCCAAACACCAAGAGTAACAAGCTCCTAAGCCTTCACTTGACCTACAATCAGTTGGCCCTAGCTCAAGCACACTTGCTACACTTGCAAAGGATGAAATCTTCAAGGTTGAAGCACAAACAAAGCACTAGATCTTCTCTCTTTTGCTCAAAGCTCTTTCTTTTCTTCTCAAGGGTGGCCTCAGGTTTTCAAGGTGTCAAAGGCAACTGAAATGAGCCAGGGGGTACCCTTATATAGAGTGGAGGAGGTTACATAGCCGTTGGAAGTTTTTTGCAGAAAAACCGTGACCACCGGAAGAACCGACGGTATAGAAAGTATAGGCATCGGTTCAACCGGTCTCTCTGTGTCAAAGAAGTAGCCATTGGAGTTCTGACACAGTATCCACGCTTGCGTCATTTGCACCGGTGCATGCTCCGTAGGGGCATCGGTTCAACCGGTGCTGAAGAGGTTCACTGATCAACTCAAACAAGCGTTCTGGAATAAAGTACATCCAATGCACCGGTGCTTTGATTCTGAAGCGTCGGTTCAACCGGTGCTGAAGAGAAGTTGAAGTCCACCAAAACATGCTCTCTGGAACAAAGAACTTCCATTTCACCGGTGCTTATCTTTTGACCATCGGTTCAACCGGTGCTATACTTGATTTCTGCCTTCATCCAGAGAAGATAGACCGACAGGGCATCGGTCCTTCCGCCATGCATCGGATGCTCCGATGCTAGGGCACCGGTTCAACCAGTGCTGCTGATTTTCTTTGTTTTCAGCTGTTTTGACTTGGATTTGAATGTGACTTTGATTGTTTCTTCTTCCAAGAGTTGTGTTGACTTTTATTGACCATATTTTGCTGTTTTTGAGTGAGTGTGCAAGATTTCTAAGGCCAACTCATGTTTGATCAAGCTACTAACTCATGAACTCCTCTTAATAGTACGATCAAGAACTAGAAACTATAAAACCTAACTAAATCAAGTGTCCTTCAACTCCTTGTGACACTTGAGACTAGAAAGGCCCTTAATCTTTCATATCGAGTCCTTGGTACGCATGATTGTTTCGAATTGAGGGGTCTCCTTTCATATTTCATATGAGACTAATCCAGTTATTGAGATTTCCTTTAAAACACACGTTAGTCACATACGGTTGTCATAAATCACCAAAACTTACCATTAGCATCTATCGGCCTAGATGCGCTACAGGGGCTGAACAGTCCAACAAAAATTCATTGTGTCTAAGTTATGTTACTGTTCACCTGGAAGTTCATGGAATCACGGCGACTTGGCAAGGGGACTGGCTGCCCAAATTCACAAACCTCCGTGACATGCACCTTTGCAAGAATGCGATGCGGGCCTGCGCCGGCTGCATCTCCGGTCGGCATGCGACTCGCCACTCTACCCTAGCTGGCTGTGCCACCGTCCACCGCCTTCGCAGTTTTCCCTCGCAACTCGACACAGGCCAAACCTCACCAGTAGCCGCACAGATAGACCGCCGGATTGGAAAGTTTCAGATTTTGGGGAATTCGGTCAATGAGTGATGGGCTATTGAGCTTTGTTCGTTTGGGCTGAAACTTTTTTTTGAACGCAAATGGTTGGAACTCTGCCTTTCAATTAAGAGGGAAAGAAAGTTTTCAATTAAAAGAGAGAAAGTTTTAAGAGTACACATGACATCATATCCACGGAAATAAGGGTGCAGACTAGAAAAAAAACACCCTTGTCCAGCACTCCCACGATGCAACACACACTAACCTCGATCAAAGAATTCGTTAGTGTGCTGAAAAAGCCCATCTAAACTCCTCCAAAGTCTCCTTTGTTTTACCTACCACCTGCTGGGCCGATAGGTACTTCTACTAAAAAAATCCAACGATTGTGTTCCTTCCAAACATTCCACATGATATATATGACCATTTCATTGAAGGAGCGTCTGCTTTCTTTTGGAACTGATTTATTTGCCGCCACCCACTATTCGTTGATGCTGTCGAAATTGGTTGGAAGAGCTTGCTAGAAGGTGTTAAGGTCTTCCCATAATGACACTTGATTCCAAACCACTTGAGCAAATGGGCATGTGAGGTAGAGGTTCATCCTTGTTTCCATTGGCCCATTGCAAAGAACACAAGAATTTTGGTGTGGCCACCCTCTGAGCACCAAGTTATCTAAGGTGAGAATCTTGTTCTTGATTAGTATCCATGCGAAAAGCTTGCATTTATTCTCTGCATGCGCGTGCCAAATGAGATTGGTGTGGTGGCGCCTATATGACCCGAAGAATTGGGCATGATAGGCAGATTGTGTGGTGTACTGGCCGTCGGCTGTTCACTTCCATCTAATTTGGTACTCAATATCTAGCTGCAAATTAACTTGCTGCACACTTATCCAAAAGGAGACAAATTCCTCAACATGTGTGACGGTAGTTATTTTGGGCTGAAATTGGATGGCCATAGGCCACGACCCAACCAATTGCCTAGTTATTTTACTCCACATTTTTAGCTGACTTGGCCTAATAATGCACCGATCGTCTTCTACCTCTGTCTGACCTCTGAAAATCTGCAGCTCCTCATCGTGCCTAATTTGGGGGTGGGGTGGGGGTGGGGTGGGGGTGGGCTCCATGGTCTCCGCGAGCCTGCTTGCGCAAAATAAAAATAGAAAAACTCCAAGATGATATGCACATGCACATCAACCTCAACTCTAAAAAATAAATAAATTTAATTGCATCATTATATTCATCTTGACAAGAACTTCAAAACATGATCCAACTTGAGTATGTTTTGGGCAAATTAGTGAATTTACTTTTTAAAAAATAAATCTTACTTTCTCTATCATATAAAGTTACTTCATGTTATGTATCTTATTGACAAGTTACTTTCCATCACAACCATAAAGTTACTTTTTCAAACATTCATGGACTATAAATATTTTTTTCTAAATTTTACAAAATACAAATTTACTTTTCTTAAAAAGGTAGAGATTACCAAAAGTTATGTTTTCTAACACTAAAGCACTACAAAGTTATTTTTTTTAACTTTCATGGGTACAAAGTTACTTTTTGTTAACTTTCACGAAGTACAAAGTTACTTTTCATAATACTAGGTTGCAAAATTACTTTATCAAATAAGATAAATACGATGACGTTTCCTTTGTCCGAAATATGGTGGGATCCGATTTTCCATTTTAGAAAAATTTGAGGGCTCTTCATTTAAGATTAAACTAGGCGTGTAGCCCGCGCATTTACGCGGCTAATATTAAAAATTCAAAAATTCGCATATCGTTGTATTCTTACTTAAAGATTATACTATTTTTACCATACATCACCCTATTCATTATTGTAAATTATGTCTTATTGTTGGTTAAAACAATTCAAATATGAGCTACCTATAATAACAATTTGATTTGTTGAGCTTTAATAATAATGTGCATATAATTATTTTTATTTTTGTTTTATTTTGATTGATTGTTGTTAGCTTTAGTTTTTATTAATAGTATATGTTTGTAACTCATACATAGCTAAATGATATTTTATATTTACTTTTTGATAATGACATTGGTGAATAATTTTTAATTAGGCACATGGGTATTTTAGGCTAATTTTTATCATAATGGCAGTGATTGGTAAGTTTTATTTTTCTATTTTTCTTCGATTAACGTGGAAATTTTTATGCCTTGAGAGCGAACGTGGAGCCTTCGTTTGTTGGCCAAATAATAAGATAATAGATGGAGAACCCTTTGCGTTTAGCTTTTGGGCTTGAGAATCTCACTTGCAGGGCCATGTGATATATGCCACGTCCCAACAATTTTGATGTAATCGACAATTAGATTACAAAAGAAAATCTGTTAGTTGGTACTTAAATCATCATTCTTTACCGGAGGAAAGATGTGGAGTTTCTCCTTTTGTGTCTGTACAACAAATGACATATTTAGAGTAGACCACTAACTGAGACTCCAGCAAGCTGGTCCAAGGTTTTAACATTATGGATTTTGCCTTGAATTGAAGAAAAATTCCTGCCTTCCCCTCTTGCTTTCATATACACTCCTCCGAGTCGCTCGGCCGTCGGCACAGCAGCTCACGAGTCGCGCGCGGTCAGACCCAGACCGGGCAGACCACGAGGAAACCCGATTTGCCCCGCGCCGCGCCCGTCGCCGACGCCGCGCATCCAGCGCGGTTCCCCATCTTCCCGAGTCCACGCGCCCCGCACCGGCCCACCGCCCACCGCCATCACGTGCGCTCCACGTCTCCTCAGTCCCCGGCTCCCAGCTCGGGACGCGCTTGCCACGAGCCCACGACGCGCGATACAAGTAGCAGCCGCGCTTCCATTTCCTTCCCACACTCCAGATCGAAATCCCCCAAACCCTCGCTCGCCACCTGCCCCTCCGATCAAGCAGCCGGCGCGATCTGCCATGGCGTCCGCGTACTACGAGAGCTCCCGGGGCGGCGCCGCCGAGGAGCCGGACGACTTCGACGAGTTCGACCCCACGCCGTACGGCGGCGGCTACGACCTCTTCGTCACCTACGGCCGCCCGCTGCCGCCGTCCGAGGAGACCTGCCACCCGTGCTCGGCGCCCTCCACCTCCTACGACGCGCCCCACTACTCCGCGTCCGAGCCGTCCCCGTACGGGCACCACGCCAAGGCCAAGCCCAACTACGGGTTCCGCCCCCAGCAGGAGCAGCAACCGTCCCACGGCGGCGGCGGCGGCGGCGGCGGCTACGGATCCAGGCCCGAGCCCGCCGCGGAGGAGGGCGGCGGCTATGGATCTGGCTACGGATCCGGGTATGGTAGGAAGAACCCGGAGGAGAGCTACGGCTCTGGGTATGGGTCCGGGTACGGGAGGAAGCCGCAGGCCGAGGAGAGCTACGGGTCCGGCGGCTACGGTGGCCAGGCCCGGCCGGAGAAGGGTTACGGATCGGCAGCGTATGGATCTGGATACGGCGCCGAGCCGCCGGCCGAGAGCTACGGCTCTGGTTACGGGAGGAAGCCGCAGGTAGAGGAGAGCTACGGGTCGGAGTATGGGTCTGGGTGCGGGAGGAAGCCGCAGGTAGAGGACAGCTACGGTTCTGGGTACGGCAGGAAGCCGCAGGTGGAGGAGGGGTACGGGAGGAGGCCTCAGGCTGAGGAGGGCTATGGATCAGGGTACGGCACCAGGCCGCAGGGTGAGGAGGAGTATGGCAGTGGTGGGTATGGGAGGAAGACTCAGGAGGAGAGCTACGGATCCTCAGGGTATGGCTATGGCAGGAAGACTGAGGAGGGCTATGGTGGTTCTGGGTATGGGAAGAAGGCGTCTGAGGATGAAGGTGTGTACGGCTCTGGTGGGTATGGGAAGCCGAAGCCATATGGGGAGGAGTATCAGAGTAGTGGGTATGAGAGGCCAAGCTATGGTGGAGGAGAGGAGTACCAGGGGAGCTATGGCCGCAAAAAGAATGTAAGTCCCTTTCCTTTTTGAATTAGGATGTGTTGATATTTATTCATCTACCTGAATCACCTGAATTCAAAATATTATAATTTTTATAATGTGATGAATGTTAAAGGAAAAGCAGGAGACTTAATTGTGTTTTGTATTAGGCGTCACGATAGATGAACTCTTGAGAGTAGATGACTGTTTAGCTGATAACAGCTGTCAGTGAACATATTAAAATAATGTTTAAAGGAATCAAGGCTTGTGAATCTGAAATTCAGAACATATGTTTTAGGTGCAAAAGTAGCTTGAAGATAAATGCCGCTGATACAAATATAGGTTTAAGGTGTTTTGAGAAGTTTTATCCAGTGTCAGAAACCTGTTGTGAGGAAAATTCTGTATTAAGCTGATCCATTTTGAATTGCTTGCTATTGCCTCTAGTGTCTGCAAATGTGTGGTATTTACGGCGCATAACTATCTTACTGTTTGAGTTTTATAGTATTTTCTCTGAAGTCCAATACAAACTGTGAGGTATGACTTATTCATTTCACCCTAAAATAGCCTAGTTAAACAAAAAATCAGTAATGGCTGTTCATTTGAATCGAATATTGAGTTGTAGAAGTGTAGCACTGTGCTTCAGCTGTTTGTAACTTTGTATTGATGACGTATGGTTTTCATGCAGTGTGTATTTCATAACACTTGCATCTGGGCAAGCATAACTCTGCAAATTAAGTTGAAAAATTGAACAATTTAAAATTCACAGGACGAAATTGATATGCATGATCTTAGGTGCAGCAGAAATGAGGTGTTTTCCCTCTCTAATCATGCACTGCTGGCAAGCTTGTAACTCTTGCTCTCTGTGTAGCACATATTCTCTTTCTTTAGGAATCAAATATTCTGTTTGCGTTGCTGACACAAATGATTCCATAGTGCTAAAAATAGATTGAAACTCTCTCTCCCATGCTAATTTTTCTTGTTGCCTCTTGGTAGGATGATGACTCCGATGATGAGAAGAAGCAGCGTTATGAGAAGCACCACCACCACCACCGTCGCCACAACTACGATGATTAAGCACCCATTGTGGGTACTTTCTGCCGCACGTGGGCTCGGCCTACAGCCATTGCCACTATATGTGGTTTCTTCATGAATAAAGATGGGTGTGGTTGCCTTCTGGGCACGGGACCATTGTCGCTCCTTTGAGTTGGTACTGCCTACCCCCTGAAGTGTGCTATGTGTGTGGTCTGAATGTTCGAATCGTGACCAAATAAGTACCGTCTGTATGTGTGATGAACCTTGTTTCTGTGGTGTTTCTTTCAGTGATTGGGACTTGTCTTGGCATCAGGCATGGCTCCTCTGCCCCTCTAGAAACTTAATATTCTGCATTCTGTTGGCGCTGTTGCTTTCAGCTGCACTGTGTTCATCCCATAGGCCTTGGAGCGATCATGCCGGACTGGACGTGAAGCATAACGAAAAATCTCTGTTAATGGCATGCTCTAGTGGTTAGGTATCCCCCTATCTGCTAGCTATCCTACTCGATACCTTCCGCTGAAATAATCATCCGATAGATAAGCTGCAGGCAACTCGTTCGGTGCCTCAAATTCGCTCCAGCTGGGCCATCAGAATGCCGGCGGGTGCCATTGATGCGACGCCGGTTGTTGGGGTGGCACCATCAGTTGAGCATTCCCGTTCGGCGGTTCAGCTGTCTAGCTGTGCAAGTGGAGATTTCGCTTGAAGCGAACCAAATGTCAGTTCCAAACGAGCGAAATTCTGACAAATTTGGACCATGTTTTTTCTCGTGTTTGAATCTACGGACATTATTGAGGCTGGCCGTACTCTTTGATTTTGTGTGCTGTAACTCCCTGGAACCTCTTTATTTTTTTCAAAGAAAATAACTACTGCATTCATTTTATATGGAAAAGAAATGTTGCGTGTAGACTTAAAGATCTCCTGCCTGCATCGCAGTCGCAGCCTTTGCACGGCAGCGGCAGATGTTGCAATTCTGCGCAATTTTTCCCGAAACAGGGGAACCCGAGGAGAACAAACACGCAGCACAGCGACCTGGAGCCGAGGCCGCAGCCCGCAGCTCATTTTCAGGCTGCGTCCCCCCACCCTCCCTCCCTCCCTCTCTTCCCGGCGAGCCCCTCCTCCACGCGTCTACCAACCACCAGTCCACCACGCGCGCGATCGGGCTGGCTTGCTGCGTGCGGAGGGAAGGTGGAGGGCCGGCCACCGTGCCGTGACGACGCCGCGCCATGGAGGTGCCGCCGCTGCCAGCGGCGGCGGAGGAGGAGCGGCGCGGCGCGGCGACGGGGTCGTGCCTCCACAAGCTGGTCTCCGGCGTCCTCTCGGGGGCCCTCACCGGCCTCTTCGCCGTCGGTATGCGCCCCGTCGCGTTGACGACGCCTCGTGTTTGCTTGTGTTTTTAATTTTGTTTCGCGTGCTCTGGTATTCCTGAGTCCTGACGCGGATTTTGTGGTGCTGTCTGAAGCTGGAGGCCTGACGGGGGCGTTCACCGGCGCATTGGCGGGGAGGGCCTCCGACAGCGGCGTCCTCCGGGGAGCCGGGCTGGGGGCGTTTGCGGGGGCGGTGCTTTCCATCGAGGTTCTGGAGGCTTCGCGCGCGTACTGGAGCACGGACCGATCGAGCCCGCAGAGCACATCCTCCATGGTAAGCTTCTTCAGCAATTCATCCTGCATAATTGTTGGGCAATTCAATTACCAGAGTATATATAACTGTTCCATTAGCTCAAGAAATACCAATGTCTTTAGTCAGTCAATTCTTATATCCGATAGTTTTCTTAGGAATACCAATGCTACTTTTAGTTCCTTCCAGCCCAGATCATGGAAATTACATTCTGCAATGCCATTGTTGTCGTTGATTCATGGTCGGTCTGCTTTTAAGAGAATTCTTTGTTGCGTTTCCAGGGCGATTTCATAGAGCAGCTCCTTCATGCTCGATTTGTGCAAGACCAGTATGAGCCATCGGCATATATGGCGTATCGTTGGCAGGTCAGTTGTTCTATTACCACTGGTAGTATCCTCACTAACAGAAAGTGCAGAAATGCTTACCATAGGGCGTCACATCCATTTCTAGATGAACAATAGATATTTTCCAGCAGGTTGGTATTGCAGACAATGATGATCTGTTCGACGTCCTTGAAGAGGTTTTATCTGATGGGCTCTCACAAGATACCCTAAAGAAGTTACCACATCATGTGGTGACTGATCAGAAGCAAGAATCGATTGGTGAAAACTTTTCTTGTGCTATTTGCCTCCAGGTACTAATGTCACATTGTGTATTTGTTTGGTGGGAATCTAACCTGCACTAAAATCTTAACGTTGTAGGGATCTGGGGGGATTTTACAGTTTACAAGCTGGCTGTGTCTTGTCATGATAAATTAACATGATGTGCATGTCATTTTCTTTTGGAGGTTGGCAGTTGATTAACCCTGGGGAACATGTAATTGACCCTCATTAGATGACCAATAGTAAGATGATGGGACCTGATGCAGTAGTGTCCATCACTCTGCCTCATAGATTGATTATAGTTTACACAAATCACCTTCATCCACCTAATGGTTCCTAATGGTTGCTTGACTTATTTTCAAAGAGTTGCCAGCTTTTCTGTCTATTTATCTTGGCTCTAAAGTTTAACATACAGTTTGATGGTACTCTGGTTAGACCATGAGAATTTTGGAGCACAATCTGTCCCTTTAAGCGTAGTATATGGACAGATATTCATTCTTCTCAACCATTCAAGCAATGCCTTCTGGATGTCTGTCTCCCTGGGTTGAGTTTTTTCAATAAGAAATATCAACATTTTATTTTGTATGTGGCCTATGAATTTAGGATTCTTTTATATTCTCCTGAAATGGTATCCTACGGTTAGCATCCTTTTGCATTTTGACGTGGGAAAAGGAGATTTATTTTGTTGTTTTAGGCTTTGTTTCGGACATACTAACAGTTTGCTCCTCTCCCAGGATATTGTTGCTGGCGAGACAGTGAGGAAGTTGCCGAAGTGTTCTCACACTTTCCACCAGCCTTGCGTGGACAGATGGTTCATTGACCACGGTTCATGCCCTGTATGTAGGCAAGATGTGTAGGTAGATTCTGTTCGGCTCCGTGTTCTCATGCCTTTGTAAAGTGCCTACTGGCTTCATGTAGAAAGAATTATACGTAGCGGTGTAAACTAAGCCTACAACTTATTGGTATCGTGAAATTGGTTGTATACATAATACATACGTCAGAGAGATTGCGAGGTTCGTGTTTTTCTAGCCACAGACACATTTTCTGTCGCCGAGCTGCGGCAGCACCACTCGCAGCTGGTCCGCCTGGGCCTCGCCTCCCACCCCGCCCACGCGCGCCGCCTCCTCTCCTTCCTCGCCCGCGACCCCGACGCCCACTTCCCCTACGCGGCCCGGCTCCCGGCGAACCACCCGGACCCGCACCCGGCGCTCTTCAACCCGCTCTTCCCCGCGCTCCCGCCGCGCCACGCCGCGCGCCTCCTGGCCCTCATGCTCTCCCTGCCCCTCGCCCCCGACCACTTCACCTTCCCGCGCGTCCTCCCCGCCGCCCACCCGCTCCACCTCGTCGCCCAGCTCCACGCGCTGCTTCTCAAGCTCGGCTTCCGCGCCCACACGCAGTCGCTCAACGCGCTGCTCGCCGCGTACCTCGCCAACGCGCGCCCGGACCTCGCCTCCCGCGTCTTCCGCGGGGGCGGCGCCCTCGACGTCGTGTCGTGGACCACCATGGTCGGCGGGCTCTGCAAGCTCGGGCTGGTCGACGGCGCGCGGGAGGTGTTCGACGCGATGCCCGAGCGGAACCTGGTGTCGTGGAACGCGATGATGTCCGGGTACGTGAGGGCCGGGCGGTTCCTGGACGCGCTGGAGGTGTTCGACGAGATGCGGGCGCGCGGGGTGGAGTCCCACCGGTTCGTCGCGGCGACGGCGGCGGTGGCGTGCACGGGCGCCGGCGCGCTGGCGCGCGGGAGGGAGGTGCACCGCTGGGTGGAGCGGAGCGGATCCGGATGGACGAGAGGCTGGCGACCGCGGTGGTCGACATGTACTGCAAGTGCGGCTGCGTCGAGGAGGCGCGGCGCGTCTACGAGGCCCTGCCGGCCAAGGGGCTCACGTCGTGGAACTGCATGATCGGCGGGCTCGCGGTGCCCGGGCGGGGCGAGGACGCCGTCGAGCTGTTCGGCCGGATGGAGATGGAGGGCCTGGCGCCAGACGACGTCACGCTGGTGAACGTGCTCGCGGCCTGCGCGCACGCGGGGTTGGTCGGCGAGGGCCGGCGCTGCTTCGACCACTTTGTTCGGAGATACGGCATCGAGCCCAAGATGGAGCACTACGGCTGCATGGTCGACTTGTATGGAAGAGCAGGGCAGCTGGACGAAGCCAAGAAGGTGATTGACGACATGCCCATGGAGCCGGACGTCGGCGTCCTCGGCGCGCTCTTCGGTGCGTGCAGGATCCACGGCGACGTCGAACTGGGCGAGGCGATCGGGTGGCGCGTCATCGAGCTGGATCCCCAGAACAGCGGCCGCTACGTGCTGCTGGCGAACCTCCTCGCCACTGCCGGCCGGTGGGAGGACGTGGCCAGGGTCCGGCGGCTGATGGACGAGCGGAACGTGAGCAAGGAAGCCGGGCGGTCCGTGATCGTGGTCGACGGCGAGGTCTGCGAGTTCCAGTGCGGGAGCCTGTGCCATCCCCAGGCGGAGGAGGTGTACGCCATGGCCAGGGACATGATGAGGAGGATCGGGGCAGAGGGCTACGTGCCCGACACGAGGGACGTGCTGCACGACATTGCGGAGGAGGACAAGGAGACGCCGCTGCTCTACCACAGCGAGAAGCTGGCCATCGCCTTCGGGCTGCTGCGCACTAGGCCCGGCTACACGATGCGGATCACAAAGAATTTGAGAGTCTGCAGGGATTGCCATGAGGCGACCAAGTTCGTGTCTCGCGTCTTTGAGCGCCAGATCGTGGTCAGGGACAGGAACCGGTTCCATCATTTCAAGGATGGGACGTGCTCGTGTAAAGATTATTGGTAGAATCCACTAAGAAATTTACGTTAGGCTCTTTTAGTTCCCAAAAAGTTTTCTATAATACATGTGACATCGAATTTTCGAACAGGAATATTAAATATAGTTAAAAATAATTAATTACACAGTTTAACTATTTCATACAAGACAAATTTTTTAAATCTAATTAGACCATGATTGGACATTAATTGACAAATAACAATGAAATATGCTACAGTACCTAAACTTTTTCACGAATTAACACAGCCTATTCTTAAAGATGGAGCTTAGCCTTTTCTTACTTTGCCTCATCCATCGGGTCTAAGAACATGTTATATACGGTAAATGGTGCTGTGATTACTGGCCTGGTTTAGACAAATTTGGAAACATAAAGAGTTTCTTATCGCATTTTGATTCACACGATCCGTCTAGCGATGAGTAGGGGGGCCTCGGGGGAAAGGATGAGGCGATGAGCTCACTGAAGGATGTTTCCAAATGGTGGCGATCAGCCGCTGACCCAGCAGGAGGAACGGCGGCGACGGTAGCGAAGATTACTGTCTACATTAATGGGCCGTTTAGTACCAAAAAATTTTCACCCAAAAATTTTCACCTCTCCTTTGAACACATGTATGAAGCACTAAATGCAATTAAATAATAAAACTAATTACACAGTTTGAATATACACGACGAGACGAATCTTTTAAGCCTAATTAGTGCATGATTAGCCATAAGTGCTACAGTAACCCACATGTGCTAATGATACGATCAAAGGCATCAAAAAATTCGTCTCGCAGTTTCAAAGTGAGTTCTGAAATTAGTTTTTTAATTAGTGTTCGAAAAGCTCTCCCAACATCTGGTCAAACTCTCGATTTGACATCCAAAAATTTTTGCTTCCGGAACTAAACGGCCCCTAAGAAGGAAACACTTCCGTTTCGTAAGTTGGCTCACGTGAGCATGTAACAGAGTACAACAGCGGAAATTTCAGTTGACAGGCATCTAGAGGGCAGTAGAGCAGCACATTACGATTCATGCTAATATTGATATAACCCAGTAGAAAGGTTCAGGATTGTCACGGTTCTAATGTATACTTCTAAACCGCAGCAAAAGAACCATCATCCAGCATAGACACAAGACACCCAGACAACCTTCCAGCATAGACACAAGACACCCAGACAACCTGATGAAGATACTTGTGTAGAAACAATTTCCCCAACCTCCGGTGGTTTGGCTTCGATCGTCTACTTGTAGAAACAATTTCCCCAACCTCTAGTGGTTTGGCTTCAATTGTCCTCAAGCTATTTTCGCCCCTGAGAAGTCCATCTCAGGGTGCTGTCGTGAAAAGAAATAAGAGCTCAATCAGATATTGGAAACAGATAGAATGGGAAACATATGTGACACGGGCTCGATCATGTGAATTACCTCAGCCATGAACTTCTTGAGCATTTCTTGCTTCTGCATCTCATCACTTGTTGGAAGGCCCATCTGCTTCTGACGTTGGTCAAACTGCACAGCAATGAAGAAATCTAGCAATTCCCGAGCAGTAACAAGAACTAATCAGGTGCATATCAGGTTGTGTATCTTACCATCATCTTCTCCACAGTTTGTCTAGTCTCTGGATCCAAATCAGAAAGTTTGCTGCTCTCTGGTTCCACCTTTTGGGTATCGACTTCAGGGTCCCCCTTTATCACAGACTTCCACCACTCCATTTGGTTGTGCTTTGTAAGCAATATATTTAGCGATTTTCCATCCTCTGTAAGATGTTATAGTAAGCAAAACCATACTTCTGTCGGTGAGGGGCTTAGGGCTGAAAAGAATTCAGGCGTGCTCAAATATAAAGCAAACTCACCTATGCTCCAGAAGCAGTCATCAACCTTAACTGGCTTATAGAGCTCACCCTGATGAGAAAGGAAGTCACAATAGAAGTTAAAACCCAAATTATGTATTGTAACACCACATTTTTTTATTTAAAGGAAGCATTTCTTTCCCATAAGAGACGGAATTTATCGTCATAGCTACTTACATCAATGATAGGGGGCTGGCCCTTCAGGCCAACCTTCAGATGGTTCTTTTTTATATCGCAGACCACAAATCTTGATTTCGTTCCTTCAGGAACAGGAACAGAGATGTTAACCTCTGGCAGCTGTTGAGTCCATGAGTACTTCTCCAAGTCAAGACCATTGCCAGCATTTGGTTCTGTATATTAGGACAGTACATAGAAATAGAATTAGATTTACTCAGGAGAACCCAAAAAGTGCAGCAGTACAAATGGTATCTGAAGAAATTGTTTTAGGGATGTATAATTGGGTGTGAGTGGGTGGGGGTTATTAGGTCACCATGTTAGCAATTTCAAGATATATAGTTTCACTGCATATATGACAAAATACAAACTCAAGCCTGTTAGACTGTGATTGACCATGGGGATCCAAAGCAAACAAATGGCAAATGAATGTAACTTTTACTAACAAGGCTGAGCTCAACATTTAAGCATTTTTCTATCTACTGATACCATCATACCATCAATGAGGTGCAGTTTAAACATATCAAATGGTATAAGGACCCACTCTAGAGTTTTTATAAATACCTAAATCTATCATACTAGGATATATGTGCATATCAAGTAGTAGTTTAGTAAAAAAACTAGAAGCTCTACCGAATAACTATACCTGGTTAACTCATCACATGAGTTAAACACAAAAGTACCGCTAGCTTGAAACTGGATGATTACACAAAAATAAAACCATGCAACTTGAAATTTCGGAATCCATTGGTCAACTCATCATTGAAATAGGGTGCGTCTGCTCACTCTGGATCTTAGCCCCGTTCAAGTAACAGATCCCATGACCATGAGTAGCTTATGTTCATCAGAGCATCAATCCCAACCAATCTAGATATTAACCAATAGCTATTCTAGTGAGAAATCGTGCGTACTTCTAACTCTGATCCTCCGATTCAGAACATGCGAGATTGGGATTACTGGAACCACATTTAGCATGAATCGCCCTAGGACTCGGCAGCAATAGCAATTTGAAAAGAGGACGGCGCCAGAACAGAGTACTCACGTCTCACTTTGCCCTCCTCCTTCTTATCCACCTCCATGCTGTCCTTCTCCGCCGAGCTCTCCGGCTTCTCCTCCGCCACCGGCGCCGCCGCGGCCTTGGCCGCCTTCTCCGCCTCGGCCGCCGCCTTCCGCTCGGCCTCCTCCGCCTTTCTCTTCGCCTCCCTTGCCGCCCTCTCCTCGGCCTCCACCTCCGCCCTAGCGGCCGCCGCCATCGCGGTGACCTTGCTCACCGCGGACGGGTCGCGGAACAGGCCGGAGCGGCGGTGCGCGACGCCGATGGCCGCCTGGAGGAACGGCAAGGCGCCGCCGCACCGCTCCAGCAGCGCCGCGAGGGCCTCCTCGACGTCCGCCGCCGCCTGCTGCCGCGGCTGGGCCTCGTCGTCCTGGAAGTCGGAGATGATCGCCATGGAGCGGTTCCCTGGGCTAGGGCTTCGTGCCGCGCCGGGGACTCCGAGATGGATCTCAGGTTTCGGCGAGGGTTTTGGATGGGGAGGGAGGGAGGAAGCGTGGGTTTGTTTGGACTTCGATTATAAGGGAGGGGGCGGCCGGAGAGGAGCTGGAACTCGAGGGGCGCCCGCTTTGGTTTGGTCTAGAAGACTCCGGAAGCGTGTGGGGGTTGAAGGTGTTCGGGCCTTCGGGAGACGGTACGGGTGGATGACTGGTGGGGCCGGAGTACATTGGATGCGATTCATAGAAACACAAAACAAAGACATATGGTAGACTGGTAGTCGTCGCTTACTGTGGACGGTGTGATGCAGATCGTGATGAAGTTGGACAAGGAATATACAGCCAGTTGGGCTGATCTGATCAACAGTGCGGTTTGGTTTATTTCGATTTATATCTTTTCACATAATACTATTTATTTTACCAACCGAGCACTATTTATTCTACAAACCGAACAGCATCATAGATAGACCGAAGCAAACAAGTTATCAAACTTCATGTCATAATTTGTTCTTCAAGAATTTTTATTTTTAGATGTAATCGAGATTGTTTATGACAGCTACAGGGAGGCACTAAAATTGACTTCACTTACGAGTTTTTATTCGTATTGTACTCACTGCATTCCAATTATTATTCGTTTAATTTTTTCATCCCAAATTTAACCACAAAATAATATAAGTGGTTAAATTTAGGGTCAAAAAAGACAAACAAGTTACAATTTGGAAGGGTATTAAGAAATATGGATTGCGTAATAACTTGTTGCAAGGGAAGAATTTTCTTGTTTAAGTATAATGCAATAAAAACTTTCGAAATTAAAGAAAAATATGAGTGACAGTGGATTTGAAATCTTGTTGGATGAACGGGGGTTCTCGTCTCTCCCACAAAGAGGCTCTTCTAATTCACATGACAGCTAGGCGTATAGCCCGCGCATTTGCGCGACTAGTATTAAAAATTCAAAAATTCTCGTATCGTTTTATCCTTACTTAAAGATTATACTATTTTTTAATATATTACTCTGTTCATTATCATAAATTATATCTTATTATTGGTTAAAACAATTCAAATATGATCTACCTATAATAACAATTTGATTTGTTGAGTTTTAATAATATTATGCATATAATTATTCTTATTTTGTTTTATTTTGATTAATTATTGTTAGCTTTAGTTTTCATTAATAATATATGTTTGTTCCTGATACATAGCTAAATGATATTTTATATTTAATTTTTAATAATGACATTGGTGGGTGATTTTTAATTAGGCACAGGGTACTTTGGGCTAATTTTATCATAATGGCAACAGTGAGTAATTTTTATTTTTCTATTTTTTCGATTAATGTGAGAATTTTTAGACCTTGAGAGCGAACGTAGAGACTTCGTTTGTTGGCCAAATAATAAGATAAAGATATAATTAATGATGCATTTGTCCTTAAGTTTCCACGTGTGTACCCTAAAAATGATTAATGATGGTGTACGGTCTTACACACGCTATGACGTAGTTGTGTAGAGAGCAACAAGGCCGAGCTATGACGTAGTTGTGCAGAAGAGCAAAAGGGCGCGATAGAACAGTGGAGTAAAGAGACACTGCTAACTGTTTGGAACTTCGGATCACATTTTTACTTAATCATATTCACCATTGTACCACTATAATACCTTCAAATAATATTTGATCGTAGCAATGCAGGGACATGTAACACCTAGGTGTTAATTACATTGACTTGAGGCTAATTACGATCATTAAGTTCTAAACCAACATGACAAATCACTAAAGATTTTCTATCAATCTTGGGCTGGCTCAGGCTAGACCGGTTGTCACAGGACAGTCCAAATAATACAAATCAAGTGCAATAATCAATAACTTAAGCTTAATCCATAGTTTACTGCACT
Source organism: Panicum virgatum (assembly GCF_016808335.1). Taxonomy (NCBI): domain Eukaryota; kingdom Viridiplantae; phylum Streptophyta; class Magnoliopsida; order Poales; family Poaceae; genus Panicum; species Panicum virgatum. The sequence continues at coordinate 11,610,616 of NC_053148.1, forward strand.
CGACCGGTCTACCGGACTGTCTGCTATAACCAGGATCTATTACACTGGAACTCTCGCCAAAAGACGAGCACAGAGGATTACAAGCAACAAAAGCGTTCAAACTCATTTACAACCAGAGTTTAAAACAGAAATACCAACTTAATTTACAATAAGTGTTTATAAACCAGTTTTACAATTCAAACCTCTGAGTTCAAACGCAGCGGAAAGTAATTTAGAGTTTAAAACAAGCTTCAAAATACAATACGATAGATAACGTCGACGACAGAAGACGAGCTTCACATCTTGCCCACTGATGTGAGGCTCACCTGCCCAATCTTCACGGAGAAGATAGGACCCACTCGACTGACCAACCCGGAGGAAGTGGTTGACCGATCCACGAGGCGCAAATCTCCTCGAAGTCCTCCGGAATGCATCTTGCTAAAATATATTAAAACAACAAGCCTGCGTATTCTAATACTCAGTAAGACTTACCTGACTATTGGTATATACTTAGCCGACTTCTAAACATGTAAGGCTTTTTGGCTCGGTAGTTCTTTTTCTGAAAAGCCACTAGTACTGGATCTTTACTTTCAACATTTTAGCTCCAATTGAGTTGACAGCTATAAACTAGGTTTGCCTAGTTCTCTAGAGCATACATGGTTGATCATATTATCTTTTCAAGAACATAACCACAAATCCAACTTCCATCTTTCTGTCCTTTCAATCTTTACTACGATGCGACGTATTGACCAAAGCTCTCATATCCGCGAGTCACGGCGAATCAATCCGATTTAACCTTGCAAGGTGGACCTAACTCACACGCCAAGTGCAACCCCGTCGAGTCACACCGAGCAACTGTTCCCATAATTACCTCGAAATCTGACGCCCGGCCGCAAACACTCGGATGATGAGTCCCACACATGCGAACACCCGGTGAACCCGTGGACGACTACATCATCCGCCCTCGCACCACGCTAGTGTAGCGGATGGAGAGTCAGATTCCATTGCAATTAGGTAATTAGCTTACCGGTTTCGACTACCTCCTACTTCAGTTGCAATTTCTGATTCAAAGTTTGAATGATCCAAACTCAATTTTTCCAAATAGAACTTGAAATTTGGCCAAAATAGAAGTTGTAGAGAAAGATTTGTTCTACAACTTTAATGTTGGGAAAAAAATTCATTTGAGCCTTGGATTCGAAAGAAAAATAGGGTAGAACCCTACTAACAAAAATGTCTAGGATGCTCGTTTAGTGATCGCTAAGAGCAAGATTAGACCTAGGATTAGCAAGCTAAGCATAAATTAAACACGGGGTGTTACACCGGTCCGACCGGTCGGAGTGACCAGTCAGACCGGTTGAACCCGGCTGACTGGGGTCATGTGGCCCCACATCATTTAACCATCTCCTCTCTCACTCACCGGCTCTATCCTCCCTCTCCCGTTCACTCTATTCTCCCCTGCCCTCCCGAGCCCCCTTTCTCACCCTAAACCCTAAAGTTCAAAGAGTTCAAATCCCTCCCTCTCCACTCAATTCCAAGGGTAGGGAGGCCTCAAATCGGTGTGGAAAATCCTCTTCTCCATGTAATCCTTCCCAAGGTGATGTGTAAATCATGTTCTTCAAGGGGGGAGGAGCTCATTCAAGATAATCAAATGGTTTGGCTCGATCTCTTGTTCTAGATGGTTTTAGGCAATTTCCTCTGGTCAAACACATCCGCTTGCATCTCTGAACTAGAGCCTAGAAGGGTTGTGGAATTGGTGGACGATTTTTGCCGCGCGCACGCCGCCGTTCCCCTCAGGTTCGGATTATCCAGCCTAGTACCGGATCATCCGACCCAACCCTCTTTTTGTGCACGAAAATCACTCCAGAAATGCCCAGGTCCGGATCATCCGGCATAGGGTCGGATCATCCGGCACCGTCCAGTGGCAAAAAATACTGTTTGGTTGGATCATCCGACCTGTGGGCAGATCATCCGACCATGGGGACTTAACGGCAATCCGAAGCTAAAACTTTCTGGTGGTGGCCGGATCATCCGGCTTTGGGTCGGATCATCCGATCAGCACAGACCTTCAGTGCTTGTAAAATACGTAGAAAATTGCAGGAAAAATCAGAAAAATGAAAAACCAATTGTGATAGCTTCGTATCTTCATGCTCTATATGGTAGAACCATTAAATGCATAGTTTGACAACTTCTTCTATGCAATTTTGTTTATGCTATATAAAGACCTTTATATCTTGTTATATGCATAAATAGAGAGTTAGATTCATGCATGCATTTCTCATATCATATGCATACGTGCAGCAGCCGCAGTGGAGGAGGTTGTCTACGAGGTGGTTGCAGAGCCACAGGAGCCGCTAGGGCAAGCCCAGCAGGAGGAGAGGCGTGAGAACCCGGCCCAAGGCCCAGTTCACCCCAGTACAGAGCAGCAGCCCGAAGGCAAGCCCCGGTGCATGTCCTATTATTTTAAATTATGATCCACTATGTATACGTTTATTTATCACTTGTGCATTAAGTTTTAGAAATTATTTGGAACCCTAGTTGTATGATCTTTAGGTTCCCTTGAGTTATACCAGTATGTAAAGGATGATAGAGATGCCATGCTTAATTGGTCTCGGTAGAAGTCGAGTGATTTCTTGTCACTCACGAGATATAGGATTTTATAGAAGTCGGGTAATTGCCGGTTACTCGCGAGAGGTATAATTATCTTTATATAATTCAGTAATTGAGATATGGAATGCAAATGTGGAAATGATGGAAACTTGAGACCGAACGGGGAATGATGGTAATATATAGGTATGGTAGCAGGACAGGGTCCCTGGGTGTCTTAGCCCTGTCTGTGTCGATTAAGGACCGGTCGTTGTCGGCAGTGCTGATCGGGGATTGAACTGTACTAACGGCATGCCGGGAGTAGGAGGTAGTCGAAACCGGTAAGCCTAGTACTACCTTGTTTCGAAAGTACAGAACTTCATCACCACCCCTTAGGGTAGTCGAGTGGCCGTGGAGAATTGGGATGCATGTATTTACTTTTGGCGGTCTCTCGTATGGCTCGGCTGACTATATGTAGGTGGGGCGGTTCTGTAGTTCGAGGCGGGGAGGGGAATGGTTGGTACGTGTGGTCCGACGGGGCTTATGCGTGCCGTGTTGGTTAGGTCCACCTTGCAAGGCTAAATCGGATCGATTCGCCGTGTCTCGCGGTTATGAGGGCCTTGATCTCTTTGTCGCCTCGTAGAAATGAGTTAGAATATTAGTGATATATGATAGATACTACTTTGAATTATTATTGAATGATCCACCATGATTGCTTTAGATATGCAAATATTAGATGATAGCCTATCTATATAAAATATGCGGTAAAATATTGAAAGTAAGGAACCACATATAGATGTTTTTCTACAAAACAAACCACTAGCCAGAAAGCCGTGCATGTCTAGATAATGGGCTATGTATACCCATAGTCGGGTAAGTCTTGCTGAGTATTAGTATACTCAGGATTGTTGCCACAATTATTTCAGGCCATCGGACGTCGACTTCTGCCCCTGCTGTGTCAAGTTCATCCGCCGGGATGCAGAGGGGTGGGAGGTGGTGGAGCGAAACCCCTAGGTTTGGGAGTTGTCGGGTTGCACACTTGAGGGCAGAGTGTGCAGCCCCTCTATTTTTGCGCAGACCGGTTTGACCGGTCTATGGGACCGGTCTGACCGGTGGAGTCAGCAGGGTAGTGGCGACCGGTCTGACCGGTTGGGTGAACCGGTCTGACCGGTCATGAAAAGTCAGAATTGGTATAGGCTAGTGTACTTATATGTTTTCTCTCTTCTTGAACTTCGGTTACATATATTGTAAAGTTTTGTAAATTATGCAACTATATGTATATTTGAACTGGCTTGTAAAACTTATGTATCACTTGTTGTATTTTCAAGTATTTATCACGTTCGTACTATCTGCGCCCACCTTCGCGTGGGACTACTGGTGATGTTTCGATCGGACCGTGGGTTGAGAAAGAGCCGTCAAATTAAGCCATTAAGCTAATGTGCTTGATGTGTTCAAATGACAGCCATTACGCTTAATTTAGAGTTTTAATTTGGTGGTTCCATCACAGCTGGTACCAGAGCCGAAACGCACTGGGGGTGGTACGAGCATTATTAGTTTCGAGGTTTTTATAAATTAAAAATTAGTTTCGACTTAGGATGAAGGTTATTTAGTAGTGTGGGTGGGGTTACTCATAATAGCCCTATATAGTTAATGTTAGAGTCGTGGTTAGATGATTAGTTTTGATTGAGAGGTTAATGTAGGACAATCATGCATCATGTCATTCATCAATAAAAAAATTCTTGCATCTTAAAGGTGGGAACAATGTGAACCTCACAAGTGTGTCCGGATACTCCGGATATAGATTCCGAATAGTCCGAGTGTGGTATCCGGACATTCCGGATTTGACTCTGCAAAACTTCCGGCCTTTTGATTTAATTTATGCTATCTGCATTCTTCCATGGTTGAATATTTTGTAATCAAGATCATGTGACTAATCCAACCATGGTTGAATGCAGAATAACAGACGAGGGTGATGGAGCACCACTGCCGCCTCCTGATTTGGTTCAGGCCATTGCGGCCATACTCACTGGGTGCGACGAGCAGACGGCACTCCTCCGTCGGCTTGTGGAGCAGGGGACAGCACCGCAGCCAGGACACCACCACCTATTCCTGGGTACCAGGAGTTTCTGGGGACCCAGCCGCAACTATTTCACAAGGCAGACGAGCTACTGGAAGCGGATAGCTGGCTCAAGACCATTGAGTCAAAATTCACCCTGTACCCATACAGCGATGATGACAAGGCAGGATTTGTAGCACAGCAGCTCAGGGGTCCTGCACGCACATGGTGGGACAATCACGTGGCAATATACCCAGCTGGCACCCGATTTTCTTGGAATGAGTTCAAGGAAGCGTTTAGAGCACATCATATTCCTGTAGGGGTCATTCGCAGGAAGCTCACTGAGTTCTTGGTTCTGAAGCAGGGAAACAATAGTGTGACATAATATGTCCGGGAAGAAACAAGCGTGCTTCAGGCAGGGGCTTAGCAGCAAGCTCCAGGATCGCCTGACAATATTCAAATTCAACACCTTCAGTGAGCTGGTAAATGGGGCTATCGTTCAGGAGGATGCTCACCTAGCTCATAAAGCAGAAAAGAAAAGAAAGTTACTGGCAGCAGGGTCATCTAGCAGCAACCCCCAGAGATTCCGCCTCGTGCAGACTGGACCACAGAGAGCCCCCTTCCAGCACCAGCCTGCGTCCAGGTCACCACAGCACCAGTGGGGCTCTCGGCCACCACAGTACCCGCAGCAGCAGGGAGTAGCCAGATTCCCTGTGCCATAGCAGAATGAGCAAAAAATCGGGGTGCGCCCGAATTTATATCCATGCTACAACTGCGGGTAAATGGGCCACTTTGCATGTGACTGCCAGATGCCACCCAAGCAAGGCCAGCAATCAAGTCAGCAAAATCAGAAAGGCAAAGTTGCTCACTTCAAGCCGGGGTAGGTGCACTACACTACCCTTGAGGGTATTCCAGAGGGAGCTCCAGTGATGGCAGGTATGTTTTCCATAAACGATCGTCCCGTTACGGTATTATTTGATTCTGGGGCATCTCACATGTTTATTAGTAAGGAGTGTGCAATCAAACTTGGGCTGGAAATAGAAAATATGTCGACCCCTTATAATATTTATTCACCTGGAGGGCAATTAATAACCAACCAAACGGTCAAGCAAGTGCCTCTATGGCTTCAAGGAAAAATATTTGTCACTCATTTGATTGTGTTACCAACACAGAAGGTGGATATTATCCTTGGTATGAATTGGATGAAATTTTATGGGATCCTTCTGGACACGTTATCACTGTCTGTGCACATAGATTCTTGTATCCATGGTTCTATGACCTTATATCTAAAGAGCCATGAGTCAACCACTCTCACTGAGAATCACACCGAGGGCAAGGTTTTGGCTGACATACCAGTGGTATGTGAGTATCCGGATGTCTTCCCGGACGACTTGCCAGGTATGCCACCTGATCGCGATGTGGAGTTTGCCATTGAACTGCAACCGGGAACGGCACCCATTTCCCGAAGACCATATCGCATGCCACCCAATGAATTAGCTGAGCTAAAGAAGCAGTTGCAGGAATTGCTCGACAAAAGCTATATCCGTCCTAGCACTTCGCCTTGGGGCTATCCAGCACTCTTTGTGAAAAAGAAAAATCAAAGCCTCAGGTTGTGTGTGGACTATAGACTTCTGAATGCCGTCACAATCAAGAACAAATATCCCCTTCCCAGAATTGATATTCTGTTTGATCAATTGGTCGGGGCCAGGGTATTCTCAAAGATTTATCTCCGCTCTGGCTATCATCAAATTAAAATCCGAGTAGAAGATATTCCCAAGACAGCTTTCTCTACCAGATATGGGCTCTACAAATATCTGGTGATGTCTTTTGGGCTAACAAATGCTCCTGCTCAATTTATGTATCTCATGAATTCAGTGTTCATGCCCGAGTTAGATAAGTTTGTTGTGGTTTTCATTGACGACATTCTTATATATTCCAAGAATGAAGAGGAGCATGCAGAGCATCTTCGCATTGTGCTTCAGCGCCTGCGAGAGCACAAGTTGTATGCCAAATTCAGTAAGTGTGATTTCTGGCTCACGGAGGTCCAATTCTTGGGCCACATCATTTCAAAGGATGGAATTTCTATTGATCCTAGCAAAATTCGGGATGTCCTGAATTGGAAAGCACTCATCTCTGTTCTAGAGATCCGGAGTTTTCTTGGGCTTGCAGGCTATTATCGCCGGTTTGTACCGGACTTCTCCAAAATTGCTAGACACATGACTGAATTGCTTAAGAAGGGGGTGAGATTCAATTGGGACGACAAATGCGAACGGACTTTTCAGACTATGAGAAAACTATTGACGTGGGCCCCTGTTTTAGCACAGCCAGATATTACTCGACCCTTTGATGTTTATTGTGATGCATTAGGCACGGGAATCGGCTGTATTCTCATGCAAAATCAGCGGGTGATTGCTTATACTTCTAGAGCCCTCAGGCGGCATGAGGAAAATTATGCTACTCATGACTTGGAGCTAGTAGCAGTGGTCCATGCACTAAAGATCTGGCGCCATCATCTTCTGGGCAATCCAGTGCATATATACTCAGATCACAAGAGTCTCAAGTATATCTTTACCCAGAGTGAGCTAAATTTGCGCCAGAGGCTGTGGTTGGAATTAATTAAGTATTATGATCTAGAGATTCATTATCACCCGGGCAAGGCTAACGTTGTAGCCGATGCATTGAGTCGCAAAGCCAGTTGCAGTTGCATCTCAGCCACAGTGGTGCATGCAACTTTATGCCAGGAGATGAAAAAATTAAATCTGGCTATTGTATCTGAAGGTACACTTGCCAATATTACCCTCACACCTACGCTTCGAGATCAAATTATTGCCGCACAGAAAAATAATGCAGGCATGGAGAAGATCAGACAAAGACTTATGGAAAATGATCCTAAGGCGGCATGCTTTCACCAAGATAGTGAGGGTGTCTTGTGGTTTAATAATCGCCTGGTGTTACCTAAGGATTTGGAGTTATGGAAGCAAATTCTTGATGAAGCTCATCTTTCTAGGTATTCTATCCACCCATGCAGTAATAAAATGTACCAAGGCTTGAAACAACATTTCTGGTGGACGAGGATGAAGCGAGAAATTGCCAGATATGTATCGAAATATGACACTTGTCAGAGGGTTAAAGCGAGCCATTTGAGATCAGTCGGCCCTTTACAGCCCTTGAGTATTCCATCCTGGAAGTGGGAAGATATCAGTATGGATTTCATTGTCGCCTTATCCAAAACTTCCAAGGGGTATGATTCGGTATGGGTTATTGTGGATCGCCTCACCAAGGCGGCTCATTTTCTACCGGTAAAGACAAATCATACGGGGAAACAATATGCTCAATTGTATATGGACCGTATTGTGAGTCTCCATGGGGTTCCAAAAACAATAATTTCGGACCAGGGTACTCAATTCATTGCCCGGTTCTGGGAACACTTCCATGCCGCCCTTGGTACGCAACTGATCCGCAGTTCAGCCTATCATCCTCAGACGGATGGCCAAACAGAAAGAATCAATCAGATTCTGGAGGATATGCTCAGAGCGTGTGCACTCACCTACAGCCAGAAATGGGATGAATGTCTACCCTTAGCCGAGTTTGCTTATAACAATAGCTATCAACAGAGCATCAGAATGGCTACTTTTGAGGCATTATATGGGCGAAGGTGTAGGACCCCATTGAACTGGTCAGAAGCTGGAGAAAGGAACTTTTTCGGACCCGATATTGTTTATGAGGCTGAAGAACAAGTTCGGGTTATTTAGGAAAATTTAAAGATTGTAAAATCCCGACAGAAGAGTTACGCAGATAAGAAACATCGATCTATCCTGTTTCAAGTGGGAGATCATGTCTATTTACGGGTATCTCCAATAAAAGGGGTTCAACGATTTGGCGTAAAAGGAAAGCTTGCACCTCGCTATGTGGGGCCTTTTCTTGTCATTGAGCAATGTGGGCCGATAGCATATCATCTGGAACTTCCTGCCCAATTATCCACGATTCATAATATATTCCATGTCTCTCAGCTCTGGAAATGCCTTCGTGTTCCAGAAAAAGTGATTGACATAGAGAAATTACAAGTAGAGCCCGATCTTGTCTATCCAGAGCATCCAATAAAAATTGTTGATCACAAGACTCGGGTTAGTTGGAATCAAACCAGCAATTTTTATAAGGTTCAGTGGAGCAATCACTCCGAGCGAGAAGCCACATGGGAAACCGAAGAGTTTCTTAAATCAAAATATCCGGAGTTGTTACAAACTTACCAAGGTACCTAACCCTCCACTTTCCTTGCAATTTTTGCACCTCCACCAAATCTCGAGACGAGATTTCTTTTAGGGGGTAGGATTGTAACACCCAAGTGTTAATTACATTGACTTAAGGCTAATTATGGTCATTAAGTTCTAAACCAACGTGACAAATCACTAGGAAGATTTTCTATCAATCTTGGGCTGGCTCAGGCTGTACCGGTCCGACTGGTCGGAGTGACCGGTCAGACCGGTTGAACCCGGCTGATTGGGGTCATTGGCCCCACATCATTTAACCATCTCCTCTCTCACTCACCGGCTCTCTCCTCCCTCTCCCGTTCACTCTCTTCTCCCCTGCCCTCCCGAGCCCCCCTCTTACCCCAAACCCTAAAGTTCAAATCCCTCCCTCTCCACTCAATTCCAAGGGTAGGGAGGCCTCAAATCGGTGTGGGAAATCCTCTTCTCCATGTAATCCTTCCCGGGGGTGACGTTGAAATCAAGTTCTTCAAGGGGGGAGGAGCTCATTTAAGGTAATCAAATGGTTTGGCTCGATCTCTTGTTCTAGATAGTTTTAGGCGATTTCCTCTAGTCAAACACATCCACTTGCATCTCTGAACTAGAGCCTAGAAGGGTTGTGGAATTGGTGGGCGATTTTTGCCGCGCGCACGCCGCCGTTCCCCTCAGGTTCGGATTATCCGGCCTAAACTGGATCATCCGACCCAACCCTCTTTTTGTGCACGAAAGTCACTCCAGAAATGCCCAGGTCCGGATCATCTGGCATAGGGTCGGATCATCCGGCACCGTCCAGTGGCAAAAAGTACTGTTTGGCTGGATCATCCGACCCATGGGCGGATGATCCGACCATGGGGACTTAACGGCAATCTGAAGCCAAAACTTTCTGGTGGTGGCCGGATCATCCAGCGTTGGGTCGGATCATCCGATCAGCACAAACCTTCAGTGTTTGTAAAATGCGTAGAAAATTGCAGAAAAATAAAAAAAAATGCAAAACCAATTGTGTTAGCTTCGTATCTTCATGCTCTACATGGTAGAACTATTAAATGCATGGTTTGACAACTTCTTCTATGCAATTTTGTTTATGCTAAATAAAGGCCTTTATAGCTTGTTATATGCATAAATAGAGAGTTAGATTCATGCATGCATTTCTCGTATCATATGCATACGTGCAGCAGCCGCAGCGGAGGAGGTTGTCTACGAGGTGGTTGCGGAGCCACAGGAGACGCTAAGGCAAGCCCAGTAGGAGGAGAGGCATGAGAACCCGGCCCAAGGCCCAGTTCACCCCAGTACAGAGCAGCAGCCCGAAGGCAAGCCCCGGTGCATGTCCTATTATTTTAAATTGTGATCCACTATGTATATGTTTATTTATTACTTGTACATTAAGTTTTAGGAATTATTTAAAACCCTAGTTGCATGATCCTTAGGTTCCCTTGAGTTATACCAGTATGTATAGGACGATAGCGATGCCATGCTTAATAGGTCTCAGTAGAAGTCGAGTGATTTCTTGTCACTCGCGAGATATAGGATTTTATAGAAGTCGGGTAATTGCCGGTTACTCGCGAGAGGTATAATTATCTTTATATACTTCAGTAATTGAGAGATGGAATGCAAATGTGGAAATGATGGAAACTTAAGACCGGACGGGGAATGATGGTAATATATAGGTATGTCAGCAGGACAGGATTCTTGGGTGTCTTAGCCCCGTCTGTGTCGATTAAGGACCGGTCGTTGTCGGCAGTGCTGATCGGGGATTGAACTGTACTAACCGCATGCCGGGAGTAGGAGGTAGTCGAAATCGGTAAGCCTAGTACTGCCTTGTTTCGAAAGTACAGAACTTCATCACCACCTCTTAGGGTAGTCGAGTGGCCGCGGAGAATTGGGATGCATGTATTTACTTTTGGCGGTCTCTCGTAGGGCTCGGCCGACTATATGTAGGTGGGACGGTTCAGTAGTTCGAGGCGGGGAGGGGAATGGTTGGTACATGTGGTCCGACGGGGCTTATACGTGCCGTGTTGGTTAGGTCCACCTTGCAAGGTTAAATCGGATCTATTCGCCGTGTCTCACGGATATGAGGGCCTTGATCTCTTTGTCGCCTCGTAGAAATGAGTTAGAATATTAGTGATAGATGATAGCCTATCTATATAAAATATGCGGTAAAATATTGAAAGTAAGGAACCACTTATAGATGTTTTTCTGCAAAACAAACCACTAGCCAGAAAGTCGTGCATGTTTAGATAATGGGCTATGTATACCCATAGTCGGGTAAGTCTTGCTGAGTATTAGTATACTCAGGGTTGTTGCCACAATTATTTCAGGCCATCCGGACGTCGACTTTCTGCCCCTGCTTTGTCAAGTTCATCCGCCGGGATGCAGAGGGGTGGGAGGTGTTGGAGCGAGACCCCTAGGTTGGGGAGTTGTCGGGTTGCACACTTGAGGGCAGAGTGTGCAGCCCCTCTGTTTTTGCGCAGACCGGTCTGACCGGTCTGTGGGACCGGTCTGACCGGTGGAGTCAGCAGGGTAGTGGCGATCGGTCTGACCGGTTGGGTGAACCGGTCTGACCGGTCATGAAAAGTCAGAACCGGTATAGGCTAGTGTACTTGTAGGTTTTCTCTCTTCTTGAACTTCGGTTACATATATTGTAAAGTTTTATAAATTATGCAACTATATGTATATTTGAACTGGCTTGTAAAACTTGTGTATCACTTGTTGTATTTTCAAGTATTTGTCACGTTCGTACCATCTACGCCCACCTTCGTGTGGGACTACCGGTGATATTTCGATCGGGCCGTGGGTTGAGAAAGAGCCGTCAAATTAAGCCATTAAGCTAATGTGTCTGATGTGTTCAAATGACGGCCATTACACTTAATTTAGAGTTTTAATTTGCCGGTTCCGTCACAGGACATATATGCTAGTCTATTTTCGAAATAAATAAAGTTTCCACCTAAAATTTTGGTTCGTCTCGTATCATTGACAGGTGGGTTTTAGTCAACCCCTTATATAAGTCGGACTAGCCCCCACCGTCCACGATTTGATCATGTAGATCCCTACAAATTAAGAGCAACTCCAACAATTTCTCTAAAAAAAGTTGGATAGCTAAAAATAGTCCAACAAGAGTAAAAACGGGATCCAACAGCTTCTTCATTTGCCCATCTTCGATATCTGAATAGGCATTCCGCTTCCCCCGCCAGCTATTTTTGCATCGGCACATGGCTCCTCTATTTCCATCTGGGCCCACCCTCTCTTTTTCCTCCCAACCACGCCGCACCAGCCCGCCATGCCCCAGCACGACCAGCCATGCCCGCCACCGGCCCCACCGCGCCCTGCCATGCCCACCGCCGGCCCCGCCAAGCCCGTCGCCGACCCCGCCGGTCGCTCCCCACCATGCCCGTCGTCGGCCCCGCCGGCCGCGCCCCACCATGCCCGCTGCCCGCCCCGCAGCGCCCCGCCATGCCCACCGCCGTCACAATCTCGCATCCGGCCGCGTCCCGCCATGATCGCCTCACCTCGCCATGCACTCCGCCGCACCCCTCACCATGCTCATCGCCGCATCCGCATGCCATGCGCGCCGCCAACCGGCTCCCTGTCGCCGGCCATGGCCGCCACCCCCTCCCTCTCGATCAGTGGCGGATCTAGAATCTCAATCTAGGGGGGCTAATTTCCCCTTCTTCTTCTTCCCTCCTCACTTTTTCTTCTTCTTCCTCCTCCTCCTTTTCTTCTTCCTCCTCTTCATTCATGGTTGAAAATTCTTGGGGGGGGACTTTGGGGGGCTCCATTGGATCCATGGTGGTAGGGGGCTCTAGCCCCCCTGCCCCACGTTGGATCCGCCCTGCTCTCGATGCCGCCCCCTTCCACTGGGTACCTGGCGCCGCCACCATGCTCGCTGAGCTCGCGCCGCCGCCCTCTCTTTGCTGGTGCCGACCACCGCCGCCGCGATCGCTGCACCCGTCGTCAGCGACATGCCGTGACCAAGGATGCTCCGGGCCCACTTGCAAAGATAGATTTCCAAAAGGGTAGATTTTTTTGGGTGAAAAAAGGTAGATCAGTTCAATTTGGACCACTTTATGTGGCTAGTCTGTTGGAAAAAAAGAACAATATAGAGCTGAAATCTTAGCTAAATGGCTAGCTAAAATGCAATTTAGTTAATGAGATTTGGAGAAGCTGTTGGAGTTGCTCTAACGCACAGATCCCTACGTCGTACAGGCATAATTGGTAGTATTCACATAATACACTAGGCAATTATGCTCGTGAGTTGTTACGGACAGAGTTGGTATAAGTATCGGATACGTATAGTTGTACGTTCGTTAATTTGATCAAGTCGTTTACAAAAGGGATAATTCGACTCGCATACTGGATGGACTAAGACCAATCTGTCAATGATACAAGGCAGGCCAAACTAAAAAATTAAATGCAACCTTACTTGCTTTTTTATATATAAGTTAAAACCTTAATTTCTTTAGCACATGTGGGTTACTATAGCACTTATGACTAATTACACACTAATTAGGCTCAAAAGATTCGTCTCATCGTGTACATCCAAACTGTGCAATTAGTTTTGTTGTTTAACTACATTTATTATTTCATGTATGTGTTTAAAGGTGAGACAAAAAAAATTTTGGGAATTAAACGGCCCCTTACCTGCACCAGTGCACCCACCCGCCCATCGCGCGCTGCTCGCCGTGCTGCCGCTCCGGTGGCGACGGCCACGCACTGCCGTACGCCACTCCCAGCGATCTTCTCCACAACCGGCATCCTTACTCCTTTGCCTTCTTGATCACAGTGGTCTCCTAAGAGATACTGCTCTCGATACACCGCAACCGCATGATCCGGAAGGGCTCTGCGTGCTTGAGCCCGCGCGCGCTCAAGCAAATCCACGGCAACCTCGTTGTCAGCGGCATCACCTCGCGCAGCCTGCAACCCGTGCGCGAACTTCTCCTCTCCTGCACAGCGTCGTTCCGCGGCGGCATGGACTACGCGCGCAGGCTGTTCGACGGAATTCCGCCCCCGGGGCCGGACCTATTCATGCACAACACCATGCTGCGCGGGTACGCGCACGCCGGCGCACCCCACGCGGCGTTCGCGGTGTACAGCCGTATGGAAACGGTGGGCCTGAGGCCCGACGGGTTCACATTCTGCAACCTCCTTCGCGCCTGCTGTGCAGGCATCGGCATGCCGGCTTGTTCCAGCGCTGGGTGGCAGGTGCAAGCCGTCGTCGTGAAGCTTGGGTTCCTGGAGGACGCGTTCGTGAGGAACGCGCTCATCAATATGCACGCCAAGTGCGGGGACTTGGGCGTCGCCGGCATGCTTCTTGGTGAAGCCAGCGAGCGGGACATCGTGGCGTGGTCCGCTGTCATAGCTGGGCACGCGGGCAGAGGTAACCTGGACGTGGCAAGGCAGATGTTCGATCAGTGCCGGCACAAGGACATTGTGTGCTGGAACGTGATGCTGGGTGCGTATGCGAAATACGGGGAGATGGAGAAAGCGAGGGAGCTGTTTGATCGTGCGCCGGAGAAGGATGTGGTTTCTTGGAACACCATCATCACTGGGTACTCGATGCAGGGAATGCTGGAGCAAGCGTTGGAGGTCTTTGATGAGATGAGGGGTGCAGGGTGGATGCCTGATGACGCGACTATTGTTAGCTTGCTGTCATGCTGTGCGAATGCAGGGTCACTTGATGCAGGGAGGATGATACATTCTTTGCACTTGGAAGGCAGACAAGTAATAAGTATTTTGATTGGAAATGCATTGGTATCAATGTATGCAAAATGTGGGGATGTCAATACTGCATTGGAAGTCTTTAGCAGGATGAAGGAGAAAAATGTTTGGACATGGAATTCGATCATTGGAGGACTAGCCTTGCATGGACAAGCGGAAAAATCGGTTCAATTCTTCAGTAAAATGCTTGAAGAGAAAATTCACCCAAATGAGATTTCTTTCCTATGTGTTCTGGGTGCATGCAACCATGCCGGACTGGTTGAAGAAGGTCATAGGTATTTCTATCTTATGAAAGAAAGGTATGGGATTGAACCTAATGTAAAGCATTGCAGTTGCATTGTGGACATGCTTGGCCGTGCTGGTCTACTGGATGAAGCATTTCTAATTGTGAGTGGCATGAGGCAACAAAATGCAGTTGTATGGAGGACCCTGCTTGCCGCCTGCAGAACCCACGGGAATATGGCTCTGGGCAAGATTGCTCAGGAGAAGCTTCTTAGCATAAGTGGAGATGCATGTTGTGACTATATACTCCTCTCTGGCATTTATTCATCGTACGGTGAATGGTCAAGGGTGGAGACAGTGCGAAGATCTATGGATAAAAGAGGGCTAAGGAAAGTAGTTGGCTGTGCTCAGATTGGCCATAAAACTGCTGGTCTTTCAACAGCATAACCGTGATTTGGGTGATCTACACTTCTATTGAGTGGAAAATGGAAAAGGTGATAAACGCCCACAAATGGCTTTTCATTTCTGCTTGTATACCAGTGACTGGAAACCGGTAGTAGATCCCATCTCAGTCAAGTTAAACCTGCCATGATTTCACTGCCAGTAGCAGGTATGAATATATAAGTCAATCACATTTTCTTTTTCATATATACGTGGGAAAAGAATATACTAACAACTCCTTCAGAAACTACTTTAATTCATCCATAATAGTTCATGCATATTCATTTTCTGCAGCTTCTTTATATGAAGGTGCACACCATCAATCATCAAGATGAAAGAACAGGTACAGAATCACGGCAACACTTGAGATAGCAGAGAATCATAGCAAGATGTAATAGGCTTATAGGCACATAGACGGTTACATAAAGATAGAAGCCTGATGACCACACTATTATATTGTATACTTCATGTGGAAGCAAATGATGTGCGATTTGATCTAGCGCCTCGCAAGGGCAATGGCGGAGAGTAATATCAGAAGTATGAGCACAACCATGGCTCCAAACGAACCAATGAGCGATCCAGAGATACGCTCGCAGAATGAGTCAAACTGCTGGCAAATAGCAAGCCAGTTTGCCCTGACATTGCCCTTGTGTGCTAAGTACACAATAGCCGCTGCTGCTGATGCTCCCGCAGTCACCAGTGCTAGCATTACCTTCAAAAGAATCACAAAGAAAACAGATAACTAGGTGATATATTTGTTGATGATTCTTTCTTTTCAATATAAACAACTTGAGTAACCATGCGTACTTTCATGCAGGATGATTTTTCAAGTTCTCAATATGCTTTGAATTAGAAAAGGATGCAGTCTTACTGCATCAAGAAAGATCAAGAGGAGCCTGCTGAATTTGGCCCTGCTCCTAATGATGTGCACAATTGACAATGGAAGTGAGAGGATGAGATAGGCACAGACAATTGAATTCGCAACGACGAAGAACCTGCCGAAAAAGAAAGAAATTGGAAAAGTTGGAGCATCGGATACTCATAGGTTTGTTATCTGAGATCATTGCTAGCTAGAGTTATTGAGGTTGGCTTACGTTAGAGTCGGAAGATCACTGTACTGCGCCTTGAACCGGATGAACTGTGTGAAGAAAGGAAGTGTCTCGTTGGTGGTGCCCATTGCAATGGCACTGGCAAGGGTGCCGATGATGGCAATGAAACGAAGTATGAGATCAAGCACAGACAGTCCTTTGCTGACCCCCCTGTTCAGGGGCGCCTTGGATGTCTCGCCATGCTCCCCGGATTCTTTCATTGCGAACTCTCTGAAGCTCTCGCTCTGTGAAACCTGATTGCTCCAGCTAATTTGAAGAATAGAGCCCATCTTCTTCACATATATATGCTTGGTGATTGGCTTGCTGCACGAAGTGCAAATGGATTAGGTCGGCTCGATGCCTGAGCAGGTGGCCGTACAGGGTTTGTTCTGTGAGTACTTCCAGGTGCATTTCGGTTGACACCTACTCTACTTGCTCCATGGAGATCAATCGCCTCAATTTGTGCAGAGTTTATGGTCTCTTTACATCCGTGGACTTCCAAATGTGCGCTGCTATGGGCATTCGCATGTCACCGCTATGTGTCCTATGTACGAGGCTTCAACTAAACGCTTGTTAGCTCGTTCCAACTCAAGCATTGTGATGTTCAACTTTATGTCAGTTCACGAGATCCGGGGATTGTCCGTTTTGAGCTGGTGAATTATTTCATGTTCTTCAAAGATCCATAGCTGGTGGTCATGTGGAGGGTGGAGCAGTGGAGCGTCCATAGCTGGTTGTTATCACTTTACTACTTATTCATTGATAACATATATGTTCTCTATTTGGAGGAAGCATGATGGTCGATTTTTCCCTTTATCTTTGTGCAAAAGAATTATTCTAATTTTTGTTTATTTCCGTTGCATTCTTTGCTTTCCAAGTTTCTAGCATAGCATCTTGAGAATCAAACTCAAATTCAGTTGAATTTAGCTAACATGGTGAAAATTTATATGCCCGCGTTCCCCGAGTAACCAGAGCAAGGGAAAAAAAGATTGGTCAGGAATACTTGTTTTACACTTCATAATATGTTCACGCGCCACACCACAAACTGGTTCCAAGAAGCATCATAATCAGCGCACTGCATATTCTACGGCATACAGTTAATATAATATCCGGTGAGCACATTAAGAGCTATAGTCAAAATCATCTGGCACTGTTACAGATCAACACATTCAGCATCAAATAGAAAAGGATGACATCCAACTTGCTCAGAATCAATAGTCAAGAAACAAAAGAAATGTGTTAAAAGTGAATGTAAATGAACAAAGATTTGGGAACAACTGTTGAATGATTTCATTGATCTTTGAATATATATATGTACAGGGAGAACCGGGAGGACGCGTCCCTTCACCAAAGGACGCTGACCGTACACTGGAGAGTTGCGTCCGTACGAGGAGGGACGCATCCGTACACCAACGGACACACCCGTTGGGTTTACAAGGTTAACTGCTAATCAGTTATTGGTCTAATCTAATGGCTAGGATTAGCCCTAACCTATGGATGAGATTATCTCTAATCTTCTGATTTCTAACACTCCCCCTTAATCGAATCTTCTTGAGATCAATGTAGTTGTAAGCTTGGATTCCTCTAAAAACCCTGTGGGAAAAATATGAGGAATATGTATATTTGTGTGATTTAAACAAATCACTATGTCTTTGGTATCCCATTTAAAAACCCCATGTGGGGAAAAGTATTGGAGATACGACATATAGATAACTCCCAAAAAAAAATATTTAGCACAATTTATATCTTAAAGGATTGTAAATAAATAAGGTCATCACTTTCATAGGTTGGATATAAAATAAATGTATTGTATACATTTGATATTCAATAAAGGTGTGTATTCTATATATCATCAAAGGATTTCATATTAAATTCTTCATTTATATATATAGATTTTCTACCGGAGTCAATCCAATGGACGAGGAATTATGCCTTGTGGATAGTGGAACCACAAATTCTATACTTAGGGAAACAAAATATTTCCAAACTCTTACAAAGAAACAGGGAAACGTTTTGACAATCGCTGGACGCGATGCAACGATAGTTGGCACTAGTCGTGCCACTATCGTACTCCTATGGGTACCCATATTATAATTAAGGATGCACTTTTGTATCCCGATTCAAAGCGTATGCTACTAAGTTATAGAGATATCCGTCAAAATGGTTTTCATATTGAAACCGGTGATGACAATAATGAGGAATTCCTCCTCATTACTAAAGATAACGGATGTGGCAAACAAATTGTTGAACAAATTCCTTCTTTTCCGTCCGGATTGTACTACACATACATTAAACCCGTACCACATGTTGCATACAAGGTAATTTTTCAGAATGTTGACACATTCAAAACTTGGCATGACCGCCTTGGTCATCCCGGTGTAGGGATGATGAGAAAAATTGTCAGCAATTCAAATGGTCATGAGTTAAATACTGCTAAATTTCCCAAATCATCAGATTTTATGTGCACTTCATGTGCTACAGGGAAATTAATTTTACGTCCTTCATACGTTAAAATTCAAAATGAGCCACTCAAATTCCTTGAACGTATTCAAGGCGACATATGTGGCCCCATACAACCTACTTCTGGACCTTTCAGGTACTTCATGGTTCTAATAGATGCATCTACTAGATGGTCTCATGTGTGTCTTTTATCCACACGTAACCATGCTTTTGCAAAGATCATTACTCAAGTCATTAGACTTAGAGCACAAAATCCTGAACATCAAATTCAATCAATTCGAATGGACAATGCCGCTGAATTTTCCTCAAAGGCTTTCAACGATTATTGTATGGCTTTAGGAATTCAAGTTCAGCACTCTGTCCCATATGTCCATACACAAAATAGTTTAGCAGAATCTCTTATTAAGAGAATTAAACTCATTGCAAGACCCTTATTACAAAATTGCAACCTTCCAACTTCATATTGGGGTCATGCAGTCTTACACGCTGCAGACTTAATTCAATTGCGACCAACTGCATATCACGTTTGTCTCTCCTATGCAATTAGTACGTGGGAATATACCAAATATTTCCCATCTGCGAAAATTCGGTTGTACAGTATATGTACCGATCTCACTACCTAAGCGTACCGCTATGGGCCCACACAGGAAATTAGGAATCTATGTGGGGTATCAATCACCGTCGATTATTAAATACCTTGAGCCCCTCACAGGGGACCTATTCACGGCCCGGTATGCTGATTGCATATTCAATGAGGACCATTTCCCGGCATTAGGGGGAGATTATAAGTACCAAAATGAATGCCAGGAAATCAATTGGGATGCCCAAGGCATTTCCTCCTCAGATCCACGTACTCAAGAAACTGAACAACAAGTTCAGAAAATCATAAATTTGCAACATATTGCAAATAACCTGCCAGAAGCATTTACTGATTATAAGGGTGTCACAAAGTCCTCTTATCCTGCACGGAATGCACCCGAAAGAGTAGAGGTACCAAACAAAAATATTCAACTCCTCCCGCTTCCAAAGAAGAAGGGGAGAAGTATGGCTGCTCCCAAGGATGATGCTCAAACGAAGCGTCAGAGGATTCCGCGGACTAAATCTACAAAATCAGTAAATCCAAACCAACCTAAAGTTGGTAGACGCCCAAAAGTGGATACAAATCCCATACCAGGACCAAATCCACAACCCGGATCAATGGTGCACCCAAATACTGATCCTGGGACATCGGAACATCCTGACTCCACAGTCTTAGGAAATGACGAGTCAGACCAAGGGGTGAAAGAAATTTCCGTCAATTATATTGATTCTGGAGAATCGTACGATCGTAAGACTACTGTTGTCAACATATACTTTTCCGCAGCAATTGCAGAAATCTTCCTAAACGATCCAGATCCCAAGACCATGGCAGAGTGCAAAAAGCGCTCGGACTGGACTCAATGGAAAGAAGCAATCCAAGCTGAAATAGCCTCGCTCACTAAAAGAGAGGTATTCACATCTGCAATACCTACACCTCCCAAAGTATTCCCTGTGGGATTCAAATGGGTTTTTGTCCGAAAACGGAATGAAAACAATGAGGTAGTGAGATATAAAGCGAGACTAGTAGCACAAGGGTTCACGCAGAGACCCGGCATTGATTACAATGAAACCTATTCTCCAGTAATGAGTGGAATTACTTTCCGATACTTGATATCATTGGCAGTTCAAAATCATCTATCTATGCAGTTGATGGATGTAGTGACAGCATATCTTTATGGGTCACTTGATTCGGACATATACATGAAGGTTCCTGATGGAATCCAAATTCCGAATCCAAACGCAAATCGCAACATGTATTGTGTAAAGCTTAAAAGTCACTATATGGCTTAAAGCAGTCGGGACGAATGTGGTACAACCGACTAAGTACGGGGGCTGGCTCTGCAGACGCGGTGCGAGCGGAGAAGCCTGGCGGCCGCGATGAACTGGGCTCCAGCGGCGTCCTCGACGAGCATCCTGTCGGAGATTGCGAACAGCAGAAGCAAGGATGCGGCCACATCCACTTCCATTTACGGCGCTGCGGCGAACACGAGGCCCAAGGCGCTCGAAGACGCTGCGGCGCTGTCCATGGTGACGGATGGGGCCATGGCGCATTCCTCCGACGCGGCGAAGTGCGAAGAACAGTTGACGAACAACATGCGAAGGTAGGTTGATGTTGATTCGCGTCATGGTTCTTACCGTGGGGTTCAGAGGCATGTGCCTCTGCGTTGTTCTTGCCTCTTGTTCAGAAGAGCAAAGTGCTGATAACGTGTTAAAAGTGAATGTAAATGAACAAAGATTTGGGAACAACTGTTGAATGATTTCATTGATCTTTGAATATATATATATATGTACAGGGAGAACCGGGAGGACGCGTCCCTTCACCAAAGGACGCGACCATACACTGGAGAGTTGCGTCCGTACGAGGGACGCATCCGTACACCAACGGACACACCCGTTGGGTTTACAAGGTTAACTGCTAATCAGTTATTGGTCTAATCTAATGGCTAGGATTAGCCCTAACCTATGGATGAGATTATCTCTAATCTTCTGATTTCTAACAAAATGAAACACAAATGTCACTTCTAATCAACTGTCTTCAACATAACTTATCAACAATTCTTCCATGAGGCCATTCCCTGTGAGCCATTATAAAAGTTCTCAATTCCTTGTACACCATTAAAAAAGTTGCATCGCCATACAAGCCACTACTTCAAATTTTTGGTGCCCTGCATGCCACTGCCGTTAGCTTTTTAGGGAACGGCAGCTAACAGCAGCTTAAAATATCCTTTTTGACCCTCTTACAGGCGGGCCCTGCACGTCAGTCTTCTTCCATCTCTCCCATGCTCGCTTCTGCCATTACTCGCTTCTGCCCGCTCCCCTGGCGACTGGCATCTCCAGCTTCGCCTCGCGCTTCTCCTGCGGGCTCAGCCCCTCGCCCACCTCCACCTGCACCGTGAACCGAACCACCGCGCTCACGAACAGCCGCTCCGAGGCCAGCGTCGCGGCGCCGTCGTCCTCGCAGCACCACCCCAAGAGGCAAGCCAAGAGGAGGCGCTTGACGAGCCCCACGGCGAGCAGCGCGTCCACGACCTCCTTGTGGCGACGCAGAGTGCGAACTCGAGCGCGAGGGTGCGGACGCGGGGGTCGAGCGCGTAGAGCAGCGCGACGACCCGTGGGAGCTCGCCGCGCGCGTGGAGCTCGTCCACCAGCGGGCTTCAGATGGCGGCCAGCAGCCAGTTGAGCACGCGCAGCGGCGCGGGCAAGTCGGACGCGGACACCACCAGCGACGGCTGGGCCCATCAGGACCAGCCCCACTTGAAGCGCACCAGCACGAGCACCACGGCCGCGCAGCTGTCACCCACGTCCGGGTCCCCAAGCTTCGCATCGAAACACGCTGTGCTGCAGCAGCGCGCGCTGGAGCCGCGGGTCGAACCGACCGACAGGCAGCAGCCGCGCCTTGAGCTCTCAAAGGTGCTCGCGGTCCCGCCTCCTGCGCGCCGCTAGGCCACGCCATGGCCGCCGCCTTAGCGCCGTCGGCCGGAGCTGCAGCCTGCCCCCGCCCGCCTCGCCAGCCGGAGCCGCAGTTCGCCCGCGCGCGCCTCGCCGGCCAAAGCTGCAGCCGCAGTGCGAGGGCGGCGACGAGGAGCAGAGCAGATGGGCGCCAGGCGCCGGCCAAGCCGGCGAGCCCTGCCCGCCGCGCTCGGGCCCAGGCCACCGCTGCGACGCCCTATGCCCGGCTATTCCCCCCTCATTTGCGTCGCAGAAAGCCTCCTCACCCCTCACTCCCCACTCTCGCGCCCAGAAGAGCCCCCAAGCCGAGCTCCCCTATCCAGTAAGCCGGCCGCCGCCTACCATTACCGCCGCCGTGGCCTGCTCGCCGCGAAGCCCCCACTTCCGCCCTCTCTCTGCCCGAGCTGACCCGCCCAGGAGCTCCCCCACTTCCTAGGAAGCTCTTAGGCCCGGCCACCGCCACTCCCCCTCACCGGAACGCCACCTCCACCGCCAATCGCTGCCGCCGGAGCAACAGTTCCGCGGGGGACCCCCAATCCAGTCGCCTCCTCCCCAACCGAAGCCTTGGAAGGGTAGGTCTCATCTCCCTAACGCTCCCCCAGAGTTCAATCGCTACTGGAGCGCAGATGGGCGCGCCACCACCCCTTTCATCGCCGAGCCCATTGAGGAAGAAGACAATGTGAGGGGCAAAAGAGACATTTTAAGCTACCGTTAGCTGCCGTTCCACCAAAATCTAACGGAAGTGGCACGTGAGTCCAAACAAAGTTGAGTTGATGGTTGGTTGGGAGCAAGAATTTTTCTAGTGGTGTGATTGGAATTGGAAACTTTTTTAATGGCGTGTAGGGAATTGCCTCTTCTTCTATATGCTCACAACTAAACAAGTTAAAGAACCTTTCCAATGGCACAACAAAGTATTTGACAACTGTCATTCCATATTGCTTGTTCACTTCCATTAACTATCTCGGTCTCGAATTACCAACCAACCACCAGCTGGGTTGAGGGATGATAGCATGAATGGCTCATTTGCTTAATAACCCAAAAAGAAATCACAAAAACTGAAGTCAATCAGGTTGCAGTTAAGAAAAAAAAAGCAATTGCCAAATAGGACCACCAAAAAAAGAACAGTGAAAGCCAAAGACTATAAAGAAAATTGGGGGGCATTCTTGGCATCTGTCAAGTCTTCATAATCTTTGCATCTACATAGACATTCCTCGGAGCTCACTTGGCCACCTTGTTTGATGAAGAATCACACACATCCACACACACACAGGCAGGTAGCCAGCAGCAGCAGCAGCAAGAGACGAGAGACAGAAAGAGCCAAGGGCCAAGAAGGCAGTAGCTTTTTTTTTCTCAAACACGCAGGAGAGAAGTGCATTCTGATCTCCGTTCTTAATGCAAACATCATAATCATCAGGCTGGTATACAAGAATGCCTGCCCCATAACAAAAAAGAAAAACCATTGGGACACTTACAAATGAAACAGATTTAGAACTTTTTTTCAAGGCACTACACATCAGCATTTCTACAAGCTGAAATATGGACTTGTGGTAGTGAAATTATCTTCCTTCGAGAACATTATGCAATGGTACTAGAGGGACATGTTATGCACATGCCAAAGCCTTCATTTTGTTAATCTACAAACTCTTGTCGTAGACCACTTTAGACAGCCTGGTGACAAAATCAGACTGACATTTATGCATGGATGGATGTACATACTTAAAATTATGATTAGATGAAATATATGATACACCAGAGGCCAGCGAACAAGCGGATCCAGATCCACATTCTCATTGCAGGAAAGGACACATGTATGCCAGTTTCTAGAACATCAGCAGCAGAGCTTGTGCCCAATTTCAGGAGGTGCGGTACCATACAGCAAGCAAATTAGGCAAAATTTACACTTAGCATGCATTATAAAGCATTTGCTCTAGCACTATAAAACACCGCCCGCATAACTTGGTTATACTAGGCCTAGCTACACCCATAATTTAACAAGTATCCACCCATCTATAAATAAATGGTCATCACTTTAGGTTTAGTTCTCATCAAAGCAGATCACCTGACTAAGTTGTCATCCCACATCACTGATTCCCTGGTTCACTTCAACAAATTCTAAGTGGCATATAAATTAGAACCAGATCCTGAAAATCTTCATAATTCCAACAGCTGGTCAGATGGATCACAAATTGAACAAAAGCTCCAAATCTCGAAAGGGAAAAAAACAGAAAGAGTTAATTGCAATGCAGTTTTAGAAAAGCTGTTTGGAAAATGGAAGAGAACCACCAAGCTTATAGAGAGAAATTACTTGTTATAAACCAAAATTGTTCAATAAGAGCATTCTTATATTTGCCTAGCCTTCATAACACCATTGAGTCTACATGGCATTCCAAGGAGCCCACTTAGCCAGCTTGGTTGATTTCACACACACAGAATGTATCCAGTGTTACCACCTCTTTGGGTATTACCAAATTTAATAGCATCAAATATTCATCCAAAAATATAAATAGCTATTAAATTTGGTAACAAAGTAACACCTAAAGCGGTGGTAAAACTCAATACATTCTCGGGTATGAAGACTTGAGTCCCTTCTGGTTATAGTAGCAACAGCAGCAGCAGACCATCAACCAGAGGGGCTAAGCAGCCTTCAAGAGGAGAGGTGCATTCAGAATTTCAGATATTCATTCTTAATGGAAATTACCTGTAATCATCAGGCTGGTACATCATGCACCAATAATAAACTCAAAATCAGAACATTTTGAAGGGACTATGCATGGCAGTTCTGCACAAATAATCTTCCAAATGAACTGGTAGTATACACCACATACGTGCCTGCCAAAGCCTTCATATTTCTTTTTGTCTACACACATCTTAACCAGAGCCAACTCGGCCAGCTTGGTGGAAGAAAATCAGACTGAGGTATGTTGGCTGGATTAACTTATATATTTGGAACAGAGGGAGTATATGATCCACCACAGAGGCCAAGCCAGCTTCGATGATCAAGTGTATTCCCATCTCCACTATTAGTGTAGAGGTAATCATCAGGCTGGCAATCACTATGACCCATGAACAAACATTGAAACTGGAATATATGTACAATGCAAACTGCAGGCTTCCAATATAGCAATTTCTAGAACATGTTTAAACAGTATGGTTTAAAAAGCTTCCACCTATCTAATCCTTACATATTATCATAATGCAAAAAGAAAAACAAAATAATACAAAGACTCAGATTAGGTGCAAATCACTGAGGAATGCTCAAACATAACCCAAAGCCAGACATGATCCAAGTAAAAAAAACATATAGTGATACAGAGGGAATATGTATGACTGGTTAACTACTGCACCACTAATGATCCACCACAGCAACAAGGCAGGATACAATGTAGATGCGCATTCAGATCTCTATTCTTACCGCAAACAATTCGATTATTAAACTATAACAGACATATCATGGTATCCTTGGTGATCCAAATCAATCTCGGATATAAAAGATGCTAAAAGTTTTGAAAGAGTAGTAAATTGACCCACAGCTTCATAAGAAGCTTTCATATTCTAATCTAGTTGATGCCACATAGAGCAATTGTATCACCAGTAACATTAAAAAAGAACTTGTCTTCTCATCACCAACAAATTTGAAATGGTGAAATATTGCAAATAGCAAACCAGTCATGATTCCTCCAATGAGCACTTGAAGCCATACAAAAATACAGAAGCTTGCAAGCAAATAAGGCACCAAAACATAGATCAGCATCAGAGATTCCCCTAGACGGAGTCATCATGCTATTGTGTCCTGAATTTAAATCAGGAGCACTGCAGATGTCTTTGTATTTCTTATCATCATCTGCCAGGCTTTCTTGTGTAGAGAAATGATCTACTATGCAACTTGCATACTGCCACAATTAGACAGCCATATTCCAGAGAATAACCATCCAAGCTCATTTTCAGCCCATGTGGCAAATCAAAAAGAAAAGTACCAGTCAAAATACAAAGCAAATTAGCCTTGTTGTGAGCACAGTGAGAGTAACAAGTATCACAGAAACAAGTTTGTAGCAACCAAGAACTTGTTAAATCGGTAACTATAATCTAGTAGAGGCATTTTTCCAATCTGCCAAACCTTTTGTAATGTTTGCATCAATAAAACATTTCCTAGAGTCTACTTAGCCTGCTTTGAGAATGAGAACCAGAGGTGATTAAACATTTATGAATCAGTTTGAATATTTAGAACAGAGTGAGTATAACATGATCCAGCACAGGTAATATGAAGCTTCCTAGGACATGGATGTAGATATCTGTTCCCCAAGTTGACAGATCGTGGTAATCCACATTGCAAAAACTTATATCTTATCTTGCAACAAGAGATCAGAAACTATTATAAGAACAAACCAAAATAAGAGGTCTAGAAGTTAAATAAAGAAAAAATTGCATTATCTGATAAAAGAGGCCTACACCTATTACTAGCATGGTGCAACAGTAATCAAACTCATACACTCCATAAGCTATATTACTGGAATTAGCTTAGCATCAGAGATTCCCATAGACAGAGTCACCATGCCATTGAGCCCCTATGAATCAGGAGCACCACAGATGCAATTGCCTTTGCTTCTAGTTATCTGCCTATGTTGCCCATAGGGTGAAACATTGCAAGTTTACAACTCAAATATCAGTCCAGTAAGATATCACAAAACAATTAGCACGACACCAAACAAATCAAAAGCAGCACAGCTTCATTGCAGTACTTCAAAATCAAAACAACTTTTGCATTAGTGATGAACTCGCTAAACAAGTTAACACAAGGGCATTCTTCCAATCTGCTGCCTTCATAACTTTTGCATCTACACACGCATTCCTCGGAGCCCACTCAGCCTGCTGCCCTGCTCAGTGGAATTGCAGAAGAGCAGCAGAGGAGATATGTATATATGTATGTATGCATGTGTGTGTGTGTGTCAACGAGCCGAACAGATCCACCCCATCTTCGCCGTGCTATGTCCGCATGTGCAGAAACATAACACATCAGTGGGAGTAGTACTGCTGTCAACGAGCCGAGGTCTAGCTTGCCTACCTGCCATGAACCACCACAGCAGTCAAGCGGGCTTCGACGAGGAAGCTGAATCAGATCTCCGTTCTTGTGCAAACAATGCTAATCATTAGGCTGGCAGATCAGAATATCCCCCATGAGAGAAAAAAAAACTAATCAAGTACTCAGTTCAGAAATCAGGCTGAAACCCTAACTTCATAGATTCAGGGGCCTCAAACCATCAACGATCCACACAAAAACCGAGTGATCTCTCGCAGTATAACAACATCAAGGGGCACGCTACCGAATCCGCAAAAAAAAAAAGGAAAAGCGGAAGACACAAGGAGCAAAGAGGAAAAAGGCAGGGTCTAACGAACTGAGGTTGGCATCGGAGATTCTCGTGCCGCCGATCCGTATCGGCAGTTAAGATCGCCGCAGATTTGTCTGGCTCCTCGCCATTCGGTTCCTCTTGCTCCGGTGGCGAGGTGTAGAGATGTGGCGGCTTGGTGATGGATCCATGAGGGCGGTGCGGTGGGATTTCGGCTACAGAGTTAAATCTTCCCGAAGCTATGGCTCCCGGATCCGATGGAGGGCGTGAATGCGTGATGGCGGTTCTAGCAAGTAGCTAGGGCTAGGGTTTTGAAGGGGGAGAGCGGCGGCTTCAACGAGGACTGGGAGAGATGGGGAGAGGAGCAAGAGCAAGATCACCCACGTTGAGGCAGGGGCGGTTGGGTTCTCTTCTCCTTTTTTTTTTTTTTTTGAGAGAGAGAGAGGGGTTGGGTTCTCTTCTATACTGTGAGTTTTTTTTTTTGAACCCTATACTGTGAGTATGTTGCAGTTGCACGAGTGATGAGCTGGTTTGGGCTTTGCGGCCCAGTATAAAAACTCATAGGAAAAGAGCAGGCGGGACCCAAAGCCCAAACCAATGTTTCGTTTGCAGTTTGCGCCTACACTACAGAGTACAGACCCAAACGTATTCAAAGTCAAAAAAAAAAAAAGACCCAAACGTATTCAACATTTCATATTTCGTATCATGCTATTGCCATCATGCGTAATATGACAAGATATCACAACACTACAAATGACTGTTGTCAACGTTACTCATTTCAAAACTTCAGCCTTGTCATGAAAATTAGAGTCTGGATTCGAAATAAATAGTGAAAAGACTAGAAGTGTGAAGATCACAAGCTACATACTATGTAGTACATTATTCCTGCAATCCTTTTTCCAGAAAAAAGAAGATAGAAGATGGAGGAGAGATAGATAGAGGCATCCGTTGCTTTCACAGTATGCCTGACAGTGCAATGAGGTTAATAGTCATCACGAGTTCATGATCTAACTTGAACAATTTCCTCCGTTTGGATCAGTCTAACTGTTGTAGATAGCGCTATGAGTTGGATCTGGATGTTCCGCAGAATCCGGTGCCAACAATAAGAAATGTTATAGCCTGTAGATATATGTAAACGAAATAGAAATCGCTTCCATGAACCAAGTTGTAGGTCGCACAGAAGAAAAGGAAGATTGCAACCAAAATCTCTGATATGGTGCATCTGCAAAGGAGCATGAAAACACTCCACAAATTAGAGTCAGTTTAAAGCAAAGACTTGATGAAATTTCTCAGGAACCACACACACGTAGCTCACTAGCTCATGCTACCTGTCCCAGCACCTGCAGGGAGGCTTTTCAAGTATCTGCGGGGCAGGCTTGGTGCAGCTTGAATTACCAAGCTTCTCTGTGACAACCCACTCGTTTACACTCCCGAGCTCAAGCAAACCGATGAATGTCGCCTTCGTCCGGTGGAAAGACATAACATTCTCAAAGAGGATCCAGAACGGTATGAAGTGGATAGAACTGAAAGCAAAAGGCTGTTCGAAATATTAGCGCAAATCCTATCTGGTGTGAGATAAATAGATCTTGACGATACGAACCTAGGATTTCTGATGGCATATAGAAGTGTTATTGCTGTTGGGATATAAACCACCCCCCATACAGGGACTCTGACTTCAGGAATCAGGACGGACAATGGGATTACTACACAGTAGAGCATGAAAGGTACTACATGGGCAACAACCTTCCTGATGAAAAAGAAGCTGTAGATCAAATAAAGGTTCCTCCCAAATGAAGCCTCCTGCTCCAGGATTTAGAGGACATCAGTCATCAGATAAATATCACAAGTGAAACTGACAGAAACGCAATGGCCGGCTCCCCAACACAAACAGAGTATAAAATTGATACTCACGCTATTTAGAGGGCTTTATAACTCATGCTTACCAGACAAGAAATCACCTTACTCTAAGAAAATTTACCTTAGTCAGCATAATCTCTCTTCCTGTCTTGCGGAATAAATTTGCTGCCCCACACGTCCACCGATGCTGTTGACGGCGATATGCCTTCAGATTGCTTGGCAGTTCACTTTTGACCTATGATTGCAACAGTAAGTTCCTCGCAAGTCACGTCACATGTAAAAATATAATTGCAGATCCGGCATTTCTTAAATATACTGCATTAATCACATTCAGCATTTTATCATGTTGCCTTTTGCTGTAATTTCTTTTTCGTATTGTATATTTTAATGTGTATTCTAAATCTAAAGTAGAGTTGTAATGAAAAGGTTTAATTTAACTAAAGAACCGAATCCAATAAGCACATTAGTACTTTAACTTACCTTAACAAACCCCCTCAAAAAAAGAAACTTACCTTAACATCTCCGACGTAGATGAATTTCCATCCTTTAAGACCTACTCTGACGGCTAAATCCATGTCTTCCACTGTGGTTCGATCCTCCCAGCCCCCGGCTTCCTTGACGGAAGAAATTTGCCAGACACCAGCAGTTCCTGAAGTTAAATATGTTAATCCTACAGAATTACAAAGGATTAAATTCTGACTGAGAGATTTGCCTGTTATACCGTTAAAACCAAAGAAGGCAAACATGGATGAACCTGCTTCCTGCTCTACTTTGAAGTGATAATCTAATGTCATCTTTTGTATCCTTGTCATCAGGAATTCATTGGGATTAACTGCAAAACCGTCCCGAAATGCCAGTCAGCAAGCTCCTGTCAATTGGAACAAGAGATGCATCAGACAGATACAGTCTACGCAGCACATAAAAAGGGGCAAAATTTCTGTTATGCTCAGCATGTTTTCCTTTTCGTACTTTAACAGAGGTGTGAGTGTCTGCCAACTACATTTTCAGTGACGATGTAAGTTACCGGTCATTTGGTAGTTATGTTGGTTGATAAATCAAGCTAAAGTTCATTATAGAGCCTGTGGTTTCCATGCTTACCAAACTCCCATCGTGCCTGAACAAGTGCAACTCGTGGATCATGCACAAGATACGGGACGGTCCTTATGAGGAAGTCAGGTTCCGGTTGGAAATCCGCATCAAACACGGCGACAAAGTCACACTGCTGAACATAGTCATACAGCATCCCTTGCTTCAGTGCACCAGCCTTGTACCCTTTCCGATTGTTCCTCACCTCATACTTCACGTTTTTACCTTTGTTAGCCCAAAACTTGCACTCAAGCTCCACTAGATCCTGTCGAGAACACACATCATCTGTGACATCGTCTTTGAGGACGGAGGCACCGGCAAAATTCAGTAATGCTAGTGCATAGTAGTTCGTCGAAATGGGTCAACCTAATGCGTGCAGTGATTGCTCGCACTCAAAACTGGTAACTAATTCAAGTAGCCACCATATGGTGGCTACTTGAACTCATTGCTGTCACTGCAGTTCTAATAATGCACTTGCACTCTTGACAGAGTCATCAGGACTCAATGAGTCAGGACATGTACAAGGGCGAGATGATTCAAACTTACCTTGACCGTTGGATCGGTGGAATCGTCGAGAACCTGTACAATGACCCTATCCGACGGCCATGCCAGCCCGCACGCTGCGCCGATGGAAAGCTTGTACACCTGCATATGTGCCCAAACCTGCAGCGGGGACGACGGCCCGGCGGCGAACACGCGGCCACCGCCCGACGACGACGACGACGGCCACCACCGGCGCAGGGTCGCCGTCGCCGTCGGCCCGTCGAGGTCGAGCCACCCCGCCGCCACCGCGGCCAAGGAGGCCACCGCCGCTGCGCCGGCCATTCCCGCTCGTGCTGCGCGCAACTTTTGGGGCGGGACGGACGGGGCGTTGCTTTTCCGCTGGTCTCGTCGGTGCGGGGAGGCCAGTGGACCGCGGTCGAGTACTAGTAGAGCTCACGAGGCAGCCGCTCCGATTGTCTGGTTGATCCGCTGGCTTCACCACAGCTAGAGTCGCTGTCATGTGGGTCACCGGACACCGGGCTCCACGTGTCAGCGCCTGCCTCATCCGCTGCGAATCACGTTGCGGTGGGCTACTGGGCATCACGTATACTGTTCGGTGGGCCACACTATACCCACGGCCCACCTGTCACTCTCGCAACGAGCGAGAGAGCTCGCTGGCTGGCCCATCACCAGCCCAAGGGGAGATGCCAAATGCGAGGAGATGGGCGCGGGGAGGGATTCGCACGCTCGTTGCGGTTCGCTTGGCTGCCGCCCGCCGATGTGTCGCCGTCGCCGTCGTGGCCGCGCCCACCGCCGGCAACGAATAGTGGATGCGCATGCGCCGGCCGCGGTGAGGGCTGTCCTGCCTGCCCCCGGTTTTGGATGCCCTCTCGTCGTGTTACTCGTGCACCGCTACAGGACAGGCAGCTCGAAGCCACCACTGCACACAGCACACCTGGCACCTCTCTCCACTTGGATAGTTTGGATCGCGCGCCGGCACGGTTCAATCGGGCGCGTCCGTGCCGTGCAGATGCTGAGATGCATGAGGCGACGAACGTGTTTGATGGGACTCCCAGTCCGCCGGCAGTTTCTTTATGCTATCATGCTAGAACGGCACGAATTCTCTGAGAACCATACTGCAAAGGTTCCTTGTTCATCTTGCAGATAAGGTTATCTTCTGGAATTGTACACACCATGTTCTTACTTATAGCATTTTCTTTAGAACGTAGACAAGATCTTCCTATGTAAGTTTGACATATCTTTTTCGTTTGTCCAATACTAGTTTTGCCAAACTTTCATGACAGGAGATCTTTCAAACAAGTTTTTCAAATGTCCTGTCTCCATGATAAGTTTTGGACAAGGGAAACCATGTTCTCTGCTTGATTTGGTTGTCTAAAATGTCATCTTTAAATGATCGTTAAATTATAATTCTCTGTAATTTGTGACCAAATAAATGCACTAGCAGGACATATTTCATATTGGGACAAAATAAACTAATTTGATGTTGCAGATGTCGATGCTTTTACCTACAAAATTGATTAAAGTTAGAAAAGTTTAACTAGTATAAATAGAGTAATAATTTTTTACTAAAATATAATAATAGTTGATAATACCACACCATAGCAAGACGCCTACCATCACTGAATCACATCTTTCCTGACAGACAGATAGATGTCCAAAATAACTTATATCGACAGATCCTCAAACTTGAATACAATTATACAAATATATATATACCGACAGATGATAGTCCTGTTGGAAAAACTCAAATCATCGACTGATGGTTGATTATAAACTAGGCGTATAGCCCGCGCATTTGCGCGGCTAGTATTGAAAATTTAAAATTTGCATATTGTTGTATCCTTACTTAAAAATTATACTATTTTTTACCATGGCTCATCCTATTCATTATCGTAAATTATGTCTTATTGTTGGTTAAAACAATTCAAATATGATCTACCTATAATAACAATTTGATTTGTTGAGCTTTAATAATATTATGCATATAATTATTCTTATTTTCATTATATTTTGATTGATTGTTGTTAGCTTTATTTTTTATTAATAGTATATGTTTGTAACTGATACATAGCTAAATGATATTTTATATTTAATTTTCCATAATGACATTGGTGGATGATTTTTAATTAGGCACATGGGTATTTTAGGCTAATTTTTATTATAATGGCAGTGGTGGGTATTTTTTATTTTTTTCTATTTTTCTCCGATTAACGTGGGAATTTCTAAGCCTTGAAAGTAAACGTGGAGGCTCCGTTTGTTGGCCAAATAATAAAATAACTAGGCGTATGACCCGCGCATTTGCGTGGCTAGTATTGAAAATTTAAAAATTTGCATGTTGTTGTATTTTTACTATTTTAAAGATCGTACTATTTGTTACCATCCATCACCCTATTCATTATCATAAATTATGTCTTATTATTATTAAAATAATTCAAATATGATCTATCTATACTGACAATTTGATTTGTTGAGCTTTAATAATATTATGCATATAATTATTCTTATTTTTTTTATTTTGATTGATTGTTGTTAGCTTTAGTTTTTATTAATAGTATATGTTTGCAATTGATACATAGCTAAATGGTATTTTATATTTAAAATTTCATAGTGGCATTGGTAGGTGATTTTTAATTAGGCACATGGGTATTTTAGGTTAATTTTTATCGTAATGGTAGTGGTGGGTAATTTTTATTTTTCTATTTTTCTTCGATTAACGTGGGAATTTTTAAGCCTTGAGAGCAAATATGGCGATTCATGTTCAAGCCTGATGGGCTTACTATACCAATCATGACCTGATCGATATTGTCCTGGTTCCTGATATGCTTATGGTGTTAATTTTTTAGGTTTTTTTGATTGGTGCCACTGTAATTTTCGAAGTTCTGAGATATGCCATTACAATTCACGTATTTTGAATCGTGCCATTACAATTCTTTTCTTCTTTGAACCGTGCCATTTTATACGTCTTTGATGCTCTTGGACCCACTTGCAGACCCGTGTATTTTCGTATGGTCCAAAATACCCCTGCTACTTCTCTCCCTTCCCTCACTAACGTGTGGGGCCCACACGTCAGCTTCTCCTTCAACCTCACCTCCACCGCGTTGCTCCCACACCGGGCGAGCTCCTCCCCCATGCCGCCGCCGCCGGCTTGCTCCCCCACCGGGCAAGCTCCTCCCCTGCCGCCGCCGGCCTTGCCTGGCCCTCGTGCGGGCTCGCCTCTGCTGCTGCCTCGCCTGACCCTGTGCGCACCGGCGGGGCTCCTCGGTTCTGCTCGAGCCCCTACTCGCGGCGAGGCTCCTCGGCTCGATTCGGGCGAGGACGAGGCGGAGGTGACCAGCGGCAAGATGGCCCCCGCTCCTCGCGGCCGCCCCTCCGCCCGTGAGCCCCTCCGCACGGCACCCAGGCCGCTCCTCCTCCGCCCGTCCACCCTACCTCCCTCGATGGATCCAGGTCGTGGCGGAGGCGGAGGCCCGCGCGGGGCCTCGCGCCTCTACTCTGCTCGGCTGGGAGAGGGCGGGGCCGGGGCGAGCACCGCGGCCGTGCACTCAGGGGAACCGGCCGCAGCGACGTGAAATCCTCTGCTCCGGAGCAGAGGTGGCGCGTCTCGGCTCGACTCTGGCGGCGCGGCGGCCATGGCGATGCGGAGGCGCGACGCGCGGAGGCTATGGCGGGACGGAGGCCCGCGACGGCGGCCATGGCGCGGCGAAGGCCCGCGGCGGCGGCCATGGCGAGGCCCACGACGGCGGCCAGGGCGAGGCGAAGGCGCGCGGGCTCGAGGGCGGCGGAGGCCTGTGCAGGGGTGGCAGAGGCCGGCGCGGAGGATTCGAGCGAGCTCCTCCGGCGGGGCTTCGCCGTCCGCGATGGCCTCCCGGCACCGGCGGCAGAAGAGGGGCGCGGCGGCGGCATCCGGCCAGGCGCGGTGAATCCCGACGGTGGCGGCGTCTCGTCTCCATCTCCTCCTCTCTCTCTCTCTCTCGTGCGCGGGGCAGCAACGCGGTGGAGGTGAGGTTGAAGGAGAAGCTGATGTGTAGGCCCCACACGTCAGTGAGGGGAGAGAGAGAAGTAGCACGGGTATTTTGGACCATACGAAAATACAGGGGTCTGCGAGTGGGTCCAAGAACATCAAAGACGTATAAAATGGCACGGTTCAAAGAAGAGAAGAATTGTAATGGCACGATTCAAAATACGTGAATTGTAATGGCATATCTCAGAACTTCGAAAATTACAGTGGCACCAATAAAAAAAACCCTAATTTTTTTGAGCTTGTGGTGTTAATTGTGAGGTGTGGTAGTATCTTGCAGCAATGTCGGCAACAAACCTTCGGAGGATGGTAGTTTAATATAGTGAAAGTCTTAAATTATCTTATTTATTTTGACGAATAATAATATAATCGTAAAACTGCATTTGGGATTTTGGTAATATAATATGATATATATGTGGTAAAATATGTTAATTGTTTGTGTAGCTAGTATCCTATAGGTATACACGATATGTAGCTTGATATGCAAAATGATGGATAGATTTATATTTATAAATAGAAATATATTTTAATGGCAGTGGTGGGTAATTTATAAATATGTATATGAGTATTTTAGGCTAATTTTTTCGTAATGGTAATGGTGGGTAATTTTAATTTCTCTTATTTTTTCGATTAATGTGAGAATTTTTAGGCCTTGAGAGCGAACGTGGAGGTTCCGTTTGTTTCTCCGATTAACATGGGAATTTTTAGGCTTTGATAGCGAACCTGGAGGCTCCGTTTGTTGGCAAATAATAAGATAATAGAATATTTTTACCGATTCGATGGTTTATGGGTAATGATAGTTACTGACTCATGTGCGATGCTACTTTGTTGGGGTATATACGTATAGTGCATACTAATCCATCACTCCAACACATATAACAACAGCAAGACGTCACTTTCAAGAAGTAACCTTGTATGACATAGCAGCTACGCGCCTACACTTATTTACTAGTGGATTGCGCGCGCATTGCGCGCACATAATTCCTTTGTAATCCTAGAGTTAGTTATCATGGTAGTAGAAGATGTTTAAAAAAAAATGTAAAAATAGTATGTACATTTTATAAGATCTGAAAGGGAAAAGGGAAATAGGAAGATCGGAGTTAAAGTTTAGAAAATTCTATTTTTTCCTCAGTGTAACCTAATTTAAACACATTGCGTGCCCACAACCTCTTTGTATTCTTGGTGGTAATTTTCATGGTAAGAAAAGGTGTTTTTATTCCCAAGGGGACGTGCTGTTTTTTGAAGAAGGAAGTTTGATTTATCGGCTAATTCTTTTTGCTATTGGCCTTGGCCTGGGAAAAATTTGTTGTGTCATCTTTTTAACAGCTCCTTTTTTCCTCCGCACTGCCAGTGGGAGAATGTTGTGCAGATAGGGTTAGGCTGCTTAAATGTTGGGATGGCACATCATTGAAAGATGAAGCTGCAGGCAGAGAAGAAAGAGGCTCTGCAATTTTTTTTCCATCCTGAAAGACTGTAAATCATAACCTAGAGCAAGTCCTTATAGGATTGAGTCAACAAATATAATCTAGAGATGCAAATTAGAAGAAATGCATTTTTACTCAATGTGTTTATGTTTGAATGGACAAAGATCAAAGAAACTGTGCTATCCCTTTGGATCTCTAATGGATTTAAAGCAGGAAATACAGCGATCAATAAATTCCCCTATTTTATTCCAAAAAAGGATTTAAACAATAAATCAATATTTTTGGCCTCACACTCTAAAATACCTTAACCAATGTTGGCTATCTTGTTATGGTACGGAGATGGGAGGAGGAAAATATGGAGACTTGTATTCAATGGCAGATTTCTGTGTGCATGATGCTCAAAACATTGTCAATGGAAGGAAAAATGCCGGTGGGTGTAGGAATCTGGAGGATGTAGGATATAGCCCTGTCCGTTAAGGTTGATAGCTTCCTGATTGAGTTTCTTGTGTTCATACCAGCCTTGATGGGAAAAGAAGGCAAGGCAGTCAAAATCAGAGGCTGCCAGGTACAGTTTCAGAGTTGTAGGTGCAGGATGCGCAGGTCACCGTGAAGTCCCCCCAAATACAGTAGAATGGCAGTTTTTTTACCTTTGCTATGCTTCTGCATATGTTCACATGCATGTAGGTAAGCAACAAGGAAGTTGGATGAGTACACCGTTTAACTACCGTGGCAAGCATGTTGAATTAGGTTAGTGAAAGAACATACTAAAGGAGATCACGTTTGATTTTGGGGGATGAAGAAGAGCATTAATTAAGCAAAAATGGTACAGAAGCACCTATTTGCATGTGGCCGCATAGGACTTATGGGCAAAAGGAGCATGAGAAATCACGTTCATACCAGGTTCGGGGGGGGTGGTAAATGGCCACGCAGCATGCTGTTCCCACCTACAGGTAATTAAAATTAAATAAGGGAAGACCAGCCAAGTCAGTGGTGTATAAGTAAATTCAATACAAAATGGAAGAATAGTTGAAGTTGAACTTAAAACCTGAAAGCCGTAAAGTAGCAGTAGAATCCTTTTTTTTTCAACTATGTACGAAAAGAAAAAGGAAAAGGTCCATCAATTTTGGGCTCGCACCTTGCGGAACAGTAAATTGAGTTGAATCAAATCAATTTCTGTACTGGGAGAAATCATTGCCCAAATAAAATAGTAAATCAGTCGCAACATCTTTTTAAAATACATGGCATAATGAATCCAATCGTGGGTAAAGGCACAAAGAGAACAAGAAAGTCCCCACATGAACAATATTGGAAGAAGTTGTGCTACATTTCCAGATTATATCCGCAGAACCTTTTGAAGATCTTTTGGATTATGTAGGTGATAAGAAAAACTTCCATGTCAAGCTACCTATATTCATAAATTTTTTAAATTATGAACAGATGTTATTGGCACTATTATGGGGGGTTGCTGAACCTGGATGGGTTCATTTTTCTAATCAAAACAATTCAAATATTTGCATAAAATATAATCTTAAAAAAATGAGAAGTATATAAAAACAAGATGTCAGGTTTAATTTCATATTTTTCTTCCTAATTCTCTAGAAACTATACTATAAATGTTTGATTATATAATTTGCTATCATCTATTGTTATTTAACAGTAATATGGAAATGAAAGTTTCTCTACGGGGCCATAAGGCAACACAACTCAGCATCAATGTTGTTTGCGACAAAGATGAAATTGTTCCCACAGTTATCCTGTTCACTGCTGTTTGATCATACCTATCAAAGGGTATTTGAACCATAAGTCCATAATATTTCATTTTCACCATACCACTAAACAATTAATATAAAAAAGTATTGGTTCGGAGCATTAGTCATTTTTTGTTTTGTATTTAATACAACAGCTTCAAATTTGAGCAAGAAATGTCCTTGAAATCACAGTTGTTTAAATACACAATGTATTCTGTTTTATCTCTTTTCAATTTCAATTGGAAAATAACCCTCAATCCATGTGCCTTAAACAGAAATGAAAGTCCAATTAACAGAAAGGAATACCATTAGGGAAGAAGCTGCTCAAATTGTAGCTGAAACCAAATATAATGACACATTTGTGTTGTCCATCAATGGAATTGAAACCACATTAGAGTTTTGCTTAGGAGATCAAGATTTCCTGGGTTCCAGTGGGATTGCCATATCGCTTAACATATTGCGCAAAACTATCCCATGTGAACGGTATTGCTCAAGGCTGACCTTTTTCCTATACTTCACACAATTTGGACCACTGACAAAACAGTGCATGATAGTCTACAAAATGGAAGACCGCTGACCTTCAGCAGCCTCTTTCCAAGTATGAAAGCGTGGAAAATCTATCCTTTCATTTGCCCACCTACAACACAGGGCGCTCCATACTTTTGGCAGTCCATGCTGCACATATGAAAGCGTGAAAAAACTTCTAATGACTTGAGAAAATACATCCAGGGTTCTTTTTCCTAAACTACTGATGACCTGAGGAAATACAATGAGGTCTGGCACATTGTTCTTTTTCCTAAGTTCACTTTAAATTGCATGCCAGAATGTATTTAGTGGAGCAACTAAACGTCAACAACACTAGAATTGTATGTCTAACAAAGCAAACTACAAACATTTATGTGATTGGCCATTCTCTCAGCTCTAAATCTGGAAATGCAAATGGCACAGAATAATTGAAGTTTGTGTTTCCTTTAAAAATGCAGAGTATGCTTGGAGGCCTATGCAGTGTTCTTAACACTAAATAAATGCCCAAACATATTGGGAAATATTAATACAACTGGACTTGTGTTTGTACAATAGACAATAATTCACATATATGAATAGGAATATCCGTCAGATCAGTCTATGTCAATAGAAATGCTGAACTGACGTGGCATTTTCTAAACTAAACAATAACCATGGACATATATGAAAAAGAATAGATGTATCTTATATGGTATTTCATTTTATTTTTCAAGTACAAAATACCCGCATCAACCAAATATGGCCCTAGAACTCACATAATAATTAATAAGATTGAAGAAAAGTAGCTCATAGTACCTGCCAATGTCTTGAGCAGCATGGAAGGACACACAATTACTTCTAAAGGTGCTTTTGCATGACCTGTAAAAATACAAAGACCATATTCTTAACTTAATGCAAAATGATAAATACTGATTAATACTTATAATTCTAATGTCAGCTTGATCCTACGTGACAAAGAAGGAAGATCACCAAGAGGAAGATCCAGATACAGGGAGTGCTATAATCACTCAACTCCAGCTGCCAAATTTAGCAAAAAAGAAAGGAAAAAAAAGAGAGGAAAAGAGCGAGTGAAATCTATGAAGGCAGAAGCATAAGCTTGTTGGGTATGAAGCTGGACCAGCACTCACTGCTGGAAGGGACCAAGCTCGTGGTGCTCATCTCCTATCTCCCACCAACACTCGTCAACAGACTGCGCCTCCTGGAGGGGGGAAAATCAAATTTTGTGCAGGCTAAAAGGAACCGATCTAGACAGGGGGGGAGAAAATGCAGATGCAGGTCAGACGAGAGAGGAGGAAGGGGGGGAGGAGCTCCGCAGCCAACCCTGTAGCTGCGGGGAGGTCGAAAGCGAGCTCTACAGGCGGCGCCCGGAAGCTCGGCCAAAGGCCGCGCGTCCTGGCGGGGGTAGTTCCCCGCGCCTTGCGCTTGGATGGTGGCGGGGGTGGCGGGACGAGCCCATGGCGCCTCAGATGGAGGGCTGGCCGGGGGTGGTGCGGCTGGTGAGGCTAGCCCGTGGAGGGGTTGGCTGCGGCAAGGTGTGTAGGGCCAGGATCGCAGACGGCGGCGACCGGCGGAAGCGGCGGGGCGTTGGGTGGGAGGAGGGCGCTGCTCCTCGCCTGGTGCCGTCGGCGGGCTCGGGAAGCCCGTGCGCGCCGGCGCCGGTTGGGGCACAGCATCGGGGCGACCAGGAGAGGAAAGCCGAGTGCTCACGGAAATTTCTAGGAGGAAGCGATGGCAGCGGCTTTTGTTGACTTGGAGACTAGCCGGTGAAGAAGCTGAGGCATCGGTTATCACCGTTGGTTAGAAAATCGGAGGATCAGTAGAATTTTCGCTGACGTGGATGCTCCCAGAGCTCACGGAGGCGTGGGGGAATAATACATAGAAATTTGCTTGCATCCCAAATCTGTAGAACAAACATACTTCCATACAATCTCGACTACTGGCGCTACGAAGAACCCAGTCGAA
Organism: Panicum virgatum; assembly: GCF_016808335.1. NCBI lineage: Eukaryota > Viridiplantae > Streptophyta > Magnoliopsida > Poales > Poaceae > Panicum > Panicum virgatum. The sequence goes on from NC_053148.1 coordinate 11,651,392, forward strand.
ACACACAGCTCAGGCTACTACCATGCTATTTCCCTCCTGTAAGACCACACCACCGCGGCGTTGCATATGAAGCTCTTCAGTCTTCACCGAAACCGTTTTGAACGCGGAATGTACAATGGATCAACAAGCCGGAGAAAATCAAGTCGAAACAACACGAGCAGAAGTTGCGCGCGACCGATCGACGCGGCGGGCGGAGGCCGGCCGGCCGGGGTTCCCTTCACCACTGGTACTTGGCCTTGACGAGGACCTCCTCGTAGAGCTCGGCGGCGTGGTCCCAGCTGAGGTCCTGCGACATGCCGCGCGCCTGGATGCCCCTCCAGCTCTCCCTGTACTTCCGGTAGGTGTCGAGGCAGTGCCCGAGCGCTTCGATCAGCTTGTTGGGCTCGGCGCGGTCGAACGTCCACCCGAGCCCGGCGCCGCCGAACGGGTCGAAGGGCGCCACCGTGTCCCTCAGCCCGCCCACGGCGTGCACCACGGGGACGGTGCCGTACGCCATCGCGTACAGCTGGTTCAGCCCGCACGGCTCGAACCGGGACGGCATCAGCAGCACGTCGGCGCCCGCCGTGATGCGGTGCGCCATGGGCACCGAGAACCCCACCCACCCGCGCACCTTGTCGTGGTGCGCCCGCTCCAGCTGCTGGAGCATCCGCTCCAGGTCCGCGCGCCCGGCGCCCAGCATCACCAGCTGCACGTCCTGCCCCGCCAGCCACGGCATCGCGTCGCCGATGATGTCCACGCCCTTCTGCCCGTCCAGCCGCCCGATGAACCCGAGCAGCGGCACGTCGTCGCGCACCTCCAGCCCCAGCTCCCGCTGCAGCGCCGCCTTGCACTGCCGCTTGCCGGCGTCCAGCGTCCGGAGGCTGTAGTTGGTGTACCCGTCCGACCGGAGGTGCACGTCCACCTCGGGGCTCCACTCCTGGTGGTCGATGCCGTTCACGATGCCGTTCATCTTCCAGTCGTGGGACCGGATGATGTCGTGGAGGCCCCACCCGCCTTCCACCGTCTTCAGCTCCCACAGGTAGCCGCGGCTGACGGTGACCACCTGGTCCGCCATCTTCAGGCCCGCAGCGAAGATGTTGGCGTGCTCGCCGCCGACGGGGTCGTACAGCTCGAAGTGCTGGAGGTAGTGCTCAGGCAGGTCCATGTACGGGTATTCAGCTACAGGGCCGCGACCCTGCAGAGTGCAGACAAGAGGGAAATCATTAGGATCCAGATTCCAGAAAATGAAGTCTAGTTGAGAACCGACCAAAACTAATAATTGACTGAATATCTGAACCAATGCACCATGATCATAATTGAACCAAGGCTATCTAAAGAAGAAAATGCAGCAAAGGTACAAAGTAATCATGATTATGAGAAGGAAAAGACCTGGTGAGCGATGTTATGTATGACGAGAACGGAGCGAGTGTACTGCATTATGCCATTGTCTCTGTAATATGCTTTCAGATAAACAGGCAGGAGTGCAGTGTGCCAGTCGTTAGCAATGAACACCAAATTGCCATCACCATAGCACACACCGCCACATGGAACATGCCAAGGAACCTGAAGATTATGGAGGAACACAACAGATAGTCCAGTGTTCTTAGTCACTTATATAATACAGCAGTATTATAATACGGGTATTGTTTTAAATTTTAATAGTTGTCATTGGCCCCTCGGAGGCCCCCGCGTTGTCTCCCTCGGAGGCGGCTCGGGCGGCGCCCACCCCCGCCGCCGCGCACCCCCCTCCTGACCACACCCCCACCTCGCCGCCGCCGGAGCAGGGCGCCGGAAGCCCGTGCACCTGCGGGGAAGGCAGCGGCGGGGCCTTCCATGAGTTGCGCGCAGGCATGGCCGCGCACGGCGAGCTGTGCCGGGTGTCGGGCACGGTGGCGGCGGCGGCGGCCCGGGGCTGCGGATCCGGCGTCCTGGGGTCCGGATCCGGTGCCCCCGGGGGCTGATCTGCGCTGCGCTTCTTCCGCCGCTGCCTCCGAGTGCGCCCGCTCGGCCGCCCCGAGATCCGGCGGGACCCGCGCGAGCTCGTCTGTACGCCTAGTGGAAGCTGCCAAGGTTGATAACGCCGTCGGCGGGCGACACCGAGCCATGGTGTTGTTCGCTGCCACCACCGCCATCGCTGCCATGGTGGCCGGCGGCCACCTCTGCTGCGGACTGTGGTTGCGGCCACGGCTCGTGGTGCTGCGGCGACTGTGGGAGGAGGGATTTAGCAGACGAAAGTTTTGCTCGGCCTCTGGCCGGGCCGGCAGCGACGACGTTCAGTGGACGCCGTGTTCTCCCTTGAGGGCGTTGTCGAGGTGCCCTCCTCTCCCTGACAGGCCTCTCTCGGTGAAAACCTTGCCTGAGTTTGCTCAAGCGGGCGGCGGCGGCGCCCTCAGCGTCGTTCCTTCCTTGGAAGCGTCGTCTTTGGAGAACCTGTTCCGTTGCAGCCCTGGAGGTCGGTTCCGGTGTCCCCGGGGCCGGTCTTCGTGGTGCTGCGGCAGTGGCTCCTCCCACGCAGGAGTGTTCACCTCTGCTGCGGCCGTGGCTCGTGGCGATCGGCGGCGGCGGCCCCCTCAGCATATGACATTGTTGGCTGATTGGCGGCTAGGGGTTGTCTCGTCGTTGTCGGCTAGCTGCTTGCAGCGAACCACGACGGCAACTGTGCGGCGTGAGGCAGCGTCCATGGACAACGCTTGCAGCTACGACTTCATGAGACGACTTGGCTTGCAGCGGGCCGTGGAGCGGTTCGTCGTCGGAAGACGGCGCAAGCGACTACCCTAGCTTCCTAAGGCCGGCAATAGTTTTGTTGCTATCCGTGGTTGTGCCACATTTTTCACCCTTGTTAGGGTGTGCGTGTTTTTTCTATTTGTGGTTATGCCACAAATTTGCCCATGTGCTTGGGCTCTGGAGTTGGTTTAGACCTAGTTTAGCTAGGTAGTTGTTGTGGTTTTAGCCCGGTTTTTCCAAATTAACCGAGCAATGTGGTTTTGTCTCATTTTCCCTAAAAATGAGGCCTTTGATCTGTGGTCTGCCACACTTTTTGAATACAATTCAGGTGGGGATACTCCCCCGTGACCATTCAAAAAAAAAAATACAGCAGTATTCAGGTACAGCAATGGAGGAACGTGCCAATTGATAGAATTATCATGAGCAATAGGGAGAATCAAGATAATAAAATAGCATTCATTGGTGCAAAAGAAGAAGCGCTTAGCAGTACAATAATTTAGCATTTGGCTAGATTTGGATTTGCATATGACAAACTATAAGTGTAAAATTGAGAATTTTTCAATATGGTGGACAGAAGAGTTCACGGGAGTACCTCAACAGCAACCTTGCAGAACAAAATCATGCGCTTCATAATTTCCTGAAGTAAAATGGGAAATCGAATTTCAAATGAAAGCACTTTGGCTAGATCTTAGATAATCAGTGCAGTGAAATTGAATTGTGAAAAAACAAGGGAAAGGAGCTTCACCTGTCTATTTCCCCCATATATGTCACCTTGACGGTGCCGGAAGAGAGGTGCGTCGATAAACACAAAATCGACTCCATCAATAAATGCATGGAAATATTTCACTTCCAAGTCCTGCAAGCCAAATCAAATGCCAATTAAATTGAATATATTGCGATTTTGGGCCTTGGCATTTTCTATATCAGGCTCCCATTTGATCGGGAGGTTTACGCGCACCTGTCCTGCAGCTTTGTAGTATTTCGTGATTCCCATGTCGAAGGCTTCCGCATAGTCCCCATACCTTGGTACCACAACCTTATATTGAAACAAGCATTGCCACAAAATGTTAGGTAAGTCATCTAAGTCTACTCAAAGTACCTGATTTAAAGTATCACGGTATGTGATTGCGAAGTTTGTTTAGTTACATAGTAAAATGTATTCATTTACTGTAAGATGACCACTTTTGTATTGCTATCTTAAGCAACAGTTTCCGATAACCGACATGATGATCATTCGTGTGACACAATTATTTTTAAAAAATAAAACACCACCTTGCACTAGTCCCTATGTATCATCTGATCATCAAGGTTTCAGATGTCTGTAACAAAAGAACCAGGAAAGTTCTTTCAGATCATGTTGGTCATGTGCATCTAACCATGTGCATCTCAAGTTATCAAAGCATAGGTTTACCAAATGATGAAATATTGAAGATGCCAACAGAAACGAAACTACAAGGAACCAAATGAAAAACAGAAGCCTGAGAGTACTATACCATAACACGATGTCCTCTTCTCGCCAAAGCCTTCGGCAGAGCTCCCGCAACATCTCCAAGGCCACCTATAATACTCAATAGTTGCTCACATCAGTAATCCAAGCAGCCTGGAATGGACAGCAGCTCCAGAAGAAACCACAAACAACAGTAATGTTCTTACCTGTTTTGCACCAGGGAGAACATTCAGCAGACACCACGATCACGTTCATGACATTCTCCCCAGCCAAAGGGCTAGGATCATCGTTCTCGTAATCTGCAAAAGAACCAGCAGCATCTGCACCAACCCCGGCCTCATCCTTCGTTTCATCAGGCTCGTCGAAACCGATATATTTCTTGAAATCCCAAGCACCCTCTTGTTCTTGCACCGCAGGCTCAGGCTTAGGCGCAGGCGGAGGAGGCGGAATTGGATTTGGAACTCTTTCAACGTCAACCATTGCACGCCTCTTCTCTGCAAGTCCGGCATTGCCGTCGGTGCGGGGCTTGGGAACGGAAGCTGGTCGCGACACGAAGTTTTCCTCAGACGGTGGCAACGGCGGCTCCGGGGCCGGGACGACACCCCTCGTCGGCGCTACGTCCTGGGTGGGAAGGATCACGGTGTAGCCCGGGCCCGCGAACTTCACAATGCTGGCCGGCGGCGCGGCGACGATGGAGTCGATCTCGCCGCCCGCCAGCGCGCCGTTCTGGCTGGCCGCCGCGTTCCCCGGCCCGGAGCCGTAACGGCCGGCCGGCTGAACAGGATCCCTCCGTCTGGAGACCTGCGCGCGGGCACACGTGGGTGTCAGAGAACAAGCAGCGATCCTACATCGAGGGGAGGGTAGGTAGGGCCGGCGTGGACCGAACTAACCGCCTTGCGCCGCGCGCGGGGCTGCCTGATGCTGGCGTCGGCGCCGGCGCCGGCACTCCGCTCCGGCGGCGCCGCGTCCCTGCCCCCCGTCCCGGCCTCCGCCGCGCGCGCCACCATCGCGTCGTCCCGCGCCGCGCGCCGCGGCGGCGCCCAGAGCGGGAAGTTGAGGCTCGCGCCGCCGCGGCTGCGCCACCCGGGGGTGCCGGAGGAGAGCGCGAGGATGAAGGCGGAAGAGGCGGCCGCCGACGACATGGCGCCGCGCGGCGGGATCGATCGTCGCCGGTCGGCGCACGCGCGGGGCTGTGGGGGGTGGAGTGGCCGAGTGGGAGGAGGACTGAGGAGGAGGAGGAGGGGGTCAGGGTGGAGTGTACGGCGCGCGGCCGCGACTTTTGTGCGGGTGCCTGGCGAGTAGGGCCAACGGGGATCACGGCGAGCGCCGGCTCGGGGGCGACGCCACGCCACCGGGGGGGGGGGGGGGGGACGAGGCTGGCGGCTGCCGCGCGAACGGCCTCGGCGTCGTTTGCTCGCGCTTTTGCGGCTGCGAGGGCGCGCACGAGGAGGGAGCGACCCCGACCGAGCCGTTTCCTCCCAGGCGCGTTTCGGCCGCGGCGAGCGCGGCGAATGGCGGGGGTCCGACGATGACGCGCGGGCCCGGAGCCTCGTTGGCCCCACCTGTCGGCAGCACGGGTGCCTCGGCTCCGGGGGGCACGAAGCGAATACGGTGAGCGGAAAACGGCGTGCTCTTCTGATCCTTCTCGAACCTGGTAAGTTTGCTTGCGGTGGGGTCCACCTGGTAAGTGAGCAGTGGAGTGGCGTGCTGGCCGTTGGGCCGTGTCTTGGAAGCGAGACTGGCGCGGGCAGGATAAGGCCCCGTTTAGTTCCCAAAAAATTTCACCCAAAAATTTTCACCTCCCCTTTAAAACACATGTACGAAGCACTAAATGTATTTAAATAATAAAAATAATTACACAGTTTGGATGTACACGACGAGACGAATCTTTTGAGCCTAATTAAGGCATGATTAGCCATAAGTGCTACAGTAACCCACATGTGCTAATGATGCGGTCAAAGGCCTCAAAATATTCGTCTCGCGGTTTCCAAGTGAGTTCTGAAATTAGTTTTTTAATTAGTGCTCGAAAAGCCCTCCCAACATCTGGTCAAACAACGACGAGACACCCAAAATTTTTTGATTTTGGGAACTAAACGCTCCCTAAACGTGAGATGGTGAGGTAGAAGCGGGCCCGGCCACTCTGCTGAGACCTGCAAGGAAACCTTTTACACCCTGGCCGTGTTTGGTTGATGTGTGAAAAAGTTTTGATGGGAATTTTTTGGTACTTTGACCACCAATTAAGAGTATTAAATAAAGTCTAATTATAAAATTACCTCCACAACTATGGTACTGTGGCAGTTACTTTAACTAATGAGGCCTTTGAACGTACGACTAGTGAATAATGAGCGCGGTTACTGTAGCATCATTGTAGCCAATCATGATAAAATTTGAGTCATTAGATTCGTCTCGAAAAATTACACTCATCCATGAAAAAATTTTGCAAATAGATTTCATTTAGTACTCCATACAAACATTTGTCTTTTTTGTGAAATTGTGATGTGACTTGTAACCAAACATGGCCCCTGTCTCTACGGTGCGCCACACGTGCACGTCATTCTCCAGTGCGAACGGCCTGTCGCTCGAGTGGGAGGCGGCGAGTGGTGCATTCCTTGTGGACGGTAGCTACACATTGATGGGTTTTTTTTTTTTTGAGAAGGATTGATGGTTTCTTAATGATCATGTTGGTACGTGTGACTTGTACGTGTGAGCTAACGGTCAGGGCCCACGTTACTTCTCTCATCTCTAGCCCGCGTCGGAGCCTCTCAAGGCCTGACGCCTCGTTCGGCTGGGTGACAAGCGCTGGCTGGGCTGGGGGAATGGCTGAGGAAAAACATATTGGAATAGTGACTACCAGCTCGTACTGTTCCTACCAGCCCACTAAACCAGCCATCCGAACGGGCAGCGAGCTTCCGGCCTTGCTCCGCCTGATGGGTGGACCGCACTCAGGTTCATATGTCAGCGGGTGATAGATTTCTATTTTCGAGAATCCTACGCCGAGAGCCCTTTCGATTTAAGATTAAATCGAGAGCCCTCCAACTTACATCCATCTCCACACACGAGAAAGTAGCTAGGGGTGAGAAGAAAATAACAAAACCAGTGTTGACCTTCTTCTCCGGCGACGGGCGGGCGGTAGGTGGGCGGGGCGGTCGGCGGCGTGGTCGCCGCCGGCACGGGTGGTGGTGAAGGCCGTCGGGGTTTGGGTTCTGGGGTTTCCGGGGTTGGGGTTGTGGGGAGGGCTCCATGACCGCCGGCTTTAGAGGGATGGCCGTGGGCAGCGGCCGGCCTGGCGGAGGAGGCAGGTTGTGGGCGGCGAGGCCGACGGCGACGGCGCCGCCGGCCGGGTGGTGGAAGACATCTGGTGGGCGGGGTCGGCGGTGGGGGCGAGCGGTGGTGGCGGGCCGGGTTGGAGCGGAGGGGAGGGGAGGGGTTGGAGCGGCGGTCCTCGCCGGCGTCGCGCGAGGGGGAGGTCGGCTGCGGGGGCAGAGGGAGGCGGCGGGCGGATGGGGTAGAGCAGCGGACAGCAGCGCGCAGGATGGTTGGGCGAGGAAGACGACTGATTTTTTTTTCACAATAGGAGGCGCGGGGTCGAATGGATAAGGGGATGGGGGGCTCTCGCTGGATGCTTAAAAGGGAGAGGGCTCTCTCCGTAGATGCCTCTTTCTATTTTTCCTCTCTGCAATCAATCGAGCACTAGAACAAATAGAAAATGCCAGAGCGAATTTGATAGTTTTTTTTTTGTTTTTTCCCTCTCTGCAATCGAGCACTACCACAACAGTGAGGATTTTTTACAGCTTTCTTCATGTAGTACAATTCGGATACGAAAAGAAAATCAATGGAACTTGAGATTTGGATTTGCGTATACCTGGTGTCCAATTCCAAGGGTTGAATTTCCCTTAGAACTTCAATGCTCCATGTAATGTAAAAAATCATAGCGGAGTTAAAAAAAAAACCATGCCGGTTCATGTTCTGAAATTCATAAAGCTGCAATTATGTTAACTGTCTTTCCTCGTATTGATAGCCTATGGTAGACCTTAGACATCTCTTTCTTTGGAGAAAGCGTATGACTAGAAATCTGAATAATCTTGAATTGTTTGGCCAACTCCTTTACTTGCTGATGAAATGAGTAGATGATCGATCCCATGTACTGTTAGGCCAACTCCTCTACCTGCCTACCAAAAGCTTCCTAGGTTCATGCCTGACCCTGGACAATTGTAAATTGACCAGCAGAGAGTGTATGCAAAATCTTTACTACTCCCTCCATTCAAATTATAATTTATTTAATTTTTTATATGCCTATAGTTTTTGTTATGTTTGTTGACAGTGTATAACTAGGTGCGTAACAAAATATATGTATGTAGAAAAGCTAAAATGAATTGTAATTAGGGATGAAGGTAGTATATGATTATATTCATACACAATGCGTAGTTAATCTGTTCGTTCTTTGCAAGGTTTTGAATGACCCACTATAACTGCCGTTATAAATAGCTATAGCTGCTAGAAAGGGCAACTGTATGACATTTAGTCCATTAAAGCCGGCTATAGCCCGCTAAACACCGTAATGGCAGCCTGCCGCTAAACGTTCGGTGATTTAAAACCTGGATTCCTTGCAGTGACTTTTGCTTTGTTCAATTACAGACAACAACACAATCACAAAATCTGAGGCACCGCGTATATATGCTTTCCTGCCATCCGCCCGATCGCTAGCTGGACGTGGCGTTGCTGACGACGGTGATGTTGAGCTTCCTGAGCGTCTCGAGCGCGATGAGCTCGTTGGCCCTGTCCGTGGGGTGGTACTCGTCCCAGAACACGTACTTGCTCCGGTCCTTGCACAGCGTCGACAGCGGCGTGCAGGTGAGCGTGGGGCGGATCCGCCCCAGCGTGCAGCACGGCGCCCGCGAGTTGTTGAACCCGTGCATGTAGGGCCGGTCGATGATGTCCTGGAAGTAGTCGTACGCGTCGCCGAACCGGAACGTCGCGTTCGGCAGCGACGCCGACAGCCGCGCCAGCAGCGACGACGCCTGCGTGTTGAAGCTCCGCGCCAGCTTGTTCGTCGACTCCTGGCACCCGCCGGAGGAGGTCAGGTAGCGCTGCAGCGGGATGCAGCCCATGGGGCCGAGCCCGAAGAAGGTCAGCCGCCGGGCGCCCAGCGCGTGGAGGAGCCGCAGCTGGGCGTCCAGGGTGTCCACCATGTACTTCACGAAGGTGTCGCCGTTGTAGGTCCACGAGTCGGAGTAGACGGGGAGGAGGTAGTTGTTGATGAAGTCGTTGGCGCCCATGGCCACCACGTAGTAGCCCTCGCCGAAGAACTTGCCCGCCGCCGCCGCGCCGATCTTCTCCCGCATGAACGCCTGCGTGCCCTGGAACAGCTCGATCTGCTTGTACAGCGAGAACCTCTGAATCTGCACGCACACCGTTCGTTCCAGCCATCGATCGGTTAGTTATACTGAACATGTCGTTGCAAGTTTGCTGCTTCAAAAGAAAAATTAAGAAGAATGGCTGGCTGAATTACAAAGAGGGACGACGTCTCGTTGAGGATGCCGCCGCCGCCGGAGGCGTAGTTGACGCCGTTCTTGAAGATGGTGTCGGCGTCCAGCGACGGGTCCAGGAACGCCGGCGGTCGCGGCAGGCCCATCTTGTCGCCCACGATGTCGGCGACGGTGCGGCCGTTGCAGAACCTGCCGTTGGGCATGCCGCTCCCGAAGTCGATGCCGTACCACGGCGTCGCGGCGCGGGCCAGGCTCTTGGTCAGGTAGTTGTTGTTGCCCGCGTCCGACAGCGAGTCGCCGAAGATGAACTGCACGACGTCGCCGCGGCACAGACCCAGGAGCAGCGCCACGGCCAGGGCAACGGCAAGCGGCTTCCTCTCGCGAGCCATTGCCATCGGCCGGTCGGTCTTGCAAAGGCTCTGTCTCGAGGTCGAGGGCGGCGACAGATCGACCTGCAGGGATTGCCGCTTTTAACGATGAGGTGATCTGCAGGCTGGCGCTACTAGTAGTTCACCGGGGCTCTGACTCGATGCATGGACATATGTTTGGAGGTTCGGGATGGTGATCAGTTCTTGGGTTTTTGTAGCAGCGAGCGAGCTCAGGGTTGGATGTGGTTTGATACACCTACCAACCTGCGAAGCGTGGGGAGGAGCTTTTGGTGGCTAGTAGGGGAGTTGGCCAAACATGAGATCATTTGCTCCAGTACGGGGTCTCTGTGCTTGTCTTTTGCAGTACTTCCTCATCAGTCTTCAGATTAATGTTCAACACATCTTAGTTTTGACCATCAGTGTCTCCTTGAATATTTCAAAGAAGCTTTTGAAAATGGTATAGCTTAATTTGTCCTTAATAGTTAGTTTTAAATTATTACACACTTGTTATATTTTGGGTGTTAAATACTACCAATCCATGGTCAAATCAAGTAAAATAATAATATTTCTGTGATCGTGCCACTTTCTAAAATGAAATTTATTTGAAAACTGGAGAGAGTGGCTGTTTTTTCAAAGTGCTAGAAATGGACAGAAAAGAGTGTTTGTTGCTTACTCAAATATTCAATTTGATGGTTAAAACTCGAACAATTGATTGATTTTTTAATAAAAAATTCCCGTCCATGCCAAGATGCAGTTTCTTATATTAATAACGAATCATTGCCATTAGGTAGCATAAGTAAATTTCCATATCAGGCGGCTTCCTCTAGCGAGCCATTTTCCTTGTTAAAAACTAATCATTTTCTTTGCAATACCACCAGTGAATTTGAAATCTTTGCTATTTAATGGTTCAACATTTATTTACACAGCAGTAGGGTCAGTTTCTAATTTTGACCTTTTTCATCTCACTTTTTCCTTTTTGTCAAATACTTAGCATAATTTTTCATTTTTAAAAGGTCTTTTCCCTCATATCTACGTAGTGTTGCTCAACATCTTCTTTAAGAAATTTACAAAAAATTATTGACTTGAGATTATTTACAATTTGTTGACTCAGCAATTTTAGGGATTCAACTTTTCTATATGGGGACTGTTAGATCAATAAATTCTACAAGAAATATTAATTCAATAATTTTTTGCAAGAGAAGCTAATTCAATAATTTTTATTAGAATTGTTGTTTCAATTTAATTTTGCAAATTTATTGAATCAATGTTTTCTAGTGACTTTATATTTTATAACTAAAAGAAGTATAATATATATATATTTTATTATGTTGCAAGGTTAAGTTGTGATGTTGTGCCTTCAATTTAATTTTGCAAATTTATTGAATCAATGTTTCTAGTGACTTTATATTTTATAGCTAAAAGAAGTATAATATATTTTTTATTATGTTGCAAGGTTAAGTTGTGATGTTGTGCCTTGATACTTTCTCGACGCAACTGGCTTCGCACGGATGGCGTCATGTCGAGGCTTTTGATATCATCCTGCCACAAACTTCTGTGCCCTGACACATGTAGTATCTGAAATAAAAGAGATAGAACACTACGAGAAACCATTTATTCTACAACGGAACATTTTCGTCATAGATCGTTGAAAATTCGTCATAAAAAACTATTAGTGACGATTTCAGACAGCGTCATGTATTGAGCGTCACAGATTAAATCAGGTGACGTTTTTTAACCGTCGTAAATGCCCTTAGGCCCGTGCAACCAAATCCAAATCCAGCCCAAACCCAACGTTCGTGACAAAATTTAACATCACAGATGTTTGCCACGTCAACCAACAGGAGTAGTGAGGTGGATAATGATGACGACACGTGTACGATGACATGGCTCGTGACATGGATGATGACATCATTGATGATGTGGGTGGTGACATCACTAATGATGTGGAGAATGACAGCCCATTTTAGAACTAGGTTGGGCCATTTTTTACCCACTATTAAATCAAAGCTCACTAAACAAGTCCATTAAAAATTGAGCCCATCAAATTCAATCCAATTTGTCATACCATTCACCAGAATGGTCATTACAGCCCAAAATACGTACCCGATTTTACCAGCCCAAAATAACATATACAATCTCAGGTTTCCATTCAAAATAGATATAACAACAATCACATTCATTTTTCATCTCCGCTTCTAATATCAAACAATAGTTCCAGAATATAGGTGCATCTGAGGTTTGTTTCTTAGTTTCCTTGCTGGTCTTCCCCTTAGAGCCCGGGTGGAAATGGAAGCATGGATTAGTCAATAGTGTTTGCAGATAATTATATTGCATTACCAAAAAGACAAATACAAGCCTGACAAGATGGAAGAATTATCACCTTCGCAATTTCATCATCAAACAAATCTTGTTCACCGGTATAATCGTGCAAAGGATATAGTCAGCATCTTCTCTGTTTCTCAGATTTGTATTACCAAAAAGATGCAAAAACAACAATTACCAAAAATAATGCATCATAAGCATGGACATATGCTCACATAAATAAAAAAGAGGCATGGACAGATGCTCACATAAATAGAAAAATAATACATCATAGGCATCGATGCTCATATTTGCATACCACACACTAGAAACAACAAAAACCACCAGTGCAGCAGCAAAACTTTAGTAGCAGCAAAAAAGTTCCTCCAGTTTTGTATCCATCTCAGTTTAATTATTTGCATACCTGCACGTGGTATAGCACATGGTGAAATTAGCCATGGAATAAACAAAGAATGATTTGTTTATTTACAAAAGGACAATGCTAGTTGCATCTCCAAATTACTTGGCACAATAATACACTAGCTTAAGTACAGTATTTACTAGATAAGTTATATCAAAGGAGGCTGCATCTTAAAGTCAACTATTTGCTTTGAAATGGTCAAGCTCTTATCCTTGTAGCGAAATGAACAATGACATCAGGACACAGAAGATACATACAAAAATGCAAGATAACATGGTACCATTTATAAGTTTTTATTTAAGGCAAGGTTATTGTTTTTTCATGTTAGTTTGCAAAATCAGTTCAGAGAACATGGGATAATAAAATAACAACATAGCAGCAGGGAAATCAAATCAAAGAGGGATAAGCAGGCGCTTACCTTGGCACTAGAAAAGCCAGCCACACGCACGGGTGCTCCCTAGGTCTGAAACCAAATCGATTTGGAGGACATCAGTAAACAAATCGGAGAGGCAGATTTGGAGGGAGAGCAAGAGAGAGAGATTTACCCATAAGATAACTCAAGAGTTCGACGGCTCCTTATGTTCCATTTTCTCAATCTTACGGAAGGGGAGGCAGATCTCACCTGCGGCGGCTCGACGGCATGGGGACTGGGGAACGAGAGACCGGGAGCCAACGAGGAGGCGCGCGAGACTCACAAGCCGCCCTGTCCCATGCTGCACGCCGCAGGGGCGGCGCGTGGTGTGCAAGGCGGCCCCTACCTCCTGGTACAGCGCGGGCAGCAGCGCCTCGTCGGCGCGCCCCATGATGGCTGCAAGGTTCACCAGCGCATACAAGTGATAGGCACATGCATATCATGCTCACTACCTGTAGTATCTGCTTGCGGAACCATCTGTGGACTTTCATGCTTATAGAGTGCCTGCAAAGTTCTCACCATGAAAGGACAGACAATGTTCACTTCCATTGCAAACAGATTTTTGAGCTATCAAAACAGAAACAAGATGCGTAAGGTGTAGTTGGTGCCTGACCAATGAAGCAGGCAGTTAAGCTAGTTTGAAAGACATATATAGTGGAAATGTATATTACATCAAATCCAATAATAACTTTAACAGAATATGAGGAACTAAGAAAGGCAGTTGATTCAGCTCCTGCAATCCGGAAGCGCCCAGAGCGAAGCGCCCCTGAGGGAGATCCAGGCTCACCTGTACTCCTCGTAGGGCACCTGCAATCCATGACGAGGAACGCCAGCAGGGAGAGCGCCCACGCCGCTGCACGCAGCGCGGACCCCCGACCGCTCCAGGACGTCCCGCTCCCGCCATCGCCGCAGCGCGGCGGCCACCACGCCGGCGCTCCTCCCCCCGGCCGCGCGTTCAGGATGCTCCGCACGCAGCAAGCCACCTCGGTCCACCTGGGGACGCGGGCCCCCCGATGGAGTGGAGACATTGGATGAGCCCCTCGGCGGGGAGGCTCGGCAAGGAGGTGGCCCGAGTCCACGCCGGCAGCGGCCACTATACATTGTATATTTGCCGGGGTCGAGGCTTGGAGCTGGCCCGGCCTTCCTCCAAGCGCCCAGATGGTTGCCGCATGAGAGGGCCGTCGTGGCGGCAGCGAGGTCAAGCGAGACGGTGGCCACGGCCTTGGACGAGCGAGAGGGAGCAACGTGCGGATCTGAGGAGAAAGAGAGGGAGAGGTGTGGAGACCGGAGGGTTAGCCGCGCGGTGACGAGGACGCAAGAGCAGAGTGGGGCGGCGGGCGCGGTGAGCTGATCTGGAGAGAAGCAGCGGCGACGGAGGTGGGAGGCGATGGAGGGTGCGAGGGGCCGGCGGTTGAGGTGGGCGCGGTGCGCCTATCGGGCGTAAAGCTGCGGCGGTGGTAGTGGGAGGTGGAGGCGTGAGGAGGCGGCCGGCAGGGGTAGCAGGAGTGCGGAACAGGGAGTTGGGGTGTCGGCGGGGCCTTTTATACACATAGGGATTCATTCGAATCGTCGGATTGGAGATGGACGGCTGGTAAACATCGGGCCTTAGAGGAAAATGGCCCAAGCAAGGTTTCGCGGCCCGTTTAACATTTTTCTTTTTTTTCTTTTTTATTTTACTGCACCATTGTGAAGTAACATGTATATATATATATATATATCAATATATTTTTTACATATAATAGACTGCATATAAGTTGTTCTGTAGAAGTTTCAATAATTTTGCTAAGTCATTTACTATTTTTAGTAGTTTAAATGACTTTCTGTGCGTTTATTGAAAATAATTACAATTTAAACTACATGTATCTCAAATAATATTTAAAATATTTTATAAAAATATATTTTAAGGACATCTTATCTATTATAGCTTATATCCTAAAAATATATAAAAAGTTCAAATGTTCGTTAGGGACAATTTAAACATCTATTTATAACCTTATTATACAATAATGATAATATTATCTAAAACTTCTCCAAATTTTTTGCAAATTGGCATAGAGTCATTTCATGTATTTATATGCTTGTAATAAAAGTTTCACAAAATTTATAGGTGTGTCACATTGTTTCATAGAACACAAGTCAAACTTTGAGATTTGAGTAACTTATAATATTTTCAAACTCATATGCACCTCAAATTTGGACAGAGCCTTATTGTATCGTAACATTAGAAAATATGAAGTTACATTACTAATTGTTATGCAAAAACATATTTTTAGTTTCTCTACTTGGATGGAAGAAATCAAGTCATATGTACAAGTTGCAAGAAATAGAAATTAACATACAAACAAACTGCACTAGATGAAAGATCATGATTTTAGAAGAAAATAAAAAAGAACCATCAAATTTGGAGTTCATATGAGGGAGTAATACCAGTTACAAATTTTAATTCCGGATTGAAAAGAGAAAGATCAAATGCATCTGTTCTTTGGTGTTGGGCCATATTACAAAGACAAAATAAAATTATTATCAATCCGCCAAACGAACCAGCGTCTCATGCAGTGGTAAGCCGTGTCCTTCTCTAGCACGAGGTTCACGGTTCGATCCCCCACAGGCCGCCGCTATTGCTGAAAAAAAATACAATTTAAATAGGAGAAAAGTAGTGAAATATTAAAACCTCCACGTGAACGTGTGCTCTGATAAATGGGCCTTGCAGGACAGAAGCCAACCCACCAATGACTCCGGCTCAGAGGTGGGCTCAATTCTTTGAGTGCTTTTGTTGGCTGATGGATGCCCGCTTGACCACAATTTTTTTTCTCCTTTTTCATTTCAACATCGTTCCAAAAAATAGTAATTAACATACAAACAAATGCCACTAACTGAAAGATCATAATTTTAGAAAAATTTAGAAAAAAGAACCATCAATAATTAACATACAAACAAAGACCTTTTTTCTTTTTGTATTTTTGTTTTCTCACCTTGTGGTGCCTTTTTTCTTTTTTCTTTTAGTATTTTTGTTTTCTCACCTTGTGCTATGACAATAATTCTAAATTTATTAATTGCGACGGATTTGCTAAAATGTCATAGGTTTTGGGCTCGTTCATGATGAAATCAATAAACTGTCACTGTGTTATGTGCCTTATATCCATAGTTGCATATCCGTGACGATATTTGAAAACGTTACGAAAATTTCGTCAAAAATCGTCACAGATTAAATGGTTTCTTGTAGTGGAAATTTTTTTAGAAAAAATTGCAGATAAAGGATTGACAGAATTGTCAGTTGATGAAGCAAGAGTCGAAGCTAAAATAGTCGTAGATGACACTATCAACTACCAATGGAGCATTGCTACCTGGATGTACAGATTCTCCAAGCGCAGAAAGCATCTCATCAAGTCGACGAAAATATCATGCTAAGAGAAGGAATATTGATAGCCAAACTCCTGACGCTGCCCACCACTGTAACGAAACTAATGGCGCTCAATTCCTTCACCAAACACATGCGAATTTTTTTTTGCGAAGGGGCTGGAAGCCCTGGAATGCATTATCCCCTGAGAATTACATCAAGGCCCCTAGAGAAGGAAAAAATACGACACACCCCGCACCACACAAACTCCAGGGACACCAACTTACACAAAGGACCCTACAAAACTTTGAATTCGAAGGAAAAGCCCATGGATCCTTTGATCCTCCCATCTGCCGCTGCGCTTCCTGATCCGCCGTAGTCGGGGAAGAGCTGCAACGCCAAGGAGAGCCCGGCCAAGTAAACCGACGAGACCTCCAGCAATTTGAAGCCGCAAGACATGTCTTCAGTGGGGTGAATCGGCCGTCATCGCCGAGTACTTGGTCAAGCAAGAAGTCTGCACCGAGCGGCAGGAAGAAGCCCAGATTGCAGCCCCAGAAAAGCCCTAGGATTGCAGACAGGCAGAAGACCGAAGCCGGCGAAAAAATCGACAGCCCGGAACCGAGATCTGGGTAAACCGAGAAGAAGCCCAACAGGAATCCCGGCGACCCAGATCAAACCGCTCGCAACCAGGGGAGAGAAGAAGAGGCTTCCACCCCAACCAAAGTTGCAAGAACAAGGACGCACCTGGCCACAAAATCTCGCCCAGAGACAACGCCTCTGAAGAAGAAGACGGCCGGCGTCAAGAAAGGCCAAGCCAGCGGCACCGCCGACGGGCCAGCACAACCAAACCTACCAGCCCCAAGATGCTCATCACCGGAAAAAGCGCCGAGCCTACCGCCGCCGCCGTTGCCGAGGATGAGCATGGGAAACCTAACCCTAGACTGCGACCAAGAAGCCGTTGCCGGGACACAGGAGCAAGGAGACCTAAATCTACGGCTATACAAAGTCCCACCGCCGAGGCGCCGGGCTCCCCTCTCGACGCCGGCGCCCCGAGGGCCGCCGGAGGAGAGGGGGCCGGCGGATCGCCGGAGGAAAGCGGGTCGCCCTTGAAATCTCCTTGGCATACTGTAACAGGGGAAAGCGAGTCGAGTGGGTACCAATTTTTAGCGTAACACATGTGAAATTTAATTTCTCTCTCCACATGGAAATACAGTGTTACCTGAAGTTCTGCGGCCTCAGATTTCAATTTGGAGAAGAAATCAAGATCACAAAGGCAGTCTACGATCTCCAGTTTGGGCGCGGAAATCACCGACAGATGCGTGGCAATACAAAACTCAAGCTGGAGCAGACTCTCAAGCAAAGGGTGCGTGTTCGATGATGAGTTTACCCAGTGTGAATGCGCAAGCCGAGGCTCACAAGGGTAGGGGAGTTAATGCGTATGCAGCGGAAGCGAGACCTGCCGGTGAGCAGCAAGGACTCGAGCACAGGGCAGCCTGCGATGATCTTGTGCAGCGAGCCCTCCGAGATCATGACGTCCTCAAGGCCAAGCTGCCGGAGCCGGGGGAAGCGGAGCGCGCCGTCGTCCGGGACGCGGCACTTCGCGATGGTGGCGACGCGGAGGGTGGCGAGAACCGGAAGGCGGAGGCCGGCAGCGGGAGACTCGCCGGGAGCTCGTAGAGTCCCCCGATGTCGAACTCGAGCAAGCTCCTGGAGGGTGGAGGCCGTCGGCTCCTCTCAAGTTTTTCTTGAGAGAGAGGGGGGATGAGGCTGTACACGTACCTGGAACAGAGTGGGCCTTATTTGAGCGGTGGTTTTGGGCCCAATTTGGATCAAAAGTACGGCCCAGGAAGACAATTTCATTCTGAGCCCGCAATACCGCTGGCCTGGGCACAAATGTTAGGAGTAGCGCGCACGGGGCGTTTTTTTATTTTTGTATTTTTCAAAAAAAAATTTACAGAAATATATTTTTGGTTTCAGGTTTTACAGTTCTATACCCCTACCGCCGGCAGGGGGGCGGCAGGGGGGTTACTGCCCGGCAGGGAGGCGGTAGGGACCTATATGTAAATAAAAATAAATTTATTTTGCACAGAAGTCCTTGGAGGGAGCCTGCCGCCCCCCTGCCGGGCGACAGGCCCCTGCCGCCCGGCAGGGGGGCGGCAGGCTCCCTCCTCAAATATAAAATTCCGCCCCTTCCCTTTGCGCCCTCATTTTGTGCCCACGAGATCCAGAGAGGGGAGAGGGAGAGAAGAGGGGTGAGGGAGGTAAAAAAAACGGGCGAAGCCCTGCAGGATTTTGGATCCGAACCGCAGGTAACCAATATTTCTCAACTATTATAGACTTGTTTCTAAAATAATTATGAATTAGAATAGATTTAGTTTTTGGATAGTGAAATATAGAATAGTAAACTTAGAATGACAGTACCTTATTATTATTGCAGTATAAGGCAATAGCTGCCTCCAGTTCTGTTGGATTTTCATGGACCGAAGAAAAATCTAGTATATTTCTTGACATCATGACACATCTTGTAATCAGTAAGAAGTTGGATCCATTAGCGGATGGTACGATAGAGATGGTGTTGTCCAAATTAGTTGAGTTTAAAGATTTGACATTGTTTTGAGGTATTACAATGCAAGATTTAAAGGAACACCTGCTAGAACGTCGGAAGATATGCATGAGGGTATATGAACTAGCAAATCATCCTTATGTTATTGGATTCTTACAAAATAATTGTAAGATATGGATGCGGTCAGAAGTTTATGAGATGCACATTAAGTTAACTCTTATTTAGTTCTACTCATGTCCGTTATTTGTAATCCATATTTACGAAATAGTAAAATTATTGTGTAATTATATGCTAGGATTACCCCGAGGACACGGAGTTGATTAACAAATCGATACCAAATTTTCGTAAATTGGTATGTATCTTTGGTGGACTTATGCCGCAAACTAGACGAAGGAGGTGGATAAGATCTTCGGGTGATAGTACTTGGCCTGCGCAAGAACAGATGCCCGGAGGTTCGTCGAGTCATGATGCAGCACCCCAACCACCAACTTGTGTTAACTGGGATGACGACATGGATGACTTCATGCCCCCAAAACCAAGGCCTCCAACACATGATGTTCCTCCCCCTTTACATGAACCTAGAATCAGAAAAGAGACAAAGGGAAAGACAAGAGGTTCATCAAGTCATGTTGCACCACCTGCAGCACAAACTTGTGTTAACTGGGATGACGACATGGATGACTTCATGTCCCCCCAAACCATGGCCTTCAACACATGATGTTCCTCCCCCTGTACATGAACGTAAATCCAGAAAAGAGAGAAAGAGAAAGACAAGAGGTTCGTCGAGCCATACTACACCACCTGCAGCACCACCATCTTTCAACTGGGATGGCGACCTAGATGATTTCATGTCATGATCTATAACATATGATGTTCATCGGTTTAAGATGTATTCGCATTTAATATTGTTAATGTTGTATTATGCTTGTATGTATGTCTCGTACCTAACTTTGCATTCACTGGACATGTACATAATGTCGAGTTTGAATCGTACTTAGTCGTAATGGAGCATCGAAGTATAAACATACCATCTATTGTATGTAATGGAAAATACGAGAGTGATAAGAGGCGAACGTTGAAGTGTATAAATAAGCGGTCCACAGCTATCTCATTACAAATAAACATCAGAGATACAAACATCAGATACAAACATCATAATACAACGATAATGAAACACACATCACACATGCAGTGGCATGGCAGAACCCATTGCAAACTATGGTAAACAGATTCCGGACTAACCTAACATGCCTTAGGTAATTTAAAAAAAATAGAACAAACACAACGATGCAGCATGTCACTAGCATTAGGGTAGTCCTAGTAGCCGTACCCCCATGTAGCAAACTGCGTTGAGCCTTCTCCGCAGTATCCACCCATTGCAGGTGGTGCAGGCGGTGGTGCCGGAGGCGCAGGGCCCTTCTTCTTGTGACAAGGGCAGTTGCAGTAAAGAATAGTGCATGGTTCCTCCTGTGAGCCGGCAGCATTGCTGGTATCATCAACTTCGTCGTCTTTGTTACCCTCGCTCACTTCCTCATAATGGTTCGCCTTGCATTCCAGATCAAAGATCTTTATCTGGAGGTACTCGATGAACTCCTGAACAGAATCAATTGGTGCAGGATCGACCCACCTAGTAAAACCACAGTTTTATGGAGCATCGGAAGACTGCAAAACAAATTTCATGTAAGGTGTCTCATTGAAGAAAAAGAAATGAAACAACCGAGTATTACCCATGCGTGTGGACATTTAAAGAAACGCCGACCGCCATCCATCCCGTCGGTGCACATCTGCACTAAGCAGTCCTCACCATGTCTGCATTTTGGCCACGGTTCTCTACGGTTATCGTATTGTAGGTGGAGCCGATCCATCCATCGGATTCCCGGAAAGTCCAGCCTCGGCAGCAGCAGTGGGTACTGAAAGCTGTGGGCACTTCTTGTAAGTGTGACCGTCTGCTCCACACAAGTTGCAACATTTTTTCTTCTTTCCAGCCTCGGACTCATCCATTCCGTTCCGGATCCGACGTGTCTGCCGTCGGCCTATGCCCCGCTTCGTAGCTGCATCAGGGATGAGCATTGGATGGGGATTTTTTTGAGTGAATGGGCCTAGAATACCGATGCCGTATATCTCATGACACCAAGTCTGTGCTGCGGCTTATTTTGTGAAATATTGAGAAACATAGGACGTAGCATCTAACCCAGATACAGAACAAGTCGCGATGACATGGGAGCATGGTAAGTGATGCACCTTTGGCTTCTGACATCGGCAGAATACCCTCCCGTCAATGGTTATCAAAACTTCTTGAATTACCCTTTGTCTGCGGACACCCTGTCCGGTCCTGTCCCTGTATGATACCTCAAATCTTTGCTCCTTTGTGCCCATCGATATGACAGAGTGAAATCGAGCCTTTTTAATTTTTTTCTCCATGTACTCATTGACCCTTCTGCAAAAATGCACTCCTGGATCATTAAGTAAGGGAGCGGCTGATGCGTATCGCTCCCGAAAATACCTTATACATCCATACATGATGAACTCAACAATGCCAACAAGAGGAAATCCACGAACATGACGCATTACCATATTGTAACATTCAGCATGGTTGGTCGTCTCGATCCCATAACGTCTCCCATCTGTGTCATACAGAAGTGACCAATTCTCTTTAGGCGCACCATCAATCCACTGTGAAAATGGCTTAGCATGTCCAACTAATGAATCTGTAGAACGTCTCCTGCTGGATGATGAGGCCTGGCTCTTAAGCAATTCAGCACTTATGTCATCAATTATACCCTACAAAGCATCAAACTTCCTCTGCTGATTCTGAGTGCACAATCGCTTGAACAAATTCATCAGATCCTTATTCTTGAACCGCTCATAAAAGTTAGCGGCCATATGCCTCACACACCACCTATTGACAACATCTGGCCATATAGGAGGTGAAGATTGACTACCTTCTTGGAGCTGCCTTATAGCTGCAAGTAGACCTACATGCTTATCACTGATAAGGCAAATATTAGGCCTTTCAGCAACAACGTGAATCTTCAGACGTTCAAGAAACCAGTACCAGCTTTCTGTGTTCTCATTCTCAACAAAGGCAAAGGCGATGGGAACTATCTGCTTGTTGCAATCAATTCTGATTGCCGTCAATATTGTTCCCTTATATTTCCCTGTCAGGAAAGTGCCGTCAATACACAAAACAGGAAGGCAGTAAATGAATGCCCTCACACATGCTCCAATGCAAAAGAAAGCTCGTAGCAGAATGCTTGGCCCCCCAGACAAGCTCGGTACACTGTATGTATCAAAAGCACTTCCAGGATTTCTGTGCACAATAGCTTCAAGCATACGAGGTAGGTTGTCATATGATGCTTCATAAGTGCCAAACCTCATCTCAAATACTTTTTGTTTAGCCCGCCAAGCCTTTGCATAGCTGATCACATACTGGAAATTCTGTTCAATGTCCCTAATTATCAATGCAGGCTCATAATCCATTTTGTCAAGAATCACCCCATACATCTTCTTAGCCACGAAAGTTGATGTGATATTACGATGATGTCCCACAACACCTGTCAATCTACAAGTATGTGGTGTAACAATTAAACATTCCCAGTGTGTCTTGAACTTTCCCTTATATGCATGCACTCGCCATGTACAGTCTCTATCTGCACACCTCACCTCGTATTCTTTGCTGCTAGACTTCAGTACTCTGAATTCCTTTCTCAGAGATACAGCCCGGAGCTTCACAACATCCTTCACATCCTCAATGATACGATACTTTGCCCCTTGTATGACCTCATTCACTCTGTATTCAAACTCTGGACATCTAATATCTTGTACCACTGGATTACCAAAACCCTCTTTACGCCATTCACCTAACACTGGGAAGCGCTCATCGTCCTCATCGTCCGATGAGTCCCCACATTGCTCTATTATTTGTGCATCCTGGTCTTCTTTCTCCATGTCCTCCACAATTCCAGGTATCCGCTCGCCTTCATCTGCTAAACCTTGTGGTTCTGGTTCTGGTTCTGGAGCTTGCATGTTCTCTTCTTCTTTATCCTCTTTCATCTCTTCATTGCAGTCAGATGTTGTGTGTGTTGACCCTTCACCTAAATCAGCGGTCTTCTGGTGAATCTGAATTACCATTGCGAGAGGCCACCCACTTTCAAGAGCTGCATGCATGTAATGTTGTCATTCTTCCGTACTACTTATATGCGTCAACTCCCAGAAATCACCATTAGCTTCCCAGGAAGTCAAGGTATGAACCGTAAGCAAATGGGTCTTTGGATTCACATTGAACATCTTGTGAAGACATTTCCGTATGGACTCAAAACTCCTCTCTAGGGGTTTATCTAGACTGCACTGTCTTCTTTCCAATGCTGATAGATTTACTCCATAGGAATCATGAGTAATTCTATAGAAGTCACCGTAATGAACTTGAAATGCCACTTTGCTCGACATATCTGGCCATGCAAAGACTTCATTTTAATTAATCTAATATCTACAAATATACTATGCCTTCAATTATAACCACTAATCCGAACCCTAAGTGCTTACAATAAAAAATAAATACTAATCATAAAATTAAACATACAAAAAAAATCCGAAATGACAAAGTTGAGAAATATTGGTTACCTGCGGTTCGGATCCAAAATCCTGTAGGGCTTCGCCGGTTTTTTACCTCCCTCACCCCTCCTCTCTCACTCTCCCCTCTCTGGATCTCGTGGGCACAAAATGAGGGCGCAGAGGGAAGGGGCAGAATTTTATATTTGAGGAGGGAGCCTGCCGCCCCCCTGCCGGGCGGCAGGCCCCCTGCCGCCAACTGGTGGGGCGGCAGGGGGCCTGCCGCCTGGCAGGAGGGCGGCAGGCTCCCTCCAAGGACCTCTGTGCAAAATAAATTTATTTTTATTTACATATAGGTCCCTACCGCCTCCCTGCCGGGCGGTAGGGGTATAAAACTGTAAAACCTGAAACCAAAAATATATTTCTGTAAATTTTTTTTTGAAAAATACAAAAATAAAAAAAACGCCGCGCACGGGTGGGATACCATTCGTTGCAGAAGGCCCACCCGCGGTCCGCCTCCACTCCGGCGAGCTCCCACGATCGCGCTTCCATGTTAGGGTTAGGGTTTCGGGTCGGAGATAGGGGTGGCTTCCATGGCCGGCAGCCAGGGGCGAGCCCACTTGGTCTTCAATGATATTCATTAAATATCCATTATTTTTTGCTAATCTATAGTATTTAAAGGTATAACCAAATGTATATATGTTAATGATTAGTATAAAACATCCATTTTGCTTTGCATCTTGAATTTTTGAATATCCAAACTTGGAGTTCTGGGCCTGCCACTGCCGGCAGCTATAGAGGGTGATGTTGGGCCCGCCACTGCCGGCAGCTATAGAGGGTGATGTGGGAGGGAGGGAGGGGGGTTTCGGCTGAGCGAGCGGGGCTAGACCCTTTGTGGATGATGGCTGGCGGTAGGGGCAAGGAGGCCGGAGTGGGAGTCCGTCCCCAGCGGGGGCGGAGGAGGTGGGAGGAGGCGCTTCTACGATGTGTCTTTGCACGTGCGACTGAAAACAACCCCTGTCCTGGACGAGCTACTTCGCCTGCGCGCATGGCAATGACATCCTGTTTGTTTGAATTCTGAAGAGATCAGACAATCGAAGGGAACAGTTCTGCTTAGAGGCAGCGGTTGGCATATTTCCAACAAATTTTGGTGCATTCCCTGCACCAGAAAGGTGACCACTTCACCCCAAATTCCTCGACCGTCGGATCGGCTGGTCCGACGATTATGAACAGATAGGGATGTAAATTTTGTAAAAGAACCTCTTAAACTTTGGTGAAATCAACCCGCAGTCCATGAATGACATTTTGCAAAGAGCAGACTTTGTGAATGTCAATTTTACAAAAGACCCCCTCAGTTTTAAGGAAATTGACACGCGCTTCATAGATGACAATTTTATGAAAAACCTCATGGGCTTTGGCAAAAAAAATCTGCACTCCACGAACCTCAAATTCACAAAAAAACACCCAGACTTTGCGAAACCAACCTCAATATATATCGGTGATGGGTTGAATCGTCTCGCACATTTACACAGTGCATATACCACAACATTAGCACCTATAATGACTGCCATATACAAGCTTTCTTGCAAAGGACGCATGGACGATCTATATACATATTTCAACAGTTTAACGACCCAAATTAAATTTAATCAAGCCCGCAATAAAACTTTACAAGCACGGATATATACGTCCGTGACGGGCCACTAGGGTGGACCAACGATGCACCATTTTTCTAGTGGCAAGCGAACTTCAAGCCACCCAGTCGCACACGCCCTGCACCTCTATGTAGCACTGTGGGAGGATTATAGGGGCGCGTCTAGACATTGCTTTAGGCGATGAAATCGGCATCGATCGCGTGAAGGAGGCGGGGAGCGCGGCCCATCAGCCCGTTATTTTTCCTCCTCCCATTGTCTTCCTCGTGTCATCCGGCACCCGCCAGTGGCGGGCCCATGTTGTATCAAAGGTATCCGAATGAATACTCATTATTTCTAGCAAAATATTTTTTATATATAGTGTATTATATATATAACGCAAAAATACAAATATTACACAATATAATAGACTTCCAAACTTCTAGTTTCTGCTTTGTAGCAGCCCATAAATCCCACAACTCCCCACCTAACGGTCCACAGGTCCATTAGTAGTCAGGTAGGTAGTGAGCCAGCCTAACAGGTAGGCCAAGCGCCCATGGGTCCATTGGGTCCTTCGATTTTCAATCCCCAGCTGCAAGACCGATGGTGAGGGTGCGACAAAGCCAGACCGACAGACAAAAGTAGAGGCTCGTCGGCCACGAGGACGGACAACGGTAGGGTCTCCGTGGCTAGATAGATAGACAATGTCATGGTGTAAGCATCTAGGCCCTCAAGGTATGTTTTGGTGATTAATGACAACCATTATTGTGACTAATGAGTTTGTGCAGCTTAATAGATCATTATCGCTCATTTGGTCATATGTCAAAAGAGGCCCCTCAATTTCATTATTCAAAAAGGCGATCTCGGTATTCAACTCATTTATATAGCAAGACTAAGGATCTTTCTAGTCCTAAGTGTCATAAGGTTGAGAAGGACACTTAGGTTAGTATAGGTTTTATAGTTTTGTAGTGATCGCACTATTAAGAGGGGTTAAGGCTAAGTAACTTGAGCATGGACATGGTCATTTGAAAATGGATGCACACTATGGTCACTCAGGTTTCTAGAAGTTCAAATAAGTGGTTCTCAAACTATATCTCAAGAATATTTGGATTTCATTCAAGACTCAAATCAGAAAAGACAAAATTAGAAAAAGTCTCTACACCGGTTTAACCGACGCTCTCAATTTTCTATATGTCGGTTAAACGAAGTCAGCAGAGTCTGGACAAATTCAATACACCGGTTAAACCGACGTGTTTGAATTTAACGTCGGTGCATTAGTCCAAAGTTGGTTTTTCCAGGGTATTTCAAGTTCTATACACCGGTTAAACCGACGATGTTTGAATCAGGACGTCGGTGCAATTGACCAGTGAGATGGTTTTCCAAAGGAATTCAGAAGTTGTACTCACCGGTTAAACCGACGATAGGTTTGAGTTAACGTCGGTGCAGTTGTCCAGAGACTTGATTTTTCAGTTGATCAGTGGACAACTACACTCACCGGTTAAACCGATGATACGTCGGTTAATCTGCCCAAGTTGTAACGGCTAGTTTTCAGAAGGGGCAGTTTACATTCATCGGTTAAACTGACGATGACTATTGGAGGTACGTCGGATTAACCGGCGCTACACAGTTTTCTGGCAGCTTTTCTCCAACGGCTCTATTCGTGTGAGCTGCCTATATATACCCCTCCAATGGGTCATTTTGCTACTCTTGACATCAGGCTACATCCATACACTCATAACATAGTCAAGAGCCACTTTGAGCTTCATCATTCACATACTTGTGCATTCAATCAATCAAGAAGCAAGATTAAGGACTTGAGTAGAGAGAAGCTAGTGTGCATCCGTTCTTGGTGATCGGTTCTTGCTCAAGTGAAGGCCTTAGCTTGTTACTCTTGGTGATTGGCATCACCTAGGCAATCTTGGTGATCGAGGTGTTTCTCGCGGAGCTTGCCAAGGATTGTGGGAGCCCGGAGAAGAAGATTGTACGTGGCTTGATCTCCACCACGCCGGGATGGTGAACGGAGACTCTTAGTGAGCGCCCTCGTCTCGGTGACTTGGGAGGTGACAAGACTCTTTGTGAGTGTCACAACGTGGATTAGGGGTGTGTGCCAACACATCGATACCACGGGAAAAAAATCCGGTCGTCTCTTGTCCACTCTCTTTATTCAAGCTTTTTCCTTCATGCAATTCATTCATGTGCTTGACTTCGAGATCATAACTTAGCTCTACCTTGCTAGGCTTTACTTCTTTTTTTATCTCTCTTAGCTTGTGTAGTAGCTTAGTTATCCGGTTGGTGAATTGGTGCTTTACTAGCATTGCATAGGTTAAGGTCGCTTTACTTCGTTTTAGAAATTGAAAAAGGCCCAATTCACCCCCTCTTGGTCCATCGATCCTTAAAATTGGTATCAGAGCCTCGTTGCTCATTTGGATCATTAGGCTTCACCGCCTAGAGCTATGGCCAAGATGGGTGGTTCGCCTCCTCACTTCGAGGGCAAGAACTTTGCCTATTGGAAAGTTCGCATGGCCGCATATCTTGATGCGATTGCCCCCGAGGTGTGGTTGACCACAAAAACCGGGTTCACCGGAACTCCCTCCACGGAACAATTAAAATGGAATGCCAAGGCTAGAAATGCAATTTTCGAAGCCATTAGTGAGGAAGTCTTTGCTAGAGTTAATGGCATGGACTTAGCAAGTGATATTTGGAAGGAGCTCATTGAAATTCATGAAAGCTCCACTAAAGTTCGTGAGCAAAAATATCACTTGTTTAGAGCTAAGTATGATTCCTTTAAAATGCTAGCTCATGAAAATTGCAATGATATGTATTCTCGCTTGAATGTCATTGTCAAGGACATTAATGCACTTGAAATATCCAAAATTGACAGTGCCTCCATCAATCGCAAGATTCTCATGCTCCTCCCGAAGACCAAGTATAACATCATCAATGCTATGCTTCAAAAGGAGAATCTTGACACAATGGAAGTGGGAGAACTTGTGGGCGAAATTCGCGCTCATGAAATGAGTATCCTTGGTATGTCCGAAGAGCCAACTTCAAGCAAATCAATTGCTCTAAAGACCAAGGCAAACAAATCCCGCAAGCTCAAGGTGATCAAGCAAGATTCAAGCTCAAGCAATGAAGAAGATGATCATCATGAAAGCTCATCCGATGTTGAAGATGATGGAGAACTTGCTCTCATGATGAGAAAGTTCACACGCTTGAATGACAAGATCAACAAGAAGGGTTTCAACTTTGACTCTAAAAAGGGAATGTTCCGGCCAATGGATGTCAAGAACAAAATTTGCTACAATTGTGGAGAAAAAGGCCACATCCGTCCAAATTGCCCCAAGCCGGACAAAAGAAACAAGGATAACAAGAGCAAGCATCGCCATGATTCAAGCGATGATGAAGAGGATGAGAAGAAAAACAAGAACAAGAAGCTTGGGAAGAAGAGGAGCCATGACAAGAAGACAAAGCTCTTCCCAAAGAAAAAGGGCAACATCAAGAGAAGCTTCTTGGTGGAAAAACAAGAGTGGGTGACCGATGTCTCATCAAGCGAAGATTCAAGTGATGAAGAAGACATCGTCACCATCGCCCTCACAAATGAAGAACCATCACTACCTCCACCTCCAATGTGCCTCATGGCCAAAGGTAACTCTAAGGTATGTGAGAGTGAAGATGATAGTGATGATGAGCTTGACCCTAATGAGTTTGCTAACCTCATTAATGAGTATACATCCGTCATCAAGAGGGAAAAGGGCAAAGTCAAGGTTCTTGAGAGCACTCATGCCAAGTTAGAGCTTGCCCACACCGATTTGCTTGGCAAGTACAATGACTTGCTCAAAAAGCACAATGAGTCACTTGTACTTGCTAAGCAAATTGAAGAGAGCCACAAAAAGCTTAAACAAGAGCATAGGGAGTTGGCTCACAAGTATCAAGAATTTGAATTTGCCTATGAAGCAATTGACCCAAGTCTTGAGAACTTTGCTCATGAAACTATTGAGAAGGTCAATGCTTCTACTTCATGTGATGACCTACTCATTAATGCAAATGCCACTAATGCTTTGCCCGAGCTTGCACCTTCTAGGGAAAAGGAATTGATGGATCAAGTGGCAAGCCTCAAGAGTAGTGTGGAGAAGCTCTCAAGAGGAGAATACATCCACAAGGAGATTCTCTTCAACAATGCCCGTGACTATGGCAAGAGAGGTCTTGGTTCATTTCCGGAGCCAAACATAGCTACTACTCCTTCTCCGGAGATCAAGATTAGCTTCATAAAGGAAGTTTGTTCATATTGCCAACATTGCCAAGTCACCGGGCACCACACTAGGGAGTGCACTTTACCATCACGTCCTCTTCCTAATTTACCCAAGAATTACTCATCAATGTTTCAAAATAACCATTTTCTCTTGAGTAAAGCGAAGGGCAAGGTGAAGGCCAAATTCATTGGCAAACTCACTAAGGAGTCAAAGAAGAAGCTCCCCAAGCAACTTTGGGTCCCAAAAGCTCTTGTCACACATGTGCAATGCCCAAAGCTTGTTTGGGTTCCTAAAACACAAAAAGTGATTCTCATGTGTGTAGGTGAACTACAAAGCCGGTGGAAAACATTGGGTACTTGATAGCGGTTGCTCTCAACACATGACCGGCAATGATAGCATGTTCACCACTCTTGAAGACCCCGGAGATCATGAACATGTCACCTATGGTGATAATTCATGGGGAAAAATTTTAGGTTTGGGTAGAATAGCAATCTCTAAAGATTTATCTATTTCTAATGTTTTGTTTGTAGAAGCACTTAGTTTTAATCTTATTTCAATTGCTCAATTGTGTGATCTTGGACTAACGTGTGCCTTTGACAAGAATGGTGTTGTAGTAACTCATGAAAAAGACAAGTCATTGGTATTCACGGGGTTTAGGCATGGCAACATTTACTTGGTGGATTTCTCTTCAAAGCAAACAAGCACCATGACATACCTCTTCACCAAGTCTTCTCTTGGATGGCTTTGGCATAGAAGAATTGCTCATATTAGCATGAGCAACCTCAAGAAAGCCCACAAGAGAGGGATGATCACCGGCTTGAAGGATGTCACATTTGACAAGAACAAATTATGCAAAGCATGTCAAGCCGGGAAGCAAGTAGCAACACATCATCCCATCAAGACGATGTTGTCTACCTCCAAGCCGCTCGAGCTTCTACACATGGATCTCTTTGGTCCAACTACATACAAGAGCCTTGGTGGTAACCTCTATTGCCTAGTAATTGTTGATGATTTTTCACGTTACACTTGGGTTATGTTTCTAGGCGATAAGGGTGAAACTCCGGAAATCTTCAAGACATTTGCAAGAAGAGCTCAAAGGGAGTACAACTCCCCAATTGTGAAGATCCGGAGTGACAACGGCACCGAGTTCAAGAATATGAGGATTGAAGAATGGTGCGATGAAGAGGGCATCAAGCATGAGTTCTCCGCCACCTACACGCCACAACAAAATGGAGTGGTGGAAAGAAAGAACAAGACACTCATCACCCTAGCAAGAGCAATGTTGGATGATTATGGCACGTCCGAGAAGTTTTGGGCGGAAGCAATCAACACGGCGTGTCATGCATCCAACCGAGTGTATCCTCACCGACTCCTCAAGAAAACTCCATATGAGCTCATCACCGGAAGGAAACCAAATATATCATACTTTCGAGTCTTTGGTTGCAAATGCTTCATCTATAAGAAGAAAAGGCTCGGTAAGTTTGAGAGTAGATGTGATGAAGGTTTCTTTTTTGGTTATGCATCAAACTCCAAAGCATATAGAGTATTCAATCAAACCTCCGGGTTAGTTGAAGAAACATGTGATGTGGAGTTTGATGAATCTAATGGCTCCCAAGAGGAGGTTGTTGGCTATGAAAATGTAGGTGATGAAGAGATTGATGAAGCTTTGAAAAATATGTCCATTGGGGATATCAAGCCGGAAGAGGAGCATGAAGGCAATGATCAAGGGGGAGGACCTTCCTCATCTACACCAAGCACCTCCACGGCACCCCAAGCGGATAAAGATCAAGAAAAAGATGATCCACTACCTCAAGAAGATGTGCCAATGCCAACACCCCAAGTCCAAGAACAAGAAGAGCAAAATGTTCCACCACAAGCACAAGCCACCCAAGATCCACCCCAACAAGCATCCACGCAAGTACCGCTAGTGAAGCATGGTCGCATCTCCAAGGATCACCCAATTGGACAAATCATTGGTAGTCCTTCCAAAGGAGTAAGAACTCGCTCTAAGCATGCTTCATTTTGCGAATATCACTCGTTTGTTTCTTGTATTGAACCCACTAGCATAGAGGAAGCGCTTGAGGACTCGGATTGGGTGATGGCCATGCAAGAAGAATTGAACAACTTCACCCGCAATGAAGTTTGGGTCCTCGAAGCTCCTCCGAAAGACAAGAACATCATCGGCACCAAGTGGGTCTTTCGAAACAAGCAAGATGAACATGGGGTGGTGGTACACAACAAGGCAAGACTTGTGGCAAAAGGGTTTTCTCAAGTCGAAGGTTTGGATTTTGGTGAAACTTTTGCTCCGGTCGCAAGACTTGAAGCTATCCGTATCCTTCTTGCTTACTCTTCACATCATAACATTAAGTTATATCAAATGGATGTGAAAAGTGCATTCTTAAATGGCGTTATTAACGAACTTGTTTATGTTGAGCAACCTCCCGGGTTTGAAGATCCGAGGAATCCTAACCATGTTTATAGGTTGCACAAGGCACTCTATGGGCTCAAACAAGCTCCAAGGGCTTGGTATGAGAGGCTTCGTGACTTCCTAATCATGCAAGGCTTCAAGATCGGGAGGGTGGACACCACGTTGTTCACAAAAGACGTCAACGGGGATCTCTTTATATGTCAAATTTATGTTGACGATATTATCTTTGGCTCAACTAATGATTTACTAAGCCATGAGTTTGCTACCATGATGTCTAGGGAATTCGAGATGTCCATGATTGGCGAATTGACCTTCTTCCTTAGTTTTCAAGTCAAACAAATGAGGGAAGGGACATTCATCCATCAAGAAAAATATACTAAAGATATCTTGAAGAAGTTCAAGATGGATGAGTGCAAGCCAATCAAGACACCCATGGTAACCAATGGGCATCTCGACTTGGATGTGGACGGTAAATCGGTTGATCAATCCCTCTATCGTTCTATGATAGGGTCTTTGCTTTACCTTACCGCATCTAGGCCCGATATAATGTTTAGTGTCTGCTTGTGTGCCCGCTTTCAAGCTAACCCAAAGGAATCACACCTTTCGGCTGTGAATAGGATCCTTCGGTATCTCAAGCACACTCCTAGCATAGGCTTGTGGTACCCCAAAGGCGCTAGCTTAGATCTCTTGGGATACTCGGATTCGGATTTTGCCGGAAGCCGTGTGGATCGCAAGAGTACCTCCGGGGGTTGCCACTTGCTTGGGCGTTCTCTAGTTTCTTGGTCGAGTAAGAAGCAAAATTCCGTGGCTTTGTCCACCGCGGAAGCGGAATATATAGCGGCCGGTGCATGTTGTGCCCAAATCCTATATATGAAGCAAACCCTTTTGGACTTTGGTGTGAAACTAGATAGGATCCCACTCCTTTGTGACAATGAAAGTGCCGTAAAAATTGCCAAGAATCCGGTTCAACACTCTCACACAAAGCACATTGATATTCGCCATCACTTCTTGCGTGATCACGAAGCCAAGGGGGACATTTCCCTTCAAGGTGTGAGATCCGAGGAGCAATTGGCGGATATTTTCACAAAATCTTTAGACGAGAGTACCTTTGTTAGGCTAAGGAATGAGCTTAATGTGTTAGATGCGGCAAACATCATGTAAGTTGCCATGTCATATAGAAAAATGCATACATATAGGACACTTGTCTAACCATGGTAAGATAGTGATGAGCAAGGGTTTAGCTAGAGGTGGTGGTCCACTTGTTTTCCTCTAGGCTTGTAGAAAGGCTCATCATGAAGAAGCTTCCCGTGGGTTCAAACTTGACAAGTAGATCTTAATTTCTTGTTATGCATTTCTTGTCATATAGATGTGCACTTCATGTTTATTTTACTTTCGCATGTGATTGTAGTTTGCATTATCATTGCATACGTAAGGGTCACAAAGGAGATCACTTGATGAAAATGAGACTTGTTTCATATACAAGATCTTAATTCATGAAAAGTGAAAAGAGCAAAGTGTTAGGTGCGTTATTGCCTAGTGAGCAATGTCATGATGAGTTTGAAGCTTTCTATCTTCAATATTCCTATGACATGACTCATACATTTTATTTGGCGCTTTGTCTCTCTTGCGGCTTTTCCTTGTGTTTGAAAAGAAAAATTATTTAAGCTAGTGTGCTATCCTATTTATTTTGAGGGGTAAAGTTGCCTATGCAAGTCCATTAACTTGAGTTTATTTGAATCTTATAAGTTTATTGGACTTAGCATAGAAGAGTGAGCTGAGTGTGGGGTTTTTGGCTTCACCAGTTAAACCGACGTTCAAAGGATCTATACCCATCGGTTTAACCGGCGTTACTAAAATTGGGTCTCAACTCAGGCAGTTTCAGGCGTTTAACCGACGTATTCAAAAGTCAGAGCATCGGATCAACCGGTGATCATTAATGCAGATCAGACCTAGCAATCAACCGGCATTTTGATCAATCAACCGATGAGTTCACTTTTGGCATCATCGGTTCAACCGACGTTCAAAAACAGATCTAGTGGAGTCTCGGGTAAACTGCACCGACGCAATCAACCGGCGTTTAAACCCTATGCGTCGGATCAACCGGTGTTAAAGAAAATCGCGGGTCCCACCTGTCATATATGTCTCTTGCCCGCGCTGCCGGTCTCTGCTTCTTTTCTCCCTTCACGCTGCCGCTGCCCGACTCGATCCATCTCACGCCGCCATCACTCGCCGCCGCTCGCCTGCACACCGAACCGCCGTCGCCGCGCTCCTTGCTCGCCACCACGGTCGCCAACCGCCGTTCTAAGCCGCCGCCGCGCGCCCTCGCGCTCGCCCAGCGCCGCCCGTGCGCACCTGCTCCGCCCGCGCGCGCCTCCGTGCTCCAGCGCCGCCGTACTCCACGCCTCCACGCCATCCACGCCGCAGACCCACGCCGCAGCCGCAGCCCCACGCCGCAGCCGCATCCGCTGCATCTTCTCGCCAGGCGCTCGCTAAGTGCTCGACAAATTGCCTGTTCGAAATGGGTCGCGAGAAGAGAAAGGGAAAGGAAGTCGTTGTCAAGAAGCCCGCTCGCAAGCGGACTCGTGCAGAGAAGGAGGCCGAGAGGGCCGAGATGGTGGCCAAGGCCGCCGAGGAGCAGGCATCAGGCCGTGCTCGTCCATTCCAGATCAGGGAGGACCCCAGAGGCAGAGGCAGAGGCAGGGGTATGGGCAGAGTGAGAGGTGCCAGGGCCACCAGAGCCGCGACGGCAGCAGCAGCAGAGTCAGATCAGTCAGATACAGCTGCAGATTCAGATTCAGAGGCAGAGCAGTCTGAGCAGTCTCAGGGGCAGAGCACACAGGAGTCACCGACTCTATGACGGTCTGGCCGCACTCGGCAGACATCCCCAGCAGCAGAGACTTCGCCAGCGACCGAGCGTCGCACTAGACCGAGGACGCGAGGAGGTCACCAGCCACAGGAGCCTCGCAGGTCCGCAACAGCAGCAGCAGCAACTCGTAGAGCCGAGGCCCTAGAGGCCGAGCGCGCAGTGTTCCGTATGGACACTGTTGTGCGTCTGGAGCCAGGTGTGCTGCTCCAGAACTTGACCAAGGCCAATGCGGCGAAGGTCAAGAGGCTCAGGTGGAGTGTTCAGGAGGAGGACTAGTTCCCCGTGACCCGTGATAGCCGAGTCGACCGTAGGTTTTGGACGCTTCTTCAGGCCAGTTTCTACGAGACCTACCAGAGGCGGGGTCACAGGATCTTCCCGCACAGAGTGCTTGACTGGGTGTCTCTGAGGACAGCCGCAGGGGGAGCAGATGTCAGAGAGCACTTCGCTCACTTCAGGGGCCTGCCCAGGTTACTCCAGATTGAGCAGAACATATATATTGAGGACTGGGTCAGAGTCTTCTATGCCACGGCCTAGATTGCTCCCGAGCGTCGAGCAGTACACTTTGTTTATGGAGGCCAGGTCTTTGGTTTGTCGAGAGCGACGATAGCAGGGATTCTCGGAGTTGACTTAGTTGACGTCTCCCTGCACGAGATGGTTTACGGAGATGCAGATCCACCGCGCAGAGCGATGATTGGCAGGATTGCACCTTCTCATGAGGCGATCTCTCAGTGTTTCCGCCAGCCGTTCCCTGCCTCCTACGCCAGAGTTCCCAGCCTGCTGACCCCAGAGGCATACGCAGTACACATGGCACTCCGGAGGACTTTGCTACCGAGGAGTGGCTACCCAGAGGGGTTTACAGGACTGCAGCAGCTCCTGCTTCTACACATCCTCACTCACGAGCCGTTTGACATAGTTGACTTTATTCTGGCTGAGATAGAGGATGTGATCACAGACGGGATGGGTGTGGTGCGACAGTTTCCCTTTGCACACTGGATCAGCTATATATGTTCTATGATTGTGCCAGCAGAGTCACCCATCAGCGCTCCCTACCGTCACGACGAGGCTCCCCGATTCCCAGTTTACCGACCGACAGCTCCACAGGACCGGAGGAGGGGCAGACAGGCAGAGAGAGCTGCCATGGCACAGTTGTCACCAGAGGCACAGGCCCGTGTGGCACAGGAGGACGAGGCACTGCTTGCCGCCGAGGCACAGCTTCCCAGAGGAGAGGATGAGATACACTGGTCTGAGCTTGAGTCAGACTCCTCCGAGGACGTAGAGTACTTCCCTGCAGCAGCCCCAGCTAGTCACGACCACGAGGCAGGGGGGTCTAGAGAGCCAGCTCCAGAGTCACCAGCACCTGCTACAGTCTCTGAGTCCCAGGTGTCTCAGCCGTC
Organism: Panicum virgatum; assembly: GCF_016808335.1. Lineage (NCBI taxonomy): Eukaryota > Viridiplantae > Streptophyta > Magnoliopsida > Poales > Poaceae > Panicum > Panicum virgatum. The sequence continues at coordinate 11,687,547 of NC_053148.1, forward strand.
CGAGCTCACCGCACTTCTACAGCAGCTCGTGACTCAGCAGAGAGAGGACAGGCTTGCACAGGAGGAGGCCAGGAGAGCTCATGAGGCTTAGCTTGCTGCTATACAGAGAGAGGCCGCCCGAGAGCGGGCTGCGACCGAGGAGCGTTTTGTCGGGCTTATCGACAGAGTTTCACAGAGGACAGACGCTCAGTTTCAGCAGATGCAGCAGGGGATGATGGCGATGTTCGGGATGATCTCACAGCTTTACTCTCACACCGGACTCGCCCCGCAGCAGCCAGGACAGCCAGGCCTTCAGGGTGTTGGAGCACCTCAGCTTGCCGTTACACCAGCTCCAGCCCCTACTGCAGCTCCAGCTACCTCAGCGACACCGGAGACCACGTTCTCGATGTCCGCATTACTTGGGTCTGCCGGTCGTCCACTGTTCTCACCACTGCCAGCGACTTCACTCTTCCAGGAGTCTCCTTCAGCAGTCCAGTCAGTCGCCCTCCCCGTCGTACCACAGACACTACCTTCAGGGGAGGAGGAGAGGGTTCCTTGCTTCAGCAGTCGTCACAGCCGGCAGCTTCAGCACCCACTACTTTAGATGTTGACACATCTTCTGCTGAGCCGGTTACTACTTCTACGGACCCTCTTCCAGGCAGTGCCAGCACGCGAGCCTCTACCACAGCTACACCCCCAGTCACTTCAGATCCAGCAGGCAGTTCTGACCAGTAGCTCCCGTCTGTCACCGAGGGTACACTGTCCGACGACGACGACGATGATGACCCGGACCGCTTCCTCGCAGTACCACGACAGCCGAACCAGTAGCTCGCTTTTTTGGTGCTTTGACGCCAAAGGGGGAGAGAGTCAGGGGGAGTTGGAGTCAGGGGGAGGGTAGAATTAGAGAGAGCTCGTAGTTATCAGGACTTTGATGTTTTATTATCCCATTTGGTGTTAGTTTATGGATATGTACATTTGTCGCTTGAGTATGCCGTGCTTTGAGACATATCTATGGATTTCGTTTGAGCTGTTGAGCTCTTTGGTCCTTCTTTTCGAGTTTGCTTGTGTTTATCTTGCTTTATCTTTCTCGCTCTCTTGTTATTTATGGTTGTGTTGTCATCAATCACCAAAAAGGGGGAGATTGTAAGCATCTAGGCCCTCAAGGTATGTTTCGGTGATTAATGACAACCATTATTGTGACTAATGAGTTTGTGCAGCTTAATAGATCATTATCGCTCATTTGGTCATATGTCAAAAGAGGCCCCTCAATTTCATTATTCAAAAAGGCGATCTCGGTATTCAACTCATTTATATAGCAAGACTAAGGATCTTTCTAGTCCTAAGTGTCATAAGGTTGAGAAGGACACTTAGGTTAGTATAGGTTTTATAGTTTTGTAGTGATCGCACTATTAAGAGGGGTTAAGGCTAAGTAACTTGAGCATGGACATGATCATTTGAAAATGGATGCACACTATGGTCACTCAGGTTTCTAGAAGTTCAAATAAGTGGTTCTCAAACTATATCTCAAGAATATTTGGATTTCATTCAAGACTCAAATCATAAAAGACAAAATCAGAAAAAGTCTCTACACCGGTTTAACCGACGCTCTCAATTTTCTATACGTCGGTTAAACGAAGTCAGCAGAGTCTGGACAAATTCAATACACCAGTTAAACCGACGTGTTTGAATTTAACGTCGGTGCATTAGTCCAAAGTTGGTTTTTCCAGGGTATTTCAAGTTCTATACACCGGTTAAACCGACGATGTTTGAATCAGGACGTCGGTGCAATTGACCAGTGAGATGGTTTTCCAAAGGAATTCAGAAGTTGTACTCACCGGTTAAACCGATGATAGGTTTGAGTTAACGTCGGTGCAGTTGTCCAGAGACTTGATTTTTCAGTTGATCAGTGGACAACTACACTCACCGGTTAAACCGATGATACGTCGGTTAATCTGCCCAAGTTGTAACGGCTAGTTTTCAGAAGGGGCAGTTTACATTCATCGGTTAAACCGACGATGACTATTGGAGGTACGTCGGATTAACCGGCGCTACGCAGTTTTCTGGCAGCTTTTCTCCAACGGCTCTATTCGTGTGAGCTACCTATATATACCCCTCCAATGGGTCATTTTGCTACTCTTGACATCAGGCTACATCCATACACTCATAACATAGTCAAGAGCCACTTTGAGCTTCATCATTCACATACGTGTGCATTCAATCAATCAAGAAGCAAGATTAAGGACTTGAGTAGAGAGAAGCTAGTGTGCATCCGTTCTTGGTGATCGGTTCTTGCTCAAGTGAAGGCCTTAGCTTGTTACTCTTGGTGATTGGCATCACCTAGGCAATCTTGGTGATCAAGGTGTTTCTCGCGGAGCTTGCCAAGGATTGTGGGAGCCCGGAGAAGAAGATTGTACGTGGCTTGATCTCCACCACGCCGGGATGGTGAACGGAGACTCTTAGTGAGCGCCCTCGTCTCGGTGACTTGGGAGGTGACAAGACTCTTTGTGAGTGTCACAATGTGGATTAGGGGTGTGTGACAACACATCGATACCACGGAAAAAAATCCGGTCGTCTCTTGTCCACTCTCTTTATTCAAGCTTTTTCCTTCATGCAATTCATTCATGTGCTTGACTTAGAGATCATAACTTAGCTCTACCTTGCTAGGCTTTACTTCTCTTTTTATCTCTCTTAGCTTGTGTAGTAGCTTAGTTATCCGGTTGGTGAATTGGTGCCTTACTAGCATTGCATAGGTTAAGGTTGCTTTACTTCGTTTTAGAAATTGAAAAAGGCCCAATTCACCCCCCCTCTTGGTCCATCGATCCTTACACATGGGCTTAGCAGCTAGGCAGGCCACGAGATGTGAAGCGTCCCCTCATGAGAGAAGACTTAAAAGTGCTACAATATCAGTCCCAGGAGGTTGATAACACTTTTATTACATCAGATGGTACATTACCGTACAACTCTACGCGGAAGTGGGCAGTGAAGCACCACTATCGCGAGGATAACAACCAACACCCACACAACGATATTAACTACAAAAAGGGGGTCATCAAAGTCTTGCGTCATACGGAACTTCCTGCGGGTGACCCTATCCACACGCAAGGTTGGGTGCAGGACGGGACCTCTACTCAACATCTTCGGGAACGAAGTCTGGATCTTCCTCTGTAAAAATTAAGAATGGGGTGAGTACAAACGTACTCAGCAAGTCCAACCACACCCACGGAGGGGGTATAAACAGAATATAATGCACAGGGTAAATCAAGAATAAGGCTAGGGTTTAATTTGCGGAAAGCTAATTTTGATGCAGGGGTTCATTTGAAAAAAAAGGATTTTCAAAGCAGGTTTTCTGGTACTGAGTAACACGTAGTGTTGATCCACATATGATCCAAGTTTTAAGTTGCTACCGGACTCCTCATCCGCCGTAGCACACGGCACAACTGTCGGACACTTTCCCAAAACAACTCACACCAACCCGTCCATTCCCAGAAGAAACACTAGTTATGTGACCACACCATAACTCGCCCAGTACCGTGGGCACGTCTATTCGAATAGATTTTAATTCTGCAGAGGTGTGCAACTTTACCCACAAGAAGGGTACCGCAACTCGATCACCTTAGTGTTGGTACAGATCCCAACAAAGCCATTACCCACCTTAGCTAGACCTGACTAGCCATCACGGGATGCACCAAGGGGGTCATTGACCTATCACAGAGGTTTTAACCGGGGCATAAGTCACACAGAGCTAATCCCTTCTCCTTGATCACCCGTTGGTCTCGACTCTCCTGATGGCTATCAGACTAACTAGTGGGGTTTATGCTAAGCCGTTGCCCATTTAACAGTCGAGTGGTTTGCACGATAGTGGAGTTAGGTGAGATGACACACCAACTCGGTCCTTAATTGTGACAAGATGGATATCTCCCTTCCTTACTCAACCACACAGGCACGCGCACACCATTTGGCAAATCACACAGAAGTGCCATCCATTCTGTCTAAACTTATCTTTCGAAAATTTCACATTTTTCCCTTCCCACACGCTCACGCATTTTCCTTTTATAAAACAAGTTGTATCGTGTCTAAGATCCTAAGCGCTCTAGCAGCGATTAACGTCCAAACAAATCACATTCAGACATTAATCTAGGTGGTCAAGGAATGGTTATAACAAATCAAGGGGTGGCTATCCAACCATGTTTTCAGCAGGCAAAACATATACAATTTCATAAAATAGGCCAATAGGTTGTGTTTATAAAAACTACGACAAAATATGCATCAAAGGGCGGGATTGAACTTGCCGTCTTCAAAGCCTTCCGGGAAGTCCTGATCGAGGTACTGTCCTTCGGGTTCGGGGTCACGGAACTAGTCCTCGTTCGCTTGCTCGTAGTACTGCTCGTCGACGAGTTCTCCCTCGTTCACACTGTGATCTATGACGCACACAAACAAGCACATAATCAAGAAAAAGAAAGAAAATTTTTATCGTTGAGCTCGAATCGGAAACAATTAAGATATGGAGATAGGAGTAATATTTTTGGGTGGTTTCCTAATGACATGGCCAAAACTATGTTAGGATTGGCGTGGTAAAGTTTTAGATCGATCAGATATCGTTTGGCGCATGAAATGACAGACCGAAGAGGGGTTTAGGGTTAAATAAGGATCCAGGGGCTCATTTGTAAATAGTTTTGGAATGGAAAAGGACTTAGTTGTAATTTCTAGAAATATCTGGGGCATACTAAAAGGTGTAGGGGCCTATTTAGTATTAAGTTTATATGGTGGAAGGGTTTATTTGTGAATATAATGACAAGGGCTTCTTTTGCAAAAAGGCCAAAGGGTGGAGGGACTCTTAATTAAAAATGGAAAAGTGCGGGGGGGGGGGGGGGGGGTACGGGCAAAATTGCCCTTCTCCTTTCTCCCACGACCAAAACAGGGGAGGGGGAGAGGGCGGCGCCGGCGGCCCGGGTCGGCGGCCCTGGGGGTTCGGTGGCGGTCCGAGGAGTGGGGGAAAGAGAGAGGGCGCCACGGGAAGTTGATTCCCGATCGCGGCTCGAGCGGAGGTGGCCTGTGGGAGCTTGGCCATGGCGGCGGGCGGCGGCAGGCGACGACGGCCGTGGTGGTGCCACAGCAAGATTCGACGGCGGCCCGGAGCTAGGGGAAAAGGGGAGGGGAGTCAAGGGGATCCCAGTGCGCCCCTTACATTGGGCAGAGGTGGAGCGAGGAGGCGGCTCCGCGGTGGCCGGCGGGGCTCGGTGGCTATGGTGGGCGGTGGCGGCGTTGGGAGCTCGGGACGAGGCTGTGCGGCGGTGGAGGCGGCCGTGGGGCTCGAAGGCGAGGAGGAAGGCCTACTTATAGGCGTGGCAAGGCGGTGGAGCTTGGCGGGGCGTGGGTGGAGGCTGGCGAGCAGTGCGGGGCGCCATTAATGGCTTTTTGGTGTCGTGACACGGCGGCGGTGCGGTTCGCGGCGGCTCAGGACGACGCGACGGCTCGGGCCGGTCCTAGCAGCGCGCAGGCACGTGGAGGGGCCGGCTGCGGGGCTCGGCGTCGAGCAGAGCAGCGTGAGCGGCGAGGCGGCGTGCTGTGCTCTGCAGTGCGGCGGCGCGAGCAGCGAGGCGGCACAGGGAGGCGATGGCGGTGCGCCGGGCGGTGCGGCGCGGCCACGTGGAACGCGTGACGAGCGTGGGCGGTGCAGGGAAGGTGGGGCGCGCGGCGCGTGCGCGGGCGAGCGAGTGTCGCGGCTCGGCGTGCCGAGCGCGGCGAGCGCGTGCGCGCGCAGCAGCGGCTCGTGCGGCGCGGGCAGAGGGAGGCAGCGGTGGTGCGCGCGCGCGTGCGCATGGCCCAGGGGGTGCTCGGGCCAGGGGGAGGCGTGCGCGCGTGGGCAGGCGGTCGGGCTTGGGCGGGCGCGTGCGTTCGCGTGGCCGGGGAGCAGAGAAGGAGGGAGAAGAAGGGAGAAGGAGGGAGAAAGGAAAAAGGGAAGGGAAAAGAAAAGGGGGGGGAGAGAGAGCACACCAGCGGGATTCGCGGTCGGTGATCGCGCGTGGACGACAGGCAGCCGAGCGGCACGGGATGGGACGGCGGCGAGGAAAAAGAGAGAGAGAGAGAGAGCGAGGTTCGGTCGGCGGAAAAAAGGAGAAGAAAAGGTGAAGCGACGAAAGAAATCGGGTGTTGGGACGGCGAAAGTTTTTGGGAAGGTATTAGGGTTTAGGGTTAATTGAGCTCAACGATGAAAAAGAATTTTGAAAATTATTTTTAGCGTGTGATTTATTTGGTAATTTTTTCGGGATGTCACAAGATGCGAGTAGCGGCCAGGCCAGCGTCTCAACTAGGCAGGACGCAGGGCTCAAGCGTGCATAGCGTGGCGCACGCGACCAGGGCAAGGCGTTGCCACTTCGCCAGGATAGCAGGGCCTCCAAAGCTCTAATGCTCCAGCAGTCCGTGCCTTATGGTGCATGGGCGAGTAATCAGAAGGAGGTCTAAGCGAAATCAAGCTGAACATAAAATGAGCTATAAATTTTTTTTACACTTTTTAAAACTTTGAATACCCACCTCTCAAATCTTGAGCCCGCCCGCGCACCCAGTCCCCCCCCCCTCCCCTCCCCCAACCCCCACCGTACGCGGTCCTGGCCGCCGCGGAGCTCGGGCGGGACCCTAGCACGGCCATGAACTACGGCTAGCGATAGTGTCACCTCCAAACCCTAGCCATGGCGGGCGAGCAGAGCACAACTCGAGGAGGTAGAAGGCGTGTGTTGGGCCATCGTGGACCGCGAGAAGCAGTGGAAGGAGAAAACAGCCCCAACATTATCTTCAGGTGGATCCACGAATTGTAGCACATGAGTATATAGTCATGGCGGAATTACAGGGTCTGCTGGTGCTTCTTCCCGGGGTAGGGGAAGGAGATGGACGAGCTGATGGAGAGCTCCCCGCTCACATATGGTTGTGGCCGTGCGCAGCGGCCTCTTCCCTGTGTTCCCCCACACCCGCTAGGCCGCTACGGCATCGGTTGCTTGGTTGCTTGAAAACAAGCAGAGACCACTGACCACGGACCAGACCAGAGCATGACCATGGTAGTGTAACTTCACTCAGTACAGGTGATAAAATGGTGTCTTCATCTTTTTATGCTATTATATGTTTTCAGCACCTGTTATGTAGTATAATCTTTTGAAAAACTTGAATGTATAACTTAATCAGTACCAATTTGAATATTTCCAGAATGAGTTGTAAAGGGGACTGTCATTGTATGACTTCAAAATTTTCAGGTGTGGAGGGAACACAGAATGAATTATATGGGACATAGCCGTCACATAGATTTACACCGGGTGCACAATGCATTCCTTTCAAAGAATGGTAACACTGCCTCTCAATCTATCCTGACAAGTAATGAAATAACCTGCCGGGACGTTTCCACACATCCAAACCTCTCTCGAGCGCTACAGTGAGAGCAGCGAAAGGGGGCGATCCCGTGCTCCCGCCGGCGGGACCGCCGGTCCCCTTCACCTCCGGCGGCCGTATAGGCCTCGGATGCATTGGGGGTCCGTGGATCCTTGCCCGGCGGTGTAGAATAGATCCTAGGTCATCTAGGTTTAGGTTCCCTTGTGGCGCCGGCGAGGCGGTGACGGCGGCGGCGCGTCGGTGGAATAAGTCCCTCCGGCTCCTTCATCGTCTCGGCGGCGTTCTCTCCGGTGTTGGCGAGGAGCCAGTGAGGGCGGGGTCCGATGGAGCTAGGTACCTCGCCGTCGTGAGGTTTCTTCCGGTTCTTGGAGACTCTGAGGTAGGAGTCGGCTTCCTGATGTTTTGGTGAGGTATGTTCCAAGCATCTGTGAAGTGCTGCAGGGTGATGGCTGTTGGGATTGTGGTTGCGTGGTGGGTGGATCTGTGCTTTTCTCTTGCTGCTCGCCGGCGGCGACTTGCACAGATTCACGCTCAGGAGAGTTCGGGGTGCGTCCCCGGCCGATGGACTTTCACTGGACCTTTCTTTTGCGGCTCGTTTAAAAGCCTTGCTGCGATGGGGCTCCCTTGGGCCTGGGCATCTTCGATGGCTTCCTTCTTCCTCGATGAAGGCTTCCCTGTCATCCATAGGAGTTCGGAGGTTGAAGACGGCGGTGTACTGCACAAATGCCCTCTGCATCTTCTATGTATTTTGTTTTTCTCGTAGGGTTCTTTGTGCAAAATGGTGTGCACAGTCATCCACTCTGTATACGTATGGTTTGTACCTGTATTTGTACGGTCTTGTGTACGTCTTTGGTATGGTATAATACAGGTCCGTATGCGTTTAGCATACTTTTATCAAAAAAAAACGAAATAACCTTCCGCCCCTGTATCCCTACATTCTAACAGATATTCTACAAGTAGCCACACTGTAAATAAAGCAATACCCTCCTACCTACGCCAAAAACAGATGTGGCCTATCATAGTCTACAATGCGTATTCCCTAGTTAGACTTGAAATTCTTCCAACTGTGAACAAAACTAAACTGGAAGATATCCAAAACTTTGTAGCCTTCCAAGTTCTGCAAGTCCTTATAGATAGGGATGTGTCAAGATTGTCATTGCGCGAAGGTTTGGGTTCAGGCAACGGCCAACAGCAGCCACCACGGTTTGGGTTCAGGCAACGGCCAACAGCAGCCACCACCGTAGGATGAAGGGCTACTTTTCGTTAGTTCTGTTACTCTTTGCAACATGTTCCTCGTTTTGTTTTCTGAAATTTGTCCCAGAGGCACATCATATCCCTTGGTTCTTGGTAGTGGGCAATCACATACCCATCCTCACAGCCTTCGACCAAGATCCTCCCATCATTCTCATATTTGACATTCAATCCATCCTTCTTCATCTCATTGATCCATATCCCCATTGCGACATCCTCCAGCTTGAACATCTGTAAGAGTCAAGATGACACGATTATAATTAGTAGAGGAACAATTCACATAGAAATAAGCAGCTGATAAAGCTAGGCATCTTTTTAGATACTGAGTAGATATCCTGGTATTTTGATGTTTGAGTTTAAATGCTATCCTAACTGAAGCAACTAAACCTTCATAATTACTCCATACAACAGCACAAAAGGAAAAAAATCACAAAAGTTTGGGCAGTACCTTTAACTCCCCCCTCTTGTGCTTCCTGTAAACTTCCTTTGCTATATCCTGTGAAACAATGTATCCTGGTCCATGTGCCCATGGAGGATAACTCTCCTCAGGCCATTCCTACTCAAAGTAAAGATTAATTACAACACTTAATCCACCAAAGAAATGACAGTAACAGGGAAGTTAAATTATTGAAAATAGCAGCAGAAATGCATGCCTAAAAAACAGTTGTGCGAAGAAGAAAGTGACAAACAAACCATAATTCATGCTTAAAAGTATGCAGCCATGCAGGCGATTAACCAGCTTTTATGTTGATTCTCACATCTTCCCACGATTAATTACTGGATGCTTCCGTAAAGAAGTGATTGTGGACAAATGTACATATTTTCATTCTTTCTAGCGTGCCCATGAAATGTTAGAGCCTGTCTACTCTATGTGCTTACCAAGTGCATAATCTCTTGATATAAAAATATATAGTTTAACACAACTTACCTCAGGGGTTATGTACCATTTGCTATATGGATCTCGATGAGGCTGAGAATCTGAATTGACACGACCATACAGAAGTCCATGGCTGATATTTACTCGGTCTAGGGAAGAAAGTATTTCATCCACTCGAACAAAAGCATCGTCATCTGTTTTCATCACATACTTGGCTGACAATACATCTGTCTGTAAACAATAATTGCTTAGAAAATGCACAGACAAGTGCCCTCTAAATTAAATAAAACTCATAATAAATTACGCACACATAAGTGCCCTCTAAATTAAATAAAACTCATAACAAATTATACATACCCCATAGATGCAGATCGCTATGGTCTTCCAGAGAATCAGGCTATAGTAATCCACAAACGGCATCAACTGGATGTCTCCATATGTCCGTGCTTCATTCCAGAGTTCTTCATTCACCACCTCATTTTTGTGCTTTTAAAAAAGGGAAGGAAAATGAGTACAGAGTAGACTGAAGTTGGGAGCTCTAACTCAAACTAGTAAAGGGGTGAAAAGCATAACAAATAGAATAGTGTTTGGAAAAACCATTATGTTGATCTACTGTTCAGAACGGTACTGATGTAAGAGTATTGTGATAATTTGCAAGCGACTACAAAAAGAATGCCATGAAGAGTATTGTGATAATTTGCAAGCGACTACAAAAAGAATGCCATGAACAAAGACAGAAATTCCATCAATGGAATGGTAATCTCATGCATAAGATGTATGAGATTGATAAATGATAATGCACTCAACATATTGTTTAGGATGTATTAACATGAGTGACACCTTCTGTGCTGTTGTCCTTCTACATACACAATTTGTCTCATGCGTACATAACTTCAAAGCACAGAAGTAGAACCATAATAAAACACAATGCTGCAGCTACTATATGGCCGAATTACTATGATATATCTGTCCTCTTTTCAAATTTCCGTTCTTACCAGGCCAACAAAGAAACGGACTGCAACTTTTGCTGAGCGGACAACATCATATTGCATCCAAGTTCTGCGAACTGCCATCCGGCGTTTGAAATTATTTGCTGTAGAGAAGACCCCTACAAAAAGATCGACAAATTTATCCAGAGGCACAGGTGGAGCCTTCAATGTTTCCAAGTCCATGACATGCTCAAAGTCCTCAGTTGTAGGCAGACCACTTGCTATTACAGAGAGCAATTTAATGTCTCCTGCAATTCTTACTTCACCAACAAACCCTGGTTCCAAATCCTGGATAGATCGATGTACAAAGTGTAAAAATAATAACAAAATAAAACACCATAACAAATTGTGATATCGCTATAATAGGGCATAGGCAATTAAAATAGTTTCATATCGGTGTTTATGAGAAAGAAAATATTTAAGCATGAATTGAAAATCATTTTGACTATATATTGCTATAGGACAAAAGGCATGATGGATTACTTGTGCAAGACTTACCTCTCGGAATGCAAAGGAAGTGATATGTTTGCCATCTACCGTCATATGAATCCCATGTGCTCCGACGCGAAGAATTGCTACAGCAAGATATCCTTGTTTGAAGGGGAAATATTTTCTAGGTTCTGCACTCATTTTCCTTGCAGGTGGCATGGATGAAACATTAGAACGAAACTTAGAGGCCAAGATTTCTTTCTGGTCCTTGCCTACCATGCCACTACATTTTTCTAGATCATCCACTGTAAAACAAGAAAAGGCAAAGAACCAATGTCAATCCTGAGACCAGGATTAAATATATTCATGCAGACCACAAACCATTTTGTTGAAAAAACCATGAAGGAAAAAACCACATTAAATAATATTTTCATCTCATTTTATTTGTAGATTCCTAGCTTTGATACTTCAACAAGTGGATATGAGTATATTGATATTTTACTAGGTCTTACTCATACACAATGAAATACTGTACTATCATGGTGCTTGCATAGGCGAGTAAGATAAGTACCTTTTGCACTGTCCTTAGCATCCGATTCAGAAGATGGGCAGCGGTCTTCAGAACCCCAATCATCAGCTACAGTCCATGTATTTTGGACTATTACAGGATCTTCTGTAAGTTTATCACCAAGAAGACGGACATTATAATGAAGCACAATGGGAGGGTCTGGTTCACCAGGAACTGCAGCTCCAGTTAACTCTATCTTAAAATTACCCAGAAGACTACCAGGAGTACCGATGATAGTTATTGAAGAGCCCTGAATCAATCCACAGGGGATCTTTAAAGCAAACCTATCCCCTAACCTCGTGGCATTCATTCTTCGGATAGAATATGGGCATTGTTTTCCTTTGTCCTTTTGCTGGGTGCTGCCATTAACAGAAGCAATTGAATCATCATATGCCAGGGCTGTATTTAGTTCTCTCCATGCAACTCCAGCTTCCTTGATTGCCGCTACTCCATCTGGTAGGATATGGGCATGAGATACTAGATTCCTCAAATGATTCCAAGAATGCAAAGACTGTAGTTCTTTATCAGAGAGATTTCTGGTAATGGAAAGGTTGGATGCCAAGAGTTTGGTAGATATTACTTCAGAAGAGTTCTGTGGATTCTGGATTGCAGGAGGGTTTGGAACATCTAACCAATGTAGTTCTGCTGTTCTGTTTTGCTGGAAGACGTACTGAAGGGATTTTTCTGCAAGTGGACTATCCAATATCACATATCTTAACATCAAGATGACGAACATAGATACTATGACAAAGCCACCATGCCATTTCTTCATCACTCAAAAACCTTGTGACAAGTTGGTCCAGAGTTTGCATTCACTATGGCTTCACAATAAAGCATCGCACAATTTCAGAAAAAAAAATCAGAACAAAACCATCCGATCAGAAAGTTGAAGAATTCCTGCGTCACCAAGATGTGGTATGCTCCAACAGCTACTTCAAAGTAACCAAACGTTCCCAGGTGTATCCTGAAAGCTTTATAACCACAGGGAAGCGTAGCAGCTATACTTGAGGCAGGTAGGTGTGCTCAACAAACCAGAAGAAACCACCAAACAAGAATGAACTTTATCCTGTGAAGAAGAAGAAGGTGCACACTCATTAATGTTGTCACACTGCACTTTTGAGATGTTGATTGCATAACAGCATTCATTCGCGCATACAAGGCTAAGTATTGAGTTGCATGCACCGACCAGTTCAACCCAAAAGCTTAAGCTGATGGGGAGAGGTGGGCAATTCACTTATATTCCAACACTCCCCCTCACGTGGAGGCTCCCTCGGGCCTCAGACGTGGAATAGGAGCGAGCAGTAATTATTTAATTTAATTGCACTAACCAGGATTCGAACTCGAGACCTCTGGCTTTGATACCATATTGAGTTGCATGCACCGACCAGTTCAACCCAAAAGCTTAAGCTGATGGGGAGAGGTGGACAATTCACTTATATTCCAACACTAAGGTTTAATAACACGCCATGTGTGTATTACAGTAGGATTCCAGTCAGCGTATATGTGTACTCGCTTGTACACATATAAGAATCTATCACAAATGACATACGAGTCACAAAACCCACTGCTAGAGACTCATCAGCGATGCACTTCAATTCGACTACCAAATGGGGAAAAATTAAGGTTGACTACGAATCACATCACATCAACAATAAAAAGATAAAAAAATATCTGATACAGCAGCAAAATTATCAGAAAACTGTGAGATGGGATCGCGCCTACCAATAACCAAGCTATATATCTGTGTATGAGAGGGGGAGATTCGAGCATGACAGTGCACGAAACAGGTGATGCTCAACCTATGCAGATCACGAGAAGCTTCAGACACAGAATCACAAACAGCGGAAGGAGAAGCAATTACAGGGAGGGGGGAAAACATCAGTTTACATTTCGCAAAAAAAAATCAGACGCCGCGAATGTAGCGTCAACCCACAAACCCCACGTCCCCACCGACAAATTTCTGCCGGAGATTTTTTTTACTAGAAAAGAAGGAAAGAGCACCTGTTCCTTTGGAAATGCGCAGATCACGATAACAATCCCAACGAAATCTGGCGCACGCCGCATGCGAGATCAGGGGTGAAGCAGACAGCAGTAAGCTCGCGAGCACGCGCGCCCCGAATTCCACGCGACAGCGGCAGCCCTCCACACAGCTCGCTCCCCACCTCGCAATGCGACTCGACGCCCGCGGAGCACAAGCCCGATGCCAGAGCCACTCACCAGGAATTACCGCCGCCGCCGCTCGGCTGCTCGGCCACGCGAAGCCCTCGCGCGCGCGGGGCAGAGCCCTCCAGACGAGTCCCGCCCAGCCCGCCGCCGCGGGCCCCGGAGCGAGGAGAAGCTAGCGAGCAGCGAGGCTCGGAGAAGCCGCGCGGCCGAGGCGGGCGGGCGGAGGAGGGGCCGAGGAGCGAGGAGAGAAGCGCAGCGAAGGGACGCGAAGCCGAAGCCTCAGCCTCAGCCTAGAGGGCCGTGTGAAGGAGGAGGCTGCTTCAGGTTGACGCCACGAACCCGCCGGGCCGCGAGCGACCGAGAGCGAATAAAAGGCGGCCGTGGTCGGGGCCCGTCGGTAGGGTCGAAAACGAACGGGAAGAAGGTGGGAAAACTCCTCTTCTATTTCTGTTGGCATATTTTTTTACCGGAAACGAAAGCGGGAGTGGAAAAACCGAGAACAGAAGCGGGATTGGAATATACAGGATCACAAAAACAAACAAATATGGGTGGGAATACCACGAAAATAGGACGGGAACCGGGACTTCGACCGGGACATACACATGAAACTTGAATGGGCATCATATCCCGTGCTATTTGTGAGAAAATTGGATATTCATTTGTGCTGTTCTTCCAATATGACAGAATGTCAAATGGGTTCTGTTATGTAAGAGATTCAGCCATATATTTGTCCAACTCATTCAACTCCTTGTTGGAGGCCCCATTATCATTATACAAGAATCTCTCAAGTTCAGCATCTTGATTTTCAACTAGTGGATGTGCTGGGCTGCTATGATTATTCTCATTCACAGAACTCTTTGAATTTGCAGGTTTAGAGCTAGCATAAAACTGGAACAAGTTCTTGACCACACTCATAAACTCATCTAAGTAAATCTGATAGTAGTCACCATGAAACTTTCTCATATAGAACTCGACCAGTTTGTGCTTCTACCTAGGGTCAAGGAAACATGCAACAGCAAGACTAGTACTAGAATTGGACTGGACCAGTAAGTGAACTGCTGAGTGCTGACTTTATATGTCAAGGTGTTGGGCTGGGCCGGACATAGTATAAATTGGGCCTATTCCGTATTTGGTGAAAACGGGATAAAAAACGGTATCCCGGTCGAAATACGGGATCCCGCAAATACGGGCGGGATAACCCCTCTCCCGTTTCCCGTCCCGCTCCCGGATACACTCATCCCGTTTTCTGTCCCGTTTCCGGACTTTCCCGTCCCGTTTCCATATAGGTCAAAATACGGAATAAATAAGAAAAAACAGACGGACGGAAACGGGATTTTTCCGTCCATTTTCAACCATACCCGTCGGGCGCGCCTTCCTCCTGCTGACTGCCGTGGCGGAGAAGAGAAAGAGTAGTCGCGCGGGCGCGTGTGGAGGCGGGCGGGTGGGTTGGTGTGCGGCCGGGTCGGGTCGACGGCTGCCTCGTGCTCGCCGAGTCGAGCTTGACCTCGCGCTCGGTCGCGTGCTGCGGCATGGCTCGGCGAGCGAGCGGGGCGGGCGGGGTTCTTTCTCGGTCGGAGGGAGAGCAGGGCGCGTTTGGTGGCCCGAGGCTCTTTTTTCCGGCAATCGTCTGTGCCAGTCACGATGCGGCAGTGCCAACGGGGGCGGGGCCTTTTACGATGCCCCCTATTTTCCCGGAGAGTGGCGGATTTGCTGTTGCACAGGATGCAGATTTGGTACCGTGACAACGGATTTGGGGTTCAAAATTGGCACCAAATCTTGGCAGGGGAGATTCGCGTTCTAAACCTTTCAAAAAAGAGCCCAAAGTATCAACGAATGTTCGCTTGGCCCTGGAAAATTTTGAGTACAGCCTGTTAGGGGAGAGGGAGAAATCTATTTTTTTTATTTTTAAGACGTTCTGCATCAGGTGTAATTAGACTTTGTTTAGTTCGCGAAAAATAATTAATATATAATTATAGACTAATTAGATTTAAAAGATTTATCTCCTCGTTTACAGTTAAACTGTGTAATTAGTTTTTTAACTGCATTTAATATTTCATGCATGTGTTCGAAGATTCGATGTGAAGGATACTGTAGGAAACTTTTTGGAAACTAAACATGACCTTAGTACTTTCTTTTATGAAAATAGCAAGCGCTCTACCATTTAGTTATGAGAAAAAAAACTCAGTATAGGGGACGGGCATCGCCATGCCTATAACCATCGAGCAATTACAAAAACATTTACTCCCTCCGTCTAAAAATGTTAAACATTTTTTTTGTGGGTGAGAAATGTTAAACATGTTTTGATCAAGAAAAGTCTTTCATAGTAGATTTTGATCTATGATTTGTCCTGCACCATGATATCATAGCTAAAACTTAATATAATTTCAAAATCATTTTGGATACAAACATAGTATGATGCAAATTGAAAATTAAACAAATTGTTTGTTAAACTTAGAAAGATTTGAGTTCTCTTCAATCAAAATACGCCCGTTCTTACACGTATACCACTTAAACAAAACGGGGTTGGCGTTGGGCGGTTATCCAGCAGCACGCACCACGTTACTGTCGCTATCTTGCGTCATCAAACGATCCGGTCAAGTGATCATCAGGCTATTTGAAGGATCTTATCCAAATTCTCCTGCGGCCTTTCTCACGACCGCTGCCGGTCAAAACCCCGCTGCCCTCCACGGCTTTACCTAAAGCCCCCACCGGCCACCGGCCGGCGAATTTGCGGCGCCCGCACAGGTCTGCGTCGCGCTACTGACGGTTGGGCACGGAGCTAGCCAGCCAGTACAATAATTCGTCCTGCTTCCTGCACGCTCTCCCGATGGCCGGTGTCGTGCCGTGCCGTGTCGTGCTGCGTCCCTCTCAGACTCACTTCCAAACCAGGCCGGTGCACGAGAGGAGAGAATACTGACGGTGGGTTCCAGGTGCGGGACGGCACCGTGTAAATTTGTGGTTAGGGCAAGCTGGTCGTCCATGCAGAGATATGGAATGAAAAAGAAAAGAAAACAGAAAGTATATTTGAGATATTCGAATCTCCGTACGAATCTGATCTGCTTTCACTATAAGGGATAGAAATAAAAAATTGATATATTCGAGATATCTAAATCCGAATCCTTACGAATCCAATCTGCTTCCATCTAGACAACCCAATACAAAAAAGAAGCTCCCCAACCTTGGAGTCCCAGCTCCCAAGCAAAGTGTCTGTCTATCTTTACTTTGCCCTGTCCTTTTCTTTTCTTTTCAGAGAAAATCCTTTTTTTCTGAAGAAACAGTTCCAACATTGGGTTGAACCTAGGGCTGGATATCAAGCCAGCTCGGCTCGTTATGGCTCGGCTCGTTATAGCTCGGCTCGTTAACATATTGGCTCGGCTCGGCTCGTTATACTAACGAGCCAGCAGGCTAGCTCGGCTCGGCTCGTTAGCGAGCTCGAGCTAGCTCGTTTGGCTCGCGAGCCAATGTAGAGAGACAATATGAACACACATCATCACAGAGTATGGCTCGTTTGGCTCGTTATAGCTCGTTTGGCTCGTTCCAATTCTTGCTTCTTATGCTGCTCTTCTTACCCATTTTCCAGTATTGTTCCAATTCTTGCTTCTTATACAACTATTCTAACTCATTTTTTATATAAGCAACCTCTTGTTCATACCTTG
The DNA here is from genome assembly GCF_016808335.1 of Panicum virgatum. Lineage (NCBI taxonomy): Eukaryota > Viridiplantae > Streptophyta > Magnoliopsida > Poales > Poaceae > Panicum > Panicum virgatum. Next base: position 11,704,836 of record NC_053148.1, read on the forward strand.
AGGAGTCATAAAGCTGACTAAAATAGAACTGAATATATATCATTTTGAACTTAGGGTCAAGGATTGTAGCAATAACAATGACATTGTTCTTCTCTTCCAAATATTTATCAAATTTGTTTAACATTGCAGCACTCATTTTCTTCAAATATGAGTCATTAGAATTTTTTGTCTTTAACAATGCACCCATTTAAATTTGCTGGCTTCATAATTAACTGGCTCGTTATGGCTCACGAGCGGCTCGCGAGCCAGCTCGAGCTGGCTCGTTATAAAACGAGCTGGCTTGTTATAAAACGAGCTGGCTCATTATAAAACGAGTCGAGCTCGAGCCGAGCCATTAACGAGCGAGTCGAGCGAGCTAGCGAGTTACGAGTTTTTCGTCCAGCCCTAGTTGAACCAGAAGCAACTCTCTCTCTCTCCACCTGCTAATTTGGCAGAGAAGTGGTATTTTCGTTTTTCTCCTCTTCTTTTCCTCGCACCGTTCGTATTTTCAGAGCTGGTTGCTGACATACGACTTCTCTAGAAAATGGACCTGGTATGCCATGTCAACATTTATGCGTACAGTGACTTACAATTAAATAGTACTCATGTGGTAGTGCCACTGGTGTTGGGTAGGGACATCGACCAGTACATCTCTCCAAGTTTTCTAAGCATACTTGCATCACACGTTGACCTATTCACCTATCAAAAGAAAATATCCACACGTCAGCTGGCATTTTCTTGTGAGAAAGGGGTTGCAACTCCTGGGCCTTATCTCAACTAATCACCCAACACCAGCAACAATCATCTAATTAGTCTGATGTTAATAGCTCATCCTATGTTATGTCTCAACGAAAAGCTAGGGGACACCAAGCACCCACCCATCAGCTACAGCTAGTTTGATGTGTACTACAATTTGCGTGCACTTTTACAGCTTTACCCCACGGACCGAAGAATGTTATTTTCATGACTACTTGCATGCTGATCTTGTGCAATTACACTGATCTTGACCATTGTTTAACACTAAGTTGCTGCTAAAAGTCAGTAGGGCAGTTCTGAATCCCAGATAGCGATGGTGCGGGTCAAACCAACGGTTCACTGAACCGACCCATAAAATTGATCCTAATGGCCCCTTTTGAGAACCATGAACTCAGCTTGGGTCTATGGATTGAATACACTCAAACCTTAGGGTCGAATTCGACCCATCCCTTCCGAGCAATGACAGTATTATTAACAAGGATGCTAATAATAGTCAACTAGTAAGTTTAGTAGTAATTAAACACTTACCTAAGATTGGCAAATTACAATCTAAACAAACCCTAGGTAAGTATGAGTTGAGCCCTTATCGTTAGGGCTGAACAAAAAGCTCGTTAGCTCGTTTGGCTTGCAGGTGGCTTGGCTCGATGCAATTTACTAACGAGCCGAGCATGATTTTTTGCTCGTTAGTATAATGAGCCAGCTTGAACTGGCTCGCGAGCTTAACGAGCTGCTCATTAGGAAGGATCGGGAGTCACAAGTGACAAAATGAAAAGTTACTTTCCTGTGTATTTTGGCAATATTTTGTGCTTGACATGATCTGCATTTATGCTTGTGATAGACTAATACTCAATATTATGTAATATCTTTACTATTATGGCTTGCAAGGTAGTAACCCGAGCTGGGCAAATTTAACCGAGAACCGGAACCGAAAGAACTGGAACCGAGAAAATTCGGTTTCGCTTTGGTTCCATGTTGTGAGGAACCAAACTTTCTCGGTTATTTCGGTTCTCAAGTTTGATTAACCGAAGAATCGAAGTAACATTTAGCCCCTCTTTAAGACCAGTAGGGCACCGGCCCAACAACTCTAGGGCACCGACACACAACCCACCTCCACCCCCACCCCCACCCCCCGTCTCCCACTACAGCCGCCAGCCCGAGTCCCACCCTCTGCCGGCCGCCGCCCCTGGCCCTCGCCCCTCAGACCCGCGTGGCCGTCCAGCGCCCGTCAGCCGTCGCCGCCCTGCGCTCGCCCGCCGACCCGCTCGCCACTGCCCCGGAGCTCCCCCGCTCGCACCTCTCCTCTCCACTCGGCGCACCGCCGCTCCCTCCTGGCCTCCTCCACTCCTCGGCGGAGCCGACGCTCCATCCTCCGCTCCGGCGCTCCATCCTGGCGTCCTCCATCTCTTTTCCCGGCACTCGTGGATCCAGCTGGTAAGGGGCGGGGGCGGTCACCCCGCCGGCCAGGGGGTGCGCGGTGGCGACCACGTCGGCGGTCACCCCGCTGTCCAGGGGGTGCGCGGCGGCGACCACGCTGGCAGGCGCGCGGCCAGGGCGTGCGTGGCGGCGGCGGCCACGCCGGCAGGTGCGCAGCCAGGGCGTACGCGGCGGCGGTGGCGCCATGGCAGCCCCCTCTGCCTGGGATTTCATTTTTTTGGTTGGTTTTTGTTGATTTTGTGGACTAGGGTGGAATCGAGCCGAGCCTCGACTTTTTTCGAGCTTTCTTCGAAATCAATATATTCGTATTTATTATAGTCTCCCGCGTTGTTTGATATGCAACTTCAAATCGAGCATAACGAGCCGAGCCGAGCCTGCCAAAATTGACTTTTGTTCCAAATCAACTAATCTTTATTTTTTAAAAAAAAGAACAAACGTAATCGGAGCAATTTTGAAACGAGCCACCGAGCCAGCTTAACGAGCTTTTTTTCCAGCCCTATTGTGGACTGCGTTGAGATAGATCGGTTAGTTCGGTTATAACCGGAACCTAACCGAAAGAACCGAAACCAAATTTCCTCGGTTCCTATTTCTAAACGGAACTGATCACTGATCGGTACCTATTTTTGAAGAACCGAACTTGTGCAGGAATCGAAGAACCGAACCGATCGGTTCGGTTAGTACCGAATGCCCAAGCTTAGTAGGACTAGAAGTCTAGAACTAGCTGCAGTAGCATAGCAGGTAAGAGTTGTGGACTAATTTCTGGAACATGGAGCAATATAATGTTAGCACTCATCACGTCTCCTTTTTCTATTTGATATAACATGAGGAGTAACTTCTAACGTAATCTATTTGGTAGATACTAATATTTATATATATATCTGAGCAATAGTCACTGCACTAGCTTGCGAGCTGGATCGAGCCAAGCCGAGCTGGCTTTTCTACTTGTTAACGAGCTAAGTCGAGCTGGCTTGTTTAGATAATGAGATGAAGCGAGCCGAGTCAAGCCGGCTCATTTTCCAGCCCTACTTTATTATCGTATTGGTTTACAATGATATTCGTTACGCATCTCCTTCTACTAAAGAAAAATATATACTTACAGAATATACAATTAGATAATAGCTTTACTCAATTATTGAATTTTAAATTGTCATGTATTGCTACATGGACTCCAGTATACCACACTTAGAAAAAAACAAGATTTGAGAACCCGTCTTAATGTCTCATGAACTATCTCCTTGATTGTTCATGCCACTCATACACCAGACCCCTATGGTTTCCATGTGGCAAAATTGTTTATAAGAGAGCACTAGTTACTAGTCATTGTTACTTTTTGATGATGTGTTAGTCTACTTTCCCTTTGTTACTCATTACTCTATTTTCTTTCATTTTTAAAAATGATGGTACTAGATTCATCATGAAACCAACTACCATAACATGTATCTTTTTCTATTTGAAATAACATATTTTTAGATATCTTGTTGGTCAAAAATGAAAAGATTTGGCTTCAGAGAAACCTAAATGCAGCTATATTTTTGTATGGAAGGAGTATGCTACTAATAGATAGCTATCTTCATAACTCATCACTATTCCGCATTTTGCCAAAATGATTATCCCTAGACAAGGCATCTAGTGCCAAAATGTCTTCCCAGCAAGCTTTGAAAAATATTTCTTTTCAGAACTTCCTGTTCAAGAATCAGTTCCGCACATGTCAATAGAAAGAAGACAATGATATGCACTACATCGTCTAAAAAACATGCTCAAGTTGACTTGTCATTTCATGGCCAATGATGTGGATGAAGCCTCAGCTATTAGTGAGAGAGGTTGGCGAGCTTGGAGGCAGGCAACAATATCAAAAGGGTGCAATTCTGCTCCATCAAATATCAGATTAACTCCTGGTAGGGCCACATCTTTGGTGTTTGCATCATCATGATCCGATTTTGCTGCAGGTGTGGATGGTTGTTCTTCAGAGATGGATCTTGTTGCAGCCTCATATACGGGAGTGAGTGCGTATGACCTATCAAAATTCGAAAGGATGACAACGTGTCAATAACAAAAACAGGATTGCATGAATCTTAGTGAAAATTATACAACAAATCTTCCTGATGTTCTTTAATCCCATAAGATGGTACCTGAGGATGCTGCCATCAAAGCTCAGAACTTCAGTGAAACATCTAAGGCGTTTTGTGGGTTTAGCTATATCTTGTTTAGATGGGGAACCAGGATGAGTGGGCGATGGTGGATCATGGAATGGACTCCATTTACTGCTTACAATTTTCACTAGTTTGCGTGGCGAGTTATTTTTTGAGCCTCCTCGCTGATTGAATAGCCTTGCTGTTGGACCAGTTGCTTGATACTCGGTGCATAGTTCTCTTAATGTCTTTCTCACATTCTGCATTGTCTCATAATATTCTGTGATATCTCCTTTTTGAAGCATTTTTGACTCAACCACCCTTTCACATATTTTTTCACATAATTTTGGACTGAACAAAGGGATACCAAATTCTATGCTCAATGGTATCCATTCGTAACTTTCATACTCAGGAATTTCACTGAATTCATTAACCCTATGAAGCCTTACTAAATGAAGGTAACCAACTATGCTCAAATCAACCTTACTGGATAGATCATCCAATAATAAAATCAAATTTGATACTTGTTTCTTAGGCAAGTCATCGCCTACTATAGTGGATGAAATTGACCCATCAGCATTTTTCAATGGCAATGGGATATCCATGGTGATAATATTTCCTGTTTCATCTAGATCATCTATGCTTAGTGGTTGCACTATCACAGCAGAATATTTTGTCATTGAGTTCAAGTAATGCAATAGAAGATTTCCTTTCACTAAATTCCCTTCAAACTTTCCTCCTAGTCCACCCACCACAGATTGATCCCAAGACCATATCAATGCCTTCTCACAGCTAGCTAATGGTTCGGGCAACAACCTCAATCGTTGCCCCTTCATAAAAACTACTGATATTGGGCCACAACTCCCTGACGTATACAGTGCCAATTTCATCCATGGTGTCATTGATGAGTAAGAAGGTGGACCAAAATGTACCAAGCCATTCGGACAGGGTAGAAATGCTGAATATGGAAGAGGAATCATAGACACTATCATATCATAGTCCCTGGAAAGTAGTCTTTCTAGTGTTGATGGGGCTAGAGAAGCTAAACTCTCGCAACGAAGAATATTGACTCGATAACTTCTTTTACTCTTCAACAAAGAGCAGCAACCAGTTGAACCATCAAACTTTGTAGCATGATTGTTACCAAATTCATACTTAAGTATGTTTTCCTTGCCTTCAGATACAATAGTTGAGGGTGATGACATCTTCCAATCTGCAATTTCAGAATCTCCCTTTTGTTGATCTTGTTGTGATAATTCATCATGTTGACCTCCACTAGAAGGCTGTGAAATTATAATTGCACTTTCATTTTTCTCAACAGCATTGTCAACATCATTTTCTTGGTTTTCCTTGGTAGAATGGGTATCTAAATCAGCCTGGCCGGAGCACTTCTGATTATTTACTTCACTATTCTTATCACTTGTTTCATTTGATGAAGTTCCGCCAGATAGCAAACACTCAAGGAAGCATCGAAGACTAAAAGCATGATTTGCAAATTCCTGCAACACACCCTCAAAGTGTTTCCCCTCTAAACTAGCTAAATCATTGCATAACTCAGCAATGCAAGAATCACCAAGCTTTCCTGCCTCATATAGTGTTACGGCATGTGACTTTAAACCTGGAATAGATTTAAAATGAATTAGTCAAATTTTCACTTTATAGAAAAATCATCAGAGAAATAAAAGACAATTTTGTTGTCAATTAGAATATTAGGGTATAGCTAATTTAGGACCAATCCTATTGATTTTTTCTTAGAAAAGTAAATATCTAAGAAATAGAAAAGAATTTAACCTGGAGAGAGTGAACCCATCATCAGGTATGAAGTCACGTTAGCATCCACAATGAAGCCCACATAAGCTGTTTCAGAGTTTTTCTTATTTCCATCCGAATCAGTACTAAGCAACTCATGACCATACTTTTCTGAGGCGATACTCACACATGAACCTTCATCATCATCTATAAGGATATTACTCGTCATTGTAGAATTGGTTGAGTCTCTAAGAATAGAGTCAGTATCCAAAAGCTTTACTGCCCAACCCAGTCGACAGGCAAATGATGCAGCTGCTTGGAGCTGATAAAGGTCAGCTTGTAAAGTTGTAGCTAATTCAGCGACTGTTGAATTTTCACTTGATACAACAAATACAGCATATAGCAACCTGCGATATAAAGGCCGTAAACTAATTTTAGCAGCCATAGAAAAAAATCTAGCAATTAAATACAATTGAATAAATAATGCAGCTCATTATTGTTTCATAGAAGATGACTGAACAAAACTACTCACTCTTCAATTGGATCTTCGTATGACTGATCCTTGTTTGAAACAAAACCTTCAAGCCTAGAAACTGAAGAGATTGTACAAATTCAAAACTGAAGCATCACCGAAAGAATGCCCAATAAAATATAAATTAGAGAGCTAAGTATGCTAAAATATTATTTTTTGAGAAAATAAAAAACAATCAAGGTTCTCTCTGACATTGTCTTCATTGCAACCAAAGTTGACATGATACCAATGTAAATGAATATGGGCCTATGTGACAATGATTTTAAATATAATCCCAAATTCAAAACTGAAGCACGACTGAACATATTGCATGCTAGGATATATTAACTTATGGTTTTTATGCTAAAATATTCTTTTTTGGAGAAAATAAGAAAGATTCAAGCTTCTTTTTGACATTATCTTTATTGCCCCCAAAAAGTTGACATAAGGAAACTATGAATGAATATAGGCCTATGTGATAATACTTTTAAGAATGATCCCAAACTAATAAAATCATGTATAACTAAACAGTGACACAACTTGCTCAGGTTGCATACCTCTGAAACGATCATCAGGATAAACAGGGACATCAAAGTATACCATCCCTCTCCTGTAAAGACCCCTGATAACGTCTGGATCAAATAGGACGTATGAATTGACTTCTTCCTTACAAATTTTATCTATTGCTGATGTCTCGTCTTCTGAAAGCTTCTACAGTGAAGTAGCAAATCAATTCCCAAAATACAAAACACTAATGTATTAATTCCTCCCATTGAGAACAAACAACTTCAAGTAAACTAATGTATACTAACATGACAAAAAAATGATAGCAATATATTATTCAGTCAAACTGCATTGTGACAATAAGTCAATAAATAAGAAAGATCACCTAGATGGATCTAACCTTAAATTCTTCCAATGTAAAGTTGACAAATCGAACACCCCACCATGGTTCTATCTCTAGATCTGCAGGTTCTGTAGGCAACAACTCTTTCGCAATTGATTTGTTCAGCTTCCACATTATCTTCTGAAATATAGAAAAATAAAAGATTTATTTTGTAACCGAGGAAAATTTGGACATTTATTTTTATTATGTGGCCAATAGTAACCTTATAGTCCATTCCTACATTATAGGAGCAAAACTACACATGCATTACAACTGAAACAATGATGTTAATGACAAGCAAGTTATAATAGATGGATACCTTTGATCTGCACTTATTCATGATATCAATAAACTCATTTCTTCCTATACCAGTAATCCTCAAAGCATCTGCAGCACTGAAGTTTGGTATACTATCGTATGGTTGCTCTGCCAGTATTATAAATAATTTAAAGCTAAAAAACAATTGTTTGAACATAAAAAAGTTAGTTTGCTAAATGATAATATGTGCATTAGAAGAAAAGCACACAAAATAACTAAAAAATAGTTACGTATCATTGAAATATTTAACAAAATTAAAGGTGCATATCATCAAAATTTGAATCAAATTCCTCTGATTTTCGAGATTAGAAAATATCAATTAGAGTGGGGCTGACAAGAGACAAATCTTATTAGCAGGAAGCACAAGTTATGTTGATTTTTGAAGAAATAACATTCACATGTTTTATCATTGGCGCATAGCATTTCATGGTGAACACTTTTGAAACAACTCAATTAGGTCATTAGGGCATGATGGTAGGAGAGATAATAATGTGGAGTGTGACACCATAAAATGTTTCGATTAACAAGTCATTACCATTCTTCATAGCTTCAAAAAGGATATCACAATAATATTTGAAGGGTGATATCCTCATTACTCGGCATGTAAAATCAGCAAGATGGTATGGATATAACTGCAGAATTTGATTGCAAGGCAGTTAGAAAGTGCTCTACAAGAGTATCAAGAGTAACAATACTATAACTTCTTGATAAAAACATGAAAAAAATGCGAGACGCAAAAAAACTATGACATAAATTGGTGGAAACATATATCTGAAGATACTTTCAATGAAATAGTTGTGTTTCGCACTTGGAAGTGTGAAAAAAAAGTACAACAGTAAAAAATTCCTTTCGAAACTTGTTCATGAGCTCTGCTATTTGATAAAAGTCTTTACAACCACTCTAACAATTGTTGAGGAAATAAGTAAGAAAAAATCTAGGCAACATACTGCAAGATTTTTGCGGAGATAGCGCATCATATCCTTATAGTACTCTCCTTCTTTGCATACTTTTCGTACAAAACAGGAGTTCCATGGCAAGCGTTTACGTATGCAATAATCCACAATCCTGTTGTCAATGTGTGTATGAACCAAAATATTAGAATTATGATAGATATGAGATTGCGCAATCAAACAACTGCTCATTCTGCAAAAGGGCTACTAGGTTTATGTATTTTAACAAGGTCCCCTAGTATGATTTTAGTATCCATGAGACTATGGTTGAAAGACATTGATGTTTTTATGTGCCATCATGTCGATTGTCTTATAGTGTTTTTAGGATGAAGGGGGGGGGGGGGGGGTTAAGCATGCATATGGTAATTCTAATTTAGGTTCTATTCGCATGGCAACACAATTCTTGCCACCCGCAAGATTGGCTATTAAAACATGAGCCTAACAAAATTATAAATAAGACTAGCATTAACATAATTTTCAAATAAGATCCACATTTGATCACATAAGTGCACAAGTCTCCCATGATTAGTTTTGTACTAGTAGAATCACATAGGATTTATTAATTGATTCCTAAGTTTTGATCTCATGCAAGAATATACCTGCGATGCCATTCCTCCTTGGTGACGAGCACCGCCTGGATGCGCTTGGGAAGGGCCTCCCATGGTGACTCCTCCCTGATGGCCTTGACCATCATTTGCTCCTCCACCGTCGCCGCCATCTGTCGCTGCATCTTCTTCCCCTGTCCTCCGGCGTACCTATCCCGATCTTCTTTGCCCTCAGATCGAGCAATGGGAGCGGTTGTCTCAGATTCTGTCCAATTCTAATGAGAGAGGGGGGGAGCGAGAGAGGAGGGCACAGTATGTGATCGCATGATCTGACCCACAAGTTCCTGGGAAAACTATAACCATTGCATGCACAGACATGCATGGACTGGTCCAAGCACTTGCTTAAAAAAGCATAACAATATTTCAAAGCTACAATGTTATTGTCGGTACCCTGTAATAGGAATACCCACTCTTACTGCGGCAAGGCAGGACCCACGTAGTTATCCGTAACTGCACGCAAAGGACGGAGTAGCCAAGCCCCACGGGTCAGGCTCTTTCCTCACCAGGCCAATGGCCCCGGACCCGTTCCCCGACTGGGATGGGTCCGGATACGCCACGTGTCCCTAAGGAAGGAAAGCTCCGAGCTGGCAGCCGAGGCCTCGGACCCCCCATAGGGGTCCAGGACCTCCTACGCCCATTCGGACCTCCCTTACCGCGTGGGGGTCCAGAGCCGCCCCGTGTCCCGGAGGCACGGGCGTGGGCTCGTGCGCGAGCCTTCCGCTGGAAGACTCGCCCACCCACCGCATTTAATGCGGATGGTTGAGGCGTGCTCTGTCGTCGCAGCACGCGGGACAGCCTTTGCCAAGCCTCACTGTGCACCGCGTATTACCAAGGTACACAGTGTAGCCGCCAGTGCCGCACCCGCTCAGAGCCCGCCTGCCGCATTAATTGGATACGACGGCACGTCACTTTTCCATCATGCCGCCTACGCTGCAAGCTACGCGGCCCGTTCAGCTACGTGGCAGGCAACACCGCTGGCTATACCTGGCGCTGTTCTGACAAGACAGCGCCTGGACACGCTGAACGGGGAACTCCAGGAGCAGACAATGGAATCCAGGAGAGAGATCTCCTTCGCCTGCGACGCCATAATTATGAATAGTACGTTATCTTGTACTACATCGTTGGGCCCACCTGTCGGGGTCCCAACAGCCATGTACGCGTCCCCTTGAGATATAAAAGGGAGGCGCTCGCTGTACACGACAGGCTCTCGCGGACTCTCTCGAGGCAAGGCAATACAACACACAGTGGACGTAGGGTATTACTCTCCAGCGGCCCGAACCACTCTAATCCCGCTGTGATCATCGTGTTCTTGAGCGAGATAGAACTAGGACTAGCTAACCCCCCGAGTACACACCCTCTGGGCTTAGGCGGGTGCCTTCCGCCACCCGGCTGTGGTTTGCAGCACCACGACAGTTATATTTGCAAATCTAAGTATCTAAAATTAAATTTTAATTGCATCACCATATTTTCTTAATATAAGATCTTCAAAACAAGACCACATTTGATTATATTTAGACCAACGTTTTATCAAAATATTTTTGGAAAGATAGAACATTTTTTTATTTGAAGCTCAAACAATTGTTCCAAATTTAATAAAATATTCTAGAATAATTTTACCCAAACATATCAACTGTAGTTTGGTTTGAAGATATCATTGTAGGAATAGAAAATTGAATTCTGATTTTAGTTTAGGTACTTGAATCGGAAACTATATTTTTCTAAAAATATTGCATCAATTCCTTTTCTTTCTTCTATGCTTCTTGGTCCTATAGATAGGCTACCGTCTCCTTATTCGACGTGACATATTCTGGTCGCATGTTGTGATAAATAATAGCCTGAGTTCCTATGCGCATGTATGAGTCATGTCTTTCTTGAAGTCATATTTTCACCCTTTGCCAATGGTGCATGAGCAGCACCCAACAACTATGCCTGCTTGATGCTCCTCCTATTTTCAATCACTCCCACCAAACATTTGGCGCGCCGGTAGGGGCCTAGTTGGTCGCAGTTCATCTCTTCCTCGTCTCCATGGTTCGAGTGGACGATGTGGAGATGACGGAGGGTGTGGCGTCCTCCACGTCACATGCCTCTCGAGTTCCTGCTCCAGGGGCAACCGTGCCTGTGGGGCAGGCACCGTCGGCGGCAGCGCGCGCTGCTCGACGGCAAGGGTCAGGGCGGCCGTCACGGGCCCCCTCGCAGGCTGCGAGCGGCGGAGCGCTGGCGGCGGCTAGGGAGTTGTTTCGCAACCCTCCGGCTGCTGCAGCCTCGCCAGACGCCCTGAGGCAGTGGCGGGACGACGTTGACCATCTCCTCCATCTGGCTCAGGCCTCCCCCAGTTCTGCAAGGACTGGGCAACGACCTCCGCTCGGCAATGCGGTGGTACCTTACCACCAGCACCAGGGCGGTGAGTCGGCATCTGTGCGCTCCCCCACCGTGAGGGGCGCACGGACAGAAGACTTGCGGGCGGAGCTCAACCGCCGGTGCGCGGGAGAGGATGCCCGCATCTCCGTTGAGAGGGCGCGAGAGCGCCGTCTCAACATTGAGGGATGCAACCTCAACGCCGACTTGGACGTGGCAGCACCCAAGCCTCCAGTGAACGCCCGGATACATGCGTGTGCCCCGGTGGCTGGGGTGGGCTGCGCTGCGCTGGCAGAGCACCTCCGCGCGGTGGCATGGCCGTCCAAGTTCCGCCCGCACCTGCCGGAGAAGTACGACGGTACCACTAACCCGTCGGAATTCCTGCAGGTGTACGTTACCGCCATCACAGCAGCTGGTGGTAACGACGCCGTCATGGCGAGCTACTTTCATGTAGCCTTGTCTGGGCCAGCCCGGACTTGGCTCATGAACCTGACACCTGGGACGATCCAGTCCTGGGAGGAGCTCTGTGCGATGTTCACAGCGAACTTCGCCAGCGCATACCAGCAGCATGGTGTGGAGGCACACCTCCACGCCGTGAGGCAGAAACCCGGAGAGACGCTTTGGGCCTTCATCTCGCGCTTCACCAAGGTATGGGGTACCATTCCTCGTATCTCCGATGCATCTATTATCACTGCTTTCCGCCAGGGAGTACGTGATGATAAGATGCTCGAGAAGCTGGCGACGCATGAGGTGGAAAGCGTTACTACGTTTTTCTCCCTGGCAGACAAGTGTGCCAGGGCCACTGAGGGCCGTGCATGGCACTCAGCCCCCCAAGACGGAGACGCCAAGGCTGGTGGCTCCGGTGCTACTGCTCAGGGCGGTGGCAAGAAGAAGAAGAACAAGAACCGGAGTCACGGGGAGCCACATTCTGGTAGGCCAGTCGTTGCAGCAGCAGCACCAGCAGCGGCGCCGGCTGCTGCTGCAGCGGCTGGGGGCTAGAATGCACATGGCAAACGCCCTCGCCCGCAAGGTGGAAGCGAAGGTTCATGCCCAGTGCATCCCACCTCTCGCCACAGCGCCGCTGACTGCCGCGAGATCCAGAAGCTCGTGAAGCGGGTCAGTGGGCGGTGTGAGCAGTCCTCCAAGGACGGTTCACCCCCTCCTCGCCAGCGGCCTGGCAAGGAGAAAGTCTTCGACAGTGGAGCCGCTGCTGGGGAGAAGGAGCTGGGGTACCAGTCCCCTGCTCGGGAGCTGAAGGGTGTCTACCACGATGACGACTCCGATTCCGACAACGGCGACCGCCGCAAGAAGCTGTACGTAATGTACGGCGGAAGCTGGGAGCTTGTCTCCCGGTGGGACATGAAGACCCTTCGCCGAGAGGTCCTTTCGGTGAAGCCGGGGGTCCCGAAGGCGTCGCCGCACCATAGGTGGATGAACACCACCATCTCTTTCGGGCCATCCGACTGCCCGGAGAATATGGCTGGGGCTGGTGTACTACCTCTAGTCACCGCCCCTGTCATATCCAATGTGAGGCTCTATCACGTGCTGATCGACGGTGGGGCTGGCCTCAACGTCATCAGCTATGCAGCGTTCAAGCAGCTGCAGATCCCGGAGTCCAAGCTGACTCCCTCTCGCCCATTCTCCGGAGTGGGCCCACATCCGGTGTTCCCTCTGGGGAGCATCACACTGCCGGTCACGTTCGGGACCGAGGAGAACTTCCGCACAGAGAGCGTTCTGTTCGATGTTGCGGAGGTGAACCTCCCGTTCAATGCCATCATTGGCCGACCGGCACTCTACCGCTTCATGGCCATTGCTCATTATGGGTATTTGGTCTTGAAGATGCCTTCCCCTGCCGGTGTCCTCACCGTGCAGGGCGACCGCACCGCTGCTATCGCTGCAGTCGAGAGACTGCATGCTCTGGCGGCGGAGGCTGCGCGTTCCGAGGAGGACCCATCCCCCTCGCAACCCAGGGCGCCTGCAAAGGCACCCAGGGTTCAACCGTCCGATCCGGACGATGTCCCCGTGAAGACGGTCCAGATCGGGGCGGACTCCTCCAGGACCACCCGCATCGCGGGGAACCTGGAGGAGAAATAGGAAGACGCGCTCATCGCTTTCCTCTGGGCAAATGTCGGCGTGTTCGCCTGGGAACCGTCGCAGATGCCCGGGATCCCCAGGGAAGTGATCGAGCACAATCTAAGGATCTACCCCGACGCCACGCTGGTGCGCCAGAAGCCTCGGAAGCAGTCCGTGGAGCGGCAGAACTTCATCCGCGAAGAAGTGCACAAGCTACTGCACGCTGGCTTCATCGAGGAGGTCCACCACCCCGAGTGGTTGGCCAATCCGGTCGTCATCCCAAAGGCCAACGGGAAGCTTCGGATGTGCATCGACTACACCAGCCTCAACAAGGCATGTCCTAGAGACCCCTATCCTCTTCCACGTATCGATCAGATCGTGGACTCCACCTCCGGGTGTGACCTTTTGTCTTTCCTAGATGCATACTCTGGTTTCCACCAGTTTCAGATGTCTAGAGAGGATAGGAAGCATACTGATTTTGTAACAGTTGATGGGCTTTATTGCTACATTGTCATGCCGTATGGTCTAAGGAATGCCTTGCTCACGTTTGTACGGGCTATGAACAAAACCTTCTGTAATCTAATTAGAGATATTGTTGAGGTGTATGTTGATGACATTGTGGTCAAGACCAAGGTAGGGTCAACATTAGTGGAGGACCTATTCCTCGTCTTCGATCGGCTCCGCGCCATGCGCACGAAGCTGAACCCCGAGAAGTGCATCTTCGGCGTCTCAGCAGGGAAGCTACTGGGTTTCCTGGTCTCACATCGAGGCATCGAGGCAAACCCAGCCAAGATCAAGGCGATCGAAGCGATGAGGCCTCCCGGCCGCATCAAGGATCTCTCGCCGTTCTTAGCCGCTTCATATCGAGGCTGGCTGAGAGGGCCCTCCCCTTCTTCAAACTATTGAGGAAGTCCGGTCCATTCTCTTGGACCGAAGAGGCTGAGCAAGCCTTCCAGGAACTGAAGCGACATCTCACCTCACTGCCAGTATTGGTGGCTCCAGAGCCTGGTGAGACGTTGTTTCTGTATCTTGCTGCGTCTGCGGAGGCGGTCAGCATGGTGCTAGTCGCCGAGAGGACGGAGCAAACTCGCCAGGGGGACACCAGGGTCTCCCCGGCCAAGGATGGTGAGCCGGACCCAAGACACGGGGGCCCGTCAGCCTCACCTCAGCCTGAAGCTCCGAAACCCGGACAGGAGGGTCTGGAGGAGCCTCGTACCAGTGGGAACCCAGGACCGCTGGGGGCCCAAGGACCTGACGTGGAGGATAAGGGCGAACCGGACCCGGTCACCAGGGTCCGGACCATCCAAAAGCCAGTCTACTACGTCAGCGAAGTCCTCCATGAGGCGAAGGCTAGGTATCTTGAGACGCATAAGCTCATCTATGCGATACTTATTGCGTCCAGGAAACTGCGCCACTACTTTCAGGCACACCGAGTTGTTGTAGTGACCTCTTACCCGCTAAGAGGGATCATGCACAACTCCAACGCCACAGGCAATATCGCCGAGTGGGCAGCAGAGCTGGCTGAGTTCCAACTGGACTTCCACCCTCGCCATGCAGTCAAGAACCAGATCCTGGCTGACTTCATAGCGGAATTGACTCCTTCCCCAAGTAATTCTGGGGGTCCGGACTTCAACGCCGGACCCTCGAAGCCGGAAACCAGGACACCAGTCTTCACCAAGCCCCACTGGACACTCTTCTTCGACGGGTCCGCCCGCGAGAAGTGGGCCGGAGCTGGTGTGGTCCTCATCGACCCAAACGGAGATCAGCTGAAGTACATGGTGCACCTTGAGCTCAAGGCCACCAACAACATGGCGGAGTACGAAGCCCTAATCTTTGGCCTGACGCAAGCCCTGTCTCTGGGGGTCCGGCAGCTCCTGGTGAAGGGGGACTCTCAGCTAATCATCAAGCAGGTCCGAGGGGATTGCAGCTGCAACAATCCCCAGCTCGCGGCATACCTCATCCACGTGAGGAAGCTCGAGAAGGACTTCGACGCCTTGGAACTGCAACACCTTCCCCGTGAACTCAACTCAGCAGCGGATGATCTCTCCGCGAGAGCATCTACCTGGGCATCCGTGCCCGAGGGCGTCTTCAAAAGACGATTGCTGAGACCTACCGCCCAGCCTGCCGAACTGGGTGAAGGGGATCAAGCTAGCACCTCGAAGCTGGCTGTCCCAGCGGCATTCCACATGTGGTGCCCACCCTGGGTTGTGAGCTCTGTCGAGGATCCTGGAGACCTCATGGAACCACACCCACCTGCTCAGGGAGCTCCCGATGCATGGATCTCCGAGATCCGGGACTACCTGAAAGACTATACCCTTCCTGATGATGATGTGTCCGCTGAGCGCATAGTACGATTGGCTAAACGCTATGCGGTGGTAGAAGGGGATCTCTACAGCCGTGGCGCCAATGGTGTCCTCATGCGTTGCATTTCCTAGGAAGAGGCCAGCGAGTTGCTCACGAAGATCCATTTAGGTGAGTGTGGAAATCATTCCTCATCTCGCACGCTTGTTGGGAAAGCCTTCCGGCATGGCTTCTACTGGCCAACAGCACTCCAGGATGCGGCTGAGCTGGTAAAGTCCTGCAAAACATGCCAGTTCCATGCAAAGCAAATACACACACCGGCTCAAGCTCTGCAGATGATTCCGCCCTCATGGCCATTCGCCGTGTGGGGCGTGGATATCCTGGGGCCATTCCCCCGGGCCGTAGGCGGGTACCGGTTCCTCTACGTCGCCATCGACAAGTTCACAAAGTGGCAGGAGGTT
This sequence comes from Panicum virgatum, assembly GCF_016808335.1. Taxonomy (NCBI): domain Eukaryota; kingdom Viridiplantae; phylum Streptophyta; class Magnoliopsida; order Poales; family Poaceae; genus Panicum; species Panicum virgatum. The sequence continues at coordinate 11,721,343 of NC_053148.1, forward strand.
ACCCCTGTGGTGAACATCACCAAAAAGTCAGCAGTCGCATTCCTCAAGTCCATTGTGTGCAGATTTGGCATCCCAAACCGCATCATCGGGGACAACGGGACCCAATTCAAAAGCAGACTCTTCCAAGAGTACTGCGAGGACATTGACATCCAACTATGCTTTGCGTCCGTGGCACATCCCCGCAGCAATGGACAGGTTCAAAGAGCGAATGCAGAGATCCTCAGGGGACTCAAAACCCGCACCTACAACTGCTTGAAAAAGCATGGTGCCAAATGGGTTGATGAGCTTCTGTGCGTGCTATGGGGCAACCGGACCACACCCAGCCGAGCCACCGGGGAGACTCCATTCTTCCTGGTCTATGGGGCTAAAGCATATCTTCCCCCAGAAATTCACCTGGGCTCACCACGGGTCCAGGCTTTTGACGAATCCATGCAGGAGCAGCTGCGGCGTGACGACGTGGACTTCATTGACGAAAGAAGGTGGCGAGCAGCAATCCGAAATGCACGCTACAACCAGGCGCTCTGGCGCTATCATCAACGGTTCGTGCACAGTAGGGAGCTCCGAGCTGGCGACCTCGTCCTTAGACGGATCCTAAACCAAGCAGGGCTCCACAAACTTTCCCCCAGCTGGGAGGGGCCCTTCAAGGTTACGGAGCTATGCCGGCCCGGATGCGTTCGCCTCGCCACAGAAGATGGAGTGCCGCTGCCCAACCCATGGAACATAGAACATCTGCGTAAGTTTTACACTTAGGCAGAGTGGCGAAATGAATTTTTCGTTTATAATAAGATAGAATCAGCGTGCGGCCCGGAGCGGTTGGGGTCCGCCCCCGTAAACCCGACCTCTGGCATCCATCGCACCGTCGGCTAGCATTAACGCGCGGCCCAGAGCGGTAGAGGTCCACCCTCGTAAACCCGGCCTCTGGCATCTACCGCGCAAGCCATGTTTATCAGATTGCAAAGGAAAGATTTGCCTAGTTCTGTCTTTGTGTCAAAATTTAAATTCGCATTACGATTCTTGAGATTTTACCCCCGCGTGGACTTCCACTCTTGTCGCTACAACTAAGATCTGAATTGAGTTGCTGGACTGCCGTACAGGTCCGGACCCTCTTGCTGCTGGGATAATGGTCCGGACCCCTAGAGACCTTATCTGGAGAGGGGGTGCTTGTTTCCTGGGGTGGTCCGGAGCCCTGTGTAGCCGCTTAGCTGGTTTCGTACCCAAAGCCTACACACTCCACCACCCTGTAACAAGTGCTCTAGTATCTGGAGCCGGGTAATTAGGGGCCCGGACCTCGTTCTAGCTCAAGAGTTGGCTTCCTAAGTCCTACACGGCATGTCCAGCTCCATATCTCAAAGGATCGAGTGCGACAGTGACCTCACCCACTGCTGGGAAGGGTCTGGGGCGTCGAAGCCAGGTCCGGAAAGACCGTGTTGTTTCCTGTAGTGGTCCGGAGCCCTGTGTGGCGCCTTAGCCTGGTTCCGCACCCTAAGCCTACACACTCCACCACTCTGTAACAAGCACTGAGCTACCTGGACCTGTGCATCTAGAGCCCCGGACCTGGTACTAGCCTGGGACCCGTCCAGAGTAAGTCCCGCGGGCCTGCTACTAAGCTGTAACTTTGAAGTGGTACACAGATTAAGCCCTGACTGGTGGTAGCCAGCCTCAAATCATTGAGCCTACCTACCAAGGGGTCCCGGCATCCGCTTTAAAGGTTTCATGCAGATCGAAGTCCAGTCTTGATGGTAGACAGACTCAAAACAGCTGAGTCTATCTCCCAGGGGGCCGGGGCGTTTGCTTTGAGCCAGACGCCAACGATCGATCCTGCATGCATCAAACAGCTAAGTCGCATTATCATTACTACCATGCGAACTAGTTGATTCTTCTCTCTGTAGTTCTTTCTGCTACATAGGGAAGGAGATAAGACGCTCGCTCGTCTTACAAACTATGCGGCACCTATGCCCAAGGAGGTCCGGAGTATCTCCTATGGCTCAGGTGGCAGACAGGTCCAAACAACTGAACCTATCCGCCAGGGGACCAGGGCACCGGGGTGCTGCATACCGCAAACCAGCAACTGACAAACAGCTAAGTTGAAGTTTTCTTCTATTTCAAAAATTTCCAACTAGTACAATGTTTGTTACATAACGCAAAAAGCAAAAAGATACAATGCCCAGCTCAAGGGTCTGCAGGCTCCCGCTTGAAGTAGGCGGCGACGAAGCCGACGACCTCCCGTACGCTGTCCCGAGCGGCGGCCTCCGTCTCCACTACCGGGCCATCGACCACGGGCGTCAGCGAGATGGCCGGGTCGTGGCTCCGGAGGCAAGTCAGGATGTGCTCCGCCACCATCCGGATCAGCTCGCGGCCCTCGGCTTCGAGCTGGCCAGCAAAGACCGGCTCCAGATGCTGAAGCCTATCCGAAGCGGAGCTCAGCACTGGAAGGGCATCAGCAATCGATGCTGGCGCCTCTGCCACTTGGATTGGGCTCATTCCAAATGGCACAAGTGCTAGGCTCGCTTCGGTCGCCCAGTCAGTGATCCGCTGGGCCCCACACGCTGGTCCTCCTGGTGCTTCCGGACCGCCTCCTAGACCGCCTCCTGCACCCGGGTGTCTAGAGCCGCCTTGGCTACGTCCATCTCGCGGAACCTCTCCTCAAGCTCAGCCTTCTTCTTTGCCACCGACTCCTTCTGCTTTTAGAGGGACTCGCGTTGTATCCCAAGCTGCTTCTCTATGCCGGTGGCATGAGACTCCCGCTTAGAGAGGGACTTTCGGTCCTCCTCCAGCTCCGCCTTGGCAACGGCCAGCTTGCTGGCCCTCTCCTCCAGCTGCTTCTGCCATCCAGCCAGGGTCCCAGATAGCTCGTCCAGCTCCTGCTTGCGGATCTCGAGACCCTGGCTGCGGGTCTCAAGCTCGGACTGCTGGGCAGCAAGCCGACTCTCGAGATCGGACCGCTGAGCTGCAAAGCTGACCACCTCCAGGGCAAAAGTCTCCTCCCGCTGGGCTAGAGCCTTCTCCCGGCTTGATACTGCAAGCTCCCGGTTGAACACCTTCAGAAGGTTGGCTCGATAGGCCTCTTGGTCGGCTTTGAGCTTTGACCGGGCTTCTGCAGCATGGGAGGCTTCAGCCTTCGTGTGCGCTTCCAGGCGGGTGTGCCAGTCCGAGAGGCGCTGGCGCTCACTCTCCAGAACACCCCACTCCCACCGGAAGGCCGCCTCGGCGGAGGAGGTTGCCTCCTCTATCGACCGCCAGACCTGGATCAGCACCTGGGGAAGGGGAGTCGCTTCCTCCTCGGGAGTTGGAGCTGCAGGAGCTGCCTGCCAAAAACCACCTCCAACTCCTCCTCTGCAACAGGACCGGAGCTGGAGGTGGGAGCTTCCGCTGCAGCACTTGTCTCCGGCGCCTCCTCCGCCGCCGCTGCGTCAGGTGCGGCTGCTCCCAACACCGGCGCCTCCGTCGCCGCTGCGTCGGGCGCGGCAGCGCCCAGCATCGGCGCCTCCGCCGCCGCGTCGGGTGTGGCAGCGCCCAGCACCGATGCCTCCGCCGCGTTGGGTGCGGCTGCGCCCAGCACCGCCGCCTCCACCGCCGCCGCGTCGGATGCGGCTGCGCCCAGCACCGGCGCCTCCACCTCGTCGGGTGCGGCTGCGCCCAGCACCGGCGCCTCCGCCGCCGCTGCGTCAGGCGTGGCTGTGCCCAGCACCGGCGCCTCCGCCGTCGCTGCGTCTGCCGCGCCCGCCACAGGCGCACCCGCCGCTGCAGCATTGGGCACTGCTGAGCCTGGTGACGGCGCGCCCATCACCACCGCATCGGGCACCACCGAGCTGGCAGAAGTCGCTGCACCCGAGGATCCCGCACCCGCCGTCGCCGCCGCTATCGCCGCCGAGGCTGCGGTCGCCTGGGCATCAGCCGACGAGCCGGCGATGGTGGAAGGGATGCTTGGACGAGGAGCCTTGGCAAAACAAAGAAAAGGAGCCTTTAGCATAAGTGGAGCACCGAGAATAAGGGGCGTGACTAGAATAACACTAACCGTGAAGCGCCGGGTATCCAGCGTCCTAGGAGGCCCGACGTCCGTTTTTGCTACTGCTGCTCCCGCGGCTGCGGCGCAACCTGAGGCTGCTCCCACTGCTGCTGCTGCTGCTCCTCCTGTGGCTGCGGCGCAGGTGCAACCCGTGACTGCTCCTGCTGCTGCTGCTCCCATGACCGCGGCGCAGGTGCAACCCGGGGCTGCTCCTGTTGCTGCTGCTGCCGCTCCCGTGGCTGCTGCTGCTTCTGTTGCTGCCGGCGGGAGGTATCTCTCGGCGGCGATGGCGGCGGCATGACAGCTCTGGAGATCCCGTGAAGACCGGATGCCCAGGAACTACCCTGGCCCGCGTCCTCGGCGGACCTCTGACGCTTTGCGGCGGGTTCCGTGACTGGGGTCCCGTCGCCCCTGAGTAGCCTGCGCCGGCCCGTCTCCCCCAACGACGCGCCGGAGCTGCTCTGGGCCTGGCTGGGACCGCTCGCGGCGGCGCTTCCAGCCACGGCCTGCTTGCCCTTGGCGGTGAGACCGGACCCGCGGGGTCCGGCACATCTTGATTACCGGACGCACCAAGGATCCGGATCCCACGGTTCGGGTCGCCTCCGATCTGGCATGTGGCCAGCCCGCCGTCGTCGAGAGTCGGCAGGGTGGCCAGCACCGCGGTCCTCAGGCGTGAGTCCTCGCAGAGGGGGACGACAGCCTGGGGAAGGATCAGCTACTCCGGGATGAAGGCATCCCCCCGTCACCGCCCGCACCAGGACCTCCAAGGCTTCTTGGGTCAGGTCGCTCCCCTCCCCGCGGTGGGTCCTGCTGCAGTCGTTGAGGCCGGTGAAGTTCCAAGCAGGGCGCGGCCTCTGCTTCAGGGGGGCGATCCGGCGCTTCAAGAAGTCCCCGAGCACGTGCAGCGAGGTGAGGCCGCTCTCCGTAAGCGGACCTGATCTTGCCCAGCACGGAGTCGAAATCCGGCTGCAGGATCGGCTTGGCCCTCCAGGATGCACGGTCGGTGGTGGGTCCTTCGGTCGGCAGGGCGAGGCGCTCGTTGGCTTCGGTGGTGGCGATCACCCAATCCCTGTGCCACTCCTCCCACTTCCCGCCAGTAAGGCCGGGAATGTAAGGCGTCGGCAGGTCACTCCTCATCTGGAAGTAGTACCCCCCCCCCCACTTCGTCCTTGCTCCTTCCGGACTTCACCAGGACGAAGAAATGGCGGAAAAGGATGACGCAAGGCCGCACCCCCACGAACATCTCGCACAGGTGCACGAAGATGGCCGTCAAGAGGATGGAGTGCGGCGTGAGGTGCTGAAGCTGGAGGCCGAAGTCTTCTAGCAGCAGCAGCAGGAACGAAGAGATCGGCAGCCCCACGCCGGTGGAAATGTGCGAGGTGAATAGCACAAATTCCCCGGCGCGGAGGTTGCCGAGGGGAACCGAGCCTGCTTGGATCCCCCAGCCAGTCTCCTGTGGGCTCCACCCTAGCAAGCGGCGCACCGTGTTCAACTCTTCTTCGGTCTGGAACCGGCGGGGATGAACAAGGGATGCCATCTCTCTGTGGAGGCGAGGAACAATCTGCGCGGGGAGCAAGGGGCAAGGAAAGCTCGAAGGCAAAGGGGCGCAAAGGTTGGAAGGGAGAAGGCGAATGTGAGAAAGTAACCGCGGTATGCAGTTCGCCCCCATTATAAAGCCTGACTCAACCGGCGCGCCCCGGAACCGTCGCTGGAGCCCAAGCGACGCCCGCACCTGGTGTTAACCGCTGGCCCATGACAAGGGGGCCCAGGCCCATCTGTCAGGGAGAGCGGGTAACCAACAAAGGTGTGAAAAGGCGGGGTCTGAACCGTCGCCCACGCGCGAAGCGAGGCGGAAGCTGAGCTGACGTGCGCGTATTAAGCGCTGGCGTGGCCGAGCTTTTCGGGAACTGCGCCGGTGGTAAATGTACCGTTTACTCCGGCCGCAATACTGCCGAGCGTCGCGCGCGTGACTAGGTTAACCACAGTGCGTGGGGGCCATGAGTCAGTAAGCCGCTGCGATGTGATGAGGCAGCAAACAACCTGATGGATGGTCAAAGCCGGTCAAGACCCCTGCAGTAAGAAGCTTCAAGCTATGCAGAGCCAAATCGCAGTAGTGGCCCCACCTGCGGGTTCGTACCTCCCCCAAGGTGGGCCCGGGGGCCACTGTCGGTACCCTGTAACAGGGATACCCACTCTTACTGCGGCAAGGCAGGACCCGCGTAGTTATCCGTAGCTGTGCACAAAGGATGGAGTAGCCAGGCCCCACGGGTCAGGCTCTTTCCTCACCAGGCCAATGGCCCCGGACCCGTTCCCCGCCTGGGGATGGGTCCGGAGACGCCACGTGTCCCTAAGGAAGGAAAGCTCCGAGCTGACAGCCGAGGCCTCGGACCCCCCATAGGGGTCCCGGACCTCCTACGTCCATTCGGACCTCCCTTACCGCGTGGGGGTCCAGAGCCGCCATGTGTCCCGGAGGCACGGGCGTGGGCTCGTGCGCGAGCCTTCCGCTGGAAGACTCGCCCACCCACCGCATTTAATGCGGATGGTTGAGGCGTGCTCTGTCGTCGCAGCACGCGGGACAGCCTTTGCCAGGCCTCACTGTGCACCGCGTATTACCAAGGTACACAGTGTAGCCGCCAGTGCCGCACCCGCTCAGAGCCCGCCTGCCGCATTAATTGGATACGACGGCACGGCACTTTTCCATCATGCCGCCTACGCCGCAAGCTACGCGGCCCGTTCAGCTACGTGGCAGGCAACGCCGCTGGCTATACCTGGCGCTGTTTCGACAAGACAGCGCCTGGACACGCTGAACGGGGAACTCCAGGAGCAGACAATGGAATGCAGGAGAGAGATCTCCTTCGCCTGCGACGCCATAATTATGAATAGTACGTTATCTTGTACTACATCATTGGGCCCACCTGTCGGGGTCCCAACAGCCATGTACGCGTCCCCTTGAGATATAAAAGGGAGGCGCTCGTTGTACACGACAGGCTCTCGCGGACTCTCTCGAGGCAAGGCAATACAACACACAGTGGACGTAGGGTATTACTCTCCGGCGGCCCGAACCACTCTAATCCCGCTGTGATCATCGTGTTCTTGAGCGAGATAGAACTAGGACTAGCTAACCCCCCGAGTACAGACACTCTGGGCTTAGGCGGGTGCCTTCCGCCACCCGGCTGTGGTTTGCAGCACCACGACAGTTATATTTGCAAATCTAAGTATCTAAAATTAAATTTTAATTGCATCACCATATTTTCTTAATATAAGATCTTCAAAACAAGACCACATTTGATTATATTTAGACCAACGTTTTATCAAAATATTTTTGGAAAGATAGAACATTTTTTTATTTGAAGCTCAAACAATTGTTCCAAATTTAATAAAATATTCTAGAATAATTTTACCCAAACATATCAACTGTAGTTTGGTTTGAAGATATCATTGTAGGAATAGAAAATTGAATTCTGATTTTAGTTTAGGTACTTGAATCGGAAACTATATTTTTCTAAAAATATTGCATCAATTCCTTTTCTTTCTTCTATGCCTCTTGGTCCTATAGATAGGCTACCGTCTCCTTATTCGACGTGACATATTCTGGTCGCATGTTGTGATAAATAATAGCCTGAGTTCCTATGCGCATGTATGAGTCATGTCTTTCTTGAAGTCATATTTTCACCCTTTGCCAATGGTGCATGAGCAGCACCCAACAACTATGCCTGCTTGATGCTCCTCCTATTTTCAATCACTCCCACCAAACTACCCTATCGTCTATCGAAGTGAATTTTTCTGACCTGTTCAAGCATCCACCAACCATCTCCACCACCACTAGATGTGCCTCCCCCCCCCCCCCCCCCCCAGGTTACCTCTATGGATTCGAATGCCTAACTCCAGAAATCTATCCTAACATGTGTGTATGTGCGTGTTAATTAACATGGACAACATGCACCACACAGGTTAGTCTCATAGGCTTCATTTCAAAGTGATGCAACTGCAGCAAGCTACAACAGCCAATGTGAAAACTTAAATTTGAGCCACCATCCGAGTGACAACCGTTGAAAAAATTAGAAGTGCTATTCAGGTTCCATAAGTTAGCTAAACGTTATAACTTTAACGCCCAAGGGGTCCATCTAACACAACCATTGCAAATTTGCACCCATTAATCTCCCTCCACAAATACCATTCAATATTTTTTACACTTGATTTAACAGTCTATAAACACTATGTTAACACTTTGAATCGGCTAATTCAACATTGAGCAGGGTCAGATATTTATTTGCGTCTTGCCCCCGCAACTCACCCAGATTTTCCCACGCCTTACATGCTTCAACATTTTCTTACAATTGATTTAACAATCCGCGAACTCTAATTTAACATTGGAATAGGCTAATTCAACATTTTTACGAGGGTTAGATATTCGTTTATAGTTGGCTTTGAGATGGGGTATTTATTTATGTTTGGGTTGCTGCTCCACCTCATCTTAGCTATCCATCTACTGTGGTATGGATCTCAAATATTTAAAGTTTTATAAGAAAAAATAATTCCTGAAGTTATATGGGTGTCCCTGCGAAGGCCCAGATAATTTGCCACTACAGGCTGCCTGTTTGTTCTGGGCCAGCTGCCAGGCTACTACCAAGCTTAGAATGGGCCGAAGCCCGCCGGAGCACGTGACAGAGAAGGCCGCCGTAACAGCCGGGCGAGAAGAACGGACACCACGGACTTCTTGTACACGTGAGCTTGCGACACCAGGGGACCGCCGGACAGGTGTCACGCCCAGACGCCGCCACGCGTGCAGCAGCCGCGGCGGGGCGCAACGCGCGGGCGCGCCGAGCCCAGGTGTGCGGCCGCCGCGGCGCGGCGAGGAAAAGCACCCGACGCCGCTAGAGCTTGCTACTCTTCGGTCTTCGCTGGCCCCGCCCGATCGAGGAGCCGGCGAACGCGAGCGGACGAGATGCAATTGGCTGCCCGGATTTCGCCCCGGCACTCCGGCGGGTTGTCTATCCGGCGGCGGCTTCCAGACGCTACGCGAAGGGGAACCGGACAAAGCCGTCGTCGTCCACCAACTCACGAAACTACGGGAAGAAAGAAACCATCTCAGATCGCCGCGAAATCATTGGCAGACATGGGCGAGCGATTTCCATGTCCATCGCCCCGCGGCGTGAAGCTATTTAAACCGGGCTCGCCGCCCCGTTCCCTCCAATTTGATTGACCACGCAACAGTACTCACACGAAGCTGCAGCACAGTAGCCAGTAGCGGCGGCGGCCTGAAGCTTTGATCTCGCAAGGAGCACGGTGGTGTAGTTTAGGCAGCTGCCGACGATGTCGCCGACGGCCATGTCGCTGATCGCGACGAGCCGCCTGCCCATCTGCCGGGCGCATCAGGACGTGTCCGGCAAGCAGGGGCCCCCGCAGAAGCGCGCGTCTTCCTCGGCCAAGGCCACGCCTCCGGACGCGGGGCTCAGCCGGAGAAGGGTGCTGCAGTCCGCGGGTCTGGGCCTCGGGCTCGGCCTCGCCGCGGCGCGACCCGGGCGGGCGCGGGCCGAGACGGCGGCGCCGGCGCTGGCGCCGGAGGGCGTGACGTCGAACCGGATGTCCTACTCGCGGTTCCTGGACTACCTCGACGCCGGCGCGGTGCGGAAGGTGGACCTCTTCGAGAACGGCACGGTGGCCGTCGTGGAGCTGGACGACCCGGCGCGGGCGTCCAGGACGCGCCGCGTGCGGGTGCAGCTCCCGGGCCTCCCCGCGGAGCTGCTGCGGAAGCTGCGGGACAGGGGGGTCGACTTCGCCGCGCACCCCGTGGAGCCCAACCCCGGGCTCGTGTTCCTCGACCTCCTCCTCAACTTCGGCTTCCCGCTCCTCTTCATCGCCACGCTGATCTGGAGGTCGGCCACCATGAACAACCCCGGCGCCGGCGGCGGACCCAGCCTGCCGTTCGGGCTCGGCAAGTCCAGGGCCAAGTTCCAGATGGAGCCCAACACGGGGATCACGTTCGACGACGTTGCCGGCGTGGACGAGGCCAAGCAGGACTTCCAGGAGATCGTGCAGTTCCTCAAGTCGCCGGAGAAGTTCACGGCGGTGGGGGCGAGGATCCCCAAGGGCGTGCTGCTGGTGGGGCCGCCTGGGACGGGGAAGACGCTACTGGCGAAGGCCATCGCGGGGGAGGCCGGCGTGCCATTCTTCTCGCTGTCCGGCTCCGAGTTCATCGAGATGTTCGTCGGCGTGGGCGCGTCGCGGGTGCGGGACCTCTTCAACAAGGCCAAGGCCAACGCGCCGTGCCTCGTCTTCATCGACGAGATCGACGCCGTCGGCCGCCAGCGCGGGACGGGCATCGGCGGGGGGAACGACGAGAGGGAGCAGACGCTGAACCAGCTGCTGACGGAGATGGACGGGTTCAGCGGCGACAGCGGCGTGATCGTGATCGGTGCCACCAACCGGCCGGAGATCCTCGACGACGCGCTGCTCCGCCCGGGCCGCTTCGACCGGCAGGTCAGCGTCGGGCTCCCTGACGTGCGCGGCCGGGAGGAGATCCTCAGGGTGCACAGCTCCAACAAGAAGCTGGACCCCGACGTGTCGCTCGGCTTGGTGGCCATGCGCACGCCCGGGTTCAGCGGCGCCGACCTCGCCAACCTCATGAACGAGGCCGCCATCCTCGCCGGCCGCCGCGGCAAGGACCGCATCACCGTCAAGGAGATCGACGACTCCATCGACCGCATCGTCGCCGGCCTCGAGGGCACCAGCATGACCGACGGCAAGAGCAAGATGCTCGTCGCCTACCACGAGATCGGCCACGCCGTCTGCGCGTAAGTATACTAACCGATCTGCTTCCTGTGCATTCCATTCCGATGCTCCACCGCCATGATTGATCGCATCAAGTGCTGACCAACCGAGCTGTGCTCGCACGGATGCAGAACGCTGACGCCGGGGCACGACGCGGTGCAGAAGGTGACGCTGATCCCGCGGGGCCAGGCGCGCGGGCTGACGTGGTTCCTGCCGGGGGAGGACCCGACGCTGGTGTCCAAGCAGCAGATCCTCGCGCGCATCGTGGGCGGGCTCGGCGGGCGCGCCGCCGAGGAGGTGATCTTCGGCGAGCCCGAGGTGACGACGGGCGCGGCGGGCGACCTGCAGCAGGTGACGCAGGTGGCGCGGCAGATGGTGACCACGTTCGGGATGTCGGAGATCGGGCCGTGGGCGCTCGTCGAGCCAGCCGCGCAGAGCGGCGACGTCGTGCTGCGGATGCTGGCCCGGAACTCCATGTCCGAGAAGCTCGCCGCCGACATCGACCGCGCCGTGAAGCGCATCATCGGCCAGGCGTACGAGGTCGCCAAGGAGCATGTCAGGAGGAACCGCGCGGCCATCGACCACCTGGTGGACGTGCTCATGGAGAAGGAGACGCTCTCCGGCGACGAGTTCAGGGCCATCTTGTCCGAGTACGTGGACATCGGCAAGGAGCAGAGGGAGACGGCGGCCAGGACAACAGAGCTGGTCACCGCTTGAAGTTGAAGCTTGACAAGAGTACTACTGTAGTGTAGAAAACTAGAAATACAGCAGTAGCATAGCGTAGTGTAATTACGCAATGTGATGTACTTCGAACAGTTGATTGCAAGGTAAACACTTTTTTTCACGCAACAAGAACTGTTAATTCCTGGGGAATCTAGCAGGCATTCACCATGAAATATTCTCGTGTTCCAAAGGGAACTAATCTTACATTCACCATGAAAGGGAGACGTAGGATAAGCTGAAATCCCGTCATGACGGCATGTAAAGCTTGCAAAAGGGCCTCATCGCTCGTATATTTGTTGGATTGGATCAGTACTTGTGGGTTGTTCTTGTTGCCTCCTCACCTTCGAGAGCCAAGAGCCGCCTCTTCTTGTAGTTGGCCTTGAAGCAGGCCCGCCGGAGCCTCTTGGTCTTCTTCTCGAGCTGAACGTACGGCCTCTGCTCCAGGAGCTGCTTCTCCTGCTGCAGCATCTCCACCACCGCCCGCAGCTGCTCCTCCCCGGTCGCCTTGCCGGCCTCCTGCAGGACCTGCACCGCCATCAACCGATCTCGTAGCTCAGAGTGCCGATCGAAAATGGCAGAGCAGAATTCTATCTGACGCAAAAAAAAAAGAAACAAGAAGAATTCTATCTGACGCAGAGCATTGCGAATTGAAACTGTGGAGAATCGACATTGGGGACCTGGACATTGTTGATGAGGGACTGCAAGCTCTTCATCTTGCGGTGCGGCCACCTCGGGATGCCGAGCTCCCGGCACCGCTTCTTGAGGAGGGTGAGGCCGACGTTGAGCTCCCGCGCCGCCTGCATGATCGGCATGTAGAAGTACTGCGACACGAGCTCGAACGTCAGGGCCGTCTCCTCCGGCGGCCTCGCACGCTGGTCCGCTCCGGCGACCTTGGTGGCGCCGGAGTTGGAGCCGGAGAACACATCCTTCTCATCGCCGTAGCAGAGCAGCGGCAACCTTTTGTGGCCGCCGTCCTCTGCCTTGCTGTCAGCTCGCTCCATCTCGTCCCAGTGCTTCAGCACATCGTCCTTGAAGATGGCGTCGAGCTCATCTGCTTCCCAACGAAAAGTACGCTGAGCGCTACGAATCTGAATCCCAGAACGAAAGAAGAGGAACAAGTATACCTTGCAGAATGTTGCTGGGGGTGATGGTCGAGTAGGACGGCTGGAAGTGCAAGCTCGGGAAGGAGAGGCTGGAGAGGAGCGCTTCCTCTTCGAGCAGGTTGCTACCAGCCCAAGCACTTGTCCAGTAAGGCAACAGGCAGCTGCAGAGGAAGCTAACAGTACACTAACACATTCTGTACAGCCAAGAACAAGGGTAAAAATGAGCAGTAAGAAAGAGCAGCGAGTTTACCTCTCCTCATGGTTGGCCTCCATCCTTCCGGGAGAATGGGAGATGCTGGAATTGCTTGCAGGCCAGCAATTATATGGAGAAGATGGAAGGGAAATGCGGCCCATAAACCCTGAGATCATTGGGCACATTGGAAACTGACATTTAAAACCACGCAAGGAGTAAATGCTAGGGGTGGTGGATTGGGAGTTACAGAGAGAATTAGTTCTTGGTAATTGCAGAGCATGCCTTTGGTGGCTCGTGCTTTAAGAGAGCATGCACAGTAGTGGCCAATCAAAGCCTTTTTCGGCTAGATTCAGTTCAAGATTTTGTTTCTACTTGCATGAGGGGATGTGGAGCACTACTCGGCTTTCACACGATCTATCCGTGGCATTTTGGTACGGGGAATTCCTGCTAGGTTTCTGAAAATTTATCCTATACTAGATCTTTTTGAACATACCCAATTGAAATGCCTTTCTTGGATGTCCATGGCATGATTTTTTTTCTCGAACATGTTTTTGGGTTTATGGGATTAGGCTAAGGTTTTTACTTATTTATAAAATCTTTTTATGAAATGATCATGCTAGCAATAATGATTATGCACAGGGAATTATGTATCCATTTAATCCCTGTGCATGATAGAGTGCAGTTAAGTTGGCTCATCTCCACGTGATTTTAACCATTGCATTTTAAGTTGTTTTATTTTTTTAAAAAAATTGTCAGACAAATTACTGTAGTATTACGGAACAAGTCTGCTTTTGTTCTTCACGCAATCCGTAGCGCCCTCATAGATCTACAATTTTATCAAACGTATCATTGGAACTCAACTAGCTCAAAACGATTGTGTTTTCATTGCCAGAAAGGTACAAACATTATGTGAGCGAAATGTACAGGCCAAGAAATGAAGAAAGACAAAGCTTTGTTTCTACACTGCAAATACAACAATTTCGCTGCACCATCTAACTCCAATCTCTACATGACCTATAAAAACATTCTAGCACTGAAAAAATCTCCTGGGTAAGGGGATGCGAGGTATCCCCTGAGATGAAGACATGCACCTTGTCGTGAAGATCAATCCAACTGTACCCTGGATGCTTGTGAATGCCTAGCCGTTCCATGTCTTCTCTAACCACAGATGCACTTCCCCACCTCCCCTCATGAGCATGTAAGTTATGCATCAAAACATATGGAGCCGAACTCTCAGGATCAATCTCAGATAATGCCTTGGCAGCCATTTGAGCCAGCTTTTCATTCTTTTTAGCAGTACAGGCTCCCAGGAATGCTCCCCACACAGATCTGTCTGGAGCAATTGGCATGCTCTTGATCACCTCCAACGCGTCCTCAAGCTGGCCGTGCCGTCCTATGAGATTGACAAGAGCAGCATAGTGCTCAACCTTAGCAGCAAGGCCGTACTCATGAACCATGGTGCGAAAAACCACACGTCCTTCGGAGACAAGGCCAGCATTTCCACATGCACTCAGGAGAGAAATAAAAGTTATGTGACTTGGCACAACCTTGGCACTCCTCATCTCCTCAAACAGCTGCAAGGCTTCTGTAGCATGACCGTGATGCTCATAACCTCCTATCAGCGCATTCCATGAAACTAAATCCTTTTGCGTACACATCTGGTTGAAGATGGCTTTTGCATTTGTTAATTCACCACATCTGGAGTACATTGTTACAAGTGCATTGCTGGTTGCGGTATCTGGCAGAAATGACTTCTCAATAAGTTGGTGGAGCTGAGCCCCAAGGCGCAACATAGCAAGTGAGGCACATGCAGCTAGGACTGAAGAGAAAGTGTGACGATCAGGCCTCTCACAAACTTCTAGCATCCTTTGAAATAGCTTGATTGTACCGTCATAATCCTCATTTTGCTCATAACCTGATATCATTGTATTCCATGTGATGGTGCTACGCTCTGGCATCGCATTGAAGAATCCCCGAGCATGTTCCACATCACCTTTTTGCGTAAACCCTCGTATCATCAAATTCCAGGTCACTGCATCAGGCTCAGGCACTTCCCAGAACAGCTTCTCTGCCTCCTCCATGTCAGAGGATTGAGTGTACCCAGCAATCATAGTGTTCCATGACACCAAGTCCTTATCTGGCATCTCATCAAACAGTGCTCTAGCAGAGTGAACATCTCCAGTTCTGATATAGCACATCATCATCGAGTTCCATGACACAATATTCCTCTCAAACACCCTCCTCTTATGCCCCTTGTGCTGGCTCTGTGTTTTAGGAATCGTATCAAACAACCTTCTTGCATCAGTTACCCTTCCAGCTTGTCCATAAGCAGCAATCAAGGTGTTGTAAGCATTAACAGCCTTGTCCATGTCCATCGCCCTTAGGCGCTTTGTCAACAGTTCATCAGCCTCGTGCAACCAACCATTCCTGGCAAAACCAGAGACCATAGCAGACAGTGACGCGGAGTCCTTGACAGGCATTGCCTCAAACACGTTGAGCGCCTTCCTCACTTGGCCAACAGCAAAGAACCCAGTGACCATGGTGTTCCAAGAAGCCGTGTTCCTCCGCGGCATCTCATCGAACAGCCTCTGGGCTTCGTCCATGAGCCCACGGCGCGCGTACGCGCCGAGAAGCGTGTTCCATGTGACCGCATCGCGCTGGGGCATTTCGTCGAACAGGCGGCGCGCGGCGGCGAGGTGGTCCGGGTGCGCGGAGCGCGCGTACGCGGCGAGGAGCGTGTTCCACGAGACGGCGTCTCGCACCGGCATGGCGTCGAAGAAGGAGCGCGCGGCGCGAACGTCGCGGTCGCGGGAGAGCGCCGCCAGGAACGAGTTCCAGGTGACCACGGAGCGGGCCGGGAGCGCGTCGAAGAGACGGCGGGCGGCAGCGAAGCGGCCGCGGCGGAGGAGAGCCGCGAGCGAGCGGTTGTGCTGGCGGACGAGGCCGTCGGCGTGGTTGGTGGCAACGGCCGCGCCCGGGGCACCCGCGGCGCCGGCGTGGTTGTGAGCGAGGGCCGCCGGGATCCGAGGCGGCCATCTTCGCATCACTGCATCAGGGATGGACGGCCCGCTGCTTGGCTTGGTATATGGTTTGGTTTGGGCTTTGGGCCCCGCCTGCTCTTTTCCTATGAGTTTTTTACAGCGCTTTTTTCTTTTTTACATTTTTAAAAAATAAAAATTTCAAAAATATATGTCTGTTTTGAAATATTTCAAAAATACCCCCGGCCGTCCCCCATAGGGCGACAGGCCTTAATTGTATTTTTTTTCTTCAAATTCGCAACGATATCCCTATAAAAAAAGGGGGCTGTCGCCCCCCCCACGAGCGACAGGGGCTTGTCGCCCGTTGGGGGGAGGGCCGACAGGGTCCCCTCCCCTATACACCCTGGCCGCCATATGCCGCCATTCCCTTTGTCATTTGAGCCAAAAAATCGAGAAAAAAATAGAGGGGTGAGGAGAAGAAAAACGGCGAAGCTCTGCCGAATTGCGTACTTGTGATCTACCGGTAACTTCCGTATGAATCCATTGATATTGTATAACAATTAAATTTAATTAGCGGATTAGCTGAATTAGATTTGGTGCTTTAGAACACTCGTTTAGTATTACAATTTCAGTAGTATCACGCGAAAAAATCGCAAGAACTTCCCTTATTTCACGAGCATTATGGAACCCACAAACATAATAATTTCACATCAATAGTATGTATAGAAACAAATGACAAGTAAACTAGCACAATCATAAACATCGGATACAAATAAGCGGTCCACGGCTATATCATTACAAATAAACATCAGAGATACAAACATCAGATATATCTAACCACCCCTAGGGCGTCGGACCCTCTTAGCCCTCTGCTGGGCACGGACATGGCCATCGGAGTAGGTGAGAACATCTGGAGACCTCACCTGTCGCTCAGGACGCGCAAGGGGCTGCGGTGTCTGCTGCTGAGATATCCCAAGTGGTGCTCCTCCTAGCTGTGAATACCCCAAGACATCGGGGTCACCTTGCGCGGCAGGCTCTTCTGAACTCAAGCTGTCGAAGTCGTCTAAGGTGAATGTCTCGTTATCTGGTCGAAAGGAGGAAGAAGAAGGTCCGGCGCCCGCATGGGGGTAGAATCCTACGCAAAAAATGTGGATGTTAGCGTACGCTCGTATATTTTGTTATGACATGTAGAAACCGAAATACGAAACATAAACTAACCTGTGTAGACCGGTATCTGTGGCCCCGGTATCATCCCTGGATACGGTCCGCCAACTGGTGTTGTCCCTCTAAATATTCCAGTAGCTGGATCGTATCCTATATGTGATATTACTAAATATGTAGGAACACTTGATCTAATTTTAAAGAGATATGTATGTTACCTGCACTTAGGAAGAACTGCGACGTCGGCCCTTGCACGGTCGATGGACACGGGAACGACGACGAGGCCTGGGACGACCCGTGGCTGTCTTCGTACTGCACACGGCTTCCGAAGTTGTGCACTACCTGACGCAACTGATCACGCTGCCTCGACCATGCCTCTGTCTGCTCAAACTGGGTCATTGGGGATCCGGCACGTACCCTCGTCAAGTAAGTCGAGCAGTCCGTCTCCTATCATATTGCAAAGGCGAAGCTGCATCCATTCAGTAAAGGTACAGTTACAAACACATGAATTATCTTATGAATATGATTATATATATATGCAAATATGATCAAGAAACTCACCGCGCCAGCTAGTGCCTCCACGTGGTGCCGGGCATAGCCATCCTGAGTCCTCGCCTGGTGTGGCTATGGGTGAGTGTCAACAAAAACCATACGAGCCCGAGTCCGGGGTAAGTACCAGGTGAGGTAAGCCCTAAAGGAGATGTCTGTGTGTGGTCCTGTTGGATGAACCAAGTGCTCGTCTGCCTGTTCCCATTGGTCCACCCACGGCTGCATCTTGGTGAGCCAATCATCAGAGCACGGCAAGCCACTCCTTGACAACCTACAAAGTGGACCACGAAGAATCGTTAGATTCGACACGAATGTATGAGCCTAGTTCATTCATAATTACCTGTGGTCCTGGCGACTGACACGCTCCAACGCGGTGGGCACCGGAAACTCCTAGCGCTGCCCAAACTGTCTCCTGACTCTCCAGGGGTAATATGCCTCAACCGCGATGTCATAAACCAGGACGGCGGAAGTAAGCCACAGGCTCGCATTCGCGGAGCAGTGCGAAGACAGGCCTGCTGGTGCACGGGTAGCTACAGCCTCTGGGCTGTAAGGCTCCCAGACAACGTCCTCGGGCGTCAGCATGTCGAGCTCCGAAACAAACTCAGGATATGCGCGTCTAACCTGCGCATGCGCCCAGGACCTCTGCATTCGGAATAAGTAACATTAAAAGTGCGCTAATGCATCATGTAACAATGAATAACAAAATTAGATGTATAAGAACGTACCTGACGCCAGATCCAGATAGTTCCCATAGTGGGCCTCTCGTCCTCCTCTTCGCCGTACATGCCCCCGTGGTAAGGCTCGTGGCTGACTCTGGGCCGACCAACGGCTAGCCTCTCGTACGACCAAAGCTGTAGCAGTAGTGGGCACCCTGCCAGGATAGCGTTCCCATGTGTCTTCATGCAGCCGTCGCAGAGTCCACGGTAAGTGGCTGCAAGTACCGCCTCACCCCAGCTGTAGGGCGGTACGTCCTCGTCCCCATCCGCAATCTCCCGTGCATACGGAAGGAGAATCCTATCAACCGAGTTGCCATGAGTGTTGTTGAACATGATGTAACCAAACAACCAAAGTAGGTACGCCTCCAGCAATCTGGTCACACTGTACTCATCGGCATCCGTAGCCAACAGGGCAGGCTGCATAAATAATTAAGATTAATGGTTTCAACTGACAATGGAACATGTGAATTGTAACAATTAAATTTGAATATGGAATGAATACGTACTATAAACTGTAGGAACCAGGTCTTCGAAGGACCTGCTGCTCGCGGGTGCGGGTTGATCGGACCTGCTTCTTCCACGCGGTCAACCAGGGTAAAACGGGCCTCCAGGTCATCCTTCCATGAGGCCGCCACCACACGCGGACCTACAGCCTCCCCGATGATAGGGAGGCCGAGGAGGTAGGCCACGTCCTGCAGCGTAGGAGTCATCTCCCCACACGGGAGGTGGAACGTGTGTGTTTCCGGCCTCTATCTGTCAACGAGCGCCGTCAGGAGGGATCGGTCGAGCTGAATAGGCCCAACCTCGACAAGACAGCTCAGAGTCAGTAGACCGGCGTCACGTAACCTGCAAAAAAACAAAATTGTCGAAACAAAGGAATACCGACGAATACATAAGTGATAAATAATAATATTTCATTACATACCGGTCACACCAATCGTGGTGTATAGAGATCGCCTCCCCTGGTGGATGAGGACGTAGCACCTCTAGGGCTCGGTGCTCAACAGCTGCAAAGTAAGACCTGTGGCTCGAGTCAATAACTGGGTCTAGCAAGGAGTCCATCTCCATACCTGCATTCAAAAATATATGAGAACACATAGGTAAATATATATTTCATACAAACTGGACACATAGGTACAATAATAGTTCATTACATAACTGCAATATTTCATTACTACATATTACAAATAATGAAATACAATTGTGGATCATGACACCGAATGCCTTCCACGAGCAATTCTCGCCGATGCTCGTCTGAACGTAGGAGGTGCTCCATCTCTGGGATTTCCGGAAAGACCGACATCAGCAGCATCGTGAAGTGCATTCTGAGGACACTTCTTGTAGTTGTGACCCAATGCTCCACATTGGCTGCAACGCTTTTGTGCCTTGCTTGCTTCCGACTCGTCCATACCATTCCGAATACGACGTGTCTGACGGCGGCCTTTGCCTTTCTTAGTGGCTGGATCAGGAATAAACATCTTATTCTCATTATCCTGAGTGAAAGGCCCAACAATTCCAATCCCGTATACCTCATGTCCCCAAGTGGATACAGCTGCTTCCTTGCTGAAGTAAGGTGAAACAAATACTCCTGGCTGCAACCCAGACTCTGCACATGCCGCAATGAGATGGGAGCATGGCAAATGCAATAACTTAGGCTTCATGCAGGAGCAGAAGGCTTTGCCATCTACTGTAATCAAACTCTCCTGTACCACCCTATCTCTACGGATACCACGACCACTTCTATCCTTGCATAGAACCTCAAATCTATGCTCCATTGTACCTGTCGATATGACGCGGTGCAGTTTGGCCTTTTCAATCTTCTCTTGCATATATTGTGTCACTCTTTTGCAAAACTGAATTTGGGGGTTGCTGATGTTTATGCTTGCAGCCGTGTAATGCTCTCTGAAATACTTCATGCACCCATACATGATGAACTCAACAATTCCCACAAGAGGAAAGGCACGACAAGAACGCATAACCATATTGAAACACTCTGCATGGTTCGTTGTCTGAATACCATACCATATTTCGTTGGTATCATAGAGGAAAGACAATTTCTCCTTAGGTGCACCTCGAATCCAGTGTGAAAATGGCTTCTCAATTGAATCCCTAGCCTCTGCAGCCTGACTCGTGCCTGCTCCTGATGCCCTTACCTTCACTAGCTCTGCAGTCAACTGATCAAGCATATGCCATAATGTATTGAATTTTCTCTGTTGATTTTGGGTGCACAACCTCTTAAACAGGTTCTTAAGATCCTTGTTCTTGAAGTGGTCATAGAAGTTTGCACCCATATGCCTAATGCACCATCTGTTTTGGACATCCGGCCACAATGGAGGCGTTGTCGCAGTTCCACGTTGCAATTTCAGTATTGATTGCAGCAGACCTGCATGCCTATCACTAATAAGGCACACATCTGGATGTGCAGCAACAACATGAACCTTCACTCGTTCAAGGAACCAATACCAACTGTCTATGTTCTCATTCTCAACAAATGCAAATGCGAGCGGAACTATTTTGTTGTTGCAATCTACACCGATTGCGGTGAGTATCTGACCTTTATACCTTCCAGTCAGAAATGTGCCATCTATGCAGATCACCGGAAGACAAAACTGAAATGCTCTAACACAAGCACCTATGCAAAAGAAGGCTCGTTGCATAATTCTTTGCCCCATAGTCACGGCTGGTACGAGGTATGTGTCATAAAAGCTTCCAGGATTTCTAGCAGCAACCTGGGATAACATACGAGGTAGGTTATCATATGATGCCTCGTATGTGCCGAACCGCATCTCCAACACCCTTTGTTTAGCCCGCCATGCCTTCAAATAACTGATGGTGTACTGGAAAGTTGTTGACGCTTCTTAAAGCGCCAATTTACGTACCGCAAGCGCACGGATCGTGTATAGCTTTTCCCTTAGAGTATTCCCCCAAGGTTTATCAATCCACGGAACAAGTGTATTACTATGCTAAACTAAGCACTAATGATGTTGGTAAAAGATCTATATTGAGTGTTTGAGTGTGAAATAGATCTAACCTAACCAATCTAATCTAATCTAGACTAGTGAGCAAAGATAGATGTGTGCACAAGATATGAAGAGCATTTGTCCATAGGGTCTAGGATCACTAGAGATGTAATCGCCAAGCAACGAAGAACAGATCTAATCTACCAAAGGTGTGTTCCAAGATCAAAACCTTTCCCTCCCGCATACTGTCACTACACGAGGATAATCGGTAACGAATCAACAAGAACACGATAGTTGATGTAATCTAAGTAAACCGTGCAAGAGCAAAGCAAACTCAAAGCCAAGTCGCGAACTATTAGGCATCAAAGCATCATCAACAAGAATCGTGATAGATCAATCTCATAAAGGATTCGGCAATTACAACTCAAGATCTCCTTACAACCCTATGAACAAACGAGGACTTTACCCCATGAAGCTAAGCAAAGCGTAGTCGATCATGGTGACGAAATCTCCGGCAAGGGATGGATCCCTTGCTGTCCTCCAACTTGCAACGGCGCCGAGGGACGATGAGGCCTCCGGTGTCGCCTTTCTCTTGTGTCTAACTCGAATGTATCTCTGGATGCTCTTCTCTGCGATCTTTTCTGCGGTCCTCCTTGCGATCCTTTCTTTTGACGGCGGCTTCGGGGTATTTATAGGCAGATATGGTCGGTGGTTTTGGTAAAACATAGATTAGGGTTGACGCATACTTCTCGCCGAAGAAAACCGAGACCGATTGGGCTCCGAAAAGGGCTAGGCCGGCCGGCCCAAGGACTCCAGGCCGGCCGGCCTGGGCCTTTTCTGGCCCCTTTCGGTCCCATCTTTTGCGTGTTGATTCTTCCTTTTATTCTTCATCTTAGCCCAGTTGTAACCATGCGTCAAAACATCTCAAAAAATGTCCCAATTCCTGTCAAAATACAACATGCTCCAAAATCCAGGACAAAATCGAAAATGGTCAAGTTTGGGTGCCAAGTGGCGGGTTAGTACATGAATCATCCCGAAGAATTTACCAAAACAACTCCTAATTGTATAATAAAATGGATACTTAAGGAGCGCCAACATTCCCCCCATGCTTAGCTTTTGCTCGTCCTCGAGCAAATCAAATCATCAAGTCCTTCCATGGGTTGCTCAAGAGTTCTCGAACTGCAAAATTTACTTATGCAAACAAGTCTAACAATATTTCTCCAAACAAAGGTCAGAGGAGCAGCAAGGATAATCATATCATGGGCATTTTAAAAACTCATCCAATATTACTCCACAACTCTTACCTTTAGCCGGCAACTCGAATATCGACAACACTTGCTTTTCTTGCCATCCTTGGAGGTTTTTCTCTTTTTTTTAGAAGCAAAATACCCTGTAACAAAGATTAGACCAAAAATTCTTGCACAAGCCCTTTCATGTCTCTCAATATAAGTGGCTATCCTATTTTTATTTTGCAAGCTTTCCTCTCCCAAAAGTCTCTCAAGTATAAAGTGGGGCTATAGGTGAGGCTTAGCAAAGTATATACATATATTGTCAAATTAAGAAAACTTTCTAATGATTGCTTACCTTCCGAGCCAATGATCATGAGAGTTTCTCCATAATGTAAAGGGTTCAAGGGTAAGAAGATTTAGAATGGTGGACATGTGCAAAGGCATACAAAAAGATTGACTTCAAGGCACAAGCATCGTCCTCGTTGTCGGATTGCACATGGTTGGAATTGAGGATATTGTTCTCAAACAACAAGGTAATATCTCTTTGCACTTCTCTAACCATTGAATCCCTTCATTTTTTTCTTCTCATATATTTTTTTTTCTTTCTTTCTTTCTCCCGAATTTTCTTTCTCTTCTCCGAACCTTTTCATAGGACACTTTCTATAAAACATAGATAGGCAATTCTCCGAAGTGTCTCCCTGAATTTTTGGAGCCCGAACCGAGACCAGAGAGGCCTAGGCCGGCCGGCTCAAGGGGTGTAGGCCGGCCGGCCTGGGGCTTTCCCAGGTCGGATTTGGTCCATCTTTTGAATACTCCTTCCTTTCTTCATCCCAAAGTTATGTTTTATACAAATCATGCGCAGAAACAGAACGTATCCTCACAATTGGGTTGTGGTCAAGGAAGACGATAATAAACAAGATAATCTCGGGTTTGGGTTTTGGAATCCGGTAGATTTCATGAGTTGTTCCAATGAGGAATTCTCATTACCGAATATTGACGTGGCTAGCAATTCAGAGATGAAAAATACGGACATGATCATTGCTCGAAATTAAAACTCCCAAGAGAAAGATATCCTAACTCAACTCAATGTACATCCAATACTTATGGTGGAACGAATAAAACTTTTGGATGATAGGATTTTTACTCTCGACATGTCAAGGACTTGATCAACCTTATGTTTGTAGGGGTTTTATTATTTTTATGAAATTAAAGTCCTCCAAATCATGCCTTACTCGCAAGCGTAATCAAAACCAAGCGCTAGATCAAAGCTCAAGTGTGGGTATTAACATAGACGAATAATCTACTAAGCTCCACAAATACGAAATAAATTTCAAGACAACGCTCATGAACAATTGCTTTAAAGAAAATAAAGTAAAACTGAATGCATAAATAAAATTGCACGATCCAACAAAAACAAAGACCCTTTTTATTTTGTTTTCATGACTCAACACTAATTTAAGACTCACTCTCACACATGCGAAAAATAAAGCACTACAATGCTAAACTATGACTCTCACACATGCGGAATTAAAGCACACTCACACGACGAACTTTCGAGTAAACAAAGACCAAAATTCAATCTAGAAGTCGTCACACCTCCCCCCCATGCTTAGATTATGCGGCGTCCTCGTCGCAATGATATAAGAGACGGGTGTGACGCTCGTTGGTGGTCTCAACAGCACCTCAGGCAATTGCATCTTGGACGCCCTCCTCCTTGCTTTTGTAGATCTCCGACCATTCCAAATAACTTCCTTATGTTGCGGACAAGGAAGTTGTAGTCTTTTTCGGCCAAGCTCTCGATGTCGTCCATCCTTCGATCCATTGCCACGATTCGATCATGGAACCTATCAATGGTGGCGCGGAGATCCGTGATTTCATTGCGGCACTTGAAATAGCAACTGGAGTAATGCCCACTGCGGTTGGGGCTGTCGTCCTCGGGCTCGTCGTCGTCCTTCTTCTTCTTGCCGCTATCACCTCCGGAGGGGTCGTCTTCCTCTTTTCTCTCCTCTTCGGCCCACCCCGGCCAATCATCATCGTAGTCACGACCGGTGGCGCCCCATGAACCAGGGCTCATGATGCTCTCCCAATCGCTGTCCCCCGCATAATCCTTTGGCTCCGGGGTGTGCTCGATGTAGTTCTTTCTTTTGACTCCGAGGAGGCGCAAGGAACGCCTAGGTGTGGGTGGCTTTTTGTCTTGTCGCTTCTCGCCTTCGTCTTCGTCGCTGCTGATGATGACGACCACCCTTTGGGCTTGAGCTAGCCTCTCGTTGTACCATTGACGGCCCTTCCCTCCGACGCTCATCCGTGCTTGGGTATTGAATTTCTTCTTAGGGGCCTTCGCTTCACATCGCTTTGCTTCAACAAGGAGGGGCTGCGCACCGGTTGCCGAGATGGGGCTAGGCGTCTTTGGCGTGGGGGTGTCAGGCGTCCAACCCCTCTCCTCGATCTCCATTGCTGCAATCATGGCTCTTGCGCTCGCTGAACCGGCCATTGTCGACGTCTCTCTTGAGGTGGTGGTGTAGATTGAAAAGTATGAGAGAATAGATCTACCCTGCCCCTCTATTTATGTCCCGAAAAGACTTGGACGAGAAGTCCAAAATCTCTTCGGTTTTGGCATGCGAAATATATAAGGCACAGGTTTGAAATTTCCTTATCTCGCACCTACCAAAAATTGAGACCGATTCGCACACGAGGAGGCTTAGGCCGGCCGGCCTAGGGGTGTTGGGCCGGCCGGCCCAGGGGGTTTTTCAGCCCCCTGGACTCCAACTTTTTCCGAGGTGCACACCAATAAATTAGAAGCCTATGTTTTACTCAAAGTTCGTCCAGAATAGAAATAAAACTATGAAAATAAAATCTAAAAGAGAATATTTACAAACTTACCTTGCTTAACGTCGTTAGGCTTGATGTTCCGGTTCCTCCTCCATGGTGTATATGTCGATGTAATGAAGGGGCACGACGTCGGGCTCCAAGAATACCTTTAGTCGCTGTCCATTCACCACATATTAGTCGCCTTTCGCATCCATGATTGTCACCGCTCCCGTGGGTGAAACCGAGTGTACGACGTATGGTCCATCCCATTTGCTTTGTAATTTTCCTTTGCCAAAAAGTTTGAATCTTGAATTGTAGAGTAGGACCTAGTCTCCTTCTTTGAATTCCTTGTTTTGTAATCGTTTGTCGTACCATCTCTTCATCCTTTCTTTGTAAATTGATGCACTATTGTACGCTTTCAATCTTAACTCCTCCAATTCGCTTATTTGGATTCTCCTTTTAATTCCAGCGGCTTCCGCATCAAAGTTCATTTCCTTCATTGCCCAATACGCCTTATGTTCTAGCTCAACCGGCAAGTGGCATGTTTTTCCATAAACAAATTGATAAGGAGTCATACCAATCGGGGTTTTGTGTGCCGTTCGATATGCCCATAGTGCATCATCTAGTCTCTTCGACCAATCTTTTCCTCCTTTTACCACGGTCTTCTTTAAAATGTCCTTCAATTGCTTGTTCGAAGTTTCCGCTTGTCCGTTTGTTTGGGGGTGATAAGCCGTGGACACTCTATGTTCAATTCCCAATTTCTTCAAGCATTTACCAAAGTCTTTGCCTGTGAAGTGTGTTCCTCCATCGCTTATCAAGATTCTCGGTACGCCATATCGAGGGAAGATTACCGATTTAATCATGTGTATGGACTCCTCTGTTGATGCCTTCCGACATGGCATAGCTTCAACCCATTTCGAAACATAGTCCACCATCACCAATATATGCTCAAATCCATGTGAGTTCACAAATGGTCCCATGAAATCGATTCCCCAGACATCAAATAGATCTATTTGCAAATTGTAGTTCAATGGCATGGCATTCCTTTGCGAGATATTCCCCGTCATTTGGCATTCCGGACAAGTCGAAACGAATCTTTTCGCGTCTTCATGCATCTCGGGCCAATAGAATCCACTAGCCCATACCTTAGCTTGAGTTCTAAAGTGCCCATAATGTCCTCCATATCCCGACGAGTGACACTTTCTTAGAACTTCTTCACGTTCCTCTCTCGGTATGCATCTTCTTAGGACTCCATCTTCTCCATATCTATATAAGTATGGTGGATCCCAATAGTATTTTCTTCTTTCCATGATCACTCTTCTCTTTGCATTCTTGTCCAAGTGATCCAAGGGCATCCCTTTTATTGCCCTTATTATTTCATTCATCCAACTATCTTTGTCGAGAATTCTATATAGGTGATCATCTCTCATTTGATCCTCGATAGGTTCTTTTCCATCATCTCCATGGTTCATCCTTGATAGGTGGTCGGCCACAACATTTTCTGCCCCTTTCTTGTCCCTTATCTCCACATCGAATTCTTGTAGCAATAGGATCCATCGAATCAAGCGTGGTTTAGCATCTTTCTTGGACAAGAGATACTTGATTGCTGCATGGTCGGTATACACTATCACCTTAGAGTTTACTATGTATGATCTGAATTTTTCGAAGGCGAATACCACGGCAAGCAATTCTTTCTCCGTTGTTGCATAATTAACTTGGGCTTCATTGAGAGTCTTGCTTGCGTAGTAGATAGCATTTACATTCCCCTCTTTCCTTTGTCCAAGAACGGCTCCTACGGCGTAGTCGCTTGCATCACACATGACTTCAAAAGGTAGATTCCAATCCGGAGGCTGCATGATAGGAGCACTTATGAGGGATTGCTTGAGTGTTCGAAATGCGTGAAGACAATCACTATCAAAGATGTATTCCACATCTTTTTGGAGAAGTTGTGTCAATGGCTTGGTGATTTTTGAAAAATCCTTTATGAACCTCATATAGAATCCGGCATGACCTAGAAAGCTCCTCAAAGACTTGATGTCCGTAGGTGGTGGCAACTTCTCAACGGTTTCTATCTTTGCTCTGTCCACCTCTATCCCTCTCTCGGAGATAACATGACCGAGAACAATTCCTTCTTTCACCATGAAATGACACTTCTCCCAATTAAGCACAAGATCAACCTCTCCACATCTTTTAAGAACTTTCTCCAAATTTGCCAAGCAATCATCAAAGCTAGTACCATGCACTGAGAAATCATCCATGAATACCTCCATAATCTCTTCTATGAAATCTGAAAATATAGCCATCATGCACCTTTGAAAAGAAGCGGGCGCATTGCACAACCCAAAAGGCATCCTCCGATATGCAAAAGTTCCATACGGGCAAGTAAATGTGGTCTTATGTTGATCATCCGGATGAATAGGTATTTGGAAGAATCCCGAATATCCATCAAGGTAACAAAAGTGTGAATGCTTTGCCAACCTTTCTAGCATCTCATCAATGAATGGTAGTGGAAAATGATCCTTCCTCGTTGCCTTATTCAATTTTCTGTAATCGACGCACATCCTCCATCCCGTGATGGTTCTTTGTGGTATCAATTGCTCCTTCTCATTTTTCACAACCGTGAGTCCTCCTTTCTTTGGAACGCAATGAACGGGGCTTACCCATTCACTATGAGGCACGGGGTATATTATTCCGGCATTCAACAATTTGATAACCTCCTTCTTCACCACATCACGCATCGCATGGCTCAACCTTCTTTGATGCTCTACGACCGGCTTGTATTGCTCCTCGAGCTGTATACGATGTGTGCAAAAAGCGGGGCTAATACCTTTCAAGTCGTTAATCGAGTAGCCGATCACCTTCTTGTGCTTCTTCAATAAATTTAGCAACTTCTCCGTCTCCTCCGGGTTCAATTCGTCGCTAATAATCACCGGAAAAGTCTTACCATCTCCCAAAAATTCATATTTCAATCCCTTAGGTAGTGGCTTCATCTCAACATCGGGCGCACCGTCCTCTTCTTGATCTAATACTCCAATGTCTTCAAATTTTTCTTCCTGCAAATTCCCGTGTTGCGGCTTCAATTCTTCCATTGTTTCCGCTAGTTCTCCATCTTGATCATCTTGAGCGTCTCCATTTTCCAAAGCGCGTTGGAGAGGATCCCTGAAAGAATCGATGGAACGAATGCTCTCTACCTCTTCGTTATCAAGAGGTAGAGGTGAAGCAAAAGACGGTTTTGAATGAAATTCGAATGAGCGCTTCTCTCCATCTAGATCAAAAGTGACAATCCCTTTTCTAACATCTAGAACAACATTTACTAATTTGAGAAAGGGTTTTCCAAGGATTATGCCTTCATGCTCATCATTACTAGCATTAATCACAAAAAAATCGGTAGGGATTTTTTTACCCGCTATAGCAACATTTAGATTTCTAAGCACTCCTAGCGGTTTGATTAATCTACCATCTCCCATGATCAATTTAATGATTGTGGCATCTAGGTTTGATGTTTCGTTAAAAAGCTCAACATAAACTTTGGAACTCATCACACTAACATGGGCGCCAACGTCACATAGAACATTGCAACATTCTATTCCTTCTATCATGCAATCAACACGAGGCGTGGGTGATGGATTACCTTCGCCTTGATCGCTTCCAATCGCGTATACTTGGGCTATGTGCACGTAGGGTGATGATTCCGAGTTCACTCCTAGGGTCCTTTTGATCTCCAGCACTTCGTCCAAGTCAATCTCTTCCTCTTTTTCTTCAAAAAGTTTCCGAATAATATCACCGGCTGATTCCTTGCCAAATGTGTATCCCGTGTGATTATCCGGCGGGAAGTCTTCAGCTATCACCTTCGCCATTCCTCGCTGATTTGGATGCGGTCTTGTTTTGTCGAACAATCTTCCGAAGTCAATTGGTATCCAATCCATTTGCTCGAATTCCTTTAGCGATTTAGCGGTGCCCATGGTTCTTCCTTTCTTTTCCGGGTCTTCTTTCGTTGCACTCCGGATCGATGCTTCTTCATCGTGGTTTGTCTCTTTGACTTTCCCATGCTTCGGTTGTTCTTCCCTCACTTCCGATGCCTCTTTTCTGAAAATTCCAGCAAGCCCCCGCACTTGAGACTCTTCCTCGGAGCTTGCCAAACATCGTTTTTCCCAATCTCTTCGCATGGCCGCCCCCTTGCTGATTTTTTGTAGGAGTTGGGCGGCTTCCGTGAGTGTTTTCTCCATGAGATCTCCTCCTGCACACATTTGAACAAATTGCATGCACTCGGGGGTTAGGAAAAAGTAAAAGGTATGCAAGAGTACTTCACCGGAAAATCCGAGCTTGGGTCCTTGTTCAATCAATCCATTGAATCTATCTCATGCTTGATCTATCCCTTCTTCTTCTCCTTGCGCGAAGTTGATCACTTGCTTCCGAATATGTTGAACCTTACTTAATGGAAAGAACCGCTCGCAAAATTTCTTCATCAAGTCATCCCAATTTCCTTTTACCTCGAAGGATGCAAGTGCAAACCATCTTCTCGCTTCTTCTGCAAGTGAGTATGGGAAAAGGTTCCATCTAAACCAAGCTAACGGAACTCCATCTTGTTGTACCGTGTTGCATAGCATTGTGAACCACTTGATATGTCTATATGGGTTGTCCGTCTCATCTCCTCTAAAGGGGTTTGCCGCCGCCATCTTGATGATTTGAGGCTTGATCTCGTACTCGGTGGCTCGCAACACCGAATCTGATTTTTGCATGTCGAAGTCCTCCGATCGCGGGCTTGCATAATCTCTTAGTGATTTTTCTCCTTCCTCCATGTGTTGAATGAGATGGCCCATCTAGACAATCAAAACAAAAACAAAAACAAAAAAATTTTCTAGAGAAAAAAGTTAGGTGTTAGTAACCAACAAAATTAATACAAAGTTAAACTGTAGCAAAATCGCTTGTTCCCCGGCAACGGCGCCAGAAAAGCTTGTTGACGCTTCTTAAAGCGCCAATTTACGTACCGCAAGCGCACGGATCGTGTATAGCTTTTCCCTTAGAGTATTCCCCCAAGGTTTATCAATCCACGGAACAAGTGTATTACTATGCTTAACTAAGCACTAATGATGTTGGTAAAAGATCTATATTGAGTGTTTGAGTGTGAAATAGATCTAACCTAACCAATCTAATCTAATCTAGACTAGTGAGCAAAGATAGATGTGTGCACAAGATATGAAGAGCATTTGTCCATAGGGTCTAGGATCACTAGAGATGTAATCGCCAAGCAACGAAGAACAGATCTAATCTACCAAAGGTGTGTTCCAAGATCAAAACATTTCCCTCCCGCATACTGTCACTACACGAGGATAATCGGTAACGAATCAACAAGAACACGATAGTTGATGTAATCTAAGTAAACCGTGCAAGAGCAAAGCAAACTCAAAGCCAAGTCGCGAACTATTAGGCATCAAAGCATCATCAACAAGAATCGTGATAGATCAATCTCATAAAGGATTCGGCAATTACAACTCAAGATCTCCTTACAACCCCATGAACAAACGAGGACTTTACCCCATGAAGCTAAGCGAAGCGTAGTCGATCATGGTGACGAAATCTCCGGCAAGCGATGGATCCTTTGCTGTCCTCCAACTTGCAACGGCGCCGAGGGACGATGAGGCCTCCGGTGTCGCCTTTCTCTTGTGTCTAACTCGAATGTATCTCTGGATGCTCTTCTCTGCGATCTTTTCTGCGGTCCTCCTTGCGATCCTTTCTTTTGACGGCGGCTTCGGGGTATTTATAGGCAGATATGGTCGGTGGTTTTGGTAAAACATAGATTAGGGTTGACGCATACTTCGCGCCGAAGAAAACCGAGACCGATTGGGCTCCGAAAAGGGCTAGGCCGGCCGGCCCAAGGACTCCAGGCCGGCCGGCCTGGGCCTTTTCTGGCCCCTTTCGGTCCCATCTTTTGCGTGTTGATTCTTCCTTTTATTCCTCATCTTAGCCCAGTTGTAACCATGCGTCAAAACATCTCCAAAAATGTCCCAATTCCTGTCAAAATACAACATGCTCCAAAATCCAGGACAAAATCGAAAATGGTCAAGTTTGGGTGCCAAGTGGCGGGTTAGTACATGAATCATCCCGAAGAATTTACCAAAACAACTCCTAATTGTATAATAAAATGGATACTTAAGGAGCGCCAACAAAAATCTGCTCAATGTGTCGAACAATCATTTTCGGCTCATAATTTAGGTTGTCCATAATAAACCCATACATTTGCTTTGCAACAAAGTCGCATGATATATTGCGATGCGAGGGAAGAACTTCTGACAGTAAACAAGTGTGCTCTGTCACAATGGAACATTTCCAGTTCGACTTCCATTTTCCCTTGAATGCATGTACTCGCCATGGACATCCATCATTCACACACTTCACCTCATATTCTTTGTTGCCATACTTTACGACTCTGAATTCTCGTTTCAATGATATTGCCCATAGTCTCACTGAATCTTTTACGGCTTCAATATTTGGATATGTTGCACCTTGCACTACCTCATTTCCTCTATACTCCCACTCCTGATTTCGTACGTCTTCTGCGACATGACTGCCAAAATCATGCTCCTTCCACACTTTTGGCAATGAGTACTGCTCGTCGTCATCAGATGAGCCCTCATATTCTTCCATCTCTATTGCGGTTTAGTCTTCTGCCTCCATCTCGTCCACAATGCTATGTATCCTCTCTCCCTCATCAGCAAGGCCCTGTGGTCCCAAGTTTTGGTTCTCTGTCTCTTCTTGCTCAACATAATTGGTCTCTCTTCGAGTACTCGAAGTTGCTTGATCTGCACCATGTTGGATTTCATTTTCTGTCTTCTCCCGGATTTGAACAAGAATGGCCAGAGGCCACCCATGCTCTAGAGCTGCTTGCATGTATTTCTGCCAGTCATCAGTGCTGTGTATCATCATCAATTCTCATGAATCACTTTCTACCTCCCAATTAACAAGAGACTGGACGGTGATCACATGTGTCAACGGATCAACACGGAACTCACGCTGCAGCCACTTACATATGGAACCAAAACTCCTTTCTAGAGGTTTATCTATGGCGCTAGATGTTCACTTAAAGGCAGAAAGATCTACTCCATTTGGCCCATACAAAATATTGTAGTCACCATAAAATACTTGAAACTGCATCTTGCTCAACATATCTGTATATCACAGAATACTTATCGAGTTATACTCTTTACTTCACTACCTTATTCAAAAATCCCTAAAAACTAAGTATGGAATTCAACTACAACGTATAAGTATTCATAACTACGTGATGACACTCAAATTCTATACTGCATATGCCAAATTCTATTCTAAATCGTAATTAATTTATAAACGCGTCTCTAATAGTACTGCAATTGTAATAATAAATGCGTAGTACTAATTTTCTAAACTAATTTGCTACTATGTAACTAAAAACTAAAGTATCATTAAACTCCTACTTAAATGGTTCTACTATAGCACTAATTAAATTAAATTACTCACCCCTACTTAAATTACTCCTACTTAAATGCGTAGTACTTAAATAAAAAATTATATAGACTAAATGTATTAACCTGCAGATCACAAGTGCTGAATCCGGTAGGGCTTCGCCGCTTCCCTTCTCCTCACCTCTCTCTTTTTTTCTGGATTTTTGGTGGAATTTTCGGGCTCAAATGAGGAGGGGAAGGGGGGTTGGAGCTTATATAGCGGTCGTCCGAGGGGGGGGCGACAACCCCCCTGTCTTGTGGGGGGGCGACAGGGACATCGTTGCAAATTTGAAGAAAAAAAATTACACTTAAGGCCTGTCGCCTTATGGGGGGGCGACCGGGGGTATTTTTGAAATATTTCAAAACAGACATATATTTTTAAAATTTTTATTTTTTAAAAATATAAAAAAGAAAAAATTCCTTTTTTACACTGGGCCGCAAAGCCCAAACCAGCTCAGGCCTTGTTCGGCTGAGCAGATAAGCGCTGGTTGGGCTGCTCTGGCCGGCCCAGCAGTTCGGCGGTCAGGTGCAGCCGAACGGCTGGAGGCAAGCTGCCCCGTCGGCCTGAAACTACAAAAATTCCAGTCGGCACAGTAGCTCCCAGTAGAAACAGTGATTTCAGCCAGCACTCCAGCTCGGAGACATATCTGGTGCAATCACGGAACTGGTGAAATCACCGTGCAATCCGACTAAAAAGATTTTCAAAAAATTCTAAAAAAAATCATAATTGTACATCTCGGTCTACCCCATCTACATATAAATTTCCACGATCAAATTCATCTTACACTTGCAGTTACAAAAAAGACAAATTTTCTGACAATAAGTAACGTTCAAATGCAGCCCAAATTTGTCTTTTTTGTAACTGCTAGAGTAAGATGAATTTGATCATGAAATTTTATATATAAATGGGGTAGACCGAGATGTACATTCATGATTTTTTTCAGAATTTTTTGAAAACCATTTTAGTCGGACCAGTTTTGTGATTGCACCAGATATGTCTCAAGCCAGCCCAGCCAGCGCTTTTAAGTTCAACCGAACGGGCTGTCAGCTCTCGTGCAACTGCAACTATGTGGGATGAGCCATCATAGATCCATCACCAGCCGCCACATTTCTACACCTCGCCACCGGAGCAAGAGCAAGCGAATGCCGAGGAGCCAGGCAAATCTGCGGCGACCTTAGCTGCCGATACGGGTCG
Organism: Panicum virgatum; assembly: GCF_016808335.1. Classification (NCBI taxonomy): domain Eukaryota; kingdom Viridiplantae; phylum Streptophyta; class Magnoliopsida; order Poales; family Poaceae; genus Panicum; species Panicum virgatum. The sequence goes on from NC_053148.1 coordinate 11,755,213, forward strand.
GCGGCAGGAGAATCTCCGATGCCAACCTCCATTCGTACACCCTGCCTTTTTCCTCTTTGTTCCTTGAGTCTTCCGCTTTTCCTTTTTTTTTTGCGGATTAGGTAGCGTGGCCCTTGATGTTGTTATACTTCGAGAGATCACTCGGTTTTTATGCGGATCCTTGATGGTTTTGAGGCCCTGGATCTATTTGATGGTTTTGAGGCCCTGGATTTATGAACTAGGGGTTCAGCCTGATTTCTGAACTGAGTACTTGAATAGTTTTTTTTTCGCATGGGGATATTCTGATCTGCCAGCCTGATGATTAGCATTGTTTGCACAAGAACGGAGATCTGATTGAGCTTCCTCGTCGAAGCCCGCTTGACTGCTGTGGTGGCTCATGGCAGGCAGGCAAGCTCGACCTCTGCTCGTTGACAGCCCTGCCACTTCCCACTGTCGTGCTATGTTTTTGCACATGCAGACATAGCACGGCGAAGAAGGGGTTGATCTGCTCGGCTCGTTGACACACACACACACACACGCACGCATAGGATGCATGCATATATACATATGTCCTCTGCTGCTCTTCTGCAATTCCACTGAGCAGGCTGAGTGGGCTCCGAGGAAGGCGTCTGTAGATGCAAAAGTTATGAAGGCTATTGCAGGTTGGAAGAATGCCCTTGTGTTAACTTGCCCCTTGTTTAGATGCATAAAGTTTTGGGTGTAAAGTGCTGTAGCACTTTCTTTTGTATTTGGTAATTATTGTCTCACCATGGGTTAGCTAGGCTCAAAAAATTCGTCTCGCAAATTATATACAAACTGTGTAATTAGTTATTTTGTTTAGCTACATTTAATACTTCATGCATGCGTTCAAAGATTCGATGTGATGAGAAATCTTATAAAGTTTTGAAATTTTGAAGGCATCTAAACAAGGGCTTGTTTAATGAGTTCATCACTAATTCAAAAGTTGTTTTGATTTTGAAATACTGCAATGAAGCCGTGCTGCTTTTGATTTGGTTGGTGTCGTGCTAATGGTTTTGCGACTGATTTTTGAGATGCAAACTTGCAATATTTCACCCTATGGGCAACAATGCAGATGATGAGAAGCAAATGCAATTGCATCTGCAGTGCTCCTGACTCATAGGGGCTAAATAGCATGACGACTCTGTCTAGGGGAATCTCTGATGCAATCTAATTCCAGTTTTGATATAGCTTATGGAGTGTAAGAGTTTGATTCCTGTTACACCATGCTAGCAATAGGTGTATGCCTCTTTTATCAGATAATGCTAGTTTTCTTTATTTAACTTACACAATTCATATTTTGGTTTGTTCTTATAAAAGTTTCTGATCTCTTATTGTACGATAAGATATAAGTTTGTGTAATGTGGGTTTACCACGATCTGTCAACCTGGGAGAGCAGAGATCTAAATACCATCTCCATGGAAGCCTCTTAGTAGCTGTGCTGGGTCATGTTATACTCCCTCTGGCCTATGCTCTAAATATTCCCACTGATTCATAAATGTTTATTCACCTCTGTCTCTCGTCCTCAAAACAGGCTAGGTAGACTCTAGGAAATGCTATGTAGATGCAAACATTACAAAAGGTTTGGCAGATCGGAAAAGTGCCTCTACTAGATTATTATTAGTGATTTAACAAGTTCTTGGTAGCTAAAAACTTGTTTCTCTGATAGTTGTTACTCCCACTTTGCTCACAATCTGAAGGCCAATGTGCTTTTGTGCTGGTAGCCAGGTACCTTTCTTTTTGATTTGCCACATGGGCTGAAAATGAGCTTGGATGATTATTCTCTGGAATATGGCCATCTTTGCTGATTCTTTTGTTGAGGAAACTTGGCTGGTATACATCATTTCACTACAAAAGAAAGGCAGATGATGAGGAAGACAAAGACATCCACATCTCCTGATTTAAATTGTGGACACAATACCATGATGATTCCGTCTAGGGGAATCTCTGATGCCAAACTATGTTTTGGTGCCTTGTTTCTTGCAAGCTTCTTGTATATTTGTATGAATTTAAGTGCTCGTTGGAGGATCATGGCTGGTTTACGGTTTGCAATATTTCACCATTTTGATTTGTTGGTGGTGAAAAGATAAGATTTCTTTTTTTTTGCGACTAAAAGATAAGATTTCTTTAGCATCCCTGGTGATACTATTGCTCTATGCGATATCAACTAGACTAGAATATGAATGCTCTTATGAAGCTATGGGTCAACTTGCTATTCTTAATTGCACAGTAGTCACTATTTTTTTCCTTTCAAAACCTTTTGTCTTCTTATATCTGAGATTGATTTGGATCATCAGGGATATCATGATATGTATAGGTGCAAATGAATGCCCCTTAGGGTATCCATTGCCCCTCTTTAGTTCAAAAAATTATGCTAGTTTCTCAAAATGAGATTTCACTTTGGAAAACTAGTATAAAAGTTTGAACTAAAGAGGGGCGGTGGATAGCCTTAGGTGCATCTATTTGCACCCCTAATGATATTTCTATTATAGCTTAATAATCAAATTTTTTGCATTAAGAATGGAGATCTGAAGTGGTGGATCAGTAGTAGTGCAGTACATAAACAGTCATACATAGTCCCTCCGTGTCACCATATGTCTTTTTTTTACTGGGAAAGGATCATGTTTGGTTTTGGGTTTTGTTTGAGCATTCCTCGGTGATTTGCACCTAATCTGAGTCTTTTTATTATTTATATTCTTTTTGACATTTTAAGGTGTAAGTGTTGGATATGTGGATGCTTTTTAAACCATGGATATGTTTAAGCATGTTCTAGAAATTGCTATTTGGAAGCTGACAGTTTAAGCATGTTCTAAAAATTCCAGTTTCCGTGTTTGTTCATGGGGCATACTGATTTGCTAGCCTGATGATTACCTCTGCACTAATAGTGAAGGTTGGAATACACTTGATCATTGAAGCTGGCTTGGCCGCTATGGTGGATCATATACTTCCTCCGTTCCAAATTATAGATCCATCCATGCATAGCAGTCTGATTTTCTTCCACCAAGCTGGCTGAGCTGGCTCTGATTATGATGTGTGTAGATAAAAAGAAATATGAAGGCTTTGGCAGGCACATGTAGTGCATACTACCAGTGCATTCTGTGCATTTGGAAGATTATTTGTGCAGAATTACCATGCATAAAGTTCTGATTTTTGTTTTATTATGGGGGCATTCTGATGCACCAGCCTGATGATTACTGGTAATTTGCATTAAGAGCGAATATCCCAATGCACTAATCTGTTGAAGGCTGCTTAGCCACTCTGGTTGATGATCTGCTGCTGCTGCTGCTACTACTACTATAACCAGAAGGATCTCATCTCTTCCTAGGCCCCCTCTCTCTCCTTCTCCCCCCCTTTGTATGTGATTCTATCAACCAAACTGGCTAAGTGTGTTCCATGGAATGCATATGTAGATGCAATGGTTATGAAGGCTTGGCAAGTATAAGAATGCTTATTGAACAATTGCGTTTTATAACAAGTACTTTTTCTCTCTATAAGCTTTGTGTTTCTCTTCCATTTTCCAAATGGCTTTTCTAATATGCGTTGCAATTGAGATCTTTTTGTGTTTTTTTCCCTCTTGAGGTTATAAAGAAAATGGTGGAGCTTTTGTCCAATTTTTCCATGATCTCATATAAAACTAAACAAATTAACTGCATTTAAATGTGCAATGAGCGTGAGAAAGCAATCAAATATGTAAGGTCTCAGAAGAATTGTGGTAGGTGTAGCTAGCTTGCATTCCCAATCCTGTTAATGAGGTAGCTGAGAGCAAATGTCAGATGGAGGCATGCAAATTTGCAGCAACATCAACAGGCATGCAGTAGTAGGTATTGAGAAGTAGGTATTGAGCTAGCTTTCACTTTTTTATAACTTTCTGTTAGGAGTATATTGAGCCCATATATAGAGGCCCATTAAGAGGCCCATGTATAGGTCTATATATACCCACCCATCTAGGGTTGGAGGAAAAAATCAATCATTTTACCCTCCTACATGGTATCAGGCTAATTCCTTTTTTTCTCTTCCTCCCTACCCAGTAGCCGCCGGCGCCGCCCCTCTCGGCGTCGTCCCTCTTCACCCCTTCCTCCTTCCCTCCACTTCTTTCCTCCCCTGCTTCTGTGGCCGCATGGCGCCCCACCGCCACCGTGACCCCTGCATCCGCCGCCGTCGTCGCCACCTCTGCTGCCGGCGCGGGGGGTGCGGACGTGGGGGGGGGGGGGCGCCGGATCTGGCACTGGCGCCGCCGCCTGGGGCTCTCCGGCCTGGCGCGCGCCGGCCGCCGCGCTGGCCGCCATCACGCCGGACGTCGCGGGGGCCGCGGGTGCTGCTGGCGCCGCCGCTGTGGGCGCCCTGCAGCCCCTACAGCAGCCGCCTGTGCAGGGCGCGCCGCCTGAGCAGGGCCCTCTGCCCCCCGTGGCCACCGCCGCCGCCTTGCAGAGTCCTCCTGCCGCTGCAGGCGCGGGCCACGGAGGTCCCCTGCAGCAGGCCCCGACCAGCGACCCCGCAGCCGTCGCCGCCGCTGCTGAGGCACATCGCGCCACGGTCGCCGCGGGCAAGCAGCCCGCCGTCGCGACTCCCACGTGGCCCGAGCTCGGGATGCCCCCTGCGGATGCGTCGCTCGCTGCCGCGGCACTCCGAGGGCAGCAGGCCGATGCCGCTCTCACCGCGGCCCTCCTCGCCGCCAAGTCGGAGGCCTCGGCGACCCAGGAGCGGGTCCGCATGGCTGCCCTCGCCTGGGAGCGCGAGCGTGCCACGACAGATGCCCTCGCCCTCCGGGTCGCCGAGGCAGAGCGCTTTCTCCGCGGCTCCTCTGGCTAGCTGCCCGTCGACCCCGAGCCCGGCAGCTCCTTATCCCGCCGTGCCCCGCTAGCTGGATCTGGAGCCCGGTACGACCTGACCGACCCCATGGTCGCCCAGCTCCACCTCCAGGCCGCCAGCGTCCAGAACATCAGGGCCCTGGTCTCCGTCCTCCTCGATCCCGCGTCCTCCTCCTACGGCTGCTGGCGGGACTAGGTCCTCCTCACCCTTCGCCGCTACGCCCTCGATGACCACGTCCTCGTCGACTCGCCGATCGAGGCGCGGGACGTGGCGTGGCTGTGTCTCGACAGCATCGCCATGTCCTGGATCTACGGGGCCATCTCCCTAGATCTTCAGGACCTCGTCCGGACCCACGGCGGCACCGCGCGACAGGCTTGGGTGGCGCTCGAGGGGCAGTTCCTCGGCAACGCCGAGCACCGCGCCCTCCAGCTCGACGCCACTTTCCGCACCTTCGTGCATGGGGACCTCTCCGTCGGTGAGTACTGCCGGCGGATGAAGAGTATGGCCGATGCTCTTCACGACCTCGGGGATCCGGTGTCCGATCGGGTCTTGGTGCTCAATGTCCTGCGGGGCCTGAGCAGCACCTACGACCACCTGAAGAGCTGGATCGCCCGCCAGAGGCCCTTCCCCACCTTCCTGCAGGTCCGGGACGACCTCGCCCTGGAGGAGATCACCAGGGGTCTCGCGCCTGGATCGTCCTCGCCCACCCCCGCCGCGCTCGTTGCTGCTCCACTGGCCTCCTCCGCTGGTCCTGCCACCTCCCTCCTTGGTGCTGCTCCCGCCAGGCAGACCGGAGGATGGGGTGGCCGTGGACGTCGCCGGCGACAGGGTGGTGGCGGTGGCACTGGTGGCCCTGCTTCTGGGGGTACTGGTACCGGTGGGGGCCGTCGGGGCGCGGCGACACCAGCTCCGGCTCCCGCTCCTGCCCCTGCCGCTGGAGGTACGCCCTAGCCATCCTTCAGCAACCCATGGTCAGGGCGCATCTCGATGTGGCCATTTCAGGGTCCAGGAGGGGGGCCTCGTCCTCAGCTCCAGCCGGCGGCCATGTTCATTGGCGCTGCTCCACTCTTCGCGCTGTCCTGGACCCCGCCCGCTTAGCCCAGCCAGCAGCTGACCTGGCCGGGGGTTTGGGACTAGGCCGCTCTGGCGCAGTCCTTCAGCACCATGGGACTGACGCCGCCGACCAGCACCGAGTGGATCGCCGACTCGGGTGCCTCGTTCCACACCACTCCCGATGCTGAAATCCTCTCTTCTGTCCAACCCCCACACCCCTCTTGTCCTTCTTCTATCATGGTGGGTGATGGGTCTTGCCTTCCTGTCACCGCCGTGGGTTCTGCTCCTCGTCTTCCTAATGTTCTTGTTGCTCCTCAAATGGTTCACAACCTTCTTTCTATTCGCTAGTTTACTGCTGACAACTCATGTTCTATCGAATTTGACTCCTCTGGTCTTACTATGAAGGATTCAGCTTCCCGGCGTCCGCTCCTCCGATGTGACAGCCCGGGGCCCCTTTACACTCTTCGATTTCCTGCTTCCGCTGCCTCGCCTTCGGCTTCTTCGTCTTCTGCTTTTGCCGTGACGCCTTCTTCCACCACCTGGCACCGCCAGCTCGGCCACCCCGGCCGCGACGTTTTGGCACAGCTCCGCTGTAGTACCGATGTTCCATGTACTAGGGCTCCTGCTGAGCACCTCTGTCATGCGTGCCAGTTGGGTCGTCATGTTAGACTTTCGTTTTCTTTTTCTTCTTCGCATGCTGCGCATGCTTTTGATCTCATACACTGTGACCTGTGGACATCTCCTGTACTCAGCATGTCTGGCTATATATATTATCTGGTCATTGTTGATGATTTTTCTCATTACTCTTGGACTTTCCCTTTGCGCGCCAAGTCTGAGACCTTCCCCACCCTCCTCCACTTCTTTGTCTGGGTGTCCACTCAGTTCGGCCTCACCGTTAAGGCCGTCCAGTGTGACAACGGGCGGGAGTTTGATAACTCCACCTCTCGGTCTTTCTTCCTGTCTCGGGGTGTTCAGCTGTGTATGTCTTGTCCGTATACCTCTCCTCAGAACGGCAAGGCTGAGCGGATGATTCGCACGACGAACGACGTCGTGCGCACCCTTCTGATCCAAGCTTCTCTCCCCCCGTGCGTCTGGGCTGAGAGCCTCCACACCGCCACCTACCTGCTCAACCGCCTTCCGTCCGCTACTTCTCCTGCTCCCACTCCACATCACGCTCTTTTCGGTACCCCTCCTCGCTACGACCACCTTCGGTTCTTCGGGTGTGCGTGTTACCCTAACACCTCCGCCACCGCTTCTCACAAGCTGGCGCTGTGACACCTCAGGTGTTTAATTAGATAAACCAGAGTCATTAGCACAAAATCATGCATCCTTAACTAAGAAACGTTGAAATAGATGTGTATGTATGTGTGTCTAAGTGTATATGTGCACAGGTCGAAAACTTTAAATAGTTTTTAAACTGATGCAAGTTTGCTTATGAAATTTCATAGGCACCTCACATGCATGATCTGTTGGCCATTTTTGGTCAGTGTGTTACATGTTAGATTCATAGCCTTGTGTAAAAGTTTCGTAGTCAGTTATCATGCCTAGCTATAGGTTTACTTAGGTCTTGCTTTATGCCTAGGTTAAATATTTTTATTTATCCAAGTTGTTCTTATAGGATTCATGGTCTGAAGATTTTACAGTTGCTCTATATAGATGCATTTATTCTTCAGAAAAAGTTTGGCATTTTTTAGTTAAGTCAAATTGGTCCCAATAATTTATGGTTGGAAGAAATGTACTAAATCATGAAAAATAGTTTCTTTGCCTGGAAAAATCTAATATTTTTAATACAGTCTTTAATTAAGTTGGGAACCATTTCTATAAATTTTAAGGCTCAGATTCTTAGTGTAACAGTCTATGGAAATTAGTTTTGATCCATACAGCTATATGTTTCTCTATTTTTCATGCTCTTTTTACTGCTCCATAAAATCTGAAAAATTAACAGTAGACGACACATAATAATAGGAAGCCTCAGTAAAAATTGTAGCATCTTTACTTTTGTGGTTTGTTCTGTATAAATGAATCTTGCTCCTAGTAGTAGCTGTTTAATGTCTTTTTAATAATCAATATGCTCAATGAAATTAGCTAAAAATTTCACAGTAGGCATGTTACTCAGATATGTACCTTGCATAAAAATTTCAGTACCAGAAAGTATATGTAACCCTAGTTATGGCGTTACAGGTTAGTATAGTGTTAATTAAGAAAAATATCAGTTCTACATGTCAAGAAAATGAAAGACAACAAACTCCTAGTCCTTTTATGAATAAAATCATGTTAGATAGTACTCTATAAACGATTGCCCAATAAAGAGAACATAATCTCCAACTTAACTGGAGTCGTGTTGGTTTGCAACTTTATAGTGAATTAAATCATGAATAGAGATCATCACGTAAACTCATGCATATGCATCTCGTGTAGATTCGACTACTCTCGCCGACGGTACGTACGAGCTGGTTGTAATAATTATGTTAAGACTCGGTAATGTAATATAATTGTGAAATGTTGTACTCTCTGGACTCACCTTCGTGAGGGTTGTATGTAAGCTTTGGGTTCGATCGACGCTCAGGTGGATTCTTCGGGACTTTACCCGACAGCCCTGTCGGATTACTCCATTTGAAGTGCGTGTTAGCCGGGATTACCTTTAGGTTGATGGTTAGCGCACTTGAGCCGGATTAATTTGGGCGGTGCTGCCACAGCTGGTATCAGAGCTGAACAAAGCGCACACCCGAGAGTGCGACTAGATTTCAAAAGTTTTCCTTAAAACTTAGCCACACAATCGCGTTTGGAAAATACGTTGGTTCGCTAAGGATTGTGCATAGTACGTAAAGCCCTAGGGAGAAATTATGGGAGTACTAGGTGGCTATCTAACTTATGGTTTATTTATGACTGACTTCCAGCACATTTCTTTCTGTACTTTAAATTCAGTACTTTACATTATGTAACGACGCACCTACGCTAAGGTAAGACGGTAAGGATCCTTAGTCAACTGAGAGAGTTTGACCTTCCCGTCGGTGATGCGAGCCGAACGCTGCCCTCAAGCAGTGGCTTACTTAAGGTGCTGCCAATATACCAACTATTAGTTGGCTATATTGGGAGTAAAGTATACTCAGTCAGCTGAGGGAGACTGACCTTCCCGTCGGTGATGCTAACCGAACGCTGCGCTCAAGCAGTGGCCTACTTGAGCTGCTGCCAATATACCGACCATCAGTCGATTATATTGGGAGTAAGAGGAACCGTGAATACGTCACCTCGGTAGCGTATGAGCGCTGTCCATGCAGTGTTGGACGCATGGATGCCGCTTCTATAGTGAACGGTAATGTATGGGGACGCTTTCATGTGTGCTGGCATGAAAGGTTCAATGAATATATATCTATCAATTTTCTGCAGGTACACTAACCACGATTACGTAAGTTAAGAACGGTTAGAACTCGGCTAGATATATATATAGGGAGAGACGTAAAGTGTACCATGCCACCGGTGCTAACCCCGTAAGACCAAAGCTATTTGGCAATTGTTTTTCTTGTGAGGACGAATAGGTCGTGCATGCATCATGATCATAAATTGAAAACCAATGAAAATGGATGTGGATTAGTAGAGAATGTTAAGGTTTGCATATGAGCACGGTTCTTTTCTCTCGATCAAGGTCTATCTAGAAATCTGTCTTTTCTGCCGTATCTAGAGAGATGGGACTTATTGGTTATATCAAGGACTTTATATGCTGAAGTGCACAAGGAGAAATTTACTCCAAAATTTTTCTACTACCTGTTGTTAAAATTAGAGAATTTTTTCGACTAAGTATACAGAGGGGTACACTAGAAACTTTGATACCCTGTTTTCTGCCAGTTTTGAGCACTTCGGTTGCATGAATTTTTAGGCCATCCGAGAGAAGTATTTTGCAGAAATGTTCAACACCAAACTTGTAGCAAATTTACTCATCTAGCTACTGTTAAAATTTGGTAATTTTTGGCTTACCACACTCAGTTCACTAGCTCTTTGTTTGCTGGAATTTCTAGGTGGACAGTCACTGGAAAACCTAAAGATATGACCATCTTAGAGTCTGATATAGCCCAAGGGTTGACTAGCAAAGTTGTGCACAACTATCTTAGGCATGTTCGGGTGAAATTTGAGAATTTTTGGGGAAGAGAGCGGGAGATATGAATTTTCTGGTAAAGACCAGTATTCTGCCCCCAGCGTGTCTGTGACCGTTTGAGTTCGACGTATTTCCACACTTATCCTATTCAGCATGAAATTATTGTGGATCCCAAATTAAAGGAAAAATTTGCACATTGCAGATGGATCCATGGATACACGATACCCCTGAAGGCTTAGGAAGTGCTAGTGGTAGTGAACAGCCCACACTGCCACCACCACCGTGCGACCTGGCTGAATTCATGGATGTCCAGACTGTTCTGCTTCGACAGCTTGTCCAGGGACAGGTAGCGATTGGTCAATTCCTGCTGCAACAACACTTTCAACCGGATGAGCACAATGTACACCAACCTCAGGTTGTAGGCTATCAAGAGCTCAATGAGGAGATAACGGAGACAAAGGATGTTTTCTCCGACTCTCTAATGCCACCATCACGACTTCCGATGAAGCTTAAGGATCACCAACTAACGTGTCGGACTCTCAAGCATGGCCCAAGCAACATAGATTTGGATGGATGGGAAATTACATGCACAGAATTCGTTCCACGTGGTAGACGGCAGACTAGCAACACTATTAACGCCAACACCGTCTTAAGAGCAAGAACTCGCTCGCCTGTCCGGGAAACGATGGACCTTGCCAGGTGCACTACGCCCAAGAAAGGTTCAGTAGGTGTGCCTGCCAGTACATCCTTAGTTAACAAACCGCCTGGTGGTTCAAGCAAGATGAAATGTTGCTTCAATTGTGGGAATCCTAACCACTTTGCTCGAGACTGCTCCTAGCCCAGACGACCAAAACAGGGTCAAGATTTTATACAGAGCAACAAGAATAAGGACACGAGACAGACTATTCTGCAACAAAGGGTTAAAGTCACCACACTTGCCGATCTTCCTGAAGGTACACCAGAAAGGAAGGGTACATTCTCCTATCCAACCCACCTAGCAACTTAGTTAGTATTTCGAAGACGAGTAAAGGTGCTTCCCTCGGATGAGTTACAGGAAATCTCAGTTGCTCTTCTTGCTCATATAATTCTGTTGAAAACTAAAAATGGTGCATACAAATACGGGGATATCATGTAGGATCATTACATGCATGGTTGTTGCATGGCCATTGATAAATTATATGCATCTTAGGACTCAGTCTCAGTTAACATCCTATGCGTCTTGGAAGGACTTCTGATTACCACATGGCTCCCTATCTTCCTTTCCAGCCACGTGCATTATTCGGGTTGCTATATTTTTACCTTGCCGTGGTGTTCATCACTGACCTATGGTGCCGCGACGGAACCTAGGGCTTCGTATGTGCTGCAGCCATACGTTGCGCTACTAGGTGCGTGCTGGTATCTTGGTCCGTGATAGCGACTCCATGAAAATCTATTTTTCGTAACCTGAGTATTGCATTGACTTGGGTTCTGTTTTGGGCCAACAAAAATAGTAGGTACTAGCATAACCTTCTAGATTACTAACCTGCATTGCAGTGTGTGCATCACATGCCCATATGCACACTATGCGCATAACCATATGCACTATCATCATACATCATGACCGGCACATCATAACCAAGGCCTCACACCATGTGCATTATTTCATTAATGCATAGGCCATCGCATCCATGCATTGTATCATCGATCTCATGGCATGTTGGCATTTCCATAATACATTATTTTTCTCAAAACAAATATCAACTCCATTAAAATAAAAGCAACTTTGAGCAAGAATGTCTTGAGAAAACCTTGCTTATGCCACGTAATAAGATCTCGGGTTAAAAATGCCTCAAGTAGTAGTAGAGTTGATCCTGTTGTTTACCATGCTACGCATGTGCCAGTGCAACTATTCAATCATATACGTATAAGATCCTCAGGAGTCACCATACCGAGGATGAAGACACGCAGGACATTGAAGGTTATCTAAACCAAATTTTTTTTGTGTTTTCCAAATCTCACTCCAAGGCACATGCACATTTCCCCTCTAATTTTACTCACCCGAATCTCGGGACGAGATTCTTTTTAAGGGGGGTAGCCTGTGACACCTCAGGTGTTTAATTAGATAAACCAGAGTCATTAGCACCAAATCATGCATCCTTAACCAAGAAACGTTGAAATAGATGTGTATGTATGTGTGTCTAAGTGTATATGTGCACAGGTCGAAAACTTTAAATAGTTTTTAAACTGATGCAAGTTTGCTTATGAAATTTCATAGGCACCTCACAAAAATCATGATAAACCAAAGTCTAGTTGAAGCCATGGGAAGAAAGTGAGTTTTTGCACATGAAATGATAAGTCGATCCACATTACATTTTCTCCCATAATTAATTTCAGGAAATGCTGAAAAGATCCGAAAATACAAAGTGCAAACCATAGCTTAAATTAATCTTTGCCCAAAACAAAAGTTCTAGAGTTTTACAAGACAAACAACTTTCGTATTCAAAGTTTTTCAAATTACAACATGAAATTTTGAGAAAAACCAGAAAAACAGTAGGTTTAGGGGGTTTTCATTTAAACTTGATTTCAAATTTTTAACATTCAAATCATTGCTCAAACGAATTTTGGCCTGAAAGGAAAGTTGTAGGAAATTGAATTTTGAACAACTTTCATGTTCAAACATTTCGAGTTTCCATGTAAAAAATTTGAGAAAATCCCGAGTCAACACGTTGACCGCTCTCTTTCTCACTCTACTCTATTTCTCTCTCTCCCTCGCTCTCCCTGGCTTCTCTGCGCACGCCGAGCCACTCGAGCGCGCACACCCGCGCGCGCTGCGCCGCTACCGCCCGTTCGCTGAGCCTGTTGCCGCCGCGCTGCTGCCTCGCTGCATCGCGCCATCACCACCCCACTCGAGCACTCGCCGCGCCCTGGCCGTCGCTGACGCTCCGCTCCGCCCGCGCACGCCACGCTCCGACGGTCGCTCGGCGCCAGCTGCGTCCGGCCGAGGGCCGCGGCTGCTGCCCGAGCTTCCCGTCCTGCCCCGAGACCGACGTGCCCAGCCCCTCTCCTCCTCCTGCTCGCCCATAAAAGTCGAGGCAAGCCTCTGCTCGCGCGCCCGCGAGCCACAGCCGCCACCATTGCCGTGCCGCCGCTCGACCTCGCCGTCGAGCTGCCCCCTCCGCTCGACCTCCACCCCTGCCCACCCCGGAGCAACTTCACCACCACCCACTCCACCTCCCAGGGCCCCTAAACCGCCCGCTTCTTGCCCCACCGAGCCAGAACGCCAGCGCCACCGCCGGTGCCGCACCATTGCCGCCGCCGCGCCCAACCTCACCGTGGAGGTCCCCCTATAGGCCACCGCCGAGCCAACTCAACCCAACCACGAGCATCTCATGCATCAGGCGAAGCTCATCGGCCTGCTCCCGCCCCCAGACTGCCACCGGAACACCACCTCCGCCCTCCCCTGTCCACGCGGAGCTATCCCTTCTGCCCCTCCTCGACCCAAACCAACTCGCCCACGAGCTCCCCCACCTCCCACCGGTGCTCGACGACCCGACCTCCACCGCCCAAAGCCGGCGGAGCGCCGCCGCCGCCACGTCCGCCCGCCCCCCGCCCCTGCTCACTGTGGCCGGCGCGCCACAGGCCACCTCCGCGCACACCGAGACCACCTACGGGTTCCACTTGACCCCCTGGTGCTAATCCTCCACTTCCCCCTCGCCGTCGGCGAGCAACCTCGCTGGATTTCGGCCCCCAAGGTCCGCCCTCCACTGTTAAGTCTGGCGGGGACCTATTTGCAATTCCCCAAAACCTTCTAGGGGTATATATGCGAGAGTCGGTTTTGTTTTTCTTTTTGTTTCCAAAAACAGTGAATTTGTAAAATCGATATAAATTCGTAGAAAAATCGGAAAAATGCAAACTCAACTGTTCTGGAATCCTTGTGACTAGATCTACAACTTTCCTTAAATGAACTTTTTCATTTTCTCAATAATTTTTGCTTTATTTAAAACACAAGGAAAATATAGCTTTTATTAGATCTCAAGTTACATGCATGATATGTTGGCCATTTTTCGTCAGTGTGTTACATGTTAGATTCATAGCCTTGTGTAAAAGTTTGTAGTCAGTTATCATGCCTAGCTATAGGTTTGCTTAGGTCTTGCTTTATGCCTAGGTTAAATAGTTTTATTTATCCAAGTTGTTCTGATAGGATTCATGATCTGAAGCTTTTACAGTTGCTCTATATAGATGCATTTATTCTTCAGAAAAAGTTTGGCAATTTTTAGTTAAGTCAAACTGGTCCCAATAATTTATGGTTGGAAGAAATGTACTAAATCATGAAAAATAGTTTCTTTGCCTGGAAAAATCTAATATTTTTAATACAGTCTTTAATTAAATTGGGAACCATTTTTATAAATTTTAAGGCTCAGAATCTTAGTGTAACAGTCTATGGAAATTAGTTTTGGTCCATACAACTATATGTTTATCTATTTTTCATGCTCTTTTTACTACCCCATAAAATCTGAAAAATTAACAGTAGATGACACATAATAATATGAAGCCTCAGTAAAAATTGTAGCCTCTTTACTTGTGTGGTTTGTTCTGTATAAATGAATCTTGCTCCTAGTAGTAGCTGTTTAATGTCTTTTTAATAATCAATATGCTCAATGAAATTAGCTAAAAATTTCACAGTAGGCATGTTACTCAGATATGTACCTTGCATAAAAATTTGAGTACCAGAAAGTATATGTAACCCTAGTTATGGCGTTACAGGTTAGTATAGTGTTAATTAAGAAAAATATCATTTCTACATGTCAAGAAAATGAAAGACAACAAACTCCTAGTCCTTTTATGAATAAAATCATGTTAGATAGTACTCTATAAACGATTGCCCAATAAAGAGAACATAATCTCCAACTTAACTGGAGTCGTGTTGGTTTGCAACTTTATAGTGAATTAAATCATGAATTGAGATCATCACGTAAACTCATGCATATGCATCTCGTGTAGATTCGACTACTCTCGCCGACGGTACGTACGAGCTGGTGCTCGAGTCCGAGAGTGAGCAGCGTGAAGCTCAAGTGAATCTAACTGGAGCCACCGAAGACCCGAACCAAAGTTCGGAAGAGCCCAAGGCTAACTTTGCTTAGCAAGGCAAGCCCCGGAGCATGTCCTATCTATTGTAGATTTATGCAACTGCTTATATTTCTATTTACTTGTGCATTTATGTTTACAGGAGTTGATTGAAACCTTAGTTGCATGATCCTAGGTACCTATGCTTGAACACTAGTTGGTTTAGGTCGCTAGTTGGCTAGGCTAATGGTTCGGTAGAAGTCGAGTGATTTCCTGACACTCGCGATAATTTAGGAATTGAATGTCCACTACATACTACAACTATAAGGCTCACGGGCGGGGCTGTGGTACTTATGATGACCCGTCTGTTTAGTGAAAATGGATAAGGCCGCAGTGTGTCGTAGTGGTGGTTAAGCGTTTGAACGTACTAACCACATGCCGAGAAATATGGTAACCGGTAAGCTTAAGTACCTGATCGGCCCGGGGAGTGGACTTTTCCCTCACCCTCTTTGAACGTTGTTTCTCATGCGGCCACATGCGGGTGCAAGCGTGTTCACGACCCGGCGTCGACCGTGGCATGGGGCTCTTATAGTCGAAGGGGGTGACCCTGATGCACGAGCCGAAAAGAAAGGGGAAATGTTGCGTGGGGACTCGGTTTCCATGCGTGTGTTTAGGTTTGCCTGGCCAGGTTAACAAATTCGATTCGAATCGTCCGCCTCTCATGGATATTGTGACTGCTTAACCCTTTTGCCACATAGAGTAAGAAGTGGAACATTGATTATGAGGAATATGGTTGAATGATGAAAATAATTGTTTTTCACCATGTATGCTATTGGATAGATGCTAATGTAGAATGGTTAATTGAACTAGAACTTGAAAGCTAAAATCTAAAAATAAGGACTTACTCTTTATTGCTTTTCGGCAAAAACAAACCCCTCAAGCCAAAAGCCTTGCATGTCTAGTTAGAGGGCTAAGTATATCCTAGTCGGGTAAGCCTTGCTAAGTATTAGTATACTCAGCCTTGCTTGTGGCTCAACTTTGTTTCAGGTGATATGTTTGAAGATCAGATAGCTAGCTTGACTTGGTCGTGTACCTTACCCCCTGGTTGGTCGGTGGAGTGGGATTCAACTCCGGCCAACGATGACAACGTCGAGTGATGTCATGTACGGGCTTCATCATGACATCTTGTATCGTCATTTAGAACTTGTTTTATTTCCGCTGCAGTTGAACTCTGAACTACTTTCAATTTGAACTTCAAGTACCTTTCTGAGATTTCAAACTTGATTTGTAATAATTAAGTTAAGACTCGGTAATATAATATAATTGTGAAATGTTGTACTCTCTGGACTCACCTTCGTGCGGGTTGTATGTAAGCTTTGGGTTCGATCGACGCTCAGGTGGATTCTTCGGGACTTTACCCGACAGCCCTGCCGGATTACTCCGTTTGGAGTGCGTGTTAGCCGGGATTACCTTTAGGGTGATGGTTAGCGCATTTGAGCCAGATTATTTTGGGCGGTGCTGCCACAGGCGCCCCGCTCGACTCGTTGTGTGTTTCTCGGGTACTCCCCTGACCACAAGGGGTACCGATGCTTTGACCTCACCTCTCACCGCGTTCTGATCTCCCGACACGTCGTCTTCGACGAGTCGGATTTTCCCTACTCCGCCTCCTCCACACCTTCTTCTAATCCCGAGCTGGCGTTTCTATTTCCGACTGACCCGGTGGTGAAGCCACCATTACCTGTCTGTCCTTTTCCTGCCGATTTTCCCGGCGTACCGGCACCGCTTCCGGTGATCCCTGCTGCGCCGAGCTGGCCCCGGTGCCTGCGGTCGCGCCACGCGCGGCCCCCGGACCTCCGGTCATGCCGCGCACGGACCCGGTGTCTCCCACTGCGCCACGTGTGGCCCCAGTGCCTTCCCCTACACCTGAGCGGTACGCTTAGCCGGTACAGGTGTACCGGCGTCGCTCGAAGCCGAACCCGGCGCCGCAGCGGTACGCTGAGCCGGTGCAAGTGTACCGGCGACGTTCGGCGTCGACACCGGCACCGCCTCCTGCTCCGGAGGCTCCTGCGATGCCGCCACCGGAGCCCTCACCGTCGCCGCCTCCTCCGGCTCCCTCTCGAGCCAAGCCGGAGGTGTACCACCCACCGGTCATCCATCGGGATCCTCGGCATATCCATCCCATGGTGACTCGGCGGATGGCGTCCCAGGCCGCGACTCTCTCCGCCACTGCGGGTCTCTCCGGTACCCTCCTCTGTCCGCGACGCCTTGGCGGATCCTCACTGGCATCACGCGATGGAAGAGGAGTACGCGGCTCTTCTTGCAAACCAGACGTGTGATCTCATGCCGCGTCCGTCTGGTTGCAATGTGGTGACTGGCAAGTGGATCTGGATGCATAAGCGTCGGGCTGATGGCACACTGGAGCGATACAAGGCTCGCTGGGTTCTCCGGGGGTTCACTCAGTGGCCTGGTGTGGACTATGATGAGACCTTTAGCCCGGTTGTGAAGCCTGCTACGGTGCGCACGGTCCTCTCGCTTGCGCTCTCGCGATCTTTGCCAGTGCACCAGCTGGACGTGAAGAATGCGTTTCATCACGGCACCTTGTCAGAGACTGTCTACTGCTCTCAGCCAGCGGGATTTGTGGACTCGAGTCGTCTGGATATGGTCTGCCGGCTCAACAAGTCTCTCTATGGTCTGAAGCAGGCTCCTCGGGCTTGGTACTCTCGGTTCGCCACGTTCTTGCTGACATTGGGGTTCACCGAGGCCAAGTCTGACACTTCTCTCTTCGTCTACCGCCGTGGGGATGAGACAACCTATTTGCTGCTATACGTCGACGACATTGTGCTCGCAGCCTCCAGTCAGCAGTTACTTCAGAGTGTCATCTCCTCTCTGCAGCAGGAGTTCGCTATGAAGGATCTCGGTCAGCTCCACCACTTGTTGGGCGTCACTGTTGAGCCTCACCCGTCTGGTCTTCTCCTTCACCAGCTACAGTACGCCCTCGATATCCTGGAGCGGGCTGGGATGACTGATTGCAAGCCCTGCTCCACTCCTGTCGACACTCAGGCGAAGTTGTCTGCTGATCTGGGTGATCCGGTGGCTGATCCTACTGCCTACCGGAGTCTGGCCGGCACTTTGCAGTACCTCACCTTCACCAGGCCGGATCTCACCTACGCTGTCCAGCAGGTCTATCTCCATATGCATGATCCCCGGGAGTCACACCTTGCTGCCCTGAAGCGTCTCCTCCGCTACGTCCGTGGCACTGTGGACCTCGGCCTGGTGCTTCACCGCTCGTCCTCAGCTGAGCTGGTTGTCTACACCAACGCCGACTGGGCTGGCTACCCGGACACTCGCCGCTCCACTTCCGACTACGCCGTCTTCCTGGGCAGCAACCTGGTCTCCTGGTCGTCCAAGTGGCAGCCAGTTGTCTCCCGCTCCAGTGCCGAGGCGTAGTACCGTGCTGTCGCTAACGGTGTGGCGGAGGTGTTCTGGCTACGACAGCTCTTGGCGGAGCTCCACAGCCCGCTCGCCAAGAGCACGCTCGTCTACTGCGACAACGTCAGCGCCGTGTATCTCTCCACCAACCCCGTCCAGCATCAGCGGACGAAGCATGTGGAGATCGACCTACACTTCGTGCGCGACAGAGTCGCCACGATGTTCGGGTACTCCATGTCCCGACTACCTCCTAGTTTGCTGACATCTTCACCAAAGGACTGCCCTCCTCGACCTTCTCGGAGTTTCGCTCCAGCCTCAACGTAGCCGGTGGCTAGTTGTGGCTGCGGGGGGGGGGGGGGGGTATTTGCCCTTTTGTACTCTCTTCTTGTCCAGTCTTGAACACCGCTGCGCCGGTAGTTCAGATTGCGGGAGGGTGTTGGCTTTCTTATTGTCCAGTCTTGAACACCGCTGCGCCGGTAGTTCAGACTGCGGGGGGGTGTTGGAGTATATTGAGCCCATGTATAGAGGCCCATTAAGAGGCTCATGTATAGGTCTATATATACCCACCCATCTAGGGTTTGAAGGAAAAAATCAATCATTTTACCCTCCTACACTTTCACCACAGACAGGGGGGACATTGGTGCCTAGAAAAAAAATCTAATATGTTTCATTTGTAAGCCAAAGTCCCAATGTTTTTTTTGTTAAGGGGACAGGCATTCTGGTATACCAGCCTAGTGATTATGATTGCATTAAGAACGGAGATCAGAATGCGCTTCTCCTGTCGAAGCCTGCGTTGAAGCCTGCTTGGTCATTCTGGTTGATAATATCTCCTCTCTTATGCCTTCTTGAGTTCTTGGCCCTTATCTCTGTCTCTCTCTCTCTCTCTCTTTTCTTGCTGCAGGCTGGTGGCTACCTGTGTGTGGATGTGTGTGATTCTTCAACCAAGCTGGCCAAGTGAGCTCCGTGGAATGTCAATGTAGATGCAAAGATTATGAAGGCTTGACAGAATGACAGATTGACAGATGCCGAGAATGCCCCCCATTTTTCTTTAGAATCTTTGGCTTTTAGTGTTCTTTCTTTGTGGTCCGGTTTGGCAATTGCTGTCTTGATTTCTTAACTGCAACGTGATTTACTTAAGTTTTTGTGATTTCTTTTTTGGGTTGTAAATCAAATGGGGCTGTGAAGGGTTTTGTTATTAGTTTATTACACATGCTATCATCCCTCTATCCATCTGGTTGGTTGGTAATTCGAGACCAGGATAGGAATTCATGGAAGAAGTGAACAAGCAATATGTGTTTAGACTAGTAGTACTTGAATGTAAATGAGAGAGACACAAAATGAGAGGGGAATCCATTCCTTGTATTGATCTCAAGAGTTTATACATGGGGAACGGGCAGTGGCAGATGCAGAATTGGAGGCAAGGGGGGCTGAAACAATAGAAATGTTGATTTGTGTGAAGATTTAATGGTGATTTAGAGGTATTGCTACAGTATTTTACGTGTAATTAGGGGAGCTTAGGGGGGCTTGAGCCCCCCTAGCCCCCCTCCTGTATCCGCCCCTGGGAACGGGTGCCATGAAGGGATACCAATGAAGAGACACCTGGTGGATGAGATCACACCAGTTATTTCTTAACAATATGGAATGGCAATGTGGTCAAATACTCATGTTTTGTTCGTTGGAAAGGTTTGCTAATTTTTTAGGTTGTGAACATATATAAGGATTGCTTTGTTGGAGATAGTTGATTAGAAGTGACATTTGTTTCGTGACTATGCACTCTTTGCAAGTTGGATGTCATCCTTATGATGCTGAATGTGTTGATCTGTGATTCCTGGAACCAGTTGGTTATGTTTTACGTTGATTCCTGGAGCCAGTTTGTGTATGCAGACGTGGCGTGGCGCGTGAAAATATTACGAAGTATAAAACAAATATTCCTGACTAATCTTTTTTTCATCTGCCACACAATGAACCTGTAAAAACCCTTTTGTCATACCATAACACTCTTTCTGCTATTTCTAAAATCTCAATCCATGCCCCTGTTACTCAGGGCGAAGCTCAATCCCTGCTGTGGTTACTCAGGGCACGCGAGCATATGCACACCGTTCGGCTGGTCTTTGTTGGCTGCTCTGGGCTGGAGCTGGTGCAACCGGCAGCAGCCCGGCTGCCTGGTTCCAGTCGGCACTATAGCAGCTGCACGGCTTCCAGACGGTGGTTTCTGTTCCCAGCGGTCGATTTTTTCAACGGTGCTTTCATGTGGCGGGGCCCACCACCAACTACCCACCTCTTTATTCCCTTCCTCTAGATTCCATAGCGCCCCCAATGCCCTCTTTCTTCTTCCTCCCGCTCCCCTCAGATCCATCCCCGCGCGCCCTTCCTCCTTCTCCTTGCTCCTACACCCTCGGCGCGGCGGCGGCGGCGGCTGCGGGGAGCTCCGCCCGCGAGCTCGACCCCGGTGGTGGCGGGGAGCTCCGCCCGCGAGCTCGCCCCCGGCAGCGGCGGCGGCGAGCCCCCCGGGTAGCAGTTTTTTTTCTTTTTTTTTGGATGCAAAGTTTCTGTAAAGAAAATTCGCAAATTAAAAAAAATCTGAAGTTTTTTTTGTTTTTGGATGCAATTTTTTTACCTTGAGTTTCTTTTTTGTTTTGGATGCAAAAATATTTTATATAAATTATTTTGTTCTGACGCAAAATTTCCCTCTTCAAATTTTCTCAATTTGTTTCTCAAATTTTTCTCTATAAAATTTTCCGTCTCTTTTTTTCAAACTTTTTTTCTTGAAAACAATTTCTGAAATCTAAAAACGACAAAAAACTTACTAAAATAGGAAAAAAATGAACGGTTGGAAAATCAATCGTAGGGAACTCTTCCTAGGTCGACTGTAAATTAGACTGCCCCCTTCCGGCCGGACTTAAGTCTGCTGCATTTTCTGAAACAGGCAGCCGAACCACTGCAGCTTATTAGAACAGCCCAAAACAGCCAGCCGGCTGGATTCCAGCCCAGCGAATGGCAGGACGGCAGCCGCTGGACGCCGCGCGCGGCTTGCTAATGGATTTGCCAGCTCTGGATACTTGATTTGGCTGCACCGGTGAGCATGGTGGCGTAGCCGAACAGTGGCACAGCAAGCGCGGCCACAGCGGTGCTGGCGACCATTGCGGTTCTGATGCAGATTATATTTAATGCAGATGCTCACCGGCCGGCTGTCGGCCACCCGGAGGCTGTCCGTTCTTGGTCAGAGGGTTCAGTAGGGTGGCGTAGATGGCGATCTTGGGCCTCGGGATGCTCCCCCGTGACCATTCATCAAAAATAAAACTAATTAACCCATCAGGCCGCATGATAAAAAGAAAACCAAAACTTTGCAACAAGAGAAAAGAATATAAACCAAAAGTTGAGCGTGGCGTGCGACCAAGGCATGGAGATGCCATCTTGTTGGATTGACGAAAAGGCCTCCACTACCAGCGCGCGCTCCACTGCACGCCCACCCGCAATGCGCTTGCCAATAAACGCCGCGACTCCATGCTCAGCCGGGCCAGCCGGCCCACTCGATGGCGGCGCACGCACAAAGCAATCGGTGGAGAAGGGCCCACGGCGGCGCCTTTCCTCGGTCCCTTGCAGTTGCACGATTGCAAACGCTACCTTTGGTATCTGCTGACCCCTTCCCATATCCTTGCAAATTGCAATCGCTTCCTTTGTTATCTTACTCGCTCGTATATCTCACGTAAGCTTTCCAAAGTTTCAAATTTATAGCATCCTCCTGTCATGAGCTAAGAGCATCAAGTAGTTCTGTAGAGTGAATGTGAACCGCGAAACACCAGAGTTTTTAAATACAAACTTTTTGAAAACGAGGGAACCACCGGAGTTGAAGCATTCCGTGTTGAACTGACGATCGTAAAATGCCCAAATAAAATCTATGAACAACACTGCAGTTGCAGCTGATACGAGCTGTCCCTTGACAAATTATACGAATCCAATCCCACATCACAGATCCTCTTATCTGCAGTTTATTTTTTGGTTGCATATGCAACTAATTTCATGAGCTATCTTATCAGGGTGAGAGCACTAGGCTACAGATGTGCTGCTACTAGGGTAGGTTACAATATAGTTCATTTACATATACGGTGCTCAGTGTGCTCTCTCATGACTCAAAAGCTATGAACAATCTGCTTCAGTGAGTAATATGTGCCGACCACAATCACTCCCGCCCCAATCATGATAATACCCAGGCAAGCTACCAGCTCCAACCTCAGATTCTTGGAGGTCCTTGAGCTGATCTTCAGGTAGCAGGCACAGGGCAGCAACATGGTGACTGTGCTGCTGAGGAACGAGCCCGTAAGCGCGACAACATAGGCGAAGAACGGCACCACAAGTGCTACGATGGTCGTGCTGACGACCAGGGCGGTCCTGATCAAGACACTGACGGTCCTGTTCTTGCCAACGTGAAGGGTATCCTCGATAGCCTCTGCTATTGGAGTGATTAGCAGCGCGAACTTGGTGAAAGGGTTGATCAGCGTCGTGTAGATCGCGATATTGGAGGCAAAACGTTTTGATGGAAGGTTGAGAGTCACCTGGGAATTTAATGATTCCCCGTACATCAAGTATCCAATGATGCCTGTTAGCCCATAGCTAAGAGTGCAGATCGTGAAGCAGATGAGCAACACCTGAAATTGTAAGAGGTAATGTTGTCACTATTGTAGCTTTATATGTAACAGGAAGTTTGACAAACTTACAGCTTGCCAGAACTGGGCAATCTACATAAAGATGTTTTTTTTTCTGCCTCAGTGCAGAGATTCCAATTTCATTTTACTTACAATTGTTGGGAACCGAAAAATGATTTGTAGTTCTATGAAACAGTACTTTATAACAATAGTATTTATCTGAATTCATGATAGAATTAACAAAAGATATTGGAGAAAGGACATCTACTTTACTTACTGTGGGGAACGTTTTTCTGTTTCTCATGCCAGTGTATATCATGGGAAAAACAGCATGGCCGCTGAAACAGAACGCGTATAAGCTCATAGCAGTTGGCATACCAGACCAGTTGACAGTCACACCTTTCTCATGAAAACAGACACCATCAAACACTCCAACCCACAGAACAGAGGCGATTAGAATGACAGATGCCATGACTCCGCCAATAGCAACATATGCAAGCATGTTCAAGGTCCGAAGCCATGTTGTTGGTAAAACCAGCAGGCTGAAGATCAACACAAACCCTTGTTTGCTTCCAATCTTGAGACTAGCAACATGGAAGTTGGCATTTGGAAATAATTTCTCCAAGTTGTCACCTTCTAATATCAAGAAATCAATGGAAACAAGATACAGCTCCAGGTACAAGAATATTGCTACTATGATTTTTCCTTTCCGGCCAAAAGCTAGCTCACCAATATCAGGATAGGTCTTAACAAGCGAGCTTGAGTCTATGCATCTCTGCAGGAGAATACCAGTATAGAAACAGATGATTGCTATGGTCATGAAAATGAGTAAGCTCAGCCATCCTCCTTGAGACAATGCATATGGAATGGATAATATCCCAACCCCTGCAAACAAACAAAAAATATTCAGAGAAATAGCTAGCTCAATAAGGAAACATGGACAACCATATGTGAAACTGCGATACCATCACTTCTTCGCATATCAAGTTTGCAAAAGACAGGCAGAACAGAAGAAACTAGAAACCTGAGAGAGCATTAACTCCATTGAAGCAAGTTTTGAAGAAGCCTGTCCCAAACTTTGGAGGAGTGTTGTCCTCCATCAGAAACTCCTAGTGGCCTCGACTAGAGGATGCACATCAGCCCTGGGTTTTAAAGAAGTGTGGTGCATGATGTTGGGACATTATCACCACAGTGGTAGTGCCGTGTGACAATAAGTGGATGTCTATGCCCAGAAAAGAGATGAAAATAAAGCAAAAAAGAAAAGGCATTGAGTGAAATTACACATATCGGCAAAGTAGATTCATGAAAGAAACAAAAAATGTGAAACAGATTGATATCATCGCTTCAGGACCTAACGAAACATATCCCAGAGCCAGAGGGAAGGGAAGGAGTGGAAGCACATGCAAAATGCATGCGGCAGCTACAAAAAAGCAGGAACGCAAATAAAGTTGCATGCCGTTCCTGCATCCTTGATAAATCCAGGTTACATAAATAACTAGGACTCAAATGAACATACGTTTTTGTGTAGTGCTTCCCTTTTTGTTGGAAAAGAGACCGTCAAAAGTAATCTTCTTACTTGCAGGCACCATATAAATGTGATGTCATAGCGCACCATACTGCAGAATATATCCATATGTGCAGTTTACCAGAATCAGGTTTACATAACTAGGTAGCCAGAATCTTAGACCCCTTGCACTGAAGCAGCTGAGAAAAGGGTTGCAATCTCCAGCACTGTCAAGTGTAAACTTCAGGGAAAATTCAAACCTAGCCGTAGTGAAAAAGCAGTGGCAGTGTTTAACAAGTAGACAAATTAGAAGGAATAAACATTTATCACAGTTATGAACAATCAAAATATTTAGTTATACATGCTGAATCATGAAGGCACAGCTTCACAATCTAACCATCATGGCACAAGATATAAATATTTGGATGAGGAGACTTCGCACTAGGTGATGTCTCCTTTTTGTGACAAATGAAGAAAAGTGTGTCACACATAGTACAAATGAAACCAATAAAAGCTTAAAGCTCACCAGTGCCCTATTATAAATGAGTAAATCACAATTGTAGGCTAAAAAACATTACCAGTTTCTATTAAGCTATTCCTATCGTGCATTTAGTGAATTGGTAGCATCATATCGAGTAATTAGGAGTAAGTGCATTATTCAGGTAAGAGAAATGAAGATGGAGCCAACACTCTCACGCTGCAACTGGTCAGTGAACACGCCAGAGAAGTGGTTCGCCGAGCCAGCCCAGGATCGGGTCACGGCACAAGCTTCTAATGATGAAAATCAGGGGGGCAACTCTCTCCCTGGAGTTTTTTAGATATGAAAATGGAACCACTTTTTTCTATAAAGCAGAAACCACACAACTACACAAGTATATATTATCTCCAAAGATACTATGCAGAGCACAACATTGGAAGATTCCAAACGGAAGCACTTTAAATAATTATACCATGTAGTTTCTTTCACAAAAGTTAGAAGATTCATGACCCCAGAAAAAAAAAGCATAGGAAAAAAAGACGTGCTATCCTGCATGAAGTCTCAAATAGAAAAAAGAAATCACGTTCTACGTTCCCTCACAGCAGCTCTGTCATAAACTTTTGAATAAAAAAGTGACCACAGAAAGAAAGAGTGCAGTATCAGATAACCATGTACAACTTTACACTGATGTCTGAAGCTGATAGATCTAAAGCACTTCAATAAACAGCAATGCCTAAAACTTCCATTTCATATTTATACCCCAGTCCACTAGACACTGCTGGATGTTTTCAATCCTTTCTTCTTTGTAACATTTCACCTAAAGCAAGCATTTGCTTCAGCATACAAAGCTAAAGGATAAGTGGCGCTGCATCTTGAATCACAACATGCACTGGTAAACAGACACTTTTTTAAAAATCTTACTTTCAATTCATTCTTGTTTTTTCTAGAGCATACAAGTCACTGCCTGGCAAAGATGAACCATGTAGAAACTAGCCAAATATGAGGTAATTGTCATTTGCCAATAGGAGAATTCCTACAACCAGAATCACTAGGAAATCAAATTCAGTTAACTGTAAACAAGTTTAATTAAGCTTAACTGTGGCAAGGGAATTGAAAGGAGAAAAAAGTGCATCCTGCAATGAAACATAAAGTGATGTGTGAATACATGACCAATTTCACAAACAGTTATGCAAACAAAGTTACACATATAAAGTGTGAAAAGTGAATCAGAAGTCCAGCACATATTAGGCGCAGGCTATGCAGCCTAGCAGCAAGGAATGTGATATGGTTTAGTAACTTCAGTCAACAGGAAGCTTTACCAACTTCTTCAATAAAAATAAAATCACTAATCAAGAAACCTGAGTCGCTGAGGACAAACTGTATGGTATTCCTCCTCTTCCTGATAACCTCACTTCTTTCATCCTTATAATCCTACTCCATCTAGTGTCTAGTCACACATACTTTGTTTCTCACAAGGTCATGTCAAACTTTTAAATTTAAATATTTGTTTTGAAATACAAAATCTTATGTGTAGATTGTCTTTAGAAACACTTCCATATTCTCATAAATGTATTACTTTATAAACATATTCTAATAGAAAACAGCGTTCAAAGGTACACATTGTCCCCGTCATGTCCAAGAATGAAGTAATTATTACTGGGGGAAGCAACATGGAGTAGCAAGCAGACAACATCAAAGTCAATCTCAAATTCCCAATGTCCAGTGGATGGATCAAAGAAAATCATACATAGAAACTTATGGAATATCTAAAACTAAAAATTGCATGCATTACCAGTTACCATAAAATACAATGTGGCTAACATTAAATACTTTGTGCTTCAAGAAATTGTATAGCCTGCATAAGAGTGCAAAAGGAAAGCCACAAGTTGGAACTGAGGAAGTCAGAAGTCCGAGTGACAGTAAAAGGATTACGACTTCATCATATTTCACTTGAAGTTGCTGTCTTTCTGTCATTCTGGCCCATAATGTTTCTGGTGGCAGGTGGACGTCGAATAACAGCCCCAATCATAGCTCTCTTTGCTGAATTTGTACAAGAAGATTAATCAGGCTGTGCAATTTAAGTTAATCTGAGGAATCCGGATTTATCCTGAAAATGACTGACCCACCAAAGTCCAATGTAATTGGCAGGATCCTTCATGAGGACAAGTCAAAGTGAACAGATCCACTGATGCTAACATACTCAGCAAGCATTGGTAGGTAGGGTGAGCTATGACATCCACTAAATCATTCACCAGGCCCCATCATTCTTGATTCGTCGATCAAGATTCTTGCTGGGTCAACACCGAATTTTACTGCAGCACAATTCCAGAATGGCGAAAATCGAGCACCATGCCAGCGTGCCTTTTTCATAGAACAGAATCCAGGATGACGATAGATATCGATTACACAGCTGTCCATAGCCAATCTTTTCACTCACTAAACTTCAATCAACCTAACGATCCAAAAGGCCACACATCAGAAGATTCAAAGTGACAATGGTGCCTGGGACTCCAATCAAGCATCAATAGGATATCCGAAGGCCCACGTTGCAATTGTGTGTTTTTCTTGAAATTGGTACCAGTTCCTAGTAGCCCAGCACTGTCTAGTTTACTCCTGCGGCTCGCGCAATGATGGAGCCTGGAGGTAGGAGACACCAAATGGGGTTGTTGGACTTCTTGGGAATCAAAAGACGGGACCAAAAGTTGCGCGTGCCAGCAAACCGGCAATGAAACGAGGATGAATGAAAGAAAGCATGAGAAACACGAACCGGGCGCTGGATACGACCGTGCTTGGAGCAGACCAAAGGGTCTCCACTACCAGCACTCGCTGCACGTACGACCACCCACATTTTGCATCACCAACACGATTCAGCAAGGACTTGCGCCGACAAATACAGCCGCGCTAGTACAGCGCACTCATCACCGGCCACCAGCACTAGCCGAGCCAGCGGTCGCTCACCGGTGCCCCGGACCGGCCTTCCCTCCCGAAACCTGCAGACGGAGGCGGAACGACAATCGGGGCGTCAGAAATCAGTACATAACCTCATGCGTCAGGACACATCGAGTCAACAGCGCGGTGTCGGTGAGGGGAACCTGGCGCCTATATAACCCCGATACTTCAACACGACCCCGTATCACGTATCCGATACGTATCCGCGTATCCGTATCCGATACTCCGATACACCTTTGTGCCTTTAACTTTTGCAGAAATTTGACGTATTCACGTATCCGTATCCTTCCGATACCGATATGCGTATCCGTATCCGTGCTGCATAGCCTGGTGCTGTGGAGCGCGGCTCGCCTTGCCGGAATGGTAGCCACCAAAGCAACTAGGAAATGGTCGCTTCCCAAGGGCCCACCACCTCCCCGCCGCCGCCGCCGGTGGGATTGACATTGACTATTGAGGCGGCGCCTCGGACATCGGCGGCGGCTCCGGCCTTCTTTTTTTTTTTTTTGAAATACGCGCTGCATATATTACCATGTAAGGAAAACATACATAGACGCGTACAAATACGAACGCATACGCAAAGGATACACGGGGGACAGCTGCCCCAACCAAACTTGACAGAGGCCCTCACCAAAAAAGAAAAAAACATGGAAGTCCTTGGGAGCTTCTGTATCCACCGGAGTCACCGCCTTCCACCGACTTCCACCACCGACGGAGTCGCCGGAAAAAGGCGCAGCAAGCAGCCCCCATCCACAGGCCCGGGAGAGCACCACCGCACACAGGCTTTGAAGAGAGCCGCAGAAATCTCCCGAAACGAACGGGACACAAACCAAAGACGAACATCGGCCGGGGACGCGCCCCATGCAGACCCAGGCCTGGATCTGGCCATCCTGCCGGAGACCGGAAGAAAGAGAAGCCAGATTGACATACCAGACTGCCACAGCCCCGAGAGCTTCCCCGCAAGCCTCCTCGCGTCGCGCCGCTAACACCAACGCCGCCGACAAGAGCCGGCCAAAAGTCCCTACACAGAAGCCGACGAGACCTGGAACTCCAGATCCGGTCGAACACCACCTCACACGCCCATCGCCGTCACCGGAGCAGAAGACGGCGAGGTGGAACGGGACGAGGAGGACCTTATTCCACATAGACAGCGCCGCATCCACCAAGCAGTCGCCGCCGGGATACAAACCCATAAAGGGACCTAATCTACACCGCCAGGCGAGGAGACGCCGATCCCCCACACATCCGAGGGCCAGAAGGCCGCCGGAGGCGGAGGGGATCAACGCTCCGGCTCCGGCCTTCTTATGATCTTATCCACGCGAAAAATGTGAGGAAGAGTCCGCCGCCGGCTGGTGCGGGCGCGGGCGGGCGTGGGCCGATGTGGGCTGCATTGTGGTGAGAGCTAAAGGGCCCGTACAAAATGCCGGGACTCCGAAAGGCCTTCCAAGCGCTGCACAAAAAAAAAAAATCATTTAGGCCTCCCAAGGGACGAATCTGCCTGCTTTCCTCCTGAACAACAAAACCATCCGTCCAGCCTTCTCAAACACACAATACTGTTTACACAACCTCCCTAAGCGGTTTGAGGGTAACGTGGTAGCAGTTTTTCTCTTTTTTTTTTGACTAAATCCTTAAAAAACCACAGTAAATCACAAAAATCATAAAAGGGAAAATCTAATTTTATTGAACTCCACGTAAGTAGATCTACGCATTGAATATATTATATGATATACTTTAATACAATTTTTTTCTATAGTTTTGGATATATGTTTTTTTTAATTAATTTATATATACCATTTCTGTTGTCCAATTATGGTGAAATTTTTATGGTGGGCTAATAATTATATGATTGAGCTATAGTACAAATTTTATAATTATTGGATCATGTTTGATTGAGCTATAGATTTATCTATATAAACCTAGATAAATCTAGACCAATCTATAGATAAACGTAGATAAATCAATAAATCACTCGTACATGATCCGATAATCATAAAATTTTTACTACATCCCAATCATATGATTTTTTTGTGATTTACTGTGATTTTTCAAAAAATTAGTCAAAATAAAAAAGGAAAGAAAAATCAGAAAAACCACTGCCACATCACTCTCAGACCACTCAGGGAGGTTATGTGAACGGTTCTATGAGTTTGAGGTGGCTGAACATACGATTTGTTGTTCAAGAAGGAAAAGCAGATTCGGTCCAAAGTTGAGGAAGGTAAAAAGATTTTTTTTTCAAAAAAAATAGGGGGCCGCGTTCGAGAACCCGTTCGTTGGCCTACCGACGGGCCACATGTCGCAGCTGAGCCTGGATCGCGGGCGGCCCACGTTCGAGATGACGCAGCAACGATCGATGGGCCGCCGTACCCGTATCCATATCCGTCGGCCACATAGCAACAACTCGTCGCACTCGAAAGGCCTTTTACTTTTGGATGCTGAGCCCACGGCCCAACGCCAAGCACTGGTCGTCTCGGTCCAGCAAACAACAAGAAGCAAATAAAAAGGCCTCACGGTGACTTCTCCTAGCCCAGGCCCACGACCAGCACGGGCTGATTCAGCGCGAGACGGACTTGTCTCTTTTTTTTTTGATGGCCGAGACGGACTTGTCTTGTCAAAGAAAGAAAGAAGGAAAAAAAAACCTCGCGATTCCGCTGCCCGCCCACCCATATCCGCTCATCTAACCTACCAGCACAAAGCCATGCCGGCCGGCGAGGCGACTGCAGGAGAAGCACGCAGACCCCCATATCCCTGCTCCTTTTTCTTATCCAGCAGCGCCGAGCCATGCCGATCGCGGAGAACAGCGCACAGTGGGTGGAGGTCGCCGGTGATGATGCCGAAAGAAGAGCCCATGCCATGCACGGGTGCACGCAATGCAACCCGCCCCCTTTGGAGACGATCAGACATGATGGAAACGGGACAGGGAGAACCGTCGCCGCGATCCGGTATTTTTTTAGCCCAATAATGCAATGCCCAAGAGCACCATAGACAGCAGCCGGACATGATGCATCGCATGCTACTGTGTCAGTGGAGTGAGGCCGGCACTGTTTGGAGGAGAGGAGAGAAAATAAAAGAAAAGAAAAGAAAGGAAAAGGGCACGGCACCGCGCGTGCAGGTTCAGACATGCATCCGATCTGGCACCTCCTGCACAGCGCCCGGCGTTGTGCGAGGAGAAAGAAACGCCACGAAAAACTGAAGAGACAGGCGGCACGCCGGCAGCTGGCTGTAGCAGGTCAACCGATGCTGCTACTACTGCTTGCAGGGGGAGCTCCTGTCTGTGCCACTGCCACCATGCGACGCATTATCGCGCGGAGCAGTGCGTGAATGATATTATTCCTTCTTAAAGCAACTCCAGCCCAAACCCCTACTTTAGCTCCTACTCTAAATTTTGAGAGTTTAGGAAGAAAACAAACTCCAACAGGCCCCTAAATGAACTCCCATTTTAAATAGGCTCTCAAATTATCACCCCAAACCTCTAGAAATATGAGCCTCCCATCTCTGCCCCAGTGCCCCCCACGTGCCAGCCCCTTCCCACCTCCCCCTGCTCGAGCGGCCGGGCGTCCGCCCGCCAGGAAGCTCCATCTTCCTCGCGGCGGTGGCCGGGCGGCCGGAAGGCAGTGCTCGCCGCGGGTCCATCGAGGTCGCCATCGTTGACGTCTCCCGGCCGCGCATCGACGCCAGGAACAGCGACCGCCTCCCGGTGGCGTCGTCAGGGCCTGCCGCGGCCGCAACCTCGCCTTCAGCGCCGACGTCGACCGCCACGTCGCCGACGCCGACATCATCTTCGTGTCCGTCAACACGCCCACCAAGGCCCGGGGCCTCGGCGCCGGCCGGGCCGCCGACCTCGCCTACTGGGAGAGCGCGGCGCGCGTGGTCGCCGCCTCGTCGCGCCCCGGCAAGAACAAGATTGTCGTCGAGAAGTCCGCCGTCCCCGTCAGGACTGCCGAGGCCATGGAGCGGATCCTCCTCGCGCACGGCGGCGGCGGCGCCACGTTCCAGGTCCTGTCCAACCCGGAGTTCTTCTCCGAGGGTACCGCCGAGGCGCCCGCGACGCTGCCACCCGCCGCGACCCCGCCCGTGGCCGAGGCCCCCGCGATGCTGCCGCCGGCCGAGGAGCTGTCCAGTGCGTGCGTCTGTGCCACCGCAAGCGTGCGGTCGGCCCACGCGCACCGCGCGCCGGGGGAGAGCGCGAGTGGATCTCGTGGCCGCCGGAGATGCAAGAGTGGCCGGTGGATCTCCCTCCGCCGCCGGCCATGGGGGAGGAAGAGGATCCCGCGTTGTCGGCCATGGGGAAGAGGAAGAGGAGCCTGCGCAGCCGGTCATGGGGGAGGAAGAGAAGCTCACGCCGCTCGCCATGGGGAAGACGAAAAGGAGCTCGTGTCGTTGCCATGGGGAGGAAGAAGAGGAGCCCACTCTGTCACCATGGGGAAGAAGAAGAGGAGCCCGCCGGCGGCTCTGGGGGAAGAGAAGCCCGTGCTGCCAGCCATGGGGAAGAGGAAGAGGAGCCTGTGCCGCCCGCCATGGGGGAGGAAGAGAAGCTCACGTCGCCGGCCATGGGGAAGACGAAGAGGAGCTCGTGGCGTGGCCATGGGAGAAGAAGAGATGGGGTCCTGGGCTGCTTGTTCCACTGGAGTTGGGAGTAAATTTAGGCCCCTATTTTTTGCAGGCCAGCATGTAAATGGAATTTTAAGGCCCCAATTTGCATGCCCGCACTGGAGATGCTCTTATCGGCTTGACCATCCGTTGATCCGGGGCTTGTAGCCGCCTCTCCCTTTTTTTCCTGATAATGAAGGGAAATGGAGTGCCTGTGTCTCTTCTCTCCTGGTGTTGGCTCGGTCTTCGTCGCTGGTGCGGTGGTGCCTGCGCAGCAGCTGCGTTGTCGGCGAAACTTTGCAGAGAGTTGCAGACACGAGAGCACGAGCACGACACGTGAGTGCTGAGCGCATGACGTTGCGGCTGCCACGGTGAAACACGGGGACGAGCTAGTTCATCAGAGTGAGAATCGAAAAGAAGGCATCGACAGGTCTGTTCATTTATTCGAGAGCACGAGCCAACAACAGCTCGTGAACCAAGCAGAGCTGTTGGATCCTGACCGAACGAGCGATCCAAACACAACCTCGATCACGATCAGTGCGTCGCGAACAGTGGGTCGAAGCATTCAGTGCGTGCTGCGACCTGGGACAGTCAGAATTCCAAGCTCATTCAGTTTTCCCCTTCCGTTCAGGCGTTCAGCTCCTCCTCCTCCTCCCTTGCCCTGTCATCGTCCGGACCCTGTACTGTGCAGAGAGACACAGTGTCGCAGCGACCGAGCGCGCGCGAATCCTCGTGCCACTCGATGGCGCCCGCGACCTCCCGCGGCTCCTCTCGTTGACGCCCGCCGGCGGACGATCGGCGTCGCGACACGGACACCGCCGGCTCGGCCGCTGCCGGGTCAAAGGCTCAAAGCCGATCGGACCGGAAGGGGCAGCTCGCGACGGCACGGCCGCGCGCACTGCCACTGCTGCCCCGATGGCGAGGTCTCCGGAGAGGCCATTTCCCGGGGCGGGGCGGGCGGGGCAGTGCGTGCA
Source organism: Panicum virgatum (assembly GCF_016808335.1). Classification (NCBI taxonomy): domain Eukaryota; kingdom Viridiplantae; phylum Streptophyta; class Magnoliopsida; order Poales; family Poaceae; genus Panicum; species Panicum virgatum. The sequence continues at coordinate 11,788,766 of NC_053148.1, forward strand.
TCTATCTCCCGTCTCTCTCTCTCGACCCCGCCGCACTCGCGCCGTGCCCCGACCCCAATATATTCTCGGAGAGGGAGAGGAGAGGAGCCGTGCCTTCCCACGTGCCGCTGCTCCCGCTTCCACTCCCCGCTCACGTGGCGCCTCCTCGTCGCACTACTCGTCGCACGTGGCAATGAAAAAAAAAGAAAAAAAAATGATGTTAGATTTATCAACGGATCTTTTTCGAGTTCGAAAATTATTAATCGTTCTTCTCTCTGTGAAAGGAATCGGGTGCTCGTAGCCTAAGAGAGGAATGCTGTGAATTGGACAAACTAAAAACCTTAACCTCAAGCTCCAACTATTTTCATATAAATTAAACTAAGACATACTATCTAGATGTGCAATTAGTGTTCTTCTAGTGTGAAAACCATCATCCCAAAAGAGTTATGCAATCTATAGCCAATCCTATCAAGATTCTACTCTATAAAAGTAAAGACACACAAGATTGCAAAAAGTAAATGCGGAAGCTTAAATAGGGATGAGAGAAAGCAAACTCGTGTGACACGAGGATTTATCCCGTGGTTCGATTAGCCACAAAGGCACACCTACATCCATGTTGTTGAAGCATTCACAAAGAGTATTGTTTCTCGGCAATCAAGTCTATTCTAAGGACACGAAGTCCACGGTCACCTTGATTCCGGGTTCCACTAAGTAGCTTCTCCACCAAGGAAGGGGGTCTCCCCGTCCCCCGCATAAAACTTGTCGTCGCCGCTCCACACTAAGCTGGAGGGTCGAAGACGTGCCGGCGAGTCACCAAGACTCCAAGAATGGCCGGCTCACCGAGATACACTTTTGTTCACTCAAGAACCAGGGCACAAGGCACACTCACTCACTCACTCACTCAAGTGTTAAACTAGTTCTAAACCTAGAGATGTGATCAATTTTCTCTTTGGTTGGCTTGGAGATGTTCTTCAATGAGTCTATGGTCTCTCTGAACTCCAGCAACCTTCAAATGACCAGAGAGAGTCGCTTATATAGGCCACCAATTCAGATTAGCCGTTGAGTAGCCATTACCTTTTTCTGCGCAGGCGTCGGATAATCCAACATGGCTCTGTGGAGGGCGTCGGATCATTCGACCCCACTGAGATTCCCCTGGTAGCCGTTAACTTTCAAATCATCTGCTGATGTCATTCGTCCGACGCCTTTGCTCGGCCTTCTTGTGACCAGGCGTCGGATCATCCGGTGCAATAGGGCAAACCCTAAATTCCAAACACCTTCTCTGATCATTTATCCGACTATTACTCCGACGCTTCAAGTGTCACACGTCGGATCATCCGACCCTGAAGACTTTTTCTGATGCATCTTGACATGCTCTCTGGTACATCATCCGAGGGTTTGTCCGACCCTTCTTTTATGGCGTCGGATCATCCGTTTTTTTTTGTGTGTTTATCCAACCTGGCTGATTCGGATAATCCGACCCACTGAGTTTTGCAGAACTCATCCAATTCAGCGTTTCTTTGTGTTTTTTCTTCGTGTTTTGTTTTGCTACGACTTTTTATTTCATTCTTGGGACTTGATCAGATACACTTGACAAACATTAGACGAACGGCAACCATCAAGCTTCGCCATGCGTAGTGCGAAGCTAGGGGGGGAGGGGGGGGGGGGGGGCGGGGCAATCCATGCAGATGCAGACTCATTTGGGAGAGTGTAAAGAGCTGGGTCTCTTTGGACTTTGGAGATGAAGTTGGAGCCAGCAAACATGTGCTGCACACGTGTCTGTGTGCGTTGACTATTCGATTTCAGTTGGGGGATCGGTTGCAACCGTTCTTTTTAGGCGATCACATATATTAAATTTTGGTCCGCACTAAACTTTAGGTGATTAAATATTAGATAATTAAATTTTAGTCCATACCTATTTGGATCCATAGACTTAACTTTAGATGGGACACATATAGAAATAAAGAAATATCTTTTTTACCCTTGAATTATAATGTTGTTATGGCTACATGCTCGTAGTGAGGGGTAATTTGATCCTTTCACAGTTCGCAAATTGATTTAATCCAAATTAGATGAGTTTTGAGGAGTAATAGATTGAGCATCGCCAAAAAACCTAATTAAATTTCACTCTCTATATTTTTATTTAGCTAACATCCCCTCTCTATATTTAGCTACATCCCACCAAACTAGTCAAATCTCGCTCTTTATATTCAACTTTTCTCTCTCTTCTCTCCTCTCTCCGACTCATTTACGCGTGGACCCTATGACCTTATCTACTCCCCTCCTGCTCAGCAGCACCCAAGAGCTCAGCATCTTCATGACATGGATCATCTGTGACTGTCTCATCCCATCGGGCAAATGGATAACCAGCACAAATCAAAATGAATGTTACGTACATCTTCATGGACACACGAAGCAAATCCACGAGGAGCACACGTGAAATCCCGAAACTTTCCTTGTTGACACAACAGAGAAAGATTAAAAGGCATTGGGGTGGCCATTTGTTTCCTCGCCATCAAGCCAGGGGGAAAGCAAATATTTTCTGAATCGTCAAGATGACATATTCTGAATCTGATCGTAAGTCTCCCTCGTTAGTAGGGCCACAATTAATACTATCATAAAAGGCATATACTCCACTAACCATAAAGTAAAATCAGCCAGATCATATCCCCCCCATCCTCTTAATATTTGCCGTTGGTCAACTCAAAGTTGAGCTGGCCAATGTCTAATCCAAAATTCTCCTTTCAAATATTAGAGAAACGAGGTAGCGTAATCAGAAAATTGATACTCCCTCCATCCAAAAAAAGAATGCAACTATCCCTTCCCATGGAGTCAACGATTTCATATTTAACCAAAATTTATTAAAATTGTATTAATTATATTATAAAATAATTATATTAATCATGCAATATATTTTCATACTAATATGTTTGGGGACATAAGTATCAGTAATTTTTTATATAAATTTAGCCAATTAAAAATTGTTTAACTCCTCAACAAGTAAGAGTTGCATTCTTTTTAGGATGGATGGAAGGGCGGAGGGAGTACTTATCCATCAATACATGGCAAGTATAGCAGTTTTCATCAATCTATCAATAGAAGTCGCTAAAATAAAAAAGAAAACTATCATCGAGATTTTCACGATCGTGCTAGCGAGCCCAGGGCACATGCACATGGATCATCTGTGACTGTCTGATCCCATCGGGCAAAGTAGAAGATGAAAGCGCTGGCGTACTTGTCGGCCTTGTACCCCTTTCTCCTCCGTCCCCAAAGGCCCAAACGACAGCAATCTGACCGCAAAAAGGCGGCGTTCCGGGCGAGAGAACGGCCGTCGTCGACCCGTCGTTGTTCTCCTCTCCCCCCACAGGCCACAGAAAGGGGGGGGGGGGGGAAACAGGTGGTGAATAGTAACGCCTCCGTCGTGTCGCGATACTGCCGTCTGCTGGAAAACACGCGCGCGGGCGCCCCCACCGGAGCACCTGATGAATGGTGACGATCGATCCGATCCTCGGCCACGCCGACGCCGGCTCCGGTTCGCCGAACCTTGCATGCGCGGCCAGGCCGTCCGCGCGTGCGGTCGCCGGCGACGGCGACTGCGGCGCGGGCAGGCGGCACTTCACCAGCCCGGGCCGGGCTAGCTCCGGCGATCTTTCACCGTGTAGCGTGTGCACTCCTGATGGATGCCCTCCCTCTCGCACAATGCAAGCTCGTCTCTTTCGTACGTCCAGTCATTCATGGTGCGTCGCAAGGTTGTTTTGACAGCAGGCCTAATAGGTCAGCGATGCCTAACTTCAGAGCTTTCCTCGCCGATGGATCGACTGTGCGTACGCCGCAGCCGCCGCCGTCCCATCCGCTTCATTAGGCATGTCGACATTGCTCATTAGGTCTCCGCACGCACAGTGCACACTTCCGGCCATTCAGACATGGATGTACGGGATCAGTGATTCCATGAGCACTTGGAACGGACAGAGTATTTCCGGAGGTAATCTTTCTGAAAAAAGTATTTCCGTAGCAGCAACGTATATTGCATATAGTTCTCTGAAAGTTTCTGCATTTTTTCACAGCCACGGAAAAATTCAGCCGTGGTGAATTGCATAGCGTGCCCGCTCGAGGGCGCAACTCCGGACAGCCGTGGACGAGAAAGCAAAGTCGACGGCTAGCTCTAGATGCACTGTGCGGTTTCGGTAATGGCCACTGTACAAGAGCATGCCGTGCAGTGCTGATCGATGGTATGATGCATTTGGAGGCAGACAAAGTAAGCCATGGCGGTTGGCTTGTGGTGCCAAGAACAGCGTGGGATCTGCGTGGCCGGCGAGTGCCGGTAGGGGGCCGGCCGGGGCGTAGCCTCGTTGTCAGGTGACTTCCTCAAGTGTTTTCAGAGTTCGGTTTTGATTTGAACTGTGGTCTGGGTCACTCAGGTGTCATCCAGTTAGGTTGGATTCCTTTCCTCTGGTTGGTTGTTGGATGGAATGTACCGCTAGGAAGGTGTGTATGGACAAGCTTGCTTTAATTACATAATTAAATTAAGCTCTTGCATGCGATTTAAGTGGGAGTATCGTAACAATGTCATGAGCATTAAATTTGCTGACATGACAAGGTTTTATGAAGAGAGAGGATAGAGAGTGTCATGGAATGTGAGAAGAGTGTGTCGTCATCATAACACTCTTCCGGTTCGATTACCTAGTTTATGATCTTGTTAACTGTGTCGATGACACTCCCACTAAGACTGGCCTAACAAAAACAATAATAAAATTGTAGCTAGGTATTTATTTTATTTTTTGTACCTCACATTTCACATGCATATAGGGATTTTTGGTACTTTTAAAAAGATGTTATGAAAAAATTAGGTGATGTACATCCTAAGTTAAGGAGAAAAATTGAAGAGCTCTAGAGGTAGCAGGCATACCCATGCATGCTAATTGCCATGACGGATTATTGTCAAACATTATTACAACAAATTAAAGCAATTGATGTTAGTGTAATATTTTTTTCTTGAGCGTAACCTCTAGGGGTTTACATAGCGCTTTTGTTTCTCCTTTAATTTTATGCACAGAGAAGCTGTGTGCTAAATAATCTAACCAACACATTTCAAATGGTATGGATCTGAACCGGAAAAAGGAATAACATATATTATGGTGCCAAAATAATGAAAATCGATGGTTCTTATGCTATGTATTTACAATTGGTAACCATAATTGTGCGGAAGAATAACGAGAATTCGTTACCCTTGTCATCAGTCATATCATTTTTTTATTTCACCTTGAAACCTCGCTCATCAAAATTCCTTTTCAAATCTATCTTTTGGGTTGATGGAGCTGCTGAAAAAAAACTGATAGTAGGTCCTTATCAGGATTCCCTTTTAAGCAATTATTATGGCATTACGCTAATCGACTAGACAATCACTACTACTTTATGGCTTAGTTTTGTATAAGATCAATATAATTTGATATAACAAGAAACTAAATTAAGGAATGACAATAACTCAAGTGAAGCCATCTATGTGCAGTGTCATCTCTTGTGCTCGTCCTTCCTATGTGTCAACAATCAATAATAGAAGAGAAAGAAAGAGACACCTCTTCTGTGGTGGTCTCATGCCATTATGCCCCCTCTTACATCTTAGGAGAGATTGTCTTTTCCTTTTCAAGGGAAGATGTCAAGAATTCAAACTACTTGATATAAACATGTGGTTTCCAAAATCTGAGTGCATGTTTATATGCCGATTGCGACTTGCGCCCATACTTTGCTTCTGGGCAAAGGGGAAAACTCATTACAATTGCCACTTGTTCCTCCAACCTCCACAAGAAAATGTTTTTATGCATGCTTAGCTTTCACCTTATTGCACCTAGATGAAGTCAGCAACATTTTTGCATCAGCAGCTTCTAGAGTTCCAGGGTAAAAATATCTTGTAAAATCACCTGGTTATAGAAATAATGGTGATGAAATCTGTACATGTGCACCATCACCTTTGTCAAGATTACCCATATGCCTTTCCAATCACTTGGTCGGTGACATACACGTTGCATAACATACGTATTTGATTCACTTGCTGCCAGTTAGTTGCCATTTGACATCAAGCAACAAACCAAGACAGATCCACTGCATGATGCAGTCCCTACCCAACACCACCAACAACAATGGGCATGGATCCTTCAGCCAGCCAGAAAAGGAAACCGATCGGTGACTCGAAAACCGATCGGAAAAGGAAAAATCATGACTAGTTAAACATAAAAAGATGCTCCTACTGATCAACAGAGAATATGCATATGTTTCAAATTCCAGCAAGAAACTTGCAAGTTCATCAATTATTATTATCCAAGTAAAAATCTCCAAGTTTCCCTTGACCAAAAGGGCTGCTTCTCCTCTTTTTCCTCCTCCAACCACTAGATAAGATCCGGTACGGCCATTGAAGACAGCGGCAGCAGATCCGTTGTCCCGTAGGAAGAACAGATCACCAGGCTGGCGCTGGCACCACACCGGTAAACAAGCTGTGTTCTAGGGTTCGTTCGTCGATCGCATCCATTCCAAGCAATCAATATGAGAATGCAAGCACAGGTCAAGCAACAGTATATATCACACTACTCTAGCTTGTAGTGAACTAGTGATGCCAGTACTAGTTGTAGACTCGCGGAAGCTGCAGCATGGACTTTTATGTAGGAGTACACCGCAGTAACGCCATGAGAGGCAGCTTAGGTGCCTGCCCCCCGGCCCTTTGCCTGCCGTCGCCAAGAGGGCCATGGCCACCGGCCACTGGCCACCCCAAGTGGGCCGATCATTTCATTCGGACGTAGCTAGCAAGCTGCTGCTCAGGAACGGGATGCATGAACCTGAACATCTCATAGCTAGCGTCCCATGTTCCAACTGCCACTGCACTCCCTGTACAAACGTAGAGCTGAATTATGCGACGCAAGTGGGTTCTTGGGATTGAACAGAAAACCAAAAGGACACACTGGTACTGCAGTACGAACTGTTGGGGACGTAAAAGCCTACTATACTAGCTGAATTGAAGATGTCACTCTGAGTCTGGCAGCCTGCCCCTGGCCTTCTCCCAGAGTCAGAGAGGCCGGCGGCAGATGCTGAACTGAAGTAAATTAAACACGCAAGACTTTACTTACAGTTCTGAAGAACGATGCTTGGGTCAGCCGGCGCATGCAGCTTGATTTCATTGCCATGTCCGTCTCCCTCGTTCGCTTTTTCTCCGGGCGACCGGCCGGGCCAGCCAGCCAGCCAGCCTTGCTCGCTGCGTGCCATAGACCGCGGCCCTGTACCTGCAGCTCTGCTACAGTGCTACGGAAAGGGGCGGAGAAAAACCTGGCCGCGCCCCGCGACGGTTTACCGGGTTGCTTCAGCTAGCGCTCCGATCCTTGGCCACCCAACCCAACCCAGCCTCGCAGGCTGACCAAGCAAATGGTGGACGCGCATGCAGAAGCGCGGCGGCGGCGGCGTTCGTCAACGGCGTGACGTGGCAGCCGGCCGGCCGCCGGTGGTTGATTGTCCCTGACGGCGGCGAACAATCCAGTTACGGCCTTAGGGGGGATGTGGAGTGGTTACCGGCGACACCGCCCGTGCTTTGCTTTGCCACGGGGTTAATTAGCACCGGGTCTCACGAGCCTAATAACCGATGGCTCCCCGCGATCCCTTTCTGGAATTGAAGCGCGCGTGGAAAGACGACGATATCGATCCAACACGCTTGCTTGCGTCGCCGCAAGCCACTCGTTGCGCCCTCCCGGCGGACCGGCCGGCGATGGAGCAGCCCCCGAGTAATTGCTCGAGATGACAAATTAACGCACCGGTTTCACATTTCCGACTCTCTTCTCGAAAATGGGTCATCGGTTCAGACCAAAAGTAACAGTAGCACTATGGTAGGCGGTTTCACTGCCGGTTCGCAGTCTCGCGGAGCCGTACGCGCCGTGATGTGCTGCGGAGTAAGTACACCGTGCCCCCTTCCCGTACGTACGAACTACGAAGTGCTACCTGAAACATCGTCGTCTACGTCGAGGTCGCCGTCAGACGACGATGCCCGGATCCGGTCGAAAATATTAGAGGTTTGAAAAGGCTTTCGCTTCCGATCCTCCTCCTCGTCGGCGGCGCCGTACCGCCGGTGTCACGGGAGAAGTCAACGTCGTCGGCCGCGCGCCGCCGGTCGAGCGCGCGCGTCGCCTCCATGACGAACGAAGCTGCAACTGGTATCCAGGACAGTGGACAGATGCTGTTTTGGTCTCCGGGCAACGACAAAGCTGCATCTGAGTGAGAAGACGACTGTTCGTTTTGCCCTGAAAGTAGCATGAATGTTTGCAAAAAAAAAAACAGTTGTACTATATCAGCGTTCAGTTGTTCACACCGACCAGTGTCCATGTCGACGAACTGCTCCAAATTCTGCATAGTTTTTTATAGCTGAATTGGAGTGGAACCCATCGTGTTGTATTGTAGTACATGCATGGTTTGGGAAGCCACGCCGTCTGCTTGGCAGGTTTCACGGGTGGCGCGATGCTCATGCGACGCACTAGGGTGCTACTGCTGCTGGTTGCTACTCACTCCCCTGCTGAGAGAAAAGATTTTTTTTCTTTTTTTTGTTGATGATGAGAGGGAAGGTTTTTTTGACGATGATCTTGGCCAGTCAGAAGGGCCTGTCTCACGGTATCCAATGGCCGTCCGACAACAGGGCCGGCCGGGACTAAAAATACGAGAGTTTCACCAAACGTGTGCTCTCCGAAGAATCTGCTGCCGTAAGCCGTGCCCCTGCCACTGGGTCAAGGGACAACGGTCTAGAGCTCTGGGTTAAGGAAAGTGTAAGATTTAGGGGGTCCTGCTTATTTGACACTAAGCTGAGTCCTGGGACACTTCATTTTCTTTGGGAAACAAGTTAACAGGACATGTGGTAAGAAAATCAGTAACTTTTTATGACAAGGATAGTAATTAGGATCAGTCCTTGTGTTTATCTAGATGTTGGTCATATATTTCCTAGCCGCGGGACATCCTCATACGGGGACTCAAAACTCACCACCCACAGCAATGGCAGGTCCAAACCCTGCGCCCTACGGACGACAAAGTCTCCTCTGTATCACTGACAGATGGTTTCACTTTTTTTTTTTGAAAGGAAGATGGTTTCACATTAGCCACCCGAGTCTCTGTACACAATAACTGCAGAGGAACTGGTTCCTGCCCAACAACCCCCAAAGACCGTCAAAAGTTAAACCGCCGTGGTCAGTCATCAATCCTGCACAGCAGCAGGCCGTCGATCAGCTAGTAGCCGTAGTAACTCTCGGGCCCCAACAAGTCTGAAGTTTCCTCGGCACGACCACGACTCCTCAGGACTCAGGAGCAGCAGCTAGCACGGCACGGCAGTAACGTAAGCCTCCAGCCAGTGGTACCATCACCCACCAGCAGCTCACCGCGTCCTGTCAGGCTCCGTTGGTTTTCACCTCGCCGCGCACGCGAGCCCCTCCCGGCCCGCCCACGTCGCTCGCCCCACCCTCCCCGGCCGGCCGGCCGGTTCCCGTCAACCTCCCAGCCAGCTCCGGATCGAGCTCCCCCTCCCCCACGGCCCTCGCGCTCGCTCGCCCCGCAGCCACAAGCACAAAGTCCCGGCCGGACCCCAGCGCCCACCACCTGCCGTCCCCGTCCGTCCGTCCCTCCCCGCGGCTCTCGCTCGTGGCCTCGGCTCCCCCTCGCGCCACCCATCTATAAATACCCGCCCGCCCGCTGCGGAGCTGAGAGCAGGACACACGCAGCAGCTAGAGCTAGTAGCCAGCGCCCAGTGGCGGAGCCAGGATTCGAAAGTTGGGTATTCCCACTTTCGAAAAAAGAGCAGTTGAACAGTAAAAAAATCCGCAATATGTCAGTACTAATAATAGTTAATCGAGGAAATAAAGCTACAAGTTGTCATTAGCAATGCTTGGATGCAAAATGCAGTCGGCCGCCTCCTCTCACTTGGCGACCTGCCGCTGTTGGTCGAGGGCCTGGTTGCTGGGGCTGCTGGCCTGCCCCAGCACCTCCCCCGGTCCCGCCCTAGCGGCGACCAACTGTGTCGGGTACCATAATTAGGGGCACCATAACTAGGGGACTAAATCACCTTCAAAACGCAAAACACGTGTCGAGTGATCGGGCCCACCAAAGCCTGCAGTCTCCTTCCGATCCAAAGGAAAGGAAAGGACTCAAAAGGCCCAATACGTAGCCCACGTCCACAGTATGACCTATTCAAAACTCCCCTCGAACCTGCGGAGCGATCTCCGCTTCGCTCGAGGCCTCCCCGCCGAGACCCTCGACAGCGCACCGCAGCTCCGCGTCGCTCGAGGGTCACTGACCTACCCTCAGGAGAGCAGGCCAACTCCGCCTCGCTCGAGGCTACCCCTCGGCAGACGGAGTTAACGATCTGCCGGCTCACCATCCGCCGGACAAAAGCAATAAATGCCAGCCACTCCACCGCGGAGTGGGTGGTCAGGCGGCGTCAGGCCGCCACGCCGCACAGCGGCTGTGACCAGAATCCCATCCGCCAACTCCGGTCACTGCTCAACCAGCCCCAGCACTATGGCGCCACTATGGGAACCTGCGACGCCCTGTGCGAACATGCCCAGCACTGCTCCCGCCACTGTGCTGCCAACTCCCCGTACTACCCCGTGTACTTTTCCTATTGCGGAACCGTCGATCGGCATGGGCGCGACCCTCGAACGCGGCCCGGGCCTTGACCAGAGCAAGACACCCGCCCACAGGACCCTCGGCGCCCCGCCACGTCGAGCACGGAGGACGGTACCCTCCACAGCAATCACCACGACGCCCACTGGAGCCGCAAGGACGTCGGCGCGATCTCCGCAAGGCTAAGGACGAAGCTCAAGACAACCGCACACTTGGCGCCATGATCTCCAGTGCCCCACAGTGTACTTTCTATAGTAGTTGTTCACTGTGCGCCCCCGATTCGGGGAGAAACGACAACTTCTTCCCCCTCCCGTACATGTACACCGCCCCTCCTTGTGTCTATAAAAGGGGGAGACGGGCTCTATCTTCTCCATTCTCCCTCTCGCCTCCACGCTCTCATACGACCAACTCCTTAGCTTCGCCCGCTCGTTCTCCTGATATTGGCACTTGCCTCAATCATTTAGCAGAGACTTGGGAGCTTCCCTCCCTCTCTCGCCTCGCTTGTACCCCCTACTACAAGTACCCCAGGGCAAGATAGTACAATGTGCTCGCACACCTTTGCTGGACGTACGGCCCCGCGGCCGGAACCAGGATAAACCCGTGTGTTCCTGTGTTACCTCTTGCATTAACCATCCAGGGAGAGGGATCACGCAACATCTTCACTAGTTGGTGACGGACCGCCGGGTCAGGACACCGACAAGCTGAGCCGCCGTGCCCACGCCCTCAGCGGAGTTGTGGCCTATGAAGCACAAGCATGAGGCCCCGAGCCAACCGTCCGCCGCCGTCGCGCCCTGCCATCACGGAGGCAGGAGACCGATTCCAATCCTCCCGTCGCTCGGTGCCTTGGTTAATCGTTGTCTAGGGCTTAGGATTTGCTGATTTGGGGCTGGGATTCAATTTCCGAGTTGGGGAAAGATGCCGAGCCGATGAGTGCTGAGAGACCGAGGGATAGATCGATACACGAGAGAGAGGAGTACTGGAGGCTAGGGGATCGATTTGTGGGCTGACGGGCCTTTTGGGCTGGCTTGGTGGGAGAATTTAAGCCTAACACCATATGTATTTGTGTATAAGTTATCTCAAAAAATGTATTTGTGTATAAGTTGAAGTATACTTGATTTTATGTAAGAAATGTTGGGTATTCCCGGGAATACACAGGCATCAAGCTGCCTCCGCCCCTGCCAGCGCCGCCGGTGGATCGAGAAGCTAGTAGCCTCTCGCTCTCCCCATCCTCCCGCAGCGTGATCGAGCGAGCTGCCTGCTGCTCCCCGGCAGGCCGATCGAGCTGATCGGCTAGCTTTCGTTTGGTAGCTAGGTAGCTAGGCTGATCGATCAACCGGCCATGGCCGCCGCCTCCACCGCGTCGAGGGCCAACTCGCGGGTGAACTACTCGAACGAGATCCACGACCTCTCCACCGTGCAGAGCGGCTCCGCCGTCCCCACCATGTACTACCCGGAGAAGTCCCTCGCCGACATCTTCCCGCCCCACCTCCTCAAGAAGGTAACCGCGCGACTAAACTCCCTGCTCCGGCCACCTGCCCTCCACCCGGCGGCAGGCCGCGAGGAGATCGAGCACGGCAGCCGACCAGCCATGGCGACTGATCTGATCGATATGTGCGCCGCGCGTGCCAGGTGATCTCGGAGGTGGTGGCGACGTTCCTGCTGGTGTTCGTGACCTGCGGCGCGGCGTCCATCTACGGCGAGGACCTCAAGCGCATCTCGCAGCTGGGGCAGTCGGTGGCCGGCGGGCTCATCGTCACCGTCATGATCTACGCCACCGGCCACATCTCCGGCGCGCACATGAACCCCGCCGTCACGCTCTCCTTCGCCTGCTTCCGGCATTTCCCCTGGATTCAGGTATGTGTGCGTCTGCTACCAACTGAAAAACACATCCGTCCCTTCTGCTCTCCCGGTTCGTTTCCTCTGCTCCGAATTTTATTTGTTTCGTGTTCGTCCTGCTACCGGAAGAGCTGCTGCTAGCGTGCTGGCATCATATTTCTTTTCGCGGCAGCTCATTGGTTGGGTCCGCTATTTTACAATCCTTTTTTAACAGGAGTTCAGTAGGACTTACTTGTCAACATGTTGTCTTCTTCCCAAAAGAAAAATGACAACATGTTGTCATGGCCGTGTACCTGGCTAGCATAGCCATGTCAAGATAGCTACAAGAACGCGGTAGTGCTTCATAATTTTTTTAAAAAGTTTTCAAAAAATTTCAACCACGTCGTCGCAGGTATGGGATTAGGCAAAGCGAAAAGTTACTAGGGGAAAAATGAAAAAAAAACAACTTACAAAGAGACAGACTTTAGATAGTTTGCATGTCGATCACATGGCGCAGGCAATTTTAAACGCTGATATATATATTTTTTAAAAAACTTGCAAATTGGATACCGAACAATTATCTGCCAAGTGCCAACTGGATACAAGAAGCAGCCCATAAGCAACCAGCACCCCTCTGTGTCAGGTCGGTAGCATGCAGATGCAGCTAGCAGCAGCAGCAGCATCCAAAACAAGAACACTGCATGCATTATTGGCAGCAACAAGCTGATCGATAAAAACAACCTCAGAGGCTCAGACAGTACACAGTAGAGAGAGTACTACTCCATGTCGAATACAGAGAGAACATTTTTTTTTTCTCCAAAAAAAATGAAGGAGCAGGTGAGAGTGAGACGGATGATGATTGGGCAACTTGGCGTAGAGATAGAACTACCGATTGGCCCATGATGACTAGGGCGCGAAGCTGCTAGCTTACAGGGAAAGCTCCGATGATTAGCTTCCGCCAACGGCAACTAACCACCGTGTGCCGGCCGGGGGCGGGGCCGGCGTTGACATTCTCGCGGCTCCTCTTGATGATAGCCAAGCGTCGTCGGCCGCCATGGCTCTCGGTGCATGGCCATCAAGAAGATATGGTGGCCACTGTCCATCCACCGGCCAGGATGGCGATGGCACTCGGTGAAGAGGAAGGCTAGCTGTTCGATCCACGTGTTGGGTTGTTGGGGCTCGCCGAGAGGTGGATGCGGATCGACCGGCGGCGGCGGCGTGGCCGTGGGCCAAGACGACGGTGCCTGCGCCGGCGAAAAGGGCGTGGGGGAATATAATCTGAGACGAGGATCGGAACTAGCGGCTCGCGTGGCGTGGCGCCCTGCCCATCGCACGCCTCGTGCTGGTGCTCTGGGTGCCCGTCACGTCATAAGCAGCACGCTGCGCATCGCGCTGGCTCATGGTGGCGTGTGTGGTTCTGATGCGGTGGCTTTGTTTGTTGCTCGCAGGTGCCGTTCTACTGGGCGGCGCAGTTCACGGGGGCGATGTGCGCGGCGTTCGTGCTCAAGGCGGTGCTCCACCCCATCACGGTGATCGGCACCACCACGCCGACGGGGCCGCACTGGCACGCGCTCGTCATCGAGATCGTCGTCACCTTCAACATGATGTTCGTCACCTGCGCCGTCGCCACCGACTCCAGGGCGGTGAGTAGCTACCTGCTAGCTATAGCCTTCATTCCCTGCTCTTGCTCGACTCGATCTTGCCCTTCTTCTTCTTCTTCTTCTTCTTCTTCTTCTTCTTCTTCTTCTTCTTCTTCTTCTTCTTCTTCTTCTCCCTGTTGCTCTTCCTTCTCCCTGCTATCATGGTTCGTTTTTTTTTGAGGGGTTAACGGAGGGGGAGAGAATCCCCCACCTGATCATGGTTCGGTTCATTCACTGCTTGCCCTGACCTCGACGCCCTTTGGTTTTGGTTTGCTGCAGGTGGGTGAGTTGGCCGGGTTAGCAGTCGGTTCCGCGGTTTGCATTACGTCAATCTTCGCAGGGTAAATATGAACGACACGATGAATAATATGTCACTGATCAGCTAGCTAGCACTGACCACACACTAGCTAACTAACCTTAGTACTCTCACGAGGAATTAAAACACGCTAGACTTTCGACAAAATAGCTAGCAGTAGTGACACTGAAGAAATCGCCTGTCTAGGTCCTTAGGAAACTAGCTAGCTAGCACGCGACTTTTCATGCTGTTGACGTTCGTTGCCACTAAGCCAGCCACCACAGTGTTTTTTTCCCTCCTTCAAATTGGCACCGTATTGTTGTACAAGAGCTGACACTACTGCTCTGGTTGCGACAGGGCGCGTGACGAACCTGCTTCTCACTGACTTATTTGAGCAGACGAATTTTTTTTTTGGATCCTCTGCTCTGACCTTGGAACTGTAGTCACGAACTCTTAGTCAAGAAGCATGCAAGCGAAACCCTACTAGGAAAACATGGATTAGCTGTAGGCAGATTAAAAATAAACATGGATTAGTCACGAACTCACGTGTAAGCTAATAATAAGGCGCGGGGCGATCACGGGTGGCATTTGCAGGCCTGTGTCCGGCGGATCGATGAACCCGGCGAGGACGCTGGCGCCGGCGGTGGCCAGCAACGTCTACACGGGCCTCTGGATCTACTTCCTCGGCCCCGTCATCGGCACGCTCTCCGGCGCCTGGGTCTACACCTACATCCGCTTCGAGGAGGCCCCCGCCAAGGACGGGCCCCAGAGGCTCTCCTCCTTCAAGCTCCGCCGCATGCAGAGCCAGTCCCTCGCCGCCGACGAGTTCGACACCGTCTAACTCGGCGGCGCGGCGCGGCCCGACCCGGGACCGGCCGCCGGCAGGCAGGTGTGCACCACTAGCTCACACGCACATCAGCATCACCATGCGTGAGAGCCGTATGTGCCACACGTGTGTGTACTGTGTGCTCGCTCGCTCTGTTCGAGACCTCAAGTGGGAGACAGAGCTAGCTAGAGCTCCTGCGTGTGTGTGTACCGGTACATACTCGGTGTACGTACCTACGTACGTGTTTGTATTTTTCTCCGTCGCCTATACGTACGCATACGTATGTGTGTACGTGTACGTATGCGTCGTTGAGAGCAGCGGGGATCTCGGAGCAGTGTATGCTTTATGTTGTCTTCGGCTTTGTATTGCGTCAGAGAGTTGCAAAAGGTTAATTGATGCAGCTGATGGGCTTGTTTGCAAAAGATGCATGCGTGTTGGAAGGAAAGTATATGAATTTACTACCTTTTTTGTCTACTGATTTATTTATCTTTTCTTTTTTGGCTTGAGTTCTTTTTTTACTGTACTTTTGAATCGGGTGGTGGCCTTTTGCTTATGTAGCAGCCAGAAAGCCAGGCAGTACGGCCTGAGTCAGTTGGTGGTGAATGATGCTACCATCACGCACTAAGCATGGATTAACATAGCATGCTTATGTCAGTGTTGTTGACTGCAGTGAAATAGCATTTTAAAGAAAAGGGAAGAGTACTCCTTTGGAGGCCTTCAAGAAATTCGTGTTTTTTCTATGAAATAGGAGAGGTAAGCCCCTACTGATCTATACTATAAAAGTTGAAACAATTAAAACTCTTTCTCACCAAAATTAGGCCCACCGTACCCCTCACGGAGGTTACACTTGTCAGTCTAAAGGTTTGACGAAAGAGGGTGTAGACCCACGAAATTGATAGAAGGAAAATGTTTCCACCAAAATCTTAATACTTTTTATACCAAATACTTTTACCTACCCACCTTTGTACCCACTTGTTATTTTCCATTATTTGTATACCATTCGACATCCTAAAATCTCTCTATTTCTTTCCTTTTGGTTGTGAGGTGATTATCTTTCCTTTTATGTTTGACATCCTTTCAATATTTGCCTCATCAATTAAGGAAACAAATTAGCAAGGGATTGGCTGGCTATGTAGGGATAGGAGGTCGGATTTGTGTTAACCTTCCAATATTTGTCACATCAATTAAGAAAACAGATTAGCCAACCATGTTTTCTATCCTTATACTTGCCATTGATGCGGGTGGCTCCCTGTTCATATATATATACAGGTAATAGCATTCATGTGTCACACATATACTACAAGTGCATTCCTTTCAACTCCAAAAATTCTTGGTAGTAGTAGTAGTAGAACATGGTTGATGCCCTTGAGATGCCACATGGTTCACGAGTCGGCTTGATCATGGTTGTTGCTTCTATCGGCCCTGCGATCCCGAGGTGTACTTTTGATCCTTTCTTCACAAGGGAGATATATCTTATGGATTTCTAAGTTTGAATTTTAAATTTTTCTAAGAATTATTATTGATTTGGGTATTAGGTATGTAAATAGTATTTTTTTAAAAGTCGTATTAGATTCCTACGCATTGTAACGGATTTTGACCAAACAATAGGTGCCAAACTCATTGATGCCGAACTCCGCAATAACTTCATGATGGTCATCGGAGTACTTGCCAATCGTGATAGAGGTGAATCAAATCATCACATTGCTGGCATTCAGTTCGTGTAATTTATATTTTATGAACTTTCCTTTAGCACACATATACTATCCTTTACATATAAATTGACCCATAATCCACGCTATTTTCTCTTCTGGAAGGATAATAATTGACATCATTATTTATGAAAGGAAAATAAAGACGTGTATTAACGTATTACTTTTCTTTAGTATACACATACTTTCCTTTGCACATGCGTTCACCCATAATTCACGTATTTTTTCTTTTAGAAAGATAATAATTGTCATCATTGTTTATGGAAGAAAAAGAAATATGTGTATTATTTTTAGAAGAAAAATAAATGGCATCATTGCTTGACGGTTTTGGAAGGATATTAATTGACATCATTGTTTTATAGAAGGAAAAAATATGTTTATTATTTTTGAAAAAAAAATAAATAATATTATTGCTTGATGGAAGAAAAATTAAATACGTGCCTGTGGCACGTACATCTTTCCTAGTTATATATTAAAAAGAAAAACAAATGGTCGTATAGAGAATTAAGAAACAAAGAAAAAAAGAAAATGAAAGAAATTACACCAGGGCTTCTAGCCATAAAGACATCTGAGATTTGTATCTAGGTTTTGCTCTTAGAATAACTATGGCAAACTCTTTTTTGAAATGCTGCACACATGAAGCTTGAGTGGGTGGTACTTCTTTGAAAATAAAGTCATTTCTCTGCATCCAAATACACCAGCTCATCACAATGATGAACTCCATAAAGAATGGTATTCTTAATTGGTCTCCAGGATAATCCAGTGTGGAAAATGGGTCATCATGACCAACAATGAGATCTATTGAAGCCCAGCAAGCATGAGCAAAATGACAATTTGTGTTGACAGCAACTTCGCAAGACATTGCATACATGTGTCTACTAACAGTGAACAATGAGGTGCGGCCTTATTGCATACATGTAGTCACGTACACCCGTGTGTGCCAAATTGTGTACTCTTAGAGCATGGATGGTGCTTGGTGACTGGGAAGTTACGAGAGTTGTCTGCTAACGTTTGACGGACTTTATTAACGATTATGTAGATTAAGGCTGAAGTCCTCCACATTGGTAAGTTGATTGCCACTGTATGACTCATCCAAAGGTTGATGCTGTTCTGTCAACAAATGAAATCACAGTTGATGACTCTCCTTTTTGGCATTTTGAATATAGACTGGAATTTTCTGAAACTTTAGTTGCCTAAGCAACATGAATAAAAATAAATTGGTCAACAATCCACAAATATAATCATTCTATCATGATCGAGAACTTTCCTTCTTTCTTCAAGCTCTTTTTTTATGGAACTTTCTTCAAGTTCTTGACTACACACAATAAAAAGAAGCAAAACTTTGCAAGGCTCATCCCCTCTCCCACTTTGTTCCTCATGTCCTCCACCATGCCATGTTCCTCCCATCACCCGTGGTGAGCTCTCCCCTGTATACTGCCTACCAAACTCCTACTATTGCTCATGGCACGGGCGCCCCACGATACCACATTGATTCGGATAGTTAGTTAGCTGCCACCCCTGGTTCCATAGTAGCGCGAATTGGTGTCCTAAGGATTTCCGTGAATAATAGTTACTTTAGTTACTTGAAAATCTAGGGCTCTTAGCGATCAATTCGCTACCCCTACAGACTCTGCCTAGGACCCGGGTTAGAGCATCTCCAGCAGTACCACTTTTGGAAAGGATCATTGGGGGACTGCTGGAGATACTCTTACCTCCTAAATCATGGCACCTGAGTGCTAGTAAACATGTAAGGCAATATAGATGGACATCAGGTGGGTGAACATAGGCGGAGGACCCGGTAGGGTGAGGTATGGTGCTCATCATACCTTGGTTCGCTAATGAATATTGCGGCCAAAATTGACGATGATCTTCACGGAATGAGACACGCTAAGAGCTGGATGATTTGCTTATCTCGAGGTTCGTGGTATGCTAATCAATTTTACCTATAATTGACAAAGGAATAAAACTTAATCAGTAAATAACAAGGAATGCATCGGCAATGCATCAGCTGAGATTTCGAAGAGTTCCATAATGGCATCAGCTATCCTGCCGAATAAGATAATACAAATGTTTCTCTTATGCATATTTTGAAGTTCATCGGCTAAAACAACCGAAAGTGCCTGAACAATACTAAAAGCATATCTTCTTCCATAAAGAAATCAATCTAACCAATGATACCAATATAGCATAGCTATGGAAGGATTGGACTTAACTGAGACATGTTACAATAGCAAGGCAATAAATAAAATAGAACTAGCCGATAGATCTAGTTATATCATAAGTTAAGATTAATACATTTGAAGATAAAATGGCAACCAAAAAGCGTATCGGCCCTAAAATATCGTGATACTTTATTCAGATGCAAGCCGATAGATCTTTGACCGTCATCGGATAAGTTGTGATGTCTATAAAGAACTAGCAAGGGATCGAACGATGCAACTTTACATGAACTTAATAGAAATTGATAACTTGTGAAATCTATTAAAACTAACAAGAGATCGGAGCAATGCAACCTTGAAAGATTTAAAAGAACTAAAAAAATGTAGATAAATTAGATGAAACTACAGCGATGCGTCGGTAATTAAAGCCTATAACATCTGATAGAAACGAAACTGCTTACAAGCAAACCGGAGATCAAGACGATACACCCTTGTGCACTGAAGAAGTCCTTGAAAAACTATGTTACTCCTACTTTTAGTGTTTGTGGTGAAAAGCCAAGAAAAATTGTATTGAGGATTGATTCTACTTTACAGAACCTGACTGCTCCTATTTATACATGAACTAAAGACTCCTAGTCAATTACGAAATGATGAAAACTTGATTAAAAGACAACTAAAAGGAAATCAGTCTCTCCTAGAATCTTCTGTTGTCGTCACTGTCCTTGTCCGATACATAGCATTGCCACCGTTGACTTGGTTTCCATCTGTTTTAGGCCACGTTCAGTTGTTTTGGAACGGATCCAGCCCAGGAACCGTTCAGGGGCAGGATCGAGTTGATCCTCCTCAACCACTCCTTCTAGGTCTGATTTGTTCCTAGACTAGATCTGTTTCTAATCATGGGCTGTCCAGCCGTTCGGATGCACCTGGATTACAAACAGAGCAGAAGCAGCACAACAAAACAGAGCATAAGCACAGCAAAACAGAGCATAAGCACAGCACAAAGTTGTCCACCTGCGCAACCACTACTAAGAAATCCATGCGAAGAAAAAAAGAAAAGAAAGAAACCAAACTAATAGAGAATTGAGAATATATATACCACCAAAAAATCATGAATGCCAAAGAGTTGTCTCACTCACTCCAAAATCAATTGACCTACAACTACAAATATCTAAGTCAGTGTGCCTTCATCACCCTGAAGATGGTGGCCTCCAATTGCAACCATACTGAACATCAGATATCATCTCAAACCAACAGTTGGTTTGAATCTCAAACATGTAAACATTGCTGATGCTAATCATTATTTGCATCGAACTACCAGCATGATGGATAGCCAATCTACCAGTATTTGTAGTAATCCATGAACAATTTCAACTTCAACAGCTTGTGCAAGCCTCACAACACAAAGAGGGCATTACCTAGCAATAGTTCTTGAACAATAAATTATCATACAAACAAACTCCATACGCAATAATGAAATTACTTTTTTTGCATGGATGAGATGCAAGAACTTGGTACACTCCAAGGCAACACCCTTACTCATCCTCCTTGACACCATCTTCCTTCACACAGTTAAACCACAGAGAGATATGGTTTAATCAACATATTGTTGCACTTGACTTTATTAAATCACGAGCTTGATTAGTAGCTTATTGAATAGTTAGGTAACAACATATGTTCAAGAAATCATGTCATGGCCTAATTTACTTAGCTGCAGCAAAGTGAATGACAGGAACACAGTTTAACAAAATGAATGACTCTATTCAGTGTTCAACATAGTAAATGACAGGAACTTATAACATAGAAGATATGCAAAAAGATTGAATAGAGATCAACTATTGTTGTTCCCTAAAGCTAGTTCCTTTAACATCCACAACAATCAGCTACATGCATGTACACACTCAGCTAGGGTTTGGCACCGGATGAACCGACGATAGGAAGTTTGAATACGTCGGTGCAATGGCAGAAGCAGACCAAGAAAAATGCATACATCGGATGAACCGATGATGCACCGGTTAATGGCGTCGGTGCAGTTGTCCAGAGAGTTTGTTTTTCAAGGATCAGAGGACAGTTGCACTCACCGGTTAAACCGACGCTAATATTACATACATCGGTCGATTGCGTCGGTTGATTGCCCGTACACGTAACGGCTAGTTTTCAGTGGGCAGTTTAGTATCACCGGTTAAACCGACGATGGCAATTTGGGGAGCATCGGATTAACCGGTGTTAAGCACATTTCTGGCAGCTTTTCTCCAACGGCTATATTTGCTTGTGCTGCCTATATATACCCCCAAGGCCGGGTCATTTGAGTGTGCTGGAGTTCAAGGAAGTATACAAGAGCTAAAGATCATCTCCAACCACCATAGAGCTTCATTGTACATCATATAGGCTTAAGCACACTTGTGAGAGTGCTTAGTGCTTGTTTAGGCTTAGTTCTTGAGAGAACTAGCTTGAGAGAAAGTCTTGCTGCGGCAAGCAACTTGTGTACTCGTCGTGTGACCCTCCGACTTGGTGTGGAGTGGCAACGACACTTTGTGCGGGGAAGGAGGCCCCTACTTGGTGTTAAAGCTCCAAGATAGTGAAGACGGTGCCGTGGTGACGCTTCGAGATAGACGGTGGCGGTGACCTCGTCTTTGTGACTTGGCGTCACTTAGCCTTTGCTTGTCGGGAGCCTTGGAGGCGTGGCAAGACGGTGATCAAGCGAAGAGACTCGGCATCCCACTTGTTCTTTGTGAGCAAGTGGCCGTGGACGTAGGGAGGGACTTTAGTGTCCTAACCGAACCACGTTAAATCGTGTGTCTTGGTGTCTTCACGGGAGTTTGCATATCCTCTCCCTTACCGCTTTACTTACCGCATTACGTTTCCGCATTTACTCTTTTTTGCTCACCTTTACTTTCCTAGTTAGTTTGATTAGGATTGTCTATAGGTTGCAAGTCTTTTGGGGTAAGTAGAGGGTAGCATAGATAAACCTTAGTCATAACTAGCATGTGTAGGACGTGTTAGGTTTATCTTATGCAATTAGATTGAGCCCTAGGATAGAAAAGCGATTAGCGACCCTATTCACCCCCTCCCCCTCTAGGGTCGGACACCCCGGTGATCCTTACACTCTTTAATTAAAAAGACTAATCTAACAACAATCAGCTAGCCATACTAGAGAACTTATCCATAGTCTCTAAACTTACAATGAGTTCAATGATTACTTAAAGGAACAGACATGAAGGAAGTGGTTCCACGGGAGCAGAAATGTTCTACCTGCTAGACCATCTCATTTTTTAACCTAATCAAAGTTGATTCCACAACTGCTTCACAACCACAAATGAAAGCCTATCTATTTTCTTTGCTCTAGATGAAGACTGCATATGCTTTTGCCTTTTCTTCCTTGGTCACTTCCAGTGTGTTCAGAACTGAGATGCACCTTTTGATAGAGAAATCATTACTTTTAGCAGCCTCATTTTCTTTGTCCAGACATGCAACTTCTTCTTTTACTTCCTTGGCACGACATGCAGCTTCTTCTTCTTCTGCTTGCTTGGCTCGACGTGCAGCTTCTTTTTCTGCTTGCTTTATTATGAGTGCAGTTTCTTCTTCTCTCTTTTCCAGAAATCTCTCCATCATTTCTTCTATCCTTACACCCCTCTTAGACATCTTCTCTTGCTTTTCTTGTGTGTTTCTTGATGTAGTAGCAGTTCTTCATAGTCCCCTTTTTTGAGCAGGTGTTACCTCGCGAATGTCATCCAGATCTTCTCCATCATTCCTTTGATCCAAGCATTCCGTGGTCCTTCTTTGAGCATCATCATCCCTTTGAGCATCATCATCATCATCTTCATCTAGTAACTATTCTTCTTTTCCTTCTACATCAACAATTTGTTTAAGTGGTTGTTCATCTTGTGATGTCTCCAAAGAAGTGCAATTGTAAGTCCATTCCGCCAAATGATCTGCATGATAACAAGGAAGTAATAGCTAAGAAATAGTCTTTATACCACAATCATATCACAAGTAATATATTATGACAGCAGAACCTACCATCATAAAGCTCCCTCAAGGCATCATATAGAGGAAAGCTTACCTTGTTATTGCAAAATTTCTTTAGTTTAGGGAATGATTACACACTCAAAGAAAACCACATCAAATATGAGGTTATCGATAGAATTGCTTGAAGAAATCAACTTACCACCATGAGGTTATTCCACGTAGATGGTGTTCCTTCAACCATATTTCTTTTTTCATTCCATCTAGACCCGCTCTGTCTCCTTGCCTCTTTTAGCATCTTGTAGTTTCTTTTCAGTTGACCTTCTTTCTCTTGAATCTGAGCCTTTTCTGTAGGACATATACTTGTTCCTCAGATGGAATTCCTTCACCATCCTATTCCATCCTTCAGAGTTTCAATCGTTGTCACCTCTATAGCCACTATCTTTATACTCATGGAGAATATCGACAAGAGACTTCTCACGGTCTGGATTCCACTCTGCCCTTTTTTTTCACTACAAAAACAATAGAGAATTCACAAGAAAGCATCAATAATAGAAAATTTATAAGAAAGCATGAAGAAACATTAAACACAATACCTTTCGGAGAACCTCCACTCTTCTTGACCCCACCATATTTAGGAAAAGACTTCTTGTTTGTAGCACTCATTGTAGGTAGGAACCTACGTAACTTTGGCGAGCCACTTGCAATCATATGTAACTTTGGAGGCCCTTTTCAAACCATTGCTGTTAAATATGACAGAAATCTTTTACTTATTACAAGTTTTTCATGATACAAGCTAAATCGCTAATTAGAATCTATGATGCAAGTTTATTCATCATACAAGCCAAATCACTAATACGTAAGCTTATTAATGATAACCTATGTAAATCACTAGTTTAAATGTTGCTGATACTGAACCCACATTTCTTGGGTGATGGCATCTCTTAAAGCGTTGCCTTGCTCAGTTCCTGAGTCATTGTTCTCATCTCCATCTGGTAGATCAACGAAGTTTTCTGGATGGATATTATGCAGCCAATGTTCTAACCATTCCTCATCACCATGAAGTAGTCGGATTAGATTATGAAAGATGGCAGCAACTATAGGAATCTTTACTTGATTTTCCAACATGTGGAATGTGGCAACTTTGAGAATGGGGAATCGCTTCTTAAGCACCCCCAAAGCCCTTCCACATGATTCCTGATTAGTGTGTGGCGGTGGTTGAAGAGATCCTTTGGGTTCTATTGCCTTCGATGTCCAGCCCCAAATTCTTCCAAATGATATCGGACACCTCGATATGGAGCAAGGAAAGATGGAGTATTTCCATACCCTCCATCAACCAGATAGAATTTGCCTGGAGGTACTTGGAATCCCTTACTCATAGATGATCTTAGAACTCTGAAATCTGTAGCCGATCCCTCCCAGCCACTAGAAATGAAAGTGAAGTTGAGATCAAAATCACATGCCACCATCACGTTAATGCTTAGTGTGCCCTTCCTATTTCTAAAAGGAGGATGTTTTCAGAGGCTATGGAAATAGAAATGTGAGTTCCATCAATGGCACCGAGACAATTCTTGAAGAATGGATAGAATCTAGGGTTGTCTTGGATTTTTGGATGCACTTGATTAGGATCAGGAGGTTGAAGGAAACGACCGGAGAGTTTGGGAATGACCTTCTTAAAGGAAATTCCAACAGTGTTTGGGACTTAGAGGAAATTCCTAAAGGAGCCAAAACAGTAGGCTGCAAATGGGTCTATAAGATCAAACATGACTCTAGAGAGAATGTAGAAAGGTTTAAAGCACGGCTCGTGGCAAAAGGCTTTACACAAAGAGAATGGGTAGATTACAATGAAACTTTTTCTCCGGTTTCATGTAAAGATTCCTTTAGTAATAATGGCATTAGTGGCACATTATGATTTAGAGTTACATCAGATGGATGTAAAGAAGACATTCCTTAATGGGGATCTAAATGAAAATGTTTACATGGCACAACCGAAAGATTTTATCATGGAAGGAAAAGAACGCTTTGGATGCCGCCTAAAGGAATCCATTTATGGATTAAAACAAGCCTCTAGGCAGTGGTATTTAAAGTTTGATGAAACCATAAGGAAATTTGAGTTTAAAGAGAATGATGAGGACAATTGTATTCATGCAAAGTTTAAAAGTAGGAAATTCATTTTCCTTATCATGTATCTGGATGACATTTTACTCGCTAGTAGTGATGTCAGTCTGCTGCTGGAGACAAAGAAATTTATGTCCTCAAATTTCGATATGAAAGATCTTGGTTAAGTTTCATTCATTTTAGGAATTGAAATTCACTGAGATAGAAGAAAGGCGGTATTAGGATTGTCACAGAAGGCTTACTTGGAAAAAGTTTTAAGGAAATACGGTATGTATGCCTGTAAGCCTTCACCTACTTCTATAGTCAAGGGCTAAAGATTTGGGAAATTTCAATGTCCTAGGAACCAATATAAGATCGATCAAATGAAAGCGGATCCATATACTTTAGTTGTCAGAAGCTTACAATATGCTCAAGTGTGTACACGCCCTGACTTAGCATTTGTTACCGGGATACTTGGTAGATATCAAAGTAATCCAGGACAAGTACACTGGATAATGATAAAGAAAGCTTTGTGCTATGTGTAAGGCACAAAAGGCCTCATGTTAACGTATATAAGATCTGACACCCTAGAGATAGAAGAGTACTCAGATGCAGATTTTGCGCGAGACATAGATGATCGGAAGTCCACATTCGGTTATGTGTTTACTCTCGCAGGGGGAGCTATATCGTAGAAAAACTCAAAACAAGGTGTCACTGCATCATCAACGATGTATGCAAAATTTGTTGCATGTTATGAGGCCTCGTGGCCTGTGATTCCTGAATAATAAAGGGTCCAAGGTTAAAGAATTATTTCAGAATAGTGAAGTGGATGATAGTTGTTGTATCTATCAGCAATTAACAGTGATGATGAAGCACGCTCTATACATTAATCTGTGATGAAACAAGTAAAGTGAAAAGACAGTAAATAGTAAAGTACAAAGTTAAAAGTATAAAGTGAGATCAATGGATATAATGTTAGAGTTGATCTCGAACTGGGCTTTTGCCCAACGGCAAAATCTAGCTCGGACTTCTCCCCGCGCCCTGATCGGGGGCGCCCAGCCTTCCTATGGCTGGTGGACCCCGGTTGCACAACGCCACAATAAATAGGGGTGAGGGGCCAGGGCACTCAGTACAAGATTTACCGCGCCGCCAACACCCTCACCTACAGAAACCCCTAGACCAATCTAGTAAGAGCGCAGGAGCAGCAGCGAATCTAGTGACATAGCGCTGGTGTCACCGCCCTCAACATCTCCGTCACCGCCACCACTGCACTGATCGCCGCCGCCCTTGAGCGGATCTACATCACCGAACCCGAGATGGCCGGCTCAAGTTCTAGTGGCGGTGAAGGTCCTATGCCCCCTCTCTGCCCTTTCTGTCTTTGTTTTTTTTTGTGTAGATCTAGGACCTACTGTAACTCGTGAAGAGAAAAGATGAAAGAAACCCTCTGGTCTACTCTCTCGTGATCAAAGTATCTGAAGGACCAGACATGTGACCAGAGGGGGTGTGAATGAGAGCCAATAAAAAGGTCCTCAGTATCTATCACACGGACTCCTACAGGCTTCCCTTCATTGCGTCAACTTTCCATAAATATATTTGCAAAATTTGGGTCTATAAAATGGGGGCGTCAACTTTCCATAAATATATTTGTAAAATTTGGATCTACAGAATGGGTGCCATGACTCCTGGCTGCAGTCATCTTGTACTCATGAGCTTCCGATATGAGATCAGAGGGAAGAAAAAGAGGATTTCGCCATACCTTACTTGGATTTCGTCCTCCGCCACCGCGGGTGAATCAGGTCCAGAGTGAGGTCTCAGTTCTGTTCCCGATCGAGTTGACCAGCGCCGATGCACAGCATCAGCATGCCAACACCGGACCATCTGATCAGCTATCTACTAGTACGCTTTAGCCCCCCTGCACTGCACCGCACAGCGCAGGACCAGGAAATCTTCCCTCCACTGATGCATGCCGCCCCGGCGGACCCGGGCGGCCCGACCCGCGGTACACCTGCCTGCCCCATGCATCGCCACCCATGTCCCCCGCCCAGGCAATGCGCCGCGACGTCACGGGGGCACGCGCGCGCGCCAAGCAGTAGGTGCCCCTCCCCTGAACCCTCGCTGTCGATCGCGTCCCCACGCCGACGCCGCACGGTCAATCACGCACGCACGCACGAGCGGATCGGACGAGCCGGCCGGCCGGCTGGCAGCGCGTCATCACCGACGTCACCGTACCGGTCACATCGCCGGCCGGCGACGAACGAACCGATCGTTCCATGCCTGGTGCCTCCGTCCGGCTTGGGTCTAGATATGATCGTGCAAGCGACGCTGGAGATTCGTGCCGCGCGGCTTGCTTACTTTCAGATCAGTTCACATCACACACCCCACTAGGGCACAGCGAAAAACATGCGCCATGTACAGGTAGAGGCCAAGCTAAGACGACCGTGAAACCTGATGACCACACATAGCTGCACATTATATTTCCAAAAAGTATGAGAAGGAAAAAAAAGGATGGGTTGATGGGCGTGCACGCTCATGACGATCAAAGTAGGGATGTAAACAGATTGAATACGTAGCTATCAGATAGTTATTTTCCTTCTCGGATTCGGATCATATACCGATAGTATTAAATTTGTTGGATAAGACATAAATGGATATCAACATTATAAAAAAAAACAAACTTAAGTATTCAGACTCGGATACGATCGGATATTAACCTCTCTAAATTAAATGAATCCAAACTCGAATACGGACGGTTATTATCTGTACCATTTACACCACAATCGAAGGTCATGCCTGTACATCAAAGACTAACGAACCAATGCAACCGCAGACCAGGTCTACTGAGTACTAACTGACCTCTATGGCTCTATCAGATTTCGTCGGAGTCGCCCTCGGATCATTTCAGGTCAGTGCCTGCAGCAGCTGCTGCTGCTAGGGCAAAGGGCGCCGCCACCACCACCACGTGGGCCTCCGGCTCCGGGCCACATGTGACCTCAGCATCAACCGCCAACAGCGGCCGCGATAACGAGAGGGTCCGGTCGTGTATGGCAAAGGGTAGGGGTAGGGCGTATGAAAGCAGTGTCCACATTGTTTTTGTTTTTCTTTTGACCTGGCAATGTGATGTCCATTAGCTTGTAGTCAAGTATACTTTGGAATAATCAGCAGTGCTCCTGAATCCTGATCCTGATCTCCCATCCTCATCGTAGTGCTTGTTGTACGTGTGGTTACAGTCGTGCTTGGGGAATGGTGTGGCAAAGCTATGATGTGTACAAAGAATGCGTTCTTGATCAACCACGTATGTGTTTCCTTTACCATTTTCCGGGGTGTTTGATGAGCCTTTGAGGGTACCTGGCTAACCTGCCCCGGCCCTGTGCGGTCAGAATAGGTGACGTTTCCACACTCGCAACAAATCTGTCGCAAAAGGAAGAATTGAAGTGTGCACCGGCGGTTTGTAAACGTGTGTGTCATTTTGACTGTAGGCAGATCTTATAACAATACATAGCTCGAGCTCAATCTTGTTAAGGCTATGTTTGGATACATATGGATTTATTCCGATCGGAAATGATGAGAGATAATAAGAGATCTGAAATTATTTAGGGTCGGAAACTAATTGCAACAAAATAAACTACAATAAGAGACCCCATTTTATTTCTCTTTGTTGTGTCGGCTAGTTTTATTTTATAGAATTCAAATTTATGCAAAAGATGGTGAACAATTGTCTTGTGTTGATGGAATTCACATCTCTGTCCTGCGCCGGCAGTTATGGGAGGCTCCACCTTTTCTAGTTTTCTGGGTGGCATTATTGTGGAAACTCGTTGCTTGCGTGCAGCCAACGATATAGATCGACTGCTGTTCGTCCTTCAGAGCTCGTACAAGATCATATTTTATTTAAACGGGTTTAAATGGGACCCATGATGCTCTCTCTCAAGTGACCGATTTATGCTAGCCTGCAATCTGGGTCTGAGAAGACACCAGGCCAGTCTCGTGCCACCAAACCAAGTTGAGCTATTTATCTGTCCCACCGCAGCAATTGAATACGCCATAGCTTCCTAGTCCAAATCTTGCCTTGCTGGCTGTCCCGTCCTGTGAAATATGTCAGCTGAATAACCTGTCTCCATTGCCTTCATGCATGACTAATTGACAGCTCACAAGTGACCATTTCTGTACGTTGAATTGCGCTGCATCTGAAATATTGTGGTGATGCCTACTAGTTCAGACCTGTAACTGAAACAGTAAGAGAGGATATGAAAACAACGTATACATGACATTTTTGGAATATGCCGTAGACAATGGTACTGGATCATGCTTGCTGGTCTTTCTTTGTCATCGTCTCACTATTTCAGTATGGAATGCTAGGCCGGCCGGTTTGGCCGGTTGGGCATTGCCGCCTGCCCCTTTGCCTCTGCTTACTCATGGAACGAAGGTATCAACCTACCACCACAAAGTGTCCTATTGTCCTCCCCAGTACACCTCGCCCACGAAAGATACTGATTTTTCCCATCCAAATAAAATTAAAAAAGATATATATCCACACATGTTGAGAACCTGTCTTAGCGCATAAGGCTGGGAAGAGCTAGCGGATCAGGGTTCAAATTCTAGTTTCTCACGTTTATTCAGATGGGATATTTGGGTTCTCCAACAGGGTTCCTATTTAGATGACTAAACTCATATTTTAGTCATTTTGCTCAAATTTCCATCTCCAGCAGGGCTCCTATTTGGGTGACTAAAATGAGAGGGTGAATAAATTCCCTCTTCCACCCTCTCAATTTGGTCACCCTCTACTTAGGCTACCAAAAGTAGGGTTCATCATTTTTTAGTCTATTTAGTCGGTGCTGCTGGAGTAGAGACTATATTTTAGATGACTAAACTTAGAAAGTATGTGACTAAAATAAATTTTAGTCACTCAAATTTAGTCACTCCACTGGAGCTGCTCTTAATACCTCTCCGTAGCCCACATCATTTATATCCACGAATGTCCTCGTCGGCCGTTCGGCCGGCGCCACCCCCACGAGCGCCGGCCGCTAGCTAGTCCCGGTGAAAGGTACAGGCCACCACGGCACAGGAAGCAGCCGTTGGCCACACATCCCATTTTCTTCTCACCGTCAGTCTGACGCTGAACCAAAGCAAGCAAGCACTGTCCCAGAAACACATGGGGAACGTAGCTTTCACACAAGTAAGGCTGCACATGATCGGCGGCGACGACGACGATCCGTCGTCGAGCATCACATATACACCCGCCGCCCGCCGGACAACTGAGGTGACATGTGCCCGGCGCACCGAACCCCGCTGCTAATGCGTGTAGCGATCAGAGGACGGTAGCGTTGGAAATTCGGGGGTCTCGAGCTCCATTATTCAGGTGTGAGGTGTGCATCTGCACGACGAGGGAGGTGCAGGGGTAGAGGCAGATCACTGGCCCCCGATACACACCATTTTAGCATGCTCTGTGCTTCCTGAAATCGCCCTTAGTGCTCCTGGCATACCCTACCCAGGCCACCATTGTTCACGAAACTGTCAATGAACAGTCGATCAGTCAGTCACTGATAGAGAGGTCAGTCGGGCAAGTCGCTCAAGATTGTCGATTGGACCCCATACGTCAATGAGACGACGACTCCGTCATCCTAGCAAAGTTGCTTTGGTCCTAAGCTTTCCGACGAACGTCCACAATGATTGACGGAAGGATCGCAGCAGGCTCAGTGATCAAGCTCAAAGCTTATATCCTTTTATTACTATTTTATTCCCAAAAGGAATGCAAGCTTAGGTCTCGGGTCATACTAAATTGGATTCGCATAATGCTTGTTTACTCAGAAAAGCGCCTTTGTGAGGTGTTATCGCAAGCTTTTAGTGAGACGAAGTGGGTGTTTTTGCTGACAGGAACCAGTGATAGAGCTTGGAAGAAGGTGGTGTCTGGAATCTTTGGAATTTCCATCGGGGGTCGGCGTACGGGGAGGGTGCTGGCGAGTGCGGTGGATCGAAAAGCAGGGGGCGCGCGGTGCCCTCGCGTCATTTTCTTCCACCTCGCCAGTGACCTCCGGAGACGAAGGGGTTCATCGCCCTCGGATAGAAATGTGGCCGAGCTGAACTCGTGCAAGGTAACTGTCACTCTGCCGGAGGGCAGGGAGAACCAAGTTAGAAAGGAGTTGGCAGGCCGGGTGCGATGATTCTGCACGATCTGAGAGCGAGGCTAGCTAGGTGTTGGGCTAGCCGCTAGTGCGTCGAGCTTTCGTGCGTGATTGGTGTTAAAAAGCTTGGGGGAGTCTAGGCCTCATGTTTGCTTCACCGAGAGATATGGAGGAGGCCATGCCACTGCCAGCCTCTCCTTTTTGCAATCTTGTCTTGCTCACGGCTCTTGGAAAAAATAGCATTTCAGCGAAATATTCCTGCAGCTTTTTGGAAGAACCATGGAATAATGTGGGTACGGGACTCCACTTTCTAGGGATTATTAGGTAGTTGTTTTGTGTTTTTTTATATATACGATGCTAAAAAAAACTTTGCTGGTAAAGTTTTGGCTGTGCAGTGTAGAATGAAACGGCGTTGGCCTTGTTTGGCCATTCTACAAAACAGCGCGCACGTTTTTCGAAAAGAAAATCTCACGTGCATGAAATAATAAACGAAGTCTATTTGTAAAAAATTTTTAGAAATGGGTGTAACTTTTCGCGATGAATCTAATGACGGTAATTAATTGATGATTGTTACAGTGATGCTACAGTACCATCCTCTAATCGCGCAGTCAAAGGCCTTATTAGATTCTTCAGCGTCACTAGCGCGGGGGTTCTGGAGTTGGTTTTGTAAACTGATTTTGTTTGACACCGTAATTAGCGGTCAAAATGTTACTATTCTTTAGCATGCTAATATCTTAGCGCGAATCAAAAGAAGGCCATTCTTTGGTCGCCACCAGACACCTGGATTGGGACACTGAAATCGAACAGCACTTGGCGGTCCCTGAAAAAAAAATATCGTAGACGTGTGTAGTGAGCTAGACTGCACGTCGGCACACACGTGTGAGCGACTGAAGCGTACGTGTAGTGTGAATAGAATGTTCATGTGCGTGGCCTGGCTTTGTACTTGGAGTACTCTCTGAAGCTTTTCCAGCAAAACTATAAAGCCGTATCCACCGAGATCAAGAAGGATGTGTACACTAGCACTACTACAAAACAGGCCTTTGTTCCTGGCCATTTGTCCCGGCAGCCTTTGGGCCCGGGACAATAGGTGGCTTTTGTCCCGGGTCCAACGGCTAGCCGGGCCAGCGGGGGGACGGGGGCCTTTTGTCCCGGTTGGAGACACCAACCGGGACAAAATGGGAGACTTTTGTCCCGGTTGGTGGTTCCAACCGGGACAAAAGGCCCGCGTAGCCTTTTGTCCCGGTTGGAACCACCAACCGGGACAAAAGTCCCCCCTTTTGTCCCGGTTCGTGCCTCCAACCGGGACAAAAGGCCTTCCCTTATCCCCTTCCCTCTCCCCCCGCCCGAGCCATTCAGCTCACTTGTTTTCTCTGTTCTTGGCTCGGGATAGAGGAGTTCTTGCTCATTTCTTCACCACATTTGTGAAGATCTTTGATTCCCCGTCCATCCATCTGCTCTAAAGGTTTGGGGCTTGTTTTTCTCTTCTTCCTTGGCTTGTATAGCTCATTTCATACTTTAGAAATAGAGAAAATGTGTAGCTAGCTCATTTCTTGGACATTATTTTGCTAGCTAGATTGCATATATATGTAGGCGTAATTTTCTTTTAGATTTAGATGAGTATATGGATAGTAGAAATTTTTAGAATGAGTGTAGATACTTCATGTGATGTACTTGTATATATGACCATATTGTGGATAGTTGATTTTTTTATTCGTGAATGAATTAATGAAATGAGTATATTATAGAATTTTTTGTATTATGAATGGATTATTTTGACACTCTAGTGATGTATTTAATCAGGCTCACATTGAAACCATCTAGAAGCTAAAAAAATCTTTATTTCGAAACAAGTATACGTCGTTAATCTCCATCCAACGGTGATGGCACTACCTTTCAGGGATACACGATGCGCTATAAGGACGTCGCAAATCGGTTGGTCGCATCACCACCACGGGCAGCAAATTCCGCCTAGATACACAAGAGTTGGCGTGGAGCAGGTGTGCCAGGGTTGGGAGACGCTCGAGCTTGATATTCCTGGAGGCGATGGGGAGAGGACACTAGCAGAAGCCATTCATGGCTACATCCTATGGGATAAGCGCTACATTGTCCTAAAGTCGGATGATCAAACACCAAGACCGGCATCTCAGCATGCCTCTCCAAGACCGGCATCTCCGCAAAACTCCCCAAGGGCAGCACTGTCTCGGCAAGGTTCACCGGCACATTCTCCATCACCATCATCTCATGCGCCGATGAACACTCAAGCGTCACCGTCGCCTCCATGGTCACCCCCTCCGCCGCCGGCAAAGAAGCAGAAACGGCCGCCGGCAAAGAAGGTAGCTGCACCGGCTAGGGAGCCTCCAAAGAAGAAGGAAAAGAAGAAGAAAACCAAGGAGGCTCCTATTAAACCCTGGGACATGAGCCTTGAAGAATGCGATCGGATAACTCAAGAAAGAGTTAAAGAGCACTTCAAGCCGAAGCCGAAGCCGGAGCCCGAGAAAGTGATAAATCCGATAGATTTGAAATTTTTTAAGGGAATGTGCGAAGCAAATAAGAGAAAATTCATTCCGAGAGACCCCCCTTCAGACTACGAACGCACAATTATCAAAACTACTGAGAAAAAGAAGAGACAATCAAAGTCGTCGTCGTCCGACGTTCCACAGCTCGGAGCCCAAAAGAAACAATCAATAGAGCCTCTCGTAGTGGGACAGACGACGCAAGAACAAGACTTTGTTACATTTCTGAAAGAATCAAACCTGACGGCCGCTCAGATTGCAGGGGGAGAAGATATTCCAAAGGCCGATGTGGTCGTCAAATGGACGTTTGAGATCGGCAAAACTCTTGTACCCCCCGAAGTAGTGTCTGTGCTTCCAACGCAAATGTATAAGCTGCACCAGCACTACATGCGTGCGATGGCCGATTGCATCTTCATGCAGGGCGCAAAGATTAAAGATGATGATTTCTTACGGGGGGAGGCCATTCTATGGATAAACTGGGAAGAAATTTACCAACTATTCCATCAGGAGGCCCTCGACATCTCTATGGTCGCCTTGTGGGTTCTGTAAGTATTTTACTCTCCTTACGTATTGTTTTGCATGATCTCAACATACTGATCTCTTGATTTATTCGGTATCATGTAGAATGGAGATACATACTTGCAGAAGAAAGGGATACTCTCACCTCGGCTTCATCGACCCAATTACTTGTAATTGGAGGCTTCTACGCGACAATACCGATGAGATATTCCAAATGTTGTTCAAGTACATAAGCGTTTATCACAACAAGCAAATGATATTGTTTCCTTACAACTTTGCGTGAGTGATTCCTTCCGTCTAACTCTTTCTATTCTGTAATCGAATTGTTTAAACCTTAACTACCAAGAACTGCCTCCGTATAATCTTGCAGTGAACACTGGATCCTAATTGTCATAATTCCCGAGAAGAGCCTACTCGTGGTTATGGACTCATTGAGGAGACCTCCAGAACAATACGAAAATCTTCTTAACATGATGAAAAAGTAAATCTACCACTACTCCGTCGGTGACTGATAATTTGAATCACTTTGTTACTTGACTATAATTGTTCTAATCATGCACAGGGTTTGGAAAGAATTCGCTAAAAATCATCCAGGCAAATTTGACAAGGAATTGAAGATCAAGACAGATTTTCCGGTACGCGCTTGGATGATTCGTTGCACGATTCATTAGTTTTATTATATATTCATGTAAATACCTGATAATTTCTTCTCTCTTAAAGTGTATGAGGCAGAAACCAGGCACTGTATTGTGCGCATACTATGTATGCGAGAACATCCATGGTCTGGTAGGTCCTCCAAAGGGCTGGACAGATTGGGAGGAGGAAGTAAGTAAAAAAACTTGTTAATATTTGAACTCGTATTTTAATTAGTCGAAATTAATTATCCCCTTTTTCCATAGGTCGGGGAGATGCGCGATAAACTCATACCGGAGGAAAAGGTTATGGCGATTCAAGAACAATTCTCCGGATTTATTGTTGAGCAAGTCCTCGATCCAAAAGGCGAATTCTACTATGATGGAATATCTAATATTGACAATCACAGTAAATATGACAATATACGCGTATATATGTAATTAAGAACGAATATAACTATGTAAATATATATGTGTGTCTATGTATTAAATTTCTATTTATGAGTATGTATGTATGTATTAAATTTCCAAAAGGCAAATTCTACTATGTAATTAAGAACGAATATACCTATGCAAATATGATGGAGTATGTATGTATTATATATATAAGCACTCCAATAATATATATGTGTATATATATATATTTATATAATATTGGTCCTAGACATTTTCATATGTAAAGGAATTCACATGTATAGATATGTGTATACATATATATATATAAGTGAATTAATTTATATATGAAAACTATCTAGGACAAATATTATATAAGTAACTATATATATATGTATATATTAGTGGAGATCATACACACTGAATTCCAATACATAAGTTTAATTGAAATGCAAAAGTATAATTGAAATAGAAAAAGAATCGAGAAAAGAAAAACATGAAAAAAAAAAGAGACCTTTTGTCCCGGTTGGTAACACCAACCGGGACAAAAGGGTGCGCCAGCCACGTGGGCGCTGGCTGCACCTTTTGTCCCGGTTGGTGTTACCAACCGGGACAAAAGGTCCTCTTTTGTCCCGGTTGCCACAACCGGGACAAAAGGGCACCCCCTTTTGTCCCGGACAGGCGTTCCCGGTTGGGAAACCGGGACAACAGCGGTTTCCCAACCGGGACAAATCAACGTTTTTGTAGTAGTGTAGCTCTACATCGGACCACGTACATATAGACAACCTTTTACATGATAATGCATCTTTGTTTTTTTAAGGGTCAACTAGAGGGGAGAGAAACCCCTACCTGAATATATTGATTTTTTTACGGTCAATATATTGATTGGGCTACATTCAAGCCAAAAGCTTACAACATTGATCTTCAGCGGATTTGGAGAAAAAAAATCCCAGCAGAGGGTGATAAGAGTACTACATGGGACCAAGCGTTTGGCACCGGGACTCGGCGACTAATGCATCTACATGTTTAGGTGTATAGTAAAGTCTATGAATCCAGAAAAACCAAAGCGACTAATAATTCGGAATGGAGGGAGTAGTATATTTTTCACAAAACTATAATTATATTGGTAATACAATAAAGTAGGAAACTAGGAATACAAATTTGGAGCATAAGTACGTTAAAATATTATATCGATTTAAGAATTTAGCTAGCTGTCAGACATCAAGTCCGGTGGCAAAAAAAACTAAAATATGTAGTTTATTTGCAAAATATGAAAAACACGCTAAATATGTAGGGGTTTTCAGCTAAATTTTTTATATATTTAGTTCGCGTGATACGTCAAATTCTATAGTTGCCGTATGTTTTCAAATTTACACATACTGTTTGTCCAACCACTTTGCTTCAACAAATTACATGGCTTTGGGCGGAGTCTTCTCTCCAAGTCATATCTTTGTGATGAGTAGAGCACAAGGTGCATGCAGGATGCAGTTGATGAAAGGCCAAAAGGGTTAACAGACTTTGACAGTAGGTCGGTAAGCAGCCTAGTGGTGGCTAGCTTGACTCAACTATTTGTAGGATGGTAACAGTCCACAAATCCATCTTTTTTCCCCGTCACGAAAGCAACGGAACTTTAGATAAAGCGACCACACATGAACAAAATGCATCGCCGGCCGGGAAAGATCAGTACAGTGCATGATTCCATCATCTTTACGCTGAGACCAAGCCGATCGCAAGCAAACCATTGTCTTGAAAGCTGAACCAAGCAATGGATTCACCAAATCACAACGAAAGCTCCGGAAACCACCGCCCTCGTTCACGTCAGAATGACTGCCGTCTCATTCTGAAGTTACATGTTGCCCCTTGCACGATGTCGACGAGCATGTTTCTGCTGCCACTTGCACACGCACTTCAGTACTGTTCGCCTGTAAGGCGATTTGGTCCGCTGCAGAACGTTTGGGCCAATTATGGGCCAAATACAAACCTAAGGAGTAAAGACACAACAACTTGGCTCAAGGCAGCCTTGACAATCATCTTTTGCTTGGCAACAAAGGTATCTTTCTTAATAACCTGACGAATCTCAACATTTTTTTTCTTTTGCTTTTCGGACGTACACCAGGTTTTGGCCCGAATTTGTTGTTAGCATTGATCATTGGCCCATGGATGCAACAGGAAGCCGTCGCAGGCCCTTGGTCACCTAGTATTTGAGCGGCCCAAATCTTCAAGCGTGCATATGTCCCGAATTTTGTTGTTAGCATTGATCATTGGCCCATGGAGGCATATGGACGCACTTCTGTAAATTTTGTTTTCTGTCAGCGGGCACCAACAATGGCGGTGATGGTAGCACTCACACGGTTGCTTCAAGCTCGATGGTGACGGATAAGCTCACTACCTGTACTTGTCTACCCAAACTTCCAGCCCGCATGGGTTAAAAAAAACGCATGGCCATTCAGATCAAGAGTACAAGACAAAAAACGAATGAAACCATGAAGGGAACAAATAGGATTGCCGGATAACAGGATTAATCACTCTCTGCGTGGACAATGGAGAGAGCAACTGAGCAAGAGCAAGCAAGGTGCAAGTGTCCTTGCTATTTTCAGAAGCCAGGTGTTAGAAATTTAGACAAATTTTGGCAAATTTAATCCAAATGTTACTAGTGATTCCATGATGTAAAATACTGACCTTGTCAACTACTACTGGGATGTGCAGTTGTGCAAGACCTTCAGCGTGCAGAGGGTTTAGGCGCAGCAAGTGAGCGCGCACGTGTGGCTCGCCAACTCCCTTTTCCAATTTCACCTACTCCCCCGTCTCAAAAAATAAGTCATCCTAGAAATTCGAGAACAAATTAGTAAGAAGGTAAAATGATCATGTTTGCCTCTATTTATTTTTCATATTTGACACAAATTGATTCTTACATGCATATGTACTTTCTAAATATGGTAAGGTGAATTTTTTGAATAAACTTTGAATTATATGATAACTTGTTTTTTTGGGCGGAGGAAGTAGAGTATACAAACAGTTCACCATATATGGCAATCTTAATAGAAATGTTATGAGCATTAAATTATTTGATATGGTTGAACAGAGAAAGGGGAGTGGCATATGATGGGTGAGGAGTGTTACGGTGCAGCTCGATTACCTAATTCAGGTCCTGTTTAGTTTCCACCCCATAAACCCCGTAAAGGCAAAAAAAAAACATCACATCGAATGTTTCGACACATGCATGGGGTACTAAATGAAGTCTATTTACAAAAAAAAATTTGCATGGATTGGCTGTAAATCGCGAGACGAATCTAATGAGCCTACTTAATCCATGATTTGCAACAGTGATGCTATAGTAACCATCCATTAATTATTGATTAATCATGAATTAATTAGCATCATTAGATTCGTCTCGCGATTTACAATCCATCTGTGTAAAAAGTTTTGTAAATAGACTTTATTTAGTACTTCAAATTAGTAAGATTTCATCGCAAAAAATTTGTACAAAACATCTAAACACGACCTCACAGTCTTGTTAACTGTGCGATTACACTCCCACTAAGAGCAAGTATAGTGACGGGCTGCAAGCGGCGGGATATTACATGGAGGAGAGAGAGTATGAGAGAGGAGAGCAGCCGATTCACGAGATGCCCGCTTTTTGCTGGCGAAATCCATTGCTGCATCTTGTTTACTAGTTTTTCTCCACTCAAATGATTCCACGTTGCACAGAGCAGTTAATGATGATGGGATCCACCACTTTGCTTGGGTGATGTGGCGCTTCTCGCCGCCAGCAGCCAGCGCAATTATAAGCTTTGCTCTAACAACACATAGTTTTATGACAGACTAGAAACTAGGTAACTGCGCTAGATGAGTTTCATGATGATGAAACTCTCATCATCCTATGAAACTTCATTATAACCCCATTAAAATTGGCCAGAGTTGATTAGAATTTACCTCAACAGTCAATATGGTATTAACCACCATTAACACCCTAGCATTTATTATTAGGGGACTTTAGTTTTTTATTAAAATATTGAATAAATGGGCCAAACCCACGGATGTTCCAACACCAGGCACACCCCAATCAAGCCCCCGAGGTCCGCAGAAGAACAGTCTACTGGCACGGGCAGAGATCAAGCATGGCACGCGACGCGTCACGCGGCCGCGGCGCGAGACCTCGCCTTCCTCTCGAGGAGCCGCGCGAGGAGGACCTCGTGCGGCACGGTGGTCCCGAACCCGGCGGCGAGCTCGTCGAACGCGGCGACGCTGGCGTGCACTCTCGGCGTCGCGCCGGGCTCCACGATCTCGACCCCGGAGACGGCGGACAGCACCCGGGTCCCCGCGGCGCAGGAGCCCAGGATGACGTCGAGCAGCCCGGGGCTCCGCCCGTGCACGAACGGGCCCTCCTCGCCGCCGCAGGGGAAGTCCTCCGCTATCCCGGCCTCCATCACGGCCACCCGCGCCTTCATCTCCCTCGCCAGCTCCGCCCGCTCCGCCGCGTCGTCCGCGAGCACCACCGCGCGCGACAGCGGCGACACCTCGTCGTGGAAGAAGCGCGCCCAGAACCTGGCCGCGGCGCGCGCGCGGGGCTCCCGCGGGAGCAGCGCCGGCGGGTGCCCGCGGCCCTCGGGCCACGCCTCGTCGGCGTACTCGATGATGACGAGCGACTCCGCGAGCGGCCGGCCGTCGACGACGAGGACGGGCACCTTGCCGTGGACGGGGTTCAGGCGCAGCAGAGCCTCGCTCTTGTTGTCCAGGTCCTCCTCCACGTACTCGTACAGCACGCCCTTGAGCGCCAGCGCGTTCCGGGCCATGGCGGCGTGGGCGCTGCCCCAGGCGCCGTACAGCTTCACCTCCCTGGGTTCCATGGCCGATTCCGCCATTAGCGCTGTGCTGTGAGCTGCCGTGTGATGGTACGTGACAATATCTCTTATATATAAATGTGAGGCGCCTTCTGCTTAATCAGTGATCCATATACTAGTGCGTGCTAGCTAGCTTCTTGCGCTTCAAGATGAAGGATTTTGTTTTGTTTTTTATCTCGCGACATACGTGGCTGTGATTGGTCAAATTTGGCGGCTAATCTTGTTCTTGGTCGCCAAGTAGAGGATTATTAGTGGAAGACTGATAGCGCTGACGTCACAACTCAGAAGCAAATGGAACTGGTCCAGCTGAAACGAGAAACTAAAGTGTTCATTAACTTTTTCTGTTTGCGAAACAACTGTTGATTAACTTTGGCAGTGTCTAACTGTCTACGACTCACCTGGATGAAACAAAGACTCTTCTCAATCAAATTTTCATCCATGGAATCTAAAATGGATGTCTCAGATCCATCCACCCTCTTTCATCTTATCTCTTCAGCTTTCTTCTCCTCCTCTCCTCCCCCGCCTTCTTCTTCCTCTGGCTCCCTGTGCTTGCCACCCGCTCGTTGCCGCCCTTCCGGCGTAGCCCTAACCCGCCCGCGCCGGCCGTCCACCAGCCCCTCTCGCCGCCGCTTTCTGCTTCTCGCCGCCATAGCCCCGTCCCGGCACTGCCCAACCGCCGTCCACCACCACTCGTGCCGGTGACGTGCCACCACCGCCGGCCTCGCCGCCCCCGCAACCACCACCATCGTTGTGCTAGCCTGCCGCCGCCAGCCCTCCTTTTAAAGCCGGCAGTGAGCATCAGCCCCCTCCCAGCAACCTCAAACCATAATCTCACTGGTTTACTCGTCGGAGTTGAAGAAGGTATATATGAAGAAAAAGAAAATTTAAGTGAGAAAAGTCTCCAAATCAATTTATCTTACCCCTAAAGAAAAAGAGAACCTCGACCTTAGCATCACCATGGGCGGTGGATCGCTGTGCTTGTGCCTGTCTTTTCATAGATAATTTAAAGACCTTGGATACAAGCGGATGAATGAATAAACAATCTATAAATCGGAATGTTTGTGTTCCTCACCAGTCTCGACTCTCGACTCGGGTAGTCACCCCAGAGTTA
Source organism: Panicum virgatum (assembly GCF_016808335.1). Lineage (NCBI taxonomy): Eukaryota > Viridiplantae > Streptophyta > Magnoliopsida > Poales > Poaceae > Panicum > Panicum virgatum. The sequence goes on from NC_053148.1 coordinate 11,830,000, forward strand.
ACCAAACCGACCCCACCCTCCGGTAGCGGTTTACCGGGCCGGTTTGACCGGTAACCGGTGGAAACCGGTTGAATTCAAATTCAAATTCAAATAAATTCAAAAGCTCCCGTGCAACCGGTTCCGACCGGTTTACCGGCCGGTTTTACCGGTTTACCGGTCGGTTTGACCGGTTTGAATTCAAATCCAAATTCAAAAGATCCCGCGCAACCGGTTTATCGACCGGTTTGACCGGTTTACCGGCCGGTTTGACCGGTGGGGCTTAATGGGCCGGTCCATTTTTTTTCTTTTTCTTTTTTGATTTAACTTTAAATCCCCGCAAACTATACTAAATAAATGAATTTTTGAGAAAATTTGATACCATTAGATTCATCGCACCTTGAAGTATTTTTAGGAATTTTTGAGGAATTTTTCATTTTTTGAATTTAAATTTAAATTTTGAATTTTGGCCGGTTAGGTACCGGCCGAAACCAGAACCGGTCCGGACCGGTTTGACCGGTAACCGGTCAAACTGAAAAACCGGTTTGGTGAACCGTGGTCACCCCAACTGGCAGGAGTGGGTCCCGTCCGGGAAATCTTCTCGCGAAACCGATCACTTCCGTACTTATGTAAACCTTTCGAGACAGGTGAAAGCCCCAGGGAACCCACCTGTCAGTGACACGCAGCCCCTCCTTTTGGTATGCAAACACAGCTCCCATTCCTTCACCCGTAGTTAATTACCATCAGTCCATGTCCATTACTGGCTTGACTGTACACGTCACAACAACCCCCATCACTAAAAGTCACTGATGGTGGGCCCAAATCCATGACTAATCGTTGATAAACATGACCCAATTTAGTAGTAGCAACATATCTTGTGGAAACCACAACTTCGTGAAAACTCGTGCAAATTACGGCAAAAAAATTATCTAAATTTACCAAAAAAATCACACATGTAGATGATATGACGATACACAACCTTGTAAAATATATTGTCCAAACTCGACTTCATTTGTGAGATATGAAAATAACAATTTTCAAACCACAAAGCTGTCCAAATGATTTGTTAGAAATTTGTTATTTTCATATCTGACAAACGAAGTCGAGTTTGGACAAGATATTTTATAAAATTATGTATCATCATATCATCTACATGTGTGATTTTTTTGGTAAATTTGGACGACATTTTTATCGTGATTTGCATGAGTTTTCACGAAGACTGCGATTTATACCCGATATATTCCCTTACTAGTAAGCCCCAAGCTACAACTCCAAGTCCCAACAAACTACTACGGGTGCGCAAGGAGACTTGCTAATTAAGATAAAAAAAGACTTGCTAATTCACCGCCAAATCTAACCACACCGACATCGTGATACCCACTGACTGAGTGGACCTACTGGATCCCCGGGGCCCATCGGCCTCTTTCCGCCTCGCCATCAGCTCAGATCCGCGATGCGCTTCCCCTCACTCCACTCCCCCACCCCGCTCCCAGTCGGCGTCGGCCGCTCCACCCCCGATGGCCGGCGGCCGCGCGTTCCGGCCGTCCGCGCCGCGCCGCGCGGCCTTCGCGGCGCTGCTCACGCTCCTCCTCCTCGCGGCCCTCTCCTTCCTCCTCTCCTCCGCGCCCGCCTCCTCGGCCCGCTCCTCGCCCCCGCCGTCCGCGCGCCTCGCCGCCGTCCGCCGCCACGCGGCCGACCACGCGGCGGTCCTGGCCGCGTACGCCGCGCACGCGCGGAAGCTCAAGGAGGCGTCCGCGGCGCAGTCGCTGTCGTTCTCGTCTCTCTCCTCCGACCTCTCCGCGCTCTCCGCCCGCCTCGCCTCCCACCTCTCCTCCTCCCTCCCCGAGGACGCGCTCAGGCCCCTCGAGAAGGAGGCCCGCGAGCGCATCAAGTTCGCGCGCGCCCTCGCCGCCGACGCCAAGGAGCGATTCGACACCCAGTCCAAGATCCAGAAGCTCTCCGACACAGTCTTCGCCGTCGGCGAGCAGCTCGCGCGCGCGCGCCGCGGGGGGCGTATGTCCTCCCGCATTGCCGCGAGATCCACCCCCAAGTCGCTCCACTGCCTCGCCATGCGCCTCCTCGAGGCCCGCCTCACCAACCCGTCCGCTTTCGCCGACGACCCCGAGCCGTCCCCCGAGTTCGACGACCCCGCGCTGTACCACTACGCCGTCTTCTCCGACAATGTGCTCGCCGTCTCCGTCGTGGTGGCCTCTGTCGCGCGCGCCGCGGCCGACCCCTCGCGTCACGTCTTTCACGTGGTCACCGCGCCCATGTACCTGCCTGCATTCCGCGTCTGGTTTTCGCGCCGCCCGCCGCCGCTCGGTGTGCACGTCCAGCTCCTTGCCTACTCCGACTTCCCGTTCCTCAACACCACCAACTCGCCGGTGATCAGGCAGATCGAGGGCGCTAACAGGGATGTCGCGTTGCTGGATTACCTGAGGTTCTACCTCCCAGATATGTTCCCTGCACTGCGGAGGGTAGTGCTTTTGGAGGACGATGTGGTGGTGCAGAAGGATTTGGCAGCGCTTTGGCAGGTTGACTTGGATGGGAAGGTGAATGGTGCCGTGGAGATGTGCTTTGGCGGATTCAGGAGGTATAGAAAGTATCTCAACTTCACCCAGCCCATTGTGCAGGATCGGTTCAATCCCGGTGCCTGTGCATGGGCATACGGGGTGAATGTGTTTGATCTTGAGGCATGGCGGCGGGCTGGCTGCACAGAACTGTTCCATCAGTACATGGAAATGGTGAGCTGCTCTGATCTCTGTTATAACTTATGAGTAGCATTGTGGTACATTGGGATTGTTAAGTGGCTGGCTGCATCTGTAGTGTGGATCATGTGTGTTTCAACTTTACTTTTCCCACTAGCTTGATGTGGATCCTGTTTAAGTTTGTGTTCCTAAATGTCAATAGTCATGTGTCAGATTTAAGTATATGATATTTTTCAGCCCGTAACATGGTGTTGGGTGAACTATATTGTAAAGAAGAAATTAGTGTCTCCTTGCTAATCTTTCCAGTAACTCATGTTATTCATGGCTGCATACTGATGGTTGGATGATCAAGCACTTGTGTAGGATAAGAATTGTAAATATTTATCAACTTGATTGGCCAAACAATTGTACGGTGCTTTCTTATGCACTCAAATACTCAGCTCAATGTGCTAATGTTTAACAAACCAACAATTACCTTAAAGCATATCTTAACTAGGTTTGCTTTGATGATTAAAATGTTTTCTCTTCTTTTGAGTTTAAATAGGTTCCAGTGATTGTTCTCAAATTTATTTTATATAAATTCTTATTGAGGGTTGTTTTTATAGTGTAATGATGTTTTGCTATCCTCTTAGTTCAATTTGGCTGCAGATGACTTCTAATTATTGGGGTTCAAATGTGACTAGGGTCACCAAATTGAGCATGTGGTGTTTCCCATTTCTTTGTAACAGGAATTATGCACTTTTTCCTTGTTTATGAGAATATGTAAACCATGCCTCGTCAATTTTTTAGTTTTCTTATCTTTTCTGGGTACAGCTAAACCATAGTATATAAATTTTTCATACTCCCTCTTTTTGTTGAGAATATCTTAAACCCTACCATACCATGTCAGGTTTTAGTATATAGTGGGTTGGTGCACCTCATGGTCTCGACACTTTCCTGGAAGAGTTCCCAAGTAAGAATAGGGTTGATGCACCCTACTGATGCTTTGCTCTGAAACCTAAGGTTTTTTACTTCATATTCTAACTAACAATATGTTCTGTGTTGGCCTCTGCTTTTTAATCCCTGTATGTAGTTATGCAAATGGTGCCCATAGTTGCCCCTTCTTATCAGAGTAAAACATTTCTATTTTGCACTACATGACCGATACTTGTATATTCTTGTGGCAGAATGAGGATGGCGAGCTGTGGGATCCAACATCTGTTCTAACAGCCGGATTGATGTCATTCTATGGCAATACCAAGCCATTGGATAAGTCATGGCATGTAATGGGTCTTGGCTATAATCCAAGCATCAGCCCTGAGGCAATCCGAAATGCTGCAGTGATACACTTCGATGGGAACATGAAGCCCTGGCTTGATGTCGCTTTGAACCAATACAAGGCCCTGTGGACAAAATATGTCGACACTGAAATGGAATTCCTAACCCTATGCAACTTTGGTCTATGAAGGGGTTCAATAGATTATCTGAGAATAAGGATGCCACTGATTCACATTATTTTTTCGGAGGCAAAAGAGGCAAAGAGCTTTGACAGCACACACAAGTGGTACCTATATTATCTCGAGCGAAGTTGCTCCTGTAGGGAAGTTCCTATCTTTGTGCTGGGTGACAATGTTATTGTAGATTATGTAGCTTATTTGTGATAGTATATGTCTGTCCAGCTAAAATGTACTGGATTATTGTGGCATAGAGAGTGAGTAATCCATTGGGAGGAAATTGTAGATGGATATTCCTTTATTATCAAATAACGAGCATATCTGCAATTGTATTTATAAGGAAAAACAAAAGGCTACTTGGTTCAAGATTGGCATTTTATTTTCCTGGACTTCCTATTTTTTGGTGCACTAACCACTTAGAATGTTATTTTAGAATACCACTAGCTACTAAGATGCAAGCAACACCCCCCCCCCCCCCCCCCCCCCCCACACACACACGACAGTGAATGGATGTCTAACATTGACGTGATTTGAAAGAGTTCATCTATACATGACAGGTGAACGATTGATTATTCATCATCTTTGCTTTCTCGAACGAAACTTTTCTTTTTAAACACCTAGAAGGTTTGATTGTTTGTCACAAATAGCTTTTTTAGTAAATTGCCCCCACTGTAAAATAAAATGTATGTGCTAGCAAAATGTGCAAACGGATACACAAATTTGTTAAAATACAATCACATGTATTCTATGTAGCTGTATTTTGGCGGAGCTACAGCTTCCCACCGGGGTCAGCCAACCCCAACAAATTTTGGAAAAAAAAAGAAATAGAAACCACTGTTCATAATTGCTAATAATGCTTGATGACCCTATCATTTGATAGATATGATCTCGGTGAAATGTTAACATGGCTCCGCCCCTGGTGGTAAGCGATGTGGACGGTTTTATGCACGTAACCCCATATCATTATTCTATAGTTGGTCAGGAGGCCCGAGGCCCGTGGGTCGGCCCACGGCCTGGCTTTTTTGGCGTGAAAGAGGCACGGCCCGGCACGAAGTTAATCAGGTCCGGCACGAGTCTTGTCCTGTGCCTAGGCCGATACCTTGGCACATGGGCCGATCCGACCCGGCACAATTTTAGCGCGAAATAACTGCCAACATCCTAAATTCTCATATTCAACCAACGTATAGATACTTATTTTCCACTCCAAACCCTAACTCCAATCTCCCAATCCACCTCCAGATGCGGCCGGCGGGCGACCCTTCTTCGGTTCTCCCTTCCCCGCGCGGGTGGCGCTGCTAGTGTCTATCCGCCATGGCACCTCCACACGCGGCGGCAAGGCCGGCATCATTCCGCCTCCTTTCCCCACGGCGCGACGGCTCACGGCTGCCTCCCCTCCCACACGGCAGTGCGATGGTCTTTCCCGCTGGCCTTGCTCGCACGGCGGAGTGGCGCCTCCTCCCCTCCTAATGACGCAGCCGAACCCGCTCTCCTCCTCGCGCGTCAGCGTCGGCCTGCACCTCCTTCCCTCTCCCGCGACGCCGCATCTAATCAGTGTTGGCTCTCTTCCCTTCCCCACATTGTGGCGCAACCGGTGGCCGACCCTCCCTTCTGTACCATCAAACCTGGGGATGACGTGTAGGCAAGGGCATTGGGGATGGCGATGCGGCTGATGGGCCTTTGTGGGATAAACGGGCTGATGGGATGGCACGACATGGCTAGGGTACACCGGTGCTGTGCTTGAGCCGGCACCTCAGCCCATGGGTGGGCACAGCACAACCCATTTAGCAATCATGCTTTAACGGGCCCATTCTGGGCCATGCCGGGCTGCCTGTTTGGCCATCTATACGTTATTATCTCTTTCTCATGAAAATGTTAACTATATGTGCAACATCCGTATTAAAAGAAAATGCTCATGCAGGGCTGTCCAGATTTATTTTTATTAGGGGAAATAGGAGAATCCAATTAAATACAAATTAAACTATTTATATGTCAGTGGCAATGATAATTAGTTCATTATAATAGGTTCTCGTCACTAGTAGTTCGAAGGAAATTTGAACATAAATTTTAAAAAAGTTGCTAAAAACTTGTACACAACTGGCAATTTGGAAAGGAAAATCCCTATCTATAGCGGGTAGAACCATCCTCATTGGATCCAGTTTGTCTAATACCTTTATCTATCATATGTCTATGTACCTCCTTCCTAAAACTACAACTGATAAACTTGACAAACAGAGGAGAATCTTTTTCTGGCAAGGGGGTGGGCAGAAAAAGAAGTGCCACCTTCTGAGATGGGAAATTATCAATAAAAGTAAGAAACATGGTGGCTTGGGCATAAACAAACATTCAGAAAATGAATATTAGCCTTTTATGTAAATGGTGGTGTAAATTGGAAAGGGAAGAAGGTATCTAGCAGCAGATAGTCAAGAAGAAATACATGCATAGAGACATGGTGGGGTCTGTGAAGCACATACTTGATGACTCCCCAATATGGTGTGGCTTACTTAAAGTAAAACATATCTACCTAAAGGGAAGGTCAATTAAAGTTAATGATGGAAGAAACACATCCTTTGGGGTCTGATACCTGGCTGAAAGACAAACCTTTGTACACTCTCTTTCCTGATCTTTATGATATGTGCATTGATAAAAAACATCTCTGTTTATTACTTCTTGGTCCGCTAAGGTCAGTTAAATTTGAAAAGATGGCTCTCCCCTCTACTATTTGATCAATGGATGGGTGTGATTGATACAGTGTATCAACACACCTTTGATGATAGTAAAGATACCCCTGTTTGGAGATGGAATAAAACTAATATTTTCTCCACAAAATCTGTCTATGAGTTTCTAACTAGGGAAAATCCAAGGAAACACTTTAGACATATTTGGAAAGCAAAAATTCCATACAAGATCAAAATTTTCATGTGGCTGGTGGAGAATAATGCTATTATCACTAAAGACAACTTAATTCGCAGACATTGGATTGGAGTTCCAGCTTGCTACTTTTGCCATGAAGATGAAACAATTGATCATCTGTTCTTTTAGTGTTCAATTGCTAAGATCACATTGGGGGTCCTTGGGTTCTGCTTTGGAACTAATGTCATTCCTCGAAACATTCAACAATACAAAACTTGGATTGCCAAGTGGCTTCTTGGAGGGGAATCAGTTTATGCTAGTGGATGTGCAGCTGTCTGTTGGGCAATTTGGAAATGCAGAAATAGAGTGTGTTTTGATGGAAAAAATCTAAGAAACCCGATCGAGATTATAATACATGTTTGCTCTTTTCTAACATACTGGGCAGGCCTATACATCAAGCTGATGTAGGAGAAGATACTGTAAGTCGTACATGATCTTCTGGCGTCTGCACATAAGGTCTTGGCAGGACAATCAGCAGCTCCATCCACTAGAAGGCTTCTTCCTCCTCCCCAAGATGATGATCAGGAAATGGAAGAGGAAAATTGAAGTTAAAAGTGACGTGAAGGATGTGCTGAGCTCTTCAACTGTGTTGTGGTTTTCTTGTAATCTATCTGAACTACTTTTGTAATGTTGTCGAGTGTTGTGACCTAGGAATCCTGGGTCAGCGTTGTTGTGTGATCTAGACTGAAGCAGACTAGATTGTTTGCCCCCCTTTTTTTCTTCCCTGGCTCCTTTCTAGTCTTCTTCCTAGAACCTTGTTCTATGCTACCATGTACTCTTGCTATTTCTGTTGTTGAAATGGAAATGGGGTGGAGCCTCGGGTCAAAAAAAAAGAAGCTTGTTCGAGGGTTGCTCTCATCGATGGCTTAGAGGAAAAGAGGAAAGATTAGGGAAGGAGGTGGACTGGCAGAGCAAACAGGCATTGAGGCTGAAAGCATCTAGGCCGATGGATGCACATGGTAAGTATTGGTGATTAATGACAACCGTATGTGGCTAACATATGTTTTGAAGGAAATAACAATTATTGGTTATGTCACTTATGAAATATGAAAGGAGACCTCTCAATTCGCATGTTTATGCGTACTAAGGACTTACACATGAAGATTAAGGACCTATCTAGGATCAAGTGTCACAAGAAGATGAAGGACACTTGATTTAATTCAGGATTTATAGTTTTTAGTCATTGACCGTACTATTAAGGGGGGTTCTTGAATTAGTAGCTTGGCCTTGAAAACATGCACACTTGCTCAAGCTCAGTTCTGGACATCCAAAAAAAATCAAAGGAAACACTTGGAAGAAGAAAAAATCAAAGAAGAAATTAACTCCTAGTCACTGTCACAAGCCCAAGAAGAAAACATTACACCAGTTAAACATGTATTATAATACATGTAACGCCAATAAAATATAACAGGTCAGTGCATTGGTTTGTTCAAAGCACGATCAACATAATAGCACCGGTTAAACCGACATTGTACACAAAAGATGTCGGTGCATTGAACAATGGATTCCCTAGTACTTCTTAGGCCTCAAGAAAAATCTCTTAAGCACCGGTTTAATCGACGGCAATAATGCAAATATCGGTGCATCCGTACTACTATTGTCCATAGAGCATGTTTTTGATGCAGCGGGATTATCTTCAGGACTGGTTAAACCGACACACCGTCGGTTCAACCGTCAATTAAATGACCTCAGCAAACTCTCTCTACCAGAGTCCAACGGCTACTATTGAGGTGTGGTGAGAATGGTTGAACCAATACCCAAGATCGGTTTAACCTACACTACATACTTTTTCTGTAGAGTGGTAGGTAACAGCTATGGTGGACTTCCTAGCCTATATAAGGAGATCCCCCCTCCCCCTGGTCATTTATGATGCCTTTGACACCCTGAATACCTAAGACCACCCTTATGATACCTTTAACACTCTGAATACCTAAGGCCACCCCAGAGCTGTAGAGAGAGTGCTTGAGCCATGGGAAGAAGACCTTGAGTTTGAGGATTGATTCAAACAAGAACAAATCATCAATTTGAGAGTAGCAAGCTTGAGCTTAGGGCCAGCTTAGTGAAGGTCAAGTGAAGGCTTTGGAGCTTGTTACTCTTGATGTTTAACGGCACCTAGACGGTCATGATGATCTAGGGGCTCTTAATGAGATCTTAGAGTTTGTGGGAGCCCTGAGAAGAAGAAGTTTGTACGTGGTTTGAAGCTCGCCGCTCGGAGATGGAGAAGGAGCATTCTTAGTGAAGATTTGCTTCTTTGTGAGGCAAGGGAGCTTAACTTTTAGCGGGTGCTCTAGTGTGGACTAAGGGAGCGTCAACTCCTCAATACCACGGGAAAAAATCTGGTTGTCTCGTGTCTATTGCACTTACATTTAAACTTTTTTAATTCCACTTTTAAAGATTTTTTTTTCTTGCTTGCTTGCTTGTTTGTTGATTACGACATGTGCATGATAGTGTGAGCTCTTGACTAGGTGTGTTCTCAACTAGAAAAAATGATTATGCTAGTATGGTTACCGATCTAGAATCTAACAATTTGTTAGTGTGCTTTAGTTGCTTAGCTTTGAATTCATAGATTGGGCAACACTAGTGGTAGGATAAGGACTCGTTAGCAATTGAAAAAGTCCTGATTCAACCCCTCCCCCTTCTTGGGCCACCATCCTTATAGAGGCTTAGCAAGGAATGCGCCGCTAGCTATGGACGGTGGGGAGACAATCTATAGGAGAGGAACGTAATGGTGTAGGATCTAGGATACCGACTAGAGGGGGTGTGAATATGCGGTTTTAACAAAAATCACAAACACTAGAAAATTTAATTAGTGACACAAGAAAGCTCCAATATCTAACAAGGCCTATCACTAGTGAGAGCTTGCAACCTAGGGTGACAAGAAGCAATTCAATTTCTAGGAATGTAAAAAGCTCAAAGTAAATTGCAGAAATGAAATTGAGCAAAGAAATAATCGAGCTTGACACAAGAAATTTTTCCCGTGGTGTCGATGACTTGTCGGTTACCTCTAATCCACATTGAGGTGGGTTCAAAGTTTCAACCGCTCCTCTATCAAGAATCCTCTTGATCTTGAGCTGGCTTGAATCAATGAAACTCTCTAAACCTCGATTCCACTAGAGTTGCTCTTCACCACTCCGACGAGGTGAGCACAAGGACCTCTCACAACCAAACCGGGGCTGCTCCACAATCTTCTTGAGATGGCTTAATGGTTTACCTTCACCAAGCAATCTAGGGAGCTACAACTCCTAAGAGTAACAAGTTGATGGCGCTTGCTTGAAGACTCCCTAGTGTGAAAGGCCCTTGTTTGGTTTTGGTAATTGAGTGACAACTTAGGTGGACTAATAAGTGTTTATGTTGAGATTCACAGGAGATTAGTCCACACAAAGACACTAGTATGAGCAACATGTGCCATGGAGGAGAAATAGCTAAGGGTTGATGCTATGCTCATATAGTGTGATCGAGAAGCTCATTGCATATGAGACATGATATGGAGTTATGTGACCAAAGTGGAGAAGATCAAGACAAGGCTTGGCTTGATGGACCGGTTGCAATGGAGAAGGACAAGTCAAGGCTTTGAAGCGAGGGACCGCGAGGCGGTGAAGCTTGGGCAAGATTTGGCGCCGATGGACCGAGGCAACGGTGAAGAGCGAGCAAGGTCAAGATCGATGGACCAAAGAGGTCATGTGATGATATGGAGTGGATCATATCATTCAACAAAGATCAAGCCAAGTGTTGACTCATGATGATGATCAAAAGGCTTGATGGAGTTTGGTGCTTGTGTGGCATCAATATTTGGGAAGATGAAATGGAAAGCGCAAGACAAAGGTATGAATTGTAGGGCATTTCATTTCACCGGTCAAAGGTTGTGTAGAGAAGTGCATGACCGGATTTAGGATAGATGGCCGTACTATCAAGAGGGGCAAACTTGTTTGCATATCGGTCATCTAGTGCCACTTGAGCGATCTAACATTGCGATGTTGCTAGCATCGAGTGGCGTGGTGAGTTCAAGTGAAAATCCTTTGAAAACGTTTGTGAAATGCTAACACACATGCACATGGTGTTGTTCACGTAGTGGTGTTGACACATTTGCAAAGGAGAAAGAGTTGGAGTTGTTGTTTATCAACGTGGGGAAGCAAGAAAGGCTTTTCGGTGTTCTTCGGAGATTAGGTTGGCTCTTGAAGTGAAATACTGCTTTGATCTATTGTGTTTTGGATCAAATATTTAGTTGGGTTGTGTAGCCCCCTGAATAAGCTTTCCATAGAGTCCAAGATCACCAAATTTGGACATTGGAGCTAAGAGTTATGGCCGTTTTACCGAGGCACATTTCTGCTGGAAATAGACTTGCAGACGGTCCGCTCCTTGGGGGTGGACGGTCCGTCGTTATCTCGGATGAGCTCGAACAGAACCGTTTTTGGCTCTGTTGATGGTCCAAAATGAAATGCGGACCGTCCGGTCCATGGGGGCGGACGGTCCGCCTTTAAAAGCTGAAACGGGCGCAGAAACTTGGTAGTTCTGTCTTGGGTGTCCAAATTGTACTGCGGACGGTCCGGCCCTTGGGGGCGGACGGTCCGCCTCCTACTGAAAATTCTGGGACAGAAACACTGCAGTTTCTGTGTGTGCTGACCTTTTAAACGGCGGACGGTCTGCCCCTGGGGAGCGGACAGTCCGCCGGTCACTTCCAGATTTAGTCAGAGACGTTTGCAAATCGGTTGGTTCGAAGTTTTGAACCGCGGACGGTCCACCCCAGGGATGCGGACAGTCCGCCCGGGGCTCTAACGGTCGACTCTGACACACAATCATTGCAGTTCTAGCCGTTGGTTTTGAATGGCGGACGGTCCGGTCTCTGTGAGGCGGACAGTCCGCGAAAACTCTGTTTTCACGGGATTTGAGTGTAACGGCTAGTTTGGGGCCTCCCTCTATAAATAGAGGGTGTGGCCGGCTATTTGAGGTTGCTGAGCACCTTGGGGACTTGGTGTCCATGGGTGAGAGTGCTTGAGAGCTCTCTACTCACTCTAACTTGATAGTAATCATCCGATCGAGTGAGAGAGCGATTCTAGTGCGATTGCTTTGAGAGATTGCATCGAGTGGCACTAGGTGATCGTATTGCAAGCCGGTGTGCTTGTTACTCTTGGAGGTTGCCACCTCCTAGACGGCTTGGTGGCAAGAGGCTCCGTTGAAGCCCACAAGAAGATTGTGCGGTGCTCCGGAGAAGAGATTGTGAGGGGTATTGTGTTCATCCCGCGGGAGCCGCGAAGAGCAACTCTAGTTGAGCGAGACGTGAAGAGCAACAAGTGGTTTGCATTCTCCAAATCACAAGCCTTGTATTTACATTCATCTATATCTTGTGCTTGTGTAGTTGCTCTCTAGTGATTAGTTAGCTTGTGTAGCTTGCTAATTATCTTCTTACTTGTGTAGCTAGAAGTAGAGATCCTAGTGTAACTAGTTAGCTTGTGTATCTTAATTAGTTGCCCTTGCTTAGATTGTGTAGCTAAGCAAGTTGAGCTCTTGGATTTGGATTTTGTATCCTTGTCCTTGAGCATCTAGTGAGCTTAGGTTTGGCTTTGTACTTTTGCTCATTAGAATTGTGTAGGAGCTCCCCCGGTTTGTGAAGTACTAATACTTAGGCTTGTATGACTTGGCATTAGAATTGTTAGTAGAGCTCTTACTAGCTTGGCACTCCATTTGCTTTGTGTAGGACCTTTTTGGAGGTGCCTTAGAGTCATAGTTAGAGGGGTGAAGTCTTGGCTAAGCGAATAGTTTCAATTCCGCATAAGTTTCGGTTAGCCGGCGCAATTAGTTTTAGAAAGGACTATTCACCCCCCTCTAGTCCGCCATCTCGACCCTACAAGTGGTATCAAAGCCAGGTTTCTCATTTGTGGTCCTTACCGACCCGAGAGGATGGCGACTTATGGGCTAGATGTTGAGTGTCCACATATTTTTGATGGCACACACTTTGCACGGTGGAAAAATTGGATGATATGCAATTTTAAATTTATTTGCCCTCAAATGTGGTGGATGGTGGATGTAGGTTTTTCTCATGTGTTAGATGAAGAAAATCTAACTCCAACACAAGAGAAATGCCTAGATCTAGACATCCAAGCTACTAACATCTTATTTAGATCTTTGCATAATTGCATTTTTGGTGAGATCATGGACAAGAAAACCGTCCATGAGATTTGGAGTTATCTAAATGAGAAATATGGGGCGCCCTCCGATGATCATGATGATTATAAGACCAAGGAGGAAGTGCATGAGGATGATGAGCACATCCATGACATGGTGGTTGTAGAAGATTGCTCCACCTCATGGTCAAGTGATGATGATGATAATCAATCTACAACAAGTTCACTTGACATGATTGATGATGATGATTCAAGTGTTGCAAATTATGATTCTACTCTAAACACACTTGATGATCAAGTTGGCTCATACACGGATGATATTGTTACGTCAAGCTCATCTCTATCGCCACATTGCTTCATGTCACAAGGTCACACAAAGGTATCAAATTGCAATATGATTGATCTTAATTCATATGATGAGCTCTTGAGGAAGTGTTAGCCAAAACAATCAAATTTGAAAAAGAAAACTCTTTTCTCAAAGACACATGTGAACAACAAAATATCTACTTTATGTCATAAGTTGTTCACATGAGAAGCTAAAATTGACTCATGAGGAGCTTAGTGTTGCTCATGAGAATTTGGTACTATGCCATACTTTACTCACTAACAAGCTTTCTAGTAAAGTAATTAAAACTAGCGAGAGCTCATCACATGGATCAAAGGATCAATTGCAAAATATTGCTAACCCTTGTGATGTAGGAAAGAAACATGTATCCACCTCATGTGATGATTTATTGTCTATTTCATGTACTTCAAATATAGATGCTTGTTCTTCTTCTACTACGCAATATGAGACTAACCATGTAGAAGAAAACAAAGAGCTCCAAAGTCAAGTGAAGTATTTGAGCAACAAGATAGAGAGATGGACAAAATCAAAAGTCACCCTTGAAAGCATAATCAAAAATCAAAGAAGTTTCGGTGACATGAGTGGCATTGGTTCCAACAAAAGCAAAGCCAAAGGCAAGAAATGGGGCAAGAATAAATATAATAGAAAGATGAAGAAGCAAGAAGAAATGAAGCTATCTCATTTCATGTGCTTTCAATGCCATGAGATGGGACACTTTGCAAATGGTTGCCCCAACAAAGAAAAGCTCAAGTTGAAGAAGGAAGAAGAGAAGCTTAAACATGTCAAATGCTTCAAGTGCCGCACTTGGGGTCACCTCACCTCAATGTGCCCAACCAAGCAATTGGTAAAGCGACAAGAACCTCAACCAAGGCCACAAGTTGAGCAAGAGAAGGTACCCCAACCTCAAGTCAAGATCAACCATGATGATCAAGTTGATGACTTGAAGATGATGAAAAAGAGAACAAGAAGGGGTGGCAAGGCAAGAACAAGGCATCCAACTCACATTCAAGATACCAAGATGCTGAGCAAGAACAAGATTCAAGAGAAGAATCCACATGCTCACATCAAGTGCCATAGTTGTGCAATATTGGGTCACCTAGCTTCGGGTTGCCCAAACAAGCTTGAGAAGAAGGCTCAAGCAAACTATGAGAAGCAAGGCAATGAGAAGCATCAAATGAGTAAGGAAGAAAATACTCAACAAAAGAGAAGATGCTACTTATGCCGGGAAAGGGGACACATGGCTTATTCATGTCCCTTAGGTAACAATTCTAAGCCTATTTCAATTGATGCAAATATTATGCTTAGAAAGGATGGTAATGGTACCTCATTTGTTACTATTGTAAAACATCCCGCTATTCATACTAAGACATTACCAAAGTATGTTGCTCCTAACTTGAGAGGACCCAACCTAGTTTGGGTACCATCAAAACGTGAATGAATATGTGTAGGTACCAAAGGCATTGGAAGCTTGATTCAAACTAAATTCTTATTTTTGATCTTATGATTGAATCAAGGAATTGAAGTTTTCTTTGCATATATATACCACCCAATGCCATGTCAAAACAATGAAGTCCAAGTGCTACAACATACAAGTATCTTATTCTAGTTGTGAGAATTTTATTGGAAATATTTGATAGCTTGCAAACTTATTTGTGTTAAACCTTGCTTTTGGATGAAAAAAATCTTTTTGCAAATTGAAAAATAAGCTAAATGTCATTTACTTCTCAAATGTGGTTTGAAAACTAGTATATTTGACATTTGGTTCTTATGTGCACTCTTTGCTTCAAAATTCTGTTTTTTTCAAAGCTTTTATGGGCTATTTATGAGTTTCCATGATTTTACTTGATTTATTTTTGATTTCTCGTTCTTACTCACTCATATAAGTCTTTGGATGGTGTTCATGCTAGTTTTGAGATTTTTGGAATGTTATTTGAGCAATAATCCCAATTCAAAGTTGAAATTGTGAAAGTTGGCAAAATTCTGGGCTGTCTGAATTTTGATAGCGCGGACGGTCCGCGTGTAAGAGGCGGACGGTCCGCCATTCATGAAGTGTTTCACCAGAGGCTCTGATCAGCAGAAAATTGAAGCGCGGATGGTCCGCCAAATATCCGCGGACGGTCCGCCTGAGATAAGTTGAATCTGCTTAGTTGAAGATATCAAATGAGTTGATCAAGAAAAGCAAGCAACACCAAAAGTAGAGAGATTCATGAAAATTCAAGTAATATTCAAATGGTATTCTCTCATGCAAAAAAAAGTCAAAGAGATGAAGCAAACCAACCACAACAAGATAGTGCATTTGATGATAAGTGGTATTTATTTCATATGGATGAAGAATGGTTTTCATATTGGTATTCATTGTCTTCACCAAGCTATTATAATTGGACTTCATGATGCTAGTTGGAGAGCTAAATTGGAATCTAATGACTATCCTCTACTCCAACATAGCAAGGTGAAATTGCTTGACATATGCATTCATACTATGCTAAGGACAAGATTAGTGCATATAGTCATATATAGTGATCATTCATGAAAAATAAAATAATTTTAAATGTTTTATGATGCCACTATTGCTTCTATGCTTGATATGATCTAGTGGTAACATATGGCATGTTCATGAGCTAGTAAAGCCAAATAGTTGATCTAGAAAATGAGCTTTCAAGTGTTTAACTCAACATTGTCAAGATAACCCTTAGAATGAGGTGTGAAGAAGCTTGTCATTGGTTCAAACCGAGTTGAATTATTTGGGCAAGTAGTCTAGATCAAGTCAAAGAAAAAGAAGCTCATGGAAACAATCTAGTTCAAGAATTGATTATCAATGTCAAATTCAACAAAGTGGTCTATCATGATTTTACAAGTGATACTAGATTCAACAAACGGTATATCATTGTATCTCTACAAGTGATATACATGGTCATACAAGTGGTATTCCTTCAAGTAGATCTAGTGCAACAATGGTGGTTCCACAAGTGATCCTCAACTTTAAGTGATCAAGTCAAATCAAGAAAGCTACCCTCATCAAGAAGAGCTCAAGATTCAAGTAGATTGACAAACCCTTTGACATAGGGGGAGGAGCCCCACTACAAAGTATCAAGGTCAAGAATCCTACTAGTGTCCTACATGTGGCATTTCAAGGTGGTCTTTATGCTTCCACATGTTGTTGTTACAAGTGGTGTCAATTCCAATCAACTTGAAAGTGTCCATCAAAAATGAAGATTCAAGACTCAACCATATACCCAAATCCAATTCTTTGTATCAAACCACAAGCGCTTCATATGATTGCCTACAAGGGGTATTCAAGTGGTAACCCTACAAATACAAGAGGTACAACTTCAAGTGGTAGCCATTGATCTTCACATGGCCAATTTCATGTGGTTTCGGCCCTTTTTATGGTCATTGATGACAAAGGGGGAGAGGAATGAACAAAGATATGAATTATCCTTGGATGACAAAGGGGGAGATGATATGAGAGTACGATCATGAACATGGATCAAGAGGAGCAATATTGAGGAGGATCAATATTCTTGGACAAGAGAAGCACACAAGAAGGGGGGGCAAGCTCATGAACTTGGTTGTTTGCATTTGATATGTGCATATTCATGTGCTTGCCTGCATTTGCATAAGTTTTAAAATTTATATATGCATTGCTTGTGTGTGATGTATGCTAGTCATAGAACTTGATTGATGATTTGATAAATAGCATGCATAGATTGTAGCTAGACATTTTTTTCAAGTGAATCAAGAGCCTTGCTAATTTTGTTGATCTCATGAGGTATCTTGAGTTTTTAATGAATGTCTAGTTACTCATTGATGCTAAGGAATGAACTTCAAGGATGCAACTCAAATTGGTATCACACTTCAAAGGTTTATCCTATATACTTTAGCATCACTTAGTAGTGATAACAATCCCACAAATTTCATATTTATGCATGTGTGTGAGTTTAAAACCAAATCTCTTGAGCACACATGTAGGGGGAGTTATCACTACCAAGTCGGATTTTTATGGTGCTTATCCAATCTTTTACAAGTGGTCTTAATGGTGGATAAGAAACATAAAATCCAAACCAAGTTAGCTATTTACACGTGTGTGAAATGCTAGCTTGGAATATGCTTAATTTCTATATCTTTGTAGAGTTGTCATCAATTACCAAAAAGGGGGAGATTGAAATGCCCTTGTTTGGTTTTAGTAATTGAGTGACAACTTAGGTGGACTAATAAGTGTTTATGTTGAGATTCACAGGAGATTAGTCCACACAAAGACACTAGTATGAGCAACATATGCCATGGAGGAGAAATGGCTAAGGGTTGATGCTATGCTCATATAGTGTGATCGAGGAGCTCATTGCATATGAGACATGACATGGAGTTATATGACCAAAGTGGAGAAGATCAAGACAAGGCTTGGCTTGATGGACCGGTTGCAATGGAGAAGGACAAGTCAAGGCTTTGAAGAGAGGGACCGCGAGGCGGTGAAGCTTGGGCGAGATTTGGCGCCGATGGACCGAGGCAACGGTGAAGAGCGAGCAAGGTCAAGATCGATGGATCAAAGAGGTCATGTGATGATATGGAGTGGATCATATCATTCAAGAAAGATCAAGCCAAGTGTTGACTCATGATGATGATCAAAAGGCTTGATGTAGTTTGGTGCTTGTGTGTCATTAATATATTGGGAAGATGAAATGGAAAGCGCAAGGTAAAGGTATGACTTGTAGGGCATTTCATTTCACCGGTCAAATGTTGTGTAGAGAAGTGCATGACCGGATTTAGGATAGATGGTCATACTATCAAGAGGGGCAAACTTGTTTGCATATCAGTCATCTAGTGCCACTTGAGCGATCTAACATTGCGATGTTGCTAGGATCGAGTGGCGTGGTGAGTTCAAGTGAAAATCCTTTGAAAACGTTTGTGAAATGCTAACACACATGCACATGGTGTTGTTCACGTGGTGGTGTTGGCACATTTGCAAAGGAGAAAGAGTTGGAGTTGTTGTTTATCAACGTGGGGAAGCAAGAAAGGCTTTTCGGTGTTCTTCGGAGATTAGGTTAGCTCTTGAAGTGAAATACTGCTTTGATCCATTGTGTTTTGGATCAAATATTCATTTGGGTTGTGTAGCCCTCTAAATAAGCTTTCCATAGAGTACAAGATCACCAAATTTGGACATTGGAGCTAAGAGTTATAGCCGTTTTACCGAAGTACATTTCTGCTGGAAATAGACCTGCGGACGGTCCGCTCCTTGGGGGTGGACGGTCCGCCGTTATCTCGGATGAGATCGAACAGAACCGTTTTTGGCTCTGTTGGTGGTCCAAAATAAACTGCGGACCGTCCGGTCCATGGGGGCGGACGGTCCGCCTTTAAAAGCTGAAACGGGCGCAGAAACTTGGTAGTTCTGTCTTGGGTGTCCAAATTGTACTGCGGACGGTCCGGCCCTTGGGGGCGGACGGTCCGCCTCCTACTGAAAATTCTGGGACAGAAACACTGCGGTTTCTGTGTGTGCTGACCTTTTGAATGGCGGACGGTCCGCCCCTAGGGAGCGGACAGTCCACCTGTCACTTCCAGATTTAGTCAGAGACGTTTGCAAATCAGTTAGTTCGAAGTTTTGAACCGCGGACGGTCCACCCCAGGGATGCGGACAGTCCGCCCGGGGCTCTAACGGTCGACTCTGACACACAATCATTGCAGTTCTAGCCGTTGGTTTTGAATGGCGGACGGTCCGGTCTCTGTGAGGCGGACAGTCCGCGAAAACTCCGTTTTCACAGGATTTGAGTGTAACGGCTAGTTTGGGGCCTCCCTCTATAAATAGAGGGTGTGGCCGGCCATTTTGAGGTTGCTGAGCACCTTGGGGACTTGGTGTCCATGGGTGAGAGTGCTTGAGAGCCCTCTACTCACTCTAACTTGATAGTAATCATCCGATCGAGTGAGAGAGCGATTCTAGTGCGATTGCTTTGAGAGATTGCATCGAGTGACACTAGGTGATCGTGTTGCAAGCCGGTGTGCTTGTTACTCTTGGAGGTTGCCACCTCCTAGACGGCTTGGTGGCAAGAGGCTCCGTTGAAACCCGCAAGAAGATTGTGCGGTGCTCCGGAGAAGAGATTGTGAGGGGTATTGTGCTTATCCCGCGGGAGCCGCGAAGAGCAACTCTAGTTGAGCGAGACGTGAAGAGCAACAAGTGGTTCGGCCGGATCATGTGCTAGAGCTCGGTGTGAGCACTCCACGTGGGAGAGTGTGACTTGAGAGTCACCACTAGCAAGAGGATCGGCGGCAACCTTGGAGCTTGTCTCAACGGGGATTAGCTTGGTGGCAACCAAGTGAACCTCGGGATAAAAATCACCATGTCAATCTTGTCTACTCTTCTCGGTGGTTTGCATTCTCCAAATCACAAGCCTTGTATTTACATTCATCTATATCTTGTGCTTGTGTAGTTGCTCTCTAGTGATTAGTTAGCTTGTGTAGCTTGCTAATCATCTTCTTGCTTGTGTAGCTAGAAGTTGAGATCCTAGTGTAACTAGTTAGCTTGTGTAGCTTAATTAGTTGCTCTTGCTTAGATTGTGTAGCTAAGCAAGTTGAGCTCTTGGATTTGGATTGTGTATCCTTGTCCTTGAGCATCTAGTGGGCTTAGGTTTGGCTTTGTGCTTTTGCTCATTAGAATTGTGTAGGAGCTCCCCCGATTTGTGAAGTACTAGTGCTTAGGCTTGTATGACTTGGCATTAGAATTGTTAGGAGAGCTCTTACTAGCTTGGTACTCCATTTGCTTTGTGTAGGACCTTTTTCGAGGTGCCTTAGAGTCATAGTTAGAGGGGTGAAGTCTTGGCTAAGCGAATAGTTTCAATTCCGCATAAGTTTCGGTTAGCCGGCGCAATTAGTTTTAGAAAGAACTATTCACCCCCCCCTCTAGTCCGCCATCTCGACCCTACATAGTGGCACAAAAGCTCAAACTCTTGATGCAGTACACTAGGATGCTCTCACACTCACAAGAAATGCAATCCCTAAGCAGAGAGAGAGAAGGAGGCTAGCTTAAGAATTTTAAGAAAGCTTTCAAATGTGCCAAGAGACCTCACCCACGGCCAGGCATTAGGTATATATAGGCAGCCCCTCGAAATCTAATCGTTACACTCAAATCTCGTGAAAATAGAGCTTTTGTAGACTGTTTGCCTCAATGAAACCGGTCCGTCTACCATTCAAAACCAACGGCTATGAGTGCAATAAATATGTGACAGAGTTGACCGTTAGAGCCCAAGTGGACTATTCGCGTCCATAGGGCGGACTGTCCGCAGTACAAATCTCCGAACACCTAGAGACGAAAAACATCTCTAACTAAATTCAAAATGACCTGCAGACTGTCCGCACCTCAGGGGCGGAGCGTCTGCCGTTATTTTTCCGGCGCCCACCAGAAATACAAAGTTTCTATCCAAGAATTTTAGGGAGGTGGTGGGCCGTCCGCCCCCTAGGGCCGGACTGTTCGCACCTAGACATACAACTCTTATTTTGAACAACAAGTAAGCTATTTTTCAAACGAAGTTAGTCCTCATGTTGCAATGCAATTGTTTGAGCAAAATGACACTATAGAACCTTCAAGCAAAGGCACAACTTGTTTCATCCTCTAATCACCTTAGCCATACTATCAACGTATACTCATTTCTTCTCAATAAAACCATAAGTCCAATAATGTTGTCATTAATTACCAAAACTCGAATTAGGGGCCAGATGCTTTCAAACTGTCCAATAAAAATTGCTCAATTTGTTTGCGCACTCCACAACCCTTTAATCACTCATGATACCATCCACATTATCTCCTCCCCTCTCATTATTCATTCAAGGCACCTTGAACCTAACTTCGTAGCCACCTGTTCCACCATTACTCCACCCTTTCCTACCATGTTACCTTCCTCTCCACTTCCAACTCCCTGCACCATAGTCACTTTCCAGTATTATTCCACTTCCATCCTTAGTTACTAATGTTGCCATCAAAGTTAGCATTATTCCCTCTAACAACATGTGGTAAGGTCCGTGGTCGTGGATCGCCAAACCCATTATTTGTTATTCTATATACATGTCTCATGTGACAAACCTAGATCCTAGGGTATTGGTAAATGAAGCTAACAACGGTTAGAAGTATAAAAAGAAAGGAGAGAGCAAAAAGATGAAAAGTGGATGAGACCATCTGGGCTGACCTGTAAAATAGGCCCAGCCCATAAGGCCCACTAGTGGCAAACCTAACCCTAGTAACGGAAAGCATCCTCCTATTTATTCCACAATTATCTTCCTTTTCCTGCCCCTTCTTCCATTCGGCGCCACCACTCCTCTTCTTTTTCACTTGTAGTTCTAGAGCCTGCAGCGGAGTGGCTAGGGTTGTAGAAGGTCAAAGATGGCATCAGACAAAAAGGGTGGAGTGGATCTAGTTGACGACACACCTAGGTGTGCCAAATCGAAGCCGCAACTTGCTGTTCAAGATCGCCCACATCGATTACATGGTAATCTTCATCACATCTTTTGGGCCTAGCATCAAGGTATGTTCTTCATGTTTTCTTCCTTTCTTGGCATTCTTCCTCCATTTCAGTGAGCTCAACCACCGTGACCTCATGGGTTTCACATACGAAATCTATCGAAGAACCCATCGTTGTGTTAACTAGTTTCATCGGACACTTGTTATGACTCTCTTGCCTGACCTTTTTCGAATTGGTTGCTCTCCGCCACCTATGACTAGCATCATCATCGTTCCACCATTTTATTTGTTACCACTGACCAATCTACATTTGACCTCCACACATAGTTCGATGGATTCTTTAAACACTATCTCATGGAGAAAAACCTCTTCACTAGCCTTCCTAATAAGTTCTCCTTCATCAGTATTTCGAATAAGACCTAGTTGAAAGAATATTGGTAAATCTCTATTGCAGTGGGGAAGTATAAAAAGGAACGATATAGGGGATATGAAAAGAGGACCAAACTACATGTGCCAATTTGTAAAATGGGCAAAACTCATAAGGCTCACAAGTATCAAACCTCCTAGTGACAGAAATCATCTCATCGTCTTTTTCTTGCCTCTTCTTTCATTCTGCGCTCCTTTTCTATATCTTATTCCTGAGCCCTGAGAGGAGGGGTGAGGTTCCAAAGCACAAAAATGGCATGAGACATGAGGGATGGAGTGGATCTAATTGACGGCACACCTAGTGGTGAGGAAATCAAAACCTCAACGGCCAAGAACCAACCTGACATAGTGTTCAAGACCATCTAGCCTATCAATTATTTGATAATGTTTATTACCCTTTTCGGCCTAGCATCAAAGTATGTTTTCCTCATCTAAGGTACAATGATCAATGTATGTCTTTTATTTCACAGCTTCTTTCTATCTTTGTCTTCTTGTTCCGTATCTGTGAGTTCAACTATTAAGAATTTTATCCTAGTTATCCTAGAAAACTCCTTTTATCTCGAACACCGGCCACCTACTAGATATCGCCTTCACCTATCGTTGTGTTAACTTGTTTCATCGTTGCCTGCCTTAAAAAGTACCAAAAGAATTTCACAACTAGCATTCCTACCTTAGAATTCAAGTCCATTGAAGTGCTAGTAGTTGCAGAAGTGGGTAAAACTTTGACACAATTAGTATCATCAAACATTTTCTAAATTAGTGTTCTCCATCACCAGTTGCTAGTGTCATTCTCATCCCATGGTATATGTTAGTATGTTACCATCACCTAACCCGTGTATATCGTGGCAATAGCATATTTTTTTTAAAAGAATAAAGGCAGTAGCATGTGATCTATGAAATTTGATGGAATTTTTGTAACCATCCTGTGAGAAAAAACCCTTCACTTAAGAAGTTTTCTTTCACAAGTTTTAAGACCTAACTGAAAGAACACGAATTTGGACATGGTTCTATTTTTTTGTTGTTAAAAAACTTGCAGGAACACTGCTATTAAGGGAGGACAAGGATCGGTTTGGGGAAAGAATCAGTAATACATAGACACATACAGACTCTTTTTTTCTCTGAAGGACACATACAGAGGGGGCGTTTAGTTCCAAAAAAGTTTGCGCAGTATCTATCACATCGAATTTTCGGATACATACATGGAACATTAAATGCAGTTGAAAAAATAATTAATTACATAGTCTAACTAATTCCTACAAGATGAATCTAATGATGCTAATTAATTCATGATTGGATATTAATTGTCAAATAATAACAAAATATGCTACAATAGCCAAACTCAAACTTTTTCACCATCTAAACACACCCGATTGGGAATTCGATTCCCCCAACTTTAACAGTCTTATGTACTGGCTTATCACGACCGTCCAATTCCGATCAGGGAAAACCTGGAATTTTTTTCTTCATTTATATATCCCGTCGCCTCCGGCTCGCAGGCAAGTTCCCATCCGCTCCCCCCACCCCCGCCGCCAGACGCCGACCCTCCAGGTACGCCGCTGCAATCCCCTCCTCGCCCCAGGTTCCGTTTCAATCCGCCCCCAAATTTTCTCTCCGATCTGGTAGAATCGTAGATCCCCTCCCCCCAATCTCTTGTTTAGGAGTACGATTGATTCCCCCCAATTTTTTTCTCGAATCTGATAGAATCGTAGTTTGTTTCTCCCGATTTTTTGTTTTGTTTTAGCGGTACGATAAATTATCCCGTGCGCCCTATTCTCGGAGATAATCTGTCGATTTTGGTGGATCGGATTATGCTGTTGTGGTAATCTTTCTCGTTTCTTTCCCAAAGCTGCACCGAGCAGCGGCCATGGTGAAGAAGCCCAACGGCGTTGCCAAGGCCACTGCGGCCTCTGCCGGCGCGGCGGCCGGGCCATCCAAGGCGAATCCGTCCACCCCTGGGTCGATTAAGACCTCGAAGTTTAAGAAGCGGAAGGCCAAGGCCAACCGGGCCACTGCCGCCGCTGCAACTGTTGACCAAGTCGCGTCGGTGGGCGCAGCCACTGCTGGTGGCGATGCATCTGCTTCGGCGGTCTTACCGCAGCCATCCCATGTTGCTGAAGCATCACCTCAGGCACAAATGCCAGAGTCAGACACTATTGCTGAGGCATCACCTGTGACGCCTAAGCCAGCCACTGCTGAAGCATCAGCTTCGGTTGCAAAGCCAAAGCCAAAACCCACTGATGCTGATGCTGATGCTGATGCTGATGCTGATGCTGATGCTGCGGCTGCGGCTGCGGCTGCGGCTGCGGCTGCGGCTGCGGCTGATGCTGATGCTGCGGCTGCGGCTGCGGCTGCAGCTGATGCTGCGGCTGCACCTGCGGCAAGCAAGGGCAAGGGCGCGGGTGCTGATAATAGAAGTGGTGATGGAAGGATGAAGAGCAGAAGAGTGAGGTCTAGGAGTGGCAAGGGGGAGGAGGTTGTGGAGGATGGAGGAAGTAAAGGAAAACCAAAGAAAGCTGTGGGCAGGAAGGAAGAAAGGGGTGACAATAAGGGTGCAGGGTTTATATTTATGTGCAATGCAAAGACTAAGCAGGAGTGCTACCAGAACCGTTTGTTTGGGCTACCTAGTGGGAAGATTGGAATGGTCAAGAAGATCAAGCCAGGGGCAAGGCTGTTCCTGTATGATTTTGATTTGAAGCTTCTGTATGGTGTGTACAAGGCAGCATCAAATGGTGGGCTGAACCTTGTCCAAGAAGCATTTAATGGGAAGTTCCCTGCGCAGGTAATTCGGCCTTTTCATTTCGTAGATTTGTTTGCAGCGATTGTAGTCTAGTGATCTGTTTCATTTTGATCAGTCTATGATAGTTCAGAAGGATGCATGGGAATAGGGTTCGCCTGTGGTTTCAGTATGCTAAGAATAGTGGACATGGGTAGATATGGTGTTCTGCTTGATCATACTAGCTATGTCATTTATGGATTTTAGATGTTGGTAAATTTAGTTCTCAATTTGTGCTGTTGAGCTCTAGAAAATAACAGTAATGAGAGGTGTGCGCCTTTATTAGAAAAACAAGTGTTTTTTAGATGTAATAGACGATTTTTTATATCCATTATAAATAGTTTGTCACTATGCACCAGAGAGAATTCGTTGTGTGCTTTATGTTGTTGACAGAAGTTAACTATGGTTCAGGCTGGCATTATCAAATAAAACTTTAGCCTACAAATCTGATAGCAATATATGGCTGTAGAGAAAAAAATCCCTGCGTTTTAAATTTTAACTTAGTGTCCCTGGTACATCACTTTATGCTGTCTGATTGTTGAATTGAGAACTGAGGTAAGCCTATTGTTTCTTTGCTGTTTCAAACTGGTGCATTTCTGTATCTTTTACTCTGGACTTGTTCTGCATTGGATCGATACTCTTTAGTTAGTAGTTTTTAGAGATGTTTTGGGCTGTTTTTTTTTGCCTCATATCAAAGGTCATGTAAGTCTATCTTTCCCTCTCTCCCTCTCTTTACCATAAATTGGGCAGTTCTGGCAACTTTTGGATTACTAAACCCAAGATGAGCAAGCCCACCTCATTCTTCATTGGATTTGTATTAACTACTTGGCAATGTCTTCACCGTGAACTTAACTACTTTTGATTATGTGATGTTCGTCATAGCTCAGCTCATCCCTTGTAGTATTGGGAGGCGTAAGAGATACTTTTAGTGTTAATAATTGTACTGGAGCCCACATGATTGGAGAATCACAAAACGTGAAGTGGTTGGATTTGGAGATAAGAGGATTTCGGTGGTGCTCGCACCAGACACAGAAAACTCGTTGGCTAGCTTGTCTTGGCAAACCAAAGCAACGAGGCAAAGGCTGCAGATGCAACCGTGTTTGGTCAATGGGTATTAGTGGGAATTCAAAAACGCATAAAACCTGCAATTGCTAGATTGTAAGGAATTGAGGCGTGAGTTTTTGAAAATACGCCCAACTTGCAAGTGGTTTTTTTTTCTGCAATTTTCTGATTTGTATTGGTATATTTAGTTGACTTCATGAACATCACCCTATAAACCTTTTTGGATTTTGGATGGTTTGTAGCGGCATCTCCAAATTTTCCCTTTCAGAATTTCCATGGTCAAACACTAATCCATGAGAACGATGTTGCCTCCGCTTTGGCATAGTTTTAGCTTTTGTAAAAAGCCAAGTTATACGGTTTCTCAGTTCAATCCAAACTTTGCTTCCCAATAAGTTGACGAATAACCTTAGCGCTTGGCCTAGTATTATAAACCTTACAAGAACATGCTATAGTAGGTGGTGTTGAATATTCGTCATTCTTGTATTATAAACTATGTTATATGTGTAATGCAGGTTAAGTTTAAGATTGAAAAAGATTGCCTGCCTCTCTCTGAGAGTAGTATCAAGCAAGCTATTAAGGAAAATTACAGTGCAAGGAGCAAGTTTGACCCTGAGCTCACTTCAAGACAAGTGAGTGTCTTGGAATCGTGCTACAAGTTTTATTACTGTTCAGGAATTTTCGTACATAAATGCTAATATATTCTTAATACTATGGATATGTGATACTATGCAGGTCCATAGGCTACTTGCGCTGTTTAAGCCTGTCAAGGCACCTCAGTCTGCTCCAAACAATCACCGTGAAGAAAGGCGTCAGCGTCACTATGAAGAACGAAGACAGCCATATCATTATGAAGAAAGGAGGCCTTCATTGCTTATTGAAGAAGTGCGTCAACCACGGTTTGATGAGGAAAGGCGCCCTGCGGTTGTACATGTTCCTCTTGAAGATCCATATAGGGAACCACACTTTGCTCCACTTCCTGTTGAGTCTCAGCTTGGCCATTCTTTGGCTGGTGGTCGGGGTGATCACCACAGATATTATCAACCACTTGCACCTGAGCCTCGACACATTCCTCTTGCTCTAGAGCCTCGCCATGTTCCGCTATCCTTAGAGCGTCACCATGTGCCTTCTGTGCCAGAGCTTCGACATGTCCCAGCTGCATATTATCACACTTTGGCTCCATCCAGTGATTCATACTATCGGTCTGTAGAGAATCTGGCCCCTGAGCGGTAAGTTATGAACATTTTGGATCTCTTTTAATTACAGTTTACATGCACCATATTGTTCTCAATTTTTTGTCAATTTATCATCCATATTATATGATTCGTGTTCAGTCATTGTGTTGGCTGTAAATGCTAATTCAAAGAATTTAGTTACATGGTGTTATGGTTTTCACAACACCTTGCATCTCTACTATAAGTCTAGAACCATATGATATGCTCTGACTAATTGAAATTCTTAAATTTCAGATATGCTGACAGGACTGTGGCTGACATAACTGCCAGGGATCCAATCATCCCTAGGGATCACACAAGACTGCCAGGTGAGATATCTGCTCGGGCAGACCGCTTGGAGGATCTCTACCGGATTGGGGGAATTGCTGCCCGTGAGGAGCTGTATCCTCCAGGAGAGATTGATTCTCGTGCTGACAGGTTGGGGATCACCACTCGAGCTGATCGTTTGGAGGACCTCTACCATTCTGACAGGCTTGTTACCCGTGCTGTGGACCCACTGCCTCGTTCAACCTATCATACAGCTGCTTACGAGACTCACCCTGCTTATGCTGAAACAAGCACAAGGCCTGTCTCTGCAAGGGTCAATGGACCCGGTGTCCCGGTTTCATCACTCTATTCCTTATCTGGTGCGCCAGCATACCGCTGATGAGTGATCAGAACTCATCGCTTTTGTTGAAATTCTCACCTTCAGTGTTTGAAGTTAGGATGCCTGTCGCTATAACTGCAACTGTTGTTTACATTAGGTTCAATTCTATATTTCCTTAAACATCCCTCTCTGGATGAACAGCATTCCGTATCCAGTTTATGTTGCATATCCTCTCGCCATGCTTGATGCTCATTTCATCCTCAGATGGAATGATGCCCATATTGGTATTATGGGCTGTGTACCACCCCTGCTGATTTACTAGATTCCGGCACGGCCATTTATATGCATCGAATGTTGTTCTGTATTCGGAATGTGAAAATCCACCTTCGGTCCTAGAATATACAGGGAAGATGCTACTCAAGGAGACCATCTCAGACGTTTTGCATTTGTGGTCACGAGTTCATCATACCTGTCAATTCAATTTTAGTGGGCAGCAATGGTAGGCTGGTAGTCTACTGGTGGTTAGAAATTTTGTTTTTGGAAAACTAGCTGCCAGTTCAGAATGAAGAGTAGTTATGTTTCCTTGAGCAGCTTTGACCGTCCTCATGGCGGTTTACCACAGCCGTGCGCTGCCTCGTAAGCGGCAGCACCTGTGGTACTCGAAGCGTTCCGTTAGCAGCACGGCCTGCTTGAATCTGACCTGGTTCATGGTCCACCTGTTGTGCCTTGTGGTACTGGCCTTCAATTCCAGGGGGGTTTCCTCTTACCCTTTTTTTTTTGTTTTTACAGATAAAGAAAAAAGGTGTCTCTGATTCTGAAGAAACGCCCACGAAAATTAAGCAGCTTTGGAGCGACACTGGGCCGCCAGATAAATGATGTAGTCGGGGAAGAAGTTTGCGTTGCGGTCATCTGTGTGTACGAAGAATCCACGTTCTGCTTCCTTTCTGGCAACTGCAGATGGCTGACGAATTTCACGGCACATGTTCAGTATCCACGGCAAAATGCCAATAAGGCGCCTGATTGTAAATCTGACTGCATATAGCAGCATCAGATGGAAATAGTCAGATCGCAGACTCTCTTTTCTTCACTTGATTCGCCACTGCTGACCAACGGGGAGGACAAGCACGTACTTACAAAGATGTCAGACCTCGAGGCGATGACGAGCAAGCATACCGGTTTTGCAAGTTGGCAAAAGTCGCCTTCCACTACAATCTACATACAAACACAGTCCCTGAACCTAATTGTTGTCCAGCGTTTCTTTAATTCCCTGTGTTCCGTTTCGTCCTTCTCAGCTGACAAAAAAGCTTAACAGAACACCGAGTGGGACTGTTTCTCAGCCTCCCAACGCTGTGATGGTCGCTACAATTATTGCCGGGGAGTGTACAAGAGTTGACCTGATATTTACAGTATTGAGGCCCTGTTTAGTTTCCAAAAATTTTCAAAATTTCCCATCATATCGAATTTTTGGACACATGCATGGAGCATTAAATGTAGTTTAAAAAAGTAATCAATTGCACAGTTTAACTGTAAATGATGAGCTGAATTTTTTAAGCTTAATTGGTCTATGATTGGACACTAATTACCAAATAAAAACGAAAGTGCTACAGTTGCCGAACCCAAAAAATTTCGCGAACTAAACACACTCTGAATCCGTAAGTTGGTAAAGTCAACTGAAGCTATAACTCTAGATTCAGGATGGAGTCAATAGCGACCCTGAAACAAGAAAGTGTTGTTACCCAAGGAGAAAAGGACAAAACCTTTCGTGCTTACTAGATTTGCGTTTTCTTAAAGTAGGTGTGCGTATCATGGATTCATGGTGAGGAAACCTAATGTGCAAAGTTTTGCCCATCAGATAATACAATTGTATTTTCACCTACATACATAAACGAATGCATTTTCAATGTAGCAGTGTAGTTGCACAATGAATTTTTAATGTGGAAAGAGCACAAAAACTGTGAATATTTTGAACAACTGGCTAATCCTCTTCGCATAAGCCTCTCATTGGAGGCGTCACTTTCGGAGATCCCAAAGGTGGAGGTTTACCTGAAGAGACATAAACAAGCGCACATGATCCGAACATCAAGTTTCTAAGCAGACATAAATGTGATGAATTAATGTTGTGGGAAGACGTTACAAGGTTGAAGCAGAAACAAAGAAAAAGATTGAAGCTTAGCCTTCTAACTTTCTTTCTTTGTTCTTTAGTTTCTCTTGTTTTCGTGAAATCCCTCGTTTGAGGTTTAAAATTTAAGAACTCTTCTATTTTTCTTTACCTTAAAAAACCCCCCGAGAACACGAACGGATTACACATTTCGTCAAGAAGTTTCCTAAGCAGGTGAAGCATGTGCATCCCCCCGATTGTCCAGAGGAAATCCGTCCCCACGCCCTGCAATCCTGTGTGCCACCACCATTCTCATTTTTTATGGCCGCTAGGGTTAGGCCTTGTAGCCAGTTAGGCCTTGTTTGGCTCCAGGATTTTTTTCAGAAGTCCCTATCACATCAAAAGGAATCTTACTATTTTATAGTATTAAATAAAATCTGTTTATAAATGTTTTTTGACAGCTGAGTGCTTTTTCGCGAGACGAATCTAATGAGCCTAATTAATTCATAATTTGCTACAGTGATGCTACAGTAACCATTCGCTAATTATAGATTAAGATACCTCATTAGATTTGTCTCGCAGTTTAGCCCCAGAGTTCTGCAGTTAGTTTTATAATTAATATTTATTTAATATTTCTAAATACTAAAAAGTCCCTAGGACTTTTTTGAAGTCCCTATTTCTAAACACCCGCTTAGTTAGCCACCACCGCTGAGCCAGTCAAGCCCCCTCCGCCGCCGGCAGCAGCTTGACAGCGTGAACCCGATGGCAAGCACGAGGATTTAAGGCGTCCGCCTCCGGTTGGCCGGAAAGGCGTCTCCGAACTAGTCAAAACAGGAACGCGCAGGAGGAGTGCGCGACTCGCCTTCTCCATCCAGTTCTCGGCCCCTTCCTCACGCCTGGACTGGACTGAAGCCGGGGAGGGAGGGAGAAGAAAAATCTCCCCAGAGCCGGCAGGTCGCCGGTCTCGCCGGCCTTCTCAGACCACCCGCATTGCCCTTGCCCGCCCAGCTTTAAGTACTCGCCGGGCAAGGCGGCCACTCATCCAATCCCCATCTCATCCATCTCGGAGCAGAGGCAACCCAAGGCGCTTCTTTCCCTGTTGGGAACGGAGTTGCAGGAGAAGGAATCGTTGGGGCGCTCTTGCTCTTTCCTGGTAAGGACAAGATCCGCCTTGATTCCTCACGTTCTTCTTGGGCAATGCTTTCTTGGGGTCATTGGCTAGGGGAATCCTCTTGGGGCCTGCGCATTTGCGGCGCGTCCTGGTGATGCCCGCTGCTAGTTTTCATCTGCTAGGTCAAAATGCCAAGACATTGCGGCCGCTTGGTTGCAGGATTTGGTGTTGAAGCATTCGCTTAGCCCAATCAGCTGCTGGTTAACATTAACATCTCAGTGTTTGTGCTCTTGCTGACGGTCGCAGGGTCCAGTGGTGGCAGCTGCTGCTGAGGTAAAGATTCAAGCTTTGAGGTGTTGCCGGGCGGAGCGAGGATGGCATTCGCGGTCACCGACGAGCTGCTGGGCACATTCGTGCCGATTGCGGTGTACTGGCTCTACTCGGGGTTCTACATCGTGCTTGACGGGCTGGGCATGGACGACTACCGGCTCCACCCCAAGTGGGAGGAGGTCAAGAACATTGTTTCTAAGTGGACAGTCGTCAGGGGCGTCCTCGTCCAGCAGGCGTTCCAAATTGCCGTCTCTCTACTCCTATTCACGGTAATGCCTCTTTACAGCATCAAATTGCCAAGAAAAGCTTGTATATTTGGTATTGAACTCTTCAAATGTGTCATTACTATTTAGTAGGAGCACTACTACTATTTGTAGTTGTTTTTTTCCAAATGTTTGGTTTGGTAATGTGATCCCGTAGTTAAGCATGCAAACGTGGATCGGAGCTCAGTGGCATTTTGATAGATATCCTTTTCTTAAGAATTAGAGGGTTTTATTGGTAATTGATGAAGATAAAAATCCGTTGCTTCAGGAATCGGTTAGAGGCCAGTAGCAATTACACCCACTGTTTGCGTGTTATGAATAAAGATAACTGAATCTTTGTGGTTAATCAAAGACCTGAATTGTCGATTGTTGTTTTAGTCTGCTGAACAGGTCTCGAGCTTAATAATTGTTAAGTAAACGGAAGTAGGTTTGCTATTTGCATGTTAGGGTAGTTTCACTTTGGCAACTGGACTATAGCAAAAATAAACTGAATTCTGAAGGCAAGGCAAGTTAGGAGCGAGAGTTTGAATTAGCTCATTGGGTTACCAATATGACAAAAAAAAAAAAGATTCTCTTTCTACACTTGACCAACACTGGCTCAACATGGCACATGCTGCTTCTGGAATTGACTTTGAAATTTCATCTGTGACAACTGGAATTACAACCATGTAATTTCCTGGAACTGCAGGTTCTTAGTGATGAGAGTGGAACTGTGAGGAAGCAACCTTCCGCTCTGGTAATAGCTTTGCAATTTATCATTGCTATGTTCGTTATGGACACATGGCAATACTTCATGCACAGATACATGCACATCAACAAATTTCTGTACAAGCACGTCCACTCGAAGCATCATACTCTTGTTGTCCCATATGCCTTTGGAGCTCTCTACAACCACCCCCTGGAGGGACTCATCCTGGACACCATTGGGGGTGCGCTCTCGTTCCTCATCTCCGGCATGTCCCCAAGGACAGGCATATTCTTTTTCTCCTTTGCGACCATCAAGACCGTCGATGACCACTGCGGTCTGTGGCTCCCTGGGAACATCCTCCATGTCTTTTTCAGCAACAACAGCGCTTACCATGACATCCACCACCAGCTCTATGGCAACAAGTACAACTTCTCGCAGCCCTTCTTCGTCATGTGGGACAAGATCCTCGGAACATACATGCCTTACACCCTCGAGACCCGCAAGGGAGGCGGGTATGAGGCGCGCCCGGTCAAGCTCAACCAAGCACAGCAGACCAAGGCTGATTAAGCTGTGCGGCTTCTCCTGTTTTCTCCTACTTGCCCTGATCTTTTTTTTTCTTTTTTCTGACTTCACTTGTGTTGTATAAGAATTTTCCCTGTCCATATAGTAAAATCCTTTAGGCAGATGCCATCTTGTACCAAGATATAGCAAATAAAACATCGTGTTAAAGGAAATCCCCTCAGGCTTGTTTCCCTCTAGATTGTCTCTGAATATGATAAGAATAGCTGATGTTGGCAGGGGATGTATGCAACAGTGAGCTGGCCGTCACACTCCGAATAATTTCCTTTGCTGCGCTGGACATTGTCTCTGTTGTAAGCCATGCTGATGCTTTGCCGTTTTAGAATTTGAAACGGGGGCAGTGAGCTGTGTAGCCAGTGCTTGTGGCCCAGGCTGTCGGTTGGGCTGTGCCAGCCTGAAAAAACGTGGTTCTGGCTGCTGCCCGGCATCTGGAAACAGCATTGCCCACTGGAAAATCTTCAGGGCACGCTGAATGATCTGTAGCTGCGTGGTATGGGCTTATATCTGAAGAATCGCAGAGCATCTGTATATGATTGAAAGGAACCTGCAGCTCGTGTCCATCGTGAAGCAGAGGATAATATTATCTGAAATAGTGTATTAGTATAAATAATATTTACCATCGAGTAGGCCAAGGTGCGGCCTGCCGATTCCGATCTGTCGGCCTACCTGGCTGCGAACTACGGCCGCGCCGCCGCTGGCGTTATCTCATCATCGCCGCCGCGGACGGAGGAGCTCGCTGGTTGGCGCCGGCGGGCGGGCGTAAATGCGTCATCTTCTCTGTTCGGCCCACGATGGGTTGGCCCAGCCTTGCTTCAACGTATGGTCTGACCCTTTGTCTTCGCTCGTAAAGCCCAACTCCAAATTTCTAGCCCAGTACGCTCGATGACAATTTGCACGACTCCAAATTTCTAGCCCAACTCCAAATCGAGGACGGGAACATCACGTGGGCCTTCTGTTCCGCTGCTGCCTGGGCACGCACGACCGCAAATCTAATTCAGTGGGGGTGTTCAATTCTTCAGTTTCGTCAGACATCGGCATCATGGAGTGGGTACACAGAGCAGGTCGGCCGCCGCTCAGCCACCGTGTCGTCGATTTCGCTCCACACCGTCGATTCCTCATCCGACGGCGCTCCTCGACGGCGACAACATCCAGCGCTGAGGTCGGGGTCGCGTTCCTTCTCTGGTTTTCCGGACTCTAAACGGTACTGCTTCATCAGTAATCTGCTTCATTAATTTCATGTAATCGAGCTTGTGCTGTTTAAGCTGCGCCGACTGGTGCAGGAGGTAGGCATTCTGGCGAGCAACAAGTAAGTAAATCCTAGATAGGCTTTATCTGAACTTCTTCCTGGTCAGTAGGTTGCAGATGAAGCTATTCCCTACCATCTTGCTTGCATTGTGATCGAATCCGTTCTTCCCGTGTTCTTGTTTCCTTTTGCCTTGGCTAGCTGTTCTCTGCCGTTTCGCTAGCTGCTCAGGATCCCTACGTGATGGTGTATTAAATAAATTATAATAATCGACGAGCTGGGGGCCGGCTCGTCCGATCGGGACGTGTACCGACACGTCCATGTCCGTGTCCGCGGCCGGCCGGCCGTACATGTCCCGAAACGGCAAAGAGCCGCTTTCCACTAAGCGATGATCTCGAGCGAGCAAGCTCTCGCCATCGGCCGGCGCGGCGGTTTCCAGAGAGAGCTCTCGCTCTATCCCGGCCAGACAGTCGCCGACGATCTACGTGGTGAGCGTGACGGCAACAACACGAGCACACGACACGACAC
Organism: Panicum virgatum; assembly: GCF_016808335.1. Classification (NCBI taxonomy): domain Eukaryota; kingdom Viridiplantae; phylum Streptophyta; class Magnoliopsida; order Poales; family Poaceae; genus Panicum; species Panicum virgatum. The sequence goes on from NC_053148.1 coordinate 11,864,848, forward strand.
GACACGACACGACACGGTCACCGATGAGTCATTGGCAAGATGATTCCATATACTTCCATAGTTCCATAGATAGTATGAACAATTGAACATGGCAGTTTCCGTTTTCGGGTGAGATCGCCTGCCGTAAGCAAAGCGATCTTATCTGAAACCTGCCGCATTATTAGGTCACCGTATGTCTCCAGGCCATTGTATATTTTAGGCCTCTATGGCCGCCTGTCTAACCTCAGCACTGATAGCATCTCGATCAGAGACGCATGGACCACACGAAACCAATTGAAAAACCATTAGAGCCTTCTAATCCGATAGGTTACCTAGCGCCCTACCAAATACTGCGATCGAAGACGTACGCAGGCACTACCACTGCCAGTGGCCGCAGTAGCTATCAGGCTAACCAAACAAGTATTTAATCCATGATAAACAATAATTGTGCAGGTAGCCAGCTGGGATTCCTGCAATCCTGCCCTGTCCAGGGACAAGAGGCAGCCAAAACCGCAATAAAATCCACGCCACTTTTTTCGCAGCAGATCTTGCAGCTAGCTAGGACTACACTAGCCGACTAGCACTACCGGTCTACCAGACTAGCACAGAGGCCAGTGACATATTGAGAGCAAGTTTAATAGTTATGCAGCCTTCTCTCAGCCCGCTCGTATAGTAGTTAGTCTTTTGTAATTAAAATATGGCCCACTTGTCTCTCTCACAGAATTTTTTGATTCTTGTGTCCAAGCCGACTGTAAGCTTACAGACCACTTCTCCTCTCTCTTATCCCTTCTCCCTTCTCTCTTCCACGTCAGCATTTAGTCGGCTTACAACCTACTATTATATTTGCTCTTACATGTAGTGGCTGGCTGCTAGGTAGATTTAGGCTAGTCTGAAACTCTGCATGGGAATTTATAAAGAGCTCTCATGAGCATTAAATTTTATATCATATCAGCAAATTTACTGCTGTCTCAGAATCATTACGAGAAGTGAGTAGGGGAAAGTTCATAGGATGAGAGGAATTTCATCACCACAATACTACTCCAGCTTGATTACCAAACTTTCAATCATAGTAACTATGTGGAGACTAGTCTTAAGCTGCTGGTGCTGGAACAATGCTGCACCCCCATTTGATTGTTTGGCAGCAGAGGCGCAGCAAGCTGCTGGCAGCCGTGCATCATCAGCGCATCAAATGCAAATCACCGAATGAATGACCATTATTAAATTTTATATTTTATCAGCAAATTTGTTGATATCTCAGAATCATTACGAGAAGTGAGGAGAGGAAGTTTATAGGATGAGATAGGAGTTTAATTACCATTTGGTTACTAAGTTTTTCAATTATGATTACTGTATAATGACATTTTCCATTAGTACTGGTCTTGCGAACCATGAGAGGTGCTGGTGCTGGAACAATGCTGCACCTCCATTTGATTGTTCGGCAGCAGAGGTGCAGCAGGCTGCAGGCAGCCGTGCATCATCGGCGCATCAAATGCAAATCATGGCACGGCGGGGATGGCCTTGCGCCCTTGCCCCGGCCGGCCGGAGCTGCAGAAAGTAGGGGAGGTAGACGAGGCGCGGTAGCCAGGGCCTTGTTTGGTTGTAGGGTGGGAAAAAATTTCATGGAATCATTTTCATGTGTTTGGTTGGAAGTGGAGGGGTGACAGGCGGGACCCGCGCCCACCGCGTTACGCTGCCCCGTGAGTCTCCCCAGGCGCAAACCCGCCCCCAATCCCGCAAGATGTTCACGCGTCTCCCACGGGCGCCGCCGCTGCGCGCCGACCCGCCGCCGCCGGAAGGAGCCTTCGCCGGCAGGCCGCCGGCCCACGAATCGACGGATCCGCCGGCCTGGAGGCAGGAGGCGCCGGTTTTGAGGCCGCCTAGCGCCCTACCCGCCGTCGACGTCGCGAGCGGGCGGCGTGAAGATTGGGGCCGGACCGGCGGCCACCTGCCGGTGCTCGGCCCCGCGATCGAGCCGGCGTCCCACGGAGCAGCCGGCTTCCGGCTCCTTTCCTTCTCCTTCCGCCGGCTCGCCCGTCCCCCGCCGTTGATTGCATCCGCGGCCGAAGCTCCATGCGCCCTTATTCCGCCGCCGCCTCCTGCCTTCCTCCGCTGTGCCGGCCGACCTCATCGCATCCCCCGCTCGAGACCGCTGGATCCGGCAAGCAGCCGCGGTTCCCTCGCGCTTGGCGTCGGCGGCCCCGTCTCTCTCCTACCCCGTTTGGCGTTGGGAGCTTCCGCTATCGACGACGCCGCAAGCGGACGCGGCCCCAAAGGGGACAGATCTCCGGTGGGCGGCGGCGGATGCGGGCCCTGGCTGGCCGGATTCGGTGCGGGAGCAGCGGAATGGGGCGGTGGATTTGGGGCCAGCGGCGGGGCGATACGCGAGTGGTGGGAGAGCGGGGAGGCGGAGGGCGCATCGTTGCGCTGGGGGAGGGTCACGGGGACACATAACGCAGTCGCCCATGGGCCCCCCTGGCCCTTCTCCTTGGGCCCAGTTCTTCACCTTTTTTTGCCAAACACGTGAAAACTTTTGCAGGGAAAATTTTCCTCCCCCGTAACCAAACACGGCCCAGAGCGACGAGCGAAAGCTGACGAGCCCTTTCTGAAAAAGCTCCGCTCCGTCCCGCGGCGCCGCGGCGAAAGGGAGGTGAAAAACACGCCGCGGAATTCATCGCCTGGCGCCGCATGCGCGCGCTCGCCGCGGAAAAGGCCATCTCAAAGGGAGGAGTGGATGGGCAGTGCAATGCCGCTAGCTGCATGCCGGCGTCGCTGCGTCTCTCGGTCACCGGCGCGCGCGCGCACTGCGCCCACGGCGGGCGTCGCGCCCGGCCGGCGCCGGCGCCCCCACCCGCGCACACGCACGTAAATCTCTGACGGGGGCCGGATAAAGCTGCGGCAGCTGGCCACCCAAAGGCCAGAGGGGCCACCAAATGTGTGTGTGTGTGTGGGTGTCTCGGGCCACAAAAGCGATAAAGAGGGATCACAGCCATGGCCTCTGTAGACTGTGGCAACTGTAGGTGTAGACTGTAGCGTGTCCTGTGCGTGTGACTCCGCGCCCGTACGTGGCCGGCCTCTGCAGATTCCCTTCTGGCTCCGGTAGCGGTAGGGGAGGGAGCAGATGAAATGGTGCAGGAGGAGGAAGGAGAGTGACGCGACGGCGACGCGTTCGGCGTTTGCTGATTGCAGCGATCGACCGTGACGACTGGCGAGCGAGCTGGGAGCGAGCAGATGGTCGCTGGCTGGCTCGTTGCCGCTTTGGCACACTCATGATCCCTATGAATGAGAGGGGATTGATACCCCCTGCCCCCCTGCTGCAATCTCGTTGCCTGCCGCCTCGGTCGCCACGCACACATGCGCCTGCCTGCCGCTGCATGCTGCCAGCAGGCCTATCTTTTCGAAAGAATTGCGCGCGCCAGTCGAGGTCCAAACGAAAGCTCAAATTCAGAGCTCCAATGCTTACGTGCAGCAGAACTAACACTGAACTTCTTTCTCTAAAAAAAAAAACTAAAACTGAACTTATTGTACACGCAAGCGTCCTTGCTTAGAATCCGCATGGTAACCACGCAAGGATAGAAGCGAATTGGGTTCACACGATATCCGTCTTTTATTTTCTTCCCGTTTCTACCATCTACGATGGAAGCGAACTAGATTCACATGCAAAAAGATTTCTTCCCATTTCTACCATCTACGATGGAAGCGAACTAGATTCACATGCAAAAAGATTTAGATATCTCAGTTATTCTCGGATATCTATTTTTCTATTTCCTTCCCGTTTTCATCTCTAACTGTTCTTTTTGAGAATTTTGGTAAACCTCTGCACTCTGCAGCATGCACAACGGATAGAGTAGCAAGTCCTAATGTAAAACTCAGCTCTCTCGGTCAAAGTGTGCGGTCATCATCCAGTTGGGAGGAGGAGGATGGATGGATCATAGATGGCACACTACATGCATGTGGTTATATTAGGGAGCAGGGTGCAGCAGCGGCAGCAGGGACCACTCGATGCAACTGCGAGCCGCATGCGTCCAATCGGCCGGCTCGACATGTGACGGCGCAGAGAACGACCGGCAGCTCCAGCACGACGTTATTGGCCTCATCATCCCCGCGCTCCTTTTCGCGCGTCTAGCCACATTGCAGCTAATCATGTGGCCATGCCAGATTGCCAGCCACCCAAGTGTGGAACATAACTAGTGCAAACTGAACTTTCATGAAAATCCATACAAACCATGACAAAAAAGTCATATAAATTCACGAAAAAAATCACACATACAGATGATATGATGACACACAATCTTGTAAAATATCTTGTCCAAACTCGACTTCGTTTGTGAGATATAAAAATAACAAATTTCAAGCCAACAAGTTGTCCAGATGATTTGTTAAAAATTTGTTATTTTTATATCTCACAAACGAACACATATGCATATGCATCTTTGGAAACAAAAGGCCTCTAGGATGGACGACCTAGCTAGCAATCCGAGCCGAACACATACTGTGTGGTACTAGGTGATACGAGTGGCCATGATCAAACTAGCAGCATTCGTTAATTAGCACAGAGCCGTCTTTATGCACACATATGCCAACTCGAAAGTGTTAAGGAAAATATATAATTAAGACGCGCGTGTTTAGAAATTCTTGGAGCTAGCAGTAGCAGGAGCCATGAGCAGATTGAAGGTATATCTGTTCAATTCGGCTTGGCAATTATCTTTTTTCAAATATATTTTTTTAACTACTCTGTTCTGTCATATAAAATCCTAATCATGTATGTATCACGAAGATGGAGCTAGTCATATCCGTGTGAAACCATCCGCTTACCTCTCACCTTTACTCGTTGAAGGAAGATGACCATTCATATTCTACGCTCTATGCTATAAAATGTTAAAAGAAAAAAATCACAACTACGAGCAAGCCCCATCTAGATATATATATATATATATATATATATATATATATATATATATATATATATATATATATATATATATATATATATATATATATATATATATATATATATGAAGTTATGAACTGACCGCCCGTGTGAATGAAACCATGGCGTTGTTGGGCCGACGAGGCCCCCATGGATCCATCATCGTCCATCCACTGATCCACACAGTCAGCCACTCAACCTGCATGCGATCTTTGCTACACGACGTGCCAGGGTTCCAACCAACTCCACACCTCCTCTCGATCAGTCGAGCACTCGTCACACCCAGACTCGTGCATGCCTAGTCATGGACACAAAATGGAACGTGCTGCATGCGGCGCAGCGCAGTTCGTCGGTCACCGTGCGAGCCGCCGTCGCGCGTGACGACGACGGATCTGCTGACCGGGCCACGGGGGCCCGCCCGGGGGAGACAATAAGGGCAACCCTGGAGCGCAGGCCGGGCCACTGCCCACTGCCATCCGCTCGCCGGCCTCCTGCTGCTTCTACTGCTCTGCAGGAGTAGGGCCAGTCCACAGCCAGCGCCCGTGCCCGCGCGTGGGCCGGTCGGCGCGGGTCCTCCTCCTCCAAGGGTTCAACTTTTCGGTCGAATTTTGCCGAAATTTCGGTGTTTTTTTCGTTTTCGCTAGTTACTGGGAAGAGAAATTTCGGTATTTTTCGTTTTCAAATTTAAAAATTTAAAAATATTTATAAAAAATTCGAAAAAAATATGATAAAAAACTAGGTGTTCTTCTGAGCAAATAGGACTAGAACACACTCAAATCTAAGATCATTTGCTAGGCTAAAATTAACATTTGAAACCGTAATTTGAATGACTCGTCATTTCATGTACAAAAATTTGTTTTCTCCCCTCGACTTCAACTAGACTTTGGTTTATCATGATGTTGGTGAGGTACCTATTCAATTTCATACGCACATAAATGCTTCTTCTTTATTTGTCAGGAATTTGCTTGTGGTTTGGACATGACATGGGCAGGTGTGCAATACACACGCACGTTTACTCTTTAATTATGTCGCTTCTGCTAGCTATACGCAGAAACCATGAGAAGTTGTATCCGTATGTATCATGCATGTGAATTTTTTTTTCCTGTAATAATATCTATATGCATGCTTTTCCTTAAAGTTAGCGACAAAATTTGTGAGAGACCGTAATTATTTTAGGATGGCAAGTAGTAGGAGTAAAACACATTGGAGTATTTGAGAACTTGAAAATTTTAACCAGCTATTAATATGTTTTTCATGACCGAACTCACACTTTAAAATAAAAATTTGTCTGGAGATTTGACTGCTAGGCTTGTACTATATAGGTTGCTTGCCTTGTACGCACGAATAAAGTATCTTTGTCCTATCAAGGATGGTAAACTACCGAGACAGATTAGATTCGTTTTCTTATTTTACAATGTATGCGCAGTCAACAGAATAATTTCTAACATTGTTACACAAATTAAGCTTCCTTGTCAGATGATGAATATATATAACAATTGGTGTACTCTGTTGTATTTAAATGCAGAGAATATGCTACATGGACTTAGTATGGACTATGCCTTTGCCTCTGTTGTATCTTTGGATTGTAATAATTCTAATATACTTTGGATGTATTATGTTGTAATAATTTATAGGCATATCCGCAATAACAAGAATAATAAAAGTCCAGTTGAGGCCTAAGAGAGAAAATGGAAGTTGTCACATGAAATGAAAGACTTTTAATTGGTAGTTTTTGAAATAATTAAATAACTTTCAAACCATTGCTCAAATGAAAAAGTTCGTAAAACAAAAGTTGTAGATCTCGAAAAAATGAACAAAGTTGGTATTCAAAAGTTTTTCATTTGACCTCGGGAACAGTAGGAAAAACACAAATTACATAATTTTCCGGTCGAAAATCACCGAATTTCGGTCGAAATCACCGAAATTTCGGTCGGAATTCATCGAAATTTCGTTTTTTGAATTTGAGGTCCCTTTCCGTTCGAAATTAGCGAATTTTGGCGAAATTTCGGCCGAAATTTCGTTTCCGGCAAACGGCGGGATTCGGAAAAAAAACGAAAAGGTAAACCCTGCTCCTCCCCCTCCCGCTCGCTCGCCGCCGCGCCCGCCCGCAAGGGACGCGGCCGGCCACGCGGTTGGTGCACGGGCGCTTGCGAGTCGCGCGCGTGCGCGCTCATCTGCGCCCGCGATGGCGTCGTCGTCGATCGATCCCCCTGGTTGGAAATTAACTTGGAAAACTAGTGCTTTGGAGTTTGGAGCGGGTCGCGTGGTTGGTGCCGGCGGCCTGCCGCGCGCCGGGCGGGCGCGGCGTGACGTGGTGTGGTGTACGGCGCCCGGGCGGCCGGTGGTGGTCGGCTCCGGCTGTGGCGCTGGCTGGCTGGGCTGGTAGAGATAGATAGAGAATATATATGCCAACATGGCCGGCGTGTGTTGCGACTGTTGGCTGTCACTGTTGCCGTGTTTCGTTTTGGGCAGCATAAATCCGGGTGCCAACGCGATTCAAACGAAAGGAGACAAACTGGCAGCTCTCTGCTGGAGACGTCTCTCTTTCCCCAATAAACGAATAATATTAGAAAAAATATACCAACAATTCATTAAAATCTGCTCTTTCCCCAATAATTGTTAGGTTGTTCTAATATTTAACCCTAACCCCCTCAAATAAAGGAAGAGTTTGGCTCTTCCAATATGTTAGTTTTATAGGGATAAAGTTAATTTGGGGAATTGTAAAAACAGCACTTCTAATAATTTATGAAAGTAGTATTGAGATATTCCAATACTATTTTATTGGAAGATGTAGTTTATTGGGAACTACTTGAGTTGCCGGTATATCTATGGATGCACCAAAAGTTTAATAAAAGATTCTGTGGGGAACACGATTTGCCCCGGATTAGTAGCTTGTATTACTCATATTAATAAGGTCGTCTTGTTTTTGGCTTGCAAGAGAATGTGTGGAGAGCTGGGAGAGAAACGCAAGGAAGGTAATTCGGCATCAGAGATCACCTGGAGTGGTACATGCATCCCGGAAGAAGGGTCGTGCTTGTTGGTGCTTGGAAGTTGGGCAATGGAGTGTGTCACACCACACATGGTTGTCTTCGATCTCCCGGCATCGCGTCGCCAAACCCTAATAACGATGCAAGCCTGTCTCTCCTCCATGGATTTGTTCCTTCACCACGTCTTCTCTCAGTGTTGTCAGTGGCACCAAATAAAAAGAGCAAGGAAGACGATGATTGTCCCACAGATGCCATGAAATGCAACTACTGTATGATCCTTGCGATAATATATTTGAATGAGCCAGAGAGAGCCAGAACAATGCAAGCCAGAAAACAGCAAACAAGAAGTCAAGGAGAACAGATTAAAAACTGGAGAGACGACTGACGACGACGCCTTGGACCAGCAGCGCACGCCCGTGGAGACCTACGAGTCGTCGCTGGGGCTCATGCTCTCCTGCCGCTCGTCGCCGCCGTGCTGGAGTTGGTGCTGGCTGGAGCCGCCTTCCGCTCCGTTCTGCGCCGCCGCCGCAGCGTCCGAGGCAGCCTGCGCGCGGTACGCGTTGAGCGCGGCGAGGATCCCCATGTGGCCCTCCCCTCCGCCACCGCCGCCGCCGCCATTGTCGCTGGCGCCCGCCGCTTGGCCGAGCCCCAGCTGCTGCCCGCCGGGGAGCAGCGCCATCGGCGCGGGGAAGTTCATGAAATGTAGCCCGCTCGGCACGCCGCGGTGCAAGGTCGCCGCGCCGCCGCCGCTTGCTGCCTGCGGGAACGTCCAGATTGACTCGCTGCCGCCGCCTCCGCTCGCCGCCGCTGCGGCGGCCTGCGCGTTGCTGCTCGGCACCATCCACACGGTGCCCGGCATTTGGATCTGCGTGTACCCGGCCATCTGCTGCTGGTACTGTTGCTGCTGCTGCAGCATTTCTTGCTCCCACCGCCGCTTCCTGGACAGGTCGGAGCTGGCTGCGGCAGATGTCGACGACGGTGACACGTCGAGGCCGACGCTGCCGGAGTGGAAGCTCAGCAGCAGCGGGGACGACGCCGAGGAGGTAGCGGATGGCGGACCCTCGGCGCCACCGAACCCGAGGCCCACGACGCGGTCCCACGGGTCGCCCCGCGTGCCGCCGAATCGTGGGCCGGGCAGGCTGGCGGCGCGGAGATGTGCCGGGATGGAGAAGGACGAGCCCGAGGAGCGGAGGGAGATGTTGAGAGAGGTGAAGTTGGCCGGGACGGTGCCGGTGCCCGTGGCCGCGATCACCGCCGGCTCCGCCTGCTGCAGCAGCCACTCGATGGTCTCGCCGTCCGTCTTGTGCCCCAGCTCCCTCGTCAGCTGGAACACCCGCGCAGCGCAAATCGCCGGCATCCGGATGCGCCGCCCGCGCCCGTCCACCTTCGTGTGCCGGTCCTTGGTGCAGGTCCGCTTCGGTGGCGCCGCCTTCCTCACCTGCAACTCTCCCGGCCCCGCCGACCGACCATTACCCGCGGCGCCGGCGCCCACACCTGCCGCCGGGGATGTGGAGCAAGCCTGCTCCTCCTTTTTCTCCAGCAGCTGCAAGGGGAAGTTGGGGCGGCGACCTCCGCCGGCGTCTCCGGTGACGTCCATCGTCGATTAGACCATGGTATATATAAACAAGATGATCTTTTTTTGGTTCAGAGCTGGAGGAGTATGGGTAGTAATGGATTCCGTGACCTACGAACAGTTATTGTGGGGCTGATGAGCTGATTCGGTGTGATGTTGTGGGGCGGTGGAGGCACCGGGCACGGCAACGCCGTTGGCGGCGGGCGTTCGAGCGAGAGGCAGAGAGTGAGGTCAAGAAAGCACGGCTAGGTGCTGGGGATTAGGGAAAGCACTGTGGCTGGGCAGAACTTTTTTAGGAAGAGAAATACAGAGAGGTGTGCTTGTGGAGATCGACACTATTTTATGGAGTTCTGGTTGGGTTTGCCCACCAATCTAGTGGGTTGCAGGGAGGACGATGGCCGGAGGAAGGAGAAGAAGGGAGGAGACGAGAAGCATATGATAGGAGAGGGGAGGAGAGGAGAGAGGGCTGGGGGAGGGAGACGGAGGGAGAACATCAAGACAGGAGACGATGGTGTACTTTGCCGGGATTGGAGGAGAGAGATCACGACGCATTAAAGGTGCGCAGAGAGAGAGAGAGAGTTGAGGACTGATGAGGATAAGGCCGAAGGGAAATTATTAGGCACACACTCTTGTAGTGTTGTTGTCAAGAAAATAGAGTAGATTAGACCTGATCAGATCTCAGGTTGGGCCGGGCTCGAGCAGGGCTAAAAAGATACCCAACATGTTTTTTCTGCTGGTTCGAACCCGACTCGACCTGAGCATGGGGCCAAAACTTCTTACCCGTGCCCGACCGACGCGTGGCCCAACAGGCCATGGATTGGCCCGTGGCCCAAAGTAGATCTGCTATACAGAGCGGAGGCGCAGGACATATTCGGCCCTTGCGTTGCCCATGGCTGGTGCGCCGCCCCGCAGCCTAGCCGACATGCACGTGTCCTGCAGCCTGGGCACCATGCCACGCAGCCTGCCTGCTACACCGCCCACTGCGCCACCACACTACACAGCCTGACTGTCGTGGTGCAGCCTGGCCGTCGTCCTGCACCGAGGAGACAGGGAGGGAAGGGGCTAGGGGCTAGTCGGAGAGGAGGGGCTTGCTATCATGGGGAGGGGGTGGCCTGCACTGCCTGCGTCAGGTACTCGGTCGTGGCGGGTAGTGGCGAAGGACTGCTTGGAAGAGGAATGGGAAATTAGGGGATTAGGGTTAGAATTGCTATTCATATGTTTTTTATTGGGCTGGGTGGTTAGAATTTTAGTGTCTGCAAAGATTATGTGGATTTTTTTAGTTGTTGGGCTTGCTAGTAGGCTAAAATTTCTGCCCGAGCCTGATTTTAATTTGGCCCGTACCCATCCTATGCATTTTTTGGGTCGATTCGGGTCAGGTTTTTTTCTAGGCGAGTCAGTTCGGATTTGTCAGGTCGGGAGACCCTGATCAGCTATGGATTAGCTTCATGCATATTGAAAAATTCCCCTGTTCAAAGGTCACACATTTCAGCTTAATTGGGTCTTTTGATAAAAGCTTAATTAGGAATTCACTGGATTTTAGCTCAAAACAGTACTGGAATCCTCATATTTCCCTGGGATGATCTCTAGTTTTCTAGGGAAATATTGTTTCCTAGTATCCATGAAGTGTAGGGAAATAACGATTTTCCTTGGAATATAACTCATTTCCTAGGTAAATATTGAATCTTTCCCTAGGAAAATATTATTTCGTAATATTGCATCAACCGCCATCTACTTCTATCTCGTCCCTAGCTCCTTTTTATATCTCATCCTCAACTCCACCACTTCATCTATCTCTCCTCCTCGCGCCGGCAAAGCGCCCCTATCTCTTCCCCCCTTGCTCCACCTCTCTCACACCGGTAGGCAGCAACAGAGCGGTGGCTCCGCAGCTGCGCAGCGCGCGACTGGGCAGCAACGCGCGACTGGGCGGAGCGGGTGCATGCGCAAAGGCTGAACGGTGGAAGCGTAACAGGGCTGCAGTGGCGGCGCGGAGCGGCAGCGATGCACGACGGTGGAGCACCGGGAAGCAGCTGCGGCTCGTGGTGTGGCACATCCGGCGGCGCAAGGGCCCAGTGGTGCACGAAGCCCGCGGCGCACAGATCCAGCAGCGTAGGGACCCGACGGCGCACGGGTGTTGCGGTGTGCAGATTGGTGGCGCGTGGGGGCTTGGCTGCACAAGGCCTTCGGCCTCCGCGGTGCCGGGGCGCGGAGCCGTCGGCGCCTAGGGCCGGTGATGCAGGGAGGTTGGATCGGTAACTGTCGTGGTGTGCAAACCCACAGCCGGGTGGCGTAATGCACCCGCCTAAGCCCAGAGGGTGAGTACTCGGGGGTTAGCTAGGACTAGTTCGATCTCGCTGGATGAACACAGCCGGTTTAGAGTGGTTCGGGCTGCCGGAGCGTAATACCCTACGTCCACTGTGTGTTATATTGCTTGTGTTGTGAAGCTGAGTCCGAGGATCTCAGAGCCCTCTCGTGTGTGCAGCGAGCGCCTCCCTTTTATATCTCAAGGGAGGCGCGTACATGGCCATTGGGTCCCCGACAGGTGGGCTCAATCGATGTAGTATAAAATAACATACTTGTTCATACATTATGGCGTTGTAGGCGAAGGAGATCTCATTCCTGGATTTCCTTGCCTGCCCGCGGGATTCCTCCGTCCAGCATATCCATGCCCTGTCTAGTCGAAACGGCGCCAGGGTGTAGCTTGCGGCGTTGCCTGCAGCATAGCTGAATGGGCTGTGTAGCTTGCGGCGTAGGCGGTATGATGGAAAAGTGCCGTGCCGTCGTATCCAATTAATGCGGCAGACGGGCTCTGCGCGGATGCGGCGCAGGCGGCTGCACTGTGTACCTCGGTAATACGCGGTCTACAGAGAGACCTGACAAAGGCTGCCTCACGTGCCGCGGCGGCAGTGCACGCCTCAACCACCTGCATTGAATGCGGTGGGCGGGCGAGTCTTCCAGCGGAAGACTCGCCCCATTGCCCGCGGGACACGTGGCGCCCCCGGACCCCGCCCCGGCGGTATGCTGGTTCTACGCGCGTGGGAGGTCCGAACGGGCGCGAGGAGTCCCCGGACCCCTATGGGGGGTCCGAGCCCTCGATTGTTGGTTCGGAGCTTCCCCTCCTCAGGGACACGTGGCGTTACCGGACTTGTCCCGGAGCGGGGAGCGGGTCCGGGGCCGTTGGCCCGGTGAGGTAAGAGCCTGACCCGTGGGGCCCGGCTGCTCCGCCCCTTATCGCGTAGTTACGGATGACTGCGCGAGTCCTGCCTTGCTGCAGTAGAAGTGTGTATCCCTGCTACAGGGTACCGACAGTGGCCCCCGGGCCCACCTCGGGAGAGGTGACGAACCCGCAGGTGGGGCCACTACAGTGATTTGGCTCTGCATAACTTGAAGTCTCTAGCGTTAGACTATGCATACTGCAGGAATTTTGTCCGGCTTTGACCATCCATCGGGTTTTTCGCTGCCTCATCACATCACAATGGCTTACTGACTCGTGGTCCCCACATACAGTGGTACACCTAGTCACGCGAGCGACGCTCGGCAGTGTTGCGGCCGGAGTAAACGGGGTATTTACCACCCGTGCAGTTCCCGAAAAGCCTGGTCATGCCGGTGCTTTATGAGCCCACGTCAGCTCAGCTTCCGCCTCGCTTCGCACACGGGCGACGGTTCAGATCCCTCCTTTTCACACCTTTGTGGTTACCCGCCCTCCCTGACAGGCAGGCCTGGGCCCCCTTGTCATGGACTGGGCGGTTAACACCAGGCATGAGCGTCGCTTAGGTTCCAGCGACGGTTCCGGGGCGCGCCGGTTGGGTCAGGCTTCATAAAGGGACGAACCGCATACCACGTTTACTTTTCCGCATTCGCCTTCTTCCTTCCAAACCTTTGCGCCCCTTTGCCTTCGAACCTCCTCGCTCCTTGCTCTCCTGCGTAGATTGCTCCTCACCTCTGTAGCGAGATGGCGTCCCTCGTTCGTCCCCATCGCTTCCAAACCGAGGAGGAGCTGAACACGGTGCGCCGCCTGCTTGGGTGGAGTCCTCAGGAGATTGCCTGGGGGATTCGAGCAGGCTCGGTTCCCCTCGGCGATCTGTGCACCGGGGAATTTGTGCTGTTCATCTCGCACATTTCCACCGGCTTGGGGCTGCCGATCTCCTCATTCTTCCTGCTGCTGCTGGAAGACTTCGGCCTCTAGCTTCAACATCTCACGCCGCACTCCATCCTCCTGACGTCCATCTTTGTCCACCTGTGCGAGATGTTCATGGGGGTGGAGCCCTGTGTCATCCTCTTCCGCCACTTCTTCGTCCTAGTGAAGTCCGGGAAGGGCAAAGACGAAGCAGGGGCGTACTACTTCTAGACGAGGAGCGACCTGCGGACGCCGTACATCCCCGGGCTCACTGGCGGGAAGTAGGAGGATTGGCGCAGGGAGTGGGTGATCGCCACCACCGAAGCCAACGAGCACCTGGTCATGCCGACCGGGGGACCCGCCTCCGACCGTCAGTCCTGGAGGGCCAAGCCGTCCCTGCCGTCGGAGTTCGAATCCGTTCTGAGCAAGATCAGGGCGTTGGCGGAGGGCGGCCTCACCTCGCTACACGTGCTCAGGGACTTCCTGAAGCGCCAGATCGCCCCCCTGAAGAAGCGGCCGCGTCCTGCCTGGAGCTTCACCGGGCCCGAAGACTGCAGCAGGACCCACCGCGGGGAGGACAGTGACCTGACCCAGGAAGCCCTGGAGGTCTTGGTGTGGGCGGTGACCGGGGAGATCTTCATCCCGGAGCACCTGATCCTTCCTCAGGGTGTCATCCCCCTCTGCGAGGACTCACGCCAGAGGACCGTGGTGCTGGCTACCCTGCCGACCCTCGACGACGGTGGGCTGACAGCGCGCCAGACTGGAGGCGACCCGGACCGTGGGATCCGGATCCTTGGTGCGTCCGGGGAACATGCCGTGCCGAGCGCCATGGGGTCCGGCCCTTCTGCCAAGGGCAAGCAGTCCGTGGCTGGTAGCATCGCCACGAGCGGTCCCAGCCAGGCCTGGAGCAGCTCCGGCGCGTCATCGGGGGAAGCGGTACGGCGCAGGTTGCACCGCGGCGACGAAACCCCAGTTATGGAGCCCGCCGCAAAGCGTCAGAGGACCGCTGAGGACGCGGGCCAGGGTAGCTCCCGGGCCCCCGAACCTCGCGGGGCCCCTGGAGTAGCCGCGCCGCCACCACCACTGCCGGGAGATGCCTCCCCCAGCAGCAACAGCAGCAGCAGCAAACACGGGTTGCGCCTCCGCCGCCGCCTCGGGAGCAGCAGCAGCAGCAATAGCCGTGAGGTGCGCCTCCACCGCCGCCCCGGGAGCAGCAGCAGCCGCGAGGTGCGCCTCCGCCGCCGCCTCGGGAGCAGCAGCAGCATCAACGAAGTGCGCTTCCGCCGCCGCCTCAGGAGTAGCAGCAGCAAGGTGCGCCTCTGCCGCCGCCACAGGAGCAGCAGCAGCGGCGGCAGTCGCCGAGCCTCCGTGGGCGCTGGAGACCCGGCGCTTCGGGGTAAGTGTTCTTCCGTTCACTCCCCTTACTCTCGGGGCTTCGCTTTTTGCTGAAGGTTTCTTCTCTTTGTTTGCCAGGGTCTCTCGCCCAGGCTGCTCTTCCACCGCCGTTGGCTCGTCAGCGGGGGTCCAGGCGACCGGGGCCTCGGTGGCGATGGCGGAAGCGATGGCGGGTGTGGGGAGCTCGGGTGCGGCGGCTTCCGCTAACCCGATGGCGCCCAACGCGGCGGTGGCGGATGCGCCAATGCCAGGCGCAACAACGCCCGACGCGACGACAGCGGGTGCGCCAGTGCCAGGCACAGCCGCACCCGACGCGGTGGCCCCCGAGCCCCCAGCTACGGCAGCAGTCGCACCGACACCGGGCTTGGCGACGGCGAGCGCAGCGGCATCGGGCGCGGCAACGGCGAGCACAGCGGCAGCGGGCACGGCAACGGCGAGCACCTCGGTTCCTGAGGTCCCGACGCCTGTATCGGATGTCCCCTCCATCAGCGCCCAACCTGCGACAGAGGAAGAGCTGGAGGAGGTCTCTGGTAGGCGGTTCCTGCAGCCAGGGACTCGAGGTCCGCAAGCTGTTGCTCGACAAGTTCTCCGAGTCTCTGCTCCAATGGCGCCAGGAGCTGCAGGCGTCCGCCAGCAAGCAGGCTGTTGCCGAGATGGAGCTCGAGGAGGATAGGAAGTCCTTTGCAAAGCGGGAATCCCACGCCACCAACATGAAGCTCCAGCTTGTGCGTCAGCGTGAGGCCCTCAAGTCCCTGAAGGAATCGGCGGCGAAGAAGGAGGCCAAGCTCGAGGAGAGGACCCGCCAGGTAGAGGCGGCCCAGGCAGCACTGGACGCTCGGGTGCAGGAGGCGGTCCGGAAGCTGCAGGAGGACTAGCTCAGGGGGGGCCAGTGAATCGTCGACTGGGCGAGCGAAGCGAGCTCAGCGCTGGTGCCACTTGGAATGAGTCCAATCCAAGTGGCAGAGCCGCCAGCTTCGATTGCTGACGCCCTCCCAGTGCTGAACTCTGCTTCAGACAGACTCCGACGTCTGGAGCCGATCCTTGCTAGCCAGCTTGAAGCCGAGGACCGCGAGCTGATCCGGATGGTGGCGGAGCACATTCTGACCTGCCTCCGGAGCCATGACCCAGCCATCTCGCTAGCCCCCGTGGTCGATGGTCCAGTGGCAAAGACGGAGACCTCTGCTCGAGAAGGCATGCGGGACGTCGTCGACTTCATCGCTGCTTACTTCAAGCATGAGCCTGCAGATTTCGGAGCTGGGCCATCACAGCAGTAGCACTTTTGTTTTGTTTTTTGCAGATGTAAAAACATTGTACTTGTTGAAATTTTAAATAGAAGAAAATTTCAACTTAGCTGTTTGTCAGTTGCTGTGGTTTGCGTTATGTAGCACCCCGGCGCCCTGGCCCCCTGGTAGATAGGTTCAGTTGTTAGGACCTATCTGCCATCGGAGCCGAAGAAGACACTCCGGACCCCCGTATGAGGTTGAGCAAGCGTCCTTGGGCATAAGTGTAGCATAAATTGCAACTCGAACGAGCAACTTATTCCCTGTATAGCAGAAAAAACTACAGAGAGGAAAATCAAACTCGCTTGTATGGTAGTAATGATATTGCAACTTAGCTATTTGACGCATGTAGAATCGATCCGTGATGTCTGGCTCAAAGCGAACGCTCCGGGCCCCCTGGGAGACAGGCTCAGTTGTTTTGAGTCTGTCTACCACAGAGACTGGACCTCGATCTACATGAAGCCTTAAAGCGGATGCCGGGACCCCCTGGTAGGTAGGCTCAATGGTTTGAGGCTAAGTACCAACAGTCAAGGCTTAACCTGCGTACCACTTCAAAGTCACAGCTTAGTAGCAGGCCCGCGGGACCTATTCTGGACCGGCCCCCAGGCTAGTACGAGGTCCGAAGCTCCGGATACACAGGTCCTGGTAGTTCAATGCTTGTTACAGAGTGGTGGAGTGTGTAGGCTTAGGGTGCGAAACCAGGCTAAGGCGCTACACAGGGCTCCGGACCACTCCAGGAAACAAACACGACTTTACCGGACTTGGCTCCGACGTTCCAGACCCCTCCTAGCAGTGGGTGAGGTCATTTTGTCGTACTTGATCCTTTGAGGTATGGAGCTGGAACTACCGTGTAGGACTTGGGAAGCCAACCCTTGAGCTAGAACGAGGTCCGGGCCCCTAATTACCCAGCTCCGGGTACTAGAGCACTCGTTACAGGGTGGTGGAGCGTGTAGGCTTTGGGTACGGAACCGGCTAAGCGGCTACACGGGACTGCGGACCACCCCAGGAAACAAGCACCCCCTCTCCAGAGCAGGTCCTTAGGGGTCCGGACCCCTGTCCCAGAAGCAAAGGGGTCCGGACCTGTACGGTAGTCCAGCAACTCAATACAGATCTTAGCTGTAGCAACAAGAGTGGAAGTCCGCGCGGGGGTTAGAAAGGTAAAAACTCGAGAATCGAAATGCGAAATAAAATTTGACACAAAGACAGAATTGGGAGCAAATCTTTCCTTTGCAACTTGATATACATGGCTTGCGCGATGGATGCCAGAGGCCGGGTTTATGAGGGCGGACCTCTACCACTCTGGGCCGCGCGTTAATGGTAGCCGACGGTGCGATGGATGCCAGAGGCCGGGTTTACGAGGACGGACCCCCACCGCTCTGGGCTGCACGCTAATTCTATCTTATTACAAAGGAAAATTTCATTTCCCTGCTCTACATAAGTGTAACACTTACGCAGATGCTCTATATTCCATGGGTTGGAAAGCGGCACCCCTTCTTCTGTGGCAAGGCGAACGCATCCGGGCCGGCATATTTTTGTAACCTTGAAGGGCCCCTCCTAGCTGGGGGAGAGTTTGTGGAGCCCTGCTCGGTTCAGGATCCGCCTCAGGACGAGGTCGCCAGCCCGGAGCTCCCTACTGTGTACGAACCGTTGGTGATAGCACCCGAGCGCCTGGTTGTAGCATGCATTTCGGATTGCTGCTCGCCACCTTCGTTCGTCAACGAAGTCCACATCGTCACGCCGCAGTTGTTCCTGCATGGATTCGTCAAAAGCCTGGACCCGTGGTGAGCCCAGGTGAATTTCCGGGGGAAGGCATGCTTCAGCCCCGTAGACTAGGAAGAATGGAGTCTCCCCGGTGGCTCGGCTGGGTGTGGTCCGGTTGCCCCATAGTACGCACGGAAGCTCATCAACCCATTTGGCACCATGCTTCTTTAAGCAGTTGTAGGTGCGGGTCTTGAGTCCCCTGAGGATCTCTGCATTCGCTCTCTCGACCTGTCCATTGCTGTGGGGATGTGCCACGGACGCGAAGCATAGCTGGATGACGATGTCCTCGTAGTACTCTTAGAAGATTCTGCTTTTGAATTGGGTCCCGTTGTCCGCGATGATGCGGTTTGGGACGCCAAATCTGCACACAATGGACTTGAGGAATGCGACTGCTGATTTTTTAGTGATGTTCACCACAGGGGCAACCTCCGGCCATTTTGTGAATTTGTCAATGGCGACATAGAGGAACCGGTACCCGCCGACGGCCCGGGGGAACGACCCCAGGATATCCACGCACCATACGGCGAATGACAATGAGGGCGGGATCATTTGCAGAGCTTGAGCCGGTGTGTGTATTTGCTTTGCATGGAACTGGCATGCTTTGCAGGACTTTACCAGCTCAGCCGCATCCTGGAGTGCTGTCGGCCAATAGAAACCATGCCAAAAGGCCTTACCAATAAGCGTGCGAGATGAGGAATGACTTCCACACTCGCCTCCATGGATCTCCGCGAGCAACTCGCGGCCCTCTCCCTGGGAAATGCACCGCATGAGGATACCATTGGTGCCACAGCGGGAGAGATTCCCTTCTACCACCGCGTAGCGTTTAGCCAATCGTACTATGCGCTCAGTGGACGCATCGTCACCAGGAAGGATATTGTCTTTCAGGTAGTCCCGGATCTCGGAGATCCATGCATCGGGAGCTCCCCGAGTAGGTGGGAGTGGCTCTATGAGGTCTCCAGGATCCTCAACAGAGTACACAACCCATGGCGGGCACCACAGGTGGAATGCCGCCGGGACCGCTAGCTTCGAGGTGCTAGCTTGATCCCCTTCACCCAGTTCGGTAGGCTGGGCGGTAGGTCTCAGCAACCGTCTTTCGAAGACGCCCTCGGGCACGGATGCCCAGGTAGATGCTCTCGCGGAGAGATCATCTGCTGCTGAGTTGAATTCGCGGGGAACATGATGCAGTTCCAAGGCGTCGAAGTCCTTCTCGAGCTTCCTCATGTGGATGAGGTATGCCGCGAGCTGGGGATTGTTGCAGCTGCAATCCCCTCGGACCTGCTTGATGATTAGCTGAGAATCTCCCTTCACTAGAAGCTGTCGGACCCCCAGAGACAGGGCTTGTGTCAGGCAAAATATCAGAGCTTCGTACTCCGCCATGTTGTTGATGGCCTTGAACTCAAGGTGCACCATGTACTTCAGCTGTTCTCCGTTTGGGTCAATGAGGACCACACCAGCTCCAGCCCACTTCTTGCGGACGGACCCGTCGAAGAAGAGTGTCCAGTGGGGCTCGGTGAAGACTGGTGTCCTGACTTCCGGCTCCGGGGGTCCGGTGCTGGGACCCGGACCCCCAGAATTGCTTGGGGGAAGGAGTCCATTCTGCTATGAAATCAGCCAGGATCTAGCTTTTAACTGCATGGCGCGGCTGGAAGTCTAGCTGAAACTCAGCCAACTCTACACCCCACTTGGCGATGTTGCCCATGGCGTTGGAGTTGTGCAGGATCGCTCCTAGCGGGTAAGAGGTCACTACGACAACTCAGTGTGCCTGAAAGCAGAGGCGCAGTTTTCTGGACGCAATAAGTATGGCATATATAAGCTTATGCATCTCAAGATACCTGGCCTTTGCCTCGTGGAGGACTTCACTGACTTAGTAGACTGGCTTCTGGATGGTCCAGACCCTGGCGACCGGGTCCGGCTCGCCCTTATCCACCACGTCAGGTCCTTGGGCCCCCAGCGGTTCTGGGTTCCCACTGGGACGAGGCTCCTCTGGACCCCCTTGTCTGGGGTCCGGACCTTCAGACAGAGGAGTGGCTGTCGGACCCCCATGTCCGGGGTCCGGCTCACCATCCTTGGCCGGGGAGATCCTGGTGTCCCCCTGGCGAGTTTGTTCTGTCCTCTCGGCGACCAGCACCATGCTGACCGCCTCTGCAGACACAACAAGATACAAAAACAACGTCTCACCTGGCTCTGGAGCCACCAATACTGGCAGTGAGGTGAGGTGCTACTTCAGCTCCTGAAAGGCTTGTTCAGCCTCTTCAGTCCTAGAGAATGGACCGGACCTCCTCAATAGCTTGAAGAAGGGGAGGGCCCTCTCAGCCAGTCTCGAAATGAAGCGGCTAAGAGCGGCCAGTGATCCAGTAAGTTTCTGGACGTCCTTGATGCGGCCAGGAGGTCTCATCGCCTCGATCGCCTTGATCTTGGCTGGGTTTGCCTCGATGCCTCGATGTGAGACCAGGAAACCCAGCAACTTCCCTGCCGAGACGCCGAAGATGCACTTCTCGGGATTCAGCTTCGTGCGCATGGCGCGCAGCCGGTCGAAGACGAGGGACAGGTCCTCAACTAGTGTTGACCCTATCTTAGTCTTGACCACAATGTTTACAGAAAGTTTTGTTCATAGCTCGTACAAACGTGGGTAAGACATTCCTCAGACCATATGGCATGACAATATAGCAATAAAGTCCATCCACTATTACAAAAGCAGTATGTTTTGTATCCTCTCTCGACATCTGAATTTGGTGGAAACCAGAGTATGCATCTAGGAAAGACAAAAGGTCGCACCCGGAGGTGGAGTCCACGATCTAATCGATACGTGGAAGAGGATAGGGTCTCTAGAACATGCCTTGTTGAGGCTGGTGTAGTCGATGCACATCCGAAGCTTCCCGTTGGCCTTTGGGACGACGACCGGGTTGGCCAACCACTCGGGGGTGGTGGACCTCTTCGATGAAGCTAGCGTGTAGCAGCTTGCGGACTTCTTCACGGATGAAGTTCTGCCGCTCCACGGACTGCTTTCGAGGCTTCTGGCGTACCGGCGTGGCGTCGGGGTAGATCCTCAGATTGTGCTCGATCACTTCCCTGGGGATCCCGTGTGACACCCCGGCCCTGGACTTAATAGGATTAATAGGATACTCATACCAACAAGTTGCAACTTATTTTCCGGAAGCCGGTCTCCAAAAAACTCCGATGTTAAGCGTGGTTGGCCCGGAGAAATTTGGGGATGGGTGACCGACTGGGAAGTTCTTCCCGGGTGCGCACGAGTGAGGACAAAGTGTGCAGAAAAGACTGGTGTTGGTCTGTGAGGACAGTCTATGTCCTAGAAAGCAAGCCAGATGTAAGCGGGCCCGGCCTCGGGGAGGCGGGACGTTACAAAATGGTATCAGAGCCGACTCTCTCGGTTTCACGGGCATGTACGGACGTATGTGCGCGGGGATGAGCACGGGCGCGTGGGGGGCGCAGATGCCACTGGCATGTGGACGGGCGCGTGGCGGGTCAGTGCGCGGGCATCTGGGATGCGCCGTTGGCACTGGACGCACGGACGTGGCACATGGGCTGTTGGCGCTGGACGTACGGGACGTGGCCAAGAGAGGACGTTCCTGGCTTGGGATTGCCCGACGGGGACGTCGGTCTCTTAAGGGGGTGAGTATGTGACACCCCGACCCTGGGCTTAATAGGATTAATAGGATATTCATACCAACAAGTTACAACTTCTTTTCCGGAAGACGGTCTCCAAAGAACTCCGAGGTTAAGCGTGCTTGGCCCGGAGAAATTTGGGGATGGGTGACCGACCGGGAAGTTCTTCCCGGGTGCGCACGAGTGAGGACAAAGTGTGTAGAAAAGACTGGTGTTGGTCTGTGAGGACAGTCTATGTCCTAGAAAGCAAGCCAGATGTAAGCGGGCCCGGCCTCGGGGAGGCGGGATGTTATATCCTGTGCATCTGTGACGGTTCCCAGGCGAACACATCCACATTTGCCCGGAGGAAAGTGATGAGCGCGTCTTGCTATTTCTCCTCCAGGTTTCCCGCGATGCGGGTGGTCCTGGAGGAGTCCGCTTTGATCTGCACCGTCTTTACCGGAACATTATGATGATCAGACGGCTGAACCCTATGTGCCTTTGCAGGCGCCCTGGCTTGCGAGGTGGATGGGTCCTCCTCGGAACGTGCAGCCTCTGCCGCCAGAGCATGCAGTCTCTCAACTGCAGCGACGGCAGCGGTGCGGTCACCCCGCACGGTGAGGACACCGGTAGGGGAAGGCATCTTCAGGACCAAATACCCGTAATGGGCAATGGCCATGAAGCTATAGAGAGCCGGCCGGCCAATGATGGCATTGAACGGGAGGTTCACCTCCGCAACATCGAATTGGACGCTCTCTGTGCGGAAGTTTTCCTCGGTCCCGAACGTGACCGGCAGAGTGATGCTCCCCAGAGGGAACACCGGATGTGGGCCCACTCCGGAGAATAGGCGAGAGGGAGTTAGCTTGGACTCCGGGATCTGCAGCTGCTTGAACGCTACATAGCTGATGACGTTGAGGCCAGCCTCACCGTCTATCAGCACGTGATAGAGCCTGATGTTGGCTATGACAGGGGCGGTGACTAGAGGTAGTACACCTGCCCCGGCCATGTTCTCCGAGCAGTCAGATGGCCCGAAAGAGATGGTGGTGTTCATCCACCTGTGGTGCGGCGCCGCCTTCGGGACCCCCGGCTTCACCGAAAGGACCTCTCGGCGAAGGGTCTTCACGTCCCGCCAGGAGACAAGCTCCCAGCTTCTGCCGTACATTACGTATAGCTTCTTGCGGCGCTCCTCATTGTCGGAGTCAGAGTTGACGTGGCGGTAAATGCCCTTCATCTCCCTAGCGAGGGATTGGTACCCCAGTTCCTTTTCCCCGGCCTTCTCCTGGCCAGACCGCTGGCGAGGTGGGGGTGAGCCGTCCTTGGAGGACTGCTCACGCCGCCCACTGACCCGCTTCGAGAGTTTCTGGATCTCGCGGCAGTCAGCGGCGCTGTGGCGAGCAGTGGGATGCACTGGGCATGAACCTCCGCTGCCACCTTGCGGGCGCAGGCGTTTGCCATGCGCATTCTGGCCCCCAACCGCTGCCGCAGCATCTGGTGCCGCCGCTGCAGCGACTGGACCTCCGGGATGTGGCTCCCCGCGACTCCGGTTCTTGTTCTTCTTTTTCTTGCCACCGCCCTAGGCGGTAGCCCCGGAGCCACCAGCCTTGGCGTCTCCGTCTTGGGGGGCTGAGTGCCATGCATGGCCCTGGCACACTTGTCAGCCAGGGAGAAAAGCGTGGTAACGCTTTCCACCTCGTGCGTCGCCAATTTCTCAAGCATCTTCTCATCACGTACCCCCTGGCGGAAAGCAGTGATAATAGATGCATCAGAGATACGAGGAATTGTACCCCGTACCTTGGTGAAGCACGAGATGAATGCCCGGAGCGTCTCTCTGGGTTTCTGCCTCACGGCATGGAGGTGCGCCTCCACACCATGCTGCTGGTACGCACTGGCGAATTTCGCAGTGAACCTCACACAGAGCTCCTCCCAGGACTGAATCATCCCAGGAGTATGGTTCATGAGCCAAGTCCGGGGTGGCCCGGTAAAGGCTATATGAAATTAGCTCGCCATGACGGCGTCGTTACCACCAGCTGCTGTGATGGCGGTAACGTACACCTGCAGGAATTCCGATAGGTTAGTGGTACCGTCATACTTCTCCGGCAGGTGTGGGCGGAACTTGGAAGGCTATGCCACCGCGCGGAGGTGATCCGCCAGCGCAGCGCAGCCCACCCCAGCCACCAGGGTGCCCGCCTGTATCCGGGCGTTCACCGGAGGCTTGGGTACCGCTGCGTCCAAGTCGGCGTTGAGGTTGCAGCCCTCAATGTTGAGGCGGCGTTCTCGCGCCCTCTCCATGGAGATGCGGGCGTCCTCACCTGCACTCCTGACGTTGAGCTCCGCCCGCAGGTCTTCTGTTCATGCACCCCTCACGGTGGGGGAGCGCACTGAAGCCGACGCACCGCCTTGGCGCCGACGCACCGCCCTGGCGCCGGTGGTAGGGTACCACCGCATTGCCAGGCAGAGGTCGTTGCCTAGTCCTTGCAGAACTGGGGGAGGCCTGAGCCAGATGGAGGAGATGGTCAACGTCATCCCGCCACTGCCTCAGGGCGTCTGGCGAGGCTGCAGCAGCCGGAGGGTTGCGAAGCAACTCCCTAGCTGCCGCCAGCGCTCTACCGCTCACAGCTTGTGAGGGGGCCCTTGACGGGCGCCCTGACTCTTGCCGACGTGCAGCGCGCGCCACCGCCGACGGTGGTTGCTCCGCGGGCACGATTTCCCCTGGAGCAGGAAGGCGAGAGGCATGTGGCGCAGATGACGCCACACCTCCGTCATCTCCACGTCGTCGTCGTGGTGGGAGTGCTCAGCCACCCGAACCACGGAGACGAGCAAGAGATGAACTAAAACCAGCTAAATGCCCCTACCTGGCGCGCCAAATGTCGTGGTGTGCAAACCCACAGCCGGGTGGCGTAATGCACCCGCCTAAGCCTAGAGGGTGAGTACTCGGGGGTTAGCTAGGACTAGTTCAATCTCGCTGGAAGAACACGATGAACACAGCAGGTTTAGAGTGGTTCGGGCCGCCGGAGCGTAATACCCTACGTCCACTGTGTGTTGTATTGCTTGTGTTGTGAAGCTGAGTCCGAGGATCTCAGAGCGCTCTCATGTGTGCAGCGAGCGCCTCCCTTTTATATCTCAAGGGAGGCGCGTACATGGCCATTGGGTCCCCGACAGGTGGGCTCAATCGATGTAGTATAAAATAACATACTTGTTCATACATTATGGCGTTGTAGGCGAAGGAGATCTCATTCCTGGATTTCCTTGCCTGTCCGCGGGATTCCTCCGTCCAGCATATCCATGCCCTGTCTTGTCGAAACGGCGCCAAAGTGTAGCTTGCGGCGTTGCCTGCAGCATAGCTGAACGGGCTGTGTAGCTTGCGGCGTAGGCGGTAGATGGAAAAGTGTCGTGCCGTCGTATCCAATTAATGCGGCAGACGAGCTCTGCACGGATGCGGCGCAGGCGGCTACACTGTGTACCTCAGTAATACGCTGTCTACAGAGAGACCTGACAAAGGCTGCCCCGCGTGCCGCGGCGGCAGTGCATGCCTTAATCACCCGCATTGAATGCTGTGGGTGGGCGAGTCTTCCAGCGGAAGACTCGCGCCCGCGCCCGCTCCCGCGGGACACGTGGCACCCCCGGACCCCGCCCCGGTGGTATGCTGGTTCTACGCGCGTGGGAGGTCCGGACGGGCGCGAGGAGGTCCCGGACCCCTATGGGGGGTCCGAGCCCTCGATTCTTGGTTCGGAGCTTCCTTTCCTCAGGGACACGTGGCATCACTGGACCTGTCCCGGAGCGGGGAGCGGGTCCGGGGCCGTTGGCCCGGTGAGGTAAGAGCCTGACCCGTGGGTCCCAGTTGCTCCGCCCCTTATCACGTAGTTACGGATGACTATGTGAGTCCTGCCTTGCTGCAGTAGAAGTGGGTATCCCTGCTACAGGGTATCGACAGTAACGCTAGGAGCCAGGGGCCTAACCTTTTTTTATTTTTTCTATAGGCAGTTTCGCTAGGGTTAGTAGTTTCCGAAGGAACGTTTCGTTAGGGTTTTCCATCAAAATCGTAGGGCAATTCATGTTTCCATCGAATTTTTCCCTAGAAGGCTTCCTGACGGGGGTGTAAACCCGGGATCCCTAACGGACTCGACTCATACAGTGACAGCCCAACAAGCCTGTTGGGCTCACCGTGGCGCGGCCCATCAACCGGAGCAGGCGACTGCCTTCCTTCAAAACCCAACACAGCTAAGAGACAGCCCTCGGGGGACACGTGGAGGGCTCCCGACCTAGCACCCCGGGTCAGCGCCATACCAGGCGACCCGGGCCGTGCGCTCCAAGACTGCCGCTTCGCATAGTGGGTGTGCCGGTCAAGTCAAGTCCCGTACAGGCTCCACGACGCCCGCTCCTCTCCTCCCTACGCACAAATGTGGTCTACAGGTTCCTCTGACAAGGGGACAGTGCCAGCCGCGCGGGCCCCGTGATGCAACGGGAGAGGGCGTCAAGAAGCGTCGACTCCCGCGCCGTAATGATGGCCTCCCTTGTAGACTACTCCTTTACGCCAGCAGGTGTGACCGGACGGCTCCGCCTGGCCGCGGTAAGGCACCCCTCACCGGGCGTGCTGTCCTTCAGGCAGAAGCTACGCGGGGAGGACGTGCGATAGCTCTGCAGATAAGAGGCGTAGGTACAGACGGACAGGACGGGAGACGACCCCCGAGCGACCGTCCGAGTGGCAAGCGCCGTCCCGACTGACCAAGGACGGGACAGCACTTAGACAACCCTCTACCCAAGAAAACCAGCCAGACTCAGGTCTCCTCACTCCCAATTGATCGAGTGGGCCCCGACGACTGATAAAGACAAAGGACTCCCAGGCGGAACACAATGATAGATATATGTAAATGGGGGCCCGATCTTGAACTATAAAAGGGAAAGCCCCCCACGTAGGAAAGGGTTGGACTCCTAGAGACCCAACACCGCTTGAAAATCTTGTAAGCTCCCCTCTGAACTTTGAGCAACCGGGCTCGAGAGGAATAGAGCAAGAACATCACCCCCATATTGGACGTAGGGCATTTCCGGCCCGAACCAGTCTAAATCCTCGAGTCTTTGCGTGCTAGACCATATCTGATCAAGCGCACAATAAATGAGCAATCGAGTAGTTTAGTAGTCGTCCATTCTCCGCTGCGACACTTTCCTTATCAAATTTCATACAGAAATACTTTCCCTAGTATCTTTCGACCAATTCCCTAGGGTTTTGGCCCTAGGGAAATAGGTCGATTCCAGTAGTGAAACAAAGGGTCTTACATTACTACAAAAAAAACTTTTACGGTCAGGTAAAAATACATTTTTAAGGGTGGATGTCATACCCACCTCTAGTTTTCGCAGCTAAAAATAATGTTTTCGGGGATGGATAACGTGCCCGCAACTAAAAACACATTTTCAGGGGCGGTTCAACCCTCCACCAACCCCTACAAATCGGTTTTTAGAGGCTGGTTACCCCCCTGAAAATATCCCAGCCCCCTAAAAAATACACCAATTTGAATTTGAAATTTGAAATTCTATTTCTCGCCATTTTAAAAAATCTGGATTCCCGCCAATTTTGATCTATCAAGCTATTTCGCAACCAAGACAAGGTGTTTGATAAATAAATAATTACGCATATGAAATTAAATCTTATGAAAATTAAAGTTCATTATAGAGCATGCATCATTAGTGTACATCATTAAAGTGCGCAATGAATACATTTTTTCCGTTATTCCGTACGAACACTACTAGAGCTGGTACGGTGCTCTTGATTCTCCCACTCACGAAGAGAAATGTATTTAGGCTCCCTAGCTAATTCCTGTGCATCGTAAAATAAATTTCCCCTTAAGTTGACCACTTCATGCATATTGAAACAAACAAATTGTCAACTACATTTAGAAGTTGCTCCTCATGGAGTTTTGTCTGGTGCCTTTCCGAGCGAATCTGCAATCTTTGAATTCATGGAAAAATTAAGCAATTTTTAGTTAGAGTCAAAAACAACATACGCATATGCTTGTATCCCTAGTAAAGATCGAGTAGTCCCTTACACGTTCGAGATGAGTAGTACATCTCCCTTGCACCCTCATATGCTCGCACATGTAGTACCCACGGTACACGGAACCAGAAGGTTACTTGTGGCACGAAAAGTTTGTGCGTATAATCATTTCTTTTGTTCTATCGGCAAGATGAGCTCCTTCTTTGACAATGTAGAATTTGTATGCCCTATTTTAAAAGGAAAGTAATGAGTAGTTAGTTTATATATGTATACTGTTGTGGAGAAATTAGCATGATGTACATATAGAAGATAAGAAATTCACTCACATTTTTAGGATGACTGAATTAGTCGTGTCTACTCTTTGGCCAATTCAAGGAGTCCAAAAGGAACTCTTCCATGCTTTGGCTGTAGTAGGAAAGCAATCAGTGATTTTTGCAAAAATATTATATACGATTTTTTTGGCATGGATTAGCAAGTGTTTATTATATTAAATGATTGAGGATAGACTTAGTGGATTTGATATGGCACAAATATGGAATCCATGTCTTGCCACCGTTGCATCATAAGCAATATATAGGTCTCATTATATTCTTGCAAAGTCTCTATGGATATGATCGTTATTTCTATTAAAAATTTGCAACCACTAGCAGAACCACAAGAACAAGGGTTTCTCTGGTCACCAGGAAGATATATAGGGCTGAGGTACCATACGTGTGTGCGTGCGAGCGCGTGTGCGTGTACATGTTATCATGTGACCTCATAGATCGATCATCCTTCTGGAACAAGCGTCTACAATATCCATTGTGCACTAGCCACAGTCAATGAATTTCTAGCTTGATTTGGTCGTTTGCACAAATACTGGAGGAATATTTGTCACGAAAGGAGGGCTGATACCTCCTGCTAAACCGATGGGCAGGCCCACATGCAGGGAGATTTAGCGACGTAAGTCGTGACCATCCATGTTAGTATTAAATTAATCCAAATGTTGTATAAGCAGTAGTGGTTGGTTGTCACAGGTAAGGCAGCAAGATATTGCTCCAATCAGTACTCTCCCTTTCCATGCATATCACGTTCTTAACTACCCCAACCAGATAATATGCAAATGCATGTACACAAGGTACTTGCATGCATTGCAGATATAAGAAAACAAAGTCAACATGCGAAAATTCTGATTAAGGAATAAGGAGCCATATGTATTTCAATCCATTGTGCACTATACAATGGAGAGACGAGGTCCCATTTTATAACATTATAATGTTGATTGCCGGTTTGATTACATATATAAATTAACTTTGGTGTCTGCAGATTAAAGCGTTCCAAAATTTTTGTTTATGTAGTAGTGTGTGGATTGCTGCCATAGGCAGGGTTTACATTTTCATTGATAAGCACTTTATCAGTCACCACCGGTAACGATAATCGATTGATAATCGCTGATAAATCGCCAATACTAGCTGATAAGGACGTCTGAATTCAAAAAACGATTATCGATTATTTATCAGTGATTATCGACAAAAACCGACGATAAATCAGTGATGTGTGCTGATAAACATATTTTTCGGAGGAAAATAAGAAAACTAAATATTAATATTTTGCACTTGGGGTCCATACAAATATGAGTACATTAATTAAGCGGATACATGATACTCCATGCAAAGTTTCCTACATATCCATACAAATTAATAAAATGAGAGTCCATACAAATATGAGTACATTAATTAAACGGATACATGATACTCCATGCAAAGTTTTCTACATATCCATACAAATTCATGAAGTCTGAACACATTGCAATTTTCATTCTTCATACTCTGCCTCATGGTGTTCATAATATTGTTCCTACATTTATTAGATGGAGTGAATATGAGAGGTGAACAAAAGATTAAATAAACACACTTAAATAGATACACACCTGCAATCCATACGCACTTGGTAACCAAAAGGTAAGATAAATAGGTTGTTGCGGTAGCGGTGGCGGTGGCAAACTTCCCCTATATGGTGGGGGAGTTGCAGATGCGGTGCGTACTTTGGAGTAGATCTAGTTCGTCTACCGCTTCTCGTTTGTCGTTGTGAGGTGGGTGCACCATGATCTTGATCCTGTGTGGTATGGGTGAAATTTGTCTCCCCAGTAAACTGAAGGGGTGACACCTGACCACTACTCCCTCCAGCACCACCACTCCCTCTAACTCAACCACTCCCTCCAGCATCACCATCATCACTCCCTCCAGTGTCGTCCTCATCATCATCATCGCCGTCGAAGCCGCGGCCTCCATCATCACCGCTAGGCTCAGGTGTTGTGTCGTCGCTCCTAAATTCTTCCTCTTCATGATCTAGGAACATGTAATTTGTTTCAAACCTAGTTGCATTCCACTTCACCAATTCACCCCCAATAGCTTTTTTCATCATATGGTGCAAAGAGTTGGAGTTGTATAACCAACTGCAGATCCTCTTTGCACTCTCAATACATGCTTTGTGATCTGGCCACTCTCCAATGTCCTTGAGCATAAGATTAATACATGCTTTGTGATCTGTCACTATTTGGACAACATTCTCGGCGCTGACATCTTTGATGATTTTTTCGATGAGCTGCATTTATGTAAAAATCCATTAGCATGCTCCAAGTAATGGAATACAAAAATCGACCTTGCACAACTTTGACATACCTTGACAATAAAATTAGCATCATGTGAGTGACCAGTTACATCAAATGACTTCCAAAAGTACATTGTACCTTGACAATATTTTTTTGACTAATTAAATGGAGGCTATTTTTATGGAGTGATACCATTCTAGGCCACGGAGAAGCTCTAGTTTTTTATAGAATTTTTTCCTTCACTTTTATAAATTTTTTTAAAATTTCGAATTTTGGACTGATTTCTTTTGAAAACTCAATTAAAAAACAATTTCAGTTTGTGTCAGTAACGGTAAAAATCACTGATAATCATGAATATCGACCGATTTTTAAAACCCTGGCCACAGTCTGTTAAAGGGTAAAAGGTCTGAAGGGTTGAATTCCCTGTAACTTTTAAAGAAAGGGTGGAAAAGAAGGATACAAGAAGGAGCAATCAACTGTTTTTCAGCTTTAGTAAGTCATAATGTTGGATGATTGGATATTAGCTCCGTAGTAGCAATACATTGTTCCAGGCCTAATTAGGGATTAGGAGACCAGATCTCAGTTAGTTCAACTACCCAGACAGGTCTAGCTATTATACCGAACCCAAAAATCAGATTATGTCTTCCTGTGTACTTTTTGTATACTGCGTTGTATATATTTCATCGACTCATCCCTAATTTAATTTGTTAAAGAGACAAGGATATAAATAGCACTAACAAAGAACTGTCTTCCCAATGCAATCCCTTCTTTACTTCCCAAATTTTGATGAACCTGTCTGCGTGATGTTGTTTTCTGAAATGCATTGACACTTCACTATCTGTCCATATGACAAGCATGACATGTGACCATATAGGTCCCACGTATCAGCTGCTAAAGAATGAACTGGTATGTCTTCAAACTCCTAGAAAGAAAACAAAATTGTGCACACAAAGGGTAACAAAAATTGTGCATTATTTTGTTGGGTGTGGACCATCTTTGACCTGAACAAAGGTATAGGATAGAATATTTTTCGGATCTCAAATTAAAGCAACACCAGAAAAGGCAGCCAACAGCACATTGCTGGCTGCAGCAATCCTAACAAAGTTTCAACAACATGATTACTACAACCAGTCAACCACTACCTAGCTAAGTAGCCAACACATATGTGCGCGCACCCAGGAAAAGGCTGATCAACAAGTACACGAAATTGGATAGGATCATTATTCATTAGTTCGCACACAAAAAAAAAAGTGAGGCACATTGAGTGATTATTCTCGTGATAATATATAATGTAGGCGATATTTGAAATGATATGACCTGTTCTATAAAATATAGACAATTTGTATGAAAAGAATCGCTGCATAACAACAACCGATGTCCTATATTTCCTGAAATGTCAAGCTAGCTAGAATATTTGTCGTGTTGTGGGGGCGTTAAATTAAACCGCGAGCATCTTGTGTCGAATGATTGAGGTTTGCTAGCACAACAAATTCATCACTTAGTTTAATTATTGACAAAAGCACCTGTGTGCAAGGATTTAATAGTAGTGCTACTTGACCTAATGAGTGTACATGATGACATGGGGCTGGGACTTGTGCCTCCCTCTTGGTACGATCAGGGAAGATAATCTTTTGAAACTCGTTTTGAGGCCTAAACGCACCTGCAAGTTGCAGAGCTAATAATAGTCGCCACTGGCGATGAAAGGGGAGCGGCTTCCTATTATTCTAACAAGGGGTCATCATCAAGATCGGTAATGATCGTCGACTCGGGCTCATCACATTGTTGACAAGTGCACTCGGATTTTGAAATGTTGCATATTTGTCACTTTTGCTTTCTAGGGTTTAGTGGGGGTTCAGGTCGCAATAAAACTTTCATGCATGTTTTTGCTCACTCCACCAAAAAAAAATGCTAAAAGGCAGCAGTGTGCAGAAGTTGTGACATCAGCTCATCATCACGACCGATAATTTCATTGTTGAATGTGGCTTATCTACCATCAGTTCTTACTTCTTACACGTTCTGCACACTGCTGTTTAGCATGCAGTACTATTGGGTGAGTCTGCATGCTTCCAAGCCTCCAACAAGTGAATGTACTGACGTGTCGGCGCATGCACACACTACTTCATGCATGGCCCCAGCGCAGTAACTAATATAATGTTGCCACGTCAGTCAACAGGATTGGCTAGGGGGCCGGGTTTTTTTTTTGTGGTTTTACGAGTCCTCAAATACATAGGGTACGGTCTCTATTGTTTCTGCAAAAAGGACTACTAGTGATAACTCTGGGAGATCAAATTGAAAATAAAGATCGGCGGCGGCAAAAAATTGTAAAAGATAAGTCTCCTGATGATACAGTTGATTATTACTTGGATCGATCGATGCCTATTGATTTCAGAGACTTTAAATATTAATTAGTTACCACCAGAGCATGCGAAAACAGGAATCATGACCACAAGCATCCACTTATGGTGATCTGTTGTTGCATGCATGGCTCGCAACTTTATTTTGTACCAAAAGTGCTAATAAGATACAAAATTAAGAATATATGAGACACTGGGCTATTTAAATCCTCAGCAACACCGTACCGGCCGGCAGGTTGTCAAGAGAACATGCATGTACAGGAGCTAGATGATCATGCCCTCAGGGAAAAAAAAGATAAGAAAATGCAGGATATGACCAGGATGCTATGACGTGACACGCAGTGGCTCGTGTATTACGCTAGCTAGCGACACAAAAAATTCATCAGCAAAATCGATCTAAAAGCGACACAACCATACACTATACCACAGCCCCGATACACCAACTGATGGTCACTCGGCAAAAGCTGTTATACCGACAGACCATCAGTCAATATAGATGTATGCCGACACCACTTATCTGTCGCTGCAAAGAGCTTTGCCGACGGACTGTTAGACGTATAAAATATTTTATACCGACACACCCTCAGACAAGGAATACAAATATTTATGCCGACTGATAGTTTGCCGGCAGATATCGAATCGCCGACTGATGGTTTGTTAGAATGTTTTACCGACTGATAGTTTGTCGGTAATGACAGACTTTTACCGACCCACGTCTGACGCTAATGTGGTGTTGTGGTATAGTGATACTATGTTGTACCGGCTAGTACAGTACATCATAAAGTTGTCAAGTTTATGTGTGTTGCTTTGAGTTGCCTGAGGGAGAAACATGGTACGAGATAGGTTGTGTGTGTGTGTCACATGGCAATTAAGAAAAAGCAGGATGCGTATGTATATATGTCGCTCCAGTAATCTAGTTATTAGGGCCATTTTGCCCTTGCAGTCGCTGCAGCAGCCGGCCGGAGCCGCGGGAGGACGCCGGCCGGTGATTGGTACTGTTTGCCGTGCAGTGCCACGTCACGCGGACAGGAAGGAATCTAGCAAGCTACGAGTACCTCCAAAGATCCCGAGGCAACGGATTTCCTGTCTCGCCTGCCGTCGCTCCTGCCTCACGGTCCCGGCGGGCTCTCGACTGACCCCGACCAGTTGCCACGGTGGAAGCGCTGGGTCGCCGTACGTACGAGCGGGCCTGGCCTTCAGCTCCCGCGGCCTAGTATTTCCGCACGTACGTCCACGAGAGCGCACGATCCAGCGCCCCTCGCCGCCGCACGAGACCCCCCTCGCCATCCATGGTTTTAGAGCCCGGCGATTTCCCTCGCGTCGCGGTCACGGACTCATCGGAAAGGGACGAAGCTCCTGGGCGCGCAGCGCGCGCGTAGCCCCCCACGCCCCGCCGAGTCATCATCCGCATCCGTGCCCGGCCATCCCCAACCCACACGGCGCCGCGCGCATGCCGCCGCCTTGCGCTCGCTCCAGGTGTCACAACCCAGGAGAAAAAATAGAGAAAAAAAAATAAAAATCTCGCGGGCCCCACCTGTCAGCCACCCTTTCCCCTTCCCCTGCTCTGTTCGGCGCCGCGCGCTGCACGCGTCGCCGTCGCCGGCGTCCAACCTCGTGCATCGCGCCACGTGCCGTTCATCTTCGCGTTCCGTGCCGCCGCTTCATTCTTCTCTTCGCCCTTCCTTATCCGCGCACGACCGGTCACGATCCCCGCAAACCCTAGCCCCGTTCCCGACCTCCATTGCCGCCGTCCGAGCTCCTCGTCGCCGCGATTCGCCGCCTCGGTGAGCCCCCTCGTCGATTCCTCGTGGGAGTGGCATCCCCTCCCTCGCCTCCTCCGATTTCGCCCCTCACACGGCCTCCACCGCCTCCCTGCAGGGCCGCCGCCGCTCTTCTCCGTCCGCCGCCGCCCCTGCCCGTCGCGCCGCCTCCTCGTCGCCGCTCCTGGTCTGCATCACCGCCGGTGAGCCTCGCCGCCACCTCCGCGTCCCCATGCGCACCTTCCCCGGCCCACTCCGGCCCCGCCTCTCCGCGCCGCCTCACGCCTCCGTCCGCCAGCGCGCGCGGGCCGCGCCGTGGGCGCGCACACCCCGGGTCAAGGCCGCCCGGGCTGCCTTGACTTGGCCCGGGGACGCCTGCCCGTGGGGCCCGGCCTGTCGGCCTCTGGCCTGCGGGTGTGGTCCGGCCCGGGTACACCTAGCATTTTGTTAGGGTTTGTTTAGGTTTTAATTGTGTGCAAACTTTTAAAATCTCTAGAAAAATATATATAACTCCAAAAATTATGAAACTTGTTTTGTTAGATTCCTCTAGCTGAGATCTACTTAGGAAAAATATTGTTGTGCATGTTACTTTGTTGTATATTTATCTATAGTTTTATCTTGCAAAAGTGAGTTTAATGCTTGGTTATTTGTATACTGCTCGAAAAATGCCAAACCAAATTTTGTTAGACTCCTTGTGAGGTGTAGTATCCAGTGGTACTACTTGTTCACATGATTCCTTGCTGTTGATTAGGGTTTTGTTTCGATTTCATGCTTGCTGTCCAAAATGTGGTTTAATATAGAACTTTTTGCAGGAAAGTGATAAAATGGCAAAACCAGTTTTTTTAGGTTTGTTTTCATGCCTAGTTTCTATAATATTTTTCTTGGATTTTTTTAGTTGAGTTTGTATGCCTTTCCTGATTGATCTCGCTTAGAGTAGCTGATTAGTGATCTATTTTTGTTTACTTCTAGGAAAATGCT
This sequence comes from Panicum virgatum, assembly GCF_016808335.1. NCBI lineage: Eukaryota > Viridiplantae > Streptophyta > Magnoliopsida > Poales > Poaceae > Panicum > Panicum virgatum. The sequence goes on from NC_053148.1 coordinate 11,900,135, forward strand.
TTTGCTACAAAACAAATTTTCATGAGTTCTTTGCATTGTCTTCTGCATGCTCAAATTATTTCATGATTTATGCTTACTGTTTAGTTCATTCTTTAATTCTTGCATCGCATTCATGCATTTTAGTGACCGGACCGTCGGAGAACGAACCCGTGGAGCCCACCGAGTCCGTGGAGCCTGAACCCGGAGCCCCGTTCGTGGTCAAGTCGGAAGTTAACCCAGGCAAGCAGCTAAGCATATCCCTTGTACCTATTTAATCTGATTTAGTTTAGCTATCTCACTGGGTAATGTGGGGTTATATATATGTATGTATTGCATTTTGATACCTATCTTCATGCATAATCCATCCTTGATTTGTTATCCCTATTCTTGGCACTACTTAGATAGTTAATTACTTAATCTGACTAGATGCTTAGCCCTGCTTAGAATACTCATTTTGCTTGCTAGAAAGGATTGGTTTGGAGTATCACACTTACCCGATTATCCTTGATCGCACTTGAGCATCTAGGGCAAGTGGAGTGCATTATCGAGATTCGAGCGGAATGTTAGGGCCTAGAGAATGAAATCACATGGGCATAGTCCGCTTGGATCGATTAAGGACCGAGTGGACGACGTCGGTTTTGAGCACCTTTCCGTACTACCACATATCCAATATAATGGAATGGATAAGCCAATTACCTTCTTTGACTTGATCATTGATGTGCAGTCCTAGATATGTGGCTACGGGCTATGCAGAGAGGCTTAGTGTGTCCCCAGGTGGACCTATGTGTAGGAAAGTTTAGAGATGTCCCTGGTGGAACTAAGTCTCTACTCGTAATCTAGGTGTGAGGTTCAATGATCGAGCCATGCTGGGAACGGTTGTCGCGAGTGCCCCCTTATCCAACTTTGGCCGGTTGGGTGAGTCGCATGGTCCTTGCGTCGTGTGGGTAAAGTAGTACACCCTTACAAGGTTATGACCAATTCGAATTGCCGCGCTCTCGGTTATGAGCACGCTCTTTAACCCATGAACTCCTCATAGAATTTCGTTTGTGGTGGGAATGGTTCATGTTGTAGTTATGGTCAGTTATAGATTATATTACTCTCTTAATCAGCTAAAAGTGTTTGGGGTTGGGCAAGATTAATTAATTCTGATAGGTGATAGTGTAGAGAGCTAATGCTTATGCAATAATTATTTAACCTTAAAGCTTTTACTTGAGCCATTGCATGATCCTTGTATATTTAATCGCGTAAGTCTTGCGGAGTACCTTTTGTACTCAGGGTGCTTTCTAAACCTAGTTGCAGGTGAGCCTGAAGTGGTGTTCGGCCACTTCTACCCCGCTGATCCAAACGCGGGGGAAGAGTAGGTTGTTGCGGCTGTGGTGATGTCCTTGAGCAAGGCATCATCATCTTAAGTAAGTCTTTATCGTAATCGAGCTCCGTGAGAGCATGTAAATGCAATAAACTTTATGTTTCTGTTTAATATGACTTTCGTGAGCCCAAGGCTTGTAAGAGAAGTTTGAAACCCACCTATGTTGAGCTTGTAATGTTAAGTCGTGAACTCTGATATTATAAAACTGCTCTTTGTGGATTTTGGGCGATGTATTCGATTGTAAACGGTATGTGCATATGCTGATTCTGGGCGTATGTTGGAGCACATACCGGGACTACCGGATTTGATATTATTTTGGATGAATGACGTGTCGGTTATTCGTGTCTCTAGATGTGGGATAACACGTGGCACGCTCTCCGGCAAGCACGTGTTAACTCTCATTTGGATGATAATGACCGGCGGTTCGTTTAAAATAGTATCAAATTGGGCGGTTCTCACACCAGGTGTCCTGGAACCTGGAGCCGTCGGCCGGCCGACGCTCTGGCGTTTGCGCCCGCCGCGCGCAACCAGGCACCAGGCCGGCCGCCCGCCGCGCGCGAAAGCGCACGGTTTGTCGAGCTGTCGTTCGCGAGGCGCTCTCTCTCCGCGCGCGCGCACGGGTGTTCTCACCGTGTCTCGCGGTGAAAATCTCCTGCGGCGGCCAGCGGCGTCGGTCTGTCCTGGGCCTGGGCCTGGGCCGGGCCGGTCGTCGAGGTGAAACGAACAGTGGCGTGCGGCGTCGGCTAGCGGCCTCCGCCGGCGGCACGTGCTGTTTGGACCGTGGTCCCACCCCCACGCAAGCGCGCGTGGTGGTCTCCGCCTGCATAGCCCGGCCCAGTGCTGTAACAATCCAAAAATTTGGATTCAAATAAAGAAATTTCCTTACACGTGGACCCCACCTGTCATACACCCACCTCCCTTCTCCCTGTGCTGCACGTCGCAGTAATGGCGCCGACGCCTCCCGAAGCCCCATCGCTGAAGCCCCATCGCTGTGTCGTTGCCGTCGTGGAGGCCGATCCCGGTTTCATGGCCGTCGAGCGACTCCAAGTCGACCACGCTCCTCTCCCGAGCTCGCCACCTGCCTCGCTCCCTCCTGCGCCTCGCCTTCGTCTCCTTCTCCTCCCTGAGCTCGCCATGGACGGCGTTTGAGCAAGCTCACCGTCTCCACCGAATCCGCGAGCTCCGCTCTAGGGATTTCAAATCCACCGCAACCAAAGCTCGACAACCTTCCTAGCTTCCTCCTCGACCCCTCCTTCGCGAGCCTCATCGACAAAATCGCCGGGAACCGAAGCTTTTCCGGCCGCCAGCCATTAAAGCCGGCCGAGCTCCACTCCGCCGTCGAACTCCTACCTCTGGTCCCCGTTCTCTTCGCCCAGCAGCTCAAATCGACCTTAGGTGAGCCACTGGTGCTCATGCTCTCCACGTTCCTTCGCGTTCGCAAGGTTTCCACGCTCATTTCGCGCCATGCCGCCGCCGGCCACCGTGTTCACCGCCGCCGCACGCCGGCGCCACGCTTGCGCCGCCCCCCTGCTACCCTTGCACGCGCACCAGAGCCGCCTGGGTGCGCTATTGCTCGAGCCGCCCCGCCCCACCGTTGCCTGGGCCCGCCGCCGCCGGCCCGAGCCGCGCCGCCGCCTCCCCTGTTTCGCGCCACCACTAGGGCACGCCGCCGCCGCTGACCTCGCCGCTGCCTAGGGCCGCGCGCGGACCCCGCTGAGCTGCTGCAGCTGCGCCGCCGCGCGAGCCGCCGCCGGCCACCGCCGCCGCGGGCCGCTCGGCCTGGCGCCTGCGCGCCGCCGCACGCCACGGCGCGTGCGCTGCCGGGTGGGGAAGACACCCCTCCCACTGACCAGTGGGGCCCGCTGGTCAGCGGGGTAAGGGGGGAGTTTTATTTATTTTGTTGATTAATTTCGGATGTAGATTGTAAATTCTATATAAATTCTATGAAAAATGCAAAAAATATGAAATAAATTTTGTTGGATTTGTTAGAGTAAGATCTATGGAGGAAAAATATCCACAGTGGCAAAATGACCTTTTTACCCTTACAAAAATTTAAAGTGTGTTTAGTCTTGCTTAATTAGTTTCTATAGATTTGTTAATCTAAAAATTGTGAAATTTTTGCAGTAGCTTACTTTAAGCATGAGTGATCCACCATAAAATTTTCATACTCATAGGACCTAGTTTATTATATGAACATAAAATGTAACCAAACTTAAATATGTGTATAGGAATAATAATATTTTTACATGTAAATTTTTATACAAATAATAAGAGGCAAATAATAATGTCTTTGCTAGTCATATTTTATTTTATAGTAAATCATGCTCTAATTGATAATTTGGCCTCTAATTGTTCATAGCACTTAGGGTTAGAGTTAATTATCACCATCCCTGCGTCATTTTATGTAAATTGTTAATTTGTTTAATGTTTATCTTCTAGTGGCAAATTCATGTTGGCGTTTACTCATTGTCTCATATGCATGGCATTTACACATTGTCTTATGTTCATACATATAGAATCCGCGACCGAGGAAGTCGTGTACGAGGTGATCGCGGAGCCGCAGGAGCAGACGGAGCCAGCCCCGCAGGCGTTTCGTGACGACCCGGCCCAAGGCCCAGTTGACACCAGCACTGAGCAGCAGCCCGCAGGCAAGCCCCGGAGCATAACCTATTATTTTAACTTAAGAAATGTTATATATGTATTTACTTACTTATGCATTAAGTTTCTAGGCGTTGGATGAAACCCTAGTTGCATGATTCCTAGGTTCCATTGGTTGGAATACTAGTATGTATATGTCGTTATCCTTGCCATGCTAAAAATAGGATTCGGTAGAAGTCGAGTAATTCCCTGTTACTCAGATATAGGATGTCTTTGTGATTTGATTATGGAATATTGGAATATGGAGGAAAGGATATGAATTGGAGACCGGGCGGGAACTGTCTAGCCCGTCTGTGTCGGTTAAGGACCGTACCGTTGTCGGCCCTGCTGATCATGTTTGAATTGTACTAACCGCATACCGGGAGTAGGAGGTAGTCGAAACCGGTAAGCCGAGTACTGCCTTACTTCGAAAGTACAGGACTCCTTCCCACCCCTTAGGGCGAGTCGAGTAGTCGCGGAGAATTAGGATGCATGTATTTACTTTTGGTGGTCTCTCATTGAGCTCGGCTGACTATACGCTGGTGGGGCGGTCCTGTAGTTCGAGGCGGGGAGGGGAATGGTTGGTTTGTATTGTCCGACGGGGCAAATACGTGCCGTGTTGGTTAGGTCCACCTTGCAAGGTTAAATCGGATCGATTCGCCGTCAGTCGCTCGCGGACATGAGCACCTTGATCTCCGAGTCACATCATAGTAAGGATATGGAAGAGAATGAGATGATCAGTATAGTTGTACCTAATCAATTGTTTTTCCACACTGATTGGTATAGAAAGGCAAACCGTAGAAAATAGGTAACCATTTCTAATCTTGAGCTAAAATACTGAAAGTAAGGACTCACTCTTAATTGCTTTTCTGCAAAACAACCCACAGCCAGAAAGCCGTGCATGTCTAGAATATGGGCTATGTATACCCATAGTCGGATAAGTCTTGCGGAGTATTAGTATACTCAGGGTTGTGGCTCAAACTATTTCAGGTCAGGATGGGATCGACTTCTGCCTTTGTTGTGCTAAGTTTATACAGCTTGGCGCGGATGGTTGGGAGGTGGCCGGACCAGATGCTTAGTCGTTGCTAGTTTCCAAATCACACACCCGTGGGCTGAGTGTGTGATTCGATACGACGCTTCATGTATTATAGACGTCATGTTTCTATATCGGACTTTGTTTTAAAATAAAGTTGCTCTTGTACATTATTTATGTAATTAAACCTGGTCTGTAGAACTTAATGTACTCTACTCGGTATTGTAATCGTATTTATATGTACTCATCATGTTTGTACTACCTGCGCTCACCCTCGTGTGAGACTACTGGTGTTTGTTTCGATCGGAATGTCGGTTTCGAAAGGATTGTCAAATTAAACCGTTAAGCCAAATGTGCCTGATGTGTTCAAATGATGGCCATTTAGCTTAATTTGAGTTTTAATTTGGCGGTTCTATCACAGCTGGTATCAGAGCCGAAATACACCAGGGGTGGTACGGATGTGACTATGTTCTAGACTTTCAAAATTAAAAATGAATTTCTGGGGTATAAGGAAAATCGTTTCAGTCGCGCTTTACGATTAAATCCGTATTAAGCCCTATATAGTACTTGGTTATTTATAAATTGGTGGCAATATTTATATTCACTGACTTCCAGCACATTTTTTCGGTTAAACCTTAATTTCTTGCACAATCCTTACTTAATATTGTAACGACGCACCTACGTTGAGGTAAGCAAGGTGAGCATTCTTGATAGTCCTTAGAATAGCCCACGTGTTTCATACGTGCGCGGGTCCCGTATGTTGAGCATACGAGGAGGTGATAAGGCTCCATTCAAATGAGCCTGTCGCTATCTGCCGCCTGATATGGAGCGCGGACTTCCCACCGTGTGATTGTGAGCACGGCCATCTCGTAAGGCAATGTTACGAGATGTAAATCTGTCATGCGATTGGTTATGACCGTGTACCTTGGGACACGTTTACCCTTGGGTGTCCCGTAAGGCGATTTGTACGGGAAGTGAATACGTTGCCTCGGTAACGTATGCAGCGCTGTCCATGCAGCGTTAAACGCATGGGCGCCATCTCTATAGTGGATGGTGATGTATGTGTGAATATGTGGGCAACTGCATATGCGTTACCCATGTGGCGGAGGACACATGGGGGCCATTCGTGTGTGCTGGCACGAAGGGTCCAGTCGTGGATATATGCATATATCTGTATATCATGTGCTTTCTGCAGGTACACTAACAAATGAACGCGTAAGTTAAGGCGTGTAGAAATCGATTATATAATTGAGAGCGTATGTTGCCACCGAAAGACCACTTATAATGCCCTATTATTGTCGGCAAATTTTGTTGGAAGGGTGGCGTAGGACGATCATGCATAATACCATTCATTGCATTATAAGAGTGGGTTAGCGAGTTACTTGTGTTGTGAAATTTTGTAGGAAGTTTGAAATTAAAAGAATTTTGTTTTTCCAGAGTGTTGTAAGTGTTTACCGTTTTGTAAGTTATAAGTTCGTATTTTCTTTTGGGAATGTTCCTTACCGCTGTCGGCGTTTTTCGCAGATGGCAGCCTTGTCGGACTTCCACTTTGACGAGGACGGGTGGGTGCGTTCCACTTGTCTTCACCGTGAGGGCCTTCTCGTGTTGCTGTGGGAGGTGCTCCAGGAGTTTGGCCACACTGAGCCTCCCCAGTACTACGGTCGCGTGTCTTCCGAGGGGGCCATCTCTGGTTGGGAGGCTCGCCTGCGAGTTCCGGCACGCCTCGGTCTCTTTCAGTCAGACCCTTGGGAGGTGCACACTGAGGGTGCTGAGATTTTGAGCGTCTGGGATCGTGCAGCTGCGATGGCTATTACCCAGTTTTGTGAGCAGGAGCCCATCTTTGCGAGTTACTCTGCTTCGACGGTTGGTTTTCCTGTCAGAGTGACTTCTGAGTACTCGAGGCAGCGGTTTTCTCTTCTATTGGACTCTACTCTTCCAGGCCACGTCCCAGCTTTGGCCAGGATCGCCCGCTACGCCGCTGGTATGTTGGGTGTGTGCGACCAGTTTAGGAGTGAGAACACACTCTACCGGCAGGGACTTCGGACAGCTCACACCACAACACAGGAGCAGACTCAGCAGATCTTAGGACAGAGCCAGCAGCTCACAGAGCAGAGTCAGCAGGTAGTGTGGCTGGCACAGCAGTTCTCGGAGCAAGAGCAGAGGATAGTTGAGCAGGCTCAGCAGATTTCAGAGCAGTCACAGCAGCTAGAGGAGCAGTCACAGCAGCTAGCGGAGCAGATACAACAGCTAGCGGAGCAGGCTCAGCAGATTGAGGAGTTGACTGAGCAGGTGGACGACCAGGAGGCTCTAACTGACCACTTACAGGACGCGCTTTAGGTTGCACTAGGGAACGTGCACCAGTTGCAGCTTCAACAGCAGCAGGCCGCAGCCCCACTGAGCCACCACCTCAGGTGTCAGGTGTTGAGTCAGGAGTTGGGCCTCAGGAGATGTCTGATGCAGCGAGTTCCGTCGGTCAGAACGACGTTCCACCTCAGGCAGGGTCCACAGCCATCTTAGTGAAGGAGCAGAACGTGGGACGCCTGCAGGAGGAGTTACGCGCGCGTGGGATCGAGGTTGAGCGCATCTTCGAGTACCAGCCGCCGCGTTGAGTAGTTAGACTTTGGATGCAGGAAGGGCTGACATAGTATTGTAGTTTGGTAAATGTCTTAGAGACAACTAGATCTTATAGTATGACTAGAATAACTCTGATGTAAGATAGGAATGTGGTTTGTATATGTCTGAACTGAGCTTGTAGGTGTGTAACACTATTGTAAAATATCATCTTAGTGTTCGACTTATGGTAATTCCGCGGTGTGAAATCTGAAAATTTTCGTAGCATCGAAGTTTAGTACGTAAAAATTTGTGAAGACGATCCATGCGGTGAATGCAAGTTATACGAAAGTTGTAGAGTATTTTGATAGCTACTCGCTTGCAAAAGTTATGAATTTTTGGACGTATAGTTTGGGAGATACTGCCAAATCTATACCGCGAAGATTTGTGATATTGAGATTTAGTTAGGGCCTATTATGTATTCACTAGCTGATGCAAAAATGATTGTGCCTCCTTCATGCATGATCCAGTTATTCTTGTTAAAATTGTGGGGCATAAAAGTGGTGATACAAATATTGAGTTATTTAATCGGTGTTCTAAATTCAGTATTTTTCATGAATTAAATATTAGTTGCTATCATGATTATTTAATTTAATCAGATATTGGAACTAATCGATTCATGATTAATTGCAGAATGCCGAACACCGATAATGATTCCTCTGCGCCGAATGGTGCTAATGCGCTGCCACCGCCTCCCAATTTGGTTGAGGCAATCGCGGCCATGTTGACTGGGCGCGATGAACAGACGGAACTGCTTCGTCAGCTCGTTCATCAAGGTGCTGCACCGCGGCATGGAACTCATAATCATCACCAGCCGCCTGTCCCTGGGTATCAGGAGTTCTTGGGTACTTAGCCACCGCTTTTCCATAAGGCGGATGAGCCACTGGAAGCTGACAGTTGGCTCCGGACCATTGAGTCCAAGTTCACTCTATATCAGTATGATGACAATGACAAGGCATCATTTGCAGCTCAGCAACTCAGAGGTCCTGCACGTACGTGGTGGGATAATCACGTAGCTATGTTCCCTGCTGGCACTCGGTTTTCTTATGATGAGTTCAAGGAAGCTTTCAGGGCACATCATATCCCTGCAGGGGTTATTCGCAGGAAGCTCAATGAGTTCTTGGCTCTGAAACAAGGCAATAATACTGTGACGCAATACGCTCAAGCCTTCAACACCTTGTCTCAATATGCTGGATATCATGTGGAAACAGATGAAAAGAAACAAGCATGCTTCAGGCAGGGACTTAGCAGCAAGCTCCAGGAACGCTTGGTTATGTTCAAATTCAACACTTTTAGTGAGCTGGTCAATGGGGCTATCACTCAAGAGGACGCCCGTATAGCTCACCAAGCAGAGAAAAAGAGGAAGGCACCAATGGGTGGATCTTCTAGTCAGGCTAATCAGAGGTTTCGTCTGATTTAGACCGGACCCCCTCGTGCACCTTATCAGCATAGGCCGGTGTACCGATCAGTACAGTATCAGACCACATATCGGCCTCCGCAACAGCAGTCGAGTTTTAGGCCAACACAGTACCAGTCGGGATATAGACCACCTCAATACCCACAGCCTCAAGGGGTAGCCAGATCTCTGGTGCCTCAGCAGAATGTGCAGAAGACATGGGTGCAGCCGCAGGGTGTACGCCCTAATTTCCCTCCCTGTTACAACTGTGGTCAAGTTGGTCATTTTGCACGTGAATGCCCTATGCCACCTAAACAAGTTCAGGGTTCTAATCAGCACAATCAGAAGCCGAAAGTGGCTCATTTCAAGCCAGGACGCGTGCATTATACCACGCTAGAGGATGTTCCTGAGGGAGCTCAAGTGATGGCGGGTACGTTTTCAGTTCATAGTTAACCTATTACCGTATTATTTGATTCGGGTGCATCTCACACATTTATTAGCAAGGAGTGTGTGATCAAACTTGGGATAGAAATAGAATATATGCCAAGATCGTGCAATATCCAATCACCTGGGGGGCAAATAATTACCAATCAAGTTGCCAGACGAGTGCCTCTACAGCTGCAAGGAAAATATTTTACCACGTCTCTTATAGTTCTCCCAACCCAAAAAGTCGATATTATATTGGGTATGAACTGGATGGGAGATCACGGGGTTCTTTTAGACACTACTTCACAATATGTGCATATTGATTCTCCTTTGTATGGTTCTATGACTTTGAATCTGGTGGACCATATGCCTTCGACACCCACAGTGAATCAGGTTGAGGCAAAAAGTCTGGCTGAAATACCAGTGGTGTGTGAATACCCGGATGTTTTTCCGGATGACTTACCAGGCATGCCACCTGACTGTAAGATAGAGTTTGCCATTGAATTGCAACCGGGAACGGCACCAATTTCCAGAAGACCTTATCGTATGCCACCCAATGAGTTAGCAGAACTAAAGAAGCAATTACAGGAGTTGCTTGATAAGGGTTATATCCGTCCTAGCACTTCACCTTGGGGCTGTCCAGCGCTCTTTGTTAAGAAGAAAGATCAAAGCCTCAGGTTGTGCGTGGACTATCGGCCTTTGAATGCTGTCACTATCAAAAACAAATATCCACTTCCCCGAATTGATATTTTGTTTGATCAGTTAGTCGGGGCCAAGTTATTCTCCAAAATTGATCTTCGATCGGGCTATCATCAAATAAAAATTAGGCTCGAAGATATTCCAAAGACGGCTTTCTCCACACGATATAGGCTTTATGAATATCTCGTTATGTCATTTGGATTGACGAATGCCCCGGCTCATTTCATGTATCTCATGAACTCGGTGTTTATGCCCGAGTTAGATAAGTTTGTCGTGGTTTTCATTGACGACATTCTTATATATTCCAAGAATGAAGAAGAACATGCTGAGCATCTTTGCATTGTTCTCCAGCGTCTTCGGGAACACAAGTTGTATGCCAAATTCACCAAGTGTGAGTTTTGGCTAAAGAAAGTTCCATTCCTGGGTCATGTTATATCAGAAGATGGGATTTCTGTTGACCCCAGTAAAATCCAAGATGTTTTGAATTGGGAAGCACCTACATCTGTTCCGGAAATTTGGAGTTTTCTTGGGCTAGCAGGATATTACCGGCGGTTTGTTCCGGATTTTTCAAAAATTGCTAAGCCCATGACTGAGTTGCTCAAGAAAGGGGTGAAATTTAATTGGAATGATAAATGTGAACAGGCTTTTCTGACCTTGAGGAAACTTTTGACATCTGCCCCTGTTTTAGCCCAACCTGATATTACTCGACCCTTTGATGTATATTGTGATGCATCAGGTACGGGTTTAGGTTGTGTCCTCATGCAAGACCGTCGAGTAATTGCTTATGCTTCCAGAGCACTCCGGCGCCATGAGGAAAATTATGCCACTCATGATTTAGAACTAGCAGCAGTGGTTCATGCTTTGAAGATCTGGCGTCATTATCTTCTGGGCAATCCTGTTCACATATATACGGACCATAAAAGTTCAAGTATATTTCCACCCAGAATGAGCTAAATCTACGCCAAAGGCGATGGTTGGAATTGATTAAGGATTATGATCTGGAAATTCACTATCACCCGGGCAAGGCCAATGTGGTTGCAGATGCTTTAAGCCGTAAGGCTCAGTGCAACTGCCTGCCTATTGTGCCTTACAATGAAACCCTTTGTTATGAACTGGAAAGGTTAAATTTGGGGATCATCACGCAAGGCAGTCTTGATAATTTGGTCCTTTCACCTACTCTTCGAGATCGGATTATTTCTGCTCAAAAACATAATGTCGGGATGGAAAAGATTCGCCAAAGACTTGCTGAAAATGACCCGGGGGTGAATTGTTTTCGTTTAGATGAGGCTGGAATTCTATGGTTCAAGGATCGTTTGGTGGTACCTAAAGATTTAGAGCTCCGAAAACAAATCTTTGATGAAGCTCATCTCTCTAGGTATTCTATCCACCCGGGCAGCAATAAAATGTATCAAGATTTGAAGCAACGATTCTGGTGGACAAGAATGAAGCGGGAGATTGCTAAATATGTGTCTGAATGTGACACTTATAGAAGGGTCAAAGCGAGCCATTTGAAAGCAGCAGGTCCTCTTCAGCCTTTGAGTATTCCATCTTGGAAGTGGGAGGACATCAGTATGGATTTCATTGTCGGCTTACCCAAAACTTCAAAAGGATACGACTCCATCTGGGTTATTGTTGACCGTCTCACCAAGTCTGCACATTTTCATCCTGTGAAAACTATTTATACGGCCAAGCAATATGCTCAACTATATATGGACCGTATTGTGAGCCTTCATGGGATTCCAAAAACTATTATTTCATATCGTGGTACACAATTTATTGCTCGATTCTGGGAGCATTTCCACGCCGCCCTTGGTACACAACTGATCCGCAGTTCAGCTTATCATCCCCAGACCGATGGTCAAACCGAGAGAGTTAATCAAATTTTGGAAGATATGCTGCGGGCTTGTGTACTCTCGTATAGTAAAAAGTGGGATGAGTGTCTACCTTTAGCTGAATTCTCCTATAATAACAGCTATCAGGAAAGCATCAAAATGGCTCCTTTTGAGGCATTATATGGGCGAAGGTGTAGAACTCCATTGAATTGGTCAGAAGCCGGTGAAAGAAATGTATTTGGCCCTGATATGGTCAGTGAGGCGGAAGAACAAGTACGGGTTATACAAGAGAACTTGAAAATAGCCCAATCCCGACAGAAAAGCTATGCGGACAAGAAACGACAAGCGATCTCGTTCCAAGTGGGAGATCATGTTTATTTACGGGTATCTCCAATGAGAGGAGTCCAACGGTTCGGTGTGAAGGGAAAGCTCGCCCCTCGCTATGTTGGGCCTCTTCCTATCATTGAGCGATGTGGGCCGGTAGCATATCGCCTGGAACTTCCTGCCCAATTATCCGCAGTTCATAATATATTCCATGTCTCCCAGCTCAGGAAATGCCTCCGTGTTCCAGACAAGATAATGGACATAGAAAAATTACAAGTGAAGCCCGATCTTGTCTATCCAGAGCATCCAGTGAAAATTATTGATCACAAGACTCGGGTCACTCGAAATCAAACCAGCAATTTCCATTTCTATACGGTACAATGGAGTAATCACTCAGAGCGAGAAGCTACCTGGGAAACGGAGGAATTTGTTCAATCCAAATGTCCTGAGTTGCTCCAATTATACCAAGGTATATGATTTTCCGACTTCCTTTCGATTCGGCATTTTTTTTCCTAAATCTCGGGACGAGATTTCTTTTAGGGGGAAGGATTGTAACAATCCAAAAATTTGGATTCAAATAAAGAAATTTCCTTACACGTGGACCCCACCTGTCATACACCCACCTCCCTTCTCCCTGTGCTGCACGTCGCAGTAATGGCGCCGACGCCTCCCGAAGCCCCATCGCTGTGTCGTTGCCGTCGTGGAGGCCGATCCCGGTTTCCCGGTCGTCGAGCGACTCCAAGTCGACCACGCTCCTCTCCCGAGCTCGCCACCTGCCTCGCTCCCTCCCGCGCCTCGCCTTCGTCTCCTTCTCCTCCCTGAGCTCGCCATGGACGGCGTTTGAGCAAGCTCACCGTCTCCACCGAATCCGCGAGCTCCGCTCTACGGATTTCAAATCCACCGCAACCAGAGCTCGACAACCTTCCTAGCTTCCTCCTCGACCCCTCCTTCGCGAGCCTCATCGACCAAATCGCCGATAACCGAAGCTTTTCCGGCCGCCAGCCATTAAAGCCGGCCGAGCTCCACTCCGCCGTCGAACTCCTACCTCTGGTCCCCGTTCTCTTCGCCCAGCAGCTCAAATCGACCTTAGGTGAGCCACTGATGCTCATGCTCTCCACGTTCCTTCGCGTTCGCAAGGTTTCCACGCTCGTTTCGTGCCATGCCGCCGCCGGCCACCGTGTTCACCGCCGCCGCACGCCGGCGCCACGCTTGCGCCGCCCCGTGCTACCCTTGCACGCGCACCAGAGCCGCCTGGGTGCGCTATTGCTCGAGCCGCCCCGCCCCACCGTCGCCTGGGCCCATCGCCGCCGGCCCGAGCCGCGCCGCCGCCTCCCCTGTTTCGCGCCACCGCTAGGGCACGCCGCCGCCACTGACCTCGCCGCTGCCTAGGGCCTCGCGCGGACCCCGCTGAGCTGCTGCAGCTGCGCCGTCGCGCGAGCAGCCGCCGACCACCGCCGCCGCGGGCCGCTCGGCCTGGCGCCTGCGCGCCGCCGCACGCCACGGCGCGTGCGCTGCCGGGTGGAGAAGACACCCCTCCCACTGACCAGTGGGGCCCGCTGGTCAGTGGGGTAAGGGGGGAGTTTTATTTATTTTGTTGATTTATTTCGGCTGTAGATTGTAAATTCCATATAAATTCAAGGAAAAATGCAAAAAATATGAAATAAATTTTGTTGGATTTGTTAGAGTAAGGATCTATGGAGGAAAAATATCCACAGTGGCAAAATGACCTTTTTACCCCTGCAAAAATTTAAAAGTGTGTTTAGTCTTGCTTAATTAGTTTCTATAGATTTGTTAATCTAAAAATTGTGAAATTTTTGAAGTAGCTTACTTTAAGCATGAGTGATCCACCATAAAATTTCATACTCATAGGACCTAGTTTAGTATATGAACATAAAATGTAACCAAACTTAAATATGTGTATAGGAATAATAATATTTTTACATGTAAATTTTTATACAAATAATAAGAGGCAAATAATAATGTCTTTGCTAGTCATATATTATTTTATAGTAAATCATGCTCTAATTGATAATTTGGCCTCTAATTGTTCCTAGCACTTAGGGTTAGAGTTAATTATCACCATCCCTGCGTCATTTTATGTAAATTGTTAATTTGTTTAATGTTTATCTTCTAGTGGCAAATTCATGTTGGCGTTTACTCATTGTCTCATATGCATGGCATTTACACATTGTCTTATGTGCATACATATAGAATCCGCGACCGAGGAAGTCGTGTACGAGGTGATCGCGGAGCCGCAGGAGCAGACGGAGCCAGCCCCGCAGGCGTTTCGTGACGACCCGGCCCAAGGCCCAGTTGACACCAGTACTGAGCAGCAGCCCTGCAGGCAAGTCCCGGAGCATAACCTATTATTTTAACTTAAGAAATGTTATATATGTATTTACTTACTTATGCATTAAGTTTCTAGGCGTTGGATGAAACCCTAGTTGCATGATTCCTAGGTTCCATTGGTCGGAATACTAGTATGTATATGTCGTTATCCTTGCCATGCTAAAAATAGGATTCGGTAGAAGTCGAGTAATTCCCTGTTACTCGCGAGATATATGATGTCTTTGTGATTTGATTATGGAATATTGGAATATGGAGGAAAGGATATGAATTGGAGACCGGGCGGGAACTGTCTAGCCCGTCTGTGTCGGTTAAGGACCGTACCGTTGTCGGCCCTGCTGATCATGTTTGAATTGTACTAACCGCATACCGGGAGTAGGAGGTAGTCGAAACCGGTAAGCCGAAACCGGTAAGCCGAGTACTGCCTTACTTCGAAAGTACAGGACTCCTTCCCACCCCTTAGGGCGAGTCGAGTAGTCGCGGAGAATTGGGATGCATGTATTTACTTTTGGTGGTCTCTCGTTGAGCTCGGCTGACTATACGCTGGTGGGGCGGTCCTGTAGTTCGAGGCGGGCAGGGGAATGGTTGGTTTGTATTGTCCGACGGGGCAAATACGTGACGTGTTGGTTAGGTCCACCTTGCAAGGTTAAATCGGATCGATTCGCCGTCAGTCGCTCGCGGACATGAGCACCTTGATCTCCGAGTCACATCGTAGTAAGGATATGGAAGAGAATGAGATGATCAGTATAGTTGTACCTAATCAATTATTTTTCCACACTGATTGGTATAGAAAGGCAAACCGTAGAAAATAGGTAACCATTTCTAATCTTGAGCTAAAATACTGAAAGTAAGGACTCACTCTTAATTGCTTTTCCGCAAAACAACCCACAGGCCAGAAAGCCGTGCATGTCTAGAATATGGGCTATGTATACCCATAGTCGGGTAAGTCTTGCGGAGTATTAGTATACTCAGGGTTGTGGCTCAAACTATTTCAGGTCAGGATGGGATCGACTTCTGCCCTTGTTGTGCTAAGTTTATACAGCTTGGCGCTGGATGGTTGGGAGGTGGCCGGACCAGATGCTTAGTCAGTTGCTAGTTTCCAAATTCACACACCCGTGGGCTGAGTGTGTGATTCGATACGACGCTTCATGTATTATAGACGTCATGTTTCTATATCGGACTTTGTTTTAAAATAAAGTTGCTCTTGTACATTATTTATGTAATTAAACCAGGTCTGTAGAACTTAATGTACTCTACTCGGTATTGTAATCGTATTTATATGTACTCATCATGTTTGTACTGCCTGCGCTCACCCTCGCGTGAGACTACTGGTGTTTGTTTCGATCGGAATGTCGGTTTCGAAAGGACTGTCAAGTTAAACCGTTAAGCCAAATGTGCCTGATGTATTCAAATGATGGCCATTTAAGTTTAATTTGAGTTTTAATTTAGCGGTTCTGTCACAAGTGCTGTCGCGTCCGGACCTGACCGCGCCCTGCTTCCGGCATCCGGCCTCCCGCGCCGCGCACAGTGTCGTGAATGCGCGCGGCAGGCGGGAACGAACGAACGAGCCACGGCCTACGGCACCAGCCGGCGGGCGCACGCCACTGTTCAGCCATGTTAACAACCGCCACGCGGACCACGCGCTTGGCGCCACTGGAGCTAGCCTGTTCCGGCCACCTTCGCTCGCCATTGGTGTCGTATAGGTGCCAGCACGGCCGCCGGAGTGCAGGACCATTGCTGCTTGGCGGCCGCTTTTGGTAGCTGTCTGCTGGTCATCTTCCACAACACCGGTGGGAGCTTGACGCCTGGCGTCGGGCCGGCGTCTGCGCACCACAACGGCCACGCGGTGCCAAGGGCGGGGCGCGACGGCCCAAAATTTCTGGGTCGGGCTCTATCCCATTGTGGGCCCGGCGTGGCACCCGTGTGCCGAGGCCCACGACCCCATGACCCACGTACAAGAAATCGGAAAAGGGAAGTCATCCAACGTGAGACAGAGACGCAGAAACTGATGTAGGGATTGGTTAATTCACCTGACGGTTCATCTCATTCCAATACATGAGGAGACATGCTGAAATTCCATGCTAAAATTCATCTATAAAAATAAGACATGCTGTTTGAAAATTCCAAAATTCATCCTTTGCAACAGAGAAAATTCATCTAACTTGTTTTCCATGCTGAAATTCAATTTCTCAACTCTGTTAATGAGGAGACAGCAAGATTAGTTAGATTGAGAATCTATAACCCTGTTTTATAAATCATATTATGTGGAATCTTCACAAGGAATAATTCCAGGTAGCGACAGGGAAACTATTAATCTCTCGCACAAGCTTCACAATAAAAACAGTGAACAAAAACTAGACCAGCAAGGAAGGTTTAAAAGCAAATTTACCATGGAAGGAGAAACCAAACATTGCATCAACAATAATATCAAATTCTCTTGATAAGTCATCAGGTAGGTCTTCAGCAGGTTAACAGTGATTCAAGCTAAAAAACACAAGAATGGTTCAATTTATATTGGAAAACAAGAAACCATACAGCATCCCAAGAAAATGGAGGTGTGATAGTTTACCTAAGTAACGAGACATACAGATGTTAGATTCTGATGTTCTTGAGTTTACACAAGATCGTGCTCTGTGCACGGATCGGGCATGGGTAACTTGTTCTTGACCTAGATACATGAATACATCACGAGTTCTTCCCTAGAACTAATACAAGAGTGAGAGACAGAGAGAGGATGAGAGAGCGCAGACCATCTCCGGGGTTCACTGCAGACGAGCTCGAGCTCTGGTGCGCCATGGCTCCGATGGCGGCGAGGTGCGGATCCGGCGGCGGCGATGGACGCGGTGGCGCTTCCCGTCGGCCTCGCGCTAACCCTAGATCGGTAGGGATGTGCGAGAGGGTTGTGCCCCGGCCCCTCTCCTGTTCTTTATAGCGCGGGCGACGGGGGCCCACCAGCCATATGAGCTGAACACCCCCGATCAGGGTGCGATCAAGAGGCACGGCCCGATCTTTGGATCGGGCCCTGGAGATCAACTCCAACATTCTCCCCCTTGATCTCTCATTGTTCTTATTCTTGTTCTGTATCTGAGTTTGGTCCATTTCATTGCAGATCAGTGTATAGGGCGTGCCTCGTCATGACAGTTACTACCGTCAGATTAACAGCCGCAATCGCCTTTCCGGTCTGAAACAGAGTCTTATTCTAGGGCCCTCTTTGTCCAGGAATTATAGGCTTTTCCTTAAACCCATGCCGGCTAAGTGTTCTCTAAACACTTTGGGTGGTAGGCCTTTTGTAAGCGGATCCGCTAACATCTTGATTGTTCTGACATGTTCTAGACAAATCGTTTGATCCTGGACCTGCTCCATAACAACATAAATCTTAATGTCGATGTATTTGGCAGCACCACTCGACTTGTTTTTGTGAGCACAAAATACTGCTGGTTCGTTGCCGCAGTATAATTTCAGTGATTTTTCTATGCTGTCGACCACTTTCAATCCGGGTACGAATTTCTTAAGCCATGTGACCTGCCCTGAGGCCTTATAACATGCTACAAATTCAGCATACATCATGGATTATGCTGTGACTGACTACTTTGAGCTTTTCCACGATATCGCTCCCTTTGCAAGAGTGAAGATATATCTAGACGTGGATTTTCTATCATCCGCATCTCCTGCAAAGTCTGCATCTGAATATCCTTCTATTTCTAAAGATTCTAATTTTCTGTATGTCAGCATGAGACCTGTTGTACTCCTCACATATCGCAAAGCTTTCTTTACCATTTTCCAGTGCTATATGCCTGGATTACTCTGGTATCTGTACCCCAGTGATGAAACTTAAGTCAGGGCGTGTGCACACTTGTGCATACTGTAAGCTTCCGACAGCTGAAGCATAAGGCACTGCCTTCATTTGCTCGAGCTCATACTTGTTCTTGGGACACTGATGTTTCCCGAAACTGTCACCCTTGACTATTGAAGCAAGTGTGGGTTTACTCTTATGCATACCATATTTCTTTAATATCTTCTCTAGGTATGCTTTCTGTAATAATGCCAACACCCCATTTCTTCTATCTCGATGAATCTCAATTCCTGAAATGAATGAAGCTTCACCGAGATCTTTCATATCAAACTTCGAGGACAAGAATTTCTTTGTTTCCCGTAGTAGATCGACATCACTACTAGTTAGCAGAATGTCATCCACATACCGGATGAGGAAAATGAATTTCCCATTCTTGAACTTTGCATAAATGCAATTGTCCTCTTCATTTTCTTTAAATCCAAACTTTCTTATTGTTTCATCAAATTTCAAATACCACTGCCTTGAGGCTCATTTCAAGCCATAAATCGACTTTTTCAGGTGGCATCCTGAGTTTTCTTTGTCTTCTATGACAAAACCTTTCGGTTGTGCCATATGGACATTTTCATATAAATCCCCATTTAGGAATGCCGTCTTCACATCCATCTGATGTAATTCTAGATCATGATGTGCCACTAAGGTCATGATTATTCTAAAAGAATCTTTACATGAGACCGGGAAATGTCTCATTGTAATCTATCCCTTCTCCTTGTGTAAAGCCTTTCGCAACAAGTTGCGCTTTAAATCTTTCTACGTTCCCTTTGGAGTCACATTTCGTCTTGTAGACCCATTTGCAGCCTACTGTTTCGGCTTCTTTAGGAATTTCTTCTAAGTCCTAAACTTTATTGGCACTCATAGATTTTATTTCATCTTCCATGGCTGTAGTCCACTTGGATGAATTCACGCTTCTCATGGCTTCTTCAAAAGAGGTGGCATCATCCTCCATTTGAATTTCTTCGCTATTATAGACTTCATAGTCATCAGAAATAGCTGGTTTTCTAATTCTTTGTGGTCTACTTGGGACCACTGCAACTGGTATTTCTTGCACAGAAGGCTACTGTTGCTCCCCCTCGTCCATGACAACGGGTTCTATTTGGTCCTGAGGAACAGGGTCCTCATTTCCATTTGTTGCCACATCAGGAGAACTAACAACAAGCGTCGGCACTGCAGCTTCCTGCTCTATTGGTGCTGCAACCACAGGCAACGAGAAATAAGGCCCTTGACTCATCGGAGTGGGAACGAATACCCGCTTCTCTTCAAGATCAATTTTTCTAGCTATCATGCTCCCCCTGATCATCTGATCTTCTAAGAAGGCAGTGTGTCTTGTTTCTATGAATTTCGTGTGTCTGTTGGGACAGTAGAAGTGATATCCCTTAAACTTTTCTGAATAGCTAATAAAATGGCAACTGACTGTCTTGGGATCTAATTTCCTAATGTTTGGATTAAATACCTTAGCCTCAGCTGAACAGCCCCACACACGAAAGTGACTAAGCGAGGGTTCTCTTCTTGTCCATAATTCATACTTTTGACCATATCCATCAGGATACGGTTTCTTCTTTCTGCTACTCCGTTCTGTTGGGGCTCGCCCGGTGTCGAATAATGGGCAACCATGTCATTTTCATAAGGAACCTCGCAAAAGGTCCAGGAATTTGGGGTGTGCCGACCGTAGTACTCGCCCAAACGGTCGGATCTTACTATCTTGATCTTTAAATCATGTTGATTTTCTACTTCTGCTTTAAATATCTCGAATTCATCCTATGCTTTCGATCGTTCTTTATTTTCTTTGCAAATTTTCTTTAATGCAATCAATGCATTGTTCTAATTCTAAAAATTCTAATGGTGGAAGAATTGATGCTTTCACTAAGCGCTCTATTCTCCCCCTCGAAATATGGCCTAAACAACAGTGCCATAATTTCGACGAGATTGCATCAATTCATTTGCGTTTCTTTGTAACATTCTCATATGAGGAGGAATTCTTATTCTTAGAACTTGCAACATTCACATTCTCTGATAATGAAAGCAAGCATATCTTGTCTTGTCGCAAGGCAAGACCAACACATTCTTTATTAAAATGTATTTCACACTTGCCATCACCTAAAACGACAATCAATAGATTCATCATCTGATCATGACACACTTATCGTATTCCTTCTGATTTGTTCTAGATGGGAAAAGTTTCTTATTATTCTGATAGTTCTTGTTTTTCTGCTGAACATGGAAGACAAGCTCACCTCCATTGGCGGCCTTGAGTCTATCCTATTTTTTACTGCACATGGAAAATAGTTTCTCAATGTTTCTATTTTCTCGCTGAGTGTTCTAATTGTCATAAAAGGTCAAAAAGTTCTTGGGAATAGACTTGAACAATAGCTGTGTAATGTGTTGACGCAAAAATCAACACACTGGAATCCGAGGGCAAGTGTTCGCCGAGTCACGGAAAGTGAACCAAGCGTGCCAGTCAATTTGACCTGAAATTGACAAGGGAGAAAACAAAGTCAAATTCGAGAGCGTATCGGTTGGGATACCGAATATCTCTCAGATGGGCGTGTCGGCAAGCTTTGCCGATACTATAGATGATAAAAGGATATTAAATACAAGCGCATAGTAAAGAGCGCATCGGCAGGATCACCCGATACACTAAACGACAAAACCGGCTTTGAATAGCCGATCGTTTATGTATGACAAGATCTAAACTACGGATGTGTAACTTAGATGATGTGAAGCTAAAAACAGATATAAACCGGCTCTTGAGATAATAAAAGTGTCACTCCAAAACCTAAAGCCGATCTAGTATGTTTTTAGATTGTGATAATGGCCAAAAAGCATAGGAAAACCTACAAATCTAGCCGATATCGATAATTTTTGAATAAATCTAGACGAGACGACAGCGATGCGCCCGGAAGTCAAAGCCTAGATAAACTCGATAACTTTTGAATAGATTTGAACGAAGCCACAGCGATGCGCCTAGTAGCTAAAGCTCAAATATACTCGGTAAAACAAAAACTCACCAATAAATCAAGTTGCTCGAATGTGAGGCGTCTTTGATCAACTTGAAAGAACTCGTCGAAAAAAGAAGAAAAAAGGCGAAGTCGCCGAAAAAGTGCAAAGGAATTGTAAATTTTGCTGTATTGGATGTGTATCAAGTTTTTCCGGTCCCTTACAACTCATATTTATAGCCTACCGCTATCAAGTACTAGCCGATTACGGCAAACATTACTTGACCCTAAAGAAAAGACTATCTAAAAGATAAACTATTTAAATTATTACAACTGAATCATCAAGATTTTTGTAGAGTCTGGATCCTCTTCTCCTTCCTTGACTTCATCGGCAACTCTCCATCGGCCGAGTACTAGAGCGGACTAGTCAGTATCTTCACAGAATATTCTCCTGTTCCATCAGTCGAACTCCCATCAGCCGATCCCAAATCTGTGTATCCTTTGGTTTCTTTTGAATCGGCCACCTTTCCTTCACCGAAATCACCTTCCTTGACACGTGTCAAAAAATAGTGTCAACAAGCTGAACAATGAAGGCATCTGGAATAGGCATGTTCATTGTCTTAAGCTTGTTTACCGTGTGGTTCATTTCTAGAATCTGTTATCTTATTCCACCGCCAGCATATTTCATGGGCATATGCTGCTCAGCCAAAGTGGCAGCATAAGCCTGGAAGAATCAGTGAACTAACTCTTCACCATTGCTAGATACTTAGTAGCGGTGGCTCATTCTGGAATTGTCATTCTTATACCATATGAAATGGTAACTCTGATGACCATCAAGCACATGCGGTTTGAAATATTCCAACGTGCCTGCTGAATTTTCTATTTTGGTCAAAGCAATGTCATGGGCTTTCTATCGAATAGTCCATGCATCGTCTGCTTTGTTCTGAACCCTTACGGGATTTTCTGGATCTTCTGGAGCTGGCATTACGATGGCCAAATCTATATTAGTCATCGCCAGAGCAATTTGTAACTTCTGAAAACCATTTCTCATAGTTCTGACCATTTAATTTTGGAATGTCATTCACATATGGCATAGCATTGGATCACAAAATTTGAAAACTTGAGTACAAATTCAAGATAACAATAGTGGCATGTTTAAATTTAACTTTGTTCAAAATTCAAACATACAATATTCTGTGCATCAAGTCTAAATCACCTTTGGGCAGAGATAGAAAAAATGCATAAAATTTCTGGACAAGATTATAATATTGTAACATCAACTTTGCTCAGAAATTACGATATCATAAATCACAAAATTCTGTGTTCAAGTCAAAATTCTATATTCAAAATTCAAATTCACAATATTCTGTGCATTAAGTCTAAATCACCTTTGGGCAGAGATAGAGAAAATGCATAAAATTTCTGGGCAAAATTATAATATTGCAATATCAACTTTGGTTAGAAATTACAATATCATAATTTACAAAATTTCTGAATTCAAAAACGAAATTCTATATGCCTCTATATTAATTATCCTGTTGGTTCAAATTAACATAGAGGGACAAATTAAATTCTTCGCAGCGGAAAAAAACGTAAAATTCTAAATATTCATGAACATATTTCTGTAATTTTCTGCTCTTAAAATAATACATGTTGGTGCATTTATATTTAGCGTTTGAATTCTAATCTAATTCATTCGAAATTCATATTCTTAATTGTTTCTGGAAAGAAAATTCACATTTCTTCACTGTTCAAGCGGCCCGATAGCAAAATCGGCCCGTAGCCCATTACTCAAAAAAGCTTCTGAAATAAAAGGATAAAGGGCAATTCTAATTCTTGCAGCCCAAAACGATTCCGGCCCGCGGCCCACTTCGCGCAGAGGCGCCCCCCGCGCGCCCAGGCCGCAGCCTGGGCCTGGGCCGCGATTTCGGCCTGGCGTCGTGCCCCCTCTTGGGCCGGTTTTGGCCCGCTCGGCCAGCGGCCGCGCCCTGACCGTCGGATTGAATCCGACGGCTGGGAGCTGTCCTGGGCGGAACAAAACCCGCACCGGCCGGCGATCCCGGAAACCCTAGGCTCATTTGAGCTTCCCTCCCTCGATTTCTTCGCCGGCTCCGGCGGCGGCGCTGCCGTCAGCGACCTTCGCCGGCGTGCGACAAGATCCCGTTGTAGGACCCCCTTCTCTTCTTTCTTAGCCCCCCTTCTCTTGGATCTGAACGGCGGCCGGTCATGGCGACCGGGCCAAAGGAAGCCAGGGGACGGACACCGGCGGCCCGACAGCGATCGGCGCCAAGGATGATGGTGGCGCTGCCGCGGCTCCCTCGCCGGCACGCGCGCTCGCCCGAGGGTGAGCGCGCGGCCGTTGAGGTGGCCACGGTCAGTGCCCCTGTTCTTGGTCCGATCCGGGTCATGCGCGCGGCTCTGCTACGGCGAGCTGCAGTGCGCTGGGGAAGATAGTGGATCGGGGTTCTGTGACCCACGCGACAAGAAGGCCGGCGGAGGTGGAGGCGCAGGGCCAAGGTAGGTCCCGCCGCCCTTGGTTCTCTCTAGGGTCAGGGTTTTCTTGATTCATTCATCGATTTGGATCGAGTTTCTTCCTTTCTTTCTTCTCTGAGTCATTTCCCCAACCGAATCAATGCACAGAATGGCGAGTGATACCATTGTTAGATTCTGATGTTCTTGAGTTTACACAAGATCGTGCTCTGTGCACGGATCGGGCATGGGTAACTTGTTCTTGACATAGATACATGAATACATCACGAGTTCTTCCCTAGAACTAATACAAGAGTGAGAGACAGAGAGGACGAGAGAGCGCAGACCATCTCCGGGATTCACTGCAGATGAGCTCGAGCTCTGGTGCGCCATGGCTCTGATGGCGGCGAGGTGCGGATCCGGCGGCGGCGATGGACGCGGTGGCGCTTCCCGTCGGCCTCGCGCTAACCCTAGATCGGTAGGGATGTGGGAGAGGGTTGTGCCCCGACCCCTCTCCCGTTCTTTATAGCGCGGGCGATGGGGGCCCACCAGCTATATGGCTGAACACCCCCGATCAGGGTGCGATCAAGAGGCACGGCCCGATCTTTGGATCGGGCCCTGGAGATCAAGTCCAACAACAGAGGCTTGGGCGTTCGTACGCTTTGGGTAGCAAATAGAGGGCCTATATCCATAGTGATAAAGATGACGAACAGCTACCAGACCATCACCACCATTACAGATAATAAGGACCCTTGTATGTTCACTCAACTAGTAAACCTGTGTTGATGACGAACTTTTTCAGAAACCATTAAGTGTGCATGCAGAAGCCTTGCAAAAGGTTTGGTTTAAGAAGAAAAAATAATGAAAAATCAACATATGCAGGCACATAAATGCTAGCTCCTACAGAAAAATGCTACACATTTTATAGTGATCGCATTGTATAGAACTTTATTAGCTCCAAAGTTCGAATGTGTTTAGTAGAAGTTCACAATACTAAGCTACTGCAGTCATGAGTTGTATCCATTTTTCAGATAGCATCATAGTGTTGATAGCCAAAAATGGCACCAATCGGTCTGATCGGTCTGACCGAGCGGTCTGACCGGTTGAGGCACTGTGGCCTGTCCGGCAGGGACCGACTGGTAGGTCCGACCGGTCTGACCGGTTTAGGAGGAGTCCGAGTACAATTACAGTTTTTAATAGATTTAGATCTGTAAAAGGA
Source organism: Panicum virgatum (assembly GCF_016808335.1). Classification (NCBI taxonomy): domain Eukaryota; kingdom Viridiplantae; phylum Streptophyta; class Magnoliopsida; order Poales; family Poaceae; genus Panicum; species Panicum virgatum. The sequence continues at coordinate 11,925,254 of NC_053148.1, forward strand.
TTCCTTGCGGAATAAATCCGTCCCACCCTATAAATATAAAGGGTCACGGCTGATTGAGGATATCCAATCGAACAAAATCAATATAAACTCTACTTTTTATCCTCTTCTCCAAACCTAGCTTTTCCAACCCCATCTGTTGTTCTTCCTTCGTCTCCGCGACGTCTGAAGGTGTTCTAGGTGGCCTGCCGATCCTAGAACAACCCTACGTGCGTCTACCCTGATGGGGTCCCTCCCGGGTTAGCGTTCGCAGGCCGTCGCCGATTCTCACCGGCGACCGGTCTGACCGCTCCACACAGGAAGAGCTGCATCGAGCTCTTTCTCGCGCCGCACGATCTAGTGCGTTTGTGTGTTGACCGAGATTTGTGTCAACATACTTTTTGGCGACTCCGCTGGGGAATAAAGATCTTGGTTAGCAAAACCGATCTAATCTACCCTAAGAAAGATGGGCTCCAACGCAGAAATCGACAAGGAGAACATCATCCCTTCGACATACGAGCATCTTCCGGAGGACATCCGTCTGCTGTTGGAGGAGCGCAAGAAGAAGCGCGATGAAGAGGATCTACAAGCGGCGCTTGCAAGCATCAAGGTCGATCGACGCGGCAAAGTCACCAAGATCAAGGAGATCGACTTTCCTTCTACCTCCACAGAAGCATCTACTGAGGTAACACCTGCTATGAGTGCTCCACCTTCTAGTGTTACTATGGAATAAATTCAGAAATTGCTAGCTGAGCGTGATGTTTATTGGGTTAATTGGCTTAGCTCTAAGGAAAGGGAATCGGCTGGTAAGAAACCAGAAACAGCCGATGAACCTCCATCTGTTTCTACCTCTGAATTTTATGTTCCTCAACCATCGGCAGCATCTCCTACGAGTCAACCTCAATATGGGATGCCGATGAATTATTTCAGTTGTCAAACTGTTACACCCACGTACACTGACCCTATTATGAGTATTCCTGGTTCGGCCAACATTAGCCGAACAAATGAGATTGTTCAGTACACACCACCAGAAATCTCCAGGAACTCAGTGCCACACATCGGTCCTATCTCCGACGAGATGTTCGATCGATATGTGCAGCGTTGGCAGAACCGGCAGAGACCGGTCAGACCGGTATACCAGTCCGGTCAGACCGGTTCCCCCTACCAGTCCGACCGGTCGTACCGACCGGTCCGACCGGTCCATTCGGTCAGTTTGTTTCAAACCAGTGAGAGATATCTACATCCACACAGCCAAATTCTTCGAGTAATTTTGATAAAATGCTTACTAATTATAAGAATGATTTGGCTAATCTGCTTAGAAAAAGTTTTGGAGTGGATGTTAGAAGCAAAACCCGCACATACCAAAAGTCGTATCCTATTTCGTTTGATTCGGTTGCATACCCTGCTGGTTTTAGGGTGCCTGCGTTTGTTAAATTCAGTGGGGAAGATATTAGGAGTACTTTTGAGCATATTAGTCAGTATCTTGCCCAATTAGTAGAAGTTGGTTCGATAAACGGGTTGAAAGTGCGTTTATTTTCTTTATCTTTAACTGGAACCGCTTTCTCATGGTTTTCATCTTTGGCACCTAATTCTATTGGCTCATGGGAACAATTAGACCAGAAGTTCCATGAGTACTTTTTCTGTGGGCATGATGAGCTTAAATTATCTCACTTGACATCGGTTAGACAATCGCGTGATCAATCTGTCAATGACTACATAAGACGATTCCGCGATACAAAAAACCGATGCTTTAGTGTGAATATTGCAGAAAAAAATTTAGCTGATTTAACTTTTAATGGCTTGCGCTCTCATATTAAAGAAAGATTAGAGGGCTATGATTTCTTTACTGTTACTCAGGTGCATCAAAGAGCTTTGGCTGTAGAAAGCCAAAGCAAAGACTCTCAAGAATCCCATAGGCATCATCGTTCTAGTGTGCATACTTTAGAGTGCAATTCAGATTGCTCGGACGATGAGTCTAATGATGTATATGCTGCTGAGTTTGCTTGGCCATCTCAAGCTAAACCATTTACTTGTTCTACTCTTAAGCCGATTCAGAAAAATCGGCAAGATCAAAGATTTATTTTTGATGTATCCAAGTGAGAGAGGATATTTGATGAGTTATATAGGATTGGATATGTCAAGATGTCACATACTCTACCGCCGCTTGAAGAGTTGAAGCGGCGAGCATATTGCAAATTTCATAATACTTTTTCACATGCTACTAATGATTGCAATGTGTTACGTAGACAAATTCAATCGGCCATTAATGAAGGACGATTGGTTATTCCTAAAATGCAGGTTGATCAGAATCCTTTCCCGGTGCATATGTTGGAATTGAATAATCCTAAAGTGCTAGTTCGGCTGAGTCAAACCGAATCAACCAAGGGGAGGAATGTAGTTATTGGTGATGAAAGATCTGAAAAGAAGCTGACACAGAAGACCCCTCAAGGCGCAAAAACACTCGGGGGGTAAGACAAAAAGAAGAAGGCCGACAACAAGTTGACCGGTCTGACCGGTCATGGGACCGGTGTGACCGGTGCGCCCAGTAAATCTGGGAACTCCTCCAAAATCAAGACAAGGCCGAGTTTTAAGGAACTCTTGGCCAAATATGAGAAGGAAGGGAGTGCTCAGAGACAGAAGGGGCGACCAAACGAAGTCAAGAATATGGGATCATCGTCAAAACATCAAGAGCAATCGAGTCAAGGTAATTATACTTCATCAAGTGAACCGATTGCTCCATGGTATTGCTGGTATCCTTACTTTTATACACCTATGAATTATAGTAGGATGTATATGCAATCATATTATATTCAATATCCTCCTATGTATCCAAATCATGCATTACTACAAAGACCGATTGTTGCTAGTAATAATCCTGTCAAGCAAGATGTTGATTGCAGCAAGGACAATGAGAAGTGCAAGGAGCAAGATTCAAAGTATTTACAGCCGAGGTGGCGTCCCTCAGGCTTGTCTCATACTCAGAAGCGAAGACTGCAACGTATGCGCAAGAAGGAGGCAATGGAACAATAGGTAGAGACCGTGCTAAAGACATCAGCGACAATGATGATGGTGTGGCGGCCCAAACAAGTTGTTTCAACATCGACTTGAGCAAGACATGGCCGATAATTGTTTATCGCTCTTAGCACAAAAAATGGCCGATGTAATATTAACCATCGCCCTTAGACAATTTTGGCTCAGAAGAATGTTTTTTTGGCAAGCAAGCTTTACCAAAAAAAACAGAGAGGCATATGTTGACAGCCAAAATTGGCACCAACCGGTCTGACCGAGCGGTCTGACCGGTCGAGGCACTGTGGCCTGTCCGGCAGGGACCGACCGGTCTGACCGGTAGGTCCGACCGGTCTAGGAGAAGTCCGAGTACAATTAGAGTTTTTAATAGATTTAGATCTGTAAAAGAATTTCTTGCGGGATAAGTCCGTCCCACCCTATAAATATGAAGGGTCACGGCCGATTGAGGATATCCAATCGAACAAAATCAATACAAACTCTACTTTTTATCCTCTTCTCCAAACCTAGCTTTTCCAACCCCATCTGCTGTTCTTCCTTCGTCTCCGCGACATCTGAAGGCGTTCTAGGTGGCCTGCCGATCCTAGAACAACCCTACGTGCATCTACCCTGACGGGGTCCCTCACGGGTTAGTGTTCGCAGGCCGTCGCCGATTCTCACCGGCGACCGGTCCCTTAGATGATATCTCGAAGACTCGAACCAATTAACAGGATATTCTACCTTCAATCTTATTCATCCAGAGCAAAAGTTCAACTAAACTTGAATCCTGGCAATTTTGATCTTGAAACTAGCTTGCAGAGTAGCACACATGAAGCATGGAAACATTACCACTGTATTATATTCCACCATAGAATAGATAAAGTGGCCTCGATAGTGCCACGCCCCTAACATAACCTGTTGACACGATCAAGTTCAGGTAGCATATTACCAACACATGACAGCATGGATAATATGCAATTTGTTAACACTACAGAAGCCGCCAGTTTCCCAGAACCAAACACCATTATCGACTATCACTACCATCAACAATGATGCAGGGACATGGACATTTTTGCTGATCCCAAATCGCCCGAGATGCTGGACCAGTCACTCCAGGGTTTTCTGTCAAATGGAGATTGTCGGTACCCCAGGACTGGGGTACCCCCTCTTGCTATGTCTAGGCAAGGGTCTCGTGGTTATTCTTAGCTACGACCTGACGGCCGAGCAGCCCGACCCCTGTGGTCCGGAGCCCTACTCTCCCGGCAAATGGCCCCGGACCCGCTCCCCGCTCGGGGAAGGTCCGGTGATGCCACGTGTCCAGGAAGGGGTAGCCCTCCGCCGAAACCGCTGGGGGTCCCGGACCCCAGCCGGGTCCCGGACCCCCATATACTATCCGGACCCCTCAGGGGGTGGAACCGACACCCCGCCTGGGTCCGGAGCCGCCACGTGTCCACAGGAACGGGCGCGCGCGCGGTACCGCTTGGCTTCCACTGGAAGACTCACCTACCTACCGCATTCAATGCGGTAGACGGAAGTGCGCCTTGCCACAGCAGAGCCCGAGGCGGCTTTTGCCAGGTCGCACTGTTGATCGCGGGTTACCAAGGCGCGTAGTACGGTCGCTGGCACCGTCCACGCCGCGTATGTCAGACTACTATGCCAGTTGGACACGACGGCTCGGCTTCGCCCGTTATGACGCCTACACGGTAGGCCCAGCAGCCTACGCCGCAAGCTACGTTCCCCCAACGGGCACCTTGCTGACGGGACAAGAGAAGACCACCCTTCGTCAGAGGGTCAGCAGGGCATGGAAGCATATCGGAGGAAAGATTCGTAACCACTGTAGCCATTTAAATACTCTGCGCAGTATGCTGCACAGTCACGTTGGGCCCACTTGTCGGGGCCCCAACGTCCTATGTATCCGCACCCCTTGGTCTATAAAAAGGGGCGCCCGCTAGAAGAAAAACTCAGGCTGGGAAAAAGCCAAGGCCCGGCAGAGGATAGATTCATACACAACCAAGATCAATACCTCTCTCAGTGGATGTAGGGTATTACGCTCCGGCGGCCCGAACCACTCTAGATCGTGTGTTCTTGTGAGCTTGTCTCAGAGCAAGATTAGCCCAACCGCCTAGTACCTTCCCGAGTACTCCCTCTCTGGAAATAGGCGGGTGCGCTCCGCCACCCGGCAGTGGGTCCCCTAGAAATCCCACGACATTTGGCGCCGTCCGTGGGGAGTCGTCAGGCGCTGGCTGGATCTTCAGGCTTCTGGAGCTGTGTTCATCCTCTGCAACGACGAATGAGAAGATGAAGGAAGGCAGGGCGTCACCCACGCCACATACCGTGGCACTTGGGCGCCAACGCCCACGGTGCGGCGGCGCACGGCAGCGGCGTTTGTTGTGCGTCGCCACTACGACACCTCAGAGCCGGCGCAGCAACGCACAGCGGAGGTGCCGCTGGGCGCTGCCGCCCCTACGTCGGCTCAAGGTTTTCTCTCAAGCAACGACCATGCTTCCTCTGCAGTGGCATGGCGTCGGCTCAAGGTTTTCTCTCAACATGGAGCCTGGAGCCGACGGCCATCCCGGAGGAGATTGGCCGTGTCGTCGTATCGTCTCCGGCACCACCCGGGGTGCTTGGTGCTGCTGCAGACAGGACCCTGCCAGGCGCGGGGGCCCCTGGCGCGAGCACCAAGGACAAGCCGGCGAACGACCGCCCTTCTCCACACTCCGTGCTCGTCCATACGAGCACACATTCTCCCGCTGCGCCAAACCGGAAAGCCAGTTCCTGCCGCAGCGAGTGGCGGGCGGGATAGCTCCCGGTGGCGGACGGCGGCGGCAGGGGGCCTCTTCCATTCAAAGCCAAAGAATTTGTCTCATGCTACCTAAGCATATGACAGCTCTTAGGCAAGGAGTAGCCCCCCGAGCTCCCGAGGTGATGCTGGATGATGCAGTTCAGGCACATCCAGGGCGCCTTCACCTCCGATGACCATGAAGAACCCAGGAGTAGTGGTACCACTTCCAATCAGAGAAGGACATGCTGTATAGAATGCAGCCGTAGGTTACTCCTAAAATAGGACTGAGAAAATTCCTCCTTTGTAATAACGTGGCGCCTACGTGTGAGTCCAGAGCGGTCAAGACCCGACCTTGTAAACCCGACCTCTGGCCCTATCGCACAAACCGGCAAGCAACGGTCCGGAGCGGTAGAGGTCTGACCTCGTAATCCCGACCTCTGATGTATACCGTGACAACCACAATAATAAAGGAGATTTTCTTTCTCAGTTTTATCTAGGCTCCGCCTTGATTACATTTATTCGCCTTGGTTTAACTATTCTTTCCTCTTAAGCGGAATCTTTCTTTTATTGCTAACAATCCAAGTTAAGTTGCTGGCTTGTGGCCAGGTGGGGACGCCCCTTCAAGCTGGAAGGCAGTTCGGACCCCTAAGGACCTGCTCCGGAGAAGTAGTACTCGTATCCTGGGGTAGAGAAGCTCCGCGTAGCTTAGCCTGGTAATGTACCCTAAGTTTACGTACTTCACTACCCTGTTACAAGTACTCTAGTATCCGAGACTGCTGTCTTTAGAGGTCCCGAGCTCCCTTCCAGTATAAGGCTTGGTTTCTCGCACCTTACTCTCAGATCCGGTGATATATTTCATCGGATCGTCAGCAACGACTCAAGTCCACTCCGGTGGCCCGCTCCGGCGGAGACCGCTCGCCACGGTCGACTCAAGTCCACTCCGGTGGCCCGCTCCGGCGGAGACCGCTCGCCACGGTCGACTCAAGTCCACTCCGGTGGCCCGCTCCGGGGGAGACCGCTCACCACGGTCGCTCCAAGTCCACTCCGGTGGCCCGCTCCGGCGGAGACCGCTCGCCACGGTCGACTCAAGTCCACTCCGGTGGCCCGCTCCGGCGGAGACCGCTCGCCACGGTCGACTCAAGTCCACTCCGGTGGCCCACTCCGGCGGAGACCGCTCGCCACGGTCGACTCAAGTCCACTCCGGTGGCCCGCTCTGGCGGAGACCGCTCGCCACGGTCGACTCAAGTCCACTCCGGTGGCCCGCTCCGGTGGAGACCGCTCGCCACGGTCGCTCCAAGTCCACTCCGGTGGCCCGCTCCGGCGGAGACCGCTCCCCACGGTCGCTCCAAGTCCACTCCGGTGGCCCGCTCCGGCGGAGACCGCTCGCCACGGTCGCCAGGAGCCAGGTCCGGGGAAGTGATTCTCGCTCCCTGAGTGGTCCGAGGTCCGTGTAGCCGCTTGGCTTGGTTCCTTACCCCAAGCCTACACCTTCGCCGCCCTACGGAGAGCACTCTAGTACCTAAACCTGGCAAACAGGTGAACCGGCCTCCAAGGGGTCCGGAGCACCCACTCACGACAAGAGCATGCCGACACAGCCAAGCTGCGTGGAAGCACATCATAATGGTAGCCCCACCCGCGGGTTCGTACCTCTCCCGAGGTGGGCCCGGGGGCCACTGTCGGTACCCCAGGACTGGGGTACCCCCTCTTGCTATGTCTAGGCAAGGGTCTCGTGGTTATTCTTAGTTACGACCTGACGGCCGAGCAGCCCGACCCCTGTGGTCCGGAGCCTTACTCTCCCGGCAAATGGCCCCGGACCCGCTCCCCGCTCGGGGAAGGTCCGGTGATGCCACGTGTCCAGGAAGGGGTTGCCCTCCGCCGAAACCGCTGGGGGTCTCGGACCCCAGCCGGGTCCCGGACCCCCATATACTATCCGGACCCCTCAGGGGGTGGAACCGACACCCCGCCTGGGTCCGGAGCCGCCACGTGTCCACAGGAACGGGCGCGCGCGCGGTACCGCTTGGCTTCCACTGGAAGACTCACCTACCTACCGCATTCAATGCGGTAGACGGAAGTGCGCCTTGCCACAGCAGAGCCCGAGGCGGCTTTTGCCAGGTCGCACTGTTGATCGCGGGTTACCAAGGCGCGTAGTACGGTCGCTGGCACCGTCCACGCCGCGTATGTCAGACTACTATGCCAGTTGGACACGACGGCTCGGCTTCGCCCGTTATGACGCCTACACGGTAGGCCCAGCAGCCTATGCCGCAAGCTACGTTCCCCCAACGGGCACCTTGCTGACGGGACAAGAGAAGACCACCCTTCGTCAGAGGGTCAGCAGGGCATGGAAGTATATCGGAGGAAAGATTCGTAACCACTGTAGCCATTTAAATACTCTGCGCAGTATGCTGCACAGTCACGTTGGGCCCACTTGTCGGGGCCCCAACGTCCTATGTATCCGCACCCCTTGGTCTATAAAAAGGGGCGCCCGCTAGAAGAAAAACTCAGGCTGGGAAAAAGCCAAGGCCCGGCAGAGGATAGATTCATACACAACCAAGATCAATACCTCTCTCAGTGGATGTAGGGTATTACGCTCCGGCGGCCCGAACCACTCTAGATCGTGTGTTCTTGTGAGCTTGTCTCAGAGCAAGATCAGCCCAATCGCCTAGTACCTTCCCGAGTACTCCCTCTCTGGGAATAGGCGGGTGCGCTCCGCCACCCGGCAGTGGGTCCCCTAGAAATCCTACCTGGCGCGCCAAATGTCGTGGTGCTGCAAACCACAGCCGGGTGGCGGAAGGCACCCGCCCTAGCCCAGAGGGTGTGTACTCGGGGGTCAGCTAGTCCTAGTTAGATCTCCCTCAAGAACATGATGAACACATCAAGATTTAGAGTGGTTCGGACCGCCGGAGCGTAATACCCTACGTCCACTGTGTGTTGTATTGCCCACCCACGAGAGTGAGAGAGTTCGCGAGAGCGTGTGTCTGGAGAGCCTATCGTGCGCAGCGAGCGCCTCCCTTTTATATCTCAAGGGAGGCGCGTACATGGCTGTTGGGTCCCCGACAGGTGGGCCCAACGATGTAGTATAAAATAACGTACTGTTCATACATTATGGCGTCGCAGGCAAATGAGATCTCTCTCCTGGAATCCCTTGCCTGCTCCTGGAGTCCCTCGTTCATCATGCCCAGGCGCTGTCTTGTCGGGATGATGTCAGACGTAGCTAGGGGCGTCGCCTGCCACGTAGCTGAACGGGCTGTGTAGCTTGCGGCGTAGGCGGCATGATGGAAAAGTGTCGTGCCGTCGTATCCATTTAAAGCTGCAGACGGGCTCTGCGCGGGTACGGCACAGGCGGCTGCACTGTGTACCTTGGTAATACGCGGTGCACAGTGAGGCCTGACAAATGCTGTCCCGCGTGCCGCGGCGATAGAGCACGCCTCAACCATCCGCATTAAATGCGGTGGGTGGGCGAGTCTCCTAGCGGAGGACTCGCACACGAGCCCGCGCCCGTGCCTCCGGGACACGTGGCGGCTCCGGACCCCCACGCGGTAAGGGGGGTCCGGATGGACGCAGGAGGCCCCGGACCCCTATGGGGGGTCCGCGGCCTCGGCTGTCAGCTCGGAGCTCCCCTTCTTTAGAGACACGTGGCGTCTCCGGACCCATTCCCAGGCGGGGAACGGGTCCGGGGCCGTTGGCCTGGTGAGGAAAGAGCCTGACCCGTGGGGCCTGGCTACTCCGTCCTTTGCGCGCAGTTACGGATAACTACGCGGGTCCTGCCCTGCTGCAGTAAGAGTGGGTATCCCTGCTACATGGTACCGACAGAGATACAACAGTGCTGTCCTATGCAGCTGTTTCCTTAATAGATTCTTTCCCTGCTGCAAGTGGATCACATCAAAACTGCAAATAAAATTGCAATAAGTAAATCAAGGAGAATAATAGTTTGAACATCTTCATTTCGCGACCTTACAAGGCCCTCTATGATCCATAATAACCAGACAATTCTCCATGGGCAGTTGTCGTAAAAGGCTAACCTAGCAAGTGGAATATAATTCTGTTATGGAGCATCGCAAGAACACTTTTAGCATCTGATACAATAAAACAACCTGACTGGGCAAAAACGTGTGAGATGAAACTGGCTGCCTGTACAATCATCAATCACACTGATAACATGTTTATGACATCGGGCAGAATTATAGCACAAACATTGAGAAACCAAAATATATTATAGTCCTGAAAACGACAAGCCAATTGGACAGAATTACATAGCTCATGGATATCTTCACAAAGGCATTGATGCCCACATTTCAAGAGGAATAGCATGTTGGAGAGACAACAGGAAGCATCACATACAAGACATACACAAAGACATATTGGTCGATCTCCCAAAGATGCAAGGACCCTCAATCTCTTGGTGTAACTGGTGCAGGGCATCTTCAGTCAGTCAGCACACTTGACACCTGAAAGGTACACCCGGGACTGTATGATGCTGGTCCCAATCAAGAAACCAGGCATCACCATCAGGCCAACTTTCGGCCTCTCTGCACCTTCGTCTAGGATGATGTTCTTGACAACGCTATCCATGTGGATATCCGAAAATTCACTTCCCTTTTTCACTTGAAAGACCTTGACCTTTGGATCAAAGGAGTATGCCAGCCTGTGCAACAACCATATTGACTTCGCTAGCTTTAGAAAAGCCTGATAGAAAGGTGTCCTTGGATGGCCACCGCTCATGACATAGTTCCTCTGATCCATATTGCCGAAGAAAGAACCTTCCATTTTGGGGTGCACGAGTAGTAGGTATTTGCTTCTGCAGAACTTGCCAAATACTGAATCAGGGTTTTGGCTCAGGACATCCAAAGGATCCATGGCTCGTACGGCGAGGAACTGATGGAAGAAAGCCTCATTGGATACGCTGATGTTTGAATCTTTGATAGAAAAGCTCTCTTCCTGGAACCCACTGAACATTCTTTGGCAAATATATGATTCAAAAGCATACTTCTTGTGAGCCCTTCTTGTGTAAAATACAGCAGGTTCGATTGCATTAGCAGCTGCATCAAGATCCCAACCTGCAGCCTTCATCATGTTGATCAAAGGCTTTGAAAAGTCATGCATCGACTGGTATGCATTATCAACAGCAGATGTAAACAAACTTGGTGTCAATTCAATGGAAAAGTAGTTCTCCTCTTCGTCAGATTCCTCTGATTCCTTGTTAAGCAGGCCCCTTTGTTTCAGTTTCTTCTCCAGCTTTGACTTTCGGAGTTTAGCTTCATCAATTTGCTGCTGTAAATGGGTAATCTCAGTATCTCTAGTCTGGATCTGGGACTGGAACTTCTTTACCATGACCTCATAGGTCTTCAACAAATTCTGCTGCTCTTGTATTTCAGAAAGTAAGCGTGCATCTTGAGGGGATGCTGCTACAGGCTTGGGATTTTTTTCTCTGTAAGCATGCTTGAGTTCAGAAAGCTTTGTAAGCTCCTCTATGACAAGCTTATCAGCTTCCTGGATCCTGTCAGGGTCATATGGGGTGTGGGCTTCTTGCAGTTGAATGTATGCAGATTTCAAAGAGGATATGTTGTTGAATATCCTCCCGATCATAGTGTCCATTGAGTCTCCGTTCTGATTCATATTCTCATCGATTGGTTGAGGATGAACTTTTTGGTTATTATTATCATAATTTTGTGACTCCTTTGAGCCTGGGCGGATCATTACTTCTTCCCCTCAGGATCAAAGAAGTTAGTAGTCTTCAACTATGCAAACAATCGACATCCACCTGCAAAGCAACTTTTGGGTTCAGGTCACAAATTTACATTTGGAGCAAAGAAAATTATGGCAAGCTTTGATTGCTGAAATACGATTTCAACAACAGATCTCCACAACATGACCTCAACTTTGGCCAAAAAGAATAGGAAACTAAAAAAGTAGAGAAAATTCTCTATATGGCCCTACTAAACTTACATCTCCCTTAGTCTTTTTTTTTTCAGAACTTCCCTATTTGACACCATAACTTCATTTATTCCCTAATATGGCCCTTCCGTTACTTCCATGCACTAACGGTGTTAACAGCCACGTGAAAGACCATTTTACCCCTATGTGTATTTGTATAACCAAATTGATATTAGTACATGTTTCTGAACATTTTGAAAAAAGAGAATTACATGTACATGTTGCAGTGGACTATTTTCATATTATTTATAATATGTTGAATATATTAATCTTATTTGTAACAAATAACTGTGCATGACAATTGAGTTGATAATATTTTTGAATTCATGGGCATCATCAACACATGCCACATGCTAGAGCAATTTTTTTAGAACAAAGGCTAACATCAGTAAAGCAACAAAGGCTAACAGCAGTACAGCACAGTAATATCACACATGCATAAATTTTCCTAAAAAATAAATCATAAATAACGGCAGGCTGCAAAGTGGGCTCTCAATTTTCTTATTTTGTTTCCTGGGCACAAAACTTCGCAATCAATTTGCCAGTGGTGCGTGTGTATACAAAAAAATGGCTTTAAAAAAATGGAAAAGGCAAAGAGAAAAAGAATAGCTGGAAGCTAGCTATTGTACACTTGGGTGCCAGCTCAAGCTAGCTGCCGCCCACCCCATGTTATACAGTCGTCCGACTAATCGCGATTAGTCGACCTTATCGCTCCGCTTGCTTCGATAAGTGAAACGACTAGCTTTTGTCGATCAGATGTCTGATCGTCCGACTAATCGTCGCCTAATCGCGATTAGTCGTCCGACTAGCTACTTGGACGATCAGGCCAAAACCAAAAGATGTCTAGCACTCCAGCCCGCCGCCTGTACTGGGCTCAATTAGGCCCATTAGCCATTAGGGTTAGGTTAACTATATAACTTGCACCATTAGCCATTAGCCATTAGCCTGTACTGTGTGGGACAAGAATATGGAGTTCTGGACAGTTCAAACATCAAATCTCACAAGTGTCACCAAACTGACTATCATTGTGGTGTTCCTGCTTGCTATATAGTATATAAGTACATATACATGTACATATATGTCATGGGATATATAGGACGACTATAGCGACGACTAGGACCGACTAGGGTCGACTAATCGACCTGATCGACGACTAGTCGCGACTAGTCGCCTTATCGGTGCCATGGCGACTAGGTTCGACTAGACGACTGTATAACATTGCGCCCACCTAACACCAGTGGGAACTAAAGCTGCTCACTCCTTCGGCGCCCGGCCAGCCGGTCAACCCGCCGCCCGCCGCGTCACAGAACCTCCTCGATGGTGTCCAGCACCGCACCGCTGCTGACGCTTGACTTGCTGGCTCCAGCGCGGACTCGAGTAGGCCGAGCATGAGCTCAGACGCACGCACCGGAGTAGAGCATGTCCATGGGCAGGAGGAAGTAGGCGTGGCGCCGCACGGCAGGAGGATTTCGTCAGCGCCCATGAGGGGACGCGGCAGCCAACGGCGAGGAGGACAGAGTCGCAGATGAACTGGCCTGGGTGATTGAGCATGAGCTCGGACGCCGCCGCACCTATGGGACCGCCGTCGCACGCCAGTCCACCTCATCCCGCACGCTCCAATCTGCCTCCTCCCGCGTGTGCAAGACCACCGCCTGAGGGCCCGCGCCGCCGCTTGGTTCATCCAGTAGATTCATGCCGCCGTCGCTATGGGTTTCGCAAGTGTGGGAGAGAAATAAAGTGACCGAGAGAACAAAGCGTTTCTACCCTATCCTTTAGCTAGGGGCATTTTAGTCTATTCCAAAATAATTTGACAAATTTAAGGAAGAACCTAACGGAGGTGACGGAAGGGCCATATCAGGGGGGAAAACAAAGTTATGGTGTCAAATAGGGAAATCTGGAGAGAAAAAAAGGGGGGCCAAGGAAGGAAGAGGTAAGTTTAGTAGGGCCATATACGAAATTTTCTTAAAAAGAATAATGGACTCTAGGAAACTATACGTTGGTTGGTTCAAGATCATTCACCATGTTAAATCCTTTTCTCTATTCTTGATACAAGGATAAGTTTTGGATCCACTTGGTCGATTGAATCATTAAAGACAGGGTTACGCAGAGAAGACCAGTGCTACACAGCCAACAAGAGACACTTGGTCTGCACTTTGCATTCTCTCAAGGAAAGAGGGGTTTCAAACATGGTTCTTAAGGTGGTAAGGTTAGAAAAGGCGACCCAATCCCTTCCAGGCACCTAGGCGCTAGTAAGGCAAGGTACGCGACAACATACCACCAAAGGAAGTAACCAACAACAGCAGGAAGCGGAGGAAATAAAAAGGAAAAGAAAATAAGAAGGGGAGAAAAAGAGAAGCAGAAGCCCACTAGTGTACCCACCATACCCCTTGCCTTACCTACTTATTTGCTGCTAAACCACTCGTCTCCAGAAGCAGCAGTGCCACCGCCGCTAGTCTCTTTTTCTCTCCCTCCCTCTCTCTGAAGCCACAGCACAGCCATCAAGCAATCCCTGCCATTCCCATGCCCTTGCCCCTAAGTGCCCCTTGGATTAGATGCGCTACCACCATCCTCAGATCGGCCACCACTGCAGTTGTTCGAAGTGAAATTGCATCAGACACCAGCGCCGGAGAAGGCAGGGATGGTGCAGGCAGCAGCAACTTGTTGATCGATTTCTGTTCCATTCTTCCCCCTCCCTCCCTCCCCTCTCTTGCTGCTTTTTAGTTAGGCGACGCCTATAAAACCATGGTTTCAAACAACCACAGCATGATTTTGATTGCTCCAGAACATAAGCCCTAATCTCAACAGTAGTGTCAAAATCATACGTGGGGTGACTAACAGTAACAAAATTATTGGTCAGACTGCTCAAGATGCGTGGAATAGACTACATTTCACTCGTTCAGATCTTATTCGCATAAGATGTGCTGACGCCATCTAATTTTAACACGGGCATCCATTCTAAGCAAGGGCGAACCCAGCATCTGACATGCTATGATTTTCGCAAACGAAAATGAAGTTAGTAGGTGACATACTATAAGTGGATCAGATCCGAATACAAATAGTTTTGTTAGGGTTTGGGGTGCCCCGTCTCGCGCAGCGGAAGGAAAGGGAAGGAGCGGACATACCTGGTGTGGATTCTCGTCGCCGGCAAAGGGCTGGGCGAAGACGTGACGAATGGCACGGCCGGTCGCCCAGTCGGCACCGCCAGGGAAGGAAGAACAAGGGAGGAGACAGTGAGGGAGAAGGGAAAGGGCGGTGGGCGGAAGAAACTGGAGGAGATGAGCCTGAGGCCGTCCCTGAGCCCTGAGCTGAGGGGGAAGGTCGTGAATGAGCCGAGCTCGAGCCGAGCCGTCAACAACTCTGGTGTTGACTTAGCCACTCAGGTACTAGTCAGGTGCTACCGTGTTATTACGTCCAGCGAGGGCTACACAACGCAAAAAAGAAAAAAACGATTGTATTTTCAAAAGAAAAAAAAGCAAAATAACGGATCAGATCGATGCAGTGGGGTGTCTTCAGACTATTTTGCATCAAAGCTGTCATAAAAATCGTCTATCTCATTTCAAAACTGATTTGTTGCAAATTTTCTTCTTACACCCCTCAAATGAACCCCCTCTACATTTTTGCCCCAAACACATACAGCATACTGAACCTTCTCATTACATATGGCAGGTGGTGTGTGACACCAAAATTCTGCACTTGTGCATCTCGTCCATGCCACTAACCTCGATTGGGAAGTTTCTTTAGGCATGATTGGTTCACTACCCTCCGTAGTCTGGCTAGTCGCCATGCAGATTCCAGAGGGTCGGTCCAATGATCCGAAGTACCCAAAACTTAAAAAGCGGTGTTACTGCCCACTCGTCCGGTCCATTATATTTTAGTTTTAGTATCTACTAGTGCCAGGTGCTACGGATGCTTCAGTTGACCTAATCCCTAGCATGAGGACTCATCTAGGGCTCACGAGGCGATGCGGTGGCACCGGTGCCGGTGACGTCTTGTTCGTCGCCGGCCTCGTGCCGCCCGAGCACATTAGTTGTGCTTCACCCAA
This sequence comes from Panicum virgatum, assembly GCF_016808335.1. Classification (NCBI taxonomy): domain Eukaryota; kingdom Viridiplantae; phylum Streptophyta; class Magnoliopsida; order Poales; family Poaceae; genus Panicum; species Panicum virgatum. The sequence goes on from NC_053148.1 coordinate 11,940,988, forward strand.
CGACATCAATCCCACGCCGTCCGTGCCCATCCCCAAGCCTTTCGTCGACCGCGCGCCTCCGCAGCCGTCTCCGAGCGCATTCGCCCAAACGTCGCCGGCTGCGCCCTTTCTTCCCACCAGACCATGGTCTTCCTCCTGGCTGCTGCCAAATGCAGCATGCATGCATCCAGGGCACCGCCGAACCTAGTCACCGTCGCATCAGAACAAGGATAATAATTTAGCACGTTGCTGACTGTAATGATACTTGGAACTTATCTCTCGGCCCACTTGTCTAGTTATTAATCTATTCATTATTAATGTATGGTCCACATGTCTCTCTATAAATTTTCTTGATTTCTGTGTCAAAGTCGGTTGTAAGCTTACAGTCCGCCTCATATCTCTCTTCTCCTCTATGCTCCACCTCATCATTTAACCTGCTTACAATCTATTATAATACTTGCTCTCAAGGTGTTGCAGCTCTCTCTCTCATATCTGCACGATGAAAGGGCTCGCTACCGTCTTGACGAACTGTAGCTTCTTGTACTTGATTTCGAGGTGTCCTGTACTTTATTTCGAGGTATTGCAGATCTACCTGTGAGTGATGGTACAACAGATCTCGTAGAAGATAATTTTGGAAAGGATGCTTACTTTGTTTAATTTGGCATTTGTTTGAAGTTCACACTATTCGAGCGTCAAAGGCTAGCAATGGAGCATTAGTTGGCATTAGCATCACAAAGGAACAGAACGTTATTTATTAGTCATCAGAGTGTATTGGTTGCATCTACCGTACCTGTTTACTGTAGATAAAAGATCCTCTAGTTATTGGTTTTAATCTATTTTTTACCGTCTGTACTCGTTGCCTCTTGGAATTTAGGTTTTGTGGAATTTAATGGTGTCTCTTATCTTAATTTAAAATATTTTAATGCTCAAACAATACATGGCAAGCAGGCAGCGCATGCACACACAAGACGTGCAGACCCACCGGGTCAACCGGTTCCACTGGTTTTAGAATTTGAGGTTTATCGGACCAACCCAAAACCAAATAATAGATAGTTAGGTAGTATGGTCAACCAAAGCTGACCCACTTGCAATCTGACTGGCTGGTATCATGCATCCAGGCCCACAGTGGCCAGGCTGACCAAATACTGGAGATTGATTGCCAAGATGGAAGTGTTTTTCACTGCGCACGCTCGCCAGCGCCAACGCGCTTGCTCAGGCACCGCACGAGCTAGGTGTGCCGGATTCAACCAATTTTCTCGTATCCTTGAAGCCAGGTTGCCAACCAGCTTTTACATCGCGGGAGCCAGGGTAAGTAGGTGATGCAGGTAACCAAACAGAGACCATTGTTGCATCTAGTTGAGGGGGGTGATGCGGTAGCCCAGTCATGACCCTTCTTGCTTGGGGGAACTGAAAACCAATAGGAATACAGTATGCTTTAATGTAATACCTGCAGCCCAGAGCATCACCCGTATGTCATCCGTTAAATCGATGCCACATCACGCTCTAAAAATTACAGGCAAACGAGGCATCACAATGGAACTACCTAAAGTCCCCGCAAAAAAAAAAGAACTACATAAAGACTGGGACCATGTTGGTTTCTAAAAGTCCCTGGGCTAATTTAAATCCCTAGTCTAAAACTTTTAGTCTCAATCTGTTTGGTTTCAGAGACTAGAGGGACTAAAAATCAATAAATAAAGCTGTCAAAGTACAAAAGTGCCCCTACTACATGCATGCACGTACTCCTGGGAATGGATTGGACTAAATCCAAACTCAATTGGATTTTGGCTCTTGGATTCTACTGGATTTGGATCTGATTGGATATGGATATCCATTGCTTTAGATGAGTTAGGATTGGATTCTATTGGATAACGAGAAATGGGGTAATCCAAATCCTATTGGATTAGAGGAGGGGAGCTCTTTCATGCACCGACTGGAATGCCAGCTAGCTAGCGGCGGCGCCAAGGCCACCGACGCGACGGCCGCCGGCGCCATGCCAAGGCGCAAATCAATGCCATATTGGCCCAACAGCCTGATCTGGTCAGCGCCTCCCCCGTCCTTGCACCACCGCTCGCTTGCCCGCTCCTCGTCCTGCTCCACCCGGAGCCCTCCCCGTCTCCCAGGCGCCACCAGCTCCCCTGCCGCGCGGCGACGGCTAGCGGCCCTCACTGTGCCACCAGGAACGCCACCGCACCGCCGTGGCTAACTCGGCACCGCTACCGTGCACGTCGCAAGCCGCACGCGCGCGGGCCTACGCTACGCTGGCTCCGCCCGGCCACGTTGACTGCAGGCCCCCGCCGGCCGGCCTCACCACCGATGGGAGCCGCGTGCTAGCCGGACGCCCGGCCATGGCTGTGGCCTAACTGGTTTGTTTCCCATGACCCATCTGACCCATGGGGCAATGGAGATGGCTCGGACGCCGGCGGCGGCAATGGCGACGGCTCGGACGACGACAGCGAAGGCGTGGCTACGGGTGCGGGCGCGTGAAAGCAATCAGGTGCTCTAGCCTAAGAGGGGGAGGGGGTGAATTAGGCACTATTAAAACCTTAACCTTTGGCTCTAACTAGTTTGCACAAAATTTAAACTAAAACAAGCTAACTAGATGTGCAACTATGGTTCACCTTAGTGTGTAACCCTCATCCCAAAAGAGTTTTGCAACCTATAGCCAATCCTAACAAGATACTACACTAAGAAGGTAAAGACACACAAGTTGCAATATGAAATGCGGAAGCTTATAGAGAGGGATGAGAGGAAGCGAACTCTCGACACGAGGATTTATCCCGTGGTTCGGATTGCCACAAAGGCGCCCCTACGTCCACGTTGTTGAAGCACTCACGAAGAGTATCGCTTCCCGGCAATCAAGTCTCTTCCGTAAACACAATCACGGTCACATTGATCCCGATCTTCACTAAGTGAGATTGCCCACGAAGGAGGGGTCTCCGTCCCCCGCACAATGTCGTCGACGCCGCTCCACACCAAGCCGGAGGGTCGTTGACTTGCCGGCGAGCCACCAATTGCTCCAAGGGGTCGGCGCACCGTAATACAAGTGTGGTTCACTCTAGAACCAGCCACAAGGATCTCAACCTTGCTTGTTCATTCACTCAAGAGCTAATCTAGCACTCACACTTTACAAAGCTAGTGCTAAAACCTAAAGATATGATCAATGAGCTCTTGTATGGCTTGGAGGTGTTCTTGGGTGTGTATGAGATGTCTTAGGACTCCAGCAAACTCAAAATGGCCGGGGTGAGGCGTATATATAGGCCACCAACTCAAGAGAGCCGTTGCTCCAACGGTCTGCAGAAATCAGCAAACCACCGGTTGAACTGATGCCTCTGCATAGGGTAGCGTCAGTTCAACCAATCACTCACAGGCTAAAACTAGCCGTTAGCTTATCTGACGCTTCTGCAGCTGAGCTGGCACCCATCGGTTAAACCGATGCCTTAGTGTCGGTTTAGCCGGTGACTCTTGATCATCTTGTAGCTGTTGCCCTTGCTGACGTCGTTGCTCCGATGTCTTGCTCCGACGCACCACCGGTTCAATCGGTGCTGAAGACTTCGCTCCTGCTAGCTTGACATCGTCTCTGGAACATGGTACGTTGAATGCACCGATACCTATCTTGAAGCTGTCGGTTCAACTGGTGCTTCACTTCTTTCTTTACTTGATCTCCAGAGGCGCTCAGTCCTGCACCAATGCCAGGGCGTCGGATATTCTGACAACCATCGGATGCACCGATGCTATGGGCATCAGTTCTTCCGGTGCTACTGATTTCAGTAGAACTCGTCCAATTGAGCGTTTCTTTGAGTTCTTTCTTCGTGTTTTGCTTTATATGGCCTTTTTACTTCATCCCTGGGATCTAAAAATGTTCACTTAACAAAACCATTAGTCCCATTGATTGCGTTGTCATACGATCACCAAAATCACTCGAAATAACATAAATGGTGCCATGTTCGTTACAGCGCGGCCGATCAGCCGTAGGCCCACCTCGTCGCGGAGTTGAGGGTCACGATGAGTGCTCTTCAATGAGCGGGATGGGATTTTTACTGGTTGTTGAGTGAGAAGACTCATCCATGTCGGAAGCCTTGCGGCGACATGCACCGTCCGGGAGCGGAAGGTGCAGGACCTGGTGGCCTACATGCGCCACCCCGCCGGCGTGGAGGTGGACGTCAGTCAAGGAAGCCCGGTCAATTGGTAGGATTAGTTGGATGGATGTGGATATTCATTAGGTTGGATTGGACAGGATTGGACGCCGGGGGCTGCCTACTAGGATTGGATCAGATGTTAACGTGATACTAACTGGATGTAAATTGGATACCGTTAGATGGATTATGGATGATGATCCATTTACATGAGTATGATGCACGGGGTTTGCTAGTTAGCACGTGCGTCAGGAGACCAACCAGCGATCGATTTCCGACATACCCAAAAGTTTCCTCTTTTGGATTCTGTGTCATTCCCTTTCCCCTTCTGGCTTCTGCGGTCCACGAGGGCCGATGCTAATTAATCAGCGCGCGCAAGGGCAATTCCAGCGCGTGATTTCCGACAAACAGTTCTATTTCCTTTTTGGGAAAGATCTTTGCTCCATAATTTTCTTTCTTTGGAAAGTTATAACTTGTAAATATAATTTTGTGCATAACTTATAACACACATGTTCTGAGACAAAATCTCATCATAACTTTTAGAGTACACATAACTTTTACGTATAATTCTCTATTCAACTTCTTGAAAAATAACTTTTTAGCACAACTTTTACAATACATACAAATTTTGGTACATAGTTTTTTCAAATAACTTGTGAAGGACAACTTTTTTGCACAACTTCTATGGTGTTATCTTTATCAGAAAGATTTATTGCACAATCTTTTAGCGCACAAGTTCATCATAACTTTTGAGTACAATTCTCGATATACTTTTTTCTACAACTTCTATAAGAATTTATCAAGAGAACTTAGACACATGATAGAAAAAGGTAAAATAGAAAGAATCTGAAAAGAAAAAGGAAATGATAGCACAGTTATTATGGAATGTAATGGAAAAGGGTATAATAAATGAAAAGAGAAACACCTTAATGTCTAGGTGGTCACGATTCACATGGGTGCGTGGAGTCTGATGGTCACGTGGACTCCGGACTCCGGACTCCGGAGAGAGCTCGTCGCCGCGTCAGGAAGCGTCGTGACGCGCGATTGCTAGGCTCTGTTTAGTTGAAACCCAAAAAATTTTTACAAAAGAATCTTGCTAATTTGAAGTACTAAATGAAGTCTATTTATAAAACTTTTTGCATAGATGAGTTGTAAATCGCGAGACGAATCTAATGATGCTAATTAATCTATGATTAATTCATAATTAGCGGATGATTACTGTAGTATCACTGTTGCAAATCATAGATTAAGTAGGCTCATTATATTCGTCTCGCGATTTACAGCCCATCCATGCAAAATTTTTTGTAAATAGACTTTATTTAGTACTCCATGTATGTGTCGAAACATTCGATGTGACATTTTTTTTTGCGTTTACGGGGTTTATGGGGTGAGAACTAAACATGGCCTAAATGAAGGGTGATGGTGGTGGGGGGCGTGGGGCTTTACGGGGTTTATGGGGTGAGAACTAAACATGGCCTAAATGAAGGGTGATGGTGGTGGGGGGCGTGGGGCTCGTAGGGGTAGCTGGAATCTGGGTCTAAAATACCCAAAAAGCTTCTCAAGAGAGTTTTTTTATTCTTTAGACTCCAACCTTCTTTTAGAGTTTTTTGACTCTTCTGTTTGGGTTTTTAGACTCATAAAACCCAAAGACTTATGAAAAAAACCCATGAAATAAACAGGGTCTGAGTTATCTTGAAGCTAGGGTTTGGAAGCTTACCAACCTGTACTCTTATTAATTTCCAACAAACATTTTTGCGTGTCTGAACACGTATTTCATTGAACACGTATTTCATTAAGAGGGAAAAAACAAAAAGCCCGTCCACTAATCGCAGCTCATGGCCCAAGGCTGAGCAAGAGTGCAGAAGAGGTTCTATACAGTTACAAAGCGTGCGACCTTGGCAACGACCTAAGTGGGCTAAATTCTGGAACCCACAACGAGAGAGAAAAGGCGTTAGCGAACTAAAACCAGCCTGAACCCAAGCTAAAACCTCCTCAAAAGCCCTGCTAACAACCTCCTCTACCTCCAGATGATCCAAAAGGTTAATATTGCCAAGGAATCAAAGCACCGGCGATCAACCTTGTCAAAACGTTTGCGTCCAGCTTGCCACCAGTCAGTGAAGATGAAGTCAATGTACGGCTGAAAGAGGGGTCACTGCATGCCAATTAGCTCGCAAGAGAAATTTGTACCAGACCTGTCGAGAGAAAGAGCAACCGACCAGGAGGTGCGAAATGGTTTCGGAGTCCTGGCAGCAGAGAACGCAGGTAATTTCCAACAAACATCAAGCGCAAGACCAATACATTTGTGCAGCAAGCAATAAATAAGACGCTAGAAAGTAGAAACTCGTCTAGGTGCACATTTTCATGATGAATCTCCAATGCTGAAAATCACTGAATCAGATCTTCAGTCACTGCCACATTAAGCACTAAAAGTTACCTACAATATCCACATTATGAGCAGCAAGGGAGCTACTCCAACCATCTCATGTGAAAAACGAAGCTATCCCACCTCCCATTGGAAGTTTCCTTGTTGCTCATGTATCACGCCAAACGCGACATGTAAAATGCTTCATGTAACTGAAAAGTGACAGGATGCAAAACGTAATACCTGTGATGCAGAGCTGATCACCTCGGATGTCTTCTGTCAAATTGATGACAAATTAACCAACTAAAGCTGAGACAGGTGAACCCCTAACCAAAAGAACACCACAGCAAAAGAACAGAAATGCTAATCTATTTGTAGGACTCTCGATGTTTCAAGCATCCTAAGTTGCACACTTGCACCTGGAAGGTTATCACCCTAAACTTCTGTGGACAGTGAGCAAGAAACAAGCAGCATAGCAAAAGTCCCAACCCCTCAGCCCCTGATTTTCATCACTAACGCAAAAAAAGAACAACAAATCTGCGAACCGGAAGCAAAAAGTTTAGCAAAAGTCACAACCTCTCCACTATAGGTTTCATGATCGACGTAAAATAAACACCAAAATATCCCAGTTCAGAGTAAAAAAACATTAGCTTAAAAGTTTTGCAAAAGCTGCAACCTCTTACTCCACATTTTCATAAAAAAATGCAAAATAAACACTAAATATCCTAAATGGAAGCAAAATCAGCAGTGTGACATAAGCTAAGGTTTTCTTTGTAAATAAGATGCTGACATTGCCAAACTTGGAGCCTATTTTCTTGCCCAAGTAATCTATTATATGGCTACAATCCAAGCGGTACCAGCATTATCAAAATTCACATCACTAACCAAATATATTTATCTAGGAACTAGAGTGAACATCAGAAGCTTCAACAAAAAAGCATAACTGCATCCACATTACAGGCATCTCTAAGATCAATAGATCACACTCAACTTGAATATAAATGAAAAATGAAATGCAACAATTTTTGTGACTCATAGAACATTTTATCTTCTTGTAAATAAGATTCAGCACCCTTAAGCTTGATAAACCAGATAGATCACATCTTGAGGAAGCCGCCCTCAGAAAATATGATATCAAAACTATAAGCCAAGGGTTCCTACTATTATATCATCACTAACCAAAGATATATATGAAGCAAGGATAATAAACATCAGAAGCTTCAGCAACACATGTCACAGTATCCAAATTATGGGGATGCAAAGATCAGATAAAATTTAAGTATGAAAGAAATGGAAAGCTGTAGAAAAGTTACATGATTCTTACGTCCATAAGTGTTACGTGATTCCTTAAAAAATATATAAATATCAAATATGCCAGTTCTTCAGGATGGGGCCATCTAGATCCATTCAAAATTTGAACTTTCAAGGTACCGGATTGAGTACGAAACTACACAGATGCAAAATGCCAGAATGCCTGATCCTTTAATTGGATGCAATTGGGTTGCACACCAACAGAGGACCTTTTCCTAGCATTTTTAAAAAAAAAAACACACATGAGTCAAACTCCCAGGATCATTGCATCAGAAAGCCCACAAAACAAGCGAAGTAAGTAGGCCAAGCATCAGTACCTCACAATTCATTGCAGAAAACACAAAGGACAACCTCAAGATATAAGGACAATTAGATGATACTGGCCAGAAACAAAAACTTATAATTTCAAGGCACGAATCTAAGCTTAAACTTTCAAGTCCTCCCACAAAACAATTGTCACAACTCTCAAACTCCCAGATTCTTTGCATGAGAAAACCCACAAATCAAGCAATGTGAGCAGCACAAAGCCTTGTGAGTTAACAATTCATTTCCGAAAAGAGCAACATTAATAGAAAAGAAATCCTTAGGAGAATTGATGAAACCAAACACAAACAGAAACCATGATTTCATATATATAGACGCAGCATAAAGCATGGATCACTTAACACCTCCAAGTCAGCACAAAAAGGAGGAACATTCTGTGTCTCCACAGCGCCACAGCCATGATGTTCAATCAGAAAAATTTAACAGCTTTGCAGCACTGAGCCCTACATTTCCATCAGAAACTAAGCTAAGCTTAGGCAAAAGTACGCCGATCCAGTAACAGAGTTTTAAGTTTTGGTTCCAGCAAACCATCTACCATTTGTTGGGCTGTTAGTAACAGTAAGCAGCATTGCCAAGAGCAAGATTGCGATTAAAAGGCAGAACCTTTCCCTTTTCCTCCGCCCCAAGACTGGCTCATGGGCTCATGGCAGGTCGTGGAGGACCCCCATCTCGTCGTCGCGGAGGCCCAGGTCGCTGAGGTCCACCGTCTCGCTGATGTTGATGTCGATGCCGCTGCTGTACCTTTCCCCGAGCCCACCCGCCTCGGCCTCGAAACTGATGGCGGCGGCGGTCGCTTCCTCTTCCTCTTCCTCCTCCGCCTCAGCCCGTGCCCTGCCCTTGAGGCACACCCCCACCTTCCTCCTGGATGCCGGGCGGGATGGCGTATCGGCGGATGCTGAGGTGGGGTTTGGGGCGGGGGCCGGGGAGGGGGAGGGCGGGGCGTCGAAGTGGTGGAACAGGGTGAAGGGCACCCAGCCGTCGGCGGTGGCGACCGGTCCGAGCGGGAAGAATGCCCAGGTGCAGAAGTACATGTCGGCGCCGGGAACGACGGGCGGCGCGGCGGGGAGCTCGGAGGCGAGGAAGGCGCGGCGGCAGGCCGGGACCGGGCAGCGGAGGCGGAGCCCGAGGTAGGGGCGCTGGTACGAGTGCACGTGGCAGCAGTGCGGGCACGCCGTCCAGAATGCCTGGCCAACGCCGCCGGCCGTGGCAGCGGCGGTGCCGTCGACGTCAGCCATCTCCCTGCCGCTTTCGGAGGAAACGAGACGAGCGAACACTGACAGCCGTGGTCGTGGTCAAACAAAACTTCAGGGGAACTTCAGAGGACTCGTGTGGGGAGGCCTGTCTTTGATCACCGTCCGATCGAAATCCGGCACCTCCTTGAAACTTTGTTGCGCATCATCGTTAATTAGATCCTGCCTACTTGTCATCAATTTTTGGACTAATTAGATCCTGACATCATCGATATAGCCACTGTGATCACCGTCATCGATATGAAAATGTTGTTTGATACACAACCACTGTTGTCACTCAAATACAGAAAATAAGAAAACAATGGAAATTAACACCTAGTGAGAATGAAAGATAGGATCACTCAGGTTTATTCCACCACGAGTAATAGAAAGAAAAAAAAAGCTGCCAAACATCCGAATGGTTTTCCATTCAGTTATCACCAACATTTTTTTAACCAAAGGAAAGGATCAAATAATACAGAAATGATTCGGAATGAAAACAAAGAAGCAAATCACGTATATATCCAAAAGCACATCATAAATGGTATGAAATGTTTTTCAATCGAATAACACAAGAAATATGGTGAACATAAAGAAATCTCTATCTCTACTTTTATTATTTCTAAAATGAGGACCGTTTTGTGTGGTATGTTGATTTTTGATATGTCTTATGTTATTGACATGTGGGCCTTTAAGCGTCTATCCTTGCTCCACTTTAGGATTCCATTTGGTATCAACCATCTGTGAACTTCTCTGTTTTCTTCTATCTTCACTATCTTTGATACATAGAATGACATTTATTTGAAGTATACAATGTTTAAATGACATTTATGTTGTTGACATGTTTTATGCATTCGATTCTTTTCTCAATTGTTGCATGATAATGACATCACTATTGGCAATAATTCCTTATTACTCCTACTTCCTTATTCCAAAAATGACCCTTAAACCACTAAAACTTAGTAATTCTTTTATTATTGATCCCACCTTTAAATGCTCATATTTCCTCGCTTTAACTATGTTTTTAGCTGTTATTACGCACATATGACCATAGCAAGTTGGTCTACCTTCTTATTATTATCTTTAATTTATTCTGCTTCTTTGATTCAATATTGATATGGACGCTTTGCGGTTCATTGCTTCGGTTAGACAAAGAGCAATACGTGAATATACAGGATGAAAGATTTTGAAGACTAAACAGTTATTTTTTGGCGAAAGACTTCGAAACTTGGGTTTCCTAGCTATAAATGTCATGTAAAGTCAAGCGTATGCTCAAACATATTGTGAATAAAGTACATCTCCATACTTGATGGTGTTTTTTGTATTTATTTGCAGTGGAATCCATCAAAATAGTGCTTATCTCTATATTATTATAATACCAAATAACATTTATTGGGCTAGGAGCTTGTTTTTCTCTCTCTCTCACCTTGCAATGCAAAGACATATTTGCTAGTACAAATTAGAACAAATAAGGAAAATGCTCAAATATTTAACAACACACCATACTATGTTTCAAGCTGGTAATGGTTCGGATTGCACCCAGTTCAAACGGTTTGGTTTTGTTATCTGGGCTCATTTGGTTTAGTGTTAAATGGGCTGAGGTATCTATTGGTTTAGTTAGGTTTGGTTCTTCTTTCACAATGGATTGGTTTGATACGGTTTGAGATTTCACTTTTGAGTTCATTTGTTGGCTCAGAGTGATAATTCTAGCCAATTAGGGTACCTGGACAGACCTGCAGCGTGCATAGGCAAACGTGAACATCAACTGCAGGCCTGCGTTGTGCACAAATGGAGCTAGCTGGTGGAGTTAGCTGGTTGCATGATGCATGTGGTCTAGTTTAGTTTGGTTTTGAAAGATGATGGTTTGGAATGGTGTGGTGTTGGATAATATATATCGGTAAAATGGTTTCGTGAATTACGATCCAGTTCTCAGACCATTAGCACCTTGAACTATGTTACCATTGGTGACTAGCGGCACCATGCACTGTCGCACTAGACTCGGGACGGAGCATGGCAGACATATCCCCGAGAGCATAAAGATTATGGTGGAGGATAGGATTGATGTATTTTGCGTCATCGTGGAGTTTGTATAGGCTGTAGGAATATGGGGTAGCAAAAACAAAATTTTTCTACCGCATAAATCAGGATTACTGCATTTATAGATCACGGGATTACCACTAGACGCGCGGTTGCGTAACTTCTGTAGCGCGTCGGTGTAGTGCAGATGGAAGCCGGCAGTGCAGTTGCGTGAACCTCCTCACGTGCAGCTCGTCCTTGTGCAGCAGATGCGGCACCTCCAAGGTATCCACATGTACTGTAGCAGCAGCCAGGGTTAGGGTTTTTAGACGCCCCCTCCTCTATTTATATAGCCCCTTAGGTGGGCTACTTTGGGCCCACCTTGGGTGCCCCCTTTTGGGCCTAAATGGTCCATTAGTGCACCTAAGTCCAGTCTAATTCGGATCTCATCCTTATTAGACTTCTTTCCCTTAAGTGTGTGACCCTATAAGGTCACATGCGAATAAACATGGCCCGAGTACTCTTACTCGGCCCAATAGTAGATAGTGGCCTCTAACAAGATATGTCAACTCCTATACGCACACAAAGATCATATCAGACGAGCCGCCACAATATCATATACATGCTGTTCCCTTTGCCTCACGATATTTGGTCTAGCTTTAAGCCGACCACTCTTTCTCGATCCTGTGATTCGGAATCCTTGGTTAACTCTTAACCCCAGCATGGCCGTGCATTTCCTGATCCAAATCACTCGAGGGGCCTAGAGATATCTCTCTTGTAGAGAGGGGCAAATTCCATCTTGACCGACTATGTCTCATAGCATGCTTCTTGACAGACCCGAAAATCACCTTTATGACTACCCTATTACGGTGCAGCGTTTGATGGCTCCTAGTAAACCGATTCACATCTTGAGTACATACGACGATCTCAGGTCTTAGGACACAACGTACATATTGTGTAATGAGAAGTCATCATCTCGTGTTGGGTCAGTTCAGTCTCATGTCTCACATGAGCCTACATTATTAGTTTGACATCCCCATGTCCATGACTTGTGAAACATAGTCAATCAACTAATACATGTGCTAGTCTAATATTCATGTGTGTCCTCACATGAACTCCGACTAGGAACATTTTAGAATATCCATACAAGTAAAGAGTTTCACAAATACTTCACATAAGCATTAATCAATACAAGTTGTCATCCATGGATATTCAAGGAACACTTTGTTAATCATGAATACAAAGAAATATAATTGCCTCTAGGGCATATTTGCAACAGTCTCCCACTTGCACTAGAGTCAATCCAGAATGTATCTAATACCCATCGCTCTTGTGTGTCTCTCATGCTTGGGCTGTGGAAGGGGTTTTGTCAACGGATCTGAAATGTTCAGGTCCGTGTGTATTTTGCATATCTTGATCTCACCCCGATCGATGAACTCTCGAATGAGATGAAATCGCCGCATAACGTGTTTACTCTTCTGGTGATTACTTGGCTCCTTGGCTTGCGCAATGGCTCCACTGTTGTCACAGTAGAGATCCAGCGGGCTAGAGGCATTAGGGAAAACACCTAGCTCAATAAGGAACTTCCTTATCCAAACTCCTTCCTTTGCAGCTTCCGAAGCTGCGATGTACTCGGCTTCTGTTGTATAATCGGCTACCGTCTCCTGCTTGAACTCTTCCAGCTAACAGCACTACCATTTATTGTGAACACGTAACCTGATTGGGACTTTGAATCATCTTTGTCAGTTTGGAAGCTAGCGTCGGTGTAACCCGTTACAACGAGCTCTTCCTCACCTCCATAGACCAAAAACACATTCTTAGTTCTTCTTAAGTACTTAAGAATGTTCGTCACAGCTGCCCAGTGACTCTCTGTCGGTGCCCTGACTCGGGGGGGGGGTCCGGATCCCAACTAGTAAATGCTGCGTGTTTCCTCGTCCCAGATGTTGATGCAAGAGGCAACACAGTAACGCACGAGTTTATCCTGGTTCCGGCCGTGGGGCCGTACGTCCAGCAAAGGGGGTGTGCGAGGGCACTTTATTATCTTGCACCCTGAGCACTTGTAGTAGGGGGTACAAGCGTGGCGAGAGAGGGAGGGAGGCTCCCAAGTCTCTGCTAGAAAGGGAGTTGTGCGTAGCGAGTAGCGATGTTGGAGTTAGAAGCGAGTGCGTGCGCGCTGTGTGTGGTGTAATGCCTAGAGAGCCGACCAACCCCCCTAAGGGAAGCCCGCCTCCTCCTTTTATAGACTCAAGGAGGGACGGGTACATGCACAGGGGATCGCGGAAGTCGTCGTGTTCTCCCCGAGCTGTGGGGATACGACAGTCGAGTACTGTGGGAAGTACACTGTGGGGTATGACGTCGAGCATGGTGGTCGTCCTTGTCCTCGCGGGGATCGCGCCGGCATCCTGCCAACCCTAGCAGGCGGCGTGGTCGTGACTGTAGGGTGTACAGCCCTCCAGATGTGGCGTGATGGCGTTCCGTGGGCCCTGCAGGTCAGGGTCCTGCGTGCTCCAGTGGTGGCGGGGCACGCGGTGGTCCCGGACCCCCCTGGATAAAGTGCCGGTGTGCGCACTAAGGAGGTCCGAGGGTTACATGGAGGTCCCGGACCCCTCGAGGGGGCATGTCCGGGACTCCGGCTGTGTGTGCCGTGCGTCCCTCTTGGAGGGGCACGTGGCGTCGCTGGACCCCTTCCCAAGCAGGAGGCGGGTTTGGGGCCATACGTGTGATGAGGTGGAGTCCGGACGGCCGGAGTTGGCAGAATAGTACGAGAGCAGTGTCGAGCACGCTGCGCCCCGCGTCGTAGGTCCCACAGTGTTGCCACAGCGTCCGGGATGGCGGAACAGTGACCGGAGTTGGCGGATGGGACTCCGGTCACAGCCACTGTGGGGAATGGCGGCCTGACACCGTCTGTCTTGAGCACTGTGGAGGAGTGGTTGGCATTCAATGCCTCCGTACGACGGGCGGTTGAGCGGCAGGGCCGTTTATCCCTTACACCGAAGGGTGGCCTCGAGCGAGGCGGAGATGAGTTACCTGCTCGAGGGGGGTTCGCTGCCCTCGAGCGAGGCGGAGATGACTTGCCCGCTCGAGGGTAGATTCGCTACCCCCGAGCGAGGCGGAGATGTGGGGCGTAGTCGAGAGTCCCGATGGGAGCCCTCGAGCGAGGCGGAGATCATCCCGCAGGCCCGAGAAGGGTGCGAATGGGCCGCATGCTGTGCTTCTTTAAGTCCTTTCCTTTCTTCCAGATTGGAAGGAGGCCGTGGGCCTTCGCGGGCCCAGTTGCCTTGACACGTGTTTGCGTTTTTTAGAGTGATCTTAGTACCCCGATTAGGGTGCCCCTAATCGTGGTACCCGACACTCTCACCCGGATCAGACTGGTATCTGCTTGTAACGCTTAGAGCATAAGAAACATCTGGACGGGTACTTATCATTGCATACTTAATAGATCTAATTGCCGAAGCATATGTAACTTTGCTCATGCGATCCCACTCATCAGTTGTCGTAGGACACTGACTCTTGCTAAGATTTATTCCATGTGACATAGGAAAGAACCCTTTCAAAACTTTGTCAATATAAGTATCCTGGCTTAATCCTATAAGCCTCCTTGATCTATCTCTATAGATCTTGATGCCCAGTATGTATGCTGCTTCTCCTAAATCCTTCATCAAAAAACTATTTTTCAATGAAGTCTTTACGGACTCAAGCATAGTAATATTATTTCCAATCAGTAGTATGTCATCTACATACAAGATTAGAAATACAACATAGCTCCCACTTTTCTTCTTATAAACACAAGCTTCTTCTTCGTTTTTAATGAAGCCAAACCCTTTGACTACTTCATCAAAACGAATATTCCAACTCCGAGATGCTTGCTTTAATCCATAAATGGATTTTTGAAGCTTGCATATCTTTCCAGCATTGGTCGGATCGACAAAACCCTCGGGCTGCATCATATACATGTCCTCGGTCAGATTTCCATTAAGGAAAGTTGTTTTGACATCCAACTGCCATATTTCATAATCGAAATATGCAGCAATAGCTAGAATAATCCGAACAGATTTAACCATTGCCACGGACGAGAAAGTCTCATCGTATTGAACTTGTCGAAAACCTTTTGCGACAAGTCGAGCTTTATAGATGTGAACATTTCCATCTATATCTTTCTTCTTCTTATAGATCCATTTGCACTCGATGGTTCTCACACCATCAGGCGGGTCTATCAAGTTCCAAACTTGATTTTCCTTCATAGATTCTATTTCGGATTTCATGGTATCTTGCCATTTCTCAGAGTCAGGGTCTGCCATCACCTCTACATATGTTGCAGGCACATCATTGTCTAACAGTAATAATTCCCGCGCTATGCGGAGCCTTGCTGACCTTCGTGGTTGCGGAGGTGCTTCTGTTGCCATAGGCATCTCAACTTGTTCAGCTACATTAGCGTCACTTGTAGAGTCTTGTCCTATTGGTCATCTCGAACTTCTTCGAGTTGCACCATTCTTCCACTTTTCTCTCATTTGAGAAACTCTTTCTCTAGGAAAACTCCGTTCCGAGCGACAAACACTTTGCCCTCAGATCCATTGTAGAAGTAATACCCTAATGTCTCCTTTGGGTATCCCACGAATATGCACTTATCCGATTTGGGTGCAAGCTTGTCAGACTGGAGTCGTTTGATATATGCTTCACAACCCCAAATCTTTAGAAAAGACAAACTGGGAGTCTTGCCGGTCCATATCTCATATGGTGTCTTATCTACGGATTTTGATGGCACCCTATTTAATGTGAAAGCTGCTGTTTCTAGAGCGTAACCCCAAAACGATAACGGTAGGTCCGACTGGCTCATCATTGATCGAACCATGTCCAACAGAGTTCGATTACATCGCTCAGACACACCGTTTTTCTCTGAGGTGTTCCAGGCGGCGTAAGTTGTGGAACAATTCCGCAACTCTTTAGATGATTGCTAAACTCGTGGCTCAGATATTCACCTCCACGATCAGATCGTAAAGCTTTAATTTTCTTACCACACTGATTTTCAACTTCACTCTGAAATTCTTTGAATTTTTCAAAAGTTTCAGACTTATGCTTCATCAAGTAGACATAGCCATATCTACTTAAGTCATCAGTGAAAGTTATGAAGTATTGGAATCCACCTCTAACAATCGAGCTCATTGGTCCACATACATCAGTATGTATGAGTTCCAGTATGTCCGATGCTCTCTTTGAAAAATCTGTGAATGGCGTCTTGGTCATCTTGCCTAGCAAACAAGCTTCGCATGTCTCGTATGACTCAAAATCAAACGAAGTTAGAAGTCCATCCGAATGGAGCTTCTTCATGCGTTTCTCGCTTATATGACCGAGACGACAATGCCACATGTAGGTAGGATTCAAATCAGCTAGTCGAGGCCTTTTAGCATTAATATTACAGATAGGTGAATCATCAAGATTTAAAACAAATAGCCCATTCACAATGTACACAAAAACCACAAACATATAATTCTTAGAGATAGCACAACCATTGTTTTCACTCGCAAAAGAATAACCATCATTCATCAAACATGAAGGAGCCAGAATGTTTCGACTCAAACTAGGAACAAAATAACAATTACTAAGCTCCAAGACAAATCCTGACGGTAGGTGAAGTTGCATCGTTCCGACAGCCACAGCAGCAACTATTGCATTATTGCCGACGCGGAAGTCAACTTCTCCTCTTTCAACACTTCTACTCTTTGTCATTCCCTGCATCGAATTGTATATATGAGCAACCGATCCGGTATCAAATATCCAAGAATTAACATAAGAGTCAGCGAGAAATATTTCTGTAATATGAACAACAAGCGTACCCGAGGTGGAAGAACGGTTCTTCAACGAGGCGAGGTACAGCTTGCAATTTCTCTTCCAGTGTCCCTTCTCGTGACAAT
Organism: Panicum virgatum; assembly: GCF_016808335.1. Lineage (NCBI taxonomy): Eukaryota > Viridiplantae > Streptophyta > Magnoliopsida > Poales > Poaceae > Panicum > Panicum virgatum. The sequence continues at coordinate 11,958,251 of NC_053148.1, forward strand.
GAAATCACTCATTATCTGCAGCTGGTCCAGGTTTAGTCTTGGGTGCAGAGTTTGGCTTATGGTTCGCAACCTTAGCCTTGCCCTTCTTCTTCCAAGAAGAACCTTTCTTCTTGAAAGTAGGCTTGTTCTGTACAGCCATCACATGGCCGCCGCTTGTGCTCTTCTTGATGTCACTCTCTGCTGTCATGAACATTTCACACAGCTCAGTCAGGCCCTTTTCGGCCCCATGCATATGGTAGTTCGAGATGAAGTTCCCATAGCTTGGCGGTAAAGAGGCGAGAATGAAATCAGTGGCCAACTCTTGGCCAAGTGGGAAGCCCAGCTTCTCCAACCTCTGTGTGTAACCAACCATCTTGATTACATGCGGACCCACTGCAGCGCCTTCTGCCAGCTTGCTCTCGACAAAGGCCTTGGACACATTGAACCTTTCAGTCCTGGCCTGAATTTGAAACATGTCCTGAAGCGCCACGATCATATCGTGTGCCTCATGGTTTGTCTCGAACTGCATATGTATGTCAGGTTCCATGCAAGCGAGTATAAGGCAGCTTATTTCAAGGTTGTTGTCACAAGTCTTTCTGTAAGCAGTCTTTTCCTCAGCAGGTGCATCATCAGTAGGATCTTCTGGTAATGGGGTATCTAGAACATCTTCTTTTTTCTCTACCCTGAGAACAATTCTCAGGTTACGGATCCAATCCACATAGTTAGTCCCATTCAGTTTGTCCTTCTCCAGGACCGAACGCAATGAAAAGGATTGGGTGTTATTGCAGACCATGATCTACAACAAAATAATAATGCAAAATACTAAGACAAATATATTCATGATGGAGTGAACGATATTAAGCAATTAACAGAATTTACTCCCACTAAAATCAATATCCCTCTATTGATTCTTAGCGATTCAAGACCCACAACTATCAAGTCGACTAGTGAGCTTTAGCATCACCGCTAGAAGACTAGATAGATCGGTAAGCAACTCTTTGCTAATCATATCATATATGACTTGTTGTTGGGTGACATCTCCATGTCTCGCTCCCAACCTTTATGCTCCTAGGTCCTTAACCGTTAAGATGACCTTGTCAAACTAACCATCTCTTTATGCGTGCATGTATCCGATACAGCCTGTCTAGTCAAGGAAAACCAGTGGCGCCCTAATTTCATAGACCCACCACCAATCGTACAAGACATGTGGCAGTGCAAGATTTAGTTGGTAGGGCATGATAGCTCGAAGTTTGTGAGGGATCGTTCTACTTCTACTATGACGCACGTAGTAGTAAAACGTCAAGAACGGCAAACACATAATTGTGAATCAGTATGACCCTTGTTCTTCTGGTGATCTCCATCTCCATAGAACTTGTTCGCCATGTAGATCTCCATCTTCATGGAACTTATTCACCATGTTGATCTCCATCTCCATGTACATGTGTACCATCCTTCATGTGATGAAAACTCCAAGAACTAGAACTTGCTATTACACCTAATAGCTAGTAAATAAAATTACATTCACGACTTGGATCATCACAGGTTGGCACGCAGGCCATTACATCAAATGCAACAATTCATATGGCTCCGGCCGAATTGTCATAATCACGACACGCAGGTCATGAAACAATTACACACATGCATCACATACACATAGAGGCCATACCGATCACAAAACCTGCAAACACAGAGTTATGCGATTCCGACGTCCGAACTTAAAACGCCGAAAACTCTATCTTCTAGGCCGAATTTCGAAAATCTAAATTTCGCAGAAACAAAAAAATCTGTTCTGAACCAAGTCTAACTTTTTTGTAGATACAAATCGATATAAAGTTAGCCTAAATCCGAGTTGGTATGCAAAAGTTATGATTGTTTTCCTGTAAAACACGCTTTTGCAACAAAACGGAATTCGCAGTAGATCCAATCTACTGCCCTATGCATCTCATGCATCAGGCTTATGCCCTAAGTTTCGATTCGACCAATCACATTGATCTCCAACCGCAGCGACCGGGTTTATGTGCATCACTTAACTCCGATGGCAGAAAACCGACCGGTAGGAGTATGTCGTTGCACAACCTTCGCAGCTAGTTTATGAAACTAGGTCATAGATCGATATGAAACTACGCATATCTCCATATGCGCATATTTGAATCTATAATGAGATAGCACTGGCTCTTGATACCGCTGTAGGAATATGGGGTAGCAAAAACAAAATTTTTCTACCGCATAAACCAAGATTACTGCAGTTATAGATCACGGGATTACCACTAGACGCGCGGTTGCGGAACTTCTGTAGCGCGTCGGTGTAGTGTAGATGGAAGCCGGCAGTGCAGTTGCGTGAACCTCCTCACGTGCGGCTCGTCCTTGTGCCCCTTAGGTGGGCTGCCTTGGGCCCCACCTTGGGTGCCCCTTTTGGGCCTAAATGGCTCATTAGTGCACCTAAACCCAGTCTAATTCAGATCTCATTCTTATCAGGCTTCTTTCTCTTAAGTGTGTGACCCTATGGGCTCACATGCGAATAGACATGGCCCGAGTACTCTTACTCGGCCCAATAGTAGACAGTGGCCTCTAGCAAGACATGTTAACTTCTATACGCACACAAAGATCATATCAAACGAGCCGCCACAATATCATATACATGTTGTTCCCTTTGCCTCACGATATTTGGTCTAGCTTAAAGCCGACCACTCTTTCTCGATCATGTGATTCGGAATCCTTGGTTAACTCTTAACCCCAGCATGGCCATGCATTTCCTGATCCAAATCACTCGAGGGGCCCAGAGATATCTCTCTTGTAGAGAGGGGCAAATCCCATCTTGACCGACTATATCTCATAGCATGCTTCTTGACAGACCCGAAAGCCACCTTTATGACTACCCTGTTACGGTACAACGTTTGATGGCTCCTAAGTAAGTCGGTTCACATCTTGAGTACATACGACGATCTCAGGTCTTAGGACACAGCGTACATATTGTGTAATGAGAAGTCATCATCTCGTGTTGGGTCAGTTCAGTCTCATGTCTCACATGAGCCCACATTATTAGTTTGACATCCCCATGTCCATGACTTGTGAAACGTAGTCAATCAACTAATACATGTGGTCATGTGCTAGTCTAATATTCATGTGTGTCCTCACATGAACTCCGACTAGGAACATTTTAGAATATCCATACAAGTAAAGAGTTTCACAAATACTTCACATAAGCATTAATCAATACAAGTTGTCATCCATGGATATTCAAGGAACACTTTGTTAATCATGAATACAAGGAAATATGATTGCCTCTAGGTCATATTTCCAACATAGACAACATATGTTGCCATTGGAAATGAAGTTGGATAGGATAGGTCTATATGCTTTTGGGTTTGTTTGAATGATTGCCACAACTTGGCATGGTCTACAACGTTTTTCAGCCAGTGCTTTGTTCATTTCTACGGTTCTCTTTGCCAAACGACAAACACCCGAGACATTTGAGTATTGACCTCCTGTTTTCCAACATTAATTCAGTACTTTCACCAGTCAATGTTCAATGCTGGATGAGCTGCAGCGATAAGTTACTAGAACTTGCTGAAACCAGTGAATCTAGATATAGAGATATTCACTTTTAGCCTGACGAAGCACACATTTGAGCTGCTTCCTAGCTATGTATCTACCGCGTATTTGGTGTGCTAGTGAAGAGTACTTGACCCCCATAGAACATTATAAGTAGGGTGGATTTAGGGGGTGCAAGGGCTCCAGCCCCTGTACTGTCCAAAAACTCCATTGGAGGCAAAGGGAAAGGACGAGGAGAAAGAGAGTAGAACCCCGCATCTACCTAAACTACTGTGTATAAGCATGATACATTGAGAAAAAAAAAACTTTGAGGCATATGAACTTCCGGATGAATCATCAATCCGGATGAATTTATGTGCATCTTGAACAATAAATAGCTTTGCAATTGTAGGTCCATCCCGCGTACTTGAAAAAAAATTGTGCATCACTACAGATTTATTATTTTTTATGTGAATGCATCCTAAACATTGAATAAAATTTTTGAAAAAATAAATATATGCACAAAGTATGTATATTTGTAATATTTTTGTGCATCCTAGTATATTACACTATCACTCTATTTATTTTTGGGTTTATAAAAGGAAAGTGCATCACGGTATATACTTGGGTACATCTCATATGTTCAACAATTTTGATGATTTTTTGATGCACAAAATATTTGCATATTATTCTTATATTATTTTTATTATTTATCAAAATAAATTCATATTGTTTTGTTATTTATAGTGCATCAATCATGATAAATGTGAACGAGTGCATCGTCGACAATAAACAGTTTTGAGATTTTATTACTTATGGTACAATATGTCCATCCAAAGATGTGTATCATTATAAATTTATATTTTTCATATGTACCACCCCCTCTCTCTCTCTCTCCAACGATTCAGTTTCTTTGCCAACCTGATATCCCACTTCCACCCTCCCCACCAGTCCACCACGTCCCCTCTCTCTCCCACGTAAATCTATTGCTGCACATCTGATGGTCTTCAAGATGGGAGCCCGGGAACCGGAGTTCCCCGTGGCTCCATCCGCATTGGCAGTCCCAGTGGCGGCGAACTCTCCCTACAAAAAATAACTTTAATACCCAAGTAGACATATGATCCACATATTATCATTATTAGATATTAATTAAACTAATAAAAACATATACTACCGCCGTGTTTAGTTCCAAAAATCAAAATTCCAATTTTTTTCCGGCACCTGCATGGAGACTTAAATCTAGACGAAATAAAAAACATATTGCGACTGCTGCCTGTAAATCGCGAGACGAATCTAACGAACCTAATTAGGATGTAATTAGACACTAAATTGCTACAGTAAACAACATCTAATGACAGATTAATTAGGCTCGATAGATTCGTCTCGCGATTTACAGACAAGATCTGTAATTATTTTTACGATTAGCCTATGTTTAGTACTTCAAATGTAGAAAAGATGTCTTTTCCAAAACTTTACAGGAGGCAACTAAACACGGCCTACATTTGATCTTAGCTAATTTGATCTTCTCTTAGCTAAAAGACCGAGAAAAGTATAAATTACTCTGCTGCCGTACCCCGCATTTTGTAGTTCTCCCCCTCCGCGCCCTGCTCTCGCCAGGGCAGTGCATATGAGACTAAGGCCCCGTTTGGCACAGCTCAACACAGCTTCAGCTTCGTCACTGTATCGACCATGTAGCTAACTGTAGCAAAGCCAGGTGAAGCCTCCAAAATCTGGCTTCACCGGCTTCTCACCTCCTCGCATTGACTGTAGATGAAGCCGCCCTGCCCAGCTTCAATGAACAGTGCCACAGCACAGTGCAGCACAGTACCGACGAAGCTGAAGCTCCTCCCGACGAAGCTGTGCCAAACGGAGCCTAAGGGTGTGTTTAGTTCGGGAGTCTACTGAGATGGAACCGCTCCGTCTCATGTTTGGATCAAGAACGTAGGAACGGAGCGGTTCTCAGGAGCGAATATTCGCTCAAGATTCGGTTCTCAGGAGCGAATATTCGCTCAAGATTCGGGATGGCTCGATCCCGCGAAATCGAGCTAACCGGCCGTCCCACTTGGTCCGCGCCGTGAGCAGGGAGCGCACCTCGGGCGCGGTGGGGGCGGCCTGCGCACCGACGAAGCTCGATCGGCGGGGTGGCGGACTGGGGGCAGAGGGGCTCCCCTGCGGCAGCGCGGCGGACCGGGTGCGGAGGGGCCCCGCGGCGGATCGGAGGCGGAGGGGCTCGGTGGCGGCGGGGTGGGGGAGGGGCGGAGGTGCTTCCCGGCGGCGGCGCAGCGGACTGGAGGCAAATGGGCTCTGCAGCGGCGGTGTGGCAGACCGGATATGGAGGGGCTTCACGACGGCGGCGCGGCGGACCGGAGGCGGAGAGGCTCCGGGTCGGCATGCCTCGGCGGTGGCGGCACCGTGGACTGGAGGCGGGGGCCCTCCGCGACGGCACGAGGCGAACTGAGGGTCGCTGTCCTCCGTGGCGAACTGGGACGACGGCAGGTGGCCGAAGCAGGCGCGTGAGCAAGCAGGAAGAAGCAGGAAAGAGGAAGATAGCAACATTGGTTCGCTGACATGTTTGGTCCCGTAAACGGAGGATGACGGTCCAAAAATTTTTGTTTTCATATCCTTTCAACCAAATAAAAAATGGAGCCGTTCCATCCTTCCAACCAAACACATCTATGAGAACCGCTCCATTCTAAAAATTAGAAATGAAACCGTTCTATTCTATCTCACTCTCCAACCAAACACACCCCAATAGTGCTTTGCCTCTCTAATAGTCGAAGGCAACTCGAGTTGTGGAAGTGAACTGGGCCGAGTTTATTGTTGGGCTTCACGTCGTGTCCGGCCCGTTAATGCGTGAGAAATGACGCGAGCGGCGAGCACGGTTAAATTTACCGACCGGAACCGGTCCGGAAACCGCAGTTACCGGTCAAACTGGTACGGACCAGTTCTGGTTCCGGCCGGTTTCAAACCGGCTCAAATTCAAAATTCAAATTTGAATTAAAAAATGAAAAATTCTCAAAAAATTCCTAAAAATACTTCAAGTCGCGACGAATCTAATGGTATCAACTTTTTTCAAATATTCGTTCATTTAGTATACTTTGCAAGCATTTGAAGTTAAATAAAAAAAGTGTGCATACAAAAGTATACAAATACAATGTAAAAATAGTACTAAAGAGGATTGTAGGGTTCATTTAGGCTAAAACATGTTATACAAATATTCATTTAGTATACTTTGCGGGCATTTGAATTTAAACCAATTTTTTTTTTGAATTTAGCCGGTTACCACTCAAACCGACCGGTAACTGGTCAAACCGGACCGGTAACCGGTCCAACCGGTCGGCTAGCCGATAGAAACCGGTGGAACATGGGTTTTTAATTTGGATTTTAAATTTGGCCAGTTTTTTTCCAGTAACTAGTCAAAATAGTTCGGTTTACCGCTACTGCGCGGCGGTTTCCTTCCACCGGTCGGTAAAAAACCCTGGCGGCGAAACGGTCGGTGACCGGTGACCGCTTATTTCTTCCGCATTGACGGCGGGGCCCGCCGCCGGCCACAGAGAGAAACGTTAGGAGTGGAGGACAGCCACAAGGAGAAAAAGAAGAGAAAGCAGGGCAGAGAAAAGAGAGCCTGCCTGCCAGCCTTCTCGAAACAGCACGGCAGCTCCCTGCCTCCCCAACGGCTGGCTCGCGAGAATCCAAGCCATTTTCTGCACGCGCTCCCGGGTTTCAGCTCCGGCGCCATCAGGGCAGGGGGGAGCGATAGTTCTGTGCTATTGGGAGAGGAGGGTGAGGAGGAGGAGGTTGCGAGATGGGGTCCGGATCTTTCCTCAAGGTGCTGGCCAAGAACTTCGACGTGCTCGCCGGGTACGGGCTTTGCTTCCCCTCCCCTTTTCTCCCCCACTCCAGCGATGCGTTGGTTCTTGGGAGCTGCATCTTCGTTGCGCGGCGATTCTTGGTAGGGTTATCCACTTATCCTGCGTGAGCGGATGTTTGTCCCGGTGATTACAGGGCCGAGGGGGGTGTGGGGAAAGTGCGCGGGGGCAGGAATCTCGCTTTGCAGGTTGTGGACTCGTGGTGGGTGAACGCTTTTGGGTTCGCTAGGATCTTGCTGCTGTTGCGATGAAACTGTGCGACGGGTAGTTGTGGCTGGAATTTTTTTGTTTCTGCTTCGCTCGAATGGTTGGTAGGGCTTACGCTGCGGTTTTCTTCGAAAATCTTCGAAGGATAAGAGTTGTGGGGCGAAAAGTTTGCTTTCTCTTTGGTAGAGGATACGGCAACCAATGAGGGAACCTTGGAACTGTTCGTATAGTCGGATCTGGATTCAATCCGTCGAATTTAGTTCAAAGTTTAACTAACCACAATACCAGATATCTCTAGATTTGGGTCTTCAAAACCTTCATATCAAAGTTAATAATTTTTCTTGTGATATGTTTTGTCTTGTTTGTATTTACCATTTAGAGTCGATGGAGCCTGTCATAGAAAGCGAATTCATGGGGTGTTGAGATCGATCACATTGTGCTTGTGCAGCTTAGCCCTGGTTCAGTTGATGGTCTATACTACCCAGCTCTGTCATATAAGAATGAGAATAATGATATCTTTCAAAAAAAAAGAATGAAAATAATGCGAATTAATGTATTCTATCATAAATTATTGTTTCTGGGGTGCATTTTGTAGATTCAATCTGAAAGTTGACATGCCTGCTGGCAGAATGCAACAGAAATAAGTGATTCATTAGCACTGGTATATAATTTGAATTCAAATGAATCTGGGTGCAACAGAAAAGCCTGCTGTCCTGTGAACTAGTACAGTCGTGTCATACTCATCCGCATTTTTCATCTTTAGGGAGTATGGAGGATGGAGCTGACTTGTGTTGAATGAAGATTATGTGTTTTAGTAAATGGCACTGCCACATTGTGACATACTGTTATCTGGGATTTAGAGCTTACTCTGGGAAGTATATGTGGTGTTTATTAGTGTTATAACTGGATAGATTGTCAAATGCTTTCATGTAAATTTGAAGTTTCATGTCCTTCGTATTGACGCTGAGTTTCTTTTTCAAATATTGTTTTCTTTTCAGGCCAATAATATCACTTGCTTATCCTCTGTAAGTATCACCTTTATCCTTAATTAGGTTCCATGTCTCGGTTTCATCCTCTCGATACTATGTTGTTATAATTCTGTGTTTTGGCACCTTTACAGGTATGCTTCTGTTAGAGCAATAGAGACAAAAAATCCTGTAGATGATCAGCAATGGCTCACTTATTGGGTGCTGTACTCCTTTATCACTTTGTTTGAGCTAACTTTTGCTCCAATTATTGAGTGGTAAGTAACACTTCTGGAGTTCTGGTCCTGATCCATTATGTTCATTTTTTTAGTGGACTTCGATATGTGGATGTTGCTGCGTTTGGTGCATCAAATTGGTGAATTGAGAGCTATATATGCTTACTTGAGATGTTGATTTGCAGGCTTCCCTTTTGGTCATATGCAAAGCTGTTCTTCAACTGCTGGTTGGTCTTACCTTGGTTCAACGGTGCTGCTTATGTTTACGACCATTTTGTGCGGCCAATGTTTGTGAACCGCCAAATAGTAAACATATGGTATGTCCCAAGAAATGAGAAGTCAAGTAAACCTGATGATGTACTGTCAGCTGCAGAGAGATATATTGAACAAAATGGACCAGAAGCATTTGAGAAGCTCATCAGCAAGGTACCCTGTTCTGAACTGAAATAACAGCAAATAAAGTATTTCCTTCAGTAACATCATTCCTATTATCAAATGCAAGAATTCTACATCTCTGCTTCTGATGTCATTAGTGTTATATTTATATGACACTTGCTTTCATGCAAATCTGTGTCTTGTTCTTATGAATATGAATTATATTTTATTGGATTTTAGTCAGTCAAGTTGACCTGTTCATCTGCGAATGCTTGTATTTATATTATCAAACGAGGTCTTTTGATAGGACTTTCCTATTACTGTATAATGTATATCGGTATACCATTGCTTGCAAATGCGAGCGGAAATCCCCCCCCCCCCCGGCCCGCGCATTGAGCATATGTTATGGTAGTATCAATTAAGTGTGTTCTTTCCCTTGCATTATCCACCGCCACCGCTTGAAAACTCTTGTTGCAGTCTACAAAGTCTTCAAAATCAAGGACCACAAGGCGTTCGATCTTGGAGGAGGCTGAGGCTGAAAGAGAATCCTGGGGTGAAAATCCTTTCTACGACAAAAACTTCCGACACTAAACTACTTGAAGGCGAATTCCCCAGTTTTCTGTTAGTGTTATGGATTTTCAATTGCGAGATTTCCTTGACAACATGCGCTTCATGCAGCCTTGCTGGGCCACACGGCCTCGAGACGACCTTCATGTATTCCTGACTTGAGGACTGTACCTTGTTGCATCCACTGCTAGCAATTGTGGACTCTACTGTAAATGGAGGTAGATGCTAGCGTTGCTGATTTATGTGAGCTTTTGGCTGGTGTAATATCAACAACATCGCCTGTGTTACTAAACCTTCAGGAGGATACAAGCCTAGATTTTTCAGTTTCCATTTCGTTCTGAGCATTTTTGTTGAGTTTCCATTTGCGCCTGTTGCATTTCTTGCGTTTCTCCGTGCTACCTCTGTGCTCTTGGAATTTCGCGCGAACAGAGGAATTTCTTTTCAGCGTTCCCTTGAGTTTCCTTTTGCTTTCAAGCAGAAATCGAGCTGTTTTTGTGTTTCATTATTGCGGTGGCTTGTTAGGGGCTTTTGTTAGATTAATGTGCTCCAGACATGCAATTTGAGCCCATCCCATGGCCTATCGTCGAACGAAAGGAAAAATTCAAATTGGATTTGTACCATAAAAAAATTTAAAAGTTAGATATATATTATTGTGATTCACATGTCATTGACCCACCTGTCCCTCCGACAGGGTTGGGCTTTTCAATCCTACTGGGCCCTCGGCCCTAGCCCACCTGTGCCAAGCTGAAAATTCCATCCTCCTCGCATGACGCCTGGCCGCGCGCAGATCCTCATCCTCCAAAGTAGCCGTGCAGAAATCGCGGCCTCGCTCCCCGCAGCAACGACCACCCGTCCCCACTCGTCTTCTCCAGAAAGCTCTCCCCCCAACAGTAACAGGGAGGAGCTCTTCGTCGGAGCGCTGGAGCGCTAGATCTGGCCCCTCCCCTCCTCCGGCTTCCCGCCGGAGTTGGAGCGGGTGGATGCCCCACCCTACGTACAGTAGTCGTACTAGTTTAGGCTTTTAGTCTAGTTTCTGCATGTGAAGATGGCCTCGGTGTGGGCTGTGTTTAGATGGAGGGAAAAGAGGATGCGAAAAGTCACATCGGACACTGTAGCATACTATAGCATTTTTTATTTGTTTGTGATAATTGTTGTCCTACCATGACCTAACTAGACTCAAAAGATTCGTCTCGTCGTGTACATCAAAACTATGCAATTAGTTTTTTTATTTACCTACATTTAATGCTCCATGCATGCGTCATTTGCTATATTTAATATTTCGATGTGATGAAAAGTTTGGAATTGGGGAGAGTTTTTTGGGAACTAAACACAGCCGTGGTCGTCTGGTCTTCGGGCGGCGGCGGCGAGCATGACTCCAGGGCGGCTCTCTCTCCTCCGGATGGGCTTTGGAATCGGCTTGTACGGTGATGCTGCTTCAGGAGCCCTCTTTGTGAGGGTGGGCATTTGTCTCCGCTGTTCCTTCTCCGATGGGGTTTGTTTCTTGGCTGGCGGCGGCGTGGTCAGTGCTGTTGCGGCAGGGAGCGGATCCAGAGTCGGGGGCATTTAGGCTATCCGCACTCCTTGTACTCTAAATTCACTCTCTAAACGGAATATTCTTACCTGGTCATCAAAATTCTTTTCTCTATATCAAATTTCGCTGCACCCATTCACTCTCTATATCTCCACTCTATACCAACTACCACCGAGTGAGACCCACATGTCAGAATTCTTTTTTCTTTTTTACCCCGCCCTCCCTCCCCTCTCTATCCCGCGGCCTCTCTATCCCTTCTCCTTCCCCGCGCCACGGCCATGGGCGCCCCTCCTCCCTCCCCGCGCTGGCTATAGGCACGCCCCTCTTCCCTCCCTCCTCCGTTCTCCTCCCTCCCCGCGCCGGTGACACGATGGGCGGCGGCACGTCGGGCCACTCCTCCGGCCTCAGCTCCGCGCCGCCACGGCCTTGGGTGGGCGCCGAGCCCCTCCCCTCCCGGCGGCCCCTCCTCCCCGGCGCCCCTCTTCCCCGGCGCGGTGGCCATGGCCCACCTCGAGCTCGGCGGCGCGGCGGCCATGGCCCGGCTCGAGCTCGGCGGCCCTCAAGCTCCGGCGCCGGCCGGATCCTAGAGCCCCCTCCTCATTGTTGCTCCCTCCACCGGCGCCCCTCCTCCGAGATCTGCCCCTTCCGGTGAGGCGAGGCGAGGCGAGGTGGCCACGGCGGGGCAGAGGTAGCAGGCGACCATGGCGGCCTCCCTGCTCCCTCGGCCGGCAGCCTGCACGCGGCGGCGGGCCACCACCCTCCCCGGCGCGGGCCTCCTCCCTCCCCACGCGCGCCCATGGAGCCTCGGCGGGCGGCGAGCTCAGCGGGCCTTGGGGGAGCTCAAGCTCGCGGAGGCCATGGCGCCCGCCGCCCCGTCCTCTTCCTTCCTCCCTCCCTCTCCCTCTCCCCCTCCTCGCCGACAGTGGGTGCGATGACGCGCGGGTCGCGGGCCCCGCGCCATGTTGGTGCTTCCAGTTCCTTCTCCAAGTTCGCTTGATTTGGCGCGTGGAGCTCGATACTGAACTATACAGATCCTTTTACAGATGACCGCTGCGGCTGTTTTTGCGCCAAATCCAAACGCAAAACGAGGTAGCGCGTGGGATAGAGATCCCAGTGCGGGCAGCCTTACAGCGTGAGTTCGGTTTCTTCCCCAGCGATGGCGCCTTCTGCGTCGATGGCTTGGTGAAGCTTTTGTTCCTCTGCTTCGTCTCCGGTCTTGGTGTGGATGGAGGCGCTGTCGGCGGCTTTCGGCTCTGCCGGTAACGCACCCTTCTTCAGCAATTGGGGCGGCAACAGCACAAGGATTGTTTCCTGGCGGCGCTTGCTTGGTGGAGGCAGCGCGACCACTTTGGAATAAATTCCTCCTGGTCTTTGTCCACCTCGTTGTCATGTGCTCCGGTGGCGGCGGCGGAGGCGGACCTACGGGATTCGAGCTGCTCGGATCTGGAATTCCTTTGTGTGTTTTAGATGGAGTTGACTCTTGTACAGGAGCTTTCTGTTGGTAAAGCTTCTCGCTGCCTCTCTCGCGTGACGCTACAATAGTCAGTACGATGTGCCCGTCGTCTAAGGACGCGACTATATTTTCTGAGTGTAGATGTAGGTCTGTGTGTGCGTAAAGGGTGAGTATGTATATGCCTACACCAACAGATACTACACCTGTACCAGAAAGGGAGGCTTCAAAAAGAAAGTAGCCGTGCACTGTTTCCACGAAGGCAATCGTCGAGGACCGTCCATTCCCCCACGTGGACACATCGTGCCACCTATGGTCTGTACACGCGGTCCAGGGGCACCTGCCTTCCGTCCGCGACCTAGAGCCCGTTCGTTGCCCGTTGCCTCTCTCTCCTCGACTCCCCCTATCTCGCGCCGCCCACGGCGAATGCGCGGAGCAAAATCCTCGCGCTCCCCGATCGCGTACCGTGCACGTCGCCGGAGGAGTGCGGCCGCCGATTGCCCTCGCGGGCGGCGGAGCCGGCGCCCTCCCTACGCGGACCAAGCGCTGCCTCGATGCGCGCCCAATCCGATCGCCGCGTGATGTCCCGCAACGGAGTTTTGAGGTTGGTCATTCCCCGCAATTCAGATCAGGTCCGTGTGTTTTTGCCGTAATTTGTAGGTCATGATTGCAACTATCCAATTTCGGGTCGAATTCCTGTTATTAGGCTTATCATCGGAATGTGATTTCTTATTGGGGATTCCGCTCCATCGTGCAGTTCGTAAGGGTATTTCTCTGTCCATCCTGAGAAGTATCATCTTGGCAATCGGTTGAGCCTAATGGCGGTAGCTGCAGTTTGCGTAAACCCTTGGCATTTGAGGTGTAATGTTGATCCATCATTCATCATTTGGTGGGTGGCCCTCTCATGTTTCTGCGGTCATCTTGAGGCAGATGCATTATTGATCATCTGATCATTGCTTGACGGTAATGCATGGAATGGCAAGTTTTTATGGCGTAGTTTAGCTGAAGGGTCGACATGTGTATTGCGCTAGGACATTATATCCTTTTAGGCTTTCGTTCATCTGAAGCATTTCTAGCTCAGTGTTGAGAGTGTTATATATTGTTCGAGGTCCAAATTTTTATTTAATTTGATCTAACTAAAAGAATAAGACTCGTGCTAGGGAGAGAAACGTCCACCCTAGCTGCCTGCCTAGCATTGATGTAGGAGGTGAGAATTGGAGTTATCAAGTTTAAATCTCGAACTTACCATGTTCCAAGTTCCAACCATGATGTTGGTAGCCTTGTTGTTTATTGTTGATGTTCGGGCATAATCTCACACATACTTATAGCTCTTCCAACTAGGGATATTTCTTTATATTGTCATATATTCACCTTTACGGATGTATAGTTGTGAATGAGCTAAGTTGAAATTCTTAATCCAGTTGTTTCTCTGTAGCGCTGAATGAGTGACTCAGACTTTGGTTTGTTATAGATCATTTGCTAAGGGTTTTCCTTTTGCCATTTACAGGGACAATTCAGGGGAAAGCCATTCAGTTGCATTAGATGGTTGTTTCTGAAATGATCTCATTTTGTGACTCTGACACATGATTGTGTGTGCTATGTGAAATGGCTTCAGAGTTTTTGAAGAATGGTCCCTTTGATAGGGATGTTGAACAGGTAATTGTTTTCTCAGTACGGTTGAATGCATCTTACTCATGTATACAGTAGAAGAACATCCTTCAAACTGAATAATATACTGCAATGGCTTGATATAATAATTTTGACTGAAATACAAGGCAAAAGTTAGCACCACTTAAAACCGTAACAGGATGCAAACTGACTGGCTTAACAATAAATTGGTGGTAGGAGCGTTAAGCATGTATTCTTGTGAATACCAGGGTCATCTAAATTTAGTTGGATCTTCTAACAAAAGAACCCCAACTTGTACAAGCAGTGAACTCTTAGTTGCGAACTAGCACTATACATGATTATTAATTTGCTCCATGATTCCTGATGTTCTCATAATTATACTTCCATTTCTTTCATGTAAGCAAAAGACCTGCAATGGCATGTTTTCCATCACTTGGTGTTTCTGAATTGCTAGGCAATAACAGGCTTGAAGAAAGGGACGCATCTGTTGAAATATGGCCGCCGAGGAAAACCAAAATTCTGTCCGTTCAAACTTTCAAATGTAAGTAGGATAATTTTTTCCTTAGTTCTACGGTTTCGTGGTGGCTCATGTCAGTGTTGATTAAACATTTTAGTGCTCAGTTGTCTGGGCGTTGCAATCGATTTCAATAAAAAGCACTTAGGGTCCACAATTGAGCTACTCATTGTTGCAAATATTATTTTTGCCAAAAGAAATTACATATAGAATTAAGCCACTAAGAAATCACATTTGTAAAAAGTGGAAGGCCATATATGTCTTCTCTTGAACACAGTTACACAAAAATCATTGCATAGAAGATCCTTGTGCTGAATCAGCTACCCCACCACTATCACGACTGTTCTGTAGTTTGTATAGAAGTAAAGACTTACCTGTTTTCCCTAGCACACGTTTTGGCATTTTGCATTTTTCATGAAATGAGACTAGATGCATTAACTATTGCGTTAAATACTGATATTAACAAAGGAAGAGTAAGGAGTTGCCAGAGTGAACATGCATGTTGTTTGAGTCAAAGCATGCAGGCGAAGTTGTTAGACCTCCAGGTGTGAATGTCGTGCATGTAGGAGTTAGTTCAGGTTGTGATTATTAATCTATTTAATTGCTGATGTAACTTAATGAGGTAGAGAACAGAGGGTAAGAAAAAATGTAGTTGGCATAATTATATTTCATCTTTAAGTGGGGGATACATTTTGTACCCAGACATTATTTGATTTGTCCATATGTCAAATGAACATTCTATTTAATATTTGGAGGAAAAAATATTGTCATAGAGAAGAGACGTTATTTGGTTCTTGGGAGTACCAAGAAGCACCGAAAAGTTATACCTTTTAATGAGATCTCAGTACTACTACCTATATCATGAGGAACCAAAATTAACACTGTACCTCTTGGTATATTTTAATGACTGTGAAAAGGCTCAGTGGAGGAAGCCTGTCTTTATTCTCCTACCATTTATATTGATCATGTTTTCTTCTGTTGCCAGGATGAAACTATGCTCATCTGGTACACTGGGAAAGTGGAGAGGCAATTGAGACTCAATCAAGTTTCAAGAATAATACCTGGGCAGAGGACGGTAAGTATGTATTTGAGTACTAGTATTACCCTATTCTGAAATTAACTTCACTAGTACTAGGAGAGCTTCCAGTTTTTGAACATTATCAGCCTGATCTTTCATTAATGTTGGCCTTTTATTGAATCCTTGATGTAATTGTAGGAGAGAATAATTGTCTCTATTCCTCCAAACCCTAGAAGGGTGGGATATATGGTTCCTATACATGGGCCTCTAGATGAGCCTCTATACATGGGCTCAATATACACCAACAGTAATCACTGGCATTCCTCCCCTTTTTTGCATGTGGATTTGTCTAGGTTACTCGCCAGTTGTGTTCAAGAAATTCGAAGTGATATATGCGGTTGATATTGTTCTTATGTTGTCTTCCCTGCCAGGCTATCTTCCAGCGATACCCAAGACCTGATAAGGAGTTTCAGTCATTTTCCCTTATATATGGCCATAGATCATTAGATCTGGTATGTGAACTTCCATCTAACTAGTTCCTTTGCTTAAATTTACATTTGGATATATATTTCCTATATACTTGCTTACCAAGTATAAGTGTTGGAAAAAATGCGTCAGTGATGTCATTATGAATCATTTGATTATCTCAGTTTAGTTACGCTCAGTAGATAATTTGTGGCAGATTTGCAAAGACAAGGATGAAGCGGAGGCATGGTTTGTTGGTTTAAAGGCACTTATTTCTCGATGGGTGATGGAGACAAAAGATGGGAAAGTGTCTGATAACCCAGCTAAGCATATTCAGCAAGTTTCACCATTGTTGTTTCCATTTTATGGTAATGATGCCAAAAAAAGTGTAAGTACATAGTGACTGATATATGTTACTTCTTCCAATATTTATAAAGTACATAATTGTGTTGCGCATCTTGTAGGACTTGCAAAATGTCAATGCTCATGAAGTCATTGGATTTGGAAATATTTTCTCTGATGTGATATGCACTGGACAGGACAGGAGTAGAATAAGTGCAGGGTCTATCGGTGCTTCTAGCTCCGTCTCATCTGGAGGTGCAGATACATCCAGTGGAGGAGCATCTGGAGTTAGCTATTCAAGATCAGTAAGTTCATCCAGCTATGGATCAGGTGATGATTTTGATTCGTCGGGGGATGTTTTCATTTGGGGAAAAGGTGTCGGTGCTTATGCTTCACATACATCTGGAAATCTGCATGATTCTAGGAGTGATCTATCTTCACCAAAGGCGCTGGACTCAACGTTTTTGTTGGATATTCGCAGCATAGCTTGTGGGAGTAAGCATTTAGTGCTTGTTACCAAACAAGGAGAAATATACAGCTGGGGGGAAGAGTTAGGGGGTAGGCTTGGACATGGAGTTGATGCTGATGTTTGTCACCCTAAGCTTATCAGAGCTTTGAGTGGAATAATTATTGAATCTGTTGCCTGCGGGGAATTCCATACTTGTGCTGTCTCTTTTTGCGGGGATCTCTACACGTGGGGTGATGGCACACATTATTCTGGTGTTCTTGGTCATGGAAATGATACTGCTCATTGGATTCCAAAGAAGGTCTATGGCCCTTTGGAAGGTCTGCACATATCTTTAGTATCATGTGGACAATGGCATACGGCCATTGTGACATCATTAGGCCAATTGTTCACCTTCGGTGATGGAGTATTTGGTGCACTGGGCCATGGAGATCGCCTAAGCACAAACATCCCAAGGCAAGTGAACTCTCTGAAAGGAATGCGTGTTCTGCGTGCAGCTTGTGGCACTTGGCACACAGCTGCAATAGTTGAGATTGTAGACTTTCTTGATCCTGCTGCAGCCACCAAACTATTTACATGGGGAGATGGGGACAGAGGTCAGCTTGGACATGTCGACAGAGAAGCAAGGTTCATACCAGCCTGTGTGGCATCGCTTTTAGAACCTAGTTTTTGCCTGGTAGCTTGTGGGCATGACTCTACTGTTGCTCTATCAACCTCTGGGCAAGTGTACACCATGGGCAGTAATGCTTTTGGGCAGCTTGGAAATCCAAAGACTGATGGAAAGTTCCCTACTCTTGTTGGAGGGATCATCTCTAGTAGTTTTATTGAAGAAATAGCATGTGGTTCTCATCACATTGCTGTGCTGACTTCTAAAGCTGAAGTTTATACTTGGGGCAGGGGTGCAAATGGTCGTTTAGGACATGGAGACAGTGTCAATCGAAACACTCCAACTCTTGTTGAAGCTTTAAAAGATAAGCTAATCAAGAGTGTAGTTTGTGGAGCTGATTTCACTGCTGCTATATCTCTCCATAAGTGTGCATCCGGTTTAGATCAGGCAGTATGCTCTGGCTGTCACTTGCAATTCGGTTTTAGAAGAAAACGACACAACTGTTATAACTGTGGTTTAGTTTTTTGCAAAGCATGCAGCAGTAGAAAATCAACGAGAGCTTCTTTGGCACCTGATTCATTCAAGCCGTACCGGGTATGCGATGAGTGCTACACCAAACTCAGTACTGTGGCAGATGGAAAAAATCTGAGAAATTCAGGGCTTCTTGAGGGAAATCCTCATCAATTGTCCAGGGAAGCCACTGATCCAGATAAGAGTTTGCGGTCACGACTGTCTAAGCTTTTGACTTGTGATTCGTTCAAGCCCGATGGTAAATACTCACTGGGTACCGGCCAACTTCCTCTAGCTCGCATACGAAACATGAATCGGAGTACTACGAACTTGATTGGACAGTCCAAGGAGTTGATATCTTCTTGCGTTCCTACCTCAAAAGTAGGCTCTCATTCCCAGCCAACATCGCCTCTGTCCTCCGGACCAAGTTCGCCAAATCCTATCCGACAAGAAAATAAGTTAAGTGAGAATCTTACTGAAGAAGTTGCTAGACTGAAGTCCCAGGTATTTCATATCACCATCCTATATGATACAGTAACATTTCACTTTTTCCTCAAGCTGTCTTTAGATCCTCATAAATAGAAGAAATTATCATTCAGATAATTAGGATTATATCAGCCAATCCTTTTCTTGCCTAATATGTACTACTATATTTCATAGAGTTGCATGATTGATTCTTGTAGGTGAACAAGCTGACCCACAAATCGGAACTACTTGAAGATGAACTTGCAAAGGCTAATAATCAATTAAGGGAGGTCAGGGCTACTGCTGATTTAGAAAACTTGAAGTGCAAAGCAGCGAACGAAATTATCAGTGTCCTTAAAACTCAGGTAGATATTCGTTGTTAATGTGGTTGATTTTTGTTTGCTGCGCTGATGATTGTTATATAGCAAAATATTGTCACTGAGAAATGAAGGATGAATGAACGATGTACTGGCTATGCTCCTAGGATAGGATAGAAAACTGATCACAGATATTCTTAGCCAATGTACTAATCTACACGTTACAAAGACAAGCATTTCATTGGCTCCAATGCAGTGCATTCTTCCAGTATTTGTATATTTGAAGAAAAAAACATAACTGCATGAAAGCATATCTCTAAAAGTTCAGAGTTGTAACTCTAAATTCTTGCAAGATTTGGTAAAGAAACACAGATTCTTCTAACTGATTGTATTCCAAATGACAAAAGTACAATTGCAAAACTGGCTGTTAATCAGTTCATATATTTTTCTATGCATCAGGTTCTGAAACTGTGATGTATGCTGACTTTTTTGTATGGAACAGTAAGAATCTACTTCAAATAACTATATTAATAAAACCAGTACCAAGTGCCGTAGGCTTCGCGCACGCGCGGGGCCTGTGAATAACATAAATGTAAGAAGTATCTGTATATCTAATACACAAACCACTTACAGGTACAACTAAAACAAAAAATAAAAGTGTACTATATAATGCTGACCGTTTTCTCAAATTAAAACTGAGATAATAGAGAGATAAAGATAATTCGTAATGGAAACTGTAGATTCTTAACTTTAATTTGGAAATAGGAGCATGAACTAGTTTCTCGTAATTGCATCATAATTTTGTTGTTCATATACTATTTTATGTTACTCAATTCTTTTGTGCTATCAGATCAAAGCTATGACACCAAGACCTGAGTGTACTTCGAAAGGCAGTTGGGCTGATCATGTATCTAAGTTGTTTGGAAGTCATCCCCGCGATAATAATTTGCAGGATGTTCATAGGCCACCTGATTCCAGTGGCCAGCAGGCTCATCGATCGTCCTGCAATGGAAATAGCATTGTAGCTGATGCAGAATGGATCGAACAGGTTGAACCTGGTGTTTACATCACTGTGTTCCGCTCACCTGCAGGTCAGAAGTACCTCAGGCATGTGCGTTTTAGGTATTGGCGCATTCTAGCTCCATCTGACTCAAATAATTCTCAATTCTTGGTTTTGGTCATTGGATCTCTTAGCATTTCTTATATGTCTTTATTTGATGATGAGCATTTCTTATATGGTTATGGTTTTGTACACATTGCATTTCTTGTTTATCCATCAAATATTGCCGAATTTGATCACAACTTATAATAGATTTATGCTTTTATTTTATATGGTTGAGCTCTTATCTGAGTTGTACGGATGTTCTAGACATGTTCCAGCTTCAGAAAATGATTGTAAATGGTGCCTTTCTGAACTTCTCATTTATCACTATTTTTGCTGACCTGCAGTAAGAGACGTTTCACAGAACAACAAGCAGAACTATGGTGGGCCAACCACCGATCAACCCTACAAGAGCAATATGGTATTCTGCCTGGAGACAGTATCTTCCTATCAAGAACAATTCGCGAAAAGGGATAGGCTAATCTCTTCGACTAATTGGTGCATATATCAACTTATCCTGCCAGAAAATGTATATTTCCTTTTTTCTTGAGCAAAAAATGTATGTCTTTTTGGAGGTGATTTCCTGTTCTTTCTTCTGGGTAGTTGCATCCGAGAAGCAATGGGAGGTGTGTGCTGGAGATTAAGCTCACTGAATTCCTTGGCCTCATCCCACTCCAGCTGGATGGATATTACTCACGGCTTCCATCGTTGTGTTCTCTGTACAAAAGATACAGCAAAGGATGAGGTTTTACGAAAAGAGGAAGATACGAAGAGGGTTGTATATCTCATAGTTCGTTGTGGCCATTTGTCTGAGTTTACTTGTAGTTTGTGCATGAGGGGTCTGAGTTTACTTGTAGTTTGTGCAAAATGTCTCTGCAGTGGTGGTTAACATAGGTAATCCGTGTGTTCTGGAGCTTCAGTGTGGCCTTTCCCCGTACGCCCCCCGGCTCCTCTTCTCGTACTTGATCTGGCACCCTGCAGATACTTGACCCTGCCATAATATGGTCCGATTCTACCGTAGTATGAGTCAGTGGCGGACTCAGGGATCGAAAGGAGCCTGGGCACAATTCTATTACCATCTCCGGTAGAAGAAGGTTGCGAGCAAAACCAATAAACTTTAACAGCTAGCTATTCGAACTTATGCTATATCAACTCCTCTTTCAATTTTCTAATCCCTATTATTGTTTGATTTGAACTCATGCCTAGCAGTACAAGCTACTTAATTACCTTGCTTCTCTCTAGTGCTGGCCAAAACACACAAGCTTCTTACAGGCACGGCTACGTAGCCCGGGCCGGTGCCCGAGGTCGCCGGGCCCTGGGAGAGCTATGAGAGCTCTGTTTCGACAAGTCAGCTATGAGAGCTCTATGGCCATCCTTACCTTGTGGATGCTATGGAAGGAGCGCAACAGGCGGACTTTTGATCATCAGACTTTGAAGGCACCTCAGGTTGCGGTGGCCATCGCTGAAGAAGTTTCTGTTTGAGTTCATGAGGGTATTGTCGGAATTGTTCAGTCCATCTGGTCGCTGATGTTTCGTTGTGTAATCAAACTTTGAGTCTTTGAGGTCGCACACTGTCCCCTGTATAGAAAGCCTGCTCAGTATGTAGACTTTTTTTTTTGTCTCGTAATGAAAAAGGTGATAAAGCGTGTAATGGTAGAGGATTATGTAATTTTGCTTGATTCTTATTCAATGTTCTTCCCATATTTGTACAATTTTGGCTATGGAAAGGGTCCAAAAGATAATGAAAAGGTTGCAACTAACCATTTTTTGTCACTTTTCTTCTGAATGTACATTTTGGTCGTTTTGGTCACATCAATTTACATGTGTACACTACTAGAAAACAGGCCAAAGATCCAGGCCAAAGAAACCACTTGTTGTTTGAACCGGTACTAACGAGAGACATTAGCACCGGCTGCATCAATAACCGGTACTCTTGGCCTGCTCCGAGCGCTGATAAAGCACGTCATAGCACAAACCGGTGCCAATGCACTGACAAAGTCACCAGTTAAATCCATCAGCCGGTACTAAATTGGCCATGCATCAATGGCACCGGGTAGTGGCACAATCCGGTACTTAAAAAACAGAAATTAGCACTGGTGGAAGAAACCACCCGGTACCCCCATGCCTCTCGCGTCTCTGATATTTCTAAGTGCTCGCGTCAGACATTAGCTCTCTCTCGCGTCTCTCGAAACACGGCCAGTGTCTCACCTCAGCTCTCTCTCTCACTCGGCAGGTGCTTCGACCGGCGTAGGAGCTTCCGCTTCGGCGGCAGCGTGCCCGGCCCGCTTCGAAGGCGGCGAGCTGCTACGGGGGCGTGCACACCCGGCCGGCGCCAGAGGAAGGGGCCCACCGGCGGCCACGCACAGCAGGAAGCTTGCGCGAGGCGGAGCGGCGCTCGGGACGCGCAGCAGGAAGCTTGCGCGAGGCGGGATCCAAGGCGGCGACTGCTGCCAGATGCAGCGGCGGCGGGATCTGCGGCCTCCGCACGACAGCGGCTCAAGATGGCAATGGGTACCCGAAACCCGAGTACCCGACGGGTTTTACCCGATAAGAAGACGGGTATGGAATGAGTTTTCTACCCGTGGGTATATTATTGGACAAAATCTTGTACCCGTCGGGTATGGCGGGTACGGGTGCGGATGTATACTACCCATACCCGCCTACCCGCGGGTAAGAAATACCCGCACAAAAAAATAAGCCATGTTAAGTATCTAACTAATTTTAGCCCATATGGCCCATGGATTTGGCCCAAATCCAATTAATCCCTCCTAGTATATATATTGTTGAACTCTCCTTCAAATCATACTCCACACTCACTCTAATTTTAGTTTGAAATGAATTATTTTTCATATGAATATGTGATATTTATATGTAATTCTCGGGTATACTTTTCGGGTACGGGTTACCCGTCGGGTATAAATTACCCGCCGGGTACGGGTATGGAAGTATTTTCCTACCCGTGTACGGTTACGGGTAACCCGATCGGTAAAACTTAGTTCTAGCGGGTACGGGTATGGGTGGCCAATACCCGACGGGTATATACCCGTTGCCATCTCTAGCAGCGGCTGCTCCGGCGGTGGTGCCCCTAGACCTGGGGGCGGGCGCGGCGGATCTGGGCCTCCGCGAGCGGCGCGGCGGGGGCGGAGAGGACGGCGGCGGCGATGGGGAGGGGAGGTGGCCGCGCTCGCCGGAGTGGCGCTCCCCTGGCTCACGCGGAGCAGCACGCCGGCAGGGGGGCGCTCGAGCCCTGGCTCACGCGGAGCAGCACGCCGGCAGGGGGCGCTCGGGTGGTGAAGGGCAAGCGGCGCCCGAGCAGGCGGCAGCAGGAGCGGCGGCCGGCACGAGCGGCTCGGAGCGCGGCAGCAGGAGCGGCGACGGCGACGAGGCGAAGCTCCGGGCCCGAGCGCCGGCAGCAGGAGCTCGGGGCCGAGCGCCGGCAGCAGGATGCCTGCTTATTTTTTTTGTTTGCCAAAAATGTCCAACCGGTACCCATGGATGCCTAAGGCACCGATTGAGAAATCCGGTGTCTTAGACTGAGGCCATTAGTCGCGGTTGCGGGGCACCGGTTGGGGAACCGGTTCTTTTGGCCCTTCTCAGCCGGTGCCGAAGACCTGTTTTCTAGTAGTGGTATGTTCTATTCTACGATGGGTTAGGGGGTAACGGAAACATGTGTATTTAGTGCCCTAGATTCTGAATCTACAGAAATAAAGAGATTCATAAAGCAGTGGTGTTCTCCAATGTACATGTATTTTCGGCAAGTTGCACTTCTTTTTCATCCATTGAGCCATGTGGCGACCTTTAGGCAGCAGAGCTGGGTGGACGGCCTAACCATGCTCTGCAACCCAGCAGTGGGAGATTCAGCGGACTACTCCGTAAAAAAAAAAAGGGTTGGGGCTTGGGAGCGGACTTCCATTGCTCCGACCGGCACCTCTCCAATCTGCATCTCAACTGGGAAAGACCGCTGAATCTGTTGAAAGTGAAGGTAAATGAAGAGAGATTTGGGAACAACTATCATTTGTTATTGATCTCATTAGTTTTATACAAGTGAAGGGCTGCGCCGTACGGACGCGTCTGTTCGGGAATTGTAACTGACGAAGAGACATGCCCCTTCGTAGTACTATCTGCTAATCTAATCTCTAATCCTAACTGCTTCGTGGATGAGATCGCTTGTGAAGAGATGCCTGTTGGTGTACAGGCACCGTTTCGTAACACTCCCCCTCGATCGAATATTTCTTGAGATCAATGTAGTTGTAAGCTTGGATTCCTCTAAAAAATCCTGTGAGAAAAATATGAGGAATATGTATATGTGTGTGATTTAAACAAATCACTATGTCTTTGGTATCCCATTTAAAAACCCTTGTGGGGAAAAAATATCGGAGATAAGACATATAGATAACTCCCCCAAAAACCTTTTTAGGAAAAATATGAAGAGTATTATGTAATGATACGTCGCTAAAACTCCTTTAAAAATCTAGTGGGAAAATTAGGAGAAAATATGACGACATATTATTGGTATTACCTCTAGAATAACTTCACATGAAAAACCTTTTCAGGGAAAACCATGGATAAGTTGTGAGGGCAATATGTGTCTTTGATATTTCTTACAAAAACCCCGACGGGGAAAATAGAAAATATGACACATGCTTATATTAATATTACCTCGTTAAAAACTTCAACAAGAAACCTTATGAGTAAAACTTGTTAAAAAAAAGAGTATAATATAATGCAAGTATAGGTTAGCATCTAGGAGATGTCTCCCCCTGATGCTTGCAAATCTCGAAGTCGTCGCATACCAATATCATGCACAAAATTTTGAAACATAGAAGTCGGTAAGGACTTAGTAAAGAGGCCAGCGAGATTATCACATGACTTAATTTGTAATATATTTATTTATTTATTATGCAATCGATCATTTTGTTTAAGCCCTTTTATGCTTTTCAACTTTAGTGCACTTAGCGCTTAAACAATGGATGCGACATTTCGAGTGTATTTTCTAACATTTGTAAAACACGCATGTTCTCTATTCGTTTGTTGGCCATACACAAGGTAGCACCACTATTGCTGCTGCGGGATACTAACTATCCTCAATGTGCGTACCCAACATCACAAATTAGAACATTTGGTCTACATCTTTTCACAAAGATGACTACCAAGAATTCACATTCCTATTGGCCATACAGATAGCACTCTAGTTGCTACTGTAGGATCTACACTAAGTCGGCAACTTAGTGATTATCCTCAATGTGCGCACCCAATTGTTTGCAAATTAGCTAAGGTCTACATCACTCTTTGATGACTACCTTTAGACGTTGTAAGGATCGATGGACCAAGAGAGGGAGGGGGGTTGAATTGAGCCTTTTTCAAATTTCTAAAACAAAATAAAGCAACCTTAACCTATGCAATACTAATAAAGCTCAATTCACCAACCGGCTAACTAAGCAACCTACACAAGCTATAAAAGATACAACAAAATATAAAGCTAAGCAAGATAGAGCTAAGTTATCATCTCTAGGGTCAAGCACATGAATAAATTGCATGAAAGTAAGTACTTGAATGTAAAGAGTGGGCAAAAGACAACCGGATTTTTTTCCTGTGATGTCGATGTGTTGGCACACACCCCTAATCCACGTTGTGACACTCACTAAGAGTCTTGTCACCTCCCAAGTCACCGAAACGAGGGTGCTCACTAAGAGTCTCCGTTCACCATCCCGGCGTGGTGGAGCTCAAGCCACGTACAATCTTCTTCGGGCTCCCACAATCTACTTGGCAAGCTCCGCAAGAAACACCTCAATCACCAAGATCGCCTAGGTGATGCCAATCACCAAGAGTAATAAGCTAGGGCCTTCACTTGAGCAAGAACCAATCACCAAGAATGGATGCACACAAGCTTCTCTCTACTCAAGTCCTTAGCCTTGCTTCTTGGATGATTGAAAGATCAAATGAGTGGAATGTGAAGCTCAAGGTGGCTCTCAATAACAATATGAGTGTATGAGTGTTGCCTGGTGTCAAGAGTCTTCAAAATGACCCATTGGAGGGGTATATATAGGCAGCTCACGCGGATAGAGCCGTTGGAGTAAAGCTGCCAGAAAAGTACGCAACGCCGATTAATCCGACGGCCCTCCAAAAGTCATCGTCGGTTTAACTGATGAATGTAAACTGCCCATTTGAAAAACTAGCCGTTACAGCTCGGGCAATTCAACCGACGTATCATCGGTTTAACCGGTGAGTGTAGTTGTCCACTGATCAACTGAAAAACCAACTCTCTGGACAACTGCAGCGACGCTAACTCAAATCCATCGTCGGTTTAACCGGTGAGTATAAGCTTAGAAATCCCTGGAAAACCAATGTTCTTGACAACTGCACCGACGTTAATTTCAAATATCATCGGTTTAACCGGTGTACTCAGTGTCTATGCTTCAGTGACAGTGTTTAACCGACGTATAGAAAATTGATGTCGTCGGTTAAACCGGTGATAAGACTTTTTCCTGATTTTGTCTGTTTTGATTTTAGTCTTGAATGAAATCCAAATAGTCTTGAGATATGAGTTGAATAGCACTTGTTTGAGCTTCCAAGAACCTGAGTGACCAATGTGTACATCCATTTTTTGATTGACCATGTCCATGCTCAAGTTACTTGGCCATAACCTCTCTTAATAGTGCGATCTCTACAAAACTATAAAACCTAAACTAATCTAAGTGAAAACCTAAACTAATCTAAGTGTCCTTCTCAACCTAAGGACTTGAAAGATCCTTAGTCTTGTTATATACTTGAGTTGAATACCAAGATCGCCTTTTTGAATGATAAAATTTAGGGGCCTCTTTAACATATGATCCAATGAGCGATAAGATTTCATTAAGCTGCACAAACTCATTAGTCACAATAATGGTTGTCATTAATCACCGAAATATACCTTGAGGGCCTAGAGTCGGTCTCGATGTCTGACTAGTGGATCTTGTCGTCTCCTCCGGGAAGCTGTGCCTCTGCCTCAAGTAGTGCCTCGTCCTCCTCGGCCACTCGGGCCTGAACCTCTGCCGATAGCTGTGCCATGGCAGCTCTCTTGGCCTGTCTGCCCCTCCTCCGGTCCTGGGGAGCAGTCGGACTGTAAACTAGGAACCGGGGGGCCTCATCCTGGCGGTAAACAGCACTGATCGGCGAGTCAGCGGGCACGATCATGGAGCTTATGTAGCTGATCCAGTGGGCATATGGAAACTGCCACATGACCCCCATCCCGTCAGTGATCACATCCTCGATCTCAGCCAAAATAAAGTCCACAATGTCAAAAGGCTCATGAGTGAGGATGTGGAGTAGTAGTAGCTGCTGCAGTCCTGTGAACCCCTCTGGGTAGCCACTCCTTGGTAACAAGGTCCTCCGGAGGGCCATGTGAACTGTGTACGCCTCTGGGGTCAGCAAGCTGGGGACTCTGGCATACGAGGCTGGGAAAGGCTGGCGGAAGCACCGAGAGATCGCCTCATGAGAAGGTGCTATCCCGCCAATCAATGCCCTACGAGGTGGATCTGCGTCCCCGTAGACTCTCTCGTGCAGGGAGACATCAACCAAGTCGACTCCAAGGATTCCTGCAATCGTCGCCCTCGACAAACCAAAGACCTGGCTTCCAAACATGAAGTGCACGGCTCTACGCTCGGGAGCAATCCAGGCTGTGGCATAGAACACTCGGACCCAGTCCTCAATGTACTTGTTCTGCTCCATCTCAAGTAGCCTGGGCAGACCTCTGAAGTGTGCAAAGTGCTCTCTAATGTCCGCTCCCCCTACAGCTGTCCTCAGTGAAACCCAGTCAAGCATTCTGTGTGGGAAGATCCTGTGGCCTCTCCTCTAGGAGGTCTCGTAGAAACTGGCCTGAAGAAGCGTCCAGAACCTACGGTCAATCCTGCTGTCATGGGTCACGGGGAATCAGTCCTCTTCTGTCTCTTGACCTTCGCTGCATTGGCCTTGGTCAAGTTCTGGAGCAGCACACCTGGCTCCAGACGCACAACAGTATCCATACGGAACACTGCGCGCTTGGCCGCTAGGGCCTCGGCTCTACGGGCTGCTGCTGCTGCTGCTGTCCTACGAGGCACCTGTGGCTGGTGACCACCTCGCGTCCTGGGCCCGGTGCGACGCTCGGTCGCTGGTGGAGACTCTGCTGCTGGGGCCGTCTGCCGAGTGCGGGCAGAATGTCGTGGAGTCGGTGACCCCTGAGTACACTACCCCTGAGACTGCTCTGACTGCGCTGCATCTGAATCTGAGCTATCCGACTCTGCAGCTGCCTCAGACGTGGCCCTGATGGCCCTGCCTCCTCTGACTCTGCCCCTGCCTCTGCCTCTGCCTGGCACGGAGGCACATGACGGCGGCGGCGCACCGGCGGTGGCACACGCGGGCGGCGCAGATGGCGCGTGAGTGGGGTGGCGTGGGCGTGCGCGGGCGGAGCGCGGACGGTGTGGATGGCACGCGGTGGTGCGAGACGCGGTGGCAGCGGCTTGGGCCGGCGGCGTGCAGGCGGGCGGCGTGGAACGGTGAGTGCGGGTGTGGGGCGAGTGGCGGTGGCGTGAAGATGGGAAATGAAAGAGGAAGAGAGGCCGGCGGCGCGGGCAAGAGACATATATGACATGTGGGCCCCGCGATTTTTCTTAACACCGATTGATCTGATGATTAGGTTTAGAATGCCGGTTATATGCATTGGTTCAGTTGTCCAGAGACTTCAGCAGAAACTCATCTGAACGCCGGTTGAACCGACGATATGAATTTTGAACTCGCCGGTTGAACACTGAAATCATCGGTTGATTGCTAGGTCAGACCTTCGTTATGTTCACCGATTGATCCGATGCTGTGACATTTGCATACGCTGGTTGAACACCTGGATTTGACTGAGCTGAGACAGAACTTAGTAATGCCGGTTAAACCGATGGTGAAGATCCTTTAAATGTCGGTTTAACCGGTGAACCCGAAAAACCTTCACTCAGCTCACTCTTCTACGCTAAGTCCAATAAACTTATAAAATTCAACTAAACTCAAGTTAATGGACTTGCATAGGCGACTTTACCCCTCAAAATATTTAGGATAGCATACTAGCTTAAAAGTTTTCTTTTCAAACACAAGGAAAATCCG
This sequence comes from Panicum virgatum, assembly GCF_016808335.1. Lineage (NCBI taxonomy): Eukaryota > Viridiplantae > Streptophyta > Magnoliopsida > Poales > Poaceae > Panicum > Panicum virgatum. Next base: position 11,987,498 of record NC_053148.1, read on the forward strand.
CAAAGCGAGACAAAGCGCCAAAAAAATGTATGAGCCATGTCATAGGAATATTGAAGATAGAGAGCTTCAAACTCATCATGACATGACTCACTTGGCAATAACGCACCTAACACTTTTCTCTATTCACTTCTCATGAATTGAGATCTTGCATATGAAATAAGTCTCATTTTCATCAAGTGATCTCCTTTGTGACCCTTACGCATGCAATGATGGTGCAAGCTATAACCACATGCGAGAGAAGGGTAAACATGAAGTGCACATCTATATGACAAGAAATGCATAACAAGAATTTAAGTTCTACTTGTCAAGTTTGAACCCATGGGAAGCTTCTTCATGATGAGCCTTTCTACAAGTCTAGAGGAAAACAAGTGGACCACCACCTCTAGTGTAACACCCGGTTTATAAAAGGACATAAACCGAGCAATCATATACGTGCCAGGATCAAGTCACACGTATATACAACAGAATGAACAGTATATCACAGCACATATCACGAATAAGACATAATAAATCGAAATACGAATGTTATTTATTACAATAATGACAAAAATGTCTGATACAGCGGAAGCGAAGTACAAATACGATAAAACTCTCCGAAGCTGAGCAGGGCGCCACAGGGACGTCGACTGGGAGACGAACACCTAGAAGTCCTCGAAGTCCTGGTAGCGCTGGACGAACTCCCTCGTGTCGGCAGGAACTGAGCAGCAGTAGCGTAGCCAAGAGGAAAAGGTAGAGAAGAGGCAAGGGTGAGTACACAACTTGTACTCAACAAGTATAACACAAACTATGAGGCTCTAGGCTGGCTGACTCAACTGCATTAGCTTTTAAGTGTTGGCAAGATTTTATTTAAGCTATTTACTACGAGTTGATGATTTACCATTAACCCAGTTACATAGTTATTAATCAAGTTTAATCATGTAACTACTGAGAAACCAAACCAAAACCAAGCCACCAAGGTAACCCCGAGAAGCACCTCCCTCGTCGGAAGGAGATAACTCCACTAATCAAAAGGAGGATCTGGGCCGCTCATAACCGTGAGCACGGCTAGTATACCAGTTTTACACTCTGCAGAGGTTGCACATCTTTACCCACAAGTCGTGAGCTACGCCAGAGGTTCATCACACTTCCTTAGGTGAGATGACTAGCGACTCACTACGAGGCCGTTACAAAGAATCTCGTTGGTAAGGCGTAACCGCGAGAGTTAGGTCAATGACGATGGGGCCCACCTCCGGGGGTACAAGCACAGGAGCGCAATCCAAGCACAGACCAAGCCGGAGGAGCAGGGACCATTGAAGCTTACTACTCTTGCCCCGCAGGTAAGTTACTCCAAACCAAAAAGACCTAATTAATAAGCCAAGTCTATCCCATTCTAGCCTTGTGGTAGCGCTGTTGTCCCAGGTTGTCGCTCTATGAACCGGTCCTTATGGAGAGTGGCCAACCAAGCACTAAGCACCGTGCTGGCCCCCTAAACCATGTTTCTAACAAAACCAGTTTTAACGAGAAGTGAGCCACTCAAGCCACACAGAGTGCCACTCTCAGAATTAAATTCAAGTAAACCATTAATCAATTTAATTAAAAAGGACCAGAGTGTGTTATAGCGCAGCAACCTAGCACAACTAACCAAAATGCAACCCAAAGGTATATATAAAGGATATAAAGTGGCTAGGAAATCCTTATAGGCATACATTATTAAATGCAGTATGAAATTGTATTTAAAATGATAGGCTGTTCATGTTATACTTGCCTTCCTCGTACTGCTCTGGCTGCTGCTCAAACTGCTCCGAAGACGGCTGCTCCGGGTACTGGTACTGGGGCTCCTCAGATGGATCAACGTCTACTCACGAACACATGGCCAAAACAATGCACGAAATGAGCATACAAGCAAACACTAATAAAAACTAAGAAACAGCACAACAATACATGGAAACAGCGCACAAAACTACTCTAGAACTATTCTACGCGTCACAACGAGCGCGTGGACATAAAGAACGCTAAAAACGGAGCTAAAACGCGTAAACTAGGCCAAAAACAAGTTCTAGGGGCTTATTTGTAAGAAAACTAAAGTTTCAGGGGCTTTTCTGCTAAAACCGAGGACTAAAACATAAATAAACATTAATTCTAGGGTCTAACGCGTAAAAGAATGAGTGCTGGACGGCGGGTTTGAAATTTAAGAAGCTCAGGGGGGTCTGAGCAAAATCTTGGGCTAAACTGTAATTATTTTTCAAAGGCGGTGGACTGCGGGTTGAATAACAAAAAGTGCAGGGGCTCTTTAGCAAAAGGTGCAGGCCGAAGGGATATGTTTAGATTTGGATTGCCGGATTTGGATCCGATGGCTCAGGATAGACTGGATCCCGATCTAATCTCAGGCGTTGAGACGAGATCTGACGGCTGGGATTGATTTGGGCGCGGGGCGGCGGCGGGACGTCGCCGGCGGCTCTGTTCCGGGGCGGCGCGGCGGGAAACTCGCCGGACTTGGCCAAATCTGGCCGTCCGGGGGTCAAATCGACCCATTCTTGGGTCTGGGGTGACCTACAGGGCATGTGTAGTCCACCTGGGCTCTAAACGGAGCTCGGGGAGGTTCGGCTGGGGTTCCTCGACGGCGAGGGCGGCTCGGTGGCAAAGGGGCTCGCCGGGGTTAGCGTGGTCTGGCCCCTACGGTGCGCCAAGGGCGAATACAACTAGTGCAGAAGGGATGGCGGGGCTTGGGTTGCTTACCAAGGTTTGGTCCGGGTGGGGGCGTGACACAGGTGGCGCCGGCGGCGAGATCCGGCAGCGGACGCGGGTGGAGCTTCGCGGTCCGAGCGGCGCTGGGCTCCTCCGGGCTTGGATCCCCTCGAATCGAAGTGCCTAGGTGTTGCAGGAGTGGAACGAGGTCAGGGAGGGCATGAACGTCAATGGCGGCGAGGAAACCAGCGGTGGCGCAACTCACCGGCGACGAGGAGAGTCGAAAAATCCGGGTGAAGCGCGGTGCAGCTGGCTGAGGAGATGATCGGGGGTGCTCCAGGAACTCGGACGGGGCTCCGGTGGGGGTTCTCGGTGGCCGTGGAGCAGCAGAGCGGCGAGGGCACGGCGGCGCGTGGCTCTGCTCCGCTCGGATCTCGGAGGGCAGCGGCTGGGGTTTGTTGGGGGCGCTAGCGCGTAGAATAGGGAGCAGGGGGGGTCCGTGGGGGGCCAATTAAAGGGAGAGCGCCGGGGATAGCGGGGTGCAGCGGGATATGGATCCCGGCGAGCTCGCCGGGGATATCGGGTGCGCTGTTGCGCGGCGGGGAGGAAGGAAAGGGGGAAAAGGAGCCGCTGACGGGTGGGGTCCAGGCGTCGGTGAGAGGAGGCAACGGGCGTGCGGGCCGGGCGTGAGAGGGGGTGCGTGTGGGCGCGCCGCCTCTGGTAGGTGGACCCGGGGAGCGGGCGTGGGGCGTGCCGCGCTGGGAGAGCAGGCCCGTGCGGGGAGGGAAAAAGGCTGGGCCGCGCCGGGCCGTGCGGGAAGGAAGGAAGTGAGGGACGGCCTGGGCCATGCGGAGCTGGGTCAAGCGGAAGCTTGCGCGGGCCGCGCTGGCAGGCCGAGCGGGCGGCGAGCTGGGCCGGCCGGGTTGGGCTGGATCTCGCGGGTTTGGCTGTTTTGGGTTTGTGTCCTCTTTCCTTTATATCTCTCTTTTCTATTTCTATCTCTCACTCAAGCTCAACTATTTGAATTCAAAAGAAATTTTGAATTCAAACCCCTATGAAATCAAACAATTAAAAAACAATGCATCAGCATGAATGCATCAACAAAGTCAAACCTAAGAAAATTTTAATTACTTGTGAAACAAAAACTAAATTAAATGCCAACTAAACACAATAAACCATAGAAATTAAATAAGGCTAATTAGATTTATTAATAAATTCTGGAATTTAAATCAGGGTGTTACATCTAGCTAAACCCATGCTCATCACTATCTTACCATGGTTAGACAAGTGTCATATATGTATGCATTTTTCTATATGACAAGGCAACTTACATGACATTTGCCGTATCTAATACATTACTCTCATTCCTTAGCCTAACAAATGTACTCTCGTCTAAAGGTTTTGTGAAAATATCCGCCAATTGCTCCTCGGATCTCACACCTTGAAGAGATATGTCTCCTTTAGCTTCGTGATCACGCAAGAAGTGATGGAGAATATCAATGTGCTTTGTGCGAGAGTGTTGAACCGGATTTTTGGCAATTTTTACGGCACTTCCATTGTCGCAAAGGAGTGGAATCCTATCTAGTTTCACACCAAAGTCCAAAAGGGTTTGCTTCATATATAGGATTTGGGCACAACATGCACCGGCCGCTATATATTCCGCTTCCGCGGTGGACAAAGCCACAAAATTTTGCTTCTTACTTGGCTAAGAAACTAGAGAACGTCCAAGCAAGTGGCAACCCCCGGAGGTACTCTTGCGATCCACACGGCTTCCGGCAAAATCTGAGTCTGAGTATCCCAAGAGATCCAATCTAGCGCCTTTGGGGGTACCCCAAGCCTATGCTTGGGGTGTGCTTGAGATACCGAAGGATCCTATTCACAGCTGAGAGGTGTGATTACTTTGGGTTTGCTTGAAAGCGGGCACACAAGCACACACTAAACATTATATCGGGCCTAGATGCGGTAAGGTAAAGCAAAGACCCTATCATAGAACGATAGAGGGATTGATCAACCGGTTTACCGTCTACATCCAAGTCGAGATGCCCATTGGTTGCCATGGGTGTCTTGATCGGCTTGCATTCATCCATCTTAAACTTCTTCAAGATATCTTTAGTATATTTTTCTTGGTGGATGAATGTCCCTTCCTTCAATTGTTTGACTTGAAAACCAAGGAAGAAGGTCAATTCACCGATCATGGACATCTCGAATTCCCTAGACATCATGGTAGCAAACTCATGGCTTAGTAAATCATTAGTTGAACCAAAGATAATATTGTCAACATAGATTTGACAAATGAAAAGATCCCCGTTGACGTCTTTTGTGAACAATGTGGTGTCCACCCTCCCGATCTTGAAGCCTTGCATGATTAGGAAGTCACGAAGCCTCTCATACCAAGCCCTTGGAGCTTGTTTGAGCCCATAGAGTGCCTTGTGCAACCTATAAACATGGTTAGGATTCCTCGGATCTTCAAACCCGGGAGGTTGCTCAACATAAACAAGTTCATTAATTAAGCCATTTAAGAATGCACTTTTCACATCCATTTGATATAATTTGATATTATGATGAGAAGAGTAAGTAAGAAGGATGCGGATAGCTTCAAGTCTTGCAACCGGAGCAAAAGTTTTACCAAAATCCAAACCTTCGACTTGAGAAAACCCTTTTGCCACAAGTCTTGCTTTATTGCGTACCACCACCCCATGTTCATCTTGCTTGTTTCGGAAGACCCACTTAGTGCTGATGATGTTCTTGTTTTTCGGAGGAGCTTCGAGGACCCAAACTTCATTACGGGTGAAGTTGTTCAATTCTTCTTGCATGGCCATCACCCAATCCGATTCCTCAAGTGCTTCGTCTATGCTAGTGGGTTCAATACAAGAAACAAATGAGTAATGTTCGCAAAATGAAGCATGCTTAGAACGAGTTCTTACTTCCTTGGAAGGACTACCAATGATTTGATCAATTGGATGATCCTTGGAGATACGACCTTGCTTCACTAGCGGTACATGCATGGATGTTTGTTGAGGTGGATCATGGATGACTTGTGCTTGCGGTGGAACATTTTGCTCTTCTTGTTCTTGCACTTGAGGTGTTGGCGTCAGAACACTTTCTTGAGATTGTAGATCATATTTTTCTTTATCTTCATCCACTTGGGGTGCCATGGAAGTGCTTGATGTAGACGAGGAAGGTCCTCTCCCTTGATCACTGCCTTCATGCACCTCTTCCGGCTTGATATCCTCAATGGACATCTTCTTCGAAGCTTCTTCAATCTCCTCATCACCTACATTGTCATAGCCAATAACCTCCTCTTGGGAGCCATTAGATTCATCAAACTCCACATCACATGTTTCTTCAACTAACCCAGAGATTTGATTGAATACTCTATATGCTTTGGAGTTTGATGCATAACCAAGAAAGAATCCTTCATCACATTTACTCTCAAACTTACCGAGCTTTTTCTTCTTATAAATAAAGCATTTGCAACCAAAGACTCGAAAGTAGGAGATGGTTGGTTTCTTCCCGGTGATGAGTTCATATGGCGTTTTCTTGAGGAGTTAGTGGGGATACACTCGGTTGGATGCATGGCAAGCCGTATTGATTGCTTCTGCCCAAAACCTCTCGGACGTGCCATAATCATCCAACATTGCTCTTGCTAGAGTGATTAGTATTTTATTCTTTCTTTCCACCACTCCATTTTGTTGAGGCGTGTAGGTGGCGGAAAACTCATGCTTGATACCCTCTTCATCGCACCATTCTTCAATCTTCATATTCTTGAACTCGATGCCGTTGTCACTCCGGATCTTCACAATTGGGGAGTTGTACTCCCTTTGATCTCTACTTGCGAATGTCTTGAAGACTTTCGGAGTTTCACTCTTATCGCCTAGAAACATGACCCATGTATAACATGAAAAATCATCCACGATTACTAGGCAAAAGAGGTTAACACCAATGCTCTTGTATGTGGTTGGACCAAAAAGATCCATGTGAAGTAGCTCGAGCGGCTTGGAGGTAGACAACATCATCTTGATGGGATGATGTGTTGCAACTTGCTTTCCGGCTTGACATGCACTACATAGTTTATTCTTGTCAAAGGTGACATCCTTCAAGCCAGTGATCATCCCTTTCTTGTGGGCTTTCTTGAGGTTGCTCATGCCAATATGAGCAATTCTTCTATGCCAAAGCCACCCAAGAGACGACTTGGTGAAGAGGCATGTCATGGAGCTTGTTTGCTTTGAAGAGAAATCCACCAAGTAAATATTGTCATGCCTAATTTCCGTGAATACCAATGACTTATCTTCTTCAAAGATAACTACAACACCATTCTTGTCAAAGATACACGTTAGTCCAAGATCACATAATTGAGCAATTGAAATAAGATTAAAATTAAGAGACATGTTCATGATCGCCGGGGTCTTCAAGAGAGGTGAACATGCTATCATTGCCGGTCATGTGTTGAGAGCAACCGCTATCAAGTACCCAATGTTTTCCACCGGCTTTGTAGTTCACCAACACAAATGAGAATCATTTTTGAGTTTTTGGAACCCAAACGAGCTTTGGGCCTTGCACATGTGTGACAAGAGCTTTGGGAACCCAAAGTTGCTTGGAGAGCTTCTTCTTTGCTTCCTTTATAATCTTGCCAATGAATTTGGCCTTCACCTTGCCCTTTACCTTACTCAAAAGAAAATGGTTATTTTGATGCATAGATAAGTAATTTTTAGGTAAAGTAGGGAAAGTACGTGATGGCAAAGGACACTCCCTAATGTGGTGCCTAGTGACTTGGCAATATTGACAATATAATCCAACTTCTTTAATGAAGCTAGTCTTGATCTCCGGTGAAGGAGTAGTGCCTTGGTTTGGCTCCGGAAATGAAACAAGACCTCTCTTGCCATAGTCACGAGCATTGTTGAAGAGAATTTCATTGTGGATGTATTCTCCTCGTGAGAGCTTCTCCACACTACTCTTGAGACTTGCCACTTGATCCATCAATTCCTTTTCCCTAGAAGGAGCAAGTTCGGGCAAAACATTAGTAGCATTTGCATCATTGAGTAAGTCATCACATGAAGTAGAAGCATTGACCTTTTCAATATTTTCATTGATAGAGTTCTCAAGACTCAGGTCAATTGCTTCATAGGCAAACTCAAGCTCTTGATATTTGTGAGCTAACTCCCTATGCTCTTGCTTGAGCTTTTTGTGACTCTCTTCAACTTGCTCAGCAAGTGCAAGTGACTCATGGTGTTTTTTGAGCAAGTCATTGTACTTGCCAAGCAAATTGGAGTGAGCTAGCTCTAGCTTGGCATGAGTGCTCTCATGAAGCTTGACCTTGCCCTTTTCCCTCTTGATGACGGATGTATACTCATTGATGAGGTTAGCAAATTCATTAGGATCAAGCTCATCATCACTATCACTATCACTATCCTCCTTACATACCTTTGTGTTACCTTTTGCTATGAGGCACATAAGAGGTGGAGGTAGCAATGGTTCTTCATTGGTGAGAGCAATGGTGACGATGTCTACTCGATGAGACATCGGTCACCCATTCTTGTTTTTCCACCAAGAAGCTTCTCTTGGTGTTGCATTTCTTCTTTGGGAAGAGCTTGGTCTTCTTGTCATGGCTCTTCTTCTTCCCAAGTTTCTTGTTTTTATTCTTCTTTTCATCTTCATCATCATCGCTTAAATCATGGCGATACTAGCTCTTGTTATCCTTCTTTCTTTTGTCCGGCTTGGGACAATCGGGAGAGATGTGACCTTTTTCTCCACAATTGTAGCATGTTTTGTTCTTGACATCTTCCCTTGGCCGGAATATTCTTCTTTTAGGGTCAAAGTTGTAACCCTTCTTGTTGATCTTGTCACTCAAGCGTGTGAGCTTTCTCATCATGAGAGCAACCTCTCCATCATCTTCATCATCGGATGAGTGTTGGCGCTCCTTAAGTACCCATTTTACTATATGATTAGGAGTCGTTTTGGTAAATTCTTCGGGATGATTCATGTACTAACCCGCCACTAGGCACCCGAACTTGACCGTTTTCGATTTTGTCCTGGATTTTGGAGCATGTTGCATTTTGATAGGAATTTGGACATTTTTGGAGATGTTTTGATGCATGGTTACAACTGGGCTAAGATGAGGAATAAAAGGAAGAATCAACACGCAAAAGATGGGACTGAAAGGGGCCATAAAAGGCCCAGGCCGACCGGCCTAGAGTCCTTGGGCCGGCCGGCCTAGCCCTTTTCGGAGCCTAATTGGTCTCGGTTTTCTTCAGCACGAAGTATGCGTCAACTCTAATCTATGTTTTACCAAAACCACTGACCATATCTGCCTATAAATACCCCGAAGCCGCCGTCAAAGAGGGGGGTACTGCGGGAAGATCGCAGAGATCGCAGAGAAAGAGCATCCAGAGATACATTCGAGTTAGACACAAGAGAAAGGCGACACCGGAGGCCTCATCATCCCTCGGCGCCGCTGCAAGTTGGAGGACAGCAAGGGATCCATCCCTTGCCGGAGATTTCGTCACCATGATCGACTACGCTTCGCTTAGCTTCATGGGGTAAAGTCCTCGTTTGTTCATGGGGTTGTAAGGAGATCTTGAGTTGTAATTGCCGAATCCTTTATGAGATTGATCTATCACGATTCTTGTTGATGATGCTTTGATGCCTAATAGTTCACGGCTTGGCTTTGGGTTTGCTTTGCTCTTGCATGGTTTACTTAGATTACATCAACTATCGTGTTCGTGTTGATTCGTTACCGATTATCCTCGTGTAGTGACAGTATGCGGGAGGGAAATGTTTTGATCTTGGAACACACCTTTGGTAGATTAGATCTGTTCTTCATTGCTTGGCGATTACATCTCCAGTGATCCTAGACCCTATGGACAAATGCTCTTCATATCTTGTGCACATGTTTATCATTGCTCACTAGTCTAGATTAGATTAGATTGGTTAGATTAGATCTATTTCACACTCAATCACTCAATACAGATCTTTTACCAACATCATTAGTGCTTAGTTAGGCATAGTAATACACTTGTTCCGTGGATTGATAAACCTTGGGGGAATACTCTAAGGGAAAAGCTATACATGATCCGTGCGCTTGTGGTACGTAAATTGGCGCTTTAAGAAGCGTCAACAAGCTTTTCTGGTGCCGTTGCCGGGGAACAAGCGATTTTGCTACGTTTAACTTTGTATTAATTTTGTTGGTTACTAACACCTAACATTTTCCGTAGAAAATTTTTGTTTTTGTTTTTGTTTTGATTGTCTAGATGGACTATCTCATTCAACACGTGGAGGAAGGAGAAAAATCACTAAGGGACTATGCAAGCCCGCAATCGGAGAACTTCGACATGCAAAAATCAGATTCGGAGTTGCGAGCTACCGAGTACGAGATCAAGCCTCAAATCATCAAGATGGCGGCGGCAAACCCCTTTAGAGGAGATGAGACGGACAATCCATATAGACATATCAAGTGGTTCACAATGCTATGCAACACGGTACAACAAGACGGAGTTCCGCTAGCTTGGTTTAGATGGAATCTTTTCCCATACTCACTTGCGGAAGAAGCGAGAAGATGGTTTGCACTTGCATCCTTCGAGGTAAAAGGAAATTGGGATGACTTGATGAAGAAATTTTGCGAGCGGTTCTTTCCGTTAAGCAAGGTTCAACATATTCGGAAGCAAGTGATCAACTTCGCGTAAGGAGAAGAAGAAGGGATAGATCAAGCATGGGATAGATTCAATGGATTGATTGAACAAGGACCGAAGCTCGGATTTTTCGGTGAAGTACTCTTGCATACTTTTTATTTTTCCCTAACCCCCGAGTGCATGCAATTTGTTCAAATATGTGCAGGAGGAGATCTCATGGAGAAAACACTCACGGAAGCCGCCAAACTCCTACAAAAAAATCAGCATGCGTGTGGCCATGCGAAGAGATTCGGAAAAACGATGTTCGGCAAGCTCCGAGGAAGAATCTCAAGTGCGGGTGCTTACTGGAATTTTCAGAAAAGAGGCATCGGAAGTGAGGGAAGAACAACCGAAGCATGGGAAAGTCATAGAAACAAACCACAATGAAGAAGCATCGATCCAGAGTGCAACGAAAGATGACCCGGAAAAGAAAGGAAGAACCATGGGCACCGCCAAACCGCTAAGGGAATTCGAGCAAATCGATTAGATACCAATTGATTTCGGAAAATTGTTTGACAAAACAAGACCTGTAACGAACATGGCACCATTGATGCCATTTCGAGTGATTTTGGTGATCGAATGACAACACAACACTTGGACTAATATGATTGTTAAGATGATCATTCTCAGGCTTTTAGGTTCAAGTGATGACAAAGAGAAAGAGAAGATAGGCGTAGCAAGGCCCGATGGACTGCCCCTACGGGGGTTCCGCCAGGGCATCGGAGCATCCGATGGTAGTCGGAAGAACCGACGCCTTGATACTTTGGTGCAGAAGGGAATCGAAGCCAAGTCAGCCTATAGGCACCGGTTGAACCGACGGTCCAAAATAGGGCATCGGTGCAATGGCCGTACTTTGTACCAGAGACGATGTCAAGTGCCCAGAAGAAGTTTCTTCAGCACCGGTTCAACCGACGGTGCATCGGTGCATACCACCGGTGTAATGACGTCAGCATCCAGGAGAAGATTCTTTCAGCACCGGTTGAACCGGTGAGGCATCGGTGCATTGCATCGGTTCAACCGGTGGTCTCTGCGTCAGTCGTCAGGAGTCCAACGGCTACTTCGTGTTATGAGTGACCGGATGAACCGACGCTACCCCGCCAAGAGGCATCGGTTCTTCCGGTGGTACGCAGATTTTCAGCTAACCGTTGGAGCAACGGCTACAAGACTTGGTGGCCTATATATACGCCTCACCCCGGCCATTTGAAGATTGCTGGAGTTGCTGGACATCCCACACACACCCAAGAACATCTCCAAGCCATACAAAAGCATCAAGATCATATCCTTAGCCCTTAGCACACTTTGAGAGTGTTGTGTAAAGGATTAGCTCTTAGTGAGTGAGATTGCAAGGCCTTAAGCCTTTGTGCTATGGTTCTTTAGCGAACCAAAACAAGAGCTTGGTGCGCCGGCACCTTGGAGCGTGAAGCTCGCCGGCAACGTCATCGACCCTCCGACTTGGTGTGGAGCGGCGACGACACCTTTGTGCGGGGGACGTGGAGACCCCCATCCTTTGTGGAGAAGCTCCTTAGTGGAACCCGGGGCCAAGGTGACCGTGATTGTGTTCACGGAAGAGACTTGGTGGCCGAGTAGCAATACTCTTAGTGAGTGCTACAACAACGTGGATGTAGGTGTGCCTTTGTGGCTAACCGAACCACGGGATAAACACCCGCGTCAAGAGTTTGCTATCTCCTATCCCGCTCTTTAAGCTTCCACATTTCATTCTAGTAATTTGTATGCCTTTACTTTCATAGAATAGTTTCTTGGTAGGAAAGGCTATAGGTTGCTAAACTCTTTTGGGATAGGGGTTTTACACTAGAACAACCTAGTTGCACATATTGATAGCATGTTTTAGTTTAAGTTTTGTGCAAACTAGTTGGAGCCATAGGTCTAAGTTTTTTTTAGTGCCTAATTCACCCCCTCCCCCTCTTAGGCTAGAGCACCCGATCACTTTCAAGACCGCATCCAAATCAGCGAGGAATGGCGAAGGTGATAGCGGAAGACTTCCCGCCGGATAATCACACGGGATATACATTTGGCAAGGAATCGGCCGGTGATATTATTCGGAAACTTTTTGAAGAAAAAGAGGAAGAGATTGACTTAGACGAAGTGCTGGAGATCAAAAGGACCCTAGGAGTGAACTCGGAATCGTCACCCTACACGCACATAGACCAAGTATATGCGATTGGAAGCGATCAAGGCGAAGACAATCCATCACCAACACCTCGTGTTGATTGCATGATAGAAGGAATAGAATGTTGCAATGTTTTATGTGACGTTGGCGCCCATGTTAGTGTGCTGAGTTTCAAGGTTTACATTGAGCTTTTTAACAAAACATCAAACCTAGATGCCACAATAATTAAATTGATCATGGGAGATGGTAGATTAATCAAACCGCTAGGAGTGCTTAGAAATCTAAATGTTGCCATAGCAGGTAAAAAAAATTCCTACCGACTTTTTTGTGATTAATGCCAGTGATGATGAGCATGAAGGCATAATCCTTGGAAAACCCTTTCTCAAATTAGTAAATGCTGTTCTAGATGTTGGAAAAGGGATTGTCACTTTTGACCTAGATGGAGAGAAGCGCTCATTCGAATTTCATTCAAAACCGTCTTTTGCTTCACCTCTACCTCTTGATAACGAAGAGGTAGAGAGCATTCGTTCCATTGATTCACCTCTCCAGCGCGCTTTGGAGAATGGAGATGCTCAAGATGATCAAGACGGAGAACTAGTGGAAACAATGGAAGAGTTGAAGCCGCAACACGGGAATTTGGAGGAAGAAAAATTTGAAGACATTGGAGAGTTAGATCAAGAAGAGGATGGTGCGCCCGATGTTGAGATGAAGCCACTCCCCAAGGGATTGAAATATGAATTTTTGGGAGATGGCAAGACTTTTCCGGTGATTATTAGCGACGAATTGAGCCCGGAAGAGATGGTGAAGTTGCTGAATTTATTGAAGAAGCACAAAAAGGTGATCGGCTACTCGATTAACGACTTGAAAGGTATTAGCCCTGCTTTTTGCACACATCATATACAACTTGAGGAGCAATACAAGCCGGTCGTAGAACATCAAAGAAGGTTGAGCCATGCTATGCGTGATGTGGTGAAGAAGGAGGTTATCAAATTATTGAATGCCGGAATAATATACCCGTGCCACATAGTGAATGGGTAAGCCCTGTTCATTGCGTTCCAAAGAAAGGAGGACTCACGGTTGTGAAAAATGAGAAGGAGCAATTGATACCGCAAAGAACCATCACGGGATGGAAAATGTGCATCGATTATAGAAAATTGAATAAGGCGACGAGGAAGGATCATTTTCCACTACCATTCATTGACGAGATGCTGGAAAGGTTGGCAAAGCATTCACACTTTTGTTACCTTGATGGATACTCGGGATTCTTCCAAATACCTATTCATCCGGATGATCAACATAAGACCACGTTTACTTGCCCGTATGGAACTTTTGCATATCGGAGGATGCCTTTTGGATTGTGCAATGCGCCAGCTTCTTTTTAAAGGTGCATGATGGCTATATTTTCAGATTTCATAGAAGAGATTATGGAGGTATTCATGGATGATTTCTCGGTGCATGGTACTAGCTTTGATAATTGCTTGGGAAATTTGGAGAAAGTTCTTAAAAGATGTGGAGAGGTTGATCTTGTGCTTAATTGGGAGAAGTGTCATTTCATGGTGAAAGAAGGAATTGTTCTCGGTCATGTTATCTCCGAGAGAGGGATAGAGGTGGACAGAGCAAAAATAGAAACCATGGAGAAATTGCCACCACCTACGGACATCAAATCTTTGAGGAGCTTCCTCGGTCATGTCGGATTCTATAGGAGGTTCATAAAGGATTTTTCAAAAATCACCAAGCCATTGACACAACTTCTCCAAAAAGATGTGGAATACATCTTCGATAGTGATTGTCTTCACGCATTTCAAACACTCAAGCAATCCCTCATAAGTGCTCCTATCATGCAACCTCCGGATTGGAATCTACCCTTTGAAATCATGTGTGATGCAAGCGACTATGTCGTAGGAGCCGTTCTTGGACAAAGAAAAGAAGGGAAGGTAAATGCTATCTACTACGCAAGCAAGACTCTCAATGAAGCCCAAGTTAATTATGCAACAACGGAGAAAGAATTGCTTGCCGTGGTATTCGCCTTCGAAAAATTCAGATCATACATAGTAAATTCAAAGGTGATAGTTTATACCGACCATGCGGCAATCAAGTATCTCTTGTCCAAGAAAGATGCTAAACCATGCTTGATTCGATGGATCCTATTGCTACAAGAATTCGATGTGGAGATAAGGGACAAGAAAGGGGCAGAAAATGTTGTGGCCGACCACCTATCAAGGATGAACCATGGAGATGATGGAAAAGAACCGATAGAGGATCAAATGAGAGATGATCACCTATATAGAATTCTCGACAAAGATAGTTGGATGAATGAAATAATAAGGGCAATAAAAGGGATGCCCTTGGATCACTTGGACAAGAATGCAAAGAAAAGAGTGATCGCGGAAAGAAGAAAATACTATTGGGATCCACCATACTTATATAGATATGGAGAAGATGGAGTCCTAAGAAGATGCATACCAAGGGAGGAACGTGAAGAAGTTCTAAGGAAGTGTCACTCGTCGGGATATGGAGGACATTATGGGCACTTTAGAACTCAAGCTAAGGTATGGGCTAGTGGATTCTATTGGCCCGAGATGCATGAAGACGCGAAAAGATTTGTTTCGACTTGTCCGGAATGCCAAAGGACGGGGAATATCTCGCAAAGGAACGCCATGCCATTGAACTACAACTTGCAAATAGATCTATTTGATGTCTGGGGAATCGATTTCATGGGACCATTCGTGAACTCACATGGATTTGAGCATATATTGGTGATGGTAGACTATGTTTCAAAGTGGGTTGAAGCTATGCCGTGTCGGAAGGCATCAACAGAGGAGTCCATACACATGATTAAATCGGTAATCTTCCCTCGATATGGCGTCCCGAGAATCTTGATAAGTGATGGAGGAACACACTTCACGGGCAAAGACTTTGGTAAATGCTTGAAGAAATTGGGAATTGAACATAGAGTGTCCACGGCTTATCATCCCCAAACAAACAGACAAGCAGAAACTTCGAACAAGCAATTGAAGGACATTTTAAAGAAGACCGTGATAAAAGGAGGAAAAGATTGGTCGAAGAGACTAGATGATGCACTATGGGCATATCGTACGGCACACAAAACCCCGATTGGTATGACTCCTTATCAATTTGTTTATGGAAAAACATGCCACTTGCCGGTTGAGCTAGAACATAAGGCGTATTGGGCAATGAAGGAAATGAACTTTGATGCGGAAGCCACTGGGATTAAAAGGAGAATCCAAATAAGCGAATTGGAGGAGTTAAGATTGAAAGCATACAATAGTGCATCAATTTACAAAGAAAGGATGAAGAGGTGGTACGACAAACGATTACAAAACAAGGAATTCAAAGAAGAAGACAAGGTCCTCCTCTACAATTCAAGATTCAAACTCTTTGGCAAAGGAAAATTACAAAGCAAATGGGATGGACCATACGTCGTACACTCGGTTTCACCCACGGGAGCGGTGACAATTATGGATGCGAAAGGCGACCAATATGTGGTGAACGGACAGCGACTAAAGGTATTCTTGGAGCCCGACGTCGTGCCCCTTCATTACATCGACATATACACCATGGAGGAGGAACCGGAACGTCAAGCCTAACGACGTTAAGCAAGGTAAGTTTGTAAATATTCTCTTTTAGATTTTATTTTCAAAGTTTTATTTCTATTCTGGATGAACTTTGAATAAAACATAGGCTTCTAAATTATTGGTGTGCACCTCGAAAAAAGTTGGAGTCCAGGGGGCTGAAAAACCCCCTGGGCCGGCCGGCCCAACACCCCTAGGTGTTTCGGTCTCAATTTTTGGTAGGTGCGAGGTAAGGAAATTTCAAACCCGTGCCTTATAGATTTCGCATGCCAAAACCGAAGAGATTTTGGACTTCTTGTCCAAGTCTTTTCGGGATATAAATAGAGGGGCGGGGTAGATCTATTCTCTCATACTTTTCAATCTACACCACCACCTCGTGAGAGACTTCGACAATGGCCGGTCCAGCGAGCGCAAGAGCCATGATTGCAGCAATGGAGATCGAGGAGAGGGGTTGGACGCCCGACACCCCCATGCCAAAGACGCCTAGCCCCATCTCGGCAACCGGTGCACAGCCCCTCCTTGTCGAAGCGAAGCGATGTGAAGCGAAAGCCCCTCCGAAGAAAATCAATACTCAAGCAAGGATGAGCGTCGGAGGGAAGGGCCTTCAATGGTACAACGAGAAGCTAGCTGAAGCCCAAAGGGTGATCGCCATCATCAGCAGCGATGAAGACGAAGGCGAGAAGCGACAAGACAAAAAGCCACCCGCGCCTAGGTGTTCCTTGCGCCTCCTCGGAGTCAAAAGAAAGAACTACATCGAGCACACCCCGGAGCCTAAGGATTATGCGGGGGACAATGATTGGGAGAGCATCATGAGCCCTGGTTCATGGGGCGCCACCGGTCGTGACTACGATGATGATTGGCCGGGGTGGGCTGAAGAGGAGAGAAGGGAGGAAGACGACCCCTCTAGAGGTGATAGCGGCAAGAAGAAGAAGGACGACGACGAGCCCGAGGATGACAGCCCCAACCGCAGCAGGCATCACTCCGGATGCTATGTCAAGTGCCACAATGAAATCGTGGACCTCCGTGCCACCATTGATAGGTGCCACGATCGAATCATGGCAATGGATAGAAGGATGGACAACATCGAGAGCTTGGCCAAAAGAGATTACAACTTCCTTCTCCGCAACATAAGGAAGTTATTCGGGATGGTCGGAAATCTACAAAAGCAAGGAGGAGGGCGTCCAAGATGCAATTGCCCGAGGTGCCGTTGAGAACACCGACGAGTGTCACACCCGTCTTTTATATCATTGCGACGAGGACGCCGCATAATCTAAGCAAGGGGGGGAGGTGTGACGGCTCATAGATTGAATTTTGTTGGTCTTTGTTTAGTCAAAAGTTCGTCGTGTGAGTGTGCTTTATTTTTCGCATGTGTGAGAGTCATAGTCTAGCGTTGTGTGCTTTATTTTTCGCATGTGTGAGAGTGAGTCTTAAATTAGCGTTGAGTCATGAAAACAAAATAAAAAGAGTCTTTGTTTTTGTTGGATCGTGCAATTTTATTTATGCATTCAGTTTTACTTTATTTTCTTTAAAAGCAATTGTTCACGAGCGTTGTCTTGAAATTTATATCTTATTTGTGGAGCTTAGTAAATTATTCGTCCATGATAATACCCACACTTGAGCTTTGATCTAGCACTTGGTTTTGATTACACTTGCGAGTAAGGCATGATTTGGAGGACTTTAATTTCATAAAAATAATAAAACCCCTACAAGCATAAGGTTGATCAAGTTCTTGACAAGTCGAGAGTAAAAATCCTATCATCCAAAAGCTTTATTCGTTCCACCATAAGTATTGGATGTACATTGAGTTGAGTTAGGATTTCTTTCTCTTGGGAGTTTTAATTTTGAGCAATGATCATGTCCGTATTTTTTCATCTCTGAATTGCTAGCCCCGTCAGTATTCGGTAATGAGAATTCCTCATTGGAACAACTCATGAGATCTACCGGATTCCAAAACCTGAACCCGAGATTATCTTGTTTATTATCGTCTTCCTTGACCACAACCCAATTGAGAGGATACGTTTTGTTTCTTCGCATGATTTGTATAAAACATAACTTTGGGATGAAGAAAGGAAGGAGTACTGGAAAGACGGACCGAATCCGACTTGGGAAAGCCCCAGGCCGGCCGGCCTACACCCCTTGAGCCGGCCGGCCTAGGCCTCTCTGGTCTCGGTTCGGGCTCTAAAATTTAGGGAGACACTTTGGAGATTTGTCTATCTATGTTTTATAGAAAGTGTCCTATGAAAAGGTTCGGAGAAGAGAAAGAAAATTCGGGAGAAAGAAAGAAAGAAAGAAAAAATGTATGAGAAGAAACAAATAAATGAAGGGATTCTATGATTGGAGAAGTGCAAAGAGATATCACCTTATTGTTTGAGAACAATATCCTCAATTCCAACCATGTGCAATCCGACAACGAGGACGATGCTTGTGCCTTGAAGTCAATCTTTTTGTATGTCTTTGCACATGTCCACCATTCTAAATCTTCTTACCCTTGAACCCTTTACATTATGGAGAAATTCTCATGATCATTGGCTCGGAAGGTAAGCAACCATTAGAAGGTTTTCTTAATTTGACAATATATGTATATACTTTGCTAAGCCTCACCTATAGCCCCACTTTATACTTGAGAGACTTTCGGGAGATGAGAGCTTGCAAATAAAAATAGGACAACCACTTATATTGAGAGACATGAAAGGACTTGTGCAAGAATTTCTGGTCTAACCTTTATTGCAGGGTATTTTGTTTCTTAAAAAAAAGAGAGAAAACCTCCAAGGATGGCAAGAAAAGCAAGTGTTGTCGATATTCGAGTTGCCAGCTAAAGGTAAGAGTTGTGGAGTAATATTGGATGAGTTTTTAAATGCCCATGATATGATTATCCTCGCTGCTCCTCTGACCTTTGTTTGAAGAAATATTGTTAGACTTGTTTGCATAAGTAAATTTTGCAGTTCGAAAAATCTTGAGCAACCCTTGGAAGGATTTGATGATTTGATTTGCTCGAGGACGAGCAAAAGCTAAGCATGGGGGGAATGTTGGTGCTCCTTAAGTACCCATTTTACTATATGATTAGGAGTCGTTTTGGTAAATTCTTCGGGATGATTCATGTACTAACCCGCCACTTGGCACCCGAATTTGGCCGTTTTCGATTTTGTCCTGGATTTTGGAGCATGTTGCATTTTGACTGGAATTTGGACATTTTTGGAGATGTTTTGATGCATGGTTACAACTGGACTAAGATGAGGAATAGAAGGAAGAATCAACACGCAAAAGATGGGACCGAAAGGGGACAGAAAAGGCCCAGGCCGGCCGGCCTTGAGTCCTTGGGCCGGCCGGCCTAGCCCTTTTTGGAGCCCAATCGGTCTCGGTTTTCTTCAGCACGAAGTATGCATCAACCCTAATCTATGTTTTACCAAAACCACCGACCATATCTGCATATAAATACCCCGAAGCCGCCGTCAAAGAGGGGGGTACTGCGGGAAGATCGCAGAGAAAGAGCATCCAGAGATACATTCGAGTTAGACACAAGAGAAAGGCGACACCAGAGGCCTCATCGTCCATCGGCGCCGCTGCAAGTTGGAGGACAGCAAGGGATCCATCCCTTGCCAGAGATTTCGTCACCATGATCGACTACGCTTCGCTTAGCTTCATGGGGTAAAGTCCTCGTTTGTTCATGGGGTTGTAAGGAGATCTTGAGTTGTAATTGCCGAATCCTTTATGAGATTGATCTATCACGATTCTTGTTGATGATGCTTTGATGCCTAATAGTTCGCGGCTTGGCTTTGGGTTTGCTTTGCTCTTGCATGGTTTACTTAGATTACATCAACTATCGTGTTCTTGTTGATTCGTTACCGATTATCCTCGTGTAGTGACAGTATGCGGGAGGGAAAGGTTTTGATCTTGGAACACACCTTTTGTAGATTAGATCTGTTCTTCATTGCTTGGCGATTACATCTCCAGTGATCCTAGACCCTATGGATAAATGCTCTTCATATCTTGTGCACATGTTTATCATTGCTCACTAGTCTAGATTAGATTAGATTGGTTAGATTAAATCTATTTCACACTCAATCACTCAATATAGATCTTTTACCAACATCATTAGTGCTTAGTTAGGCATAGTAATACACTTGTTCCGTGGATTGATAAACCTTGGGGGAATACTCTAAGGGAAAAGCTATACACGATCCGTGTGCTTGCAGTATGTAAATTGGCGCTTTAAGAAGCGTCAACAATGAGCTTTCATGACGATCATCTTCTTCATTGCTTGAGCTTGATTCTTGCTTGATCATCTTGAGCTTGCGGTGCTTGTTGACCTTGGTTTTGAGAGCGATTGATTTGCTTGAAGTTGGCTCTTCGGACATACCAAGAATACCCATTTCATGAGCGCGAATTTCGCCCACAAGCTCTCCTACTTCCATCGCATCAAGATTCTTATTTTGAAGCATAGCATTGATGATATTGTACTTGGGCTTCGGAAGGAGCATGAGTATCTTGCGGTTGATGGAGCCACTATCAATTTTAGATATTTCAAGTGTATTAATGTCCTTGACAATGACATTCAAGCGAGAATACATATCATTACAATTTTCATGAGCTAACATTTTAAAAGAATCATACTTAGCTCTAAACAAGTGATATTTTTGCTCACGAACTTTGGTTGAGCCTTCATGAATTTCAATGAGCTCCTTCCGAATATCATTTGCCAAGTCCATGCCATTAACTCTAGCAAAGACTTCCTCACTAATGGCTTCAAAAATTGCATTTCTAGCCTTAGTATTCCATTTGAGTTGTTCCAGGGTGGGAGTTCCGGTGAACCCGGTCTTAGTTGCTAACCACACTTTGGGGGCAATCGCATCAAGATATGCGGCCATGCGAACTTTTCAATAAGCAAAGTTCTTGCCCTCGAAGTGAGGAGGCGATCCACCCATCTTGGCCATAGCTCTAGGCGGTGAAGCCTAATGATCCAAATGAGCAATGAGGTTCTGATACCAATTGTAAGGATCGAAGGACCAAGAGGGGGGTGAATTGGGCCTTTTTCAAATTTCTAAAACAAAATAAAGCAACCTTAACCTATGCAATACTAGTAAGACTCAATTCACCAACCGGCTAAGCAAGGTAGAGCTAAGTTATCATCTCTAGGGTCAAGCACATGAATAAATTGCATGAAAGTAAGTGTTTGAATGTAAAGAGTGGGCAAGAGACGATTGGATTTTTTTCCATGGTGTCGATGTGTTGGCACACACCCCTAATCCACGTTGTGACACTCACTAAGAGTCTTGTCACCTCCCAAGTCACCGAGACGAGGGTGCTCACTAAGAGTCTCCGTTCACCATCCCGGCGTGGTGGAGCTCAAGCCACGTACAATCTTCTTCGGACTCCCAAAATTAACTTGCCAATCTCCGCAAGAAACACCTCAATCACCAGGATCGCCTAGGTGATGCCAATCACCAAGAGTAACAAGCTAGGGCCTTCACTTGAGTAAGAACCGATCACCAAGAATGGATGCACACAAGCTTCTCTCTACTCAAGTCCTTAGCCTTGCTTCTTGGATGATTGAAAGATCAAATGAGTGGAATGTGAAGCTCAAGGTGGCTCTCAACAATAGTATGAGTGTATGAGTGTTGCCTGGTGTCAAGAGTCTTCAAAATGACCCATTGGAGGGGTATATATAGGCAGCTCACGCGGATAGAGCCGTTGGAGTAAAGCTGCCAGAAAAGTACGCAACGTCGGTTAATCCGACGGCCCTCCAAAAGTCATCATCGGTTTAACCGGTGAGTGTAGTTGTCCACTGATCAACTGAAAAACCAACTCTCTGGACAACTGCACCGACGCTAACTCAAATCCATCGTCGGTTTAATTGGTGAGTATAAGCATAGAAATCCCTGAAAAACCAACGTTCTAGACAACTACACCGACGTTAATTTCAAATATCGTCGGTTTAACCAGTGTACTCAGTGTCCATGCTTCAGTGACAGCGTTTAACCGATATATAGAAAATTGATGTCGTCGGTTAAACCGGTGATAAGACTTTTTTCTGATTTTGTCTGTTTTGATTTGAATCTTGAATGAAATCCAAATATTCTTGAGATGAGTTGAATAGCACTTGTTTGAGCTTCCAAGAACATGAGTGACCAATGTGTACATCCATTTTTTGATTGACCATGTCCATGCTCAAGTTACTTGGCCATAACCCCTCTTAATAGTGCGATCTCTACAAAACTATAAAACCTAAACTAATCTAAGTGTCCTTCTCAACCTTGCGACACTTAGGACTAGAAAGATCCTTAGTCTTGCTATATACTTGAGTTGAATACCAAGATCGTCTTTTTGAATGATGAAATTTAGGGGCCTCTTTAACATATGATCCAATGAGCGATAAGATTTCATTAAGCTGCACAAACTCATTAGTCACAATAATGGTTGTCATTAATCACCGAAACATACCTTGAGGGCCTAGATGCTTTCAGACGTGTTTATACAATTTGCATAAATAATTTGGCATCTACTGTTAACAACAGACTATGCCCATTTTGAGGTCTACGCCTTTATGGTGACTACCTCCATTCTCTTATTATGCATATGAGATTTTACACCATTAATAATACAAGATTTATCTTGTTTTTATTTTGCATCCCAAACTTACAACACACCACAACATTTTAATAACTTAAAATGTTTCGATGGTTTGACTCGTGTAGGATCAATGGCTGTCAAAGAGTTAGAATTACTAGCTCTAGATGGTCACAACTATCCAACATGGGTTGTGGACATAAAAGTTAGTCTTGCGTCCTGAGGACTTTATCAAGCAGTGTTACACTCCAAGAGGGTGTTGCACCACTTGATGATCAACATGTATACACGGCACTATATATCATTAGGAGCCATATTCTTCCTGACCTTAAGGCTGAATATTTATTGGAAGAAAATCCACGAAATCTATGGAAATCTCTTAAGCAACGCTATGAACAACAAAAGGCACTCTTATTGCTTTCGGCAAATTATGAGTGGACCCAACTTCGCTTACAGGACTTTAAAACCGTAAGTGATTATAATCATGTTGTTCATAGGATTTGCTCAAAGTTGCAATTCTGTGAGAAAGAACCTTCAGATGCGGATAAGATAGAAAAGACTCATTCCACTATGCTTCCCTCTAAAAGAATTCTTCAACAACAATACCGTGAAAGGAATTTTCAGGTTTATTCTGATCTAATTCATACATTACTTGAGGCCGAAAAACATTCCGAACTTATGGTTTGGAATAATCAGCAATGCCCTGTCGGGTCAGCTCCATTGCCTGAAGTACATACTTATTCTAAGAATAAACCCAAATTTAACAATGGATCTTCTAAGAACCGTCATCAAGAAAATTCCAAGAAGGGTAAGAAAAACTGCAGAAGCGACAAGAAAATTCCAGATTCATGTTTCCAACAAGGGCAAGAACATTTCCAAACACAGGAGTGACAAATCTGTGTGCCAAAAATGTGGTTGTTACAGCCATATTACAAAGAAATGTTGTACCCCAAGTCATCTTGTTGATCTTTACTTAAAGTCCGTGGGTCATGGACGTGCTACTCAAGGACAGAAGTATGAAGCCCACTTCAACTATCAACCTGACACCACCAGGAAAGAGGCTAGTTGTTCGCAACAAGTTTCTGAGGAACCAAGCAGCAACCCCATACCAGGAGGCAAGGATCTTGCTACAAAGAATATGGTCATAGAATACGCTTCCAACGACATATTTGGAGACCTCGAATAGGCTCCCAATCTCCAAAAAGATTCCAAAGTCTTAATGTCCTATTTATTAGTATTTGTAATATTTAGCACAATTTATGTCTTAAAGTGTTGTAAATAAATAAGGTCATCACTTTCTTTGGTTGGATATAAAATAAATGTATTGTATACATTTGGTATTCAAGAAATAAAGTGTGTATTCTATATATCATCAAAGGATTTCATATTAAATTCTTCATTTATATATAGATTTTCTACGGGAGTCAATCCAATGGACGAGGAATTATGCCTTGTGGATAGTGGAACCACAAATTCTATACTTAGGGAAACAAAATATTTTCAAACTCTTACAAACAAACAAGGAAATGTTTTGACAATCGCTGGACGCGATGCAACGATAGTTGGCACTGGTCGTGCCACTATCGTACTCCCTATGGGTACCCATATTACAATTGAGGATGCACTTTTGTATTCCGATTCAAAGCATACACTATTAAGTTACAGAGATATCCGTCAAAACAGTTTTCATATTGAAACCGATGATGACAATAATGAGGAATTCCTCCTCCTTACTAAAGATAACGGATATGGCAAACAAATTGTTGAATAAATTCCTTCTTTTTCGTCCAGATTGTACTACACATAGATTAAACCCGTACCACATGTTGCATACAAGGTAATTTTTCAGAATGTTGACACATTCAAAACTTGGCATGACCGCCTTGGTCATCCCCGTGTAAGGATGATGAGAAAATTTATCAGCAATTCAAATGGTCATGAGTTAAATACTATTAAATTTCCCAAATCATCAGATTTTATGTGCACTTCATGTGCAATAAAGAAATTAATTTTACGTCCTTCACACATTAAAATTCAAAATGAGCCACTCAAATTCCTTGAACGCATTCAAGGCGGCATATGTGGCCCCATACAACCTACGTCTGGACCTTTCAGGTACTTCATGGTTCTAATAGATGCATCTACTAGATGGTCTCATGTGTGTCTTTATCCACACATAACCATGCTTTTGCAAAGATTATTACTCAAGTCATTAGACTTAGAGCACAAAATCCTGAACATCAAATTCAATCAATTCAAATGGACAATGCTGCTGAATTTTCCTCAAAGGCTTTCAACGATAATTGTATGGCTTTAGGAATTCAAGTTCAGCACTCTGTCCCATATGTCCATACACAAAATGGTTTAGCAGAATCTCCCATTAAGCGAATTAAACTCATTGCAAGACCCTTATTACAAAATTACAACCTTCCAACTTTATGTTGGGGTCATGCAATCTTACACGCTGCAGACTTAATTCAATTGCAACCAACTGCATATCACGTTGTCTCTCCTATGCAATTAGTATGTGGGAATATACAAAATATTTCTCATCTGCGAAAATTCGATTCTACAGTACATGTACCGATCTCACTACCTAAGTGTACCGTTATGGGCCCACACAAGAAATTGGGAATCTATGTGGGGTATCAATCACCGTCGATTATTAAATACCTTGAACCCCTCACAGGGGACCTACTCACGGCCCGGTATACTGATTGCATATTCAATGAGGACTATTTCCAGGCATTAGGGGGAGATTATAAGTACCATAGTGAATGCCAGAAAATCAATTGGGATGCCCAAGACATTTCCCCCTCAGATCCACATACTCAAGAAACTGAACAACAAGTTCAGAAAATCATAAATTTGCAACATATTGCAAATAATCTGCCAGAAGCATTTACTGATTATAAGAGTGTCACAAAATCCTCTTATCCTGCACGGAATGCACCCGAAAGAGTAGAGGTACCAAACAAAAACATTCAACTCCTCCGGCTTACAAAGAAGAGGGGGGAAGTACTGCTGCTCCCAAGGATGATGCTCAAAGGAAGCATCAGAGGATTTCGCGGACTAAATCTATAAAATCAGTAAATCCAAACCAACCTAAAGTTGGTAGACGCCCAAAAGTGGATACAAATCCCAAACCAGGACCAAATCCACAACCCGGATCAATGGTGCACCCAAATACTGATCCTGGGATATTGAAACACCCTGACTCCACAGTCTTAGGAAATGACGAGTCAGACCAAGTGGTGAAAGAAATTTCTGTCGATTATATTGATTCTGGAGAATCATACGATCGTAAGACTACTGTTGTCAACATATACTTTTCCGCAGCAATTGCAGAAATCTTCCTAAACGATCCAGATCCCAAGACCATGGCAGAGTGCAAAAACCACTCAGACTGGACTCAATGGAAAGAAGCAATCCAAGCTGAAATAGCCTCGCTCACTAAAAGAGTGGTATTCACAGGAGAAAATTCCTTGTAAGGCCCTTAGCCAAATAACACTTCCTTATATGGCCCTGAAAAATTCAAACTTCCTTCTTTAGCCCTATTTTTATCTTCTATGCCTTCTGTAGCCTTGCCGTGACCCTACAGTGAACTCTGTTAGCCCATTCCGTTAAGAATGTGGAGGCCGGCGCTTGCAGCCGTGAAAGCCGTGAAAGCCGTGAAGTTCCTTCTCACCCAGCCTTCACTGCTCACTCTTCCTCAGCATGCCTGCCATCCACCGACCGCCGCTCCCCCGTGCTGTGCGCAGCATGCCGCCCCGCCTTGCACGGCCGCCCGCCCGCCCGCCGCTGCCCTGCGCTATCCTCGGCGCTCCTGCTGCGCGGCCGCCCGCCCACCGGTACAGCCTTCGCGCCCCGGCCGCCCGCCGCCGCCTCGCGCTATCCTCGGCACGCCTGCTGCGCAGCCGCCCGCCCACTGGTACAGCCTTCATGCGCCGGCCGCTCACCACCATCCACGACCGTCGATGCTGCGCACTCCCACAGCTGACTCTGGCTCCACTCGCGCACCCGACGGAGTGCTTCCCGAGCGCGTCGACGTCGCAGTCCTTCCCATTCGCCGCCGCCTACTTCGCGTACTCCGCGGCTGCCTCACCGGTGCCCATCGTCACAGCCTTCGCTGCCGCCTGCTTCGCGTACTCCGCGGTCGTCCCGGCCGCGCCGGCAGTGGCGTCCTTGGCCCTCGCGGCCGCCTAAATGGTGTAGTCGGTCGCCCTCCCCGTAGCCTCTCGGGCTTTCCTCGCCGCGGCGTGGTCTGTCGTGGCCCCGATCGCACGCGCGGCCTTGTCCTTCGTGCCCTGTCCAGCGGCCTCCCTGCCCCTGTCGTGCTTCTCTACTGCGGCACATGCAGCTTCCGCGTCCGGCCTCCCCATCTCCTCCTGCTGCGTCAGATGGGCGAAGGCTTGGCCGCCGCCCTCCCGCTACTCCTTTCCCTTGTGAGTCGGGCGGAGCCGCGCCGCCGCCCGCTGGCGCGTGGGCGGCCGAGCTCATCCCCATGGCCTTGTTGCACCGCTCCCTGGCGTCGGCCGCGGTCTGAGCCAGCCACTGTTGCGCGTCAGTGTCGTGGCCCTGGCTGGAGAAGCAAGAGGGCAGGCCTTCACGGCTGCAGGCACCGTCCGTCACGGCAAAAACAGAACCAACTAGCGGACCTCACGGTAAGGCCAAGAGAGGGATAGAAAATAAAACCAGAGCTAAAGAAGGAAGTTTGCAATTTTCAAGGCCATAGAAGGAAGGGAACGTATCTAGTGCGCCTTCGTGAAAACATGTGCAAACCACAATAAAAAGTCATCTAAATTCACCAAAAAAATCACACATGTAGATGATATGATAATACACAATCTTGTAAAATATCTTGTCCAAACTCGACTTCTTTGTGAGATATAAAAATAATTTGATTTGGCATGTTTCATTCATGCGAATTTAATTTGGACA
This sequence comes from Panicum virgatum, assembly GCF_016808335.1. NCBI lineage: Eukaryota > Viridiplantae > Streptophyta > Magnoliopsida > Poales > Poaceae > Panicum > Panicum virgatum. The sequence goes on from NC_053148.1 coordinate 12,015,052, forward strand.
AGCAGATCTCACTCACGGAGGTCTCAAGTCATGCGCAGGGAAAATGGGGGTGTGGGGGAGGGGGTGCAAATTTATTGATGAATGAACACATACTGTTTCTAGGATGACCTCATTTTTTTCTATGTTTGTATGCATGATTCTGCAATGAGACCCATGTATTTTGCAAATGGCAATAGGGGGTGGGGAGAATTCATACCTAGTTGCTAGATTCAGTATAAAGAACATCATACCAAGTTGCTAGATTTTTTTTTTTGGCTTCGGTCAGTCAATCAACATGATGGAAGCTTCTCAAATCATTTTTCTTAAGTCCAGAACTACAAGTACAGTGTGAAGAGATTTTTTGAACTGTAGTACCTAGATGATTGCAAAGAAAAGGGGCTTCTAGATATAGTACCATTATATATTCTTGTTTCATTAAATACAGTAGAGGATAGATAACTAAGTTCAGGAGCTTAAGAGCTAGTGTGTTGATTTTTAGACATGCCTTTTTTCACCTGAAGAAATGAGTAGCTTAACTGAATGATAGCCAAAGCAAGAGCTCGATAACTGAATGCTCTGTTGTTCTTTTTGTTTAGCTTTTTTACCCGTGAAATTGTTTAGCTGAACGGTTATTTCTGCTAGATTCTAGCAGTGATTTAACAGCTGCAATTTTTTTGAAATCATTTAGATATGTATTGCCTATGTAAACCACATAGTATATCTTTTTTAATTATGTATAGCTGCAGAGTGCAGACAACACATTCGTGATTCACTTGAGAACCTGGTTAATGCTATTCAAATAACCATACTTTGGTTACAATGACAAGCAATATTCAAAAAGGTGCGGCTAGGCGCTCGCCTAGCTGCACTTGGGGTTAGGCATTGAGAGCCTTTCCAGGCTTGCCAGCGAGCTCGACAATGCTGTCAAGGCCTCCACGCCCTTAAGCCCCCACCTTCCTCGCTGGTTCTAGCGCCTCCGCACCATGAGGAGCGGCGAGCTCCGGCGATGGAGCTCGCGCGACTATGTGGAGCTCTACCATTTCTACTTATTAATTTTGTGCTTTGTTGTTTTAGTGCCAGAGCTTGCTTACATAAAATCAGTGGTGCAACTGAACCAATAGCTAGAGGATTCATTTTGTTAGATAATCAGTAATCAGTAGGCAATATACCCTCTCAGATTCATTCTGTTGGCAACTATCACTGAACCATCAAGCAACTTATTCATTTTACTTTAGCATTTTTTTTGCATTCTAATTATAGCATTTTTCAGGTATTTCTACTGGTTATTTGGATTTTCATGTATACAACTTATGCTAAATCATTATCCAAATTAATCTTACCAGCTAAGCACTTTTGTGGTTTTAGATAGGAGCTTATGCTAAACTAGCTAAAGCGGTTTATGTTTCATGCCTTAGCTTTTTTTAAGTTACATGCAAGCAGCTTAGGTGTTTTGCCCAGTGTACGACAGTAGAGTTGTTGACCAAATCTCTTCTACAATTGCTAAACCTTGTGTGTTATCATCATTTTGCCTGCATATCCTAGGGTGCTTTCAACTAGATTATTTACCGATATTAGCTAAATTGTTGCCACCAGAAACTACATCATCAAAAACTGCAGCTGTCTCTTGATTTGGAACATGCTCAATATCATGTATTGCTCCATCTCCAACTATTTCTGAGTGTAAATAGGGTGGATTTGCATCTTATTCATCTAGGAAATCATAACCAAATTCTGGTGGGAGCTCGATTAAATCCATTTTTAATCTTCTATATCCCCTGCACAATCATTCAACAAGTCACAAATCTGATTAGATAGCAGCAGCTACATGAGAGCTTTTTTGCATGCAACAAAAGCAACTAAATATGAATCATCTAACAATGATGTACTGTTCAACAGGCAAATCAATGGTCAAGGAAATACAATGCAATTCGTTGGGCAACTTTTACAACATTCTTTCTTCTCTAATTTCTCTATTTTTTTGTTTTTACATTGCAGGTCCCCAAGTATCGGTGAGTTAAGTACAATGCATGAAGATGATATGATGTGCATATGAACCAACTCAAGTAAACAAGTGCATATGCAGTGAAAGCAAGCTAAGTATATTTCTTGCAATAAATATGTACTTCATTGGTAATAATGTTGTTCTAGTAAGGCAAATTATGTAATTGTTTTAGGCAATAATATGGTTCTGAATTAGGTAATATTATGACCAGAAATTTAAAAAATAATGTGTTTGTGTATTAGCAAAAATAAGAGCATGAATTAGGTTATATAGAACAAATAATGTTTGTTACCGGAGGTATTCAACATTCCTGATATTTTAGTTCTAATACTAACTGCACTTGCTATTCGTTTCAGCCATACAAAACAATGTTTGGACCTGAAACTTGATGTGCCTTTTTTCTGCCTGCAAGTTTCCTCATAGAATCAGCACTATAACATGTTCTTGAGCTTGGTGTTTGGTGAAACCTGATGTGCCTTTTTTCTGCCCGCAAATTTCATCATTGAATCAGCACCATAACATGCTCTTGAGCGTGGTGTTTGGTGGCCCTCAGTTCATCAGATTGTAATCGACAGTAGTTTAGTTGTAGCTCCATGCAACCTCGATTTTGATTCATGAGACTAGTTTGGTAGCAGTTGTAATAGCTCTAATCATTTAATTTGATCAGTACAACAGTGTCGGCAATTTAGATGGGTTAAAATGCGTTTGTATATTATCTAATTTGCTTAGTGCTTTTCAAAGAATTGCTTATCGGAGAGTAAAAATGAGGTCTGTATATTTATTAGATGGGTTAAAATGTGTTTGTATATGATCTAATTTGCTTAGTGTTTTTTCAAAGAATTGCTTATCGGAGAGTAAAATGAGGTATGTATATTTATTCTGTGTTTTTTGTTGTGCGCATCATACAGTATTCTATCAGAAAGCACAGAGTTTAACCAAAAAAGGAAATCTGAGCATGCTGTGTTTATCTCCTTTCCAAAAGTGAAGCGGACGTACTGTAGGGTTAAATTACAGGCCGTAATTTAGCCAGGCCCTAATTTTATAAATGTGAAGGGTTGCGCCGTACGAACGTACGGACGCATCTATTCAAGAATTGTAACTGACGAAGAGGCATGCCCCTTCATAGTACTAACTGCTAATCTAATCTCTAATCCTAACTGCTTCGTGGCCTGTTGGTGTACAGGCACCGTTTCGTAACAGAACTGACGCGCAGCCGTCTCCGCCGCCGCCGCCGCCATGCTGCTTCTCCGCAGGCACCTCCTCCCTCTCCACTGCGCGGCCTCCTCGCTCCCTTCCCCCTTCTACCACCGTGCCTGGCTCCTCTCCGCCTCCACCTCGGCCTCCACCGCCCCATTCTCCCTCGAGGAGTACAGTACCTCGTTGCCGCCTGCGGCCTCCACCCAGCTCAAGCCCGAAAGACGGCTAAGAAGGCATTCGATGAAGCTTCCAAAGGTTGTAACAAGAAGGGATTCGAGGAGCTATGCTGGTCCCGCCTCAAATCCGCCACCAACCCCGACGCCATCCTCGCCCTGCTCTCCGGCGTCGGCCTCTCCAGCGCCGACATCGCCGAAGTCCTCGGCGCGCACCCGCTGCTCCTCCGCGGCTCGCCTAAGAAAATCGGCCCCCGCCTTCATGCTCTCCGTGACCGCCTCGGTCTGTCCACTCCCCAGATCGCTCGCTTCCTCCTGGTCGGCTCACGCGCCCTCCGCGACTGCGACGTCGTCCCAAAGCTCGAGTTCCTCATCTCCTTCCTTGGTTCATTTGAACAGCTCCTCGCGATCATCAAGAAGAGTGACCGCATTCTACAGGCGGATGCATGGTTCATCTTATCCGATAGATTTCGGATAATTCCGATATTTCTGTTTTACCGGTGAGCACCGATAGAATTAGTTTATCATCTAAAAATATCATTGTTTTAAATTTAACACTCCATTCGACTAACCCACAAGTTTGTGCACATACTTTTTACCCACTATAACGAGTAAAAAAAGCATGTAACCATCTTTTAATCCTAATCCATTCATTTGTTTTTATTCCACCATCCAATTCTTCATATTCTAGTGAGAACTGACGTAGCAGACATGTCTCCCTACCGGCTATTTTCTTTCATTTTTCTACGTTATTATGTATAGTTTTTTAGGCTAGATGGTTTGAAAAAAAATCTAAGTTCATTTCTACACAAAATGAGAGTTTTTTCTCTAAATTTTGTCCGAAAAAATTTCACTATCACCGATAGAATTCCGATATATCCGATATTCCCGTTTATCACCAACCTCCGATATTTTTAATTTATCGATAAAGTAAACCCTGGGCGGATGTTGAGAGGGTGATCAAGCCTAACATCGCGCTGCTTTGTCAGTGCGGTCTAAGTGTTCGAGATATTGCCAAGCTGTGTTCACGCAACCCACGGTTGCTTACCTATAGCCCGGAGCGCATCAAGGAGTTCTTGCTGCGCGCGGAAGAGCTTGGGGTGCCTCGCAGCTCGCGAATGTTCAAATATGCGGTGTCAGTCGTCTTAGATATCACCAAAGAAAAGGCTGCTCACAAGTTTGTTAGTCGCTTCTTCTGTCTAGCGCATGGCTGAAGATTATCCTTAATTGAGTTCATCTGTGGATAGGCCCTTGTCATTGCACTTGACCTAGTTGGAATTTGGTAGCACTGGCTTTCGCTTTTTCTCTAACCGTGTTTGCTCAATATATTTCGTCTCTACTGACATTTTACAGCACTCACTGATACATATTTGCGGCTTGCTTAATTAGTTTCTAGAGGCATGGATTATTTTTGTTCTACTGATGTTTACATTGCACTTACTGAGGCGGAACTAGTACTTTTGAGAAGTAGGAGTTTCTGTCATAATATTTGCGCTTCTAGAGCCTGTGTGCATGATGATAAGAAGCATAGTACCATTTATATGTATTTTCTTTACAACATGTCATACTATGCATTCTGGTTTTATGGCAGTTCACGCGATGTGCGCAAGAAATTGTTGAGGTGTTTCCTAAGCAGGATCACAAAAACCGCTGCAACCACCGGTGCCCTGTGTTTGAGCTGCATCTGAAATTCCAGGCCCCTGGAGAGCTCCTCCTTATTTACTGTATGACTAGACTAGGGCCGGTGCGATGCTGCGGGTACATACAATTTGATCAAAAAATAATTATTCTAAAAAATATTATAATAAAAAACAATAAACATAATTATGATTGCAGAAAAATAGCAATATAAATTAACATGCCTAAGCCATACATAATAATATAATTTAAAGATGATGGAAAAAAGGGTATCCAATGTGCTAAATATCTTTACTTAAATTTCTACAATTTTTAAGGACCATCAAGACAGAGAATGATTTTCAGAATTTCATCAATTATCTATGCATCTAACTTTACCGCTTAGCCACATGCTACCCGCATGATCGCCATCCCCAGTTAGCGTGCACACTCTGTCACCGGTACCCCGCACTCCAGCTCACCGCCGGGCTGCTGGCTCTTGCCTGTCTCGTCCACCTTGCCACCGTCCCTCTAGCTAGATCTAGGTACAATTAATCGAGAACCGAACTGAATTACCCGAAATTGGAAATTTCAGTCACTTGTTCGACCTCAGCATCCTACTAACCAAAATAATTACAGGTCTCGGGTAACCAAAATACCTGATTTACCGATACTCCCTCTATCCCAAAATAAGGGTAGTTTTAGCATTCAAATTGTGTTTCACAAAGAGTGTTGTTTTAACATGTAATAAAATCCACCTAAATAAAGTAATATCAAGTACCAAGAAAACATTGTATAGGAAAATGCATAGAGCTAATAAAATATTTAGTATATATTACTATTGTAGTTCCAATGCATATGCATTCATGGAGGATCTAGAAAATCAAATAAACAACACGATGTTTAATCACAATGTAGAAGTAATTAGGGACAATTTCGACATCCCATTCAATAGCAAATTTTGACAGCATTTCCCCTAATTTTTCATGCAATCACCAGGGACAATTCAAACTCAATGCAACATTACAGTACAACACATAAAT